>NC_139044.1:78687973-80107122 GCF_965140915.1 Aythya marila | reverse complement strand
GTTGAGAGAGGCTCCACAGATGTTCTTTATGAGTATCCAGAAAAGGGGAGACTGTACACTACTTTCAAATTGATGGAAACCATGTATTTGAAAATCTTTGGTCTGTTTTATGGGCTACATGATGAGGCTGTGAACCTGAAAGAGTAAGATTTGTGATTAATAATGACATTTGCAGATCTTCAAAATACTGGAAGAATATGTTGGATGGCTTTGCGTAGTGATGGTATCCAGATGCTAACTATAAACATTTCTGTCCATTTGCTTGAACATAGAAAAGGGAATGAAAACATGTAGTTTGTGTTTCAGGGAAATAATTTTGTCCAGTTGCGTCTTAAAACATGTATTCTTCACTTTTCATCACCTGAAAAAAGTCTTAATTTATAGGTCAGTCATATTCTATGAAGTTAAAGTTAAGAGAAAAAAAAAAAGACACGTTTAATGGAAATAGATGCATGAGTTAAGAAATAAAAAATAAAAATCTGTACTTTGTGAAACATTTGTATAGTCAGCCTAGGCCTAAAAACATAAGGCAACCAGGAACTGAAACAAATGTGAAAGAAAATGCTCAAATTTATTTAATTTATGTATTATACTGTCCCTAGAGGATACAGGAATGAGTGAATGAAGTTGCTAAATGTTTAGTTATCTCTAAAATAAAGAAAAAAATTGATTCACTTTGACTATAGTGATGGTGTCGATTACATAATGGATGTTTTAATAAGTTTTTATTAAATACTGTTGTCTTGCCACTGCATGGGTAGTGTTTGTAACAGAACTCCAGTGAAAAATAGTTTTTCAGAAGTTCTTGGCCTGAATACCACTTCGAAAAATGGGGAAACATAATCGTACTTGATTTAAGGGGAAGCATAAATGTATTACTCTTGTTCATGAAAACACTCTAAGAAAAATAATTATTTTTAGTGTACTCCAGAGAAATGAAGAGCAACTGCTTTTGTGCTGGGAGGGGAAAAATAAAATGGTTCCAGGGATTACAATTTTGCAATTAAAAAAATCCTGGACCATAAAGATTCCAAATACTCTTCTTTGTTCTTCCAAATTACAGCAGTGATTGCTTTGCAGTTGAGGAATGAGTACTGCTGGTAAGCAGCTTTGTAGTTATAATAGTAAAGCAAAAGGTTTGAAGAAGGAAGCACAATTTTAAAAAGTATCAGAAGGGGTTATAAATCTGTTGCAAAAATCAAAGTTTTTGAATTTCTTAAATAGTGTGCTGTCAGTGAGCAAGGTAGTTGTATCCTTTTTAAGATGCAAAAGGTGGACTGAGAAACAAAGGAATTTAAGTCCATGCTTGTTGTTGCTCTCTTGCTTTTGGAGCTTCAGGAATAACTCATGTTTCATCTCTTGTCCTGTTATGCTGACAATTGCAGGTGTGTGGGCAGTAACAAGTAAAATTCTAAACCATTCCAGTCGTGCTATATGTTGATTTTATTGCCAGGTTAAACAAAACCGAAAAACAAACCAGTGAGTTCACATGTGGGATAAATACCTTAAGATGTCATTTTCCAGGCTCCCACCCTGGGGTCAGAAGCTGGGGGATTCTGGTGACTTTCCTGGAAGTTCTCCAGGTTATTCCTTGCTTCTGCTTAGCCTTTGGTTTATTTTTTATTTATTTATTTTTAAAACACCCAAATTTCATTATTTTTCACCTCCAGTTTACTATATTAAAATGGGCTTGTCAGGGGGGTATCCAAGTAAAACTGCCACCTCTTTGGTTTTAGATTCCTCTCTGAGAATTTCTGCGTCAGAGATGACTGTCTAGTTTGTCACAGGATTATTCATGCCTTTCTTTTCCCTCCTTTCTCACCTGTTGTTTACAACATCCCAACTATAGTAATCAAGTTTCTTACTGAATTTACAATTCTTTGTGTTTACATGGAAGAACTGGGAAAGAGAAAGCAGTATGCAGCCTGATATTTAAATAAAATTCTTTATATAAAATAATATTTTGGCTGTGAAGTACTGTGGCCCAATGAAGTTGATATTTCCTTAAACTTTTGAGATTCAAAATCCCATTTAAAAAAAAAAAAAAAAGGTATTGGGCCTCAGAATCCTTTGTATCTTGGGGGAAGGGAAAAGCGGAGAACGAATAGCAACATTAAGAATATTAGAATTGTACATGTTGAAAATTTCTGTCTAAATAGGTTATAATTAAGAGGATTTGCCTTTAGTGGTATGTAAGATAAACTACAAATGATTGTAAATGTTCAGTAATTGATAAATAGTTCATAAATGGACCCAAAGGCTCTTTGAGGAATGTGTTTATACCTGGTAGAATATATAAATACTTTTAGGCTCTCTGGAGTTTTTTTGTTTCTTTCATATATGATTGATCAGTTCATATTGGACATAGAGTAGTTTGTTCTCAGACACTGTTTACAGAGTCTGATACGATGAAAGGTTGTAATAGCAGGAGATGAAGTGCAATAGGAAAAGAAGATACTCTTAATGGAGGACTGTAATCTATGTTTGAAAACTGGCTAATGTATTACAAAAGATAGTAGCCTAGCAGATAGTCATATAAGGTCCGTGTATAAAAATGGAAACACAGTATAGTTAAATAGACATCAAAATTTGGATAAAAGGTCTGAAGTGTAATATAATTTCCTTTGCAAAAGGTTTTGAATAGAAGATTTGGAAACCCACACACTTGGGTAAGTAGGAAGCCTTCATTTTTTAATTCAAGCTTTTAACTTGACTGGCTGTGAATAGAAACATTTTCAAAAATTTCAAAGGCAAGGCCAGGTAATGTTTGGATAGGGTTGTCTACACACTTGTTCGCAGTGCCTTTTTGCACTTGAGCCTTTACAAGCTGCTATGCAGAAAACAGAACGGTCTTTGCAGTTTTAACTATGACAGTCATAGTAGTCAGGGCAATTCTGTTTTGTTGTGTTTTAGGAAGACGGGCTGGATCTGCACTGGCAAGTAATTTGGTGCAATGGATGCTGGTCACTAAACTGATGTGTTATGAGATGTGAGGATCTTGGAACCATGATGTGCTTTAGCCAGGCAATTTATTTCATGTTAGCTGTGGGTCAAATGTCTCTGCTGCACACTTGAAGTTTTCTAGGGGGGAAAAGACATTGTGTTCCTAGGGTCCACATGGTATATAGTCTGTTAGCTTCAAACTGAGCTTCCCTCTGAAGTGTTGGTGGACCTCAGAAGTGGAGCTTCTGGCTTGCTCTTCTCTGAATGTGGTGGTCTTGTTCATGCGTGCAAGAACTGTGTGGAGAAACTGATGAATGCCCTGCATTTACCAAGCACTTTTTTCCTGCTGTTCTGAACCAAATCACTAATACAGGTACAACTTACTAACAACAGTTAGGTAGGACTCCCTGCAAATAGAGTATATAAAAATCAGAGGGACTAAACATTGAAGAGAAACATACTCTTCTGAGTAACAGTGTTTCTGAAATAATGTCTCTTGCCTTTTCTATAAGCATGCATGTCCAGGTGTTTGAATTTAACCGTGTGGCTGGTGTTTTCCTCATGTGGTGAACAAAGGGGAGATGGCGATAATTATACGTTAATTTGGTGATGTGGAAGTTCTTATGTGTTCAGGGCTGAGGAGTAAACCTTGCATAGAAAATTGAAAGCTTATTTAGATAGTGAAATTAAATGCCATACCTGTTCAATGCTCAGTATTCAGTGGGAAGAGCAAAGAGATAAGGTCTCAAAATACTTGAGGCTAGGCATGATGCAGGTTGAAGATCTCTGGTTCTGTTTGCCTCCCCTGTGGTTCTGCTGTCCCTTATGAGACTAATGTTTGAGAGGCCTGAAATACTTTAACTTCATCCTCATGCTGGTCCTGTGAGGTATGCTTGTACCATAGCCCTCATTTTGCAGAGGTAGGGCTGCATGCCCAGGGGCTTGGCTGTCAATCAGCAGTACAGTAAGGCATTATATTTTATTTTTTTAATGTTCTAACTTCTATTCTAGTCTGTTACCTAACTGTGGGGTTATCCCATCCTGAAACAGGCAAATGAAATTGTACATCCCTGCTTCATACAAAAAATGAAACTCTGCTGAGAAAACTAAACCTTAATAAGGCAAGTGCTAGCAGTATGTCTGCAAATAGGTGTTATTGCCATCAACCTGATCCGTACTGGAAAGATTTTGAAGGAAATGGTTAGAGAGAGGAAACAAACCAGTTGTTTTCCTGTGAAAATCTCCTCAAAGAAGCAGTGGAGGGAGAGAGACTTGTTGAGAAGAGTGAAGTAGAATATATTAAACTTGAAAGAGGAATATAAATCACAGGAAATTAGAATGAAAATAAGAATTGACCAGAAAAGGGGGAGCTGTGCTCTAGGGCCAGCTGAAATGTCTGCCCCTATAGAGATTAATATCTCACTATGCATGAAGACTCTGATCTGGAAATGAGATTAAAACAAGAATTGACCAGAACTGGGAGATGAACCATTGCACCTTCACAGAGGTGTCCACCCCCATGGAGATTAATATCACAAAGAAAAAGGAAAATCTGATTTCGAAAGAAGATAAACATGCATTCTCCATACCAAGGGGGGTGATCTTATAGCACTTGCATAGTAAATAGCCTTGACTTTCTTTCAGAGATTAATGCTCTGTTGTCAAATAGATTCTTCCAAGGCCATTTGAACCTTTTACTTCAGCAGACCTAGCACCAAAACTACTACTGAACACTTTGTTAATGTTGCAAAGCAAATCATGGTAAGTTCTCTCTCCTCATATTTAATCCTGTTCCTTACACAGTAAGTAATAAGCAGATCAGGTTTCTGCTTAAACAATGAAAGATGGATGTCATTATTGACGTATCAAACAGTTCTTCCTGCCTCTGTCATTTCAATAGCTATTGAAAGCACTGAGTTTCAGAAGTTAGATCTCCCCTGGGGAGGAGGGAAGTGCAAACCCTCCATAGTCTCTCTTTATCTGTTTAAAGAAAAAGTGTAATATACTTTGTATTTAATACTTTAATGTTAAAAAAGTTTTTTAGAGGAAAGGTAGGTGTATGTTTAGGCTTAGTTTTCCTTAAACTTTGTTCTCATTTGTTAGCATGAATATGTTCCTTTGGCACTTTCCCTGCTGAAAATCTTCTGAAATGGAATTTGAACTACTTTTACTTGATATTTGAGTACTATGGTTCATATTATGTTTGAATCTGGTTAGATAAGCATATCAGCTGAAAGACTTATTTAATTCCAAACTGAAAATAGTTTCCCCTTTAAGTTCTCGTAGTGTATGTTTTCACTGAAGAAGCTGAGGAAGTATTATCACTTGCCAATATTAGTGATCTCAAAGTACCATTATAGATGAAATCTATTCAACTGCACACCGGGGAAATCTGAAGATGGGGACACCTCCACCCTCCCCACTGCCAATTCAGAACTGTCAGGTGTTTAGTTTTGCTTCTGCTAGAAGTCATGCTGATTTTAACTTTCAAAGGTGGGCATTTTAGCGTTTTACTAGGCACTCAGGAGAGCTTAATTGTAGTTGATGTTTATAGTAACAATACCTACTCTACCACTTGCTGTTGCCTTGTCATTTTGAATCTCAGTTTTGTAATGGAAGGTGACCAGTGCCCCTGACTGTTTCTGACGAGGACTGTCTGTTATTGAAAAGGAATGATTCACCAAGTGAGTTGTGATGATGCCTCATGCTGTTGCAGTAGTCATGACACATGGTATCTTATTGCAAGCCAGAGTAGCTTGGGGTTGATCACTTTATTCGGAATGGTGTTGCAAAGGACATCTGGACCAAGAACATCAGTGCATAGACCAGTCTTGGCAGGGGGAATAACCTGTGCCTGGATACAGGCTGAATAGTGGCTGACTGGCAGAAATGTCAAAAAGGGATCTGGGATAGATACCTGACGGAGTGTGAGCCAGGTTTTGTTGTGAATAAAGTGAATGTGTACTGTGCTGCATTGGGAGGAGCATAGCCAGCTTGTAGGGGGAAGCTGTTGTCCCCCTCTGCTCAGTGCTGGTGAAGTTTGTGGGGTATTTTGATGAGTATTGGAGCTCTTCCCCTCTTCCCAGGTTGAGAAGGATATGGGGAAACAGAATGGTTTTGAGAAGCTGATGAAAGGATCACTGTTGTGATGGTTGGGGCCTGGATGGTGTAACTTCCAATGGTCATCTGAAGGGAGCTGGGCTTGTTCTGGTCTTCTAGAGATGAAGAGAGAAGATCTTAAGAGGAGCTTGCAAGAACTGCAGAAATTTAGAAAATTGCAAGAAATCTAGAAATTTGTGGTTTTTAATGGAGTCACTGACAAACTTGTGTTATACTTCAAGTTGAGCATGAAGGCAGCTGGAGTTTAGAGTTGAACTGTTTGCTTCTGTTCTATAGTAAGCATAGCACTACTAGGAATAAGATACCCACAAGCTTTTCCATGTGATATCCAGTGTTCCACAAAAAGGTGTCTTTCACTTGTATTCAGTAACACTTTTTGAGGTGAAAGCCCTAACACCTGTTTAATCCTTGGCTTTTTATGGATGTGGCCAAGTGAGAGGCTGCCTTTCCAGCAGAGAAGACACCTTCTTTGGAGTCTTCTGCCTGTTTCGGTAGTGTCTGTAGAGATGTCCCATGTTGTCAGGCCTAAATTTGGTATTTGATGTTGCCTTTTTTCAAAGCATGGGCGAAGGTGACTTATCCATGTGTAACAATAAGGGTAACTAATTCAAACTAAGTATGAATTTAAAACAGTTCAGTTAAATCATGTTAAACTTACATGTGGGTTGCTTTCATTCAGTATTAAAGTGATGTATTAAAATTTGGGTTAGTATAATTCACCTGAGGAATGGATTAGGGTAAATTGGATTAAAAGGGGGCTACGCACATTTTTCAAAATTAAATAAATGACTTCAGAGTTAATTTGACTAATTTTTATTATATCCGATGTGTCATTATATGGGAAACATACATTATGCTGAGATTTTAATTTTCAGCGGAGCAATGAAATGAAGGGCTGGATCTTAAACCTCAAGTCCTTTTTATTTATTTATTTTTGAGCCCATTTTTCCCATATGTGTATGGAAGCCTCTGAAAGCCCAATTGAATCTTCTTACCCAGTAGATAAGGGAAGTATGTTTTAAATATTCTATAATTAGGTTACATCAGAAGAATTAAGTTAGGTAATGCATTTTGTGTATTAATGTGCAGCTTTTAGGACAAGGCTGCTCTTCAGGATATTGATTAGGAACTGTGTGTAAAGGCATGTCCCCACCAGAGCAACAGTTGTTTAACTAAAGGTTGGGCCCAGGCATATCAGCAGCAGTGCCTTATGTATCTGCATTGTGTCTTCTTCTCTTCAGAAGAATCGGTTAGCTTTAGTGTCAGACATAATTCAGATAACTAAGGTCCCTAAGGGCTCTAATGATCTAGTATGGGGGCCATTTGAGGAGTTATCATCCTCAACTGTCTGCTCCAGTAACTCCCAACAGAGCTTGAAACAGAAGCATTGATAGTGGGGTGGGAAGTACATCCTTTCCTTCGCAGCTGCAGTTTGCAGCCCCATTTCTGCTGCAGTGGTGATGGGTGCAGATAACATGCTGGATTGTGACCTCCCTGGCTCCTGTTCCTGGTTTCTGTGGGCATTTGCTAAGGGTGAGATTAACTCCTTCGGCTGTTTCGACCAAATCCAGTGGGAGTTGGAGTGGTGAGCATGCTGTCTGCAGATTCTGGAAGTTTAAGTCTCCTTGAAGCTCAGTGCTCTGAAGTTGTTATAGGAAACCTCATAGTAAAAAAAAAAAAAAAAAGCCAGGAATCAAGCTGATGCTTACCAAAGAAAACATACCCCTCTCCCAAACCCTTAAAACCAAATAACCCACAAAATAGCACCTTTGTGTGTGTTGCATTCAATGTGATGTATACTAATATGTGAGAAACAAGCTTTATTCATATTGCCAAAGATTTTTAGGCTAATGTATTCAAAAATATTTGGTATTTGAGAAAGTTTACCTGTTTATGTAGGTTTTAATTTATGCTAAATGGAGTGATTTTTGTGAAGCTAGATTCTACAACAGAAGCAGTTTCTGTTCCAGAAGTATGCATTTATTTATTTTAAAAGGAAAACCCTTTCATTCAAAGTTTTAATCTTAACCATGGATTTAGCATATTTTATGGTAGTGATTCTTGCTCAGCTGCCTGGTGACCAAAGTCACCTAGACCACTAGGTCAGGTAGATGCTCATTACCCTTTTCTAAATGGTATCATAGCTAAGACTGCTAATTATTTCACACAACATATATATTTTTTCAGCAGAATCATTCAGCTTGTGTCTGTTTTACAGTCCTAAAATGCTGTCCTTGTACCAAAACTGTGAGCTGTTTGTAGAGCATCTAAAGTGCCAGTGTTTCAGACATGATCAATACAAAATTATGTAGTATCTAGACAACTTAGTGTACATTCAATATGAGGTTTTAGCATGGAAGTGTATTTTTGATTGGTTATTGTGTTGATTAGTGTTTAACTAGAAGACTAAGCAAAAGATAAATCTTAATCCTTTATTTTAACTGGCACACAATTGCTGTGATTTCTTTGCAGAAGATGCCTTCTGCCATGGGATGCTCACTACACGTAAAGAATATGGCAAAGAATACCATATTTTTCAAGTTTGAAGGAAAAGTCCATCTAGAATGTGTTCAGTTCAGGGCTGTATAGGTCTGATCTTTGTGACCTTTGTGATTGCAGTGTTGTGTCCCCACCCTGATGTCCCCTGTGCGTATATAGTTTTATCCTTTTTAAATAGGTAAAACATGCAGTATTAATGGAAATTAGGAAAGAATGAGAAGGCCAAGAACAATGAATGGAAGCACCAAAGCAAGGAGACTGTGTTTAGTAAGGTGCTGTTGATCTTTTGTGTTTGTTTTGTTCTTAATGCCCTCCCTCCCCCGTTTTAAAACAAAAATTAAATTAAGCAGGGGTCAAATTCTGATCAGATATGACATAGTACAGTAAGAAAGGGGATTTCTTTCTTTCTTTCTTTTTTTTTTTTTTTTTTTTTCTCTTAAAAAAAGGCATTTGTTTGCATAAAGCTTTGAATCCTTTTTTTAAATAGTGGCAGTGTTGCATCTTGTTGAATGGACTTGGAACTGTTACAGCTTGCTGGATGTTTTAGGAAAACTCTTCACCTGTAGAAGATGTTTCTTGCTTATTCCTTCCTTACTGTCTGTGCTTTGAAAAGTTAAGCAAACTGTTCAGTGAATACTTCACAACAAGCCAAAGCAGTTCGAATAAATTTTGTGGTTTTCAGTTAAAACTTTTCCTTGCATTCCCAAAGAAATCTCTCCATTTTTTTTGGCTTACTATTTCGAATGAAACAAAAATTCTCAGGCTTTCAAGACTGTGTGAGTAAAATAATTTTGAATGCAGTGTGTAGGCTTCGAACTTGCTAGTGGAAACTGGTTTGTTTAGAAGGATGTCAGAACTAATTAAATTAAATTCTGTGTGGTTTTGTATATTTGAGAGAGCTCTGTGCAGGATCTAGAGCTTTCTGTGGATTCTGCAGTGGTAATATGTGCTGCTTGAATGAGTTGATTAACACTGCTGGCGCTTCAAGTAGAAAGAAAAACCTGAGGAGAAATTACATTCAAGTGGGTAGCCAGTTGCAATATGATACCAGTCTTTAAATTCCTAGAGCCAGATTAGTATGATCTGCTTTATTCTTACAAATATGGGCCTTGGGGTTTTCTTCATTGTCACGTAGTATGCTGAAGTCATAGTTCACTGTGGAGCCATATGCGTTATGGATACTGCACACTTCTAGATGAAGGAGGAGGGGGAAAATGAGAAGTGTGAATATTTTTGTTTTCAGGCAAGGTTGGTCCTGGTTCCTAATATGGAGTGGCAATTTTGTAGAGCATTTGCCGCTGTTAGATGAAAAAGTCAAAAAATCCCCTTGCCTTCAGGAATACTGGTGCTTTATTTCCCCCTTTGTGTTTCCAGGAACACCTTAATTAAACAAGAAATCTTTCAGGCATTGGCTAAGAAATGCTGGAAGAGATTGTTATACCTGTTTTCATTGAAGCTATACCTTCCTCTTTCTCTAGCAAGCCTGTGAATTATACATGACACTTTCTCCCTTTTACGTGAGACAAGTACTGCTTTAAAAGTCAACAGTAAAGTGCATGTATGTATCTTTATATTTTCTTTATATATTTATTTATATATTTTTTTTCTTCTTATTTTCTGTATATTATTAAAAAAAACAACACATTTTTCTAATTTTTGGGCACATATTCTAATTGATTTTTCAAATGCAAACAGAAGGGAAAGCAGAAGACAAAGCACGAGTAAACAAAGTGTTGCTTTTCGTGCTGGCAAACTGAAATGATTTTATTCAGTGGCTATGTTTCTGTGCATTTCTGAGATAATCAGCTGCAAGTTGGACTCCATCATGTGGTTATAGATAATGTGTAATTTGGAGCTAGTTTTATAGCACTTTCTGAAGGCTGATGGGAGGGTTGCTTACAGCACCTGGAGGCAAGTTATTGATGGTTTGGAGTTCCTCTGAAATGGAAACCCCAGCAGGTATGGGGTTTCCCTGGGACCAGGAATTTGTGCTTTTTCCAGTCTTCTTCAGTGCCTGTGACCTTGCTGCTCAACCTGCTCTGAGGACGGTAGCCAACTTGCCTGTGAAGACTCTGCAAATAATAAAGTAGGACTTCAGACTGGCTGAAGCTTCAGACTTCTGAGCTGTGGAAGACAGTATTACTCATGGTAGCTTTAGGCTGTCATGGGATACAGTTTAAGCTGAACTTTACATATAAGTTTAGTGCTCTGGAAAGTAGGCGGTTATAGTAATCGCGTCTCCAAGCGTACTTTATCACTGCTCATGGAATGTGGAAGGAAGGTTAGTTTTTTACTTTCCTTATGCCCGAGCAGACTCTGACCATTGCCTAGATAACTTTAGAATGTTAGTAACACAATTTAGTTTCAAATAGAAAGCAGTCTTTCTTTTCTGGGTTTTTAGTGAGGTAAAGTTAGGAGCTGGTTCCTTGCCAGCTCACCTGTATTGACGCTTCCCTGGTCCTTCTCTTCTCCTTTCCCTGGCACAAACCTGCCTGGTCCAGGTTTGCCAGTCCAGCCTGATCATCCAGCAGGAAACTATTCCCTGAGGTGCTAGGCAGGTGAAATGCAGGGGCAGGACAGCCCGGATGGCAGCAGGGCCAGCGGTAATGCTGGGAGCACAGTCTCGAACTCAGATCTTGATGAACTCCAGGTCCATGAATCTGTGGTTCAGGTGGGCATGAGTGGCAGCATGCAGTGAGGAAGCCCAAGTTGGTGTGGCCACTGCATAAGGGTGACTATTGCCAAATGTCGCCCCTAGGCTCTCCCTTCAACTTCCTTTTTATCTACTAGCAGCTCTTTAATTTTTTCCCCCAATCATATATGACGGTATCTTTGCAAGACTTCAGAGTCGAGGCTCTGTTTATTGCTTGAACATGGGCAGACTGTCTGACATTGGTTAGCAAGGGTGAAGTGCCTAACCAGTATCCCTGGGTTCCCCACAGCTACAGCTGCAGGTAAAAGGTTGGAAATCCTCCAGAATCCTACACAGGCTCCCAGGGAGAAGATGCAATTTATTTCATCCTGAAACACTGCGCAATGTTCACTGCTACTGGTTGTACACCAAGAAATTTAGCGCTCCTGTATTCAGCCGCACACTGGCTTGACCACCTGAAATGCCAGTACCCTTTGCAAGCCTGTGCTGTGAAAACGTCCCTAAGCTGCTGTCTTATGTCTCCTGTAGCCTTCTTGACAATTCATTAATACCTGTTTAGAACTGCTCGTAAAAGCTATAATGTTACCGTAAAGGGTTTTGCATGCTTGCAGTTGTGATGTTATTTTTCTCCTGTGATTTCAGGTGATAGAAGGTCAGAATTGGTAATCAAATCTACGTTCCTTTCTGGACTCAATTTAAAAGGCCTGCTTTCCCCTACTATAAATTATTTAACAGTAGTCAGGCTGTTTGTAACTTCTCTTGGTTAGCATTTGGAAACCTTTTTATAAACATGAGCACACTACAGTTGGTATGCTAGCACTTTGAATGCATTTTTTGGTTGCAATTTTTCTTCTCCTAAGTAGTCCTCCTTTAGTGTTAAGCAAACAGGGAGGCGGTCTGTTACTGATGTTACTAATTTAATGCTGGGAGACTTGAAAAGGGCAGGTTAATGAAATAGCTGAAGTGAAACAACTTAATTTTTTTCTTTTTACTCAAGGTAACGTTGAGGTCCCTCTTGGATGGGACTAATACCATCCACGTTTTCTAATACCATCCAGTGATTTCTCTGCAGGAATTTGAAATGAGAGAATATTTCTGTAAAAGCAGATCTGTAGATTCCCACTCAGGTTGGTACCTTCTTTTTCATGAAAGACTGAAAGTGATACCTGTTCTAAATAAATCATCCTAATTATATCTTTCCACTGTAATTACATGTGTAGTATTATTAGACGGCATTAAAGACACAAATGATCAACATCTATTGTCTCCAGATTATTCTTTCTGTTGTGGTTTCGAGGCTCTGTTTTCTGAATTCCTGGTCCTGTCAGTGTTGAGTGGAGATACAGTCTGCTTCTTCCAGTCACAATTTTATTTTATGGGTTCTGTGCCTGTTTTGATGGAGATACAAACCAGATTGTAAGTATAACACTTAGAACAGATCTGTATTTTTCTTGGTGAGATTGAGGAGGGGTAGCGTTATGTGATTAAAACCCAAGAGCTTATCAACTGCCTGGAACAAAAAGTGCGACTGTCTCAGAATTTGTCTGCAGAATTTGTATGTGACATGCTGGTTCTTTTTTATTTTATTTTATTTTTTATTTATTTGAAAGGGTTTGAAGCCGACAAGTGATACTAATTAAAGTAATCTTGATAGTCTTATTAACAGGAATACATGGTTAGGGAATGCTCTATACTGCCTCTTTGTGATACCAACAGCAGTATTACCAATTAACATGCTACTACATTTATATTTACTAGAGCTATGGGTTTTTCGTTTTTGTATTTTATTTATTTATTTAAATAAAAAAAGCTATTCACTAGTGGCTGCTGTGGCCTTTAAAGTTTACTTTATAGAAAATTAGTCAGGAAATAGCCTGTGTCTTATTTAGTACTGACCTTGGGAACAAAAATACATGAGAATATCAGATTTTGCTAGGCCATGCCTGGATTTGTTTTATTTTAATCTCAATCTTTTTTTTTTTTTTTTTTTTTTTTTTTCCCCTAGCTTAATCATTTGAATTTTAAGATTATATGTTCATGTGCCTAAGCTCAGAATTGGACTTTATGCTTCAAGGGCATTTAGAAAAGAATCTTATTTAAAAGCTACTGAACGATCTCGTTGTAAATGAGGAAAGCGGATGTGAAGATAAATAGTTGAATCCTTTTTGCTTTTTAGTTTTTGTTTAAATAGTTGACTATATCTAGAACAAACAGTAGAAAGATTTTGTGTGAACATTGTATATTCTGTAGATAAATGAGAATCTGAGTGGTGTTGACTTATTCTCGTGGTTGAGTCATTCATCTCCAATTTGCAGTTGTGGAAAATAAAGGGGTTCTCTAGGAAGAGGTAAGTGTAGCTTGGAGAGATTGTTATGCTTGCAAGTACAGTCTATGTCTTGGATATCTTGACTGGGAGGGTAAGGAGACACATCGTGATATGTCTGAGAGTTGGATAAGTATCAGTTGAGTCTGTGACAGTCTATTCCACACTGAAATAGTATATATACTAAACATCCTGTTGTCTTTTGTCATCTAAATATACGACACTTGGCTGCTTAGCATTTATAATACACATGGAAGACTAATTCCAAGTTAATGTCAAGTCTCTGTTAATTGTAGCATTCAGCTTTTCTCCCAGTGAAACTTCTAAAAAAAAAATGGGATCTATGTCAGGAGACTTGGTAAGTTTCTTGCACGATGGTTGCAAAGGGGCTGTGAAGAAGGTGAGGTCAGTGTCTGCATAGATAGAGCAGCAACCATTTTAAGTATTATCTTTTTAACTAATATGTTGCTACAGAATTACTTCTAGAGCTAAAATTTTAGGTTGTCCTCATCCTGAATCTTGTTGAAAGGTCAAAGTTAGTTGTATATCTCGCAAGAGTTGAGCTTTACGGTAATTGTTCACTACTATTATATATTATATAATATAAATTAATGCTTCTGGGAGATCTCAGACTAGATGCTTTCATTTTCTCACTCTTTCTATTTAATTCATTTTTTTGGTCATTACATCTATTGAGATCCCTTTGTTCAAGTCATGGAAGGACAAGACTGTTAGGATTTATTTAAGTTATTTATAATGTTCCTGTAGCCATTAATACAACAGCTGAATGCTTTATGAAAGCTAAGACATTTTATGTTATAACTTTCCTGGTTCTAAATCAGGTTTTTGGGATTTAATGTGTTCTCTTGGGCAAACAAGTAACAGAATGCACATGAGGGAGGAAAAAAAGATGAAGCTGATTACACTTTACATAACAAATATATTTTGTAATCTTAATATTACAAATGAAAAATGTCTGTTAGAGGTAATAGAAGACTAGAAATCACAGGTACTTATAAGCCTTGGCTACAAACAACCTTTTGGAATTTAGAGGAGCAAATGATCTTTGTTGAAAAGTAGTCACTTTAAACTACTTAGTTCTGATTAATGGACTGGTGCTTCATTGCATTCTCTCATTCATTCTCTTTTGAGCCTTCAGTGAGGAAGACTTCCAACCGAAACCGATTAAGGAGTTATCTTCCTCTTCACTGACTGCTACACATTCTCTGTGGAAGAAACCTTTTGAGAAAATATTTTTGTCTCTCAATTTTATATCTTCTGACTCATCCATTTGAATTCTGTTCTTGCAAATAATGGAGTAAAGTTTTCAAGTTACTAAGTTTCATAACTTCCAAGCGGTAGTAGAAAGTGAGAGGCTTTTATAGTCTGTTCTACTATTAGTGGTGGTGATAGTAAAGACAAAGAGCAAACCTAAATTACACTACTACAAAACTTTGGCACAAATTAAAACTTTAAACTGATTGAAACTTTTAAATGTTTATAACAAAGCAGTTTCTGAGGGAACTGGTATGCATGCTATTTGTCATTTCTGTAGAATTGTAAATGTGAATGGCTATTTTCTTTAAAAAGAAAAAAAAAAAAAAGAAAGAAAAAAAAAGTCTAATTTCCTTTCTCTAAAAAGCTTATGATCCGAAACACAAGGCAAGCTGGATCAGTAGCTCCAATCAATCTTCATCTGAGTTAAGACATGAAATTCCTGATCTTTATTTTAACATTAAAAATCTTTTCCTTTTTTTTAAAGGAGTCTTGGTAGAAAACCTCTGCCTGACTATTTGTAAGTAGCAGGTTATTTAGGAAATACAAAAGCTGCACATACAGCAGGTTATGAGCCCATAATTTATGACCCAATGTGCAAGCACATATGGATGGAATAACATAAATTGGTAGCGGAGGTGAATGTGCCATTTTTCATAGAGGTTGAATCTATAGGACAACATTAACTTTGTAAACATTTTAGTGAAGGTCAGTGTTAGCCAAGTAGTGATTTATAAGGAGTGGTATAATTTTTTGGTAAACGCTTGAGGTTTAACTGCCATCTATATTCGATTACTACTTGCTTGTGTTTCTTCCATTCCTTCCTTTCTGCCCCCTCCCCTCCAGCATTCCAAAGATAGCCCAGAAATACTCTTGGGTAAAATCAACTTGAAGGCTCTGGAGCGCTTGTTGTAAGGAAGAGATTAGATTTGTTTGGACAGGAATGCAGAGTTGAGTTGCTCATAGCATGGTGTCACGCAAGTGCATGTAAATTCTCCTAACAAAGTTGGTCACATTTTATTTTACATGCAACGTTGTTATAAAATCTGTTTACATAAGCGGCCTATGTTGGAAAAACATCAAAAATTTCAGATGCTTATTAGCTATGTTTTAAAATTCATTTTTTTTTTTTTTTTAAGTAGAGTTTTTGTAAGAAAAACACTCTTCTGTGTAATTATTGTGAACTAAATATAAATGCAACAGTGACTTGAAATGTAACCACAATAGTATTTTTGCCAGATGTTTAAATGGTTTCACAGGTGCTGCACATACAAATTCTATATCCTTTTTGTTGACATACAGCCTTTAGTATTCTAAGTATCATTAGGTACAACCAAAAGAAATGTAGCTGAAAATGATATGTTCTTGTTTTTTGTATATAATGCATACAATTTTGTGTATTTTCTGACACAGAGCTTTCATTTCTTATGGAATTTGAAATCTTATATATGGAGTAGCTTGCTTTAAAACAGAATCTGTCATGTTTACAAAAGCACGTCCCGTTTGTGAATGGTTGGTGGCCAAGTTCAGGGAGATAGTAGGACTAAAAAGTATTGGAGAAGAAGCTGTAAGAAAAGACTTGAGGTGAATACTTCGGTTCTTCCCACCTGGCAGGAAAGCACCATTTTCTTTTTTATCCATTGGTGTGGAGCACAAAAGTTGTACATACATATTTATTTATTTATTTTTGGCATGGATGAAGCTGCTTTATCCTGGGGAAGATGCTTGTGGTCTTAGACTTTGTCGTCTTGCTGCATTGCTGGGCCCCGTCCAGCCTCAGCCAGGCAGCTAAAGCACTTTTGTCTGCCTCCACTCCTACTGAAGCCTTTTCCTCTTTTTTTTTTTTAATATATTTTTTTTGAGGGGGTGGGGGGAAGCAAAGGAAGTCTGAAAAAATACAATATTCAAACTGCATCAAGAACTGATTTATTTTTCTTCTTCCCTTACCAAGTTTCTTTCCGGACCATCTTTAACTTCCCTTTCTCTTTACCCTTTGCCTCCAAGTGAGGCAAAAACCCAACCAACCAACCAAAAAAAGCTTTCAAAACCATTTCGGTTAAAAGCGTCCGCGGCCTGAGGCCAGCAGGTGGCAGTGGAAAACACTCACGGCCGCGGGGAGCGGGGCGGGAGGCGGCCGGGCTCCGGCTCCGTGCTCGGGCCCTGCGCTGCCAGGGGTGGGCGCGGAGCCGTTCGGTTCAGTGGGGTCCATTCACCTCCTTCTGATCCTCAGACGTGCTCTTTAAATTTGTCTATCTATAAAAGTTTTTTTTTTTTTTTTTTTTTTTTTTTTTTTTTTTTGAATCTTAGCCCAAACCAGAGAGAAAAACAAGAAAAAAAAAAAGCTTTAGCTGAGTGCCTACATTTTAATCATCACGTTGGAGTACGTTACAGAGACAGATAGCAGCTGATTTATGTAGGATTGTGTGAGCTTTTTTTTTTCTAAATTCCTTATCTGTCACCTGCAAAATTGGAATTTTTTGGTTTTAGTTTTACCAGGCTTTTTTTTTTTTTTTTTTTTTTTTTTTTTCCAGGTTTATAGAAATTCATGAGTTTGAGGTTTGAAGTTGGGGAAACATTAAAAACCAAGGAAAGCTTATTGACTTCATTGAAAAGCTGTTGTATCTGGAACAGTTGGGAATCTGGAAGTTGAACGATAGCAGTGAAGTACCTCCTCCCCTCCCACTCCTAAATCTGTCTCAGTGTTGGCACGAAAGCATAAATTTTATTTGCCCAATTTACAAGCCTATGAGCTAATTTGCACTGTTTATGGGTAATTGTTCTTGCACTCTGTCTTTACCAAGCTTACAAGCAAAGGCTTGGCAAAGGTTATCTTGTGTGCAATTGTACCAGCTAAAGTCGACATTACTAAGGTGTGCCTGGCTTCCGGATAGGGCTCCCTGTTGCAATTACAGGTGTGACACCGTCCTATTGTTAAATTCAAATCCTTACCCTTTGGAAAACATCAAAATCCTCCAATATCACTTTTTATCATCTCTGTTACAATGCACCGTGTGAACATCTCAGCTGTTCATTGAGAAAATGGTTTCCCTATGGAACTGCAATTTTCAGAAGCCAAATTCTTCTACCAATCTGGGGATGGACACAAGAAAAAAACAAATCAACAAAAAACACTTTTGTGGTGTATGACTGCTGCCTGGGTACTGTGGCAATATATCCACAGGATTTCAGATGGTTCGTGCTTTTGGCATGTGCCTGGATTTCCAAAGCATGGGGAGACCTCCTCTCCTGCACCCTTGGTGGGCATCCCTCAGAAAAGGTGTCCCCTCTGGCTGTCTGGCTGCTCTGGAGGAGAAAGGCTCTCGGCTAAGAAGATGGATTCATCTGGCAAGCTACTGCTGTACTTGGGGGATGTGATGTTGAGAGTGCAAAGTTGCTTTCACATGTTATCTTAATTCATACATATTGGGAGCATATGCACTCAGTAAAAAGTTTTGCATATCAAATGATAAGATTCAGCCATTTACAGTCACTTCAAGAATACTATGTACTAACAGTAACGTCAGTGCTAACTTGCATGGAAATGGAAGTTAGCTGTGTATTTTGAGCAGTGTGCTGGTTTAACTTCTGGGACTTTGGAAGTTATTTCCAATTCAAACTCATAATTATCATAACTTGTTATTAATTAATAGAATTTTAACATCTTACGATGTCTGTCATGTGCAGCTAGTGTCAAATCGTTTATCTAGAGAAGGACAAAGATGTTCAGTTCTCATAGTTCTCCTTTCCTGCCTCTTTTCCTCCATTTTTAAGTTCTGAAATGCTCTAAAAAGCTCTTCTGTAAAATCAATTCACTGTTTGTGTTGGTTTAATACTTAACACTTGCTGTGTGTCCTTTGTCCAGGCAGCTGTGGAATGCTCTGCTGTAGCTGAAGTTGTGTTTTCTGATTTGCTAAATACAGTGAGAAACTTTGTTACAAGAGAAAGGGATTGAGGTTTGTTTTTCAGTATTTACATTTTTCTGGGAAAGGATAACATGTCAGGAATAATGTTTCAGTAGCTCTGTGCACAAATAGTTTGAAAGTATTGTACAAGATCACACAAAGTTGCACTTTCCTGATTTTATATTACTTTTAATAAACTTGCAACCATTTTAGAACAATTTAAAGCAGAAGTTCTACTGCATTTTAATTGCTACTTTCCATCTATATTACAGGGAAAAGCTGAGGTAGGAAGGAATGTAAGTTGAAGCATGTTAGGTGTAAAATTTAGGCTATATAGTGTTTTCTTGACTGTTCTTTTTGTTGTGTTTTCCATGCTGTTGGGAAGAGTGAGTTATATTCATGAAAACATTGTAATTAATACTTTAGTGTGGTATAGCAAGGTTGACAGGCCTCTTACTGAGCTTGCCACTTATCTTTAGCGTGTATGCTCAGGAGAATTGCTGATATAGAATCTACTATGTCAAAATTATTATTTTGCTATTAAATTTGTTTTAGAAACTAAGGAAATCATCAACATTTTTAACTGTAATTTGCAAACTTCTCTGTTGGCAGCTTCCAGATAGGAATCTTGATGATGATTTCACAGGGACCCATGACTACTCTGAAGTAGTTAAGGTCCTTTTGAAAACTGTGTAGGGAATAGTGACAAGTTAAGAGACAACAGAAGAAAACCTTGTAGCTGTTACTCAGCAAGTCCCAAGATGCATGCTATGCAGCTGGGAGGGACAATGGCCTAGTGTCAAAGCTTCGAAGAATGTTGTGACAGGACTTCGTTTAAATTGGAATTTAATTTGGTGATTTATAAGGGAAATTCACAATATGTCGATAAAGAAGAAAATAAAGCCTAATGCTTTCTTACAGGGATGTATGCAAAATTGCAAGTAGGAAATCAGATTAGTTTCAAAAAGGAAAAAAAAAAATGACTCTAGAGTCTCACTGTAATTCTTTTAAGAAATTTAGTTAAATGGCTAAAAATGGGAGAGAATTGCATGGGACAGACATGGTCTCCTGAGTGCTCCTAGCCCAAATAGAACTGATGTGATAGAAGCAAGGACCATGAAGGCAGAACTGTACATAGAGAAGTTTTACCAGTAAAATAGTTATTGATGAACTATCATCAGTGGCTGTTAACAAGGAAGAAGAGTTATCCAAGGGTGTATTTGAGACATGAAAGGAAATGAGTTGTGTTACTGGGTCCAGGATCTAAAATTGTCTTTCTGAAAAATCCTAGTGTGGGAGCGTAGGGGGAAAATCTATAATACGTATTAATTTGTTTTGTCGGTGGCTGCTGTAGACAAATTGAGCAATTTGTGAAACTTTTTTTCTTGATGACTGAGGCTTTGAAGAGTGGATTTCATCCAGTGCATGCAAGAGGTTCAAGGGTATAAACAGAACAAATGTATGGCATTGAGATGCAGGGGTGCATGCTAATAAGGATGAGCATTCCTAAGAACTTTGGAGGACTGCTTTTGTGACCTCTGCTGTACCTAGGGAGACAGAGAAGGGTTACTCCTGTAATGTTTCTGAAATAATCAGGTCTGTGTGATAATACCTCCGAAGCTGGAGTGAGCCTGCCAGGCTGTTTCAGTCCACAAACTCCTTGTCAGCTTTGTCTAGTGAGATCTAGTGCTAGGAGGAAAACGGGTTTTGGCTGAGAACAATTACAGTGTAGTTAATGAGGAGGGTGCAGCTTAAAACCAGACCATGGGAGTGGAGTCCATTATAAAAGGTTTTTCAGTTTATCTGAAGGGATGAGATAAACAAATATCGTCTGGATAGAGGCATTCATAGCAGTCAACCAAAGGAGGCTAGCTATTATGAAGAACGGCTGCCTCTACAGAATGCTTTCAAAGGCAAATTAAGAGGTTGAACGAGCAGTGAAGAGAAATGATGCAATACTCTCTAAACTGAGGGGTTGTTCCCTTAAAACATTATCAACATTCTTTCTGGGGTCAGGTAGTGGACAAAGCAGTGTTAAAGATGGTTAGGTTAGCCTAGCAGCATTTGTCTTATTCATACTCCATGGAGTGTGGAGACTTGAGATGTATATTGGCTGTGGACTGATAACGAGGTAGCTTGTCCTGAAGACATACTGCATAAAATGCAAGGAGCAAAATATTTTGAAGATTTTTGTTTATTCTGATTTGGAATATGTTCAGAAGTGTTTTGATAGTATAGGGAGGTAAACGCCTCTTCAGTATTTTATTATTTTTGCAAGAAATCAGGTTATCTTTCTGTATTTAGTGACTTCATTTTTTGGCATGAGGTAAACAATGTAGAGGAAAAAAAATACAGGTTTTATGGTAGAGCATGACTTTACTTCATGTAAATTATGAACTGCCATAGTCACTTCTTGCTGATAATGAGATGAACCTAAACCTCTCAACTGAACATGAGAAAACCTGGAGAGGATTATGAAATCTACGTTTTAAAGCCTAGCAGCAAAGTGAGTGACTTTGAGTAGAGACGCTCTGAAAAGCTTTTAACCACTGTTAAAAGACTTAGTGCCAATATTTGCAATGCTCATGCTAGTCCATCTGTAGTAATCAGTACTGTCTTCAAGGGGGCTGAAAACAAGATGCACAAATTTCAATGGGATGATGAATTAAATGAGGCAGTTATAACTGAAATCAATTGTGGAGGCCCTGTAGACTGGTGTCTTGTCTTCTAGAAAATGAAGCTTATGGTAGTTGTAGACCACTATTTTTATTTGGTGCCCAGAGCAATGGAGGAGGACAAAGAAGGCACAATTAAGTTTTAAGTTTATAAATTAAATATTGTTACAGGTCCTTTTAACTGTAGAAATCCATCTGTTTGGGAGAAAAAAAAAAAATCAGAGAATCAGCAACTTATCATGGTGTTTGGTGTTGATCAGAGGGGTGATACATGATGGGACGCCATTGAGGAAAAAGGCCCAGAGTGAGATAGTGCAATGTAGTCCTAGAGAGAAGAGGACACCCTGTGGCAGGGCTTCCACTTACCTATCACTTCCCACTTTTGGTGGGAAAAAAATGTGGTATTTCTGAGGAAGTATTTTCAATATGTGTGGTACTTTTGAGGAAATATTTTCAATATATCTGCAAAATTATTGCCACTAGGGTGACTCTGTAACTTTAAGCCTTGAGTAACTAAACTGGCTTTCATTTTTGGTTACCTGCTGTTCTGTTTGCCTGGTATATAGAAAACATTTAAATTCATGGTTCAGTCAGATGAATTACTTTGTTCTGTAGCTGATCATGTCGTGTTCTTCTGTGGTTGTGACAGTATTTTCACAGAGTATCCCAAGTACTTGATTCTCTTAAAAGGAGAACAAATTAATGGAATTAGGAGGGAATAGCAGGCTTCAGAGGATTTTTACCATAGTCAATTTAGAAGGATTTTTTTCAAAAGCTTATTGTATGTAGCAGGACACGTAAACAGAATGGATTACCAGCATTGTTTCATCACTAAATGGTGATGAGTCTTGATATAAGAATGGATTCTTGAAATTCCTCTGCTAGTCACTGTGAAAATATGAGAAAATATGGTGCTTAGTAGCCAAGCAACATTTAGTTGACATCAGGTTATTTGTACTTTGATCTATTATATAAATGAGTTGATTGTAATAAGAAATGAAATAAAGTTGATTAAGACTTAATTCCAGGGAGATTAGATATATTCCACAGACAGTTTTTAAGGATTGTCAGTAATGTTTTTGTCGCCTGGAAGAAGAAACGATGTAATGGCATAGCTGAAAATGGCACATATTTTTTGTGATCGATTATGCCTGAGACCACGGAAATAATAACAGGTTTTTGACAGTGTTGCTATCCTGTTTAGAAGGGGCAAATTAACTGCTTAACTTTTAAAATGTAGTCAGCCTTGTACCAATAATCCAATATCGATCAGGACTTGGACCAATAATCACATGTAGCTGACAATGTAATGCTAAGGACTCCCTGTCTTCAAATTAGTGGGAAACAGAAATGACCACTTGTTTTCAGTAAATTAGAATGTCGTGCACTGCACAGTACAGCAAAGGTTTCTGTATGGTGGTCAACATTTGATTGCAAATTACAGCAGAGGATTGCTTTTGTCAGTCATAAGTACGTGGAAGATATTGAGGCAAGTTTCAATAAGCTGCGTGTCCGTATCCTGTGATTATTAGGTAGTCCAGATAGCAGTTACTGATTTATGTGGTAGAGGAGACTTCCAGTTATGGTTTTTAACCACTTTTTTTTTTTTTTTTTTTTTTTTAAAGAAAAAAAAAGGGGGGGGTGAGCAAGGGAATACTGAGGAGGAAAATAGAATGACTGAATACTAGTTTTTATTATTACTGTGTGCTAATGTTATGAAGTCTTACATGATCAATTTATTATTTGTGTGCTGCAGCACAGTATACAAAGCTTGCCTGTGTTACTTGAGAGGTGAAACAAGTGATTAAATTGCAAATATAACTGGTTTGTCATGCTGTGTTTTCAAGGCAAAATAAAAATAGGGGAGATGGCTCATCACTAAAATAAATTGGCTTTGATATAACTGGTGTCATAGTTTGATTCCAGTAAAAAACAAAAACTCTTCTGACCTCATTCAGTCACTTCCTCTGAACATTTTTTTATTAGATGCATTATTGAAGGGCTGAATTCTGATACAGCTCTAGATATAGATTTTTAGAGTGATATTGTAAGACTCACTAAAAAGTTCATGCAGCCTTTGAAAAATCATATCTTGAGAAATAGCTTTCTGTTCTGTATTCTGATACTAGGTCTTTTTTAGGTCTTTTAATTTATCTTGCCCTTTTCTACGCTGCATCAGTCAAACATGTTCATATAAATGCATTGGAACAGTCCACAGCAATTTTTTACCTACATGTGGATTAAGGGTTAGCTTTAAATTGTTGATTTAAATTGCAGTTCTAAACATTTGTTTAGTAAAGCAAATAAGCCTTATAAAAATTGAAATGCATGGAGTGTTATGTTTATCACTGTACTGTTATGTTTATCACTGTGGACTGTACATCTTTACCATCTTCAGATATAGAGGTGGAAACCTTAATAAAAAAATAAAAAAAAGAAAGAAAGAAAGAAGGAAAGAAGCTTCCATGGTACTTACATTGAGAACATCCTCTCCCCCTGCCCTTCCCCCTCCCCCCTTGCCTATTCCCCCTCATGCCTCATGATTAGCCTCCCCATCCTACCCTTCTTCTTAAAAGATTGGTCTCCTAGCCATTATGTTAATCTGTAAGAGCAATCATTGTATGTAAATCTGCAGACAGCACTCTGCCCGTGAGGAAGCAGTGGACATTCTTCACCAGGGGAAGACAGCTTAAAAGAAACACTTTCAGATTCAAGTCCAACTTTCAGATTCAAGTCAGCTTCAAACTGGGTTGAAGTTCTAAATCAGTTGCTCTGAATTTTATTTAATTATGTTCATCAACGAATAGCTGAAGAATAGCTAACTATTAAACTACCTTAATGTCATCTGTTCTATAATAGCTAAGGGTGAATGTAGCAGTTAGCTTGTTAATTTCTCTTTTTCTCCAAACTGTGTGTCTTGGTCTAATGAAAGATGATGTCTTTTCCCTGGGTGCTTTGCTTCTCTGCGTATGGTTAATCCTCTGACTGAAGAAGCTAACAGAGTAAAGCATTTCCTACTAGTTGGTCATAGCACTAGCATAGTGATATATTTGTTTTATCAAACGTGCTTCTAGCTATGTTTATCTTTCTTCTATTTTTAGAGGTAGTCCATAGAATGTTTTAAATAAGCCTATAACCAGATTTCTACCCTGAATTTTGTATAATTCAGCTCTTTAAAAGTAGTGTAATATTTTCCAGTAGAATTGGAATAGCCATGGTAATTGCCTCTATGTATGTGTGTGTGCACACGTGCTTGTGTGTGTATATGTAGTAAGTATACTTATATCCCTCTATCTATGAAAGATTGGGATATAGGTTAAATAATATATATATACACACTTGTGTATACTGTATCTGTGGTTCCTGTGCATGCTATAAAAAAAGGAGAGCCTAAACTGAGCAATGTTGATTGTCCTTCCAAACACTGAATTAGTATTCCTGAATCTTTTGCTAGCTTTTGTGCTTAAGCTAAAAACTTTAGAGCTTGAATAATAATTTTTGTATGCCATTAACGGGCTTGTCCTTTCTACAGATACTTAAAAATGTGGCTTAAAATTCATGGAGTCTCTAACACAGCAGCTATACTGCTGAGCTGAGCAGTTAACAGCAGCCAGGAAACTTGAAGCATTTAGTCACTGTTACAGTTAAGCCTTTTGATATTTGGTTTATCTCAGCGAGGAAGTTGTCTGATTCCATTTGTAAAATAGCTGTGACTATCTGTGGTCTTTTGGGGAAAGGTTAAAGTTCTTTTGCATTATGAAGTGTTGTACCCTTCCACTCATGTAATATTTGCCTAAAGGAATTAATATTTGCTTCTAGTGGAATCCTCAGCTGGGCTGAAGTCCGCTTGTTCTCATGGTGGATTAAGATGGAGTCAGGTAGACTAATCTTGCTGCTGCCATTGCAGTTGGGTGATTACAGTCTTCCACCTTCCAGTTCTCAAATCTTCTTGTTTTACCTGGCTGCTCTTACACTTAGCCTGTGAAATACAAGCTCTTATTCTTCTCTTTAAAAGAAGGCTATATGGGATAGAGAACATCTGCAAAATTTATTTTTGTCCCTGATGTATAGATTAATAAACAGGTAAAGATGAACTAAGTGGCTTACTATCAGTGAGGGGAGGGCCTACAGTGCCAGAGCATGAGAAGAGCAGGTAAACTAACCCAAGTCCTCTCTAGCCCTGCCTGAGGAAGTGTGCTTTCTGTGATTGTCTCCTGCATGGTTATGCTGTGCTGTACTTGCCTGCATGGGACTTGTGTTCTTCCTTAACGAGAGGCATGAATGAGCTTGCACGGCCACAAAAGGAAAGATTTATGTGCTTTGTAAGCTGATCCTTCCTCTTTGTAACAACAACAAGCCCCTTTATTTCATAGGATAGTAGAAGGTTTTATTGGAGTAGGAAATTTACTAGGGACATGGTGGTACTTGAGAAGAAGATGTCTGAAAAATATTTTCTGTTCTTACTGTGTCGTAAAAACTTGTTTGCAGATATTGTGCGTTGCTGCCAGAACGGGAGGTCATTTCTATCCTTCTCATTTGTATTGTCTTGGTGATGCCAGTGGAAGGAAGAGTGTCTGAGGACACGGCCACCTTCTCAGGGATCGTGCCTGTTTATGCTTGTTGGCTTCAGAAGAGTGGGTCTTGCATAGGTAAATGTGCCTCTAGAACAGATCTTGACAGGCTTGAATGCCTGTCAGTATTGTTTTCTTTTTATTCAAATTTGGCAACTAATGCGTTAGAAGATACACTGGCAGATTGCTTAATTGAGAGTTGTGTGTTTGCATGGTTAAAAAGATAAGATGAACTAGGTTATACTTGACAGATTGGTGTGGACATCCCTGGTGGAGGGATGACATTACCAGTGGTTTATGTGCCAAGTTCTAAGACTGTATAGTATACTTGTAAATGCTGTTATGTTTTCATCGCATCTCAGATTAATAAGGGTTTAAGCTGTGATCTCAGGAAGTAAAAGGAAGAGATTTCCCATTTTATCAGAAAAGCACCAATTTCATTTAATTATACAGATCTATAGTCATCGTTAAGTTTAACCTGTGTTATTTCCATTAGGGCATTTTGTGCTAAATATGGATGAGTATTGCAGACTGGGAATTGGAAGCAGAAGATACAGGGATTTTAATGGCCTTATTCATAGTTTATGTGTACACAGAATGTCTAGATTTATTTGATTGCATTTCAGTTTGACAAGTTGAGTAATAAAAGTGGGGAACTTCTTGAGGAATAAGATGGATATTCTGGGAAAACACCTTTGAAGGCAAAAACATCCTCCTTGCTGCAGCTTATATCAATTTTACCACACAGTTTGAAAGGATGATGGGTGTGTGATGCTTAGCTTGACAGTCTATTCTTTGCACTTGTGGGATTGCCAAGTAAAACTGACTAATTTGTTAATTAGGCTACCTATTCTTGTCCATAGTTTGCCATGTCTCTATAATACCGGTTGCCAGAGGTTCGGGACATCGAATTCTCCTGATGAATGCAGATAAATGTGAAGATACTTGCCTTCTTGCTTCAGTTATTTTTGGACATTTTCTGAAAAGAGCTTTGCAGCAATTCTGGATGGTAAAAAGATAAAGCTTGCACCTATAAATTTGAGACTTATTTTCAGTGTACAAAAGTAGGTTGGAAAAGAACTATTGTGAATTTTTCCTATAATAGGTTTTCGTGAACTTCACATACTTCTGTGGTATAGGTAATGAATGGGGTTTGGGTCTTTTCAGTCCAAGATCACAACTGCTTATGTGGTCCTGGTTCAGTACTCCAAGAGTCATTAACACGTGACAGGAAAAGTGTGATAATGCAAAATGCTGGTATGTTTAATCCAAATCTGTGTTCAGCTGCAGAAGAATGAAAGAAGAAATGCACAAAGTGGCTGAATCACCCTCTTGGTTTTGCAGGTTTACTCTTCCCAGAAGCTGTAGCATCAAGATCGTACATGGAGCTTTTGTCTCCTGCTTCACTCGTTGGTTTAGTCCTTTAGGAGTAAAAGAATCAATCTCACTGTCACTCTTATGACTGGAAACATTAAATCATAACTAGAAATGCTTCTTGCATAAATAAAACTGCTTGGATCTTAGTGGATAATGATATGTTTAACCTTGTAACTAATCCTTTAACAAAGACTAAAACAGCGTATTCAAATACACAGTTTTTCTTATAGACTTACTATGAGCTATTATAAGCTGTATTGTTTTCCTCCAGGTTTTCTTTTCAAGTCTGAGGAAAAAATAATTAACAATCATATACTGTCAAAAAATCCAAGGCAGAATGCAGTTATGAAACAGTCTTCTGTGTGTAGATACTTAGAGAATGAAGGGGAACTAACGTTGACTCACAGATAGCATAATTGACTCACACATAGCATAATTTCCCTTTCTTTTTTTCATTCCCTCAGGCCTCGCAAAATTGTTTTGTATCTTGAAACATGTTTAATGGAGCTATTAAAAAGTAATATCTTATGTTTAGGAGCCACACTGGTATCATGGGATACCACCAAATGAACCAAAATCACTGAGATCAGAGTCTAGTTCTAAATATTTAAAAACAACTTTTAAGAGCATCAATTTTACTCTTTTTATTGAGATGACTTAATACACTGAAGAGCTTAATTGGGCCAAAATGTCACTTTGAGACTCTGCGGATAAATGTAGGCTTTTAGAATCACTTTTTTTTTTTTTTTCATATTTTAAAGTATTCTGACTAGCTAACTGCTGCAGCTGAAATAATACTTTGGCAAAAAAGATCAGACCTCATAAACTGTGCAGGTAGTGTTCCTTCATTTTGCTCTTGTTTTGGAAGAGGGAAAAAGCCAATTGAGATATGAACATTCAAAATTTCTATGCTTATATTAAAAAAAAAAAAAAAAGGTAGGATGAGATGATTGTTTCTTGTTATTGCATCTGATTTTTGAGTGTTTTAGTGATTACTGAATACAATTAGACTAAGTTTTACCCAATCTGTTTCAAGGTATATGGTGGTTTATATTTTGGAGAGTTCTGATTGTTGTTACTGGGTTTGCTGTCAGCATTTAAGTGTCAGGGAAGTGCAAATCAACCATGTTTTTCTCACTCGGAAGTCTTCCACAAAAGAGGTGTCAAGCTTGCTAGTTACCTCTTGCAGTCTGAAGGGCTGACAGGAGCAGTAGTTGGAGAGGGCAGCATCTGCCAAGCACTGTTAGGGATATTTTGGTAAGTTTTGTTGTGGATCAGGGCAACTTGGATTCTGCTATACTTTCCTCACCTATAGAGTAAGGAAAGTGAAGAGCAGATTAAGTTTTATCATCTCTCTCTTACTTGGCAGCACTTTTTTTTTTTATTATTTCTTTTTATTTTCTTATAGCTTCCCTGTATAGCTAAAGGTACAGGTATTTGAGCAAGTTGTCACAGGATAAGGTAGGGCATGAACTCCAAGCATGCCAATGACTGTAGCAACTGTGCATTCAGTGTATGCTTTAGTACTTGTGGAGACAACCTAGCTCTTAATAAATTATGTTGAAATAGGATTTAATGGGTAGGCAAGGAAGCAGGAACATGAGTACCTGGGACTGTTTTTTTTTTTTTTTTTTTCCTTGTAATGTAGCACAGAGTTGAGATGTTGAGAAGCAGCAAGAGATGAGGTGAAGGGCTAGGTCTGTTCTTGCTGCCTTTGGTTCTGTGTAGGATGTAGTAGCAGTACGCTCCTGTTATTTCTGCTGTGACAACAGGAGTTTAAAATAGTGGGATGCTTCCAGAATCAGGAACAAAATGGTGTTGCCTTTGTGGTTTTCTTGGGAAGTAGCTTGGATGATGTATAAGGCAAAGCTAACCTGGATAATGCATTTTTAAGTTCTTTGTGATGTTTTAAAAATAGAGAAAAACTGTGTGAATTTATGTGAGAGAATTATAAGTGTAAGATTATAAAGTGATACCAGTAGAAAAACTTAAGTCTGTCCTCTTGAACCCAACATACTCGGACATGGGATATTTTTTAGAGTACAGGATGAATTTTTTTTCTATTTTTACAAGGTGATCATGAACACACATTGTTTCTAGATGCTTGTGAAGTCTCTTTAATCTGATCAGCATGTTGGTGTAGCTAGCTCTACAGGAGCCACACAAATACTGCTTCCTCATATGTAAGAAAATGCATGGAGTGAAGAAATAGATGTGGTGGTGATAGTAGGAGATGTTGTGTGGGTTAAAAATAAAAATCAGTCTCGTGAGCAACCTGCAACGTGTATGAAAAATGCAGTGTTAAAAAGTCTTGACGTAGCTATGTATTCTGGCTTCTCTGAAGGTAATATAAACCAGCCTTGTATATGGACAGTATTTCATGTGAGGATTTGATTCCAGAGTATACACGTAAATTCACATGTTTTTTGTCACACTGATCTTATTTTTCCTCCAGAATGCTCGAAGTTGATTTTGACAGTGTTTTGCTTCTTGGAAGAGTGCATGCTTTGTTGAACTTGGTTTTATTCTATTTTGGTTTATTTATTTATTTATTTCAAACTGACAGTTAACACTTCCAGAGTAGTTAAGGGCAGTCTTTTCTGGGGCCTTTCTGAAGGGAAGTGTTACTAGACCAGATCGACTCTCATCAGGCTACAAAATGTTTTGTTAGGGTGCAGAAATTTGACTTTGCTGTACTAAAGGTCAGATTCGTTTTCCTCTGAAAGTCTGTTAATGCTTGGGAGTTACAGTATCTGCTGCTAGTATGAAGTTTTTAGAGACCTCTCTCTCTGTGGAGAAACCTAACCTAGGAGAACAATAGCAAATGGGAATTCCCCACTGCCATTTGTTATGGATGTGATCTCTCCCTTCTCTAGGGCTCCCCAGTGGCTCTTTACCAAAACTTCTGGCTTGCAGCTGACCTGTTAGGATTTTCCAGATATGAGAAGTAGTCTGTGTGGTGTTTTTTTATTATAGGTGTTTTAATTCTGCTAAGGACTTTTGAACTCTAGGAAGTGTTCTGTGTTTTGCCTTGAACCTTACAGATGATTACTATACCTTTTGTGAAAGAAGTCTTCTGAAAGACTCAGTGATGTGGCAGCAGACAAGTATTGAGTGAGAATTTGCTGTTGAAATGGTCAGAATTTTACTTTATGTCCAGGATCTTGGAAAGTATCAAGACTTGTACTGCTTAGGCTGCAGAATGTATTTCTCTTATTTTCTGGTTCACAGAGAGGCTTTGATAGCTTAGTTTTCATGTACAGCTGAAATATTTCGTTTGTTTTTAGGAGTTCTGTTTTAAATCATTTCATTTTTTAATGGATGCTTGCTTTCAAAATTAAAAAGTGCAAGATAAAGTGTTGTATCTGATAGAATGGCACTATTTGCTAAGGAGATAATGAAATACTAAATAGGTACTTAGCATTCCATGTATACTTACATAATCTGACTGTATGACTGCCAAATGTTTCAAGGGAGTCATCTTTCATAAGTCTGACTTTTCTAGCGAGCTTTTGGGGTGAGGGAAATGGGCACTGTAGTTAACCTTTGGTGGTATGTATTACACTTGATGTAACTTAGCAAGGCAATTAAGTTATTTACAATGCATTTTTATGTCGAAGATGCATGCCACCCAGAAAAAAAGCCCCCTCTCTTTGAGGGCATAGATTTGTGCTAGCTTGCAAAGAAGCACAAGTGGCAGTACACAGAGCTGTACTGACTGCAGGAGCTCCTGGAAGTCCTGAAGGGTGCATGCCGGCATTTTCCTACACTTGGTCAACAGGAGGTAAATAACAGTTAGAAGGAAGAGTGGTTTTATAGGCACAAAAAGCAGTGGTGGTAGTTTTCATGCTATGTATAACAGAAGGCGTTTAATTAGGTTGTGAGTTTGCACTGGGGTTTTTGGCAATTTGTTTCTCATCAAGCCATAAATCCCTTTCTTCATGTAAAACTAAAGCTAGTTTTGTTTGTGCTTTAATGAGCTACAGTTTATGGGACAGCAAACTGCCTTCATTGCTTTGTATCTGAACAGCAGTTTTCTCAGGGGGAATTATGCCTTTTCTTTTTTTTTTTTTTTTTTTTTTTAAAAAAAAAAAAAAGAAAAAAAAAGATTGCCAATATTAGGATACTTGGTTTAAAGTAAGTATGTGTTGGGGTACAGGAATTCTTTGTGAACCATTTCTTTGAACAAATCAGTATAGGGAATGCAGGGACCTGCCTCTTAAACAAACAGAAATGTTATTTTACTAGTAAAATATAAATGTTTTGTTTACCTTCTCATGTTAAGCATACAGATGTGTTGTAAATTGTGGTAAGAGAATACATTAGGCTGGTTAGTAGAATTTCTTTTACATTATCAACTGTACTTGTTTTTGCAACATTTATTGCCTTTCAGTTATGGATTGTCTGGCAAACTTTACAAGCTTAATGTATCAAAGCAACTTTGAAAACGGAGAGATTCATCTTAACACCTTTTCGAAGCTGATAACTGCAGATTATGTACTTTCTGTCCTCCAATTGAAGTTAATGGATTACCTGGTTAATAAAGTTACCTAGTGACTTACCCTGGCCTTGCTGTTGACCGTGGGTGGGAAGGGAACATGTTAAATGACAGCAGTGGATGAGCGAGATCCTCCTCTCTGCAGGCTGGTGTTGGTGCTTGGTACTTTTCCATTAGCTGGAAGGCAGATACGGCTGTCATGGCACTGGATGCTTCATCTTACATTTTTATCTCCGTGATAGGAAAGTGCCTCAGAGAATAGAAGCAAGTACAGTGCCACATGAAGTGTGTCTTGCATAGTGTATACGCTGACCTTACTGATGGCGAGCCCCTGAATCTGAGCCAGCCTGCTCCTCCAGCAGTTTCACTGAGCTGTGGCTGCATTAAATGTTGCCCTGCACAGAGTGCTCCTAAATTGTGGGATATGATCTGGGTGTTTTTTGTCCAAGCATTTAATGTTTCTTTACTTGCAAATGCTTGATCGAAGTAATTTTCTGCCTTTTTTCCCCTTTTGAACAGTTTCATCACTAAAAAGGTCAGGAGCGATCTATCCATGAAAACACTTATAATTTCTGTATGCAACATGAAGAATACCTGCATACTTTGTTTCTAGATAGGAAATAATAAGCAAAGAAAGAAGCATAATACTGCAGTAGAGAGAGCATGTAATTGCTTTATTTCCTACCCCATCCATACCTCACGTTTTTGATGGAACCTGAGGGCAAGAAAGTTATTGAACGTAACTGGGCTCAATCCACCTTTGCTTTTTTTCCCCTTCTCTGTTATCCCAGTTTGCATCCTGTTTCCTGTGACCCATGCATTTGCTGCTCTACAGATGAATGAATTGTCCTCCTGAGCAGTCTCTGTAAGATGAAGCCTTCTCTTATTTCTGTACCTCCCCCTTCCAGCCTCCCCAAGCTGCTTTTTTTTTTTTTTTCCTTTGAAAATGTGACACATAGCAGAAGTGGGAATCTATAAATAAGTTAATAAAGCTATGTGGCTGAGCAGTGCAAAGTGATGTTAAATGTCTACAGATTTTCCTTTCGCCTTTGGCTGAATCTTAGTGGTTATCAGTAACATGTAGTATATTCTGATGAAAGCAATTTCTCAACTGGAATGTGTCTCTGTAATGGGGGTGTAGTAGCACCATGTTACAAATGTGGGAATGCTTTTACCAAAGGGGGAAAGGGAGGGAGATACAAAGAATCCCAGATGCATTCAGGTAGGTTCAAGTTTGCTAACTTTCAGATCTGTGGAAGAAAATTCCTGATAGTTGCAGGGATGCAGACAGACCTTCCCTCCTTGCTAAAGCTTTGCTGCCTGGAGAGGATGCTACAGTTATCTGCATGTCCCAGCTGCCCTGCTGGGGTGGCTGCCCTCTCACCTTCTGCCTTCCCACTTCTTCCATTCAGCTTCCAGCCCATGTACCCAAATCAGCTGGGTTAATGGCTTCTTGCACAATTCTGTATGCGAGAAGAGAAGATGGAGAGAACATAAACAGCCCGGTGGGTCTGGGAGGGAGTGAGGAGTGACGGGCTCCTATGGGGCCAGGCTGCTGATGTTGAACATGACAGCACGGGGCTTGGAGGGACTCCTGAGCTGTCTGCCTGAGCCTGCTGTGCTTCGTGTCCCATGATCACCCCTTTCTCTTCAGCTGGGGCTGACTTCAATAAGGTGTTCAAAGCAGCAAGGTTCCTGTGTGTTCTGGCTGATTTAAAGGAGTGGAGGGGGAAGAGGAGATGGGGTTGGGGAAGAATGAAAGAAAAGAGTGCAGGGACCTTGTGAAGATGTCTTCCAGCATGCCAGTGTGTGGTACCTGCCGAGCGGTGCCTTTGGGGACAGCTGCTGTGTTGTGGGCTCTCTCTGGCCCTGATGGATGGGCCGGGATGTATTTGCTTCAGAGAGGCAGACGGCTGGTGTGCATTTCCCATTATCTAAAAGTTGGAGAAATACTGCTTTTTAATGCATGGGTGTGCATCTCCTGTGTCCTGGGAAACTCAAAATCCAGCGCTCTCTGACCGCTGAGGAGAGAGCCAGCTCGCTCGATGTGACAAGCAGCGCGGGCTTGCCCAGGCTCTTCCTCCTCCTTTGTGTGTGTGCGCTGATGATTGATGTTTTTCATTGCTGGTCGTGACAACTGGCACCATTGTACTGAGGTGAGCTAGAGAGAAATTGTCAGGTTGCTTAAATCCCTGTGAAGTCCAGCAGCAGAGCTGTGGTGGGGGAAGAGGGAATATAAATAACAGGAGGCTGCTTTTCCCTTCCCTCTGCCCAGCCCACGTCTTTGAGAGCGTGAGGGCAACGCCAGGCACTTCCATGTGGGAAAGTTAAGGAGTTAATGTGCTATGTCTTAGTGTTGCTGCACTGGGGCTAAACAGATGGTGTAATTAGCCTACAGCGGCAAACAGCTCTTTTTCTGATAAGATAAAAGGAAGTAGTTGTGGGTGGTGGAAGAAGTCTTTTAAATTGGCAGGGCTTGCAGTGTGTTTATACAAATGCATGAAGTGTACAGTTATTATAGTTCATTTCCAATTGCAGTCCTCTTTTCTTTACATTTTTGTTTATCAAGTTGCTCATAAGGGAAGAAATATTTTGTCGAATTATTCTTCAACATTTTTTGCCAAGCTCATCTGGGAGAGTGAAAGAATCAGAAATAAATGGTCCCTCTCTTGGTGATTAGAGATTTGGAGGGATGGGGAAATGGAGCCCCCTTTGTGCCCTTCCATCCCTCAACACTTGCTGGGAGGTGGGCAGGGGGCAGTGAGGGGCTGCAGGGGTCCTGTTCTTCACTGACCCCGTGTGTTCTGGGTTTGAAACTCATCCACTTCTCATCTCTGCATCTGCCCTCCCTAGGCTGCCTTGGTTGGGATATTTTAATATGAGCACAGGAGAATATAAATAAAGTCTAAGAGAAACAAAGGAGCTTAGATATGGCAAACTACTTACATGGGCTTGGGCTGCCTGAAAAAGACAACTTGATGTAGATGAAAACAGTGGAAAAAGGAAGAAAGAGCAGCAGGAAGAGGGGGGGAAAAGGGTTAAATTGGAAGAATACACAACTACTAGAAACAAAACTAGTTTTTATTTGTTTCTAAGTCCTTTGAATCACTTCTGCTTCCTTGTGAACAGATATTAAACAAGTATTCTTGCTTTTCAAGCCAAACCGTTCATGTTTTGAATCTAGATCACTAGTTATCTGGTCTATTGAGGAGCTTGTAATTCCAGTTTTGATTAAAAATGGCTTCTCCAATATTTTTTTTTAATAAAAGATGTAGTATTGCTGAGTGGAAAATGTAGCAAAAGTAATTGCTTTGCAGACTTTTTAGTAATATTTTTACGTTCTTCTTCCTAGGAAGTAGTTAGGTTTGGTACATTGGTTTTATTTTCCTTTGCTGATAGTCTGCTTTCTTTCGTACAGCAGCAGCTCCTGCTTGGCTTCAGAGAATTTACTTTCTTCTGTTTCCTTGCAGGAATTTGTGCCCTCCTTTATCCACTTGAGTGTATATAAAGTCTCTCAATATGATTTTTTTTTTTTTTCTTTTTCATGGAAAAAAAAAAAAAAAAAAAAAAAGCAAATACCAACTCTCCGGTCTAAATTTAAGTCTTATTTCACAAGTCTCCTTTTTGTGTCCTCTCCTCTGGGAGAGGAGGTGGGTGGGGAAGGCTGTGTTTGGTGATGTTCTGTCTTAAACCTGAAAATACTGCTTGAGGAGGAGTGGCCACTGGATTTTTTTGTTCTTGTTTTTAATTTATTTTCTCTCAGATTGCAATCTAAATGAAGTTAGTCCACCAGAAAATAGTCCAAAAAAAGATTATACATTCCCTCCTCCAAAAACTGTATGCGTGTGTTCCTTACGTGGAAGCAATCAAAAGGGCGAGAATGAAAATGTTGAAGGAGTGTAAAGGACTTTTTGTTCTAGTAGCTGTTTAGCTGTAAATGAACACCATTAGGGCAACAGCTTATACAGTTTTTGGGGGTAGCTTTTTCTAAAAAGATTAAGTAAGCTTTCTATTAACAGTGGCTGAGAAGACATGGTACTAAAAGTGACTTTCATGAAATCATGGTACATTTTTGTTCCTGTGTCATGAATGCTGGTCAGGTTGCCAATGTATATGAGATGGAGTGCTTTCTTTCAGCAGGTTACCAGTGTTACAGTTTGTCACTTCTGTGGTCCAGTTCGCTCTTGGGAAAGGGACCTGTGCAAGCAGATGCAACCTCTTGGCACCATTGACTAAGCAAATTTCATCTAGTTGTGAGTGTCCACAAACTGGCAGAGGCACTGAAGGACATGAGCACCCGCTGTAAGTTCGGGCTGCAACCCATCACCATGGCTGGTGTCAGCTCTCTGCTTTCCTTGGCTTGACTCAATTCCTTCCCTCAGGAACTGCTGTAGCGGGGACAGTGCTAACTGCCAGCTACTCAGGCTGGGCAGGTGACACAGGTCACAGGGCTCAAGGGTGATGAGGAGGTCTTAAATGCACTCCATTACGCCTTCAGGAAGGACTGAGAATTAAGTAGAGAGAGGAGGGGGGAATAAGAATGTGTTTTTTTTTTCCCTGATATACTTTGTTTTCAGAGTATCATATAAAATGTAATAATGTCTTATGGATATTTTTGAAAGTTCACTTAATTCATACTTTTAGAGAAGACTTCAGCACTGCAGTTGACATTCAGGTTCCCAGTTTAAATGAAAGAGAAAAGGTTGGATTTAGGTTAAATATCATTCTAAGTCAGCTCCTCTTTCAGTTTAAAAAAGAAACTGTGTGTGTATTAAAAATACATTTTAAAAAAGCAGATGGGAAAGAATGTATGCTTCTTCCTAGCATTCTTTTTGTGAGGATAGAAACCTTAGAAATAGTGATGACATTCATTTTTATTTGAAAAAGTGTACTAGATGATTTCAGCAGATGTTTAGCACTTTTTTTTTATTAGGAAAATGAAGGATAGAGGGGTTTGAGTGTCTCCCTGCCAGTCTTGGTGTCCTGGCAGGAGCTTGGCTTCCAGCAGATGTTGCTGTACCATGCCTTACAGTGAGCTTCAGGCAGGGGATATGTCCCCTCTGTCAGTTCTGTGCTTATTGCTGAGCCTGCAGCTCTCACTGCAGGACAAACTCATAGTGGGTATTTTTTCTTTTATTTATTTATTTATTTTCTTTTAACTGAGGCCTGCATAAATATCAGATAAAATCTTGTGTGCCCCTGCTTCAGCTATTGGCTTAATATGTGTAAATTGGTTTTAAATAAAGACTTTAATGTATAAAAATATAATTTAATTGAAAAGTCTTGTCTTGAATCTCTTCTAGATATAAAACAAACAAACAAACAACAACCAAAAAAAAAAAAAAAACAATTGGGAAAACAAAATATTTTTGAATTAGCATTCTCCCTTGTAAAGACTTGCAGGAAAATACTTAGTGGTGTTACTTTTCATGCTGGAAGGCATATGGACTAAAGACTTACAGATAGGCAATGGATATATAGTAAAAAAGGAACCTGTTTGCATAGCTGGATTTTCCGTAAGGAATTAGATGAATAACTATATTTCTTTGGTCCTATATAGACTCTAATGCACTTTGTTTGCAAGAGAAGTCAGTGTTTGTATATTAGTTTCCTTCTACTAAGTAGTTAAGACAATACTAACAAAAACTAGTCTCTATTACATTTCTCTGGAACTGAACTAATTCTTTAATTCACAAGAAAAGGCAACATCTATTATCTTAAAGCTCAACAGATGAGCCACACTTCATACAGCTTATGAGGCAGAGGGATGGCAGGCCCAAGTGGGAAAGCTTCCCGTCTGTGACAGCATTTTTAACTGTAGTTAGAAAATGTGATTCTTAGAGGGATACGAGAGAGAGGAAGCAACAGGAAAATGTATTGATTAAATGCATCTGCTAAACATACCTGAAACAACAAAAAAAACCTCTTGATTTTAGTATAGTACAACCTCCCCCCCCCCCCCCCCCCCTTTCTTTACATTATGGCAAATGAGCCAGGGACGTGTTTTGACAGACTGAAAAAAGTCCAAACAAACTTTCAAGGTTGACAGACACATGGACCTGAACTTTACTCACTCTGTGCTTTGGTTTGCCACGTTCCTCAGAGGAGCACAAATGTGAACCCAGCTGACAGGGAACAAATCCTGTGGCTGTCTTTTTCAAAAGACAAGCAATCACTTTGTGAATAATACAATGTAACATGAGTTTTGAGCTACTGAAGGACAATTCCAGAGCTGCTTTTATTTGTTTTATTTTTGTCGTTTTATGCAAAAAGGTGACATTATTTTAAAAGAAACAAACAAAAAAGCCGTCTGTCTGCAAGACACTCTACACTGATTGAGCTCTACCTTGATTGCGGATCCATATGCAATAGCTGGAGACTACATATTGCTTTCAGAGTAGCTAATGCTTGCTCTTAAGTATGTGTGCCAGCTAGTTCGGAACGAACGTTGCCATTTAGTTGCTCGACTTGTTTCTCTACTTACACAGTCTCCCCTGCTCGGACTTTAACATGACAATAAAATTACAATCACAATAGCAGCTTTCCAGTTAAAGACATTTGCCTTTAGAGGAAGTGATTTAAATAAAGTGTGATAAAGGTCCATCATGTAATGTTTGGCTCCATTCAGACAAATTACTTTGGGCATGCGTAGTTTTGCTCCAGGCAGCGATGTTCTATGCGAAGTCAGAATGCACCCTCCTACCGCCCCAAAAAAAAAAAAAAGAAAAAAAAAAAGAAAGGAGAGGTCCTCTATTGCAGCTGGCTGGTGTGGATGTGCTTTCAAGAGCACATACATTAGCATATGGACAGAAGATAATTTTTAGGAAGTCTTTATTTACAACTCAACTCCCCAAATGCAGCAAGATGGCACACGGACATTTTGCAATGGATCGGGATGTAATTGCAGGACGGGTGCCTGTGATGGACTATGACCAGTCTGTGATAAATCTATCTTGTCTTTAAACTTTAGTTCAGAGTTAAATTGAATGTTGTTCTTTTGCAGTATATACCTTGTTCTTTCGCTTACTCTTAAAGGTTTTTCTCAAAGAAAAAACGCTTAAGCCTTGCTGTGATCATGTGTCAAGTAGGCTGAACACTCTGCTTTGTCTTCCCCCATGAACTATTTCAGGAATTTTGAGTAGTCAGCTTTGATTCATCTAATACATTGTGCATGGAAACTTCTGAGATTATCGTGTTTTAAGAGGATAAGAGAGACATTTCATTGTTTTAATCTAGGACTACTCCATTTAACTTTTATCTAAAGCAATGCAGCAGCTCTCATTTTGTCTCATTTTGCCACGACTTGCTGCTCTCATGCCTGGGGACCTGCAGCAGTGCATTGTCACCATTTCCCAAGAAGCTGGGAACAGATAAAAGAGTTATTGCAAAAAACGTTGAAAACACCAGCTGGTTGTGATCGTGAATAGAGATTTTTCAAAACCTCCATAATCCAGTTGGTTTGAGCTATTTGTATAGTGCTGTTTTTAAAACATACGATACGTTTTCAAATGTTTTTTACTGTAGAACCAATTCATATTTTGTAAGTAAAATGTTCCTCCTACCTACCACCCCCTCCTGTGGGCAGTTTAAGTCATCAAGGGGAAAAAAAAAAAAAAAAAAAAAAAAGGAAAACCAGAGCAAATATTTTACATTTGTATCCAGAAAGTGCCAAAGTCAAGGATGAGAGCTTTATCGTCAACACAACCTTTCAATGCAACTTCTGGACTGTTTGGACTGTTTAAAAAAAAAAAAAAAAAAAAAAGAAAAAAGAAAAATAAAGTGATGGTAAAGGAAAGTGATGGTAAAGATCTTTTTTTTTGTTATTCATAGTTTACAAACATTTCAATCAAAATGGCAATGATGATAATGTGGTGGCTGATCTCTGCATACACTGAAAGCAGTTGGGAGGGAGCTCTTCATTAGGCTGGTGAGCTGTTCCTTCTTCCCACATGGCCTTGTGGATGGTGTGTGGAGCAGCACAGCTGGGGCTGGAGTGAATGGTTGTGCCAGATTACACCAGTGTGCCCCAACCCCTCGTTCTAATTAGGCTTTGAAATGTCGGTATAAAATTTGCATAAATAAAATCAACTGATAGTGACAGGGAGTATGTGAGGTCGTATGTGTCCTTTTGAATGCCTTGAAGTAAAGGATAAAGGATACTATGTTTTAGCCAGAACCCCAGAAATGTGGATAACTTGGGGAACATAATTTTCCAAGAGACAGAGACAGAAAAAGAGGATGATTCATAGGTGAGAGCGTCTGGAATAGAGAATGAAAAAGATAAGTCAAGAGGAAAAAGAAAGGTGATGAAGTTGATGGAGATCCTTTCATATTCACCCAAAAGCTGGGGATTACAAGGAAGTTAGACCTGGGAAAGAGAAATCATATGAGAAAGCTGGGTATATATACATTTGTAAAGCCATTGGCTTTACAAACAGAAATTAGGAAGGAACAATCTGGCCTTGTAAACACTCAAGTAAAGTATCACCTAACTTTGTAACACAGAAAAGCATTTCCCTGCCTCCCCGTACCCATGTTGTCTTTGGAGATGATGCACTTGGCTTCTGGTCACTGGCAGGATGTCAGAATTTCAGGAGCTTTAACAGTGATTTCATAGTTTCTTGTAAGTGGATATACCAATTTATGGAAATTTTAAAATGGTCTTGGGGCTTGACAAAAGGAAATTTGTCATTTAATTTAAGTGCATTAGCTTCAGGCTGAACAAAGTGTTTTAACCTTGCTTGTTTTCATTTGGTACTAAAAAGCTTTCTTGAACTTAATTTAGACAAGTGTTTAATGCTTGAACTTAGGCGACTTTAAACCTGTAGAAGCATCTGTAATTTATTTAGGATTTGTATTTATAATTACACATTCCATTTTCCAAATATCTTGGGTTGGAGAAGCTTGATGGGTGGGTGGAGAATAGTAATCTTGGTTTGAATGGCTGTAGTTTGCAGTGATGCTCTTGCTATTTTTGGCTGAATGCGGATTTCTGTAGGACTGGCTTAAAAGCACACCATTGCACATGTTCACATTTTGAATGCTGTTTGCATTTTTCATGTTCTTTTTATATCATGTTCTATCTTGCAAAACCAAATGCTTTCTCTCTTTTTCAGAGTATATAGAAAAACTATTTTTAAAACTTCTTTCCATCTGTTGGTTTCTCTTATTAACGAAGACAAGGCAGTGAGGGATATGCAGATACATCAGTGCAAGCTGGTATTTAATTCAGCTCAACAAATAGGATAATTTTTAATTATCCATACATATTTTTCATTCAAAACCTTTCTTGAACAAAAGGTCCCTTCTGTTTTGAAGATCCTAAAATTGTCTAAGGATGTCAATGCAGCCTTGAGTTATATTAGTGGCTGTTAAAATAAAAGGTGAGACAACCCTACTGATGGTTCTTCCTCCTCCTTTCGCTCTCTGTGGGGGAGATGGAAACAAAAGTGTTCCTAAGTCTCCAGAATTTTTCTTCTCTCTTAAAAAAAAAAAAAAAAAAAAAAAAAAAAAAGTCCTTTTAGACAACATTTCACTATAATTTAAACTGAATTAATAGCAAGCATGCTGAAAGTTTGCCTCTAGGTATTTTCTGGCAGAATTTCAGAACACTGTTTAGAACCAGGGGAAAAGAAGTCACTAAATCTTTCTTGCTAAAATTGGCTCGTATTGATTTCTCTACATCTTAAACCAATATGTGTATGTACACAAGGAAGACGTATTTGCGTTTTCACTAATTCTGTGTAGAGTTGGACTTCATTAAGTGACTGAAATTTCACTGAGCTGTCCATCAGCCCCTTCAGACTCGTTTTAAATTTGAGTTAGCAAATGGAAGAAGTATTTACATGCTTGTTGAGGTGTGGTGGTTTCTGCAGTGGCCTGTCAGTCTTAATACTAATGTACTGAATTTACATACCTTGAGGGAAGAAATAATCATCTGAGCTATCTGGTCACCAGAGTTACCTGGGATACTTGCAGGTCAATGTGTTCACTTATTTTTAGAAATGCTAACGAAAATGGGGATAGGCCCAGGAAGCTAATCTCCCAACAGCAACTGAGGGGAAAAGGTTTGCAACAAGAACTTCGTGTTTTCTATGGTGAGTGGCAGTGAGTTAGCTTTTTTCATCTCTTTTTTTGGGAGCTCCTTGGCAGCCTGCATTTGGGGTAGTGAAGTTATAGGTAAGAGGTGTTATGTAGAAGCAGGACTCTGTGTTTTTGTGTATGTGGCTGGTCAAGCATATCCTATAAATAGATAGCATATATGTAGGTAGTCAAGCATATATGATATCTATCCCCTTGCCTTCCATATTTCTCTTGAATTCTAGTTAAGGTCAGTTTTCAAATTTCTGAAGTTGTGTTTTGTGGTGTGGTGTGTTTTGAAAGCTTCACTAGGTTGCTTCTCAATGACACCTTTGAAAATTTCTTGCAGTCACTGCATACTTGTGTAAGGAGTATCACTATCCATGGTGAGCAGAACTTCCCCTCTTTGGTTGTTTTGGACCTGACACTTAATAGCTTTAATTGAAGCTTTGTAGATCTTGTATAAGAGGATAGAGTATACGCTTTTGGGCTACTCATGAATTTTGTGGACCTGTTACTAAATTCTGTCTTGAGTCTTCTGTTTTCCAGACTGCAGAATCCCAGCTTTTGTAGTAGCTCAACAGAAACCATTCCACTCCCTTTAGTCTTCTCTACTACGCTCTGTTTGAGATGGAGGTCTTGAACTGCATGTGATATTTCAGATGTAAGCAAGCTGTGAGTCTGTAGACAGATGTTCCCTCTCTTGATCTTCATTTCTTTCCTAACAAACCTTAACATTTGATTTGCTTTCCTTTGAACAGGAAACATTAATATGATTTTTCTTTTATTTTTAGAACTTTCTTGTCTCCACATCATATTCCAGTTCAATAATATTCAACTTGTCTGAGTACTCTGTTTATATAAGAATCTGTGATTATTATTTCAGTGTGCATAATTTTCATTTCCCTTCAATGAACTAGTAACTGTCTGGAAGTTAGTGAAAACTAGTAACTCCAAACTGTTGTATTTATGGAAAATAAATGGAAAGGTCTAGAAATCTTAGTGATGACCTAATCCTTATTGAAATTTACAAAAACAAAACAAAAACAAAAGAAACAAGCTGGTCACCAAAAATGTGAAAGTGAGAAATATTTCTAAAATAGTCTTAGAATGAAAGTTCCTCATCTGTGAAGGTCTTTCAGAGCTTAATTTGTAAGATTTGTAAGCTATCTATTGAATATAGGACATTTTTTATTAAAAAATGTTGGATCACCCTACTTACATCTTATGGCCAGCATTTGAATCTTCAGCTTCTGTGCTGTAGGGATACTGATGCTATAATCTGAAAGCTTGGCTTTTTTGAAATGGTCACATTCATTCAGTTGTTCTCAATAAGGTATCTGTGATAACTGTGATTTTTAGGTGAGTGGCACTCATTGAAATGTGCAAATAATGCCTTTTCTTTTTAAAGGACTTACTGAAGAACAATAAATAGCTATTTTTTACTGTTCACCTCTGATAAAATTGTATTTTAGTGGGAGGAAGTGTTCTGGTTAGCAAGGCTACGTATTGGCCTTGGCGCATCAACGATGAGTACTTTTGGACTAATGCTATTGGTGCTTTATTGCTTCATTCTTAAATCCTTGAATCTTTAAATCAATGCAAGAAGATAGTTATGTGTCTTCTAATAGATATTGGTAAATTGTAGGATTTGGGAAATTATATTATTTTAAACATCTTCAGGATTTTTTTTTTTTTTTTCCTACTGGATTTGTCTAATGTCTAGGAGCCTTGATGTGCAAGTTGTGTTATAAAGTGTATGACTGGACAATTTTTTTTTCAAAGTCAAAATATTTCCAAGAAACAGATTAAAATTACATAGGTCTGTCCAAACCAGTGATGAAACTTTTTACGCATGCTGCTATGAAAAGATGTATCTTAATTTTATTTCCTGCCTGCCCAGAACTTTGAATAAACTGCTTGGAGTTTAGTAGGAAGAGGGCAAATAGAGAGAGAGATGATCAGGTCACAGAAGTTTACAAAAACTGCTTCCTAGAAACTGTTTTGTGGAATTCTTTATGTTAATAATAAGACTCTTTGCAAAGACTCTTGTCTCTTGTGAGGTCCTGAATCCTTCCTACGGTAATGAGGAGCGGGAAAATTGTTTGATAGGCAAGGGCTCCTCCATTTTCTCCTGCCTGTGCACCGTCTGGCTTACTGGGGTGGTGCTTCTATTATGCTTCTTCCAAGTGGTACCCATTGTGACACCAGGGTGACTTGTGTGCTAATGGAGTTCTGTTCAGGCACAGCTAAAATGCTGTTCTGTTGTGGTAAAGTCATGGCACTACCAGTTTTCTTATTCCTTGACCTTTATCTAATTCACTTTGGAAGTCTTCATTTATATTCTGAATTACTGTCTGTTCAGCTCAGTCTTTGCACTGTTTATGTGTTGTGACACTGGAAAGATAAGTGTATTAAATTGTGAAGATATAGTTAAACATTTTCCAGCTTTTTTATTAATATTACTTTTTTAACCACCCAGGTTTGTTTTATACTTTGTCTTTCTTACACACTTTCAAAATACAAATCCTAAAGAAAGGATGGAATAGTAAGATATAGGATATGGAGAACAACCAGTGCAGGTCAGGTCACAGTACATGGATTATGGGAGTAGAGTGGAGATAAACTGTGTGCTTTCACAAGCATTAGGTTAACACTATATAATTAGAAGTGGGCATGAGGTCAAGCCCTTCATTTACAGCCTGGCAGTTTTCTGCAGGGAACCTCCTTTTAATAGGGAGGAAAAACCAAGTGAGAAATTACTGTTCAGTGAAGATGAAGGCTGTGAAACCCCTGCTCTTGTCTGGTAGTCCTTTTGTCGCTCTTCATGTAGCTTGATCCATTCTCACTGGCCAAAACTTGCTAAGATAGCTTTTATTGAGCTTTGCCTAGAAAGCATAGCAACTGTGGAAGATGGGATTTATGTAAATACTTACGTTAGGTCACTTGGAAAGTTTTGTGCCAGTTTTTGTGCAATTTTTGTCACTGTCTGAATGTAGAATTTATTCCTTTTTAAGTAAACTAGTCCCCTCTTAATGATTTTATTGGACTTCGTAATCTTGGTTTGCATTTAATTATTCACGAGTTGGGCCAGGTATTAGATTTGAGTGAGAGAAGGAAAGAAGTAGCTTCAGGGCCCTGAAATGTGGCTAATTTCAAACTTTGTAATTTAGTTTAAATTGAAACCTAAATACATTTAAATAGATGGGCTGCCAGTTTATCTTCTAGCTCAGGCGTACCAGCCTTCTGCTACTTGTTGTCTGTATGAAAGCATCCTCAGTGCTCAAGTTTGACAGCTTACAAGTGATTGGCATAGTGCAGTTCTCCTTGGTTACAAGTCTTGTTGATATTGTTGTGTAAAATATTCTATTCAGCATTTTGGAATTTGGCTTTGGTAGGACTAATTGGTAAAGATAAATTCAGGCCTGTGCATGTTCTGATGGTCACCTTGTGTGGAGGGGCAATGCGTTGTGAGTGCTGGAGGGAGATTATGGCTAGGCTGAGGCAGGGAAGAATGGTTGAAGCAAGGTCGGAGACAAGGGTTGTGATAGAAGGGTATGTGTTCCGGCCCAGAAGGATTTAGAGGACCTTTGGGAACTCTAGGTTCCTGGTGCTGCAGCGGTAGGAGAGGTTGTTGAAGCCTTATGGGTGTTTTCTTGGTAGTCAGGAGCATGGGTGGATTCCCCTTCTTGGATAAAGCCTGGTCTGTTCACCCTGCATGACTTTGGAGGCCCTGCAGTTATGGCAGCATTTCTCCAACAGGTTTTGTGGGCATTGCAGATTGCAGCCTTAGTGTAGACCAGGGTGCTTCCCCTCCAGTGGTGTAGTTTAAAAAAAATAAAAATGCAAATTGCCACTGTATATTGGTGCTTGCCACTAATGCACTAATAGAGCTTCAGGCTCATTAGAAAAGAAATGTGAAACAAAATCTTGTAGTAGATGATGTTTATGTACAAGAACGTGGTGGAGTTGAATACTTGCTATGGGGGAAGGAGTGGCTCATCACAATGAAAAACAGTTTTCTTAAGGTTTAGGTGTCAAATACTGTTTATCCCTGTTGCAGAACTACATCCTCCCTTAAGTTTAATCACTTACCTCAAGACAAATAGATGGTACTTTCAAAATGAAGATGATTATCTAAATGAAGAAACATGACATTTCAGCCCATTTTAGAAAAAGATTAATTTTCTTTTTGTATTTAATGTTCTCTCAAGAACATTTGCCTCTTGCAGCTTGTGAGTTCTTATTTCATCTAGTTGATTTTTGGATTAAAAATATATGTTCAAATATATTAAAAATCAGGATGGAAAATAATTCGGATGCCTTCTATCTTAATATTCATGTCTGCTAAAATAGTGAAAAATATCTGTGCTGCATGTGTGGTATGTGCTCTCTGCTTACTGTATTGTATTTTACAGACTTGAAGCTGTGACGAGCTGTTAAAATAGTTTTAAGTGACCAATCGTATCTTAAAAATGCCATAGTTTACATGTATTCTGTTTGTATGAATATATACTGGTAAAGGTTGCTTGCTATCAGTGTGGTTTCTTCCCATACGGAAATAAGGTTACCTTACCTGAGCTTAGCTTGTGAGATAAAATATCCTTATTAGTTTGTATAAATACATATATTTGTAATTGAACATTTTAGAGAAATCTTGGATGAAAAGCCCCTGTATTCTCTCATCTTCCCAGTTCTCTGTCCCTTTTTGCCACACTGCCAGTTCATGGCTTTATTCTGTCCCTTGTGACACAGATAGTCTTTCTAGTACTTTCTAGCCTGCATTTCCTCTCATTGTCTCCAGACTTAAGTTTTGATCCTGCACTACTTCCTCAAATTTATCCTTTTCTTGTCTCTTTACTGTTGTCAGAGGAGCGACTTCTGTTACTGTTCTCTTGTGTCATTAAAAAAAAAAATAAGGTTTTAAATTAAATTCTCAGGCTTGTCATGTAAAATTAAATGTAAAAACCAATATATGTGTGTATATATATACATAATATATATATATACATATAAAGAAAAAAACATTCCGAGGAGATTTCCTCGTATTTGGATTGGGAGCTCTTGTATGTGTTTGCTCATATACAGTTTATGACTTGACCCTTCTGACTTAAGACAGTCTTGGATTTAGATATATAGATGTATATCCCTTGTTGTATGGGTCCTTGATAAATGTGTTATTTTACACATTTATCACACTTAATGTGAATAATCCAGATTTTTAACTAGCTTGCTTAGTTTTGCTCTTTTGTGATCTATTTGCTCAATATGGAAAGAGTTAGCCAAGTCTGATTTGGAGTTTGGAATATCTAAATTCCATTCTGAGCCTTGCAGGATAGCACTGTGTTTCACAGGCATGTGAACTCAGCTGTTTAACTGGAAAAGGTGGTCTGTCACATTGAAGATCTTGTATCTTTTACTAGTGAATTACGGATGTTGTTTTTCTAGCCATGATTCTAGTTGTGCTTTTTAGCAGCAGGGGACTGTTATGGGAGTTGCTTTTCTTTCCCCTGCTAGTTAAAAACTTATTTAATTGAGAATTATGTAGCCTTCTTCAGTAAGCAAAGCAGCAATTATTTAAAGTTGTTGTTATATAATATAAATTACATAAAAGTGTTGTTTACCTCCCCTCCCCCCAGTATATTCTCTCCCTTATTTTTCGTCTTTTTACGATTTCTTTGTTAGGTATGGAGCTCTATGGAGCCCTTTGTTACGGCTTTCTTTTCTAGACTGTTCCAAAGAAGTAATCTAATCTGTGAGAACCTGATTATGTGTAGAAATAGTTGGGAAGGTTTCCATGCTCTTAAGGGTGGGTGAGATAGGTGTTGAATGACCTTTTACCAGATGATGGTAAAATTGTTTAGAGACAATAGGCTGGCTTAAATGCACCTTTTTTTTCTTTTATTTATTTATTTATTTCTGAATTACTTTTCAAAGCAAAATGTAGGTGTTGAACATGGAATATTCAACCACAAGAACAGACAGTGTGGTCAGTTGGCTTCCAGGTGTTGTCATTATCATCAGGGTTACATGGGCATGTGAAGCAATGGCTCATGATAGATTTTGGGTTATACTGTTCCATGATGCCAATGTCCAAATATGCTGCTGTTACTCTGATGGTGATATCTCTGCTAGATGAGGAGACAGCTGGAATGGGGTTGGGATGTGAAGGCATGTGACATTGCAGACGTTGCCACTGTGAACCCATGCATGGCAGCTCTATTTTGTTTCAGTGTTTTTTCCAGTGAGGTGGGCAGCACGTGTGTTCCTCACCCATATCCTATGCCCTACCTTTGGTCCAACAGAGAAATGGCACAGTGGTGCCCTGGGTTTGGAGGTGCAGAGGGCTAGAGTTAGAGGGGTGGGTGAGCCATGCGGAGTGTTGCTGCTCAGCCCTCGCTCTCCTTTACCTTCTGATTCGTGCTGGTGCAGCAGTATTGATGTATCATCCCCCTAGCGTGGGAAATGGTGTTAATGCTTATTGGCTTTGTCTGTACTCGGTTTGTTCATGCCAATTCTCATCTATAATACAGCATACATAAAGACATAAAAATGTGTAATGAATACTGAACATCTGTACAGTGTGCTTTTGAACACTTTTTTGGTTAAGACTATTTGAAATGCTGGCTGGCTATTTAAAATACCCACAAAGGAATCTTGTGATCTTACAATGTTTTATAAAAGTTGTCCTAAATATTTAAAGACAATGTCAGATTTTTGCAAAATAGTTTTATGTTGTGTTAGTGCAACTCTTAGGCTTGAAATGTAATTTTTGATCCTTTTTCCAGTCAGCATGTGTGCGAGACAGAAAAATAAGCTGAAATGATTATATAGTAAACTTTAAAATATACCTTGAATATGTAGCATGTTGAGTATTTTTTCTATTAATGTTGACTTAAGTTTGAATGCCTTCCACAATATATTTTTTTTCCAGTTAGCCATTAGAGTTGCAGATCGTTATTTAATGGATAGTGTATTAATGGACTTCCCACTCTAATTACTAAAATGAGTGCCTTGCAAATGCACTAGTCAATCAATGAACGAATATGTGTGCTGGATGTCAAATTCTTTGTCAATGGGCTGCCTCAGCTATTTAGACTAAAGATACCTTGTGAATCTTTCTTCTGAATTTTAGCCACACCTCAATGATATTTAGAGATACCAGTTGTTAATATTTTCAGTGAACTCAAAATTGTTGTTCAGGTGTTACTATTATTATTTATATATATATTTTTTAAAGAATCATGTTATTCATGATAAAGTGAGAGCTGGAGACGTGTGGACTTATATTAATATCAATAGATACATGTAAAGGCATATGTTTCTTTCAATGTCCTTCAGAGATCTTGCATTGCTGCATGCAGGTTCTTGACTGCTATTTTGGCTCTGGCCTTAATTGTTCTTCTGTTGCATTCAATTAAAATCATTATTTTGAACTCACAGAAGATACGCCACTTAGAAGTAATGGGTTGTGCTTATATTGAGCTGCAAGCTGCAGTATAGTTAAGTTGTTGAAGCCAATCAAGAGATGCCTGATGGAAGCAGTAGTGATGAGGCATGATCAGGCCTATTGTTTTGAGTGCTATTCTGTTTCTAAACCTTAGAATGTGGTTTTGCTGTCAGTCATCTTTTCCATTACTTTTGTCTTAACAAATCTGATGGTTAACTGCTTTTAGTTTTGATGTGACTAGCTTTGCCACTTTAGAATTACAATTCTTGGGTCTTTTCTCCTGAAAGTCTTAGCTTTCTAAACTTTGGGTTTTATACATCCTTACAATTTTTGCTGCATTGTGAGACCACTGAATAATAAATCAAGGCTTACATACAGTAGACTTATTTTCTGTTACTCCGTTTCTGCCTTTGGTAGTCTAAGGACTAAGCTGAAAGCTCTCATCTTCATGGAACCAGGAAAGTAGAAGTTCTCTGGAGAACTCATAATTCAATATGAGGCTTACTAGTGTCACTTGTAAACAACAGCAAAAAGTATGTTACTTACACATCCTTTGCCACTTTTCACTTTGTGTTCAAAAGTTTTTGTTCTTTCTGGATGTTCTGGGTGTAGTCCAGGCCGGATGGGACACCCTTGTGTGTGCACTGCTTGTAGAGAGCCTATGTGACTTACTAGTCTCTTGGCTAGAGAATCCTAGATTGCTGGACTAAAGCAAAGAAATTAGTCTGTTTTAAGTTGAAACTGCTCAGTGATTAGAACACTGTGAACGTAACAAACTTGATGACATAAATACTGGGATGGTAAAGCCTTGTTTTCACTTGGGTCCTCACAGCTGAACCAGTGGCCATGCAACTAGTTAAAGAGATGCGGGGTTTGTAGCAGGTGTTAAATTTCTATTTTTTTTTTCTGTCCTTTTTTTTTGGTCATTGCTAAGAATGTTATGAATCATTGCTAGGAGTTACAAAACAAAAAACCCTACCACATCAACTCCAGGTCTTGTAGACTTGAAAGAGTGTTAGCTGTGGTGCAAGCCTGGATCTAAAAAAGCTCAGTAAATCAGTGTAATCCTGGCTTTCAAAAGACATCCATTTTCTTCCCCTTTCATGTGGATGGCTCTAGATGTGCTGAATAGCTTCTTAATGTCAATGGTTGCAACCGAAGTTGCGCTGGGTGTGTAGACCTCTTGCTCCCTTTGGCCAGTTTATCAAAGAGCTGACACAACATGGCTCTTTCAACATAGCTTCCAGTCAATTATTTTGAAGCCTTGGAGACGGCCAATATCAGGAGATACAGATAAGAGTGCAGGCTTTGCAGAAATGCTAATGGTAGCTAGTGCATTTATATCCTTTCAGGCAACCTGTCTCCTTGAACCACTGCTGTCCCCAGCTACTAGGAAGGAAGAAATGACCTTCATTGCTTTAATAATTTTTTGTTACTGAAGTTATGTTTTTACACTTGGCTTTCTAGCCAAGCCTTTGAATCAGAACATGTAGGCATGCTAGTGTTTCAAAAACAGGCTTCAAAGACCATGTTGATTTTAGAAATTCTTTCTAGTGTTTGGATCTTTGTATGCTGTGTTGAGTCTGTTCTTTAAAATGAATATATCTGCCATGGCTCAGCTATAGGTAGACTGAATACACATATCAACAACCCCTAGATTTAAGGAATGTCTTCTTTAAGGAAGACATTAAGGTAGATATTTAAATGTTTGCTGTGTTCTGAAGTCTGCCTTCTAGAACAGGAATATCTGTTAGTAGCACTGGAAACAATAATTGATGTCTGTTAATATCACTAAGAAGTTATATCTTTGTATCCTTAAATGAATTCTGATAACTACTTTTGATAGCTGTGATAGGTTAGTTAAAAAAGATATGTTAATGATACAGAACAAAGAGGTGGTGCATATATCTACACACCCCCAAAACTGTGAAATAAGAATGTTAGTAATCAGTCAGTTATTGGTTTGTCAACTGATCACAGTTCCAAATCAAGAGTTAATGTATATGAAACAACCAGACCTGCATTGAGGAGTTGAAACTGTTGTAAAAGGTACTTATTGTTTGGAATTTTGTTGAAATTTTTACTTAGTAAGTCAAACTTTTGCGTGTAAGTGGAAAAAGGATTTGAAACATTGATATAAAGTTGAAAAACATTTATGTATGTGTGTAAAGTAACCTGGTTTATTGAGGAAGAATTCTGTGGAAGGAGGTTAACTTTTGATGTGAAATACCAAGAATGATACCAGGATGAAGCAAAGTTTGGCAGGGCTGTAGTAAAAATCTGTTATCGTTCCAGGTGGGCATTTCCATTTGTCAGCCTCTTGGCGTGGCTGATAACATTTGCTGCAATGAATGTTCCTCAAATTCTAGACTTGTGTTATAGACGATGCTGTTGTATGATAATTTAACTGTCTTCTCTAGCTGCTTTTGGAGATAAGTTAATCTCGTATGCCAACAGCAATAGATCAGGTGTTAAAAAACCCTAAGTGTGTAAAGCTATAATGTGAAGACTTCTCATGGTACGGTGATTATCATTTTAGAATGTTTTTTAACCTTTTATAGTTTGTTTTTTTGGCTTAATCTAAGTCTATCTGAATCTTTCACTTGCACAAAGTATGTTCGGTTTACTTACGAATGGAGATGACAAGAGAGGTCTTGTTATTCCAAGAAGCTCAGAACAACCTAGTGGAAGGAAATATAATTACATTTGGAAAGACTTAGTCACATTCTGTAACTATGAAGACAAAGATATGGTGGACCTTGGTCGTAGATTCTTTAGTATTTCTTTGTATAAGAAATACTAAAATCATTATGGAAAGGAGATTTATTTATTTATTTATTTATTTATTTATTTATTTATTTATTTATTTTAATCACAGTGAAGTCATGGAATTAGATGCTTCACTTTTTTTTTTTTTTTTTTCCTCTACTTCCAGCAAGGCATTATTATTCTTTCAATCAAATTCTTCCATGTAAAGAGCTGTCCATTATATTGCGTCTCGTTCCCCCCCCCCCCCCCAGCCTTTGGAAAGAATAAATGGTTGCTGTGAGATGTGGAAGCTAGGTTTCCCTTTTTTTTTTTTTTTTTTTTTTTTTCTTTAATTTCCATTTTTTCTTCTGTTTTAAAAATAAAGTATTTCTTTAAGGTGTTCTCCTTCTTCTGGTGAGATTTACATATTTATTAATTATATTTATATGTATTTTTGTCTTCAAGCAGCTTGAACGTCACTGTTTAATGTCTTCCCAGGGCATTTAAGATGGATTATTTTGCCTTTGGGGCTGTATGCATTTTTTAACCAGTTTAAAACTGGTTGGAGCAGTAGTGTAAATCATGTGATCATGTGCTTTCTCTTTTTTCAAATAGTGCTGGTTTGTCTGACCTGTTTACTGTTGAAATAGTTCAGCAAAATGCCCCTAGACTGTACTGTTAATACCCTGCTTACTGCTCTCCAGACACATTAGGAATTTCTTGTTCTCCAAAGGCCATTCATATACAACTCTACGATTAAAATCACTTTGCATTTATTTCGTCTTGCTTCGGTACGGTATGTTGTTGTCAAGCACGCCTTCTTAAAGGTCAAAGTGATTTGTAGGTGTGAGCACAAATTTCGGAGTGATAATTCGGAAGTGTTGTACGTAGAAGATGTTTATTTGATGCATTTATCTGCTACTAAATTTAGTTTTAGTTGCCTTGAATTGCATGTAAATTTAGGTGAGATCTGAAAAACTGTTCTGACAAAAGGTTTTTTCATAAATCTGTTATTTAACAGATAATAAAGTACTCTGGATTGGGAGGTCAGGGTTCGCTTCCCTCCACTGTTGTTAGTGCTAATTTAAATCTGGTTGTTTTTCTGTTATGTTGGCCTTTTGCTGTGGTGAGACTTGTGTCTTTGAAGTGATAAACTGCACAAGGAAGTTCTATGACTTTGAGGAGAATGTTTTTGGGTCGCCTGCTGAAAGAGAAAGGATAGTTATCTTCAGTCCCCATGGTGAAGAAGCATCTTTTTTTTTTTTTATTTGATCTTTTTTTTTTTTTTCTCTCACCCCTCAATGCCTTCTTAATAAAAAACAAAACCCCCAAACAGTCACCATGATTGGAAACCTTTCTTAGCTCAGCTCAACTCTAATATAAAGCTATTGTTTACTGGCAATGCAGTTTCATCTTTAGCGCTTAGTGATGTCCTATTTTGTTAGGAGCGTTTAACATACCAGACACCAGCAGCACATTTTTTCCAGCTTTATTTTCTAGCAGGCCATTAAGGCCATTTTTCAGAATTGCTGACAGCTCTCAGCTGCAGTTTCCCCATGCACATGGCCAGTACTGAGTATGCCCATACAGTATTTTGCAACAGTCCCACAGGAGTGTGCTCCAAGCATGAGGCACATTGGGCTTTGGAGCCAGAGTGGCTCCGGCACCGGTCTGCCCAGCATGGATGCTCTTACTGAGTTCAGTGAACTGAACTTGTGGCCTTGTGGCCGTACACATGGCTGGGCCTGTGGTAGAGCCCATAGCCAAAGAGCAGGCCGTAATTTGGTCCCTCCAAGAAGTTACTAACAAGAAGCCCACACATTTTCTAAGAAGCAGTGGTTCATTTCACATGCCTCGCTTGTGATGGAGTCACTGGAACACTTACGTGATGATGGGAAGACAGTTTTTCATGTTAGAAAAGGGATTTTTAAATATTTTTGCTCGTTAGAGAAAGATTTCACTGCTTTTCTTGGACTTGGCTTTTCTTCAAAAGAGGATTCTAGATTTTTATAATTAGTGGGATTTGCACATAGATATGAAGTAGAGAGTTTTCAGGCAATTTTGACAAACCTTTATCTGAATCTATATTTAATTCATAAAGGACATGATTAGTCTCAGTGTTTTGTATTCCATTGGTCAAACTCTAGCCTCAGGAACCAAAATGACTGAGCTCCACTGACTGCCAAAGAGAAGACAGGTATTACTGGGTACATAAGTTGAAGTTATGTCTTTTTGTCCTGGACATTTATTCTTGTGGCTTTTAGAGTTTTTAGAATTACAATTCCATTTATTTTTTTCTGGCGAATTTTCACACCCACACCCACACACCCACCCCCTTTAAAAAGCCAACCAAAAACTTAGATTCACACTTTCCTTAACTCAGAAGTTTTTTATACTTATACAATTGGAAAAGGTGGTGATGTTGAGAGAATGATTTTTGCTTTTCCTCAGATGACAAAGCACAAAAATATTTTCTGGAGAGAAGAGATGAGTATCAATAAACACTTAGAATTCACAGGAAGTCTTAAAAATACTTTGTAGATAAGATCTCATTTGTCATACATGACAAGTCTTTCGTGGTTGTTGCCATTTGTTAGCCGTAGGTCAATGTATCATTTACTTTTAGGCTGAAAATCCTTTTAATCAAGAGCTAATGCCAACTGCTAATAACCTCTAGAATGAGGAATTGCTGTTCTGGATGCATGTTCAGTTTGTAGCACAGAATAAACCCTTGATACTTTATCTTTTATTTTTGTGTTTCATTCACTATTTAAAGAATGAGTTATAGAAGGAAATTATAATTCTTAGCATATGGACTCATAAGATGAAAGATGAACACATGCTATATTTGAAAGAAAAAGTTGACTTGGAGAAATCTGTAAGAGGGACTAGTGCTCCTTGGTCCCTTGATAGCCTGTTTATTATGGAGGAGAGATTCTGGAACTGTAATAGAAGATAATGGTTACCTGCTGTTACTCTCTGTCCAAATTTTTACTTTCCTCAGTCTGCTTGGTAAGGAAGAAGGAAGTGCTAAGTGTAGGTAAATTAGGTTTTAATCCCTTAATGACAAGTTAATTACTTTGATTTACCACCTAGAAGCATGGGTGGTGAAGTAGGCGATTACGCTGATGCTTTTGTACATAGTGGAAGCTCCCTGTTTTCAGTTTCTTCTAGGAAGCCTGTGTCCTTATGACATGATGGACAAACGTCCCAAGCATCTGGAATATATATTATATAGTTCTATAAAAGTAATAAAAACAAACACAATTTTGTTGGTATCAATTCAAAGCTGACTATCTGCTGCTCTTTTCTCAGCTAGCAAAAGGTGAAAATATCAGAAATGACTGATGCATAGCTGAAAGAGTGGCAGTGACCATCATCACTGGAAATTTAATGTTCTGATGCACTGGAAAAACTGATTAGTAACAGCAGTGGCCCAGCAATATCTGCAGCAACAGTTGAAGGCAGCGAACCATATCATGTTTCACGGATTCAGAGAAGAAATGTGCAACTAGCTTCAGATTGTTTATGAATTGTTAATCCATTTTGTCCTATAGCTTCCTTAGAAAACAGATTTTGTATACCTGTCTCTTGAGAGAGATTCTGAAGACAAATGAGTCTATAAGAATAACACTTTTTTTTGTTTGTTTTGTTTTAATGCAGTGTTACGTTATTGAAGAATGACAACTTGTGCTAATAAAACCTGAGACTGTTTTAATTTTACTGCACTTGGTTCTCATGAAAAATAAATGGAAAGAATTGGAAGGAAGTACTTCAAACAGGAGAGGTGAAATTTTCCAGGCCTTTGTCAGTAAAGCCCAAATAAGAGAGTACTGTCCTATTGCACTGAGGCAATAGCTGCTTCTGTCTGATCACCAGCCCCCTATGTAACAGAGTAAGGGAATGAAATGCTGAGCAGGAGCATCTGTCAGGATTATGAAAAGTACCTTATTGTCTGTGGTATTGAAATTTATATTTTCTTCAGTATATTAGGTGTAAGTGTACTTTCTAATATTTTTTACTCTACTATTTGGTTAACAAAAGAAATGCAGAAATTTCACAACTATGTGATCCTCTGTTTATATTGGTATCATAATTGAAGCTTTTTTTCTTTCCCCTTTCCCCTGCAGAACAGTATTTAGACTTTGTATAAAATAGTTGTCCTAAACTTTACTGAAGCTATTCATTACTTTTGTAATTGGTGTCTTTATGTACGGGATGAGTTAGGACTTGCTTCCTAAATTGGAACTTTGACGCTGTAGCTTGATAATTTGTCATGAAATCATTAGCAACGGTGACTCTAGCTGCAAAATATTCTTTACTGATTTTTTCCAATATTCATCTATGTTGATGGCATGTATATACATATAAAAATTCTATATTCAATCTTCATTTGTTTAAGGAAAAAAAACAACTATTGTGACATTTAATGAACATTCACTGGAGTATTTCTTTTTTGCGTTTCAGTGTTTAGTCTTCATCTCCCTTTTTTTATTTTCTCATATAAATTAAAGATGCTTCTGATAGAGGAGGACCTCTCCTCCTACCCATTCCCTTCTATTTTGAACAGCCTGAGTTGAAGAAGGCTGTTGCATTAGAAACGTTAACATGTGTGAATAGCCCCTGTATACATAACATCTTGACTCAAAAAAATATATATATATTTATCTGCAAAAGTTCTTGTAAATTTAGCATCACTCTGCACTTACTCCTACTGTGAGTATTTAAGCCTCAGTAACAGCTAAACCTTATTTCACATTGCTTTTATGTATTTCAGCCAATGATGATGAGAGAAGTCTATAGCAGAACTCCCTCCTAAGGCAGAATTGTGTCATTTGAGCAATGCTTCTTGGCTTCTTGCTGTTCTTGAACTGGTGCTTTCTCCTTGAGTTCTTTGTATCAGAAGCAATGTTCAGTGCTCTCTCCTATAGGCTAAGTTGTATATTTGTCCAAAGTTATGATGACTCTCTTCTGTCAGCTGCTTACAAATTACAGTGCTAGTGTTTGCAGCTTAGAGAAATGTAAGACAACTTAATTTTCACGATGAAGTAATGTTGTGAAATGTCTGTTGATAAAAGGTCTAAAGCAAAGGTATTCCAGTGGTTACTTCATACTATGACCACTGATGTGATAGTTCACTGATGAGTTTTGGATCTCAGCGAGGAGGCAGATTTTGGGGCTTCAAACTCACTGGCCAGATGGAATAATTTATCTGCCCCTGCTTACTTTTTTAAAGGATGATGATGTCACCCCTAAATGACACTATCTATTTAATAGATCTAAAAGATCTATTAAATAGATAGGTTCCTTAATAGTCTTACTGTTATATTTCTGATATTTAACTTGTCTGATGTTTATCTAATATTTAAAAGTGTAAATTGACCATAACTTTTTAAACTTCAACTTGTCAGATGAATAGAGAAATTAGAAACTTAATGTCCTAACCTTTTTCTGGAAGTCAGAACAGTACTAACTGAACACCGTTTTGAGACTTTAAGTGAACAAAACAAATAAGTCGTTTCATCTTCTACTCTTCAAGGTCTACAGCTACAAATAAGAATTATGTCTTCAGAGGAAAGAAAGATGCAACTGAAGCAATTACTCTAGCATATGAATCAGCAGCAGGAGATTTAAAGGTGACCTGAAAATGTTGATTGAATAAACATAATCTTAATTCATTTACAGCCGTGTAGTTTAAGATGAACTCAAATTAGATCCTCCTGTGCTTACTTTCTGAAATTGGAGTTGTGAATTTCTGTTTAGTAGACCTAAAAGCAACAAAGTAAGTGACAGGAACAAGTGGACATCTTGAATACCTTGAACACCTCCAGGGATGGGGCATCCACAACCTTTCTCATTCTTTGAAACAGAATGCAAGAAAACACATTTTGAACCCTCATCACAGTGACACCGATACTAAAATGAAATTTAAAAAAAAAAAAAAAAAAGGCCCTAAAAGCAAATGTTCGTTGTTATTCCTCTTGTCTCCTACCATCTTAATACCATCTTAACTATTTCTAATTGGCTTACAATATTTTTTAGAAGTATGATTGGTTTTGGTGATGTACAGTTAGTATTAGTCCCTTATATTTCCTCTGTGCAGTGTACAAGTACAATGAGGATGGGAGGGAGGAAATTAATTGCCTTTTTTTTTTTTTTTTTTTTTTTTTTTTTTTTTTTTACCATGGCAAAGTAGTTTGGAGGATTAGGCAAGATCCCAATTTTTAGTATTTTTTGTTTGTTTATTTGTTTGAGATTCAATTAAGACTTGTTGTTACTAATTGCATAAGTCATTTGTCTTGGCTAATATTTGGGAATACTTGTACTGACTACCATTTTCTTTACGAAGTATGACAGAGGCTTGGGCTGTGTCTGTCTTCTTCTAACTGAATGCAAGGAACTCAAATATTCTCTGTCAGTCAGTCCTCATCATTTTGTCCCTGTTAATTAACATATTAAGACTTTTGATTTCTAGCACTTTTCCATTTTGGGCTTTAATAGTTCCCTAGTTTATGGTTTGAATGTAGTAGTATTGAATGGACTGAAGTAGATGGATTAGAAGGGGGGTGGCAGCAAAATATTTCTGGTAATCAAGTTTCAAATTTCATTACTGTAGTTTCTGATGTATGTATGGAAACCAAGTCATAGCAATTTTGGAAATGAAATTTCTTGCATTAGCTTGTGACCTCTCTGGGTTGAAGCCTGTCCTCTGGGAAATTGCCACTTGCCAGATACACGTGCAGATGTGCCAGCCTCTCTTTAAAAACTGGAGTCCATCTGGGTCCAGTGTTGCCTCCCTGCAGCAAAGGCACTTGTGGCCAGCACACAGATGGTTCAGGGACATCTTCAAGTAGCAATGAATAGAAGAATGTGGTTGTTGAGTGCTATCTTATTGTCTTCCAGCATGTCCAATCATTTCTTTCAGTGAGTTGCCTGTGACAAACAGCAATGTGACAAAACCAGTGGTAAGAAAAATGTGAGGTTTGATACCAAAACAGTTCAGGGTGCAATAAGTCAGATGAGCTTTCAATCTTTGCAACTGTTTTCGCAAATGTGTATTCAAAGTGAACAAATGGCAGAGCAGTATGACTCAGCAGTGGCAGCTGGGGTAGAGATGCCATCTGTAGTCTGAAATGACAGTCACAGTAGTGCGGAGTTGCATGACAGCTAACTACATGTAGGGTAGGTGGGCCCAGTGTGATACATGATATGCTGGCTGTGAAGTAGCAGTGTTCAAGAGCAGATGTCCAGAGAGTATGAGTGATCCCTGGGCAGATCCAATATTGCTGGTGTGAAGACTATTATCGTGGTTTTCGGGTTTGTGGGGAGGGGATTGCATCCAATTGTATCAGATGGCCGTGGTAAGTCAGACCTACTGAGAGTGATGCTGAGAGGGAACAGATGTGGATTGTTTTGGTAGAGCTCTTTTTTGGAAATGCTCTGCTACCGAGTCACAAAAGCATTACTAGAGACGGAAAATATGCCAACTGCAGTAAGAGTCTGATATAACTGCCAGTTTGTAATTCCTGGCCCCCTCAGGATAAGAAAAGGGTTAAGATTAGGTACCCAGGCAGATGTCATCAGCATAGATAACTGTACTGTTAGTTAACGGTAATGTTGATAAGAACTTTGAATATGTGAGGCATTAATATTCTTAAGGACTCTTCAGGTTTGTTCATTTGAGCTGTTTCTGTAGACACTGAAAAGTGTAACCAATTACAGGGACAATGAACAATGGAAGCTAATTACTTAGGGGTATTTTAGGTAAGCTTGGTAGTAGACTGTATCAGTATACTTTATAAATAGAACAACACAACATCCGCATTTTCCACTGTGAAATGGGGTGTTGAACAGACCTTCAGTACAAAGCCAGTGCTAAAAACTAGCTCGTTGGCTAGTCCATGAGATTGATTATTAGAGTGCCTTGCAGCAAATTCTGAATAGTGATTTAGTTCTACAAAGTGTGAAGGATTTTTATCCTGATTTACAGGAGATTATTTGTCACCAGACAGTGCTTTTTCACCTTTTGAGAGGGCTGTGGACAAGCAAAACATTGAGCTGATGGGATCAAAACAGTGTTGATATGTTAACTTTCCACTGCCCCCCCAGTGAGCACCATATATCTCTTACTGGTGTGCAGTACATTTGTACATACATCTAAAACAACTACTATACTTCGTGAACAGGCTCCAAAACTGTTGTAAAATGTCTTTTTATGTAATGATGTGTCTGCCAAGGTACTCTATGGAAAAACTAACTTGGACTGGTAGATCAGGAGTGCTTTCCATGAAACTGGACTATACAAAGAACATCACACAGGTGTAATGGTGCATGGGCATCACAGGCACTGCTGGACAGAAGACCCCATCTGCCATCCAAAGACTGACTGATCACCACTGAATTGTACCTTCCCCAAAAAACCTGATACATGGTCATAAACACATACAAGTGTTACAACGAGTTGTCTTGTACAAGAAAGCACCGACAATACCTCATTGTTTTTTTTGGCTAGTGAAAAATGCATGTTGGCAAATTTGGTCTTGTTCAGTTCTGTTTGCTCTGTAGCCAGTAAGAGATAAAAGCAGTGTGAGACTGTTGGATAACGCTGGTGGTCTCTTGGTTTGACTCTGCCAGTTTTGAGATACGCTCAGTCCCAGAGACAGTACCAGGGCACATGCAGTTACTTAAAATCTCTCTTTCAAGAGCAGTGGCAGGTTGTTACCTCTCTACTCACTTTGTCAGGTGAGCAACTCTGCATTTAAGCAATGATGTCGTCAGCTCAGCTGGGTGGGACTGTGATCTTTGCATTGGAGACCTAAGGCAGCTGAAAGCAGGAAGCATAGCCAGCCACGTGGTTTGCTGGCTTTCATGCTGAATGCTCTGTGCTTTCTGGCCTCCCTCTACATGCATCTGCCTTATTCCTAACTCCTAACAACAGACTTGTGTCATTTCCTTTTTCTATTTCCATGGCACTTGTTTGGCTCCTCAATCCCCTTCCTTCATTACCCTCCGGCTTGTTTTAATCAGCTAAACCAGAAAAATCCATCAGCAAAGGAAAAGGGATAATTTTTTGTACAGTTGCTGCCACTAGTTCTGTTGAGTTGAATTGGCTGGCTTTCTGTAAGTGGGCATAAACAGTGAATGGTTACAAAAATACGTTTCTTCTGTTAAAATGGAGAGAGGAAGTGAAAGTGGAATGCAGCCAAAGTGATGGGCTTAAAGAGTCTTTTCAGCAGTACTGTGAATCGATAGGAACAGGAGAAGATGCGTTTGTCAAGAGCATAGAGGAGATGCTGAAGTGATTGGGTTAAGGGGAGATGAAAGCTGGAAGAGTTACAGAGAAAGTGTCTGGGAGAAGCTTTTTAGTTACCCTTCAAAAATGAGACAGCTGGAGTGAAGGACTCAGGCAAAGGCTCAAATGCAGATGTGAGTGATGGATGGTGGTATCTGTAATATTTGAGAAAGGAGGTGCTGACCTGAGATCAAGATGGGAGAAAAAGAGTAAAATGGCTTTTGTAGCTGTGTTGCGCTGCTCATGATAGCCAGATCTTATCAGGAAGACAACCTGAAATGTAGTTTAGTCAGAAGGAGAACACTTTGGATCAAAGCTATATTGGAGTTAACTGCTTAGAGAAAATGTTTGCAAATGTCTTTGCAAAAGAGGATACCCAGAGATGAGATGCAGATAGGAGACTTGGAGTACATCTTTGTGCCTCAGAAGTGTGTGCAAATACTCAGTTTACTTTAATACTTTAATACTTTAGGTTTACAGAAACCTAAAGAGGGCAGAATCTCCCAGCCCCAGTGGGTGACATGAATTTGTTTGAACTTAAACCAGCATTTTCAATAGTCTAGACCTGTCATTTCTTGTTCCTTATGAAAATGTGATTGACCTACTGTGGTGGTATGAACAAAACATTTATTGTTTTTCATACTTCTGTGGGGCGGACTATGGCAAAGGATGGGGGTTGGGAAACTTTTGGTCATACATTGAGGCTTTTTTAAAATTAAACATTTTGTATATTCCTCTGGTATTGGACTGTTTCAGTTTAAAATCAGCAAAATTTTATTATGCTTATTGCTTTATTCATTGCATCCAGATTATGTGTTGGTTATTAAATATTGATTTTTATATTGTATTAAACGTTTCTATGCTTTTATTGGGTTCTTCTCTTCATGAAGTATTTTCTTTTGACTGTATAGCTCTGCGTTATGTCCTGTACCTTAACTTTAAAAAGGTATCTTGGTAGTGCAGAACCAATTTTTACAATTTTTAGCTTTCTTTAAGTTATAGTACAGAAACATAAATAAATAAAAAAGTCAGAAGAATGTTTCTTTTGTGGAGGTTTTTTTTTTTTTCTTTTTTGATGTACACAGTGGCAAGTAATGTGGGCTACAGGGCACACATTGCCCACTGAAATAACATAAATTTATTATCTTGGGTTTTAAAAATAATAATTAAATAAAAACAAATAAAAATTCATTTGTTTTCTCCTTTCAAGAGGTTTTCATCATTTGCTGAGATATAGGGAAAACTTTAACTCATTCTTGATTTTCTGATACCTTTTCAGAAGGTTATCTTACTGCTACCAAACTACCCCTTTTAAGGTAGTGGCATACCAAGAAGTGAATATTTAGACATATATGCATTTTTGTGAATACACTAGCAAAGGGTGACTGAAAAGATGTTGTGAAAACATAGACATGTAGTATTTCTACAAGTTCTAGCTGGATGTGTAAATGCCCTGTCTAGCTCAAGAAAGAGATGCTAGTAAGAAGAGCCAAGTTTGAGACTTTTTTTTTTTTTTTTTTTTTTTTTAAATGGGAACGGGGAGTAAAGAACATACTTCAGTACTCTAAAGAGTGAATCATACGGAAAACATAAAATGCAACATCCTTTCCAGAATGTAGTTAGTCTTAGGATTGTAGCTTTGGTTACTGACTTCTGAAGTGCTATTCAAAGAAAAAAAGTAGCTAGGAGTAGCTAGCTGGTTATATATATATACAAATATGGTTGACTTTTTTCAAAGACGTTTCATAATTTTTCCTTAGATGTTTTGAATAACTTCTGAACTACTATTTAGTGTGAAGCTGATTTTTTTTTTTTTTTTTTCTTCATGAAAGTATCTAATTTGGCTGTAAAATTTTAAGGTTGAATAGTAGTTTTATGCTCAGAGCCTTTTATAGGTAGCCTATCATTGCCTACCAAGACAAGCCATAGGTTTTGTTGTACTAGTCTTGTATTCAATATGTATAACGTAAAGGGATACATTTTGACTTGTGCTGGAACTGTAAGATTGTACGGATCGTATTTCTCTGTTCTGTGGTGCTTTGGGCTGTATGTCTTCAGAACATGAACAGACGATTGGCTCCAAAATGCTACAACTTCATTACACAGTCTGGCATAGGATTCATCTAACCTTAAAGCTTATCTATATGCTCTTTCACAAAGCCACCCCAGTGAGAGTATTTCTCCATTTAAGAAGCAGAGGGATTAAATACAACTAGTCTGCTTTAAAATTACCATAATACAGCTCGGTATTCTTGCAGTAGTTATTTCTGTTGAAACTAAAGTGCAGATTTGGAGATTAAAAGTATTTGAGATCGAGTCCCTGGGGAGTCACAGAGTAACATTTTCTTTGTTGGTTAAAATTGTAGTAGAAATACACTTTTGATTGTAAATATTTCTATCCTAAAATAGTGATTTCTCACTAAAGTGTTGTGAGTACATTGCAATTAGTCTGGAGACAGCAATTTTTGTTGCATGAACTAAGTTGGGCGGTATACTAGTAAGCTTTGCTCAAGATATGATGGGTTGTGTTGTTTGTTCATTAGAGGTCTCATTGAGGCCTAATTGTGATTATGCTGAGATAAGAGAGACATGTCATATGCTTATGTGCATGGTTTATATGTTATATCAGTCTAGAACTGTAAGAAGTGATTTAGCTGCACAATGTAAAGGAAGAAAGTGAATTGTTAGCATATTTTTGTGTGTCCTGTGTTCACTAGTTTTGTTGTCAAATGACGCTTTTCTAATCAAATCTACCTAAAATATTATCCTGATAGTCTGTGAAATATTTTGATAAATCTTACTTTGCTGAAGAGTGAACAACTAACAGTAAGAGTAGCATGTGAAATGAATAATCCATTTGATGCTCATTCGATTCTATACTGCACCTTTAAAGAATGATTTAGATTTGTGAGACTAAAGTGGAAGGATAGAGGATAGAAAGATAAATCTCTATTTCTGTGTGTTCTCTGCTCTCAGCTTGTTTAATATATATATATATATATATCTTTACAATTCAGGGTTTTATCTCTAGCTTTCCTCTGATTCTTTATAGTCCGTGTGTAAGCAATGTAGTGCAATGGGCTACATTATACTGGTCTGTGTGATTGAATAAAATGTGTTAAAACTTGAAAGGCTGTGCAGAGCTTCATCTTGCTATCAGAGAAACGTGAAGTATTACTGAGAGAAGTTTAAGATAAGGCAGTATTTCAAACAATACGAGGTTGGACAAAAGGGAGGACCTAGGGAAGTCCAGGCTGTTCAGCCTCACCTCAATCCCTGCAAATGCGATGGAACAACTGGTCCGGAAACCATTTCCAGGCACATGAAAGACTACAGCAAATATCATCTACCTAGATGTCAGTAAGGCTTTGATACTGTTCCATTGATCACCATGCTCTGAGCCTGCCAGTTCATGATCCACCTCATTGTACATGTATTATCTAACCTGCATTTCATCAGTTTGTCTATGAAGATCTCACAAAAAACAAAGTCTAGTTGGAGATCCATAACTAGTAGTGTACCCTGGGGGTCAATACTGGGCCCAGTCCTGTTTAACATCTTCATTAATAATTTGGATGATGGGGCAGAGTGCACCTTCAGCAAGTCTGCAGATGAAACAGAGCTGGGGGAGGTGGCTGATACATGAGAAGGTCATGATGCTATCCAGAGAGGCCTCAAAAGGAAAAATAGAAAAATGAGTTAATAAGAAGCTCATGAATCTCAGTAAAGTCCTGCACCTTGGTAGGCGCAACTCCCAATACCAGTATATTCTGGGGGTCAGTCAGCTGGAAAGCAACTTTGCAGAAAAGGAGTTGGAGTTCCTGGTGGACACCAAGTTGAAACATGAACCAGTAATTAACCCTAGTCACAAGCAAGACTAATAGTATCCTGGGCTGCAGTAGGAGGAGTGTTGCCAGCAGGTTGAAGGAGGTTGATGCTTCCCCTCTATCTAGAACTTGTGAGGCCACACCTGGAGTACGGTGTCCAGTACTGGGCTCACCAGTACAAGACAGGTGTGAAGGGTCCAGAAAAGGTCCACCAAGATGATGAAGGGACTGGAACACCTCTCCTGTGAGGAAAGGCTGAGAGAGCTGGGACTGTTCAGCTTCTTCGGAAGAGAAGGCTTGGGGGAATCTCACCACTGTCTAAAAATACTCAAGGAAAGGTACAAAGAAGATGGGACCAGGCTATTTTCAGTGGTGTTCAGTGCAAGAACAACAGGACAAGAGGCCACAGGCACAAACTGAAACATAAGAGGCTTCCTCTGAACACAATGGAAAAGTTTTTTTTTTGTTTGTTTTTGTTTTTGTTTGTTTGTTTGTTTGTTTTTGTTTTTTGCTGTGCAGGTAAAAACTGTGCAAGCACTGGTACAGGCTGCCCAGAGAGGCTGTGGAATTTCCTCCTTGGAGATCTTCAAAAGCTATCTGAACAGGGTCCTGGGCTCCTTGCTCTGGGTGGCCCTGCTTAGCAGGGAGATGGTGTCCAGAGCTTCCTTCCAACTTCAGCGATTTTGTATATAATGGGGGGGCAGTCCACCTGAAATCTGCCATTTGCTGATCTGTATCTCAGCAAATCCTTCTTTAAATTTCAAAACTTTGCTGTGTGGATATAGAAACAGAGTCACAGAATGGTTGAGGTTAGAAGGGACCTCTGGAGGTCGATTATGACCCCTGCCAAGCAGAGTCATGTAGAGCACGTTGCACAGGACCCACACCCATGCTGGTTTTGAGTATCTCCATAGGAGACTCCACAGCCTCACTGGCAGACTGTTCCAGTGCTTATTCAACCTCACAGAATGTCTGTGTTTTCAAAATACATTGTTCTTTTTTCTTGCCTTTCTTTCATGAGAATATTGCTGGATTGCATGAGAAGATTTGAAGTGCCATGTTCTGATTAAAAAGGTTTATGACCGTTTTCTTGCTGTACCATGGGAGACTAGAGCATTAAGTGCAAAGGGGATGTATCCTTATGATGTAAAAAGATTTGGCTTTTAGTTCAGCAGTGCCTGTGTGTAAAAAGATTCTCTTGATCTCAATATTATACCTTACTCCTCTCAATCATTTGCCTGAGTTCTTTGATTCATTGCTAGCATAATTCTTCATGTATCTTTGTGTCATATCTTGAAAGATCTTCTCTGAGAGGTTCCTGTTATCCTTTTCTCCTGTGACTCTGGATTTATACCATGCCTGGACTCTTCAGTCACCTCTCCAGCTTATTGGACTTAGCTCCTTCAATGGCTTCAGAAATGATCTTTTTTAACAGCTTACATCATTTTCAACATCAGTTGTTTTCATTTCCTTGTATTTAATTGGATCTTCCTTTTTGCATGACCATTTACATTTTTATGCACAGTCTCATCAAAGCAGAACTCCTCAATTTTATTGAAAACACTGTGCATATTTCACAAGGACTCTGAACACAAATACAGTTTTCTAGCACTGTATTAATTAGAATTATTTTCTGCCTCAGTTTCTTGCTTTGTACAGTCACATCTTCGCATCTCACAAGCTTTTTTTCTTTTTCCTTTTTCCCTTACTTACCCCATTCTTGTTTTCTTTTTACTTAAGAGTTTATTTTCTTGTTACTGGACTTCCTATTTGCCCATCCTTGTCAATGGCAGGAATGGGGAGTAATTTCTGTAATTGTTTCACCTAATGCTCACCTCCTCCTAGGAAGTCCTCAGCTTTCATGTTGACCATATTCCTTATGAGCTGTTTGTCCTTCTGTTCCTTGAACTGCTTTTATAGTTTGGTGTATATAATTTATGCACTCTTCCCTTATTTCCTCATTCGTTTGACTTCTGCACTGGCATTGAAATAGCTTCTGGTAGTTCATGTTGACCTCAGATATGACTCCTTTCTGTGTTGCATGGTGACTCCTACTGCCCAGCTGGAAACTCATGCCTTATTCTGCTAGGCAAAATTTTGATACCTGTATCTGCTCTCAATAAGAGATGGTTTTCAGAAGAAATTTTAATTAACCTATTTTCCCCTGTCACCATATTTTATGGTTAAACTGTCAAAATTTTAATAGGGTGGCTGATGTAGTTGTTAGGCCTTTTTTTTTTTTTTTTTTTTTTTTCCTTTTCCTGGTTGAATTGCTGACATGATTAGTAGAGCTAAAAGTTAGCTGTAAACTTTTTCCTTCCAAGTCCTTGTTTCACCTTTTTGTCTTGGTGAGCAGGCTACAAATAATCTAGCACTCTGAATCTATAGAAGATTTTGTGATTTAATGTAATGAATGTTGGGCTGTCTTCACTCAGCACTCCTACTGAGTTTGATCGCATTCTTATCCATTAACTTTTAACAGCATATTGTGAGAACATTTAAGAGAAATGCCAGAGGATGTGATATCTACGTAAGATTTTCTATAAATAAGCATTAACAATGCCTTTAAAAAGGGTGTTATTTTTGGAAGTAGCATTCTAAGACCACATAGCCATAAATAATCAAAGTGATTGATTTCACTTTGGAGCTCTCAATTGTCTTTGAAGACATAGGATTTACTTGCTGGCATTTTTCTGATTCTTGGTAGAGTCACAAAAATATGATATGACTTTACCCCACCTTATCCCCCCAGTATTTGTATTCAAATGGTGTATCTCTGTCACCAGTGCGATTGGTCAGAAGTCTGCTCAGTGCGCAGGAGGAATACTAAACCTCACAGCCTATGTGCTATACAAAATATCCATGGTGTTTTGTGGATGTTGACACTTGTGTATTAATGAAAGTCTGTTCATAGCTTTATGAAATCGTTGAATCTTTTAATAGTTTTAGGAATACCTTGTGAGCTGACATGGGAAATGTCCTGGTAGCTTCAGTATTGTAAAGTGATCTACATGCATATGGCTATTTGCTCTTTATTGCCATGCTCATGCCAGGTAAGGATGAAGGAAGCATGATAAACAAGTCGTACAACTGTAACTCTCCACAGCTAGCAGTTCTGGCCTCCTCTGATAAAGAACAGAAAGCCTCCCCTTCCCTGGAGAACAGGAAGAAATTTAAAGGCACTTTTGTTCAGATTAGATTTTGCTTCTCTTAGAAACTGAAGTACAGACAGTGTAGTAGACCCTGATCTTCTTCCCCCTTCATCTCCTTCTCTTTTTCATCATGTTCACTGATGGGAAAGCATGGAAAGTTTTCTTGCTACCTATCAATATTGTACCTTTTAAAATCAGAGATGAAGAAAGCATTTCCAGACATAGTGTAGAGCGAAAGAACCAATTTCAATAGAAGCCATCTAATAAATGGCGCGGCCAGGTAGGCTACGTCTCACTGAGAATCTTCATTCTCTCCCAAAATCTGGGTTAGGATAAATGCTAGGATTAATAGTGGCATCTTTTCCTGATGGTGGTAGGAAAGGAAGTCTGTCTGTGTGAGGCCCCCTGCATTCTTTCTAATTTGTACCTAGTATTTCTCAAATTCCCATCTTTTCCTTTCTAAAATAAGCTACTGCATGCTAGTAATAAGGAATATGGAAGATGGATACAAAATGAAAAATATATGTATAAATGGGACTTGGTTATGACCTTATTTTATTTTTTGCTTTTATAAGTTATGGTACTGCTTTATGGCTGTTAGGTGTGTGGTTGATTTTTGATGTCAAAGTGATTTATATCATATAGTGATTTAGGAGTGGTCTTGTGAACTTACTATTCTGAAATATTTACGTCTATTTTAGATTATCTTGACTCTTCTAACACCAACACAAGCATTACATTGAAAATCAAATAAAACTGCTTTAAGAATAATCAGACATGTTTCCTTTTAAGCTATTACTGTTTATATTCCACTGGTGTTTCCGGATGAGACCTAGAGTTCCATGTTCAAGTTAATAAGTTAAGAGGATGATTAAAACATACTGATAGTGAGAACAAAGCTAAAAAATTTTAAAAGGTATTTGCAAGTAATTGAGTTTACTTGACATTCATTGCTCTTAACTATAATCAGTCATGCTTTGTATAATGAATTCCAGTACTACAAAATGAGATATCATTGCAAAGAAGATAAATATTGTTAGTGCTTCGTATTGCTTCTCTCTGTAATGAAGGAGAACCTGTCATTTTTTTTAAGTGCCACAGTTTTCATGTTTTTTTCTTTCTTTTTTTTTTTTTTTTTTTAAATTAAGTAGAATTTCTGACCTCCTGTATTTTTAGATGCTATAAGTTAATTAAGGTTATTTCAGTTGTATTTCAATAGGCAATACTGAACATAAGCATTTAAACATAAGTCATTAAAATTTATTCTCACACTGCATTAACAACAATTCATAGTATATTCTTTAATATATGAATGCTCTGCACTCAGTGTGTTTTAGAATGATTGTAACAGAAATAATGTGGGGCCTTGAAAAGAGGAAAACATTCTGTGCTTTGAGGCATACTGTGACAGAAACAGGTAAATTAATATGGTGGATAGGTGATTTTAAATGCAGTACCTGTTCCTGGATATATGACTGACAAGAGACCTGATACAGTGCCTCTGTCCTCTTCAAGCTTCAAATTCACCAATCAGTGTGAGCAGAAAAATTAAATTTTCACAGGACTTTTATCTGACATCCCAGATAAACATAATTTTGTACTGGCTTCTTACCATGGAGCTATCTACTTTGATAGATTTAGAGGTAGTCATTATGCTTTTGCAGCAGGTGGTAGGAAAAAAAAATAAAAGCATGATGTTGAATAAAAGGAGCAATTTGTTCCAACAAGTCATTTGAACTGGATGAGAAAAGGGTATTTCATTCCTGGTATGACACGTTCATACATATGAGTCCCAAAGAAACCATTGGTAACAGATCCCTGTATAAAGCAAAAGTTACGATGAAGAAAGGTTTTTTTTTTTTTTTTTTTTTTTTTTTTTTTTTTTGTGTGTGTGTGTAATATAACTGTTCTTTTATACTATATTTTTTCCCCCACTCATCTTAGTCATCTGCTTGGTTTTGGTGGGTGAAATTCTGGCTTTAAAACCAACTCTTTAAAACTGAGGAACATGACATTCAATATGTTACTAGTATATTTTGCATAACACCAGAGGTAGTGAGATACAATAATAAATCTCAAAAATAAACACTCAGTATGTGTTCTTTCAGCTGTCCTTCTATACATGTCATTCCATGGCAGAAAAATGCCTTTGTAATGCTGATAGGTTATAGAAATCAGTAGTGAAGAGCACGTGTAAAATCAATTAGTTAAAGAAACCAGTCAGATCAGGTACTAGAGTACTATTTCTCAGTCCCTTCTGTCTAGCCTGGTGCCAAAACCAGAATGTACCAGAAATGTACCATAATGTACCAGAAAGCCTTTCATTGCTTTGTTACTAATTTCTGAAATTTAGTGCCAGGTTGGGTGAGAATGTGTTTGGGACTTCGAGTAGCTAGATAAGGTTACTATAGGAGACTTCAAAATTCATACCTTGTTTCTGTTGTTACATATTCTTTGTCAGATTAGAAAAGTCTAGCCATACCCTTCCCCTACTCCTTGGATACTAAAGGTCTTTTTTTATTAAAAAAATAAAAATAAAAAATGTATATATAATTGAAGATGGTACAAGAAATGGCTGGTAAATGTGTATTATTCTTCATCAGCTTCTTTTATCATTTGGTATTACCTGAATGTTTTGGATAGTTTTTCTGCATTGCTTTTCTGAGTATATTTTAAAGGGCACTGGAGTTGTTAATGTCTAATTAAATATGAAAACTGGCATACAGAATTTTTAGGTGGTATGTGGGGAGTAGTTTTGTTCATCTAGAAGTCATTAGATCTCCAGTATAGTATTCCTATAATGCCATTCCTAATAACTTTTATGGATATATTACATTACATGAAATTTTGGTGTGCAAAACACCTAAAACCGACTGTTTCTCTTCTAAATAGTTGAAGTGATGTTGTCTCTAGGGACTGTAGTGATGATATTTGAATTTTTAGACAAAAATAATTCATTCAAAATCTGAATCAGTTTTCTGACCTGAGCTATTGAGCTGGAAGGCCACAGGAAAGTTGTACTGGATATTTATTGGGGGGTGTTACAGGCAGGCAATTCTTTTTTTTTTTTTTTTTTTTTTTTTTTAATCCTCATAGGGGAAAAAATGACTCAGTCCATCTTTTCTGGGTTTATATAAAAAGATGTAGGAGATATCAAAATCAGAGCAGTACTAAGTACTGCTAAATAAATATCACACTAATATTAAAAACAAACGAAGAAAGTAATTTGTTTTTGAATTTAAGTGTCTTTAAATACCTTTTTATAGGTGATGTGTAAACCTGACCAATATGATATTTTTTAAATTTAGGTTAATCTTAAGGATTTTGAGATTAAATTTGGGTTAATCTTAATGACATTATTTTGTGGAACTTTAATTTATTTTTCCAGAGTTTGGTGTGCGATATTAATATTTTTCTTTTTATAATGAACATTAAAGATTCTTTATCTTTTATAAATGAAAAAGGAAATTTTTATGAGGCCATCATGATTTATCACTTCTATTTGAAGGATATTGAAAAGGAAAGTGTGAGAATTCTAGGTGTGCTTAACCTGAAGTTAATAACATAGTGAAGCTTATGGGAAAAGATAATGGAAACAGAAAATTGTTGATTTGCTTGGCTTCAGTAGAATATGAATGTTTCCCAGATACTTCTTCAAAAACCCAACAAATTGAGTTGACCTAAAATGCATTCAGCAGTTTGACAAAATAACCATCCAGATTTTAAATTCCTTCTGTTTTCTTACCTTACATTTACAGCAGTGCTGTCAACAGACTATGTGTTTCTGCTGGACTGCCTCATTTTCTTCTAGCTGTCAAGCCTTAGCCTCGGCTCCTCTGAAGCCAGGGCTGGGTTGCCCCCTCAGCAGGACCCTCTCTGGCCCTTCTGGACCATGGCCACATCTGATGGCAGCATCATTTGAAGGGAGGATGCTGGCTCCCTTGTGTGCCCATCTCCAAGCCAACACTGGGCTGTTGAGGTTGGACAAGTCTGGTCTAATGTTTTGATCCCAATGCTGCCTTTTTCTCATGGATGGTATTAGAAATGTAAGGTAAATCTGGATTTAGGTACTGCAAGGTCCAAGAGCATTTGAATGTCAGTGTTGTGTGCTTCCTGCTGAGATATTGAGCAGAGGTGCACAAATCAATGTTCGTGGCGTGCTGTGTGTGCTAATAGATATGCACGAATTCCATTAGCAGGGTAGTATTAAAGATATATTGTAGGTTAGAAGTCAGATGTAATGAAAGGAAGGTAGTGGTGATATGGAACTGGACAGTGGTTGGTAGTGGAGTACCTTTTTATTGAGTTTTGGGGACAGTTGCAATTGTCAGAGCTGGTGATTTCTAACTTGTCATTTGTAGAAGATAAGCAGACTCTTTGCAAAATGTTAGACAGGAGATAGCAATATGTATTTGATTTCAGCTGCTGAACCTCACTGGAAAGTACTAAGCATTCATCTAGTCTATCTTCTTTCTTCTGCAAACAATGAGCATTGCTACTGTACCAATTGCTCACAGTACCAATGCTACTGTGAACAGCAGCCCAGGAAGTGAATTAGGGTGCTAAGAAATCCTGAACTATGGAATATTTCTGTCAGATGTGGTTTTAGGTTTAGGTGATTAAATATTGAGTTAAGATGAATGCGGTTTTGAATAAATGACCGGGAACAAAATACTTCATCCATCCATCACCTCTTCTCCTTGTAGTTTTCCTCACAGCTCATTCCATGGGGTTTATTGCCAAGTACCCAGAGTTACATAAATAGTGTGCAGGCGATTGACAGTTAAGACAGAGAAGAGGAGATCCAAATTTGCACATGCTTTAAATCATAGGAAGTAACCTGCAGGGGTTTAAAAAGCCTCATCGTGTTATACTGAATAAATAGCTACAGCACTGACTTTTACTTCACTTGCCTGGAAATGTCAAGTTTTGTTGGTAAGAGGAGGAGGTGTACCCCATGAGGAGAAGCCATTGGTTTTAGCAGTTGTACGGGGTGGATTTTGTAGTGGGTCAATAATCCATCTTGATAAACTTTGTTGGTGTGTACACAATAAAAGGACGCTGGCTTGTTTTGTTGATGCAGCGGTGGTGTGCTACACATGAGGAGCTTTGGGTTGCCTGCTGTGTGTTAACAGGCTCGTTGTTATTACTAATCAGAACCTGATAACTAAAATTAATAGTGGGCACAAAGACGAGCAATTAAGAACATTCATCTTCCAAATGAGTCTGCAAGATTCATTGGTAGTTTAAATTTATATACTGAGGGCACTTAAACCATTAAAAAGGGTAATGGGTGCCCTGCAGGCATGTGCTTCAAAGCCATATGTCATTTTGGTGCTGGGACAGCAGACAGTGATAACTTCCCTTTAAGGGAAACTGCTATTCATTTATCAATTAAATGTCGAAGGAAATGTACATTTTTGCTGTAGAGTGATCATAGCAGTGTATTGTAAGTTAAATCAAAGAACAAGATTTATGTTCTCAGCCTTTCTGGCTTTATAATGATAGATGTTAATTAGAAAAGTCTCTTGGTGGTAATAGGGCATTGGAGTTGGAACTTCTGAAGGCGTAAATGTTCCTTTGATGCATAAATATTTCTCCTTTTGCACTTAACAGTCTGACAATGACACTGATGTAGTAATCAACTCAGTACAGAGTATGGAATGTTGGTTCCGTTGTTGTTGTGTTTATGTTCTTGCAGTGTAACATTTTAGAAGGTTTTGCTGAAGTGGAACTGAATGTGAAGCTGTAAAGTTTTACGGCACAGGGCTTTAGCAGGAATTTTTCTAGAATGTAGAGGTTTCTTTTCCCTCCTGGCATCCTTAACTGGCCAACACACTGCTTAACAAGCAGTCAAAGGCACGTCCTGGGATGAGTATCTGACAGTGTTTTCAGATAAGTAGAATTAGCTAGAACTTAGGCTGTTTTGTCATTAATTCAAAGTGACAAGTTTTGAATGAATCCCACAACTGTGGGAATTGAGTTCTCTCTCACTGAAGATGCAACATAATCTCTGTTGGGGACACTGTCACAGTCTAGATTTGCTGCTACAACTAAGTAAGAAGGACATGCTCAAATATGAACACTTTGGTTCTGTAAACTCTCTTCCTCTTATGTGAAAGCTAAATACTCCATTGTGAGCAGTTAAAAATATTTTACTCTCAATCTGATGATACACGTGCCCCGTCCTCCTTTCCTTATTCTCTGGCCAGTCCTCATTCCAGGCCATCTGTGTGTGTTCAGTAAGCAGGAATGACAGTAGTTCTTCGTTATTGTCATCCTCCCTCTTTCCCACCTCCATCACATTTTCTTCTGGGGTGTAGCGTGGGCTGCTGAGAGCACTCACCAGACGTGGTGTGGAGGTGACTCATCTTAGGGTGACACTGGTATTTACCATAATGGTCTTTGTTTGTTCTTGGAACCTGCAATATTTGTTTCATATTTTGTATTTAAAAGTCAGATGGACAGTGGAGTAAAAACAAATGTTCCTGTTATTCTTCAGGTGTGTCCTCTGACTTACTCTTCTAAAGGAGCATTTTTGGTTGTAACAGCTCTTATTTGGATTGATATGCCCAACCTACTGAGGACAGGGAGGAGAGGATTCAAGAAGTGTCTCCCCTGATTTCCAAGAGATGTTTATCTCTTGAGTTCTTATATAACTTCTTTTCTGAATTTAAAAATACTGCCTAAATAAAGATGAATGCTATGTATTTTCTCTTTCACTGTTTCAGTTTCTCCAGCTATCTTTGAGTAGAAGGAGCAAACTCAAGCGCTGCTTGCCATGAATGGAGATAAATGCTTCAAAGTTGTGTGCATGACATCTGTATTTTCTTGTGTTTATGCTCTACTTTTCTTTGACTGGGTTCTTTTGATTCTTTTGTTTCTTCTGTCTCAAACCTTGACCTCCTCTTCTGATCATCATGTTTTCTTCTCTCTTTTTCTCACCCTACTTAATTGCTTTCACTGGAAAATGTAGCTTGAAACAGGGCAGACACATTATCGTGTTATATATGTATTTTTTTTTCCCTTCCATCTTTTATGTTATTTTCCTTCTTTCTGCCTGTCACTTCTCCTCATAACTTTTGTTGTAAGGTTTTCATATCTGGTGTTTATGTAACCCTGAAAAAGCACCTTTAATTTTCATTCTGTTATTCTAGATTGATTTAATTAAGCAAGATTATCAAATTCATTCTGCAGTAATTATTTCATTTCTATGTAGCTGTACTTATACTTCCTGACTGCTTTTGTTTTGGGCACAGTATTTATCCTTGTACTTGATGTCTAGACTTGGTATGCTTTCATTGCATCAGTGTTGTTGATTTTCACCATTAGTTTCCTAGCCTCATCCATTGCTTTCTGTTTTCCCCTTGGTCCAGGCAACCTGTTGCTCTCTGTCCTGCAGATGTTGAGCCAGGTTTCACCTGGGATCAGGGACACAGCCTGTGATTTCCTGCTCTGACAGAAGGTACTTTTGGGAGAAACTGGCTGCAGGAAGCAGAGATGTAAAAAGAGAGTAACAGTGATGGATGATCTGCTTGCAGACTTGAGCTTTGCACAGGGAAGCTTGTGAGCTGTGCCATGGGCTGTGTGGGCTCTGTAGTTGTACTGAGCACAGGTCCAACACCTCGGCATGAATCCTGAAAGATCTCTGCTTTTAAATAACCATACAATTGTAACTAATAACATGTTTCTTCCCTAGGGGGATGTACGTTTGATGATGGTCCTGGGCCCTGTGATTACCATCAAGACTTGTATGATGACTTTGACTGGGTACATGTCAGCGCTCAAGAGCCTCACTATTTGCCACCTGAGATGCCTCAAGGTGAGAAACCCCAGGGACACTGAAGGAATAAGCTTCTCTATTAAAAACTTCAGAACCTCATTGAATATGGCCTCAGGGCTGTGCTCTGTGATTTCCAATTTAAACTTTGTAATGGTGGTAATAAGAAGAAATAAAACTAATAATTATAACAGTAAATCTTGTTAATTGAGAGACCTTAGATGAAATCCCCCTTCTAAAGTGGGGTTGAGGGGGGACATAAAGAAGAGGGAAAGGAAGTGTTAACTTTTTTATTCTGCATGTAATTCCTGTTGACTCATGGTTAAATTCTGTCTTAAATGACAGCCAATGTATTGATTGAATTATTCAGGCATGCATTAGAATAAAGGATACATGCAAAAATCCATACTATCGTTGTGGCCCCCTCCCCCATCCAAACTGCTCGTCATCTGAAAGTAATCAGAAAAGCTTTGATTTATGGAAATATTGCTGTTGTTAATTAGTATTTAGGACAGGTAATGAATAACTGAAGAGGTACAGCCTACATGACCTTGCGTGCTCACCTTTGATGAACAGCTTAATCGGTGCTTCCCAGACAGCATGATATGCTGAGAAAATGAAAGCATTTGAAATTCAGCTACATTTTCCAATTAATAGTACATTAAGTAATTAATCATGCAGAGGAGGAAAAAAGGTCATGGCTATTTTATTTGTACCTAAAAGGTTTTGTGAAGAGAGATATGTGTGGAGGAGGAGTGGGAAATGTTGCCACACAGAAGCAACCTAACCTCTTCACCATTTCTTCACTGCTTTTTATGTATTATTTTGGATTATTAATGGATGTTAGTATATGTAATTTTGCTTTTTAACTGCTAAATAGCTGGGTTCCCCCTACTTTGGAGTCACTGACACGAGCTGCTGTTATCATGCCCTATGTCTTACAAAATAGGTTAATGTATTAAGCAAGCTCCATGCTTTATTTAATGGAGTGCTTGGTGCTTCAGGTTGGTGTGTGGAAGAGTTTAAGCCATGAAGCATCTGCCTTCATGATGCTGAAGGTCTTGTATTAACAAATTCAAAATAATATCTCCATTAGGAAGGCAAAACATAGTCACTTTTCAGTTTACGTTTTTCAGAGTTAGGTGCTCTGTTAAAATGCTGTGGTTATTTTAATTGCCGTGGAAACACCATTTTGTAAAAAAAAAAAAAAAAAAAAAAAATCCACAATCTGGTATTCTCAGGCTTCAGGTACATCTTGCATAGGAAGAACAGCAATTTGAGGATTTTTGTTTTGATTGAATCTAATGACAAGATAGCTTCTTCTTGCATCTCCAAAACAACATACCTATCATCCATAGACGGTCTTCAGAAGGAAATGACACGGTGCTCTCTGAATTCTGTTTAGTTCTGCTACAGACCCATCTCCTATGCTTCCTATCCTTCTGGGGGAAGTGTGTTTTTTGTTTTGTTTTGTTTTGGTTTGGTTTGGTTGTTTTTTTTAAGCATCTCTGTGAAATTGTGGCTGCTTAATAAAAACTGACAGTATAGTGTTTTGGAGATGATCTAAAACAGATACAAAAATGGCTCTCTGATTTTTGCTTTTTCTTTTGGTTAGAATTCCAGACTACAAGTGATCAAACAGTCTTATCTGATGAGATACCATTAAGAAGTTCACCACTTTCAGACTGCAAATTTATGCTGTATCCCTCATTTGTGTTTGAAGTAGTACAATCTTCAATTTTAAATTAAATCAAAGAATGTAACAGTTCTGATATAAGCATTGAATTTCTTTGGTGGGTTTGCAGGAAGTGGAGCAGTAGGAGGATTTAAGCAAAAGCAGAAGGAAAATAACTGTATGTAATAATCTTCTATGCATTTTTTTCCACCTTTCCTGATTACTGTTGAAACTTGAGGTTAGACAGCACTACTCAAGAAGTTATCTAAGTAGAATAAGGTGTGGTAATGAAGGAACAGGTAAAATTAAACTACTACCTGAATTTTATTTTTTTTCCTATGTTTCTGATGGAAGCTAGGGATCTCCTAGGGATCAGAGTTAGCCCACTTTTCCCATGCAGTGTGCAAATGAGAGGAGAAATGGGTTTCCCAGAGCAGTGCAGAAACTGAAGTCCTAGGGTGGAGTCCGTTGTCTCCCCATCTTTTCTCCTCAGGCTATATAATCATTTAGATGGTCACAAAGCCTCTTAATTCTTGTTTTGAAGTCCTCTCTGTGGACATCCTTTGCAGTGTTTACAGTCTTCATCTCTTATATCTCTTGGGAATCCAATCCAATGTCCTAGCCGTGCCCTTAGCTGGAAAAATATATGTTCCAGTACAGCTTTATCTCCGCAGGAGCACTGTTTTAACAGTTTGTAAAAAGGTAATGCCCTTATGCTGACTGTGCAGCTTTCAGGGCTCTAACTTTACCAGATTCACCCAGAATCATTGTAGTCATAGAATATTATGCTCGATTTTCAAATGTCAATTTTTAGTCTTTAATACATTCAGAAAGTCTTAGGGGGGCTGGGAGGAGGGGGGAAGGAGAAAAAGACAGGTTAAAATGGAAAAAGGGAGAAATGTGGGTATAGAGTTCATGATTTTCTTTTGATTCAAGGAAGTGTTTTAATTCAATGTTTTCCTTTGGAGAAGGATAAATCATAGGAAATTTCAGACCTAATGGCACATGTTATGGAGTGCTGTGAAAATGTGAAAGCTTGTCATAATGGAAAGCATTTTGCAGGTGTAGTAATAGTAATCATTATTGGTAAGACAAGTATAATTACTTCTGAGTAATTAAAGCAACTTCTGATTTTTTTTTTGTACTGACCTACATTATATTTCACAAATTATGAGTGAAGGCAAAAGCCACTTAACTCCTATTATGGGAAAAATAAGTGCACGTGATGATTAATTTAGAAATAAAATGAATAGTTAAGGCAGGCGGTTGTATACAGCTTTAAATACCAACTTGTAAATGGTTAGAACTGCAGCTTACATGACAAAACCTTTTGGATTACCTATTAAAAGCTTGGAAAACATCTGATCATATAAAAGTGACTGTGCTAGATCAAGCTGATGATCCGCTGCTTTTGAGAGTGGCCATTAGACCTTGCCTAGGGAAGGGCTGTAGAAGAAAGGTGACTGTGTGCTAATAATTCCCTAGCATACTCTCCCAGTTCCCAGCTGCTCAGTATTTAGGAATTTCCTCAACCAGAAACAGTCATTTTTAATGTTCTCAATGAATTCATGTTTTTCCTTGACAGCTTTGTTTTACTCTTTGTGAGTTCCTGTACAACGTACGGTGGGCTTCAGTAACAGTGCCAACACTAGTTACAAATTATGGGGAGAAGCATCTCTTCTTACCAATTGGTTTACGTGCTATTTCTATCTGATGTGTGTTGATACCTTATATTGCAACAGAAAGGGAGCAAATATGATTCCTAATCACCTTCTCCATGCCATTCCATTTTTTGGATACTTTTATAATATGCATGCACCTTTAAAACACGCACTCTTCTCCCAACATCATAATTTCTGGGTTCAGTGGCCTGTCTATCTAGTTCCTTGTGTAGAAATAGTTCCACAACTCGAAATCTGCATTTTGTATGAGACAAGGTTATATTTTTGTGTGAGGCAAGTATTACATTTTTGTAGACACAGTGATGAAAATGTAGTCAAAGTATTTACCTGATGGTCTTTGTAATTCTGAAGAGACATCTTCTGCATGTTGAAGCAAGCCCTTTAGAGCAAGCATAGGTTTTCAGATGTATGTCTTTTATACATTGTACAGTACAAGATAGAAGTTAGAGATTGCTGTTAAGATGAAATCCAATTTTGATATGGATTTTTTCCATTTGTATTAGGGAAGTATTTATAATGTGTGTATGAATTCATTTTATAGGAGACTACATAAATAATAGTGTTTTCGTATGTCACTGGGGATTTGTGAAGGGGTGGTTTTATCCACGTTAATATATTTACTGATAGTTTTACCCTTAGATAGAGAAGGTGGGGTTTGTTTTGCCTATTAAAAGCAGAATAACTCTGAGGCTATGCAGGGTCAGGGCATGAAAGTCTGTAATGGCCTGCGTGATGGGGAGCCACTTAATGAAGGGCTTTTTTAATGTGAGGGCTATTACCCTCCTGGATACAGATGCAATTTGAGGAATGTCTAAATTATAGTGGACAATAGCAGCGTGCTGAGACGGACATCTTATTTCCGATCTTTCAGATGGATAATGTTCCCATATTGGATATATGGCAATTTTGTGTTCTAGAAATCCAAGGAAAATAAATTAGGCATAGTGGGGGAAGTCCTTAGTTGCACTTACTGTTTAGCATGACTAAAGGAGAACAAATTAAATCTCTACAGATGTGCCTTAGTATTAGATTGTTTCACAAATGCAAAGTTTATTTCTTTACTGCAAAGAATATTGCAGGGATTAATTTTGACTTTTCAGAAATCACTTATGACCTTGCATGTTGGCCCATTTTTAAGAATAAAACTAAACTCACTGCTCTTTGGAAATAAATAAGTATTGAGCGTAACAGCTTTGAATGGTAAAAAATTGAAGATTCAGGTTTAGGCTGAAGTTTTGGGCTCCCTAGTGGAAGACTGCATGGTTAACTCAGAATGGAGAACATACACTATGAAGGGCAATGTGAATGGGAAGAAGTGTGTTGACAAGTAATCTTAGGCCACACTTTCATGGTAATTACTTTTATATGGGTTTTAGGCAGAACGTCTGTGGCTGCTCATTTCCGTATCCTGTCATTCCCAGAGGCATTCTCAGTTTGCTTCCTGCTCCCAGTTGCTCTGACATGTGTGTGATCGTGCAGCAAATTGGGTCAGGAACTGGTGTGAATTAAAAATAATAACTCAGGAAAAAAAAAATAAATTTGGAACAGGTCAGTTCGTTGATCCAGTTCATTGTGTGGCTGTAGAAAGAGTTGTGGGTGGGTTCAAGGGTCAGGTAAACCTCTGGGGCGCCTGAAAGAAATTTAAGAATTACACGCTTAAATTTGCGTGTGACTTTAATTTTCCTGTACGATTAGAGTTGAGATATTTGTTGTGATCTGGAAGGTCAGCTGTGCACCATTTAAGTTCTGCCTTTTACAGAAATGAAATAGCTTTTGTGTCACCTGCATGACCCAAAATGAATTTCTGTACAGGACCAGCATGTTCATGAAGTGTATAAATGAGAGAGGGGAGGTAGAAGGTCATGAAATTTGTGTTTTAATATAGATTTTTGTATGAACATGGCTCAGGAAGGAAAGCTGTAATGTGTAGGTCATATAGATGAGACTTTTGGCCTTTTACTTCACTTAAACCTGATTTTTCTCCTGTAGAAATGAAACCACCAACCCATAAATAAATTTAAATTGTATGGGTATGAATGGTTGCCATAAGACAAATGTTAATGGGGTAGCAATGCCTGGTGAAAGCCATGTGTTTCTTGAGGCTTTTGAAAGAAGAGAGCTCTGCAAATAGGTGGAGAACACTAAGCTCACCATGGTTTCCTGAGCTCTTCCATGGAGACACCAGCTAGCTTGCTGTATTACACTACAGAAGAGTGAAGTTCAAGCAGAACACTTTTGGTGTCTTGTTATTTTAATAGACAGACTAACAAAGTTTACCAGTCCACTGAGCAGATTACTACTAACTTCCTAAGGTTTAGCAGCTGTATGGGTTGCATTGCTAGTATAAAGGTAATAGATCAGAGAAACTGTGCACAAGGGAATTTATTTACTGATCCATGGATTGGCAAATGCAGTTCAGGAAGGTAGTGGTTTTAAAGTTTGACCATTGAAAGCTTATCTGGATCATTACATATGAAATGAACTGTAAAAGCTTGGATCTGTGTTTGGGGCTGCTAAGAATTTCTGTTTCTCTCCTCCTTTTAAATTGCTTTATGTGATGGGGTAGATATGCTTAATTTAAACTGAGATTTTTTTTTTTTTTTTTTTTTTTTTTTTTTTTGTCTTCCTTCATATTGCAGTCTTCATACACTCACTCCTTGGTACCAAATGTTAACTGGTATTTGTGTGCTGTTTAAGTAGTCAATATACTAAAGAGCCTAAATAATTTGATGTACTTCTGTTATCAGAAAGAGCATATTTTACTGCTCTTCTTACTCAGAAACCTTTATGGTTGGTTTCTTGTCTGTATTATTTGTAAGCAGCATCTTTAACAGAAAGCAGCCTACCTTGTTAGTGCAGTGCAATTAATGTACACCAAAAGTACACCTGTAAACATCCTGATCTTATTTGGCTTGCTATGCACAGTGCATTAATCAATGTATTGACCAATTCCAAGGTTTCCCTGTTGTTCTCAAGCACGCTTAATTTGGTATAAAGTGGAGAGAGGAGGGGCACAGGGAAGGCTTTACAGTTGATGCAGTGCTTTTGTACATTTAGATAAGCTGTCTTTTTTTTTTTTTTTTTTTTTTTTTTTAATCGGGAACTTTCAACATAGGATTAGTAAAAGTAAGGTTTTTGTAGTAATAGAAATGACTGATATAAGTAACATGTGTGTGCTGTTTTTCCATTCATTGACACAGATGGATTTATTCTGTTTCCTTTAGGTACTGAAAGAACATTTTAAAAAGATTATTTTGTGCAAATACAGCAAGTATGCTTTACCTTCAAGGCCAGCTGCTAGAGTAATACTTGGTTTCTTTTTTTTTCCCTTTAAAGTTAAAATATTTTGTTCAACCATAATTCTTCTTCTATGAAATATTGATTTCCAAAAAAACTAATTTGTTTTTGAATAACTTCTCTTTTTACTTGCTTATATGCCTCAAATGAGTGTATTTTATAGGTCTCAGTTACATTTGAGAACCTGTCAGATTGTTACTTTGAGCATAGGGAAAACCAACAGAAGCTGCATAAAATGCTGCCTTCCAAAAAACCATTCCTTCGTTTCTCCTTTTTGTCCTAGTAGAGTATCTGAAGCATGTTAGTTTTTCTGAATCTGGGGTAAAAAGTTAAAGCAAGGTGGAAAAACATGTTTGCCTCAGAGTTCCAAAGAAGTAGGTTAATCTTGGGCAAATCTACCTCTGCCATGCTGGTGCCAAAAGTTACAAACATTACCATGTGCTGGTGTTACCACAGCAGTCATCAGCATTCTTGCCCGTGATGCAGCCCCCTGCAGCGTGGTGCAGTGTGGTCAGCATCACAAAAAATTCAAATCACTCTGCCCATCACTGTGACCATTTCTGGGAAGCTCTTACCACTGCTACACAAAAGCCCAGGCTCAAAATGTGGAAAAGTTTCATTGGTGTTTATGGAGTCAGCTGCTGCATGGGGGAGCTGCGAATGTCATAAGTGGCGTTACCTGAAGTTGCTATCTTGATAGTGTTGTGAAGGGTGGACAAAAAGCAAAATGGTATAGTGCTAGCCTTTCAGCGTTGAGGGAAAAAGAGTTTGAATAGCATGTTGTCAGCTTAGAAGGTGTTGCAGATTGAGGCATTTAGTGTTCAGTGTTCAGGCTGGAAGCCTGAAGCGTGGCTGAGGAATAGCACTTGTTTGGTTTCTCCCTACTTCCCTGAATGGAGAGGAACAAGACAGCCCAGCTTTTGAGTACTGTCTGCCTACTGCTGTTGTGCCCTTGTCCTACCGTTGTGTTCTCTCAAAGTCTGACTTTTTTTTTAAATTCCTCCTGAAGGTAACAGTTGTTTACCTCGCCTTTGGATATTTGGCTATTTTGTAGCATAGTGGAGGGCCAGGCATGAGCTTAGATAGTGCTGCTTCTCATGGGGCTTCATTTGGCTCAGAGCATGGGCACAGCTCACTTGCTCCTGCCCACAAAGCATGGCATGGTATAAGCATATCTAGTGATTTATGTCCCTTCTGTTTGGCACTGTTTGGCTGGACTCTTCCACAGAAGCCAAGTAGTGTACATGTACTTATTCTGTGTTTACATGGCTTCTCCTATCTGGTGTAAGTTTGGGTGGTTTCCTTCTTTTCCTTCCTACTGCAGCCACACATTTTTGGCTGCTCTATTCTTTATCTTTGACATTTCTGTAGGTTGACCTGACTGGAAACCTTATTTGCTTTTCCGTCCCACTCACCTATGTATCATTTTTTAGTAGTCCAATGAATGCCAGATTGAAACAACAATGTAACTACAGGATGGCCTGCAGGAGATATACTAGAAGCCAGATTAGCAGTAGGGAAAAGAAATCATGTTGCTGGTTAGAAAAAGAAAGCTAAAAATAGATCCCACACCCTGTTGGGGAATGCAGTGAAGGAGTAAGACGATGGTGTATGAAAAAGAAGTGTTAAGACAAAATGGAGGTGGGGAGCGGGGGGACTGTAATATAATTGGCAATTTCCAGTGGTTGCTGATGCAGATTACTGCTCAGCAATAATCTTCAGAAATACCATGAACAGAGGTCAAGGTGTTGTAGTAACCCTTTGTGGATGGGTACCTCATGATCTGAGGGACTATCTCCCCATCCCTGTACTGACTTTTCACTTGAGTCACATCAGACATGATGCCTCTTGGGGAAGTGTAAGCAAAGCTGTGAGCTACTTTGAATTTATGGCAGAGTAAAAGCATTCACAATCCCACTTGTAGTTCAGGACCTGTTGTGCAACTGGAAATACCTAAATTACCTGTGCACCATACAATGGTAACACCAACAGTAGAAGAGGTAAAGTCTATAAAAACAAGGAAAAAACAAAACACACAACTTTACGTGAGATGAGGTGAATTTCAGGCAGCTGAATAATAGCCATAAAAAAAGCGAAGCGATACTCCCTCCTCCACATTCTTTCATGTGCAGTATCTGAAATTGTCCTGTCTGCTTAAATATTGATTTCTGAGCTCTAACCCTTTTGCCACTCAGTATGTAATTTATGGTTCCTTTTTGTGCTTTTGCTGTAAGTCCATGCTGATGCAGCAATCACTGATGTTTGCTAATGGTAAGAAAAGCTACAGTAATAATAAAACTATATTTTTTTACAGAACAGACTTAGAATGAACTGAGATTTAAACTTTTTTTTTTTTTTTTTTTTTTTTTTTTAAGTCATGGTGAGCTAATGAACAACTATGTCAAGGAAACAGTGAGATTTTTTAATTAAGACATTTCTGTCATAATTTGAACATGTATCTGTACAAGTCGTTATCAAGCTCATTATGTTGAGTAAGGCATGTTTCTTTTCTAAGGGGAGAGAGGAGGGGGTATCCTGGCTGGGATTATTTTGTTCCCTTTCCCGGCTTTTTATATAGGTATGTTGAAAAGGCAAATCCTTTGTATTAAGGGTCACACTAACTTCATTTGCAAGTATGTAGGTTGTGAAGAGGCAGTTACTTACGTGATTAGATTTATTTGAGATGGAACAGGTTTATAGGTTTATGCTGGATATGGGAATGGATGCATTTGTGTTGTTTTACCTTGTAAGTGAAGTTTGTGTTAATTTCAGAATCTTGCATGGGTGACATTGCTGCCTCAGATACACGAACATCCAAAGTTCTCCTCCTTTCTTCCAATCTCTTCATGAAATTGAAAGTGTAATCCCCTTTAATTTATTTTTGTGAGATTATAGAACATCATTCAGAAATTAAATCCACAAAGAACATGAACCACTAGAAAAAAAAACTTTTAAAATGCAAAGCAGTTTTTCATTCCAAACTGTGTTGCATCTGTCCAAAGGTAGGTGGATTTTAATCAGATTTTAACTGTAGTTAAAATTAGCAGGCAAGAAAACTTGAGTTAAATCATGCGTTTTAACTTTGATTTGCATTTTACATCGTTAGTTACTATTTTGGAAAAAGGGGGAAGAAATGGCAATATTTTTTGCCATGTACCCTCCCTCTTAAAGGCCTCTGTCTCCTCCAAGAAGCCATTCTTCAGAGTTGTCAGTTATGTCACAAGCTCAGGTGGCCTAGGTATCAAAAGTTACTTGCTACTCTGGTGAGAGGAGGTATGAATGGGAGTATGTGTAATAGATGAGTCTAGCTAGCACTTGCATCTGTCCAAAAGTATTTTACAGGGCAACCCTCACAGGAAGGGATATGTGCCTCTTCCCATGCCCTCTTTTCAGTCTGTGTACTTACTGTGTCAGTTTCGTTTACTCCCACTTCCATGCAAGAGCTTGAGCCCTTTTTGTTGTTGACATAGCAAGCATTCTGCTTTCTTCGGGGTCTCTTTCTGAAGCAAGCCATCTTCTGAGGAGAAGCCTGGGTCTGGGTGTTGATAGCTTTCTCTGTTTATGTAGGTAGTGGCCACATTGCCTCAACTTTGCTGCTCTCCAAATGGGGAAATCTTCTAATGCTCTTGTAGCAGTGCTTGTGTCGCGAAGTGTCCCTTCGTGCCCTGCAGCTTAGTTATGCTTGAGGAGTGCTATAAATATATTGCTCTGGTGGATGTAGAACAACACTTTTCTTGTTTGACTTGAAGAAAAAATGGCATGTGGGCAGTGGCTATCAACAGGGCTCCAGCAGAGAGCTGGTGGTGTGGGTATGAGCCTGTCTTCTCTAAAGGATGTTGAACCTGCATGAATAAAGCCATCTGTCTCCAGTTTTCTTGGAAGCTAAAGTTTGGTTCCTGTGCCATCCACCAAGGCAGGATAGATGCAGCAGTGCACTACCCAGGTCAAGTTAGCCAAGTGTAAGCAGAAAGAAAGGAGGTTCCTGGCAGGTCTTGATATAACTGCCTTTTAGCAGATTCTGTGCATCAGTAGAAACATAGAAGACAAATATTCTACCACACAGCTGTGAGAGCTCCAGTCTACTTTTTCCCCGGATATTTTAAACCTGTCCTACCACATTTGGGGGGGAGGGAGGGGGAAAAGCCTATCAGGGCTACTTTGTGGAGATATAATTAAGAAATACGCTGGCCTTATAAAAGCACAACAATGAAATTCTCTTTCCCGTCTCTCCTTCTGCATGGTTTTGGAATTGCCCTTAATGTTATGAAAGGAAAATGAAAGGAAAGATGCATTTAGTTCTTGGTTTGTGTATGAGGAAATAGGTTCTAAAGCTTTCAATCTATTCTATAGTGTAAAATCATAGCTTCAGAAAAAATGGATGAAAGTACACAATTTATAGTTACCCTTGCAAGGCAATGCAATAGGTACACCAGGCAGGACTACCCAAAGATATACCAGCTAACTTCATGTTCCTGAAGTAGGAAATGAGGCTCAGCTCTCGACCTGTTATTGAGTTAACACTGGGGTAGCTGTGCTGGTTCAGGAACATGTGCATTGTGCAGTGCTGGGAGGACATGCTTGGTTTCATGTATCTAATATTTTGTGTGGAACACGTATGCACCAAAATGTTGATTACCAAGGGATTTTTTAGTATTTTGTTGCTGCTTCAGAATTTTGCTTAAAAAACAAAACAAAAAAAAATCAACAACAACAATACAAAAACAGAAACAAAAACAAATAAAAACTTCCTCTTCATCTTTTGTCTATTTAAAAAGTAGTTATCAGGATATAACAGCTTTTTGCTGTATTTTAGGTCAAACCTTTTTTTAACTCCCTTGACAAAGAAAAGCTAGCCATGTATAAACACAAATCAGACATACTGTACTATTTTAGAGAAAGTCAACAAACAATATGAACTAAGCATTTCTGTCATGCTCTTGGTTTCTCTTAACCAATTCCCATGAATGAAGGACTAACAAGTATATCACATTCAAACAGAAGAAACTTCTCTTATTTTTGTTGTTGTTGTTGTTGTGTTAACCCAGCCTTTACCTTCCATCTCCTTCTCCTACTATGCACATTTGTGCAAACTCGTGAATCGCTTTGAGATCTCTGAACTTGTGGACTTTGGTAAAAGACATGAAGAAAATGTGCAACAGAATGACACCCACAGTGCCAGAAGCAAATGTTCCTTGCACAGGAAGTAGACTGTTTCTCCCATGCTCTCTGTGTCTGTTGGTTTCAGTGACCTGGGAGCAGGATGATTTGGCTTCAGGCTTTGTAGGTGGGGTCTTGCAACTTTCCTCCTGATTGGCAATAACAGCTCTGCTTTCTAATTAGACTACAGTTGCAGGTAGATTTTAAGCCAGTATAAGCTTCCAATTAGGCTGCAGCTTCACAGGTCACAGGGAGCCAGTCTAATACCTTATTGTTGCTGAAAGATTATTCTGCTCCTCTTTACTCCTTCTCCTCCCCTGCCTTCATGCTTCAGATAGTTTCTGTAGCCAGCTTTACTCATCAGAGCTTACTGAGAGCTGATATAACTCATTATCCCAGAGAAAATGTTGTTTTTCTGGATTCAGCTGTCTTTGTGAATTGCATTGACTCATGGAAAGGTCTGACAAGCACTGGAGCCAGCAGCACAAGGGAATGAAGGAGCTAGAAGGAGGAGATGCATAAAGACAAGAGGAGAGGCAGGCAGGGAGTTGTTAGGTCATGGCACTGGTTTGTAAACAACAGCCTGTGTTTTGAGTTTCACGATAAATATAATCTAATTTCCACTCTGTCAGCTCCAAGTTTTTCATTGCATGGGCCTGCCAAATGCCCTTGTGTTGGATCTTGTGTGAAACCAGGAGATGAGTCCGTTCATCTTGGTAATCACACAACGGATATATGCAGTCGTACATAAGTACCCTTCCCAGATGTGGAGAACCACATAAGTGACTGTACAAAGAAAACTCCTGCATCAAGCAAATGCAGCCTATTCAATAAAAAGACCTGTATACCGTAGTTTAAAACACCCATGGACAAAAGTGTACAAGGAACTTCTTAATACTTAAAATCATATGATTCCCCTTAAGAATAAAGTTTGCAATCTTGTCAGCTGCTCTAAAAGAAAAAAAAAAAAAAAAAACACATGAAAATTACCATGTAAATTTACTTAGATTTATATAAAATTCATTTTACTCATAATACACACAATTTAATTTACATGTATAATTTATATAAATATGAAATTATATTCATGTAATATTCACGTATAATTTATATAAAGATTTTGATTAAGGAGGGTGAAAGAAGTAAAACTAAACAGTAAATTGTGTGTGGGTAAGGATCGGAGGACAAATCAGCACCTGTTTTGGAGTAAGCACCTGCTACAGATCATCTAGCAAGATGAGGAGATAAATGAAGCTTTCTATATGTGGCTAATGAAAGTGTCAGAGTTACAGACAGGGGAGATGCTACCCTCAATAACAAGGACGATCAGTTGGATGATGGTTGAGAACAGCCTCAGATCAAATGACCATGTGACTTGACTTTCAGATCTCAAGAGGAATGAGTAAGCTGAACAGCAGAATTGCAGTCTTAGACTCTTGAAGAGCAGATCTGGACCTGTTCAGGGACCTGCTTGTCAGGAAGGTGCCCTCAAGGGTCCAGGGGCCAAGGAGAGCTGTTTTGTCAAAGATGGCCTCTCAGAGCATAAAGAATGGGCTGTTGCCGTGTGTATGTAGTGTGTTGAGCAAGTGTGGCAGAATGCTGTCTTGAATGAACTTGTTTATCCACAGTGAGCCTGAGCACAAAAGAGATGCACAGACGTAGGCAGCATGAGGAAAGGGTTGAATTGGTAATAGCTATTTAACCCAGCCAACAAAGACATTGTAATATCTAGTGATTATAAGCAGAAGTGATATAAATTCTCCTTAGTCCTATTTTAACATTTTTTCCACAGTGAGGAAATCACAGAATCACAGATTTTCTAGGTTGGAAGAGACCTCAAGATCATCGAGTCCAACCTCTGACCTAACACTAACAAGTCCTCCACTAAACCATATCACTAAGAAGTTATCATTGAAACAATTTTTATTAGTTGAAGTTTTGTTTGTTGTTTGTGTAGTTGCTTTTCAGTTTATGATGACTAATTTGGCTTATTTCATTTGTGTCCATATATGCAATCTGAAAACACAGACATATCTGTGCAATTTGAATTGGAGAAGTGATTGCATGTACGTGTGCTGTGAAGGTGCAAAATGAGTAATGAGGTGGAATGCAAAAGTCTGAAGGCAGCTAGGCCTGTCCTTGTCTATTTTGGGAAAAAATAATTTCAAATTAATTTCCAGAAAGCTGCTTGGTGGAAAGACTTTATTTTTAGATATTTAGAGAGCAGTAACATTTTAAAACCTGTGTTAGGGTTGTTCAAAGCTTTCAAATATGCCAGCTGGGAAATCATGATGTAGTGATGTTCAGCACCATCTCTCTAGGCTAGGATGATCCGTCACCAGTCCAGTACTCCTCCATTTTGCTGTGTCCTGTTCCCTGGTATTTCCTCAAACCAACTGTCCTTTTTTTGCTTCAGTGAGACAGGTTCTCCTTTACTCCAAGCTTCCTCTAGTTTTTAGACCTCAAGGGATGAAAGACCTCATGTGCTTGGTCACATGCATCAGCAAGCAGGTCCTAGGAGTGGAGTCAGGACCTAATGCTATAGCTGTGGTCACATGTAAAATACTTCTGTAGTGCTTCATCCTCTCTCTTTTCCCTTGGTCCAGTTGGTTGTAAAATGTGGGAGGTCACAGCAGTGCTGTAGAGAGAGACACATGCCTCCACCAGGGACCTGCCACCCAGGATGTGGCTTGGCCCAGCTGTGTGCCCAGGATAGGTTAGGAAGCAGAGGTGGGATCTTAGAACAGCTACCATGGACAATAAGGTACAGCATGGATACTTCATGTATCACTGTTATCTGAACATTTAAGCTGTGCTTTGATAAGATTTTAATAAGGAAACAGCATATGAAGCAGCTTATTAAAGTATCCAAAGTTGTTCGAGCAGTACTGCCAGCTTCCTCATTCTGGGGTTTCATGTGCAATAGACCGTCTGTGTTAGAGGTAGTAATACTTTGGAATTTCAACCATTTACGATAGAGGAGCAAAAGGATAATTTTCTTAGCCATTTTGACAGCTGTGGCTGATGCGTATTTTGATGAACAGACTTTCATTAAATCAGGGATTTGAACACATCCCTCAAGTAGGCTTCCCAGAGTCAGTTAACAGTCGACAAGAAGGCAAAGAAGGCAAGTGAAAATCACAGTTAAGGGTTGGGTTAGTTAAAGTGTTTTGTTTGTTTTTTTTTGTTTTGTTTTGTTTTGTTTTTTAATGAATAAATCAGCAATAGTAGCTTTTTGGGGAGAACAGGTAAGCAGAACCATACAGATTTTTGCTAAATGTTTTGTATTGACTCCTAACTCATGATATTCTCTGTTTCTATATTTTTGGGTGGTCCTGTGTGGAGCCAGGAGTTGGACTCGTGGTCCCTTGTGGGTCCTTTCTAACTCAGGATATTCTTTGATTCTGAAAAGGCAACTGGAAAAAAATCTTTGTTGCTCTTTTTTGAATCATACACTGACTGTTACTGGATTGCTTGGAGGCTTTAACTGACTTCCCTGCTGGGTGAAACTTTCAAATACATCTGACTTAAATAGACGAACACTTATCTTCCATGTGCTTTGATAGCTTTTCTTAACGTGTTCACTATTAACAAAGATATTTGCATTTAAATGTTTTTCTCTTGCATCCCATCCACTCCATCTCTTTGATCCTTAACTAAAATCATAATTATGACAGCATTTATGATTGTTCCACTTCCGTTCCTCAAGTAAATCGTGATATCATTTATCATGATCCACCATCACTACAGCATCACGTGGAAAGAAGCTGAAGTTATACTTAGTTTTTCTGTGTAAATTCTTGATCTGTTTATGGAATTAATTTTCATGTTTAAGGATGTAAAATATGAAAATATTCACATCTCTTCAACAGTTTTACAGAATTGAGAAATGAAATGCACTTTTTTTTTTTTTTTTTTCTCTGCATTTTAAGCCTCTTCTACTGGTTTCCATAATGAATAGGTACCAAATTTAACAGATAGCTGAAATTTGATAGCTGCAAATCTTATTTTCTTCAAGTGTGGAGTAGGGTACACTCTTTTTTGTTTTATTCAGGTGTTTTTCACTGAGATTTTACTAAGAAACTTGGTAAAAACAGAATTAGTTGTAAAAACAATGAAGAAACCAATTGTTTCTTGCAGGGAAAGAAAATAAAATGATGCAAACCAGAATCTCATGGAACTAAAACTTATGATACAGTACTCCAGAAATACATTTGAATATGATTTTTTCTTTAAATATTTGCATACATGTTTTTTATAGCTTACTTCCCCACAATCATATAGATAACAGTTTAGTATGTTGCAGTATGTTCCTAGAAGAGGCCATACAGCTGTTAAAATATGTGCAGACTGGGGGACAGGAGGCTGAGGAGGAGCCCTGCAGAAAGGGATCTGGGAGTTTGGGTCAAGAGCAAGTTGAATCTGAGTCACCAGTGTGCCCAGACAGCCAGGAGGAGGGTCAGCCATGTCCAGGGGTGCATGAAGTACAGCATTGCTAGCTGGTCGAGGGAAGAGGTTGTCTTGCTCGGTCCAATGTCCAGAGAAGGGCTACGAAGCTGGTGAAGGGCCTGGAACATGAGTCTTATGAGAAGCTGGCTGAGGGAGCTCGAGTTGTTTAGTCTGGAGAAGATGAAGCTCAGGGGAGACCTTATTGCTCTCTACAACTACCTGAAAGGAAGGTGTGGGGAGCTGGGGGTCAGCCTCTTCTTGCAGATAACTAGTGATAGAACTAGAGGGAATGTCTTCAAGTTGTTCCAGGGGATGTTTAGGTTGGACATTAGGAGACATTTGTTCTCAGAAGGAATAGTCAGGCATTGGAACAGGTTGCCCAGGGAGGTGGAAGAGTCACCATCCCAGGGGTTGTTTAAGGAGAGGCTCGACGTGGTACTTAGGGACATGGTTTAGTGAGTGACATTGGCAGTAGGTGGATGGTTGGACCAGGTGTGTCCAGCCATCTTGGAGGTCTTTTCCAACTGTAATGATTCAGTGATTCTTTTCTGTGCTGGTCTGGCCCCACCTTGAGTACTGTGTGCAGTTTTGGGCATGAAGATATAAAAAGGACATAAAACTTGGAGAATGTCTAAAGAAGGGATGGTGAAGAGTTTAAAGAAGTGACTGAGGTCCATTGGTTTGTTCAGCTCAGAGCAGGCTGAGTGAGGGGAGGCCTCATGGTGGCCTGCAGCTCCCTCACGAGGGGAGCGGAGGGGCAGGCGCTGAGCTCTGCTCTCTGGGGACAGTGACAGGACCCGAGGCAACAGCATGGAGCTGGGACAGGGGAGGGTCAGGCTGGGAGTTAGGGAAAGGGTCTGCACCCAGAGATATTCTGCACTGGGACAGGCTCCACAGGGCAGTGGTCACGGCACCAGGCCTGCCAGAGTTCAAGGAGCATTTGGACAATACTCTCAGACATATGGTCTGATTTTTGGGTGGTCCTTTGTGGAGCCAGGAGTTGGACTTAAAGATGCTTGTTGGGTCCCTTTCAACCCAGGCTAATCTGTGTTTCTAAAATACTATTATTATTTTTGGTCACTGAGTTAGTCATATTAAGATGAAGTAATATTGATATATTGAAATAATGAGGTTTTTTGATACCCAGCAATAATCTCCCAAGTTAAGGATATAAAAGTGTGTGGGGATGCTACGCTGCCATGATCTGTGTTCCTTTACTTCAAGATTTAGCATGACTTGTTAGAAATGTACTTAAATCATTTTTGGGGGGTGTTTGGAAGTTACAATGAAGAAAATTGACTTGAACTTTAAGACTAAGTATTTGTTAAGTACTGTAAGTATCTGCAAGTATCTGCAGTGTGCCTCCACCGCTACCCCAAATAGAAACTAAAAATTTGGGATTAAAGCCTCTTGGTCTGGTGATATTTTTTATCTGAAAAAAAATGAAGTGAGATATCTTCATCGATGATCTGGATGAGGGCATTGAGTGCACCCTCAGTAAGTTTGCAGATGACACCAAGCTATGCTCATGTGTCGATTTGCTCGAGGGTAGGAAAGCTCTGCAGGAGGATCTAGATAGGCTGCACCGATGGGCTGAGGTCAACTGCATGAAGTTCAACAAGGCCAAGTGCCGGGTCCTGCACCTGGGGCGCAATAACCCCAAGCAGAGCTACAGGCTGGGAGATGAGTGGTTGGAGAGCTGCCAGGCAGAGAAGGACCTGGGAGTGATGGTGGATAGTCGGCTGAATATGAGCCAGCAGTGTGCTCAGGTGGCCAAGAAGGCCAACGGCATCCTGGCTTGTATCAGAAACAGTGTGGCCAGCAGGGCTAGGGAGGTGATCGTCCCCCTGTACTCGGCTCTGGTGAGGCCGCACTTCAAGTGCTGTGTTCAGTTTTGGGCCCCTCGCTACAAGAAGGACATTGAGGTGCTTGAGCGGGTGCAGAGAAGGGCTACGAAGCTGGTGAGGGGCCTGGAGAACAAGTCCTACGAGGAGCGGCTGAGGGAGCTGGGCTTGTTCAGCCTGGAGAAAAGGAGGCTCAGGGGTGACCTTATCGCTCTCTACAGATACCTTAAAGGAGGCTGTAGTGAGGTGGGGGTTGGTCTGTTCTCCCACATGCCTGGTGACAGGACAAGGGGGAATGGGCTTAAGTTGCGCCAGGGGAGTTTTAGGTTGGATATTAGGAAGAACTTCTTTACCGAAAGGGTTGTTAGACATTGGAACAGGCTGCCCAGGGAAGTGGTGGAGTCACCATCCCTGGAAGTCTTCAAAAGACGTTTAGATGTAGAGCTTAGGAATATGGTTTAGTGGGGATTGTTAGCATTAGGTCAGAGGTTGGACTTGATGATCTTGAGGTCTCTTCCAACCTAGAAATTCTGTGATTCTGTGAGATTGGACAGTAATACAGAAAAAGAAAATCTAGGATTAATACAGAAATGAAATTAGTACACAAAGAATTTTGTTGACAAGATTATAAGATCTGGATTGAATTTTTAAATTACCTGTCTGCATTCATAAATATTTCATAATTCTGTTTAAAAGTATGTATTTTGAATTAAAATTTGAGAAATAAATAAAGGATTTTTTTTAATTTATAATGTTTTTTTTGTTTGTTTTTTTTTTTTATCAGCTTCTATAGTGGTCTTCTCCAAGAATATTAGGGAATGCTTTATGCTAAACATTAACCAAAAGTTGCTTTTAATTCATCATTTACCACAACAAAGTCTTCATTCTGCAGTGCCATCAGCATATTAGTTTTCCTGTAAGGTCTAAAATGCTATATAGATTTAAAAGCAAAAAACAAACAAAACACAAAAAACTCCAACCTTCAGTCAAAGATCTGAACTTGTATTGTATAATAATTCTTCCCATGTTTAGAGTTGATAGGAAAGAGGTTTTTTTTGTGTTTGTTTTTTTTTTTTTTTTTTTTTTGTATTAAATAAATAGTTTTTAATAATTGTAAAAACCTACACTAATTTACATGCTTTTCTAACAATGTTCTAATGATGTTTGTCTTGACCTTCCACGTTAATTAAAATGGTAATTACCTTTAGTTCTATTTCATCACCTAAATTATAAAAAACATTGATTTTGTACTTTGTCATTTCTTAGCCATTCCTTCTCTTTTTTCTTCTGATTCTTCCATCTTTGTCTCCTACCCTCCTGAAATGCTTATGTACCCTTATTTATGTAGGAACAAGGTCATACAATAAAAGAACATCCAAAGCTGCAACAAGATTATCTTCAGTGCTTGCAATCAGTTTGTTTGCATAAATTAATGCGTATGCGCAAGATCTTAAGGATGGTACTATCCACTTCATGTCATTTGCTCTGTAGGCACCTTCCTATGTGCTAAATGAGATTAAGTGGTGCACTAAGGAAGCCTGAGGCAACAGAACAGGCAAGAATTTTTCATACATATTTGCACTGCTTATCAAAAAAATTAAAAATAAAAAATTAATGTCTCAAGTTTTAATCTTCTCTCTCTTTGATGAGATGCAAGCCGTTTGCAGAATTCTTAATTGACCTTTGAAATATAAATCAAGGGGTTATTCACTAAATTAATTCTATTGGAAGCAGCCCAGAAGACCAAAGTCTTCATGAGTAGGTGGGCATCTTGGAGCACAATGTAAATAAGGAGTATGTAAAATGAACCAGAGCATGCAGGATGATTTGTTTACTATTTATTTACATAAGACTGACTTAACATCTACTGATAAAGAACTGGACCTTTTGCTCTATAAGGCAGAACATTGAGAGAGTTAATGTTGTCTGTGATATATGGCAAAATTTGGGGTTGACTGTAAGTAATTTGGGATTTTTGGCCCTATCATAATAAGGTATAACAGAAACCATTTAGGTTTCTGGCTCAGTCTTCGTTCTGGTAAAATTGGTGCAATGCAGTGCTATGTTCATATATGCAAGTCTCCTAATAATTTGAGCTTCAAAAAATCATGGCCTATCTTTGACTTCTGGATGAAATAAAAGACTAGATCACTAATGAAAACAATTAGATATTTTAACCAAGAATGGGTATTTTTACTTTAAAAAGAGTCTAGCCAAGGGTTTCCTCTTGACTGCCAGGTTAGATACACAATTCTTACATGATATTTCATTTTCAGTCTTGGTCTTTCTTTGATCTGGTAGGTTCCATGCCTAACACCATCACTGTTACTACATCACTGTTACACAGTTAGTGTAACTGTTACCTGAACGGCATACACTGTTACTCTGTGACAAAGCCCTAGCACAAGTTGCCCAGAGAATGTGTGGAGAAGCTCTCCTTTGGAGTTCTTCAAAAGTTGCCTGGACATGGTCCTGGGCACCCTGCTCTGGGTGTCCCTGCTTGAGCTGGGACATGGACCAGATGGCCTCCAGAAGGCCCTTCAGCCTCAGACATCCTGTGATTCTGTGAAATTTTGGAATCTACTTTTCATATTGTCGTGGTTTAACCTGGCCGGCAGCTAAACACCACGCAGCCGTTCGCTCACCCTCCCCCCTCCCTCTCTGGGATGGGGGAGAGAAATGGTAAGTGAAGCCCGTGAGTTGAGATAAAGACAGTTTAATAAGATAGGAAAATAATAATAATAATAATAATAATAATAATAATAATAATAATAATAATAATAATAATACAATGATGATAATAGTACTACTACTACTAATGTGAACAAACACGTGATGCACAATGCAATTGCTCACCACCCGCTGACCGATGCCCAGCCTAACCCCGAACAGTCCCAGCCCCCTCCCCCGGCTAGCCACCCCTAGATATTGTTGAGCATGCTGTCAGATGGTATGGAATACCCCTTTGGCTAGTTTGGGTCACCTGTCCTGGGTCTGTCCCCTCCCAGCTCTTACTGCACCCCCAGCCTGCCCATTGGCAGGACAGAGCAAGAAGCTGAGATGTCCTTGGCTTAGTATAAGCACTGCTCTGCAACAATTAAAACATCGGGTGTTATCAGCACTCTTATCCTAAGCCAAAACATAGCATTCTACCAGCTACTAGGATGAAAATTAACTCTGTTCTAACTGAAACCAGGACATCTATTTTCTATAAAAGTGGAATACATTAAAAAAAAAAAAAAAAAAGAAAGAAAAAGATTTCTTGCTTCTAAACAATGAGACAAAAGAGCTTTCCAGCTCTGAAAGTATTGTCCAGGTATTTTATTCCTGTGGTCTGCACATATGGAATCAGATTTGGTTTTGTCTTGACCTCTACTGGATGCAAGACTAGAAGAACATTGTAATAATCATTTTGTTCCAGTGTGTTACACAGCTATTATGACTCCTATATTACTTTTCCCTTCTGAGGCAGGCACTATTGCTTACAGTTAGTGTAACTTGAGCAAAATGTCTTCATCCTAAGTCACTGTTTTTATTATAATCACAACTCTAGCATGTTTTTTCTGATGGATCTCTTATGTTGGCAGTGTTAATTTATATACAGTTTCTTGGGGCAACACAGACAGTTTTATTACTGTTACAGCTTTTCGTTATAATTAAAATTCTACAAATAAGTGGCATGCGTGTCAATATTGGAGATTTATGAGAGTGAAAATGAGAGAGAGGAGGGAAGGGTAGCTTTGTTCAAATTTTCTTCAATCTTTGTCTAAGTTTTCTAATTTAAATATAGCTGTAAAATAAATCATTTTCAGAAATTTAATCTACTCTGAGATAGTACAAGTTTGTAAAATTGTAGAAGGTAGGTATAATTTCATTTTAGTGTTTTTAAAGTTTGAGGTTTATGACTTGCAGCATTGTATTAAGTGTATGCATAAATTGCAGTGCATTGTACTGTTAACTGGCATGATATAGTAATTTCAAGAATTTAAGCACTTTATTAAGGAATGGAGAAATTGGAGATTTTTTTGATATCCAGGAGATGAGAACATAATTAAAGGAGGTGCAAACCCACATTTATAAGATATATGGCACATCTGGCAGCTTGAGTGAGGATATTGTTTGTTTGGCTGTGGGAATGTCTGCAATTGTATCTGCCAATCTGACACAGTAGGAGTTTTAGCTAATGAGGTTGCCTAGCAAAAAGTGCATCAGGAGGAAGTCAGGGTTAAAAATAAGCATATATATGAAGAGAGAGCAAAAGATTTATAATGGATGTAGAACTGTTCCAAGTTGTTATGGCAACTAACATTTTAGACCTGTAATTACATAATAACAATGCTGCCAATCCTAAATGGATTGCATTTTTGTTATGGTCCCCCTATTCCTCCCCCACCCCCCCCATTTTAAAGTTGAAATGGTTTCCAAAATATTCAGCATTTGAAATACTCCTTAAATAATTATGTAATGTCCATATATTTTCATTTCTGTAGAACTACAGTGAACAACAAATTAAAACTTAGTACAATAAATCTAGAAGAGTAAAATATAGGAAAACTACCCATGGCTTTGATACCAAAGTAGTTTGGTTTTGCTTAAACCTGTAACACAGATGTAAAAATACACATCCTATGAATATTTCTTAACTTTGATTTAATTTATGGATTTTTCTGGCTTTTTAAAATCAAGCTAATCACGCTGTTTCCCACAAATAGTCCCAAGAGAGTAAAACCTTTGAAAATGTACAGAAATAATAACCAGAATGAATAGTGTAGATACTAGATATGTGTAGGTATTTTTGTTCTAAATGTCCCAAAAGAAACAGTAAACTATTGTTCTGCCACTTTCTGAAGCCAAATGTTTTGAAATTTCTGTGTGATAAATGCTAAGCAAAATTAAATGTAGTAGATTTAGAGTTGCAGTTCTTCCAATCAATTTTTGGATTTGGTACACATGGTACTATGTTTAATCAAATAACAATAAAAGTAACACTGACACATGCATTTACTGTTTAGGAGCCTCATTGGAATGGTCATGATGTGACATCTGCATAACGTGTCTTTAGCCTGTTCTTGTTTTAGGCAATTTTCTTTTTTTGAAGAAATTATAATTGAAATTATAATTCTGCCTTGTTTTGCTTGATATCATTCAAAGAACTTCTTGCATCATCTTTGCAAGAGGGACAACAAAAATAGGGGAGGGTAGTTGCTATAATTCAGAATTTGCCTTTTTTTTTTTTTTTTTTTTTTTTTTTAATCCAATAGACTGAAGCATGGTAGTACTTCAGTGATTTGAAAAGAGTTTGAAGATGTTGGAGATAATCCAAGGAAAGTACATTTCTCTGAAGATATGTTTAGGTACAGTCTTGTAAAATTCTTCTGGGAGGAGCTGTGGCAAGACATTGAAGAGTTTAGGCAAGGTGTCATTCTCCCCATCTTGAAATTGTCAAATTGTCACCCCAGCTTAATTAAGTGCTTTTGTGACACTGGGAGCACTGCTCCCTGGCTAACAAGTTTTTCCTGATTAAGAAACAAACAACATGGGTGTACTTAATTCTTCTTCCAGCTCAGGTTACTGGCAGCACTGAATCTTAAGTTCTTTGAGTCTTCAGTTCTTTAACCCTTCAGTTCTTCCCAGGTGTGCCAGGGCTGTGTAGTACAGCTTGCCTAGAAAGTCAGGGGAGGTTGCATTGTTTGTGTCCTGCATAAAATTCTTGTACTGTTGGAGAAGACTGGATTATGTTTTTCCATGATTTGTGTAGGTCGGTTATGTCCCAACTGTTGGATTTATAATCCTGTCAAGGCAAGGACAAACAATTGCTTAATATTCCTGAGTCCAGATTCGTGACTGTTACTTAGAATAATGCAGTGAAAACCTATTTATTCTCCCATTTTTCTAATAAGGGCATATTTTAGAATAAGATAAAGATAATTCTCAGTGGTAAGTGTGGTGTTTGATGTATATAATGGGTACATGTGGATACAATCGTGACATCAGTTTTTGCCCTAATATGAAAAATAGTGAACTAAGCTGAGAGAAAGCTGATATCCTGATAGACAGGGCTTGAATTGTGAATTCAGGCTTAGTTAGCCATAATTGAAGAATGAGGGTACTGGTAATACTCATGGTCTTAATTTTTTTATTTAATTTTTAATGTATTAGGAGTGTAAATCATGTACCAATGAAGAGACTGGGAGAGCACAAACCCTGAAACATTAAATATAATGTTGCAGTAAGGCTGTCCAAGACAAAATTTTAGTAGGAACTTGCTAAAAGCGTAGAAGTTAATTAAAACCTCAACTTTTTGAGAGCTGTCAGGTGCTGAGAGCTTGGAGGTGGCTGTTGGGGACAACAAATACTGATGGATTAAAAAGAACATTTCAGATTGCTTTATTTTACAGGGAAGCTGACTGAATTATTTGAATGTGCACACATGATAGGAAAAGGTTCTTCACTGAGAGGGTGATGCAGGGCAGTGGTCACAGCACTAAGCCTGCTGGAGTTCAAGTAGCATTTAGACAATGCTTGCTCAGCTCGCACGATCTTCCAGGTGTATTCAGTTTTCCTACAATTTCCTTTGCAGACGTATAGTTGTGTGTATACTGCTGTTATGTATCTGTTAAAATACTGCTCTTTGAAAGAGCCTTAGTATTGCAATAGTTTATAAACCCTTTTACATAACATTTTTTTTGGTCAATTTGTTCTGGCATGATGAGCATGCAGGAGGTGTATTACATGGTTAAGGAGAGTGGTAGGCTTGGGTTGACAAAGTTTTTGTCACTGAGGTGGCTGTATAAATCCATGGTGCTTTCATCTCTTGACATGATCGGAACTATATAAGGTATTATCTGAAAGGATATAACAAATCTGAAAAGATAATGAAGCAGAATAGAGCAAGAGGAATAAAGAGTGATGCCTTTCCTGCCTTTGCTTGAAGGTGATGAATTTTGAGAAGAGCCAAGCAGTCTAGAGCAGCTTGGACAAGAGAACTGAGAGAGCATGTGTGCTAGAGATTATGTAAAACCATGAAAGGGAATATGTAGGAATGCAGAACAACTGTTGGTAGAATGGCGGAAGTAGGGTGAGCCTATGAAATCAAGCAACACATCAGAATATATGTATGTATGTGTGCACATAATGAAATGTTTTGACAGATGAAAGTATAGCTGGGTTAAAACAAGTGCTGGATGAATGAGAGAATGGTAGGACTTAGCACCAGGGTTCATGGAGCTACAAAGTGCGCTTCCTGAAGTTCCTGATCTTCTTGCTGGAAGAATAAACATGGGAAAAGATGACTCGTTGTGCGGTTCCTTAAGCACCCCAAGCAGCCAGTGTCACAACTATTACAAGATGCTTTCAGAAGTTCACTTCTTTCTCCAGCTCCATCCAGGCATGACTTGTAGAGAAAGCTGCTGTTAGAGCTGATGTTTTTGTAGTTGTGGCTGATTCTAAAGTACCTTTGGGAAGCATAAGTGTTGGCATGCTACATCAGTAGTCAGCTTTTGATTTTACCAGGAGATGGGCCTGTTGTAGAATGCAAAGGGATCAAAGGTTATTAAAAATAGTTTGAGTGACTTGTGAGGCTGTTCCCCTTAAGGAACTTCTGGCAAGTTCTGCTCTTTTCCAAGTAATAGGGATGGAAATTATTGTGAGCCTCTGATTGTGCCTGCAGTGGGTAGTAAGAGGACCTGAATAGCCTCTGCTCCATGCTGCAGGGCTCATAGGAGCTGCACTGGGAGCTGCAAGAAGTGCTTAGGGAACCACCTGGTAGCTACTGTTGTTGCCAAAAATGATTTGGCTCTTAAGCGAACCTCCTTGTTAAGCAACGAGAATTGACTCATTCTGTTCTTTAGAGAAAACTTAGATTCTTGCTGGACTGCTCTTAATCAGATACATCTTCTGAAAGGTATGGGGAGTTTTTGAATTTAGTGGCCATTAATTTGCTTAACAACTTCAGCAGCTTGGATTGGGGATACTTGAAGCTGAAGCTCAGAAGGGAACTGTGGGACTGCATTCTTTCAATGGAATAATCTGTTACTTATTTTCTGAGGGGTGAGGTGCATAGTTCTGTCAGGTATATCTTCAAATTCTCAAAATTTTGTTGAGTAATCAAGTATGAATCGCTGTTTAACTTCTTTGTATGGTCAAGAGTACTGTTTTCTGTCTGTAACTGATTAAAAATACATTTTATGGTAATAGGATATAACTGAAACAAAACAATTTTTAAAGGAAATTTAAAGTAATTGTCTTCTTACCTTTTCCTTCCCTTCTTCCCAAACCCCTCTTCACTGCAAAGCAGGAAAGCAACATCCAGCTTTGTTTTTCATTCATTTAAAGTGTGAATTCTGATTCAGAAAAAAATACTTAGAGAAACACAAACAAAAACCTTGACAGCCTGTCGAGCTGTAAAGGGATAAGCATGTATCTGCATCCCTTCCTCACTGAAGATTTGATTTGATAGTTTCAAAAAGAGTTTATGAGGAAAAAAACTCCAAATGCTGTTTTTCTGCCCATGAGTATCTCCTCCAACTTGTTGAAGATTTAGGCAATAGCAGACAGGTGCTGGAGTCCGCATTGCTGGAGAGATGAATCTTCAATCACAGCATTTTCAGCAGTGGAGTGCTAAAAGGGAAGAAAAGTCTGGTAGCCAGCTTCAACGAAGCTATACGTACGTAGCTGAGTTGGCTCACTTATGTATCGTAGGTTTCTTCCCAATGGACTTTAAAAATGGTATATTTCTTGGTTATATACTACCAAATCCTTTGCACTGAAGAAGTAACCAAACAAACAAAGAGTAGTCCATTTCCCTTGCAAGTATTTGGTCTTCCTGAGGAATATTTTTATTTCTTTGTTTCGGTGCATGTTTTTTCCCTTTACTATGTTTCTTTCTAAATGTAGTTTCTGCAGGTTAAGGAACAAGTTTGTGTACAGAAATAGCCATATCCACTTAGATTCTCATATAATCCATTTTAGAAATAAATAGTTTTAAACTGAGAGCTGCATGGGCTGACGAGGATGCTGGGTTAACATGTGGGAAACTATCAGCAAACATCTGAAGTATAAATCTAGTAAGCTGAGAGGTGATTCATTGCAGGTGATTTCCCTCATATGTTGATTTGCTAACAGGTGAGCTCAAGGAGTTTTAGAGTATTTGCATGTTTTGAAGTATTCAGCTTGTTTCTTGGTGAAACATATGTCATATAGACGTATGAGGAGTGGCTGAGGTCCCTTGCTTTGTTCTGCCCAAAGCAGAGGAAGCTGAGGCCTCATGGCGGCCTGCAGCTTCCTCATGAGAGGAGTGGAGGGGCAGGTGCTGAGCTCTGCTCTCTGGGGACAGCAACAGGACCCGAGGGAATGGCATGGAGGTGGGACAGGCTGGGGGTAAGGGAAAGGTTCTGCACCCAGAGGGTGGTGGGTCACTGGAACAGGCTCCCTGGGGCAGCAGTCATGGCACCGAGCCTTTCGGAGTTCAAGAAGTGTTTGGACAATGCTCTCAGACACATGGTCTAATTATTTATTTTATTTTTTTAAGGTTCTTTGGGAACCCAGGAGTTGGACTTGATGATCCTTATGGGTCTCTTCCAACTCAGATATTCTGTGATTCTATGATTCTATATTGATTGGTCAATTGGAAGCACTAAACTGTAAGAAAAAGTACACTAGTCATAGATTTTTGCATTCTGTGAGAACTTGGAAAAACTGAACATTTGTAGTAGTCAGGAGGGTATTTATGCTACTTTTTGTTGTTGTTGTGTTATTTTTAAAGGTTCTTAGTTTAGCTATTTTTTTCAAGAAGACTTTATCCCGTAATAAAATTAAGCTGTAATCAGTTATCCAATTAGATTAAAACTTTTTGTTTAGATTTGATCAACGGGGAGTGTCATGAAGTACATGCTGAAATTGCTTCCAGTACGTTATTGACAGCCCTTGTTTATGTTGTTCTGCCCTCCCTTCCTATGGGATACTTACTGAGTGTGCAAGATCTTAGATATTTTCCGCGATTTGAAATTCAACAGGGAGTCCAGACTTGGCAAAACACCTTGAGGTTTCATATGAGTTGATCTTTTACACATTATATAACTGGGATGGGATGTGGGCTAATATTTGTCTAGTTTCCTCTGAAGTACATCTTTTCAGTAATATTAATATAATTTGATTTATTTAAGGTTAATATAGGACCCAGTTCAATGCCGTGTGTCTTCATAAGAAAACATTGTATATTAGGCAGACTGTCTTTGGGAAACAGTAAGCACGGATAAAATCTTTTTATAAGAAACCTGGTGCAATTTGTATGCACCAGAATGGAGACATGGTAGGCAAGCAGTGTGGCAAAACATTGCTTGGCAAAAATGGCAGCACAATGTATGTGATGCAGGGCAGTAAGAAGATGAAAGATAGAAAAGATATTCTGGAAGTGGCAGAAGAGAATTTATCTCAGTCTCAAAAAGGAAATCTAGAAATAAGTGGAAAAGGTTGCATAATAGTTGAAGGTCTTGTGTGAAATAGAATTAGTGGAGCCAAGGCTGTTTCCTGAGCCCTTCTGTCTGTTCCTCTAGCTGTAGTTCTCCAATCTGACTAATAGTGCCTCATAGTTGCTGAGACTGCTTTTTTGGTAGAAGGCAAATGACATATACTAAAGGGCCGGTAGTGTTGCAGGATGTTTGGTTGTTGCAGACTGACTGCATCTGTTTCAACATGTGCTTTCTTTATCCTTTCCATCCTTCCTCGGCTGAGGAGAGACCAGAGTGGGGCTTGTTTGGGTGCTTTAAGGTTATTTTCACTGCTCATGAAATGATTGAAGTTTTTAATAGTCTGGAGGCTTAATTATATAGCTATCCATAGACGAGGACTGAAAGAGTTGCTCCCAGTATAGTCTTCTATGTGTTGCTTGTGCGCCTACTTATGTGGAACAAAAACCCTTAAGTACTTTATTTTTATTGCTTATTCACTTAATGGCTTCTCTACTGAAATTAAAGTAATAGACAGTGTTTGTGTGATACCAATATTGACCTTAAGTGTATTGAAGTCTCTGAATTGATGCTATCTACCAAATGACTATATTGCCAAATACTTGTTGCCACAGCAATCCTGTTCTTGAATTAGTAGCCTGAAAGTGGAAGGTTTTGCTTTCTAAACAAAGGAGATGTACAGTGAGAAAAATGTGTCCCGGAACTCTGGAAATAATGATCCAAAGGCATCTTTTGGGAAAAAAGATCATCTCCAGTTTTTATGTGCAAAATAATTTCGCTCAAAGTCTATTTTAAGAGAACTTTAGGATACACTATCAGGTGTTTGTTCAAAAAATGTTTACAGTTCAACAGTTCATGCTCATCAGAGGACAACTGATTTACAATCAGTTATCAAATCCTGAGCACAAACCAGTATTTCCCAAACACCACCGTCTTCGTGGTTTTCCACTTTGTTTATAAGCATAAAGCTGTAACAGAAAACAGACCTTGTTTTTTGTAGGAAGCTGTATAAACCACCCAAAACCAGTATCTAGACATGGTGATTTTTACACTGATTAGAACTGGTTGAACACTAGCTATCTGTCTGTCTTGAACCTCTCTCCTCCTTCCCCTCCTCCTCCCTCTTTTGAGCTCTTGGAATCATCCAAACTCTCATTCCTGGCATTCTCTTTTGCAACCATATTTCATCTCTTACTCTCCTTTCCTTTGATAGCCCTTATTTGTATGTAATGCTATAGTTCTACTTTGCTTGGAAATGTCCCCCAGCATTGTATTATAAGCAATCTCACAGGATATTACTGCTTACTCTAGGGCTACTCCTGTAGAAATCTGATGTTAACCTATCTGCAGCCGAATGGTTAATTGAAAACTATTATTATTATTATTATTATTATTTAGTTATGTGTACCTTTCACATTTTTGTTTTAATTTTCATCTCTGCTATTCCATTTGGTTTTGCAATACTTTATCTCCTTTATATTTGATGTGATTTTTGTGAAGACTTTCAGGAGGATGAAAACCAAATTTAATATATTAGCTTTTACTGAGTTCTCTCTGCTTCTCCTCCTCCCTCCCCCCTCCCCCCCCGCCCCATTTTTTTTTTTCTCTCTTGCATTTGTTCTGGACAGTAATGTTCTTGCCATAGGGCTATAGCTAGGAAGTAGCTAGTAAAACAGGACTAGATGTGAAGATTTTTTTTTTTTTTTTTGCTTACTCATCTCATAGTTGTGATTGGTATTGAGTAGAAACTAATAAAGCGAACAGAGAATTGTGTAGTATTAAATTTGTCTATTAAATTGGCTAACTTTCAGAAGTCATTAAGAGCAATATTGAACTGTCTGCCTATGTAATTTTGGATAGGTATACATGTTATTGTCTTGTTCCTACTTCGGCTTAATTATACTGTGTCCAAAATGATTCATGAAAGGTGAAGATGGTTTCTGTTGAATCTGATGGAACAATTATGTCTTTGAAGGTGACACAGGCTGACCACAGCTCATTTCACTACTTTGGGTACCTCAGACTGGTGTGTGTTGAGTTTGAAATGAAAGAGTAAGAGCCATGTTATATGGCTCACTGTTAAACTGAATGCAAATCTTCCAGTATTAAAGCTCTTATTTCTGGCAGCATGGCACTTTCAGTAGTGTTATGATTTATCAGGACAGAGTCCTTTTATCATACTGATGCAGTGCCCCACAGTCTGGAGTAAATAATCAAATTTTTAAGGCTTTGACTGGAGGTGAAACTTTGTAACCTTCAATCCTCTGAAGACAGGAACAATTTTTTTAATTGGTAGAGATGATAAATAGCTTTCCAAATAATTGTACCTTATAAGGACAGTAAGGCACTGATCACTTGGAGAAGCAAATGTGCTTGCTGACCTTTGAATTAAAGTAGAAATTGTGGCAGATATTAAAAATTATGGTCTATTTCTAGTTTTCCTCCCTAAAAGCTATGCCTGTCTGTGGTTTTGAACTTAAAAGTAGCATGGTTTAGGTAACTTTATCATTCTTTTGGTATGGAAACTATGGATTCATTGGATATCATGTAATACAAAAAAATTAACATTCCCATGCAAATGCTAATTTGTCAAAAAATAATATATTCTCTATGTAAATTACAAAAATAAATTATGACAATTGATTAGTTGCGATCAGACACAGAACTGAATAATTTTGGTAAAAGAGAAGTACAAAATTAAGGTCAGAGTTTGGAGGAATTGTTATAGATATCTAATGCCAGATGCCTGCAGACTATGTGTAGATATTATGTGTGTTTGATACATGCTTTTATTTCCTTCTTTTGGCTTCAGCGTCTCATGTTCTTCTACACCCACAATCTCTGAAGGTGCCTTTTGTGTAAAACTATTGAGCCTTGCAGGAGAGAGGCATTTCTCTTGATAATTCTAGCAATACGCATCATTTTATATGCTGATTTTATCGCATATTGTTCAAATTGGTTCATTAAAATTAAACATCATTGAATACTTCCATAACCACCTGCGCTGCCTTAATTCCTGTTTTGCTAAATGACTGAGCCATAAGACCTGCTGCAAATCTTGCCTCTTGCCTATGTTGCACATTATAAAAATGCTTGATTATATTAAAGAAAAAGAAGTACTTGCTTTCAAAATACCTTACATCTCTCTATTTTAGTCTGATAAGTTTCTTAGTAGATTTACAACTAACATGGTAATTAGTACCTGACATTGAATGAAACGATCTTTATTATTATTATTAGCCGTGTAGGCTTCTAAAATTAAATACCTTCAGAAGCTAAAAATAAGTTTTTTGTTTTTTTTTTTTTCTTCTTCTTTTTTTTTTCTTTTGCCCTTTGTTCAGATAAAGCAGTTATAACAAGCCAGGCTCTATAGCCTCATTGTTCCTCTGGGTCCCTGGGCTTTTTTTTTTTTTTTTTTTTTTTTTTTCTCATTTATTTATGTATCATGTAACAATGAAAATATTGGAGAAAGGGAATGGGGGAAAATCGAGATTGCAGATTTATAGACTCCAAATGGCTTTTTTAATTTATATTCAATGGAATCCTTTTCCACCTCGCCTCCTCTCCATCTGCAACCAGTTACTAGCCACTTTCCAAAAAACACCTTATCCCAAACCCAAACAGCTGATTCTTACATAAATTAAGTCATGAGAATATTTGTAAGCCATTTCTGTTGTTATTAACTCATTTATACTTTGTTTTAATGGGGGCAAACATTTTCCAGAGCCATGAGTTTCTTTACTTGTATGGCTGTGGTTCAACAAGATGCGTTTGAAGAGAGCCTGTGTCCTGGTGTGTTGCTACCTCACTGCTGGCCCTTGGCCTCTGATCCCTGGTCCCTGGGCTGGGGCCTCAGGGAACCACCTGGCTCCTCCCTGCCAAAACCAGGCCCTGTTTTGGGCCCGTTCTCAGGCTGGCGGGAGGGTGCTGCACTTCTGTTTATGCCTTACAGTGTCCCAGGCTTTCAGCATGTCTTCTGCTCTCTAAATGGTAGCCTCGGCATCATGCTGTACAAGCTGCTAAAATGCAACCCCTTTTCCACCCCTACTGTTATGAACTGAAGGAGCAAGGAAGGGAGCAGGGAAGCTCCTGTGGGGTGATACTGGGGCTGAAGGGCAGGGAGGTGGCCTGGCCAGTCTGCAGAAAGTCACCTGTGAGTGTCTTGAGGGCCTGCTGCTGCTGGCCTGGACCTGGACACCAAGGGGTAGGTACTGAAACAAAGCATCTGCAGCCCAGCAGAGGCTATGGTCTGAAGCTCCTCAGCCACCCTTCAATGTGACAGTATGTTATAGGCGGTAGTGAGCAAAGGAAGACATGGTGGAGAGTACGGAGGAAAGGAAATTTTGTAATGTTTAATGAAGTACAAATATATTTCTGTAATTATATGAAGAGAGTTGAAGCAATAGATACTACTTGTCTTCATCTGCGAAACTTGTTCCAGTTTAGGGCAGAAAAGTCTTGATGAAACTGCAACTGCTTTACAGTAGGTGAAAATCCACTGGGAAAACTCAAATAGTGTCCAGTCATTCTTAATGTCCATTGGTGTCATGAATGATGGATTATCAAGCGTCCTTTGCACTTGCTGTGGATATCCAGATTTCTGAGCCTGCAAGACTATTTTAGAACAATCTGGTATTCAAAGTGATTATGACAGTTTGGGGAACTGATCAAGAGGAAGTGGAAAAAAAATGAAAAAGAAATGATTCAGTGAATCTCAGTAGCTTTGCAACTAAGGTTGGGTGGAATAATCAGCAACATGAATGCAAGATGAAGCAGTAGAGCTGCACAGATGTGTTTTGTGGCTCTGCGTTACTGTTTTAAGTGTGAGTCAGTGTTGTGATGCTATTGTGGCAACCATTGTGATAAGCTTCTATAGGATATTGTATATGAAAGTGTGTAAAAGAGTCTTTGTTAGTGTGAATAGAACACTGGGTACTTGTATTCCATTTGGAGCATGCAAGCAGATTTCCCAGTTGGGTAAGCCTCAGAGGAGAGCTGCAGAAATGAAAGAGAAATGACAGCATATTCTCTATGGAAAGCCTGAAGAAATTAGGATTGTTTTTCCTATACAAGAGAAAAAGGAAATAACATTTTTCAAAAATAAAAGGTTGCTGCAGAGAAGATGGTAACTGAATCTTCATGTCAACTGGTGATAGGTTAAGAAGTAATAATCTTCAATAGCAATAAGAGAGATTCAGGTTGGAGATTAGCTAAAATATTAATTAAATTCTGGAATGGAGTGCTTAATAGCTGTCTCTTCCCTGATCAGTAAGTGTTCTGCTATCTACTGTCACAGTTCCTTTCCCCCCACCCTCCCCCTAAATGTCTCTATGTATATAAAAGCCCTGAAAAGAGTGTCTTTTGTATGCAAGAGAAACAAAACAAAACTGTCAGCTAACAATTCACAGACTTTATGGCCTACTTGTTTTATCTGTTTTTGTTGGAAGGAATCTAAATTCCTTTTTCTTTCTCAAATTGCTCTGAATTCCATTATGTATTGGGAAGACCCTGGCTAGCTCTTCATGAGTCTTATGAGAACCTATAGGAAAAGAAGAAAGAACTGTGTTATTTTACTCTTTCTATTTAGAAACAACTATAATTGAGTAACAGCATGATATTCATGTCATAGAAATGGATGTGCTTTTTTTTGTTTTAATGTTACTATAAGTATTAAAAGACAATATGATTATTCTGTCTTTATTTTCTGAGATGCTTCTTGACACTTGACTCTTTTATTTAAACATTCAGAACATTTTAAGGCAATGCTAAGTTTCATAGTTGTTAACTTTGGAGTTGCTTTATGGTGTCAGCAAATTCTGGTTTTGAAGGAAAAGTTTAAGATTATACTCTTCTCATTGCTATGTCCTCTTAGTTCGGTATAAATTATACATTCCCTTAGGAAGTACAACTGCAAAAACTTCATTTAAAAGCTTAATTGCAGTGTAAAAAAGAAAAGAAAATGAAATCGCTCCATGGATGACTTGGTACTCTGGTATATGTACTCTGTTGTTAGAGAAAACCAGGATGTGAAATAACTCAATCACAAAAGAAATTTGCCTGAAATTACATTTGGAACATGGGTTAAATTCCTGCTCCTCTAAGTGTTACTTGTAATGTTTGACTAATGAATATTTTCGTTAAAAGTTCACAAACTGTCTGAAACTGAGACTAGGTTCTTATCTGTCATATGGTACATATTTAGATAGGTTCTTTTAGTGTTAACTGGTAGTGTTTTTCAAGTGTTAGCTGGTAGGTGAGGTGAAAGAATGCTTTACAAGCATGTATAAGTATATTTTGTTGGCATTGATAACTTCAGTATTCAAAATACAGGAGGATTTAAATTATGTTAGAATGCATAGACTAGCTACTTGGTAAGAAATAACTAACTTTAAATTTTAATCACTTGGAAGTTAAAGTGTCAAGAAGAAGTATGTGCATCTCTATAAAATGAATTGCTTTCTGAGAACAAAACAAAATTCCACAAACAACAACAAAACCCCACAAAACCCCATTAATAGCTGTGAACTTCAAGCTTTCTCTAAAACAGCAGTATTAGTTTATACACAGTCTTTTTCCTTGCTGTTCTTCCCATTGTTGAACACAGAGCCCAATTATTTCTTTCAAAACAGTATCAAAAATGCTGGTATGTTAGCTTGAGTGATTTTTATAATAGATAGGGTTGTTTCCATCCATCTCAAAAGTATTCCCCTGTAGAAGAAAGATGGTGTGTACTAGAGTGTAAAACCAATTGAGCTGTTAATATTATTTGAGAAGCAAGGGCTTATAGGTTGAGCTTCCTTATTTTCCTTTGTTTTAAACAACTGATTCAGATGGAAAATATGATGATCTCTCAGGCATGCTAGCCTCCATCATGTCTGATGGAGATGCAGCAAAATCAGACTAAGTACAGGTTATAAACATTACTCTAGAAGTAATGTATTAATGGTAATCAGTTTAAGTATTTGGGAGAGAAGAGTGGTTGCTGTCTGTGGAACAGAGATCTGTTAGCGAGAGGTGAAGCATAAGGAGAGTTGTCACACGCCATAAACCTTGTGAGCTTCAGCATCTAGGAGAGCTAGGAATTCCAATTTTTGAACCTAAGTTTTTAATGAATTTTATAGGCCTTCCATGAGTATAAAGGCAAATGTTTCAACTGTGTTTTGGGAGTTGTTTTCTTCTTTTTAATCTTTTTATTCCTTCTATGAATTCATTCTAGTGCATAGCAGATAATTTTTTTAATTTATTTTTTTCCTGTGGAATTAATGTAGTGATTATGTACTCTCATATTCTTGGGTAGTATTGCTCAATGCATTTTTTGGATATGTAGGATATGTGGATTTTGACTGTTCTCGTTAGGTTATTTATTCTGGTTATAATGGAGATGTGTTATAAGGCTCTTTGCACTTGGAAGATGAACATTGTAGTGAGTGTCTGGAAAAGTGAAAGAAATTGCAGGAGATTTTTGTAGACTTTGTAGCCTGTTCACAGAATCATAGAATAGCTGAGGATCGAAGGGACCTCTGGAGGTCATCTGGTCTGACCCCCAGCTCAAGTATCTGCTCAAGCATCCTTTCTGTCTGTCTGTGTAAAATTCAGAGAGTTACTGGGCATTCAGTACTAACATGCCATACTTGTTAAATTATATAAGGTTTTAATATGTTTAGTATGCAGCTGTATGCAGGTGCTGGTGTGAAGACAGGTTGAAGAGTCTTCCTTGGAAATAATAAATTTCAGGGTTTAAAAATTTTATTTTTTTTTTCTTAACTACTTAAGTTCACTAAATAGTGCTGCAATTGTATTGATAAAGACATGACTTCTCGTTATTTTCACCTGGAGCATGAATCACTACAAAGTAAGGGAGGTACTTTAGAGGGGAGCATGAGTGATATTTTGAAGAACAAGTAACAGAACTTTCTATGAGATCTTTCTTCTGAATATGTAGATGAATATTTTTTTTCCAACATTTAAATATTGCTCTATTGTTTTTCCCAGTTTTATCAGCAGTAACTTCTATCAGTAGTTGGTTGCTAATTCATATCTTGCATTTAATCAAAGGGCTATACTTAATCAAAGGGTTATGTAGCTCTTTAACTACAGGTCCTACGCCTGTGTTGTGGTTTAACCCCACCAGGCAGCTTAGCTCGGCAATATCCAGCTGCTTGCTCAGTGAGATGTAGGGCGGAATGGGAAAGGTAAAAGTGAGATGACTTGTGGGCTCAGCAAAGACCATTTAATAGGTAGAGTGAAAGCATTGCGCACAGCAAGGCAAGGCAGAACAAGGGATTCATTCACTGCTTCCCATCAGTGGGCAGATATTCAGCCAGTTCCAGGAAAGCAGGGCCTATCACGTTTAACAGTTTCTTGGGAACCTGTAAAAGGAAAAAAATGTAAAAGTAAAAGATGATTCTCCAGTTAGCTGTTGTATAAAGCAACTTTCTGAGGAAAATTGTTTTTGTAGGAGGAAAAATTACTATTTGGTGCCAAGAGGTGGTCCAAAATAATGGAATGACTATTACTCCAGTTTAAAATAAATAAATAAGTCTATTGAAATTCTTTTATAAACCTCCCTTTAAATAAGTTCAAGCAATACAGGGCATATAATTTCCTCTTCTGAAAGGTCCGTAATAGCATTTGTAATCTTCTATTGCATATGGTAATGATTAAGGCTTGTGAGCCTTTATTTAACTCTTTGAGATTTTGGGTGATCCTTGGGAGTTGTATTCTCAACAGATTGTTAATTCTTATTTTCTGCTGTCATATGCTTATCAGCCAGGGAATGACCAGTTTAATTTCTATTTTCAATTTCCATGCCTTATGCTTGTAGGAATAAGTATCTTCTCAGTGCAATTTAAATGCTCTTTCTTTTGGAAGAATAATTAAAGATACTCTGAATATGAATGCTGCTTCAAAAATTATGTTTTCCTATTCAGTTAATATCTAAATGCCACTTAGTACTAGAAGGGAAAAAATAGCTAAAGAATTTGCTGGATTCTTATTTTTTAGTTGGTGATTAAGAGAAAATAATCCTCAAGTTATTGGGTGAGCTTGCTTTCCTTAAAAACTTTCTGACTAGTTGAAAGAAGTTACTTTTAACTTTTTTTTTTCTTTTTTTTTTTCTTTTTTTTTTTTTCTGGAAAAACCCTTATCTGAATTTTTTACTTACCTGGAAGCATTGTAGCTTCAGCTTCCTCTTTTATCTTGAATCAGTTATGGTGCTTGTTGAGCTGTCCCAGGAACTGCTTCATTTCATTTCAAATAAACAAAAGGATCTTCATCATCTCCATCCCCCCTCCGGGGTGGGATGGGAGACCTGGGTAGTCTTCTGCTGGATTTATGTGGTTTTGCTCGTGGAAGGGTCTGTTGGAATAGGAGAGGGATCTATATGTGTGCTGTGGTTCAGCAGCAGGGGGCTTTTGGGCCACCTTGGTGGACTTGCATGAATTCTGCATGAATGTGTTTCTCTGCGCCACAGCAAGTGCTCGGTACACCAAAGACCTAAACAAATCTACAATACTCATATTGTCTATAGCACTGTCTGCTTTAGGATACTTTTAATACTTTCAAGTTTCTCTTTAATTTCTTTTCAAGTAAGTAATACCCAGCAGAGGAAGTCGTTAATTTGATCTCTGCTTATGACTTTCTCAGTAAAGAGAACTGAGGCTCTTTAATCAGCATTTGAAAATCTAAATGCCTCCTGGCTTGAGGAACTGTTTGGGTGCTTAGCTTATGTGTTCAGCAGTGGTGATGATACAGTGTCATTGTAGCGTGTGCACCTGTAGGTGGATGCAGCACTGGTCTTTCATCCTGGAAACTCCACCACAATGAGCATGTGGGACAAAACTAGTGCATAGGGAGACGTCTGTGCATTATTGCTGATTTTATCCAACCAATTAATAGCAGAGTTACTGATAGCAATGCCACAGCAAAATTGAATTTCAACTTTTTTCTGCACCTCTTTCATACAGGGAGGTTGTTGCAATTGTCTGTAGTCTTTAGTGCATCTTTGTAGGACTGAATTTTCCTTAGGCATTGCAGAATGCTTTAATTTAGCATTGTCAGATGCTTCTGTGGGAGCAGCCACACGTTGGAACATTTTTCTTCTTGATATTAGGCTATGCAGGCAAGGATGGTACCCGTTTATATGATATCCCAGTCGGAGAACTTTATACTGAGTTGATGTTACTCTAGAGTTGGGAGTTTCTTGATGTTCACGCTTAGAAAATGTATTTTCTCCTGGACATTTAGCTGGAGCAGTGTATGCTGCTTCTTGCACCGGCAGCACAGCCACTGGATGACTGAGAAGCATCATATAGTCACCATACTGTGCAGAAACTGCTGTTACTTTCATATTAGCCCATCCATTCATGGTCACTGATGTTAGAAATTCATGATGACAGAGTGCCTTGCTTGGTTCCCAAATAAATATGAAACTTTTCCATTTGCCTTTCAGTTACTTACTGCTCAGTAGCACTAATCTTTCATAAGTTTGCTTGATGCACTGTATCAAGTGTCTTTTCATGAATGCTTTGTTGGAAGAGGCCGTTCAAAGGAGCACATCTTAACATAAATGTTCTTTTGTGCAGACGCTGCAAGCTTCCATCAAATCTGAGTTGCTGACATTTTTTTCATCTCGCTTTTTGGAGTACTCAGAACCTGTGTATTTGCTGAAGATCCATCACAATAAAAACCAGAGTGAGAAGTCTGAAGTTACCATACCTTAAAAACTGATACTGTGTTTTCTCTCTCTGCATGGCTATAAACAAATTCACAGGCAGTTGGTTTTATGTATGAGAAAACTAGGAATTCAGACACTTCAAAAGGGTACATATTTAATGTATATTCATATGTAAAATGTTGATAGAGGAACAGAACTCCTGTAGCTGCTTAAAGTTTGAGGAATGACTTTGTTAAAACTTCTTCAGAAACTTTGCTCAGAAGAGATGTTGGGGAGTACTGGCCTACCTTTGAAGTTTTTTTGTTTGTTTGTTTGGTGTGTGTGTGTGTGTTTATTTTTGTTTTAATTGTTTTGTTTCCTTTTGATTGGTGAAAATTTTAAACTTTCTTCTTGTTATGGAATGGGCAAGTCATGAATGATAGTAGTATCATGCCACAAGTTATACCCTTACAGTGTTGTGGCACTCACAATGCTAATTTTGTGGCTAACGTGGTGCTGCTCTGATTTGCCTTACCTTGGTCGGTCTCACTTTGTGTGGCCATGTCAAACCGTCCCTTTGGTTGTTTTGCCTCTGTGGAATGAAAACTGGGGGAATCACAGTTCTTTGACCTTGCTCTACAGCTGTGCTTTTGGCATGATCAAGTACAGAGTGGAGGGCAGGACACCTGTTCTTGTTGGGTGAAATTGCTGTGCCTGCACAAAAGCGATGAGCAGTTAGTGTCCATTAGGCTGAGTTTCTGTCTTTACTCAGCCTTTATTTACAGGGTGTACGTTAATGATCTGTTTCAGCATGGTATTTTAACAATTCCCATTCTCTTTGGAAAGTAGAAGAAAAGAAATTTGCTGCATTTCCCAGCAAAATTAAATGTCTTCCTGTTTTTTTTTCTTTGTTTGTTTTTTCAGTCTTCGCAGTAAATTCTGAGTCTTGCTTTGATTTGCATTTGAGCTGTGGTGTATTGGCAGTGAGCTATGCAGTGAAGTTAAAACTGTCGATCCTGACTTTTTTTCCCCTTTCATTTTTGACAATCTGTAAAGAAATTGAGACAAGTCTTCAAGAATTTGAGACTTGTATAGGGAATAATACTGCTAGCAAGTGAAGAGTATAGATAATGTTCCAATATGTCTCTGCAGTACTCAGATAACTCTGACCCAGAATGATTTGAAGACATGTCGGAGACTTCTTGTGTTATGTCAACAGTAATAATATTGGTGTAAGCTTTTTAATGAAAACAGTTGACTGACAGGCAAATTAGGACATAATGATGTAGGGTATTTTGTGTGTGCATCCAGTAATGTGTTTTAAGTGGGATTACACTGCCTTTATATTTATCTCTAGATACACTCCTTAAGGTGTGAAACTGAACATATGGGGTAGGACATTAAAACTGAAGAATTTAATCAATATATCTTTTTTGCCATCATTATTTTTTCATATTGGTTTGTCTCTTTGGGTGTCAGATATTCACTACACATTGGATAATAGAAGGTGAAAGAGGACAAGGAGGCTGTAACTGAGGTGTAATGTTTGTTTTTTTTTAAAAAAAAAAAAAAAGAAAAAAAGAAAAAAAACCACAAAAACAAGCAGATGGAGTATATTCAGTTTATTTACTGGCTTTGTTTTTGCCTTTTGAAAAAGAAGTTCTTCCTGCAAGGAGAAAAAGTTAATAGCTTTTGAGGTGTTACAATTAGCCATTACTTTTTCTCATTTTGCAGATTACAGAAATACACAGCCCTTTGTTAAATGATCACAAGGATAATATTTTGAAGAACTAAACAAAGATAAACACTAATGCAAGGGAATGTATGTTTTCTGTAAACTTATATTCTGAACTTCTCCTGTTTGCAGTCTACTTTGATTTGCAAACCCATTTCTGTATTTCGGTATCACTTTGTTGCCTAGTGTCACTCAGAAAGGCTGCCTGATACCTGATTGGGAACCATAATGTTAGGAATGTTAAGTAGTAGGTATTACAAAATGAAATAAAAAGGTCACATAGTCCTGAGCTGTAGGATAAAGCACATTGCACATTGACTTTTCACCTCGTGCTATTGATGGTGACATGAAGTAAAGACAACCCCTTCTTTTGACTTTATGGGTCAGTTTTCTTTTTTACCTGACCTTGTTCTGTGACTCTATTTAAGTGTCTTTGTGTTACACCCAGCTACAGTGGGAAGTATGTAATTCTTTTCCCCATTAGCAAGTTGTAGAACTGAATCCACTTCTACATCCATAAATCTAGCTGTGCATAAAATTCAGAACTTCCTAACTGTTATGTTCACCTGAAAGTATGTCCTGGTTTCTGCTGGGATAGAGTTAATTTTCTTCCTGGTGGCTGCTGCGGTGCTGGGTTTTGAATTTAGGAAGAGCACAGTGCTAATACCAGAGGGATGTTTCAGTTGTTGCAGAGCAGTGTTCGCACAGAGCCGAGGCCTCTCCTGCTCCTGGTGCTGCCTGGCCAGAGAGGAGGCTGGGGGTGCCCCAGGAGCTGGGAGGGGACATGGCCAGGACAGCTGGCCCAGGCTGCCCAAAGGGATGTCCCATACCATGTGGCGCTGTGTGGTACAGTAAAACTGGGGGTTGGCTGGGGCAGAGGTAGGGGTCTGCTTTTGCAGCAAGGTGGACATTGGTCCATGGGTGGTGAGCAATTGCACAGTGCATCACTTGTCTTGTATATTTTTTGCTATTATTATTTGTTCTGTCTTTATTATTTATTATTTGTACTAACTATTATTATTTGTCCTAACTATCTATTCTGTCTCTGTCCTATTAAACTGTCTTCATCTTAACCCAAGAGTTTTACCTTTTTTCCACTTCTCTCCCCCATCCCACTGGAGGGGGTGTAAGGGAGAAGAGTAAACGAATGGCTGTGTGGAGTGTAGCTGCCTACTAGGTTAAACCATGCCAAGGTGACATAATAATGTCACAAAAATTGAAGGAGCACAACAGAAGGCAAGCAAGTTACTACTGTGTACCCTTTAAGTGGAGATTGTTTGATGGTTAGTACACGTTTGAAGGGAAGAGGATTTACAGGAGTCGAAGACCAGACTGCTGAAAATTGCAAGTTTCACACTTCAAATAGAAGCCCATTTTTCAGGGAGCAAGGAAGTGAGAGAAAATAATTTGATCTGCCACATTGGTACATTAAAGCAGAAGTGTTTTATTTAAGGATTTTATTTATTTCTTTATGGTCTTAGCATGATTTCTTACCTGCAATTAACTGCTAGATGATAAGAAAGCTTGGTTTTCAATAGGGGATAAAACTAAGGCTTTTCCCAAGTAGTTAGTTACAGCATGAATTTATTCTGAAATGATCGATCCCTGCTACTGAGCTAGAAAACCAAGTTCAGTCTTTATCAAAGTAAACAAATCAGAGAGAGATAGCTATGAGGGATATATTTAATTATATTGCTAAGAAAAAGTGATGCTCCTCATCTCATATCTATGTCATTGCCTTTCAGAGAGTCTGTGACTATCTAAACACTGACTAGCTATCCAAATCCTCCTGAAGCTCAGATCCTGAAGTTGAATTCTTGACATGAACTCACTTAAGGTTTAGGGAGCAGTGTTATTTAGCTGTTTCATGCTTTGATGTTTCTGTTCTGTGTAGGAGAGAATTGTATCGGTCTTGTTACATCAGTTATAATATTAGGAGCTATTAACTGGCAGATAAATGGGATGGACTTAAGAAGAGCAATAATGGGAGAGTGGGGTTTGATTTGGGGAAATAGAAAATGTGTATAAATAGAAAAAAATAACAAAGTATGGTTGGAGAAAGAGAACATTGTTTATGTGTTTTAAAGATTGTAAACTTGCAGTGATGGGTAAGACTTTTGGGAATTACTGAAAGGAGGGTGAAGCAACATAAATGTCAAGCTCAAGAAAAATGTTGCTTAAGAGTTATGATGCATTTTGTAACAGTCCTCCTGCCAGAGTAACTAAAGTCTTTTCACTTGGTGAAAAACAGGCAGTGAAAAGAACAGTTAACAGCAATGGCTCTTTGTCCAGGTGTAAATGATGACTTTGGATACTATTCACATCTCATTTCTCACAGCATCATCCAAAGATGACATTACACTTTCTATCCTGTAAGAACTTGTTCTTTCACCTTACCTTTCTTTATTCCCGTAAAGTATGGATTTTTTTTTGGTACTGTTCTGTTTTTTAGTGAAGCAACTTACTTGCATTGACTTCTTTCTTGTAAAGATGTGTGTTCTGTTTCCAATAAGATACTCTTAGGCCAATATAATGGTAAAAATCTGAGAGCCTGTCTTCACTGGGATTTACTAAAAAGGCTATTCTCTGCAGTGTCTAACAGCAAGTAGGTAACACTATCTAAATGCTACCATTTACCTTTTTGGCAATTATGGTGCCCTGGCCAGACACTGACCAGGGTACTCTGTCCTGTTTTTTTTAACAGGACAGGGGGAGATAATAAGATGAGCAATCTTGTGGATTGAGGTAGAGAGTGAGTGATCACTTACTGGTTACTATCACAGGAAAAACAGACTCAACCTGGGGCAAAATTTTATTTATTGCGGCTTAAAATTGATTTAGATGGTGAGAAACAAAGGTAAAAACTTTGGATGGGGAATGGAGGTTGCTGTCAGTCTGTACCACTGTGTCTCTGCTGCTCCTTCCTCCTTGCCCTGTACCCCTGCTCCAGTGTGGAACAGATTTTTAAATATTTGGCTCTGACAGTTGTGCTGTACTCTTCTCAAAAATTTCAAATAAGGGTTTAATTAATCTAAGGGTTTGTGAACATTTCCCTTGCTTACACTTTGCTTTTCTGCCAAGTCCAATAATATCTTACTTTATAACTTGCGATCTCCTGTCCTATCATTATTTCTCTCAGTTTTAACATTAAATATCTGGGTAATTGTTCCCTGTTGCTTTAAGTGGTTTGCTGAGGTTCACTTCCCACCTCTTGCTTTTGTACCCTGCCAGTATAACCACTAATAATCATCCAAGATGTTAGTTAGCTATGCTAACTGGCCTCTTGGCTGTTTTGTCACTCTTTTATTAAATAAATTTATTAATTGAAAGCCTTTTTTTTTTTTTTTTTTTTTTTTGTAATAATACAGGATTATAAAATTGTTTCCTGTGTTGTTTTTTTTTTTTTTGAATGCAGTTACACACAAGCAATGAAATGTAGGCATAAATGTACATGTTATCTGCAATAACTTTATGTGAGAACAGATCATCTGCATGTATGTTTGATTGCATGTTATCTTTTAATTTTTTATTTATTTATTTTTAATACTTGTGTATATTTTGATGTTTATCAACACTTTTGTGCTCAGTAGCTAGTTATTTAAACTTTTAAAGGAAAATCTCACGGTACTGGCACTATTTAATCCTATTACTTCATGTCTACTGATATTTTTTAAAACATTATTTGCTTTGATAAGTGAAGGGGAAATAGGTGTTAATTCTGTGAGGAGTTATTTTCCTAGGGATACATTCACATCATGATCCTCCTTCCAGTAGACATTGCTTTATAAAAGCAGTGTACTGATAGCCAAATACCTTTCAAGCTTAAAAGCTTTATGGCTTGTTCTCATCAACACCAGACTATCTCTGTTTCTGCTGGACTTACAATTCTAAATCTTTTTGTTTGGAACATTATTCTTTCTGTAATTTCTATGATTCATATTATTTCTGTAATTTCTATTATTTGTTACTCACTTATTTTAATGTATTGCTCAGCAATTTGTGTTACATACATATTACTATTAAATGTTACTTTAAATGTTGAAGGAAGGCAATGCTTTTTTATTATTATTATTATTTTTTTAAACAAAACCCAACAGTGTACACAGTGTCTAGGACTTAAGTTTTGTCTAAGGCTTTTAAGTTTCAACTTAAGGTACTACAAGCTTGCATAAATAAGAAAAAAAATCTTTCAATCTTGTTTTAGTATACAGTATTTACAAATAAAGAATGTCTTTCTTGGAGAAGGTGTAAAAAAATATTTTGTGTGTTTTTCAAAAATATAAATTTGAGGTGTAGTTTACTTTGGCATAGTCTTCTGATTTTCTTGGATTAGGTAGATGCCTGAGGAGGGAGTGAGGAGAACATTCATGAAGATAGCCTGGTAAGAAGTTTAAGAAGGGGAGGCGAGGGGAAGTAGTTTGCAAGATGCTGAACAGATGCTTTGGCTTCATGACAAATGGTTTATGAATACAGTCTGGAGCATTTCATGAAATGCTGTGGGACTAACACATGTAGATAGATATATGCAAATTTGCTTCTAAGTATTTTTAAATGATGAAGAATGAGGTTGGAAAAGTAGAGTGTTCTAAAATGTGTGTATATGCTGAAAAATGCATGTTGGTGCCTCCAAAGGTTATAGCAGATGAGTTTAGTATAGGAACAAGATCTTGAAATATTTCTTGTTCGTTTGTTATTTGATTGTGATCTTATTTTCCTCCCTGTAGTTTTATCGTTATCTTGAGGTAAATATTTCAAAAATTCTGCAAAATTTAATTCTTATATTCTGCTCCTTCATTTTCTCCCACAGATTCCCTTCAGAAAAAAAGTTGGCGGGTTTATCTGTTTCCTGCTCTTAGCTTTAGAAATGTAGAAAAAAAGTATTTGGTGTGGAAAAAAAATACTTAGCTTTTTGTCTATTACTTAAAAATATTTGCAAGATAAATGTAACAAAGGCTAAGAGGCAACGTAGATGCCCGTAGAGAATCTGTGCTAATGCTGCGGAAAGTAATCTTTGTAATTTTTCACTGATCCTTTTCACTTTTCTAACTTGTTTAGAAAGAAAAAAAATCCCACAATTGCTGACACATAAGCTCCCCCTGCCAAATGCATAGTATTTATTCCAAATTTTGGAAAATAATATTCTGTATTGCATCATTCATGAGTAATCTGGTGCTTATAAGACAATATGTACAGAGGTAGAGATTACAAGCAGGCTTTCTCTAAGTAAGTTTATTCTAGAGTCAAGAGACTCTAATAATCACTGCACACCATTGGATGTAGTTTAGAACACTTTTTGGAACAGCTTGTGTGCAATTTGCAATTGATTTTAAAACATAATCATTGAAGATCTCTACCAGCAATCCTACATAGTGTAATATGATTCTTTTGTGTCTTTATAAATGAGAATGAATGATGAAGAGGTAGCAATGAAGAACTGATAGTCTGCCAAATTCTCTTTTAAAGAATAAATAAATCTTATAAAAGATTCTGCATATAATTCTAAATACTAACTAGGTGCTTATGTTGCATTATAGTAGTTTTCTTTAACATCCCCCCCTACCCCCTTTTTCTTCTTGAAGATGAGTATTCAAAGATCCCAGCACTGTACTTTAATCAGAGCTGCTTTCATTCTGTAGCATTGCCTACTCTTTTGCTACGGTTTTTTTTAGCACAGAATTGCTTTACAGGGCAGTAAATTGTCATCTCACACAGATTATTTGATCCATACTCCTAAATTTTCATCTCTTCCTGAGAAGATGAAAATTGTCAACAATTTTCGTGTTCATAGATACAACTGCTTGGGTCGTCTGAGAACACAGTATTTCTTTGTTCCATAAAAATCAAAAGATGAAATTTCATGTACATAAATGTAGTAATTTATACAAATTTGTAGCTAAGAGAAGACTTCCAGTCGATAGTATGCTCATACATGTATATACTCGCAGAACTCCTATGGGAATATTCCTTTGGACAAGTGCTCACTAATCTATGATTTCTTAAATTTAGTCTAATTTTTGAACTATATTTTTGTTGGATTTTATCTGAGTCTTCTTCAGGAGGAAGGGTTCTTTATAACAGTGCTCTTGAAGAAGTAAAGTAGAAGCAAAATATGTTAACATGAACCTTCTGGAACCACTAAGCAAGACGGGCAAGGATTCATGTTGTATACTGAGCTGGATTTTCTCACCTACTTGTAAAGTTTTGGCTGATGTGCAGTACCTCAGAAGCATTGTTTTGTGGGGTTCATTTGCAAGATAGTACACTGGCATGAAGTTGTTGCTCTTGAAGAAATGAGGATGCTATGGGGTTAGGATACTGTGAAACTAAACTGGCAGCCATCCACTTACTGTCCGTTCTGCAGAACATCAGGACAAACCGTTTCAGCAATATGTCCTATATCAACTTTTTAAACATTGGATTTCCACTTTCTGCCTTTGTAGCTAGGCAGGCTCACTTTGTTCTGTATTCTGTCTATTGGTAAAATAAATATACAAGATGAGATCTCTTCCAGCAATAGAAGAATAGAATTCTCTGTTATTCTCTTGGACTCACAGACAAATGTAGCAACAAACCCAGCTTTTCAGGACTTAAAATGCAGCTTGCTGTCCAAAGTGAGCCAGTTCAGTTGCTAGTAGATCTAAAAATCAAGTCTGCTTCCATTTCTGGGTGGAGGAAGATCTGGTAAAGCTGCGCTGAGAAATGTGGAACTTATTATTCCATACTCCTTATTTTCAGGAAACCTGTGAAGCAAGTTGAGAGAATTTTGGCCTTGGTGACCTCAGAATAATGATGATCCTTTGCACCTCTCATTATTTTTATTCAGTCCATCTGTGATCCTATTCCCAATTATCTGATCCTAAAACAGGAAGAAGAAATGTTTGTAGTTGAAAGCATATACAGAGGTCTTCATAGATATGCTGTCCTCCGTAGATGCTGCTTCAGTGACATTTCTAAGAATTTTATATCATGCTGGATTTCTTGCTTGAATTTTGAGATTTTGGAATACAAAAAATCCATCCTTTTTTACAGTGAAAATCAGTTTCTTGTCATTTATATTTTTCCTTACTGCTGTTTTATTTTTCATTTTTATTTCCCCCTTTCCACTCCCCTCTTCTTTAGGATCATATATGATAGTGATTTCCTCAGACCACGACCCTGGAGAAAAGACTCGGCTCCAGCTTCCAACAATGAAAGAAAACGATACTCACTGTATAGATTTCAGTTACCTTCTGTACAGCAAGAATGGAGCAAACCCAGGAACTCTGAACATCCTGGTGAGGGTGAACAAAGGCCCACTGGCTAATCCCATCTGGAATGTCACTGGCTCCACTGGAAAAGACTGGCTTCGAGCAGAGTTGGCTGTCAGCACCTTCTGGCCCAACGAATATCAGGTAGGCTTGCAATAATTTTTTACCTCTTTGTAATGCTTACAGCAAGATTCTGTACAATTTACATTCATTCTGGTCTTTCTTTTGGAGTACTTTCCTAGTGTCCTTAAATATCATGTTCCATTCTAAATAAATAATTATTTGGGGATGGGACATTCTTAAAGAAGTGATTATTCAAAGTTGCCTGTTATTGTATAATGCGGAAAAATTAACAGGAACCAAGCCTCATTAAAAGAAATGGTGAGGTTAAAGTCCAGAAACATCAAAAATTATAAACTCCCAGAAATAAATTGCCTGTGCCATTGTAATTTGTACCTGTCTTCCTTCCTCTTTTGGATATGCCTGTGTTACTGTGTCTAATTACATGACCGTAAACTGTTTTTTCCACATGACATTTGCTTCATTTGCTGTGCAGGCAGAATGATGCTCACCTAATGAGCAGCTGCTCGGGACGTGTTTGTCTCCTGTTTGCTTGCTATGGGACAAAACCACCTGCAGCGTAGGCCTGTTGTTTAGAGAGAAAAATCGTCTTGTTATTACTAGATGCTGTTATTTGATTTGTTTGATTAACCTGAGGAAGTACCTGCAGCTGTTTCACTTGGTGGGTATTTGATGTGAAGGATGAATCTCATACACAGGCATTTTTGTCCTGACGTGCAAAAGAAGAAGAGTTGGGTTAGATACGCTTCCTCAGCGCTCTTACACCATGAGGCATTATGTCATGGCTGTGCACAGGGCTTACAGGGCCTTGTCCAAGGATGCTCTAGGACATTAGTGCTCTTGCAAGCAGGTCGGATATCCAGGCCAGTTATCACGTGAAGCAAAATGACCTCTGTTCATTATTTTCTGAACTAGAGGTATTGTGGGAATATTTCTTGAAAAGCCTTGTTTAAAATTCTTTGTGATTGCCCATCATCAAAATAATTTCCATGAAAAACAAGCATCAGCGTAATTGCTAGTAGCCTTACTTATAAAGTGAAGCCAGTGTTATTTATTAGCATTTAAAATTTTTCTTGAGTTTCTGTTTCCCTGGTTTTCATATTTTTATTTATAAAGCAATTTAATCTATCTGTGACATTGAAACTATGTGGAATTGGATTTAAAGATCTGAAACCTGGTTTCATAAAGCCTGGCTTCTGAGGAGGTGTTTTATTAACCCTTTTATGTTGCTGGAAAGTAGCTTTTGGTGTGCTTAAAATAACCAGGAGCCTTTTATAGCTGTATAGTAGTAATCAAGTATAGCAGCATTATATGCAGTAAATCAGGTTTCTGCTGACAGATGGCCAGGCTTGACAATGAGATTGGTGGTTGGGGCCTTATCTTAGCAACATGGCCATTTTTCACTTGCGTTATAGCTTTCACATTATCTCTTCATAGACTGTACTGAAATTTCGTTCTTTTCCTTGCTCGGTCATCCAGCAGAATATTGAAATCATGTATAACATAGTTTATTTTTAAATTAAAAATAAATCTGGAGTAGGACTGGCAAAATTCTTAATGCAGCCTGCCGTGATTTGTGACTGTATGACTGGTACAATTGTTTTTATAAACAGGAGGGGAAATATGCATGCTGCCTGTGTGTGCCTGCTTGTTCTCACAAAAACCAGAGTTGGTGTTTTTGTGTTTTTAAGTGGTCCTTTGAGGCCTCAGTCAACATCGCTCTTCGCGGTTGTTTTTTTGTGTGTTAGTTTTGAGTTGAGTTATTCATCGGCATGGAAGTCTTTTTTCATTTGCCTCATAGGAGTTCTTTGCTGTAGAGCTCCAGCTCATGATTTTGTCACTTTGATCTACCTGTTGGGCCATGAGTTTTGCTAGCACTGAAGGGAAATACGCAACACTTTGTAAAACGAGATGGAAGAGGCTTTTTACTAGAAGCGAGACTGGATTCCTGCCTGTCCAAGCAAGGTCACTACTAAAGATGACTGTGGAGCAGAACTGTGCGCAGGTACTTGGGTCATCAGGTCACCTGCGTTGCGATTGCCTTCACTTTTAACTGAGGGAAAAGCTCAGAGATTAGCAGGGGCTGAACAGCACAGTTCACATTACAAGGAAGCCTCATATGGTGAGCTGGAAGTTAGCAGGATGTCTGTGTAATAACACTAATATAATGCTGCAGCTCAGCTAATTATATCCTTAAAAGCATTTCTATGCTCTTCTGTACTGGTGCAGTTTTATTGCTTCCTGCTCAAAATGAGCACAGTTGTCTTGCATATCGCTCTATTCAACAGTATAGATACAGTTTAATATATTTTTAGATGGACTGAATGTTTCCTCTTATGAAAATACTTTTTTTTTTTTTTTTTTTTTTTTTTAATGGAATCATTCATTATCATTCATTTACATCTTTTTTACTATATTATTAAGTGATATATTTTTTTTCAATCTTGAAATACAATATGATTTATTAATCATATAAAGTAGATAGTAATGATTTAAAGTAAATAGCTTTACTGGATCAGACTGTATTTTTGGTTAGCTTTGTGTCCTGTCCCTGACAGCGGATAATAGTAGAAGTTTGTAGAAGAGTTCACCATCAGGACAAACCCATGGTCACACCTCCCCAGAATACACCTCTAGCCTTGAGCTAATTTGCGGTTCAAGAACTTGGAGCCTAAGAAAGAAGCTAGTCCCTTTGCAGACTTCTTTTTTTTGTTGTTTTGTTTTTGTTTGGTTGGTTGTTTTTTGTTTTTTTCCCCACTGATTTAAGATTCTAGTGTCTACAGTGTATATGACATGAAATTCTAATGGCAGTTACACGTTAGGACCATTTCTGTGGGTTACTCCAAGCATGGGACCTGTAATTCTTCTGTTGTTGTGTTTTGCACTCAGGAAATTTCTGCAGTCTTGCAATGATACTCTCTGTCTTCTCTCTCCTGCTAGAAGGCATCTGCATCTTTTATTCTGTTTGTTTAACATGCGGATGAACTGTCAAGGAAAAGGGTTTGGTTAGCGAATCCCTTGGGACTGAAGACATGATTTGATTTTGATCCTTGCTAGTTCTGGAATCTTTTTTTATCGCTCTGTTGGAAATACTCCACCTTTGACCTATGCAAGGTTTACTTCAAAGGAAAACTTATTGAGGATTTCTGTCTTCTAAACTTTATAATTGTTTGGGAGATTTGTCTTTCTTTATTGTATGTTGGTTACTACTGTCACTCATTAGTTTATTTTAGTTAAAATGTTTATTCCCGTCTGCATGTGCTGTTTTGTCTAATGCTTCTGTTCTTTTCCCTAAGCTCTTTCCTGCTTTTCACAGTAAGGATTGTACAGCTGTTGAGGACTGTTGCTGCTTTTCTGCCTTGGTCACCATCATTTTCCACTTCTCTTCCCTTGCCACCTATGTCATCTGTTTTGATTTTTGTTCTTGTTGTTTTAAATTAAGGATGGGGTTGCTTTGTTTTGGTTTGTCTGCGTGAACACTGTTTTCCCTTGGTTTTAATTTTTATTTTTTTTTAATCTTCCCCAGCAAATTCCTGTTACTACTGTAGTGTCACGTCCTTGCTCAGTAGCCAATAAGGTTTAGTTTGCAATGTGAGTTGTGGATTTTCTGGTTTTCCTTTTATATTGCATCTCTCTTGATTTTAGTAACCTTTGACCAGAAATTGATAAGGAAACTTGACTCAGAACCACAAATCCCAAACTTGTTAAAAATGAATTATTTGATTTCTTCATGTATCTTTAAAACTTCATTATATAGTGATGGTTCTCTGCAGCTTAAAGAGAGGCTAGTTAAGGTACCTGCTTGATAGTGATGATTACAGTTAGAAGTGTAGCTAGCAAACCAGAAATAATGAAATTGTTACCAAGTAGATGTTGTTTTTATCAGTTCAGGAAAACTAATTAATGATGCTTGCACCCTTTAAAAGGTGCAGGGAAACTCTAGAAAGCCAAATCATCTTATTCCTGACTTGTGAATCCTGATTTGAGTAATGAATGTGTTATTATTTTAATATTGATGGTATATAGGATTTATACATGTTTAAATATCTCAAAGATCTTGGAAAGTTATTTTCCCTTACAATTTTAAGAGCTTTCAAAACAATAACAGAATTATAACGGGATGGCAGATTGACTGAATATTAACTAGTGGTGTGTATATTCAGGCCATATGCTAGATAAGGTAAGAAACAGATTTCTTGTTAGATAAGAAAATTTGTTGTCTTTTTGGCTATTAGATCAGTACTCTAAACATGCAGAGATGTGAGACTGTTGTCAAGCTGTGTGTGGGAAAAGATTGGGAAAGTAGGGAATTTTATTTGGTTTTGTCAGCTGATAGATCTGAAAGGAAGGAATGAGTGAATTGCTATTAGCAAGTACAGATGTACAATCAATACAGCCTGTGTGAACTGCACAGAACTGAGTTACAGGCCAAAAAGAAGAAACCCAACCCTCGTGAACTCCTGCTTCCTATTTACAAGCTAGATTTCCTTGATTCTGTACAGTCTCCAGCCTTGAAGCGATAAGTAGAATCAGGAAAATCCTGAAAGAAGTTCTTGAAGAAATGAAAGCATTCCAAAGTACTGATGTTTTCAGATGAATTAAATTTGGAATACTGAAAATGACTAAAAATAAATCAAAGACATTCTGGTTGAATAAAACTTGTAAACAGTGTAATTCTGTTGACTAAATAGAGGAGAACTTAATATGGGAAGTGTTGTGTTTGAATATTTTAAGAAACACTGATAAGTAGCTAGACAGCTCATGTTAAAGCTTGCTCTAAGTCTTGGATATTGAATTGCAAGACAGTGCAAACCTTGTGGAAATCCCAGCATGAGCAAGAGTTCAGTGCTAGAGGAACGGCACTGTAGGCACACATGAGAGGAATGCTCAAAAAGGGTAAGTTTCCTTGGCCTAGAAAAAGGCACAGTTCGGGGAAACATGATAAAGGTCTGCAAAACCAGGACTGCTGTGAAGAGGAATCCTCTTCGACTTCTAGAATTGAGGCCGCTTCAGTCTGGTGGGGGAACCGGACTGAAAATAGGCAAAGGGTGGCTCAGGCAGCAGGCTGTAGGCTGTTGGAAGCCTATGCCACGCATAGGTGTTGGGGATGCCAGATGAGTATGTAGGCTGAAGGAGACACTGAACAAGTTCTCGAAAGAGAACTTTTAGAAATCAGTAATTATATTTTATATTTATTTTATTATGTCTTTGTAGACTTTTTAAAAATTGTAATTTAAAAACTGAGCCTCTTAAACAAAAACTTATAAACATTACAGCATACTCTCTGTCATGTTCTGGTTTACTTTTAAGATTAGGAGTTAGTCTTTGTGTTTTAAAGAACTGCATCCAGTGGTGTTGTTGGCCATGACTCAGGATTCTAGCTACTACTAAAAATTTGTAGTATGACACCAAAACAGTGTTTTAAAATGAATCACAGAAGCAGTCTTATTATTTTGGATTAATACTGGCTTAATTAAAATAGCTTTTACAAGAGTAAATTAGAATTTAAAAATTAAATTTCAGAATTGTGATTCACACCAGAAGGCTCCAGGGAGACCTCATTAGAGCTTTTCAATACTTAAGGAGGACTTATAAAAAGATGGGGAGCAACTTTTTGCTTGGGCAGATAATGATAGGAAAAGAGAGAACAGTTTTAAACTGAAAGAGTGGAGATTTAGATTAGTTGTCAGGGGGAAATCCTTTACTCAGGGGGTGGAGAGGCCCTGGCATCCGGGGTTGCCAGAGTAGCTGTTCCTGGAGCCTCTCCCTGAGCCCTGTTCCTGGAAGTGTTCAAGACCAGATTAGATCAGGCTTTGAGATGCTTCTGGTGGGAGGCATCTGTGCCTGTAGCTGTGGGGTTGGAACTGGATGATCTCTAAGGTCCCTTTCAACCCAAGCTGTTCTATGATTCTGTGATACCTGTATGAATGAGTTTCACTCCTGAGAAATGTTTTAGTAAGGTTTGTGTAAGGAAGTGAAAGTACTGACCTGAAATGGCAGCCAAATGGAAGCTAATCTCTCCATAGGAATGCTTTAAGGACCAAGATTGAGATTAAAATACGGGCACAACAATCAGGGAAAAGGGAGAAGTCTGAGCTTTGGTGATGTGAAAAAGAGGGGTTCCATTTAAGACAATGAGTTGAGCTGGCACTGTCAGAGTTGTTGGTGGAAAGAGATGTATGAAGAAATCAACGTCAAATCTCTTGACTGTTTATTAGCATCTGGGCCTTTAAATTTTGACATTGGAAGAGACATAAAAGGTTATACTTTTCTTTACTTATAACTTCCAGTAAAAATGTTTAAGTGATTTCAGTACCATTATCACTTACGTAAAGTACTGTGCCATCCATTTGAGGCTGTTTACTTTGGAGTTACATTGAATTTGCGGGGCAGCTGTTTTTAAGACATCTTCTTTACATAGTTTGGTAATATTTGTGCATGCTTTTTGACCTTCCACTTTCAGAATCACCAGAATGATTTTGAGCACAGGTTACTTCATTCATAAATTCATCTAGTATCAATCCATGTATACGGTGAGTTCTTTTAATTCCTAAGCGTTCTTGGAAATAAAATATGAATAATAACTTTTGTTTTGGGGGAGCAACTAGATATTTTCTTCAAGCAGAGATTTAAAAATTGTTTAGTAAAATGTACTGGTAAAAAGCTGGCTAACTTTATAATTAAAGAAAACAATTATTTTTTCTTCTTAACAGTTTTTTTTTCTTAAGCCTGCAACAGGCTGTGTTTGGTAGCTGGTGGAAATCCCTGTAATGCTTGTCATAGAGGTGCATCATTCTTCAGCATTTCCTTCTCGAAGTATTCCTTTGAGAATACTTTGTGCCTCTTAAGGTAACTGTCCCTCAATTGTTTTGTTCCTAGCTTATTAATACACAATGAAATGGATTATATGTCTGTCTCTATCTTTCCTCTGATATTTTCATCTGGTGAAAACACTATTAACTGTCTTACCACTTTATCATTATCACTAATGATGAAAAATTGGATCCCTTTGGAAATATTATCAAACACGAACAATGTTGCTTTCTTGTCAGAAATGCTTTGTAAACTGCTAAGTGTTCTCCTGACTATTGCTTTCTAGATAACACTTAATCAAAAGAGTTTTTTATTTTTATTTTTTTAATATTTTTATTTTTTATACTTATTTTTTATTTTTATTTTTTAGATACAGTTTATTGAAGAGTTACTCTGAGAAATGCATTTTTGGTGGTGAACTTTCTTCCTGCTTCCCAAAGACTTGTTAATGCAAACAAAACATTAGCTTATTTAACTGTTAGGATAAACATGCAAGTGTGTAAGCATATCTGTCAAATTTCTGTCTTGTTTCTTATGAGATGTTTATCAGTTTGGTGAGGACAAAGAAAGATTAAGTTCCAGCACAGTGATTACCAGCAAGACTGTAATAATTTAGTTCTGCAGATCACAAAGCACTTACAGCTCTCAAAGGACTTCTACACATACATTCAGTCTCATTCCAGTCTTCAGACTGGAAAATTACAGTGCACGGAGTGAATATGAACATTGCTCAAAGAAGCTCCAACATGACTGAATGACTGAGTTGCCAACCTCCAGGTTTTGACTCCTGTCAGAAATGTTGGAGGTTTCACTGAACCTCCAGTTGTTCTTAAAAATGATGGTGCTAATGGTTTTGACGCTTTTGTGGCATAAAAATAGCTTTATATATATGTATACATATTTTTATATATATATATATATATATATATATATATATGTATGTATATATATAATGTTTCCCAATCCAGGGGTTATTTGTGATCCTAGAAGGTTTAGGAACTTTTAAACTGTCATGTGAAGATGTACATAATTACTTTACTACCTTCATGGGTTTAATTTTGTTAGCCTCTTTGGGCTTTTGTGTCTAAAAGGAGAAAACATACTAAATTAGTGTCAACTTTTACAATTGAAAATAGAGATTATTGTTTGTCAAACAAAATTTGTCAACCTGGTCTAAATTGGTGACTCAAGTGTACTTCTCCACTGCAAGCAGAGAAGGCCCTGCCTCTGCAAAATGCAGAGACAGCCGTTCCAGCAGGGGGGAGAAGGAAAGACTTTTGCCGCCTTGATTTTTACAAGCTAGATCATTTCAGCATTAATCTAGCTTTTCACAAATAGCATACTGCTCAAAGATTACTCCTCCTCCCCCCCCCCCCCCTTTTTTCTTTTTTTTCCTGTGTAAGTTTTTCAAAGTCATCTTTTCCACTGCTTTGCTTTCTGTTATATTACATTCTGTGAGTGGCTTTCTTTTGTTCTGCCATGTTCTGGGTTTCCTTTGCTACCTTTATGATGTGAACTTCTTAAAACTAGTGTGGAAATGTCATACCTAAAGTGCTGGAGGAAGGAATTGTATGGCTGTACATACAAGGTGTAAAATTCTCTTCTTCCCATTGAATAACCCCATTTCTATGAGGCCGATGAGTATTTTGACTTCTTTTCACCATTCCCTGCAGGATAGTTGATAACTTCAGGGCAAGGTGACCAAAATATAGTGGATGCTTGGCATTTCCAAAGGCAAGGAAAGGATTTGGAAGTTAATGCGCTGTATGAGTTCCCAGTATAAATTGCCTTTAATTGCCTTAAGTCTCAGGTGGAAAACTGTCTGCCTGTAAACTCAATAAGACATACTTTGAGATAAATATGAAATATTTTTAGCCAGTGCTTAATTTCTGATGAAATATATGTGACTATAACCTCACTGCTTTTCCATGAAACATTCGACTCATCAGCAAGGTGGTATGCAAATTTTATATTATCCTTGATTACCAAGATTATGAAAAGCCTATGGCATTCCCCTTCCTGTCATACCTCCGAATCTGTCAGCCAGCAAAGAGTGAAACATACTATTGGTAATCAGCTACCTTGGAGTGCCTGATTCAGTTTTTCAGAATTACAAAATTAACTTAAATCATCGTGTGTAAACAAAGAAGATCAAGATGGCTCTTTTTTTCAGTTTTTTTTTTTTTAGGGTTTTTGTCTACGCTTGGAAGGCATGAGTACTTTACATATAAGCAGCTGAAGTTTTGTCATCCTTCTAACAGTTTTTGGAAGATCCTAAGAAAAGATTCTAAGAAAAATTGTGAATATCACAGTATCAGGCAGCTGGTGGTGATACATTCTCCCATCCTGCTCCTAAAAGATGTTTTTATTTGTATGAAAAGTGAAATGAATGATAGAGGTTATGGCAGAAATCAATGATATATGCTTGAAATAGATGGTTAGAGGAGAGCAGAAATTGGTAATACTTTATTTCATCATACAGGTTCTGAAAAGATTCAGAATAATGAATTGTGCTCTGCTAGGGGCTTCCAGACTATGACTAAGTGAAAATAAATGAAAGGAAAAGGATAATAATACAGTATTGAATCAGTACCAAAAGTCCACTAAAATCTCTGAGATTCAAAAACTAGAACCAACTCACTCTCCAGATTGATGTGCCAGGGATTTTGGCTTAAAAATCTGAACTCATCACTGGTAAGATGTGTATTGTTGTTAGCTATTTTTTGCTGTAAAGCACTGTATGTTTCTAGATGTCTGTTTCCCCCCCCCCCCAACAATGCTAATGTAGAGGAAAAAAAAAAAACACTGAGAATTATGCAGACCACTTATCTTTCTTTTTCTCCTTTCCTGACTTTTATTATTTAGGGCAAGATGCAATGCTGCAGAGGAAAATTGTTTTGAGTTTGTAACATTGCGTGCACAATGTGTTGTAGGGGTTTTGTGTTTTGTTTTGTATTTTTTCTTTTTCTTTTCTTTTTTTTTTTTCCTCTTTTTCTAATGCTAAGTGGTGAACAAGCCTGAGGCTGGGAGTAAAATGCAAAGGTTTTCATCATCCAGAAAAGTATCTGATAGGAATCCTTTGTTGACTGATGATATGACCTCCTCATAGGGAAATAAATTCCTCACGTCTTTTAAATTCACTCCACCCTGTATGTAGTTCTGTTCTTTAGTTTAGACTTTGTTTGAGGTGACATTGACAGACTAACTGAGGTGGTTTCACTGAAGGTAAAATTATTCAAAATTCAAATACAGGGGAAGAATTGGAGTCTCAATTTCTTTATGCTGGGATTGCACTCCAATCAATTATTCAAGGTCTGTGTATTTAAACAAATAAAGAAACAAACTGTTGTTGATTTTTCCCCCTTTGCATAAAAGATATTACAAAGAATTTAAAGAGCACACTCTCACACCCTTTTCCTCTTGCCCTTTTATGCCAGAGTGAAGTAAATGATGCCCCTATTCTAGATATTCTGAAGCACCATCTGGAATAGAGTAATTTTCTGGCTATAAGGTAGATGATGGGAAGTTTGCAAGCTAATCACTGCCCTGTGGGATGTGGGTGGGATGCGGGATGATGGTGCGGTCAGGCAGCTAGTACTCTGGGCTCAGAGCCAGGAGCTGTCACGTTGTAGTCCTTGTAGACATGTTATTTGGTTCTTTGAAAGATCTCTCTCTGTCAGTTGTGCAGCTCCTTTGCTATTGTTTTTAAATGTCTTTATGTGCAGCTCCCAGAAGGTTTAAAGAATAGGTACAAAATTTGTTGGAGTGGATTACTAAAACAAAGTACCATGGCTGCCAAGAAGAAACCCAGTGCAATCCTGTAGGCCAGTCTTTTTTGCCTAGTTGTGTGTGTCCTCAGGTTCTGATGAAGTCTTCTGCATGTGGTTCGTGAGACCTTTACACATACTGTTGCTGGAATAGCATCCTGTAGCTGGAAATCTTGCTTTCGGTTTGAGGGTTGCTGGCTGAGGTTTTGTTGGTACATGTGCCAGGATTACCTCATCTCTGCCTGCACCTCAGTCAGGTGACAACAAACAAAAACCTGACCCTTGGCTCTGCCTCTGTGTCAAGCTGGGACAGTACATTTGTGCTCAACATCTGCATGGGAAAGCAAAGGAGCAGCTTCCCCTTTGGTGGAGGGGCTGGTTGGTGTGAGCATCCCTGTTAATTCATGGAGATGCTGTACTCTTCAGTTGGTGTTGAAAGAAAATAACTTTTGCCAATTCTCTGTTGTTGAACAGTGCATTTTACTTTATTTTTTAATTGTGTGCATAGATGCACATTGAGGGACTAGAATTTCAATGCTGAAGGCTTTTGGCTCTTCAAATATAGGAGATGTAAGGCTGTCACCTGGAAGTAGTAGAGGTTTGCTGCTGTTTAAGGTGTGAAATCATTTACAAGGAAGTGAAGCAAATGTATTCAATCTGAATGATGATATGATGAACTTTAAAAAAAATCCTTTAATGGTAGTGTGATTTTGAAGTACTGTTAGAGGAACTCAGTATTAGGGATTTTGTGGTTGGCACTCAAATGGTGTTCCTGACAGCATGTGTGGCAACTGCTTTGGACATGTGTTATGCTCATGTGTGACTTTGATCATTAGTTGACTTGTTTGGACCAGATTTTCTTCAAAATTTACTGGCTAACTTAAAAATTGGATTTCATATGAAAATACAAAAAAAAAAAAAAAAAAATCCCTCTAAGTTTGTGGATTTTAAGGCAGGAATGAAGGTAGGTGATCTTTCCTCTTTTTTTTTTTTTTTTTTTTTTTAAGTTTTGTTCTTCTATTTTTGTGAATTTAAAGACACATCCTCTCATTCATGAGCAAAGCCCTACTTTGCCCCTTGTCTTCCCTATAATGGGTAGATGATTGTGGTAAACTTTTTAACCTTCACAAAATGAATTAAGAAACAGTTGCAACCTGCACAAGTCTATTTGTTTTTTGTTTGATTGGTGTATTGTGGTTTTTTGTTGTTGTTCTGTTTTCTTGTTTTGTTGCATTACCACTACCTTTTGTACCATTTAGAAGCACACTTTTTTTCTGTCTGCATTGCCGATTGCTTTTTTTTTTTTTTTTTAACCTTTTCAGAGGTTTTGTGGTTCCAAAAAAAAAAAAAAAAAAAAATTAGTTGCAGATAGTGATTTGCCATGAATTGCCATGTTGAACTCTGATGAATTGAACTTTGGCATTACTCTAATTCTGATTCCTTACCACATGGCCACTGTACTATGTGTCTTGAGAAGAAGCCAAGGAGCAGCGGGGTTCTCCCTTCATCTCAGGACAGGGAGGGCAGCAGCACTGGGGTCCTTGCTTCCATATCCTTTCGCACCACTGGTTTCAAGCACGGGGTCTGTGATGCTGCTTTTCTTCATGCCACCGCCCCTCTCCTTGCTTTCCTAGCTCTGCTGCCCTTGGAAAGAGTCCAGAGGAGATCAATGCTGGTCTTCCCTCTGCAATGTCACAGGTCTCTTCCTTGCTGTCTGATGACACATTTCCAGTGTGATATTTGGTTTTCTCCTTTGGCAGAGCCAATATATGCTGCCCTTTACGTGCTATGCTTGTACTTCTGAAGAATAAACAAACTGAAACAACAACAGGATTCCTGAAAATATGAACATAGCATGTTTAACAAAAATTTCTCTTTTATATGAATGGAACTCTTAATATTTTGTAATATGTAAAACAAACAAACAAAAAAAACTGTGACATTATCAATGTCGTGGTTTTTATTGTTGCAGGTTAAGTTATCAAGCAACTTGCAATGCTTGATATGTCTGATGTGTCTGTACGTTTAAAAAAATATATTTTCTGTAATAGATCTTGTCAGGAAACCAGTTATTTTTCTGTGTATCTTAACAGAGAAATCATAGAACAAAGCTGAAATTCGCTTGGTTGACACATTTCTTTGTTAGTAAAAAAAATAGCACACTCCAAATTTGATTATGGATGTCCATGTCATGGTATTGTATTTGTACATGAACATGGGTTTTCATGTACCTCATTTTTTTTTTCTGCTTTATTTCTTCGTAAGGATAAAAATGAACCTTAAAGTAAATCACCATTTTTGATCCTAGACTCCGTCATGAAATCTTAACACCACATATATTTGAACAATAAAAGGACATGAAGTTTAACAGCAGCTGTCTAGTCTTCCATAAAGAGCTGCAACATCAGATACACTTATCTTGGTAGCACTGAATTCAGTCTGAATTATGTTGCCCAAGTGTTGATTTATTACTAACTTGTCCAAAGTATAACGTGCAGTATAACCAATATCTTCCAGAAAGCTGTGCGATTAGTTTCAGTTTTATGTCCCTCTTGATTCAGAAATCCTAGTGAAATAGAATGTAGCATGCATTTTAATACATTATTTGTTTACATACGTTAGATAAATATTGCATAGTGCTTTGAAACAGAAAAATGTGTTAAGTGGGTATTTTGTCACAACAAAGCAGTTAAACTAGGCTTGTACATTTTCTTTGGCTGTGGCTTTGTAGATCCATCAGTTAGATTCAATATATTTGATTGAGGAACTGCCCCCAAAATTGGAGGTATTTTTTCTTTTTCAAAATTGTAACAGTAGTCTCATTTTCCAGAAATATACATATGGTTTTTTGTTCCTTTTGAAGGATATTATGTGTGATGAAACAGTACTGAAAAATGTGCATGCTTCAGGACCTAGTTGACTGTGGTCAGCTATACAAAGAAGTCTGTTGAAATACAGATGTCTTCCTGTTTCTACTTCTAAAGTTAGAGAGCCATGTGAGTTTGAGTGTATGTATTTTTTGCTCATTCTTAAAAAGGAGTAGCAGTAACAGTACAAGCAATAAGGGTAATTCCTTTTTCTGTGAATCTGAAAAATGTCAGTGTAATCCAGGCACAGGTATTCTTAATAATCACATACAGGTTTATAATGTTACTCGAAAGTGAAGTCATGATGAAGGCAAGTAATTTTCTTCTTCAGTTTAATTATATTGTTAATTAAATTGGAAAAACTGGCTTGTCCATTTTTAAATCCACGCTGATTTTGCTACAGTAGGCCAAGGGTGGTGTTAAAACCGGTTCTGCAAGGGCTGTGCATGAGATTGCAAAGCAGTTTCTGTGCTACAGAGCACCTCCAGTACAAGCTCTGCAGAAACTGCATTGGTTGCTTTATTTACCAGGCATTATTTGGCTAATGCGTTTTAAATCCTTGTACTTTAACAGTAATCTTTTCTGATAAGTTGGAGAAAAATACTTTGGGTTGGGCCAAGACAGGGGCAAAGCACAGCACATGGAAAGTCTTTTTAATGTGCTGTTTTGCAAGTACGTTTTGGTGGCATTCCCAATATAGGCAGTTTCTGCTGTTATCTCCCTGCTTCCTGATTTGTTCCCCACTTTGTGCTTCATTCTGCCTTCTGGGAGGTAAAGAACTCGTGGAGTTTTGAGGTGAACAGCAGTGGGGAATAGTTCTAGCTGAGAAATAACTTTTAAGGTTCAAATTATTTTTTCCACTTTGTGACACAAGTCACTGTAGGTCATAGCTGTCTATGCTGGCAAAACCAGAGCTGCTTCCAAATTCCTGGACCATGGCACAGTGATTTGGGTGAGCAGGGCCAGTGCCCCACTGGGCTCCCACCTCTTCCATAGCTGCTTTTCTGCTTCCTCCCACCTCTTTCATAGCTGCTTTTCTGCTTCCTCCCTGAGCAGGTTCTTGCTGCTTTGTGAGAAAAAAAAATAAATAATAATTGCAAACTCCCAAACCAAAACATTACTCAACCAAGTAGAAAAAATACACTTGTTCAAGTGTTGAGCTGGTAAGATTGTTAGTTCAGCTGAGACATGTGGTGATTCCCCATATAGGTGTGGGGCAGAGGGCAGGGTTCTGTAGGCAGAGCGGTGTGAGGAGGAAGAGGCTGGGGCTCTGTGTGGCCAACAGGGCTGTGCTGCTCTGCCACTGGTGCTGTGACCTGTGCTTGCTGCACCAGAATGATCTGGAACTTTTAACATGATGGTTCCCTCAGTAAGCCCTCCCTATTGATTTGCACAAAACCAAATGGCTTTATTTCTATTTTAGATTTGGGAGTTTGTTTTCTCAGGGGTGGTTGATGTAAAACCTTGTGCCAGGGCTGTTCAGAGGCTGTACTCAACAAGATTGCCTTAGGCAGGTGTCCAGTCTTTGTGTTCTGGAAAGGAATTTTCTGAACCCGTAACAAACACAAACTGCTGCAAGGCCTTTTTCTTGGAAATCCACGGAGGGAGGCAGAGGTGATGAATTGCAGGGAAGGCTCCATGTGCAAGCACCAGCAGAGCACAAGCTGTCTGGCCTTGTTGGGTCAGCCCCAGGCCGCACAGGAGCCTTTGGGTTCACGGGCCCCTCTCACCTGTGCAATTGGCATGGCCTGGAGAAGGCAATGGAGGGCATCTGGTCCAACCCCCCTCCTCAAGCAGGGACATCCAGAGCAGGTTGCTCAGGACCATGTCAGGGCAGCTTTTGAAGATCTCCAAGGAGGCTCCACAGCCTCTCTGGGCAACCTATGGCAGTGCTCCGCCACCTGCACAGCAACAAAGTGATTCCCGGTGTTCAGAGAAACCTCCTGTGTTCTAGTTTGTGCCTATTGCCTGTTGTCCTGGCATGGGGCACCACCTAGCTTTATCTTCAATGAATCCTCATTTCAGGTATCTGTAGATATTGATGAGATCCCACTGAGCCTCCTCTTCTCCCAGCAGAACAGTCCCAGCTCTCAGCCTTTTCCATTTAGGACAGGTGCTCCAGTCTCTTCATCATCTTGGTGGCCCTTTGTCGGACTTTCCCCAGTAGCTCCATATCTCTTGTACTAAGGAGCTTAGAACCAGACAGATCTCTCCACTGATGGAGAGGAAGAGATGGTGGGGCATGGTGGTCTCATGGCTGCACTGGCCAGTGTGCAAAGAAGTTCGAATGAGCTTATAAATGTTTAAAATAGGCTGTAAGAAGGGAGAGTAATTAACCAGGATTATTGGTGGCTGGAGCAGTAACAAGCAGAAAGAGAAGGCAGGGAGAACATTACCACTTCAGTAACGATATTGATAATGAGTAACAAACCCTTTTGGAGACATTATTTAGCACCTAGGTAAATTGACTCTGGAGAGCTGATAGATGTAAGTGTATGCATGAGTTTTTCTGGGGGACATTTTCTATTATTTTTTTGTAATAATTGTTAGTGATATTTGCTTTCAGAAAATATGTCAGAAAGAGAGTAAGATCTGCATGCTTAAGTTTAATCAGTGTTTTTAGTATGCTTTTCTATAACATATGAACTCGTGATTTATGCTATTTTTTTAAATCAGAACTAAAAATCAAGTACAATTTTCATAAAAATGAAAAAATAGGTCAACTTCAAGCATACATATTGGGAAATTTAATAACTTGAACATTTTTGTTATATTCCATGTATTCCAGATGCAGAGTGAGGGCAAATACTTAATGCATATGAAGGTCACATAAGGGAAGTGTGTAGCTGCACATGGAACTTGTCTGTGTAAAAGCCTGAAGCTGAAACTATTTTTCTTTAGCACTTCTCATAAAGTGTTAGATGAAGCTAATGCTGACTATCTGAAAAATGATCCAAGAAATATTACCAGGCATTAAAACCGGACTTCCTTTCTTTTTTTTTTTTTTTTTTTTTTTCCCACTGGTGTCTTTTATAGTTTAAAATCAGAATCGTTTATTAAAGAAAATAACATGGTTTATGTTTAAGTTTAAAATATGGCTTCATTTGACTGCTTCACTTTTATTATTTCAATTACTGTAATTTAAAATGTAGTAAATTTTCATGGTGTACAAAGGAGCCTTATAGGAGATCTTAATTGCTTTTCTGAATTCTTTGGCTTCATATAAATATTGTGATTCTAATTGATATATAATTTTTACTAATGCTATTTAATGTTGATTTTTTTTTTTTTACAGGTGTTTCCTCTTTTAGTTTCACAGTAATGATATTTAAGATATAATTAGAGTATTCAATTTAAACCTGTAGAAGTAGTTTTACCTCTGCTTCGATGTAGTTACAAATGAAGTTGATTACTTAGAGAATAGGAATAAAATTTGGGTGCAAAGCTTATACAAATTTTCTGCAGAAAGATACTGTGTTTTCAGGAAGAAAGTTTTGTAGACTTACTTTTTGGCACAATATTTTTAAATAATTCATGAAGAAAAGGTGCTGAGTAAATCTAGTGAGAATGATATTCCGGAGTATTTTTTTCAGGAGAGGATTGATATTTCCTGATATTCTCCAGACATAATTTTCATTTGTCCTATATAAAGTAAGACCAAGATCTGTAGTTTTTATTAGTAAATCCATATGTGGCTATTAGTGGTTTTTAATATGCTTTCACTGATTGGTGTTTTTTTTGCTAGCTAATGTACTTAAACTTCGATTTTCTTTGAATTAGGAAGACGCATCAAGTGGCTGCCATTTAATGCAATTTCCCACTTAGCTGGGGGAATAGTGTTTCCTATCTCCTTACTCTTATTCCCATGGCAGGTAACAGTAATTAAAGGCAACTTTAAGGGTTGTGTTTTAGTTTCAGGTTTTCTTTCCCAAGCCAATTAAAATGAAAAATACCCCTGCTTCTCCACCCCTTGATGGTGAGTTGCTGTGTTTTCTTTTCTCTTCTGTTGTGCTTGGTCTTCATGTGCAGTGTAAGACACCTCTTCTGTCAAATTAGACATGATTCAAACTTCTGGCAGCTGCCTTTTACCTTTATCTTTTACCTACTTTGCAGATTTATCACCTGTGTTCAGCATTTTAATGCTAAAAATGAATCTTTGCTATTTTTCTTAATGGGATAATTTCTTGCTTCAGACTTGTTTCCTTCCCTGAAAACAAGCTGTTTATTTTGTGCTGGTTTTAGGCTGTCTTTTTTAAGATGGATTGATATTGAGCCAATATGCTGCAGCTAGTGTAGACCAAGGAGAGCAATGGTCCTGAAAACAAGTAACAACAACTCAGTTTGAACATCAATTGCTCTGTCTCTTCTGGTTAGCTGCAGCATCCCAGGATGTACATTTCCTCAAGCGAAATATAAGCTGTTTTTAAGAACTGGTCCTAGATAGCTGATTTAGGTATTTTGTGCACTGTTAATCTTTGTTGTGTCCTGCAGGCATATATACATCACTGAAATCAGCCTGTTACAGCATTTGGTAGCATAGATTCAATATCTACGTGCATCACTGCAGCAGCTCTCGGTTGCCAGTGTTGCAGAGAAAGGACGATGAGGTCTGTTACGTGAGCAATGTGCTATAAAGTTAAAGACTGATGGGGTGTTAAAAGTGATCTGTCAGTACCTTCCTAGTGAAATCAAACCTGGCAACATAGGTACATAAACCCAACTCAGGAATAAAATATAGTACAGTGTGGCCACTGACAGACAACTACGTTCATATGTGGAACTGCAAGTTCAAGAAGTTCCTGAAGCCCACTGTGCTGTGTTCAGCCTCTGCTGAAATTTGTAATGCAGTCCAACAGTTCAAGTTTGATTAGCATCATAGCGGAGGAGATGGACATGTGGTCCTTGGTACACGTGTGGTCCATCAAAGGACTCACATACAGATGTGAGCTCAATACACAGCTGGAGAATAAAGGGATTATTCATAATACTAAGGCAACCTCCTGCATGCTGAAGTTGTTTTTTTTACAGAAATGGTTTTTAACTTAGGATGCATTTGCATACAGTAAATAATGAAAATTCCTGAGCTATTTTACTTGAAAATAACAAAACAAGCATATTTTATATGTTTATATGCTTTATGGAGCTGGAGTCCATGGAATGAACTTAATACTGCCACGTCTGATGTCAGTTAGCAGCTGTGAGACCTAGCATTTTTTGTTATCTCACCAGTTATGAATAGTAGAGATGAACTTAATCCTCATTTAGCAGCTGTATGCTTTAAACAGCTATGTAGTCTGGTATTCTTGCATGTCTTTTGAATATACACATGGTAAAAATAGTCTCTTAGATAGGATGTTTCTGGGCTGCTTTCAGGAGAAGCAGACTTTACAAGTCAGGGCACTATTGACTTGCTGTCATGACCTAGAGACTTGCTTCTGCCCGGAATGAATTTTCCCTATCTTTGTCCTGTGTGTTGTATTTCTTTTTTGTATTTTTTTTTCGTCTTGCTGAACAGCAATTTTGTGAGAAAACTGAAAAATTCTCACAAGGCTGCAATTGACATCTTTCATCTTAGAATCACTTCCACCAGAAGGAAAAAAAAAAAATCATTACTCCAAGTGTGCAGTTAGAAGAAGGGTCTGATCATGTCCTCTTAGTTCAGATTATTTGCACTTATTCAAGAGGCCAAGGCAGGAAGGATCTGAGATGACAGTAGTGCTAAACTGAGCTTATCTAAGCTGCATGGGTTTTACAGTTTGTCTGCCAAAGAGGCAGCTGAACTATAGTGAAAAAGCAATTACTTTTCTCAAGATACAAGAGCCTTTTGACAAAGATGTGATTTTTTTCAATACATTTAAGCCAACTTCCTAAATTAATATGAAGCAGAATAGTGAAAAGGTTCTGTTATGTCTCTATATGTCTGTCCACATAGCTATACGTGTTAAGACAAGTAATTTCTTCTCTCTCTGGTTTCTGAAGGGCAAGGTCACGCTGGGAAATTTTGCATTGTGTAGCTAGTGAGCACATAAGTAGAAGATCCTGTTGTGATGAATGATGTGGATTGGTTTATAGTTAGTTACTCAAGAGCACCCACGATTCAATAGTTCTTTATTTTGGGTATTCTTGTTTCCAAATGTCGTATTTTTGTGCACTTTTAACTACTGGTTCAGTAGAAATGCCTTCACCTTGGACTTATTCATGAACAGCTGTACTGAGTAACTGCATGTAGACAAGACTGTAATCTTTCCTGATGAGTATAAATACATATTTATCCAAGTAGCTGAAGCTGTTAACAGATGGCAGATGGAAGTAAAAACATATTGTGTGTGCTGCTCCTTCTTTCTGCATTCTTCCCTCCTCCTCTATTTGGGGAAACCAGAAAGAGAATTATCATGTGTTCTTGAAAAGTGGATGTAACTGCTCTGCCAATGAGCTTTCAAACAATGTGCTTGCAACAAAAGTGTTTTAATGTTCTCATGCCTTTGCAGAGTTGGAAGATGTTAAATAACAGTTCCAAGAAAAACATTATAGCAACTCCTTGTCATCTGTTTCGAATGGAACAGAGATATTTGCAAGACAGAATGTCAATCAGGATTTGAAGTCAATTTTTTTGGTCCATTTGAGTAGAGAAATACTTAGTTCTGCTGATGTTATAAAGATGTCGAAATTCTTAACATACTGTGCAGAACAATGATTTTTAAACAATCTGGAGGGAGTTGCAGAATCTTGAACCCCTAATTATTTTTATAAGAAGATGAGGGAAAATGCTTTTCCCTTATAACATGTTGAGCAGTATACCTTCTCCTCTGTCATTCTGCCTGAGGGGTCATTTTTTAATGTACATTGCCACATTTCAATGAAGTTGTCTACAATTTTGAAGGAGGTATTTTTATTTTAAATATCTATCCCAACTAAGAACTGGAGCTTCAGGGTGACAGTAACTTGAAAGGTAAAATATTTCTGATGTTTATTTTCATCTCCTTAAGTTAGTGTCAGCTGCAACTCTTAAGCAGCTTGCATAGGATTAGCTGCCACAGGTGAACTGGGGGGAACCTTGTGCTTCTCCTGAAGATTTTATTATTATTTTTTTATTTCACTGGGGATTTGCTTGCATTTTCTGAAGTGTTTCAGAGTTAAGTTACATTATTCTGTCCGTGAAATCATTTTTTTCATTCGAAGTTAGGGTTAACAGTAGGGTTTAGTACATAGGATTGGATAGAAATGGTAGGAATGGTTCAGTGATTTCTTTGCTCTGCTTCTTGCCTGTATTTGAGCACATCTTCAAAGAAGTTTATTTATTTGCATGAGAAGGCTTCACTCACCCACTTGCCTCATCTAAAGAGCAGGAAACCTTGTCAGTAGGATTTATGGGAGAAGAACAGCACAGGCAGATAAAAATTGTCAGAAGACTGACATTTGGCAATTCCAAGAATTGCAGTTTGAACTGGAGGCAACAGAAAACTTTCACTTACTGAAAGAGCAGGAGCACTGTTGGGGCATCAGGAAAGAGTCAGCCATGCTTGCCTGTGGTTTCATGGAAGTTTATGAACATGTTCCCTCACCATCACCCTGCAGACAGGTCAGCTAGGAGCTCTTTAGCACCCAGACAGTGTCCCATTGGTTAGTAGTGAGAACACCACCTGGTCACAGGAAAGCATGAAGCTGCTTTATCTGTAATTCCAATTTTGTTATTTTACTGAAAAGGTGGACTTGATACAATTCTCATTTATTTAGCATTGGTCTACACATGAAGGAAGCCACTGTATTTTTTTGAGCGTTGAAAGAATGCAGGACTAGAGAAAGTTGTGGACTTCAGAATGTGGACTGTGCAGGCAGGATCAGCTAGGTTAAGAGAGAAACATGCCCTTGCTGATGGGAAAAAAATGCTAGTAGGGTCAGGTGCTTATTAAAATGGTGCCAAAGCTGTCAAAATTTGAGGAATTTCATTTGTTTTTGTCTTTGAAGTTTGTGTATCATTAGCCCATTTAAAGCATTTTAACCATGTTAATTCCAAGTGTTTCTTAACGTGATCAGAAGCTGAAATTTACAGATTGTTGCAATTACTGATGCTTGTTAATAAAACAGATATATAAAGGACCTAAAAGTATCCCTATGAATAGCATCTGTATGGTGTTTTTGCAATGGGTATGGATCTGCTCTTGGGGTCTAAAAGAGCACTAAATGGTATTTCATGGTCTTATATATTAAAAACAGCCTAGAAGAAAAAACCAGTCACCTATTATGTGTGCTGTGTCACAGAGATCCCTTTAATCAATCAATGCCCATCATTGTTTATCCTTGATTGTTCACTTTAAGAACCTCACCCACTGCTTAAATGGGCTTCACAATGCTGTTTGACTGGTTGCTCAAAAAAAATCACAAAAGTCATTTAAATCTGATGTGTCATAGGAATAACAAATTGAATATGTTGGTCTGGAAAAACAACTTTTTCTGTATGTCCCATCATTGTTTCTAAACGTAGTCTTCCCCCATTTACTTAAGGCTTTGGCATTCAAATTGTTATCACTCAGAGTTACTATTAGCATCTAGTAACTACCTTAGTAGTAACTACTGCTATCTAAAGATGTATTTTCTAAAAGCCTGAAAAAGGTTAAAAGCACTTAGAAGAGCAAAGGTAGTAAAGAGGGAACCTGATAATGGAATAAACTATAATTAAGAGCTTTTAAAATAAGTTTTCAAAAAACAGTTTAAAGTGCGTTTTTCATATTAGAATTTGAAGATACAGCTCGCAGTGACGAAGACCATTTGTTAAATATGGGGAAATTGCATTCCTATTCTTTGAAGAATACTGAAAGAATGAAAAATGTAATTTTGCATTAGACAGCTATTTTGTCTTGCTCATGGTAGATGAGATGTCAAGTCCGCAGTTCTAGTTTCAAATTGCAATTCAAGGAATGTTAGAGAATACAACACAAAAGCAGTTTCTCTTGGGACTTTTCAGAGAAGTTAATTATTATCAGCTACAGTATCTAATGACCTTTTATCATTGTGGCCTGTTACGATACCTTCTCCAATGCACAGCAGCTTTTATTTGGCTTCCAACCATATTAATTATAATCATCTTTGTCATAGCAACCAAGTCTTATGATGTTTGGTTGCTAAGGGTTTTGTTAAAATGAAGATAAAGTACACTTAATTGGGGATTTTTTTTTTTTTTGTTAAAATGAAGGTAAAGTACATTTAATTGGAGTTGCTTTTTTTTTTTTTTAATTAGTGTGACTTTACATGGGATTTTTTTTTCCTTAGTCTTCTGAAAAGCTTGAACCTTCTTTTCTGCTGAATCTGTAGGTTCATTTTTACTTTTCATTTCCTCTATTAAATTTTCAATAAAGCGTAAGAAATGCAGAAGAGGAAAGCCGCTCCTGAAGAAATATTGTAGTAATATTATCTCTCTCTTTGTGGAGGTATCAGAAGAATCTCCTAAACAAATAACTCACTGAAGGGGGTGTAAGTAGGTGCAGGGATTTTGCACCAATTTATTTACAGAGTAGTGTTAGGCTCTCAAAAAATTGAGTCAGCCCTGTAAGAGCATTAAAATTATGATTTTCAAGGAAGGCCCCCTCAAAAAGTGAAAGATGTTGTGAGACTTGTCAGGGTGAGTATTATCGTAGGACTGTCCACGTGAACTGGCCAGGATGGTTACTGTTAATGGGTTATACTAAGCTATTAACCCTGGTAGGTGGGCTAAATATTAATATGCAACATGGAGATTTTAACAAGAAGATTTATGTATATGAATGATTACTCCTTGAGGTAACTGGGTAGATTTTTCTCTACAAAAGAGTATCCTCTGTCTAAAAGAGGAAAAATCAAGTTACAGTTACCTTAACAGCTATTCCATAGGAGCAGTGATGTTGCATTTCAGCTCACCAGTCTTGTAGGAGGCCTCTTGGAGGCCTTTTCTGCAACTACAGCAAAAGAAAAAATATACATTGAAAGGAGACTCTGAAAAGCTAAAGTTGTTGCAGAAACATGGAACAACCCTTCTGTATGAGAGGGGTCAAGAAGAACAAAGGAAAGATGACCAAGAGTATATACCAACACTAGTAAAACCAAAAGCTTTGTGATTCTAAGACCAGATTGAAGGTGACAATTACAATTAAGAAGACATCTTTTAAGCAATGGAAGTTGTGTCCTAATAAGAATAATTTAAAAAAAAAAAAAAAAAGAAGAAAAAATGGCGGTGGGGGAGCAAGACAAGGCAACCAAACAACAACAACAACAAACCACCAAATTTTCTGGATAGGATAAAATTCTTAAAGAGCAGAAAATCTACTGAGTATGTTGCTTCATGAAATGTGTGTGTCATAACATTTGTAGCAAAGAGCATTTTCTTAGCATGTATAATACCTTGAGTAGCCTTAGCTGTAAATGCTTTTTTTTGTGTAGTATTATAAAATATTGAACAACTTAATTCAAGTTATATTGTGTCTGATTGGTAAGTTTAGGAACAATTGATTGACTCACATTTATGAATAAATACAATGTTCATCAAAATATGAAGAGCATTGTTAGAATTTTATTATGTTTTGGAACTCACAATTTGACGATGAAAATGACATTTTTATACAGAATGCAAGAATGCTTTAGAAAGTATGCAATGCATCTTAAAATAAAACTGTCTTTTATAAATTTCTGATATTCCTGCAAAGGAATGTCAGAAAACAGGAAAGGTGCAAAAATAACCAGTGCTATAGGTTTTCAAGTGGTACAAATGAGAATAGTGCACTTCTTTGTTTTTAAGCTATGTAGAAGAAAGGTGACGTTTTCTACTCTCAATTTATTCTACTTTTAAATGCCTCAGGAAGTTCTAATCTAAAGGGGTCTTCAGATATCAAATGCCATCCATGTTGCTGAATGTCATTCTCTTCTCCTACCTTTTTTTTTTTTTATTATTATTATTATTTTATTTTTTTAGTATATTAAAGAGGTCTCATTGAGGAGTTTAATTTGTGATCCTTTAACATCTTAAGCCCTAAAAGGATAATCAATAGAATGGTGGTTCCCATCATTTAGCATCCCAGAACTAATCACACTAAGAAGGAAAAAATAAATAAATTTGGTTATCAAAAGGAAAAAAAATGTATGGATGTCGTTGATTTTTATTCTTGCAATCTTCTTGTTGACAGCATTTTCTGGCTAAGGAAACATCCCATTATCTAAAAGATAGAAACCACTGAACTGCTGCTTAGTGGGGCAAACATTAAAAAATTAATATCGCTTGGAATCTTTCCTCCTGAATGATCACAAATAACTGGATGAGTTTTCTGCTTTTTTTTTTTTTTGTTCTTTCTCCTCATGTGTGTGTAAGTAGATTGCATTCTGCCCCTCTGAGAGGTGCACAGTAAAAGGATAAGAGGCAGCAGTCATGAATTTCAACAGCAGAAATTCTTACTGGGCATAGGGAAAAACAAGTGGTTAAGCATTGAAGAGAGTTGCCTGGAGAGGTGGTGGAATCTCTGTCCCCAGTGATTTTCAAAACCTTACTGGATAATCAGGTTGCTCGTGGTCGTAACTTTGAAATTGTTTTGCTCTGAGCAGATGGTAGGGCTAGATGATCTCCAGAGGGGTCTCTTCCAACCTAGGTTATTCTGTGAATCTACAGAAACCCATCTACTTGGAAACAAGTTTACTTACAGCTCTTTCATCTACCCGAGTTTATTTTTTTTTAAGGGAGCAATGACATACTCAAATGGTAACCGTGGCAATGTTGTGTTTATGTAGAACATTCTTAATTTATGTCTTGGGTATTAAAAAGCAGCCACGATTTGGATTTGAAAGCTTTTAGAAAGATGTTGTCATGGTATTGCCCTGTTGTGGATAGAGTTCATAGGTGGAAACACAGCTCTTTACGTTGTCCTAGCATTTCATGTCTGGAGCCTCATGCACTGCTTCTGGAGTCATAAAGCAATTGTCTCCTGGTTCTTGGAGGCAATTTTGGTTGCTCAATTTTGGGTCAGCTGCAAAGGGGAGGCTTATATAGGGTTTTACAATTGGAAGAATTTGAGCTAATCTTTATGAAATTATTATGTAAAGAAATAGTCCGTTTTGTTTCCTTCTTGGGACTGTTAGCATCGGAATGATTCAGTTCTAGACTTGTTACATTCATACTAACATTTGAGTAATTATTAACTAGTTTCCCAGTCTGCTCTTTGCATACCATCCTGTCTATACAAATGCAGTACATCTAGGATGTATTTCACAAACACAACTGGTCCTGTGAAAGGAAATGCTAACTCTAAACACCTGGATAAAAATAGTTGCTCTTCTCTGCAGGGGAAAGACTCAGAGCTTTCAAGGCAACTTCCAAGGAAGAAATGAATGAGTTCCTCACTGGTGACAAAGCTTGCAGTGCTTGTATGTGTTTCTTCGGTGATGGATTGGAAAATAAGCATGAAGAAAACAAAGAGGAAAAAAAGAAAAGAAAAAAAAAAAAAAAAGAAAAAAGAAAAAAAAAGCTTTACCTCTTTTTCAGCTTTTACATTCTGTATATAAAGCAGTAGCTGACTCCTAAAAAGAAGCAGCTTACAACAAATATGTTTGAATTGAGCACTGTATAAGGTTGCAGAGTCTAAACTGTTTGTGATCTTCGTGGGTGGGCTGAAAACGGAAGTGCTAGGCAGTGCTCTTTGCAGTCATTGGCATGTGATGGCTCTTTGATTTGTATAAAACAGATTTATATTTTATTGATTCATAGCAAGGATGTTGTTATAACAGCAAGCAGCTTATTTACAAAGTGAAAACACGCAATGTAAATGACAGTGAATCAGAGAAGCATTGCAGAAATGTGAGCAGCCTGGTATTGCTAAGTAAAGGCTGAAACAAACAAAACAATGCCAATAAACAAAATAAATAAGCAAAATAAACACTAATTTGTTTGCTTGCAGTATGTTTGGCAGATTATACATTGGACGTTCTTGGATAGAATGGAGTAATTCTGGGTAGATGGTACTCCCGATAGATTATGATTTGTTCCTAAAGAATGCAAATCTGGTATGAAAAGCCAAGAGCAAAGACTGAGCAGGCTTCAGTCACTTAACTAACAGTGTGATCATTAATATGCATATGTGTATATTTAGCAAGATATGTATCACTTATAGGTAAATGCTACTAGAGAAAATAATTGATCTCTTAGATACAGGCCTTATGTTATTTATTTTATTTATTTATTATTATTATTATGATACTCTTTATTTTCAACACCAATGATCTACTTCCGGCAATGTAGCTGATTTGGTGGATCAGTTATGAATTTCCTTAAAGAATTTTAGGCTTTGCTTTTTAATGACTTCATATCACCTTGATTGCTTTACATTTTTTCACTATTTCTAGCTTTTCTTCTCTCTCTCTATATATATATACACCTTTGTAGGTGTATATATATTCTTGCAAAGTTATTTGAGTCTTTTCTGTACAATTTTACTCACAGTAGTGCCTAAGTCTAACTCTGGCTGTTTGGTTTTCCTTTTAAGTGTGACAAATTTGGCACTTGGTTTTGTTGCTCCTGTAGTAATACTATTTGATCGTATATATTTATTTATTTTTGTCCCTGTTGGTTGTTTTTATTTTATTTTTATTCATTCTTTATATAGAAGAGTTCAAATAAATAGATAACTGTTATTAAGTTAGTGTCACAGCCAAGTTCAATACACTTATCTGAAGCTAGCAAAATGTTGCCTAAGAAAATAATTTCCTTGCCTGTAATGTCATGCTTATTTTTGAAACAAAGGCTGTGATCCTTTTTTAATAAATGAGCAGTTCTTGTAAGAAGATTTTAAGTGCAATATTAGCAATTAATAGATATGTGAGATATTATAGGTTTCCTTAATAAGCATGTTAAATACTCTCACTTTGTTTCCTGACCTGTGAGTGGAATGGTTGAGGAGAAGAAACAGTCTTTGTTTAACTTTTAATTCCCATCTAATGTGAGAGAAGATTGGCAAAGGTGCAAGGTTTCTTCATGGCTTCGTGGTCCAGAATCTTATGAATCTTCTCCTTCCAAGTACAGATCCCTTAAATTTCTCGAATCTGTGTGCAAAGCAGTATATCTGCTCCTTGAGCAAATCCTACCCCGTCTATCTGCAGCAGACTACCTGTCTGCATTTTCAAGCCTCAACCTGGCAAACTGCTCACTCTCTTGCTGAGAAAGTAAGAGTTCAGACCTGTCTTGTCTGGTGAGTATAAGCATGGAAAACAGATGCAAAATCAGAACAAGTAGAAAAGATATGGGAAAGGCCATGTGTGTTCAAAGGTGTGTAGTTCAGGAAGGTAGGAGTAGAACTAGTGACAGCTGCAAACATATCCGGGATAAGGGTAAAGGATCATAAGATCTTGTAAATGGAGGTGTTGAATAAGTAAGTGAGCTGTGCTACACTGAGGCAGAAGGGCAGTGGAGACGTGGTAGTCCCTGTGTCATGTCAACATGTGATGTATAATAGGTGGTATAGAAGGGAAAATACTGCTTAAAATCCTTTGAGACTTCACTGTATTTTTACAAGTTTATTATTTTTAGCAAGGTGCTTTTCTTAACAGCACAGGAGGATTACTAAAAACTGCTTGCCCACTCTTCAGATGTGCTGTGTGCTGTGGCTTTTATATACACATGTATATATATGTGTGTGTCTGTGTGAGTGTATGCTTTATTTTTACTTTTAGAAGTGAATATGTGGAATAAGTGCTTTGTTCTTAGAGATGTATTTAATTGCTGGATTTGTTGAAATAGGTGAGTTGGTTGCTTAGTCGTTTAGAAATTTGAAATAATATGAATAAAGGTCTTCAGAGTTTACTGGACAATGGAGTATTTAGCATTATGCGCCTTTGAAAAGTGACTTTCTAAGGTAAATTGGTCTTACTGGTTAGACCAGACAAATTATATGTTTTGTTGGCAGGGACAACCACAAATGACGAATCACTAGAGTTCCCACATTTCAAGGAGAAAATAAGGTATAATAGTTAAGTGGGATTTTAAGCTCTTTTTCAGCAAAGTGTTTATTTAAGGTGGTTAACTTTTAAACAGTCTCCAGCCTCAGTGAATTAAAGGGACATTAAAACAGGTATTTGCAGATAAATGTGTGACTCAAGAATGTTGTTTGCTTTGGCCTTACTGTTTTAAGTGCTCATTCTAGACTAGCTGCTAGCAGTGGGACACATGCAGCTTCTGGTTTTGTTTTTACTATAATGGCTTACAAGTATATTGCCTACATAAGTTTTCCAGACATCTATTTAAAAAAAAAGTTTTAATAGCCTTAGATAGAAGTCTTCATGGTTGTCCATGAATGAAGTGGAACACTTTTAATGGGAGTTATCAAATTAGTGTCCATAAGAGCTTTTAAGAAGATAGAGAAAGACACTTACATATGGAGTGGTAATTCGTGTCGAGAAAATGGTTGATATTAATAAAGAAGTTGTTTGACCAATGAAAAGTTGTTTTGAAAAGGACTGCTGTGGAGAGAAGGGTATAAGAGGGGAGCCTGCCCTCAAGATATAAAAAAGGGGAGGGGAAAAAAAAAAAAAAAAGGCAACACAATGAAGTTATGTCATCAATAAAGAAGCAGAAAGAAGGAATGAAAAGGAACAGGCTAGCAGAACGGAGACCAGGATGGGAACAGGCACACTGATCGCCTCATGAAGATGGGTTCGGCCAAACTCAGCAAACTGCTCAGAGAAGCTAGTACAGAAAGTCACTGGAAATAGGCACACTGGAGCTGGAAAGCAGCTCAAGCTGAGAGAAACAGACCCGTGCACACAACTGCCTTTCGCTGGTAAGCAGTTGCACATTATGGGGAATCATATGTCCTTAGAAACAAAGATTGTCCTGGTAACTTTACAGCTTATTCTCCTTATTAACAATCGGACGGTTTATGATCCTGAAATATGGGACCAAATTGAGGTCAAGGTGTGGGACTCTGCAACTAAAAACGACAAGGCTGCAGTGGGATTGCTCGGCACCTGGCGAGCAATCTCTGAATCCTTAAAGAGCCATGTGGGACCCCAGTCAGAAACGTGTGGTTTGCCAGACAGTGAGGGAGCTGCGGGCTCCTTCACTGATCCTTCTGCTACGCCATCGGCCCCTCTGCTGCTACAGCCATCGAAGGCTTTTGCTGTTACGCCCCCTGGTGACCTGGACGTGCCTTTTGACCCAGACCCTATTGGCCTTGAAAAGATGGATATGCTTTTCTTCAATCTGGGAAGAACGGGATACATAAGGCCCAAAGACCGAGCTGCTTGACAACTTAAAGCAAGACATATTGTTCAAAAGGAATGGAAAATTGAGACTTATTTGTAATGAAGAAAAGGAATGGAAAATGGAGACTGTTAAGTCATGGAACTTAAAGTATTGTTTGTTACCTTTTCTGATTGTATAGGCACAGGCTGCCCAGAGAAACAGTGGATGCCCCATCCCTGGAGATGTTCAAGGCCAGGTTGGATGGGGCTTTGGGCAACCTGATCTGGTGGGAGGTGTCGCTGCCCATGGCAGGGGGCTTGGAACTGGGTAGTCTTTTAAGGTCCCTTCCAACCAAAACTATTCCGTGATTCTGTGACATGAGTGATAATCTTATTCACATGTAAGTGTTGGAATACAGACTTCATTGATTAGTATTTAGGGGTGACATGGAAATCTCTATGGGTGCAATATCACATTCTTATTTGCACTTTCTTTAGACCATGTGCATTAAGAAACTTAATTTCAGCTAACTGCTATGAGCTTGATTTAACATAGCAGCAATTTTTATGAACTGTTTCAGCACTGACAATTTTTATCCAGTCCACTCATTACCTTGTTCAGTAAAAGCACTGCTGGAAAATGCTGGGTTTTTTTCTTCTTCTGGTTTTGTCTGTTTTCAAGCTGAGTAGGTGAACCGATTAGCTCCTCCTCTGTTCACTATCAGAAGAAGAGTTTGAAACTAAATAAAAATTGAACAGCTGAAACTACTTAGTAAATATTTACTGTTTTTAATGTATGGATGTTTAAAAGCAAATGTTTGAGGCTGCACTGGAAAAAACACTACAAAGAACATCTCCAGAATGAATGAGCTGTTTTTTTTTGCATGTTGTTAATATAATGGTTTACATTATATCTCTGTAAATTGGTAAAAGCATGAAATGCTGTAATTTAATCTTGCAGTGACACAGTGATTTGCTGAAGAAAAGCTGTATGGAAATAAGCACATTGTATCTATCTCAGAAAATTTCCTTTTACTGTTACTTCTGTTTTTCTCCCTTTTAAATGGAAATATTTGGTAATTGCAAAGTAGCCCTTCTTGTATCTCTTACATATTTCCATTACAGTTAAGTTATATTCTGTATCAGCAAGTGTCTGTATCTGGTACTTGGTAAGTATATGTTCAGTTAGCACTTCCATATAGATCAAAAATAACCATTTAACTTGTGTCCATTGATATTTCTTTATTTCATGATAGAAGCAGAGTGGTATTTGAGGCATAGTGGGAGACACTGATAAATTTATTTATTTATTGTGTAGTTTGTAGCAGTGTGTTTCAAAAACTTGGAACTTCTTCATGTTTGTTTGTTTGCTTGTTTTTTTTTTGGTGTTAACTGTATAACTAAGCCTTAGTTGTACTAAGAAACTTCTAAAATGTCCCACTATAAATAAATTTTACTTGAATTTTCTATACTACCTGTTGATGTTGGCTTATATTTGGAAAGTTAATTGATGGAAACACTATACTTTCTGTTGTCCTGTGGACCTCCATAGTGTGTGGATTAAATTTTTAGAGCAAATATGAAAATCTTTCTTGAAGCTCTCTGACAGTGTCTTGAAATCTTTTTATGTTGCCAGAAATGGTGGGAAAAAACTGTGTGTGCATGTGTGTGTTAAGACCCAGAGATATACATAGTAAATTGTTGAGTTACAACAAAAGAATTTTTTTCTCACAGTGCATCCTGGATTTAAGAACTGAGGCATTGAACAACTTACAGTAAGGCAGTGAATAAAAGATAAAGGGGAAGGAGGAAAAGAAGTCACAACTGTTAGTAAGGGATTGTTCTACGTACCTTTCAGGCACAAGATGAATGGTGCCTGAGTTGCCTAGATATTCTGGCATCCACTAAATTTATTGTTCTGCAAATACCTTGAATTTTTTCACATCCAAAGACCTGTTTACAGCACAGAGATGGATCACAGAGTTTTTCCTTCTTTTAGTTGTGTTGTCCTTATTCATCACTTACTTCTGTCAGGACTGTGATGCTTGGCTTTGTTTTTGTGCACAGAATTGACTAAACTTAAGCCAAGGATAGCTGGATGTGCCAAAGGACAAAATGCCTATTACTCAATATGTCGTGTTCGCTGTTATTAAACAGTAATCACTATAACTGAGGGGAACAGAAATGCTTTGAATAGCCCCATCCTATCAGTGCTTGCCATGAGCACAATGTACATCTTTTTGCCAGGTTATGTCACTTATTTTGCATTTGAAGTATAGAGGAGAAGCTGTCCTCTGTAGCCTCGTTGGGTTGTAGCTATCAGCAGTTGCTGATATTGTAAAGGTGATATTTGAATGTTTTGTAATATTTTGGGGGTATTAGTTACGAAACACTTTCTCTTTACTGTCTGGAAAGGAGTTGACCATTTTGTTATTGAATCATATTTATAGTTCTCTAAGCAAAGTGTGCAAAAGTAGTTTTAGCAAATGTTATGAAATAAATTAGAAAGGATAGCTTTTGTGTGATGTTTGTTTTAAAAGAATTAAATCTGGGTAGAGCTTCTGTGCTCAAATGTCAGGAGTTGTGGTATAAAGTAAGCCTGGGCAAAGCTAAATGTGCTGCTCAGGTTTACAGTTCCAGATTGCTTTTCAGAAGTAATAAAGTCTTGCAGCTTTAGCTGACAGGTGACTGACTGAATCTCTCTGGAGTGTTACACCACCATGAGACAGGAGATCTAATCACACTAGTTTTCCTTAAATCTCACAAGTACTCCTTATATAGTATTTTATGTGTACTTGGTTATTCTTAATATTATTTGCTGAGTTTCCATAAAAAAAATATAACTTAATTGACGGAGTAGTTAAATACAACATGTAATGGTTGGCATTTCAAGTTGGGATAATTGAGAAAAAGTGCAGTCCACGAGCCAGCATGCTTTGCATGGGAGTGTGTGTGTTCTGCCGTCTGTTTTCAAAGTCTGTTACTATGTGGACTTTTTATTGACCTTTTGCCATGGGCATGTTTCAAGCCCTGCTTTGTAACAGGATGGCGATTGCAAGAACAGAGCTGACACACTCCACTGAGAAGATAATTATTGGTGCTGCATAAACAGTTTGGGGAGATAAGATCTGTTTGGCATCTCTGGGGTACAAATAGCTGGGGAATGTAATCAGAAATCCTTGAAACCTTGGGCCGAGGTTTGGGCAGCAACGTTTACATGTCTGCTCTCACGTGTTTGCAGCTGCAAGGAGAGAATCTGAAACACAACTGAAGTACTGGAAGCAAAGGGAAATCCTGTTTATTGAATTGTTATTTCAGGAGGTTACTTTGATACTCCAAGTTTTATCTTTGTAGCCTTTTCCTATCCAGGGAGAGTAGAAGTTGCCTTCTTTGTACACAATGTGAAGTGTGTGTCTGTGGGATGAAGATGGGCAGTGAAACTTAGAAAAGTATTACTTGTTGAGAAAAGTGCCAGAGAAGCAGCAGCAAAGAGAAGTACAGCTCTCCAATTACTAAGCTACTTAGAGACAGATTGTTAGAAGAGAATCTGGAGAATATGAACAATACAAATAACTGGTGAAATTTGTGGCTATTTTTTTTTCTGGGACTTGTTAGGTGCTTTCTGTCACATGAAGGTGTTTTGGAAGCTATGTAAAGCTTTGGACTATCTGAAGAGAGATCTCGGGGCAGCGCGTGTTTTTTTGTTTGTTTGTTAGTTTTTTATTTTATTTTTTTTATTCCTTCTGGCCAAAATGTTGATCCCCATTTTCACGTGTGATTTCATGAGATAGAGTAGATCACTTGTTGTTTGGGATTAGTGCTAACTGTATCATACTTTAGTGTCTTTGTTCTGTGGTGCCAGATACTTGTGTATCCAGCCTTGTTGTTCTAATACTTGCGTTTAGCAGCCTTGTTGTTCTATCTATTTCATTCATACACTGGCCTTTCACTTTCACTCAGCTGCCTGAAATGGAAAAGGCCTGCTTACTGCACCAGAAATTTCCCCACTGTTTTATAGTTCTACTTTAAAAGCAGTAGAAATATGTTTCAGTTGATGACCATTTTAGTGCCCAGCAGTGTCAGCACCATGCTGACTGAGAGTCACTGCGGTTGTTTCACTGGCTACTCTCAGTGAGGCTTTACAACCGATGGAGCACATTGCTGTGATGAAGAAAGTGCAACTATAGAGCTCTGCAGTTTTGACTAGTTCGCCACTTTCTCCTCAGAGGATGTAGCAAATGACTTTTCAGTCAGTGTGTACTGACAAAGAGCTAATACTTTCTGCACTTATTTCTGGGACTCATATCCAAACGATGTATTAGAAATAGGAAATTGAGAGGATGTTAAAAGAAGTGAGTTCTGCAGCTGCCCAGGTTGTATGCAGCTCACGTGAGGTGCTCCATCTTCAGCTCTGCTAGGTGCTGAGCTCCATCTCCCAGCTACTCTAAGAGGCAAGAAGTAACAAGATTTGTCTTCACTACATTCTTTAGGAGCTTGTGTTGTTTCATGTAGTTAATATCAAAATGAAAAAAAAAGAACTTATTGACTCCATTGTCTTCTCTTGATCAAGGCAGAGTACAGGTGCTGTCTGTCAAGGGAAGAAAGGGAATGCCAAAAAAAAAAAAGAAAAAAAGAGAGAGGAGAGAAGAAAAAAAAACAAAACAACAACAACAAAAAACAACAATCAACAAACAAACAAACAAACAAAAAGCTACAATGCCTCAATAAAGCTTCTGCAAAGTCCCATTGCTACATGAGCATGAGAGACCGCAGCTGACATCCTGAGAGAAAACCTCCAAGAAGATAGTATTATGGAATCCAGGAGCTGGCAATTTTTAAAAAGAGGACAGTAAGACAGTTTGTCAAATGGGGATGGAAATGGATCTTAGTTTTGTCTGGGGATAAATTTAGGTGATGGTAGTTTTGCTGGGATTCAAGGAGTGGAAGATGAACCAGGGAAGTGGAGGGGGAGAATTGTGTATGTGGAGAGAACTCCATTGGAATTAAAAGACAGAGTTAAGAAAAATTGAGTTGTAGTTGGACAGAACCTTGCTTTCACATGGGCAAACTCTCTTGGGAAAAACTCTCTTCAGTCTTGGGAAAGAGCGAGCAGAATGAGTTGGGTGAGGTAGAGAGTAGAGTCAGAAAAACAAGAATCTGTTAAGAAATGTCTGATAGAGGGGAATGTTAGTACAAGGAAAGGTAAGGAAAAGTAAAATTTGCGTTAGAGAGCTGCACATTATTTTTCCTGATTTTCTTTTATATTATTCATCCCTTGGAAAGCTGTTGGGAAGTCTGACATAGAAAAAAGATATGAAGCAACTATTAAATTATATATATACACACACACACACACGATATATACATACATGTACAATATATAAAGGTTATGCTCTAAGTTACTTTTCCATGTTCATTTCGATAGGATGCTGTGCAGATTTACCTATTTCCTTTGTGGAGTGGAAGAGCTCATTCAATCCTGTAGGTCAGGTGCAGGTGTAAAAACCTGAAATCAATAGCCATTAATCTGATGCAGCCAGGATGTGTGGGTAGGAGAGCCCACATAAAAGATGTGGAAGAGAACTGGCTCTGCTATAACTGAGGGAGAAAAGGGAGGAATCTGATTCTTCCATGTAGATCAGTTGATCAATTAAAGAAAGCTCAATTTTCACACCTCTTCACAAAAGAGGTGTCAAAATTGAGACATTTTATGCAATTCAGATTACTTGTTCCAAATGCTCTGTTGCTGAATGTGTAAGAAAGTATCTGAAATTGTTACTACCTGCAAATGGCATCCAACATTATGACAGTTTATCAACATTCATTAGATAAGCATAGTTAGTGTTCTCTAGGACAGAGCACCCTGTTTGTTGTATGTGATCAGTATCTCATCCAAATTTAAAGTACATACTGACATATGTATGCACATACATACATGCATCAATTACTAAACGCAGAAATGTTTGATTCTATGGTAGAATCAGATGCCTTGTTCTTTTCTTGTACACAGATGTGTATATATATCCCGTTGAACTCTGCGTTACAGCTTAGTCTTGTGACTCTATTTAAAACTTTTGTGAGGCTTGGTGTTCAGAAGAAATTCTATAAGCAGATGAAGACCTCTAGGTTCTCATGTAGGGATGAATTTTGACTAATTTTTGTATCATTTCTGTAGAATTGTGAAAATAAAAACATAAGCAAAAATATTTAGGTATGAGCATAAAGTAAATGTGTATTCCACGGAGATTGTTGCTAATTTACATGCATTTTCTAAGAGGAAATAGAAGCAAACTTATTGCATTGACACTAACCCTGCCTTCAGTATCTGTTCTGATGGAGCAGTGTTCCAGGCTTTTGCCTGCATCTTGTCTGTGGTTATTAAAGTTGTGTTTTGATTTTGGGAATTTCTTCAGGACTGCAGTGAGTTTAACATAAGATCTATGAACCGAACATGATAATAATTGCCAGAAACTGTGGAAACCTGGGCCTGGTGACTAGGGAATCGCCGTTTCAATCAAAATTCCTTATTTATCCCCCCTTAAGAAATATCTTTGTCATATATTATAAAATATAATGTAAGTGAAAAACATGGTTTTGAATATAATGCAGAAGACTACGATACAGATGTAACTGGATTCACTGATGAGACCTTATAGTAGTCTTCCAGTACCTAAGGGGGAAGAGAGGGAACTTACAAGAATGGAGGAGAGGGACTCTTTATCAGGGAATGTAGTGATAGGACAGAAGGTAAGAGCTTTAAAAGAGGGGAGATTTAGATAGATAATAGGGAGGAATTTATTTTATTTTTTTTACTCAGAGAGTGGTGAGACACTGGCACAGGTTGCCCAGAGAAGCTCTGGAAGTGTTCAAGGCCAGGCTGGATGGGGCTTTGAGCAACGTGGTCTGTTGGGAGGTGTCCCTGCCCATGGCAGGGGGTTGGAACTGGATGGTCTTTAAGGTCCCTTCCAACCCAAGCCATTCTGTGATTCTATGAAAATGTACCCACCCCCTACAATCTGGAAGGGAGGACAGCTTAATTTTTTGTTAGAAAAAATCAAAAAGAATGTTTTGATTTCTCCTCTAACAGACGATGTCACATTATTTAATAACTTAGTATAGCTTACAATAATGAAAGATAAACCTTGAGAGTGGAGATAGTAAAATGTTTTTATTTTGGAATAGAAGTTTATCTCCAGAAGGTTACTAGTAAGGACGTCCTTCTCCTTTATCTGCTTATTGTAGATAAAAGTTGTAATTTTATGAGGTGAAAGGTTCACATTCATCTACGCAATCTTTTCCAGCCATTTAATAATCCATCTGTAAGACAAAGATTTCATAGGAATGTTGAAAGTATATATTGAAAATAGAAAGAAGCTATGGTAGCAAGTTTGTTGTGTTTTTTAAAATTTAATCTTCTTGAAGAATAGTAGTTGCTTGGTGCTTCATATCTGTTTTTCTGATTTTTATTTTTTTAAAGTTGTTTAAAAGAAAATGATACTTTGTCCTTAAAAAGTTTAAAGGCTGTGAGCACGAAGTGATTATTTATATTTTGCCCTCCCCTTTCTGTGGAGAAAGTGATAAATTCATGGCCAGTAACAGTGGCCATGGATAATGCTCATTTTAATGGGCAAAAATCACAGGAACAGTAGCTTATGAGGAAAAAGTAAAGAATTTATGTTTAGTATTAATCTTGAATACGTTAAAAAATGAAAGTAGTTTTGTTTCAGAATGAAGGAGAAACCCTTTTCTCTTTAGGATTCATCATTCCTTTATTTGATTTTTCATTTTAGTTTGTTTGCTCAAAGGCCAGTTGACATAGCAGATGTCTTTGCAGACTGATGGATAGAGGGAAGGTAGAAGGGAAAAAGCACTAATAAGATTTCAGTAGGTATATTCATGGTAAGGATTTGAGAGGGGACAGAGGGGGTTCTTTTCCCCCAAGTGTCTGTCTTGTTGATTCTTTTCTTACTGTGATGTGCCTGGCTTGTCTTGTCAGTAACTTGTCTTCTCTGCTCTGATCAGCTTTCATTTATTCAGCTACTTAATAGCATCTAGCTTTTCATACTTCTTGCTAACTGATAATATAGGGTGAACAGCTGTAGCTTTCTGTTCTAAATAAATGGAAGAAACTATAAAGATCCTGCATTTAATTCTCCTATTATTAATGATGTAATGCCTAAAAGATCTAAAATTATCCCAGAATATATCTGAAAAATCCATTCTGAGTTCATGTAAGATGTTGGCCTTTGCCAAAAGGCCAAGTAAACAAAGTCTGTATCATTCCTGGCTGATGTTCATCTTACTGATTTCACAGACTTTCCTTAACAGTTTCCACAGCTATCTCACAGAATCACAGAATTTTCTAGGTTGGAAGAGACCTCAAGATCATCGAGTCCAACCTCTGACCTAACGCTAACAGTCCCCACTAAACCATTTCCCTAAGCTCTACATCTAAACGTCTTTTGAAGACTTCCAGGGATGGTGACTCCACCACTTCCCTGGGCAGCCTGTTCCAGTGCCTCACAACCCTTTCAGTGAAGAAGTTCTTCCTAACATCTAACTTAAAACTCCCCTGGCTCAACTTAAGCCCATTCCCCCTCGTCCTGTCACCAGGCACGTGGGAGAACAGGCCAACCCCCACCTCACTACAGCCTCCCTTGAGGTACCCATAGAGAGCGATAAGGTCGCCCCTGAGCCTCCTCTTCTCCAGGCTGAACAAGCCCAGCTCCCTCAGCCGCTCCTCGTAGGACTTGTTCTCCAGGTCCCTCACCAGCTTCGTTGCCCTTCTCTGTACCCGCTCAAGCACCTCCATGTCCTTCTTGTAGCGAGGTGCCCAAAACTGAACACAGTACTCGAGGTGCGGCCTCACCAGAGCTGAGTACAGGGGGACGATCACCTCCCTAGCCCTGCTGGTCACGCTGTTCCTGATACAAGCCAGGATGCCGTTGGCCTTCTTGGCCACCTGAGCACACTGCTGGCTCATATTCAGCCGACTATCCACCATCACTCCCAGGTCCTTCTCTGCCTGGCAGCTTTCCAACCATTCCTCTCCCAGCCTGTAGCTCTGTTTTGGTTCTTTATCATCTTCACTATCTATTTATTTGAAAAAGAAATATTTCACTGTCAGTCTCTCAAATGCAAGTTTCTGCTTTAACTAGTGAATTAGGAAAGTAGTCCAACTTGTCTGGCTTCATTAACCAAGGCAAGTGATTTTGCACATAACCAAGTAGTAGTGACAGTTTAAATGGTTTCAACTTTACTGCTTTAATGTTTTCAGAAATAAGATTATTTTCAGAGAGACGTGTTCTGTTAGAACCTGAGTATCTGGAGGTCTGGTGGTCTGGCACACCTGGTTCATCTAGAGGCCTTTCCAAGGTCTTTCTCTTTGGTCACATCAGTAGCTTCTTCACTAAAGGCAAAATCATCAAAACTTACTGCCAAGTATACACCCTGGATGTGGCATGCAATTCCATTGTGCAAGAATATACTTCGAAAGACTGTTATCTATTTATTTATTTGTTTAACAAACATTTTAAATTAAAAAATTAAAAAGTATGGATACCATAGTGTGCCTTTGAAGATGTGTTCTGACTTTCAAAAGAAATAATAGCTTATGTGGACAGAAATATAAGTTGATTTATCCTTTTTCTTCTCATATTTTCAATGCATCATTCTCTAGAGAATCACCATATTCTTTTGCTTTTTCGTTCACAAGGGTGAATTTGCTAGGCTTCATTGTGACTTTGCCAGCCATTTACAACCAACTTCTTTCAGTTGTGGTAGGAACAGAATAAAGGAGTTAAACTAGTTATTAGGTGTGACTTGGGGTTGTTCTTGTTCTATATTAACCCTATGTGGGGTTTATACTACTTATACTAAAGTCAAAGTGTTCCCTGTCTATCTGATTTCTGCAAATCTACTATGGAGTAATGAGTTATGTGAGCATGGTTAACAAGATTTAGCTTATATTCTGTTGCTTCACTGTGACAGAAACCATTTTATGTTTGTTTTCTTTGGTGTAGTATTCTTCTAGAAAACTCAGAGGTGATAGCTTCTCCATGCAATTATTTCAGCTGCAAATTATGATCCTGTAGTTATCTTTCTATATGGGTTTCTTGGTTCTGTAGTCATTATTGATAAACAGTCATCACAGAAATACAGTAGTAACCGTTCTCTTTGATTTCTGGTTCAGTAGAGGAAGACCCTAAAAAAGCTTTAAAATTTAAAGCAAAAAGTAGATAAAAGGTAATATTATTTAGGAATCACCTCCAAAATCCAAGACAGTTGTTTTGACGTGGATTCTCAAACAGAAACCAATGTGAATTAGTAAAATAGGCTTAAAAAAACTTTCCTCATCATGACTATTCAGATACCAAGTATCTCTGAGCTCAGTCTAAAAGCTCTGAGAGTAGGGCAGGATTGCTTGACATATATTGTGTTGTCTTTTGAAGGAGTCTGCCCTTCCTGGGGACCTCAGCTGTTGCGTGGTTATGGATAACACTTGTCATGGCTAAAAATAGTTGCTGGAGAATCCTTTGTAGCTCAGTATTTCTTCATTGATAGATACGATTTTATTAGGTTCTAGTGGAAGGGGACAGGCTTTTTAGAGTTAGGTAGTATAGGTGACTTGCATAAACAGTGCTCCCATCACCCCACAAATCGTGGGCAGGCAGGAATTATCCCAAATGGGCAGGTGTTAGTCAGGGACTGTCATTCTGGCAAAACACTTCTAGCAAATGCTTACATTACTATTTCTCAAGTGCCATACATGAACATTTTCTATTCACACTTTCTAAAGAGAAAGGAGTTACATGCAATCCAAACTACAGTAATTACCTTTAATGAATGTTGTCAACACTGAATGTTAGCCCTTGTATTTAATGTCAGTGAAATCAATATTTTGTGGGGTGAACAGCTTCACAACTGAATCACTGAATGGCCGGGGCTAGAAGGGACCTCTGGATGTCATCTGGTTCTACCTCTCTGCTCAAGCTCAGATACCTAGAGCAGTTGCCATGGACCAGGTCAGGACATCTTTTGAGTATCTCCAAGGTTGGAGACTTTATAACCAATCTCTCTGGGTAATCCATTCCATTGCTCAGTCACCCTCACAGTGAAGAAGCTTTTCTTAATGTTCAGATAGAACTTGCTGTGTTCCAGTTTGTGCCCATGTCCTCTTGTCCTGGCACTGGGCACCACTGAAAAGAGCCTGGCCTCATCCATCCTTTTTGCACTCTCCCTTTAGGTATTTGTAGACATTGATGAGATCGCCCTCAGCCTTCTCTTCTTTAGGCTGAACAGTCCCAGCTCTCTTGGCCTTTCTTTATAGGAGTCCTTTCATCACCTTGGGTGCCCTTTGCTTTTCCTCTCTTCAGTATGTCCAGGTCTTTCTGGTACTGGTGAGCCCAGAACTCGACATACTATTCCAGCTGTGGCCTCAGCAGTGCTGAACCGAAGAGGTAAAAGACCATCTTCTTTGATCTACTGGCAACTTTCCTTCTAATGTAGCCCAGAACACCATTAACCTTCTCTGCAACAGGAACATGCTGCTCATTCATGTTCATCTTGGTGTCCACCAGAACCCCAGTGCATTTTTCTAGGAAGCTGCTTTCTAGACAGTTGGTCCCCAGCATATGCTGGTCCTCAGACACTTCTTCCACTCAGTATGGTCATTCAAAGATAATTGAGAGTAGCCTTGCAATGACTTTACCCTCAGCACTTGTGGGTACATCCCATCAGGGCCCACGGACTTGTGTGTGTTCATTTTGTAAGTATTCTGTGACCTGATCCTCTTCCATCAAAGCCATATCTTTTCTCTGGACTTTCCCCTGAGTCTCTGGGTCCTTGGATTTCTGAAGGCTAGTCTTAGTAGCAAAGGCTGGGGCAAAGAAGGCATTTCCTACACAAAACAGTGCTATTTCCAGGATTAGTATAGACTGGTGCTGATGCAACAAGTACTTCCATAATACTGTTTGATATAACCTGTCTGTTGGTTCAAGTGATTTTTTTGTTTGTTTGTTTGTTTGTTTGCTTAATGTTAGGTTTCTTTGCAAATATCTGTTAAACTTTATCTACCAAATAGCCTTCCATTTGTATTAGAACAGATTTTGGTCTTAACCTTCCTGAGCTGACTTCTTGTCATTATTCTTCACTACATTCCTGGTGACCCAGAGTAGAACATGTAGCACAGTCTCGCCTTTTTCCTTTTATTGGTCTTTGCTCCCATCTTGATGTTCGCAACTGTTGTAATATAGGACATCAGTGGCCAACAGTCTTTGGCAACTGTATTCTGCTTGCGATTATTCTTTTCTTCTTGTATTGGCAAAAACCTATGATCAGGCCTCTCTCTCTCTCTTTTTTTTTTTTTTAAATTTTTTTTTTTTTATATATAGATTTTTCTCTAGATAAGCTGGGTACCATTCTTATTCCTCTCTTTCTGAAAAAACACTTATCTTCTCCTCCACTCTGGCATGAATGGACCCCTTACAAGAATAACTTCATTCAAGACCATATGGTCACTTCCACTTTTGGTGGAAGTGACAGAGAGTGATAGTTCCAGTTTTAATTCATTTCAATTTTATTATAGTGAAGCAGAAAAGAAAAGGGAAAGGAAAGGAAAGAAAGCTATGTACCAGCCAGAACATTGATTGGTGGTTGCTAGAATTAGAAAGTAGTTTTGAACAGTGTCTTTGTCTGAAGCAAGCAAATGCCTGTGTGTGGATTTGATGCCCTGCATAGGTGCTTCAAATCATTTTCATTGCTGTTCTGAAAATAAGTGATTTTAGCTATTTTCCTCTGATATAGACTGGAAAAAGTTGTTTTAGAAAGCAATATGTACCAATGAATTTTGTCTGATAGTTTCAGACTGTCATGTTGGCTTCTCTCTCTCTCTCTTTTTTTTTTTTCCCTGTTCATTGTACTATGATGCTATATTCTATGATGCTGTCATTTTAATTTACTTGAGCAAGGAAAATATCTCATGGTTTGGAAACTGATAATTTTATTGATCTATGCAGATATTAACTTGAAGACATAATGGTTACGATTACTGAGTGTATTCAAATGAATCCTTAATTTGGCTGGTTTTATATTCATAATGTATGTGTGTGAGATGTGTGTGTGTGCGTATATACAAACATATATAAAAATCTGTTTGGTTTTGCCCCACATGGAAGGGAATTCCCAAGGGTCACTGAAGGGCAAAGAAGACTGACCTCTTCTCCAGTCTTAGCAGAGTACAGTGGCATCATGCCTGACTTGTACTGCTGCATTTTTATTTTAGCTAGGACTGATTCTGCCCTGCTGGAAATTTTTTCCTTAAAGTTTAGGTTTATCACAATAATAAGTATTAAATAACTCATACCGGTTCTTAGTTTGTGTCTCTCATTGCTGCTGTAACAGTTTTAGCATATGAGTTCCATGATTTACATTCCTATCAAGGTTTTTGTTTCCCATGGCTAAAAGTTCAAAGTGTCCTGACTTTGCACCCAGTATTATTCTTATGTTTAAATTTAAATAATGAAATACTTTTACCCTTAAACAAATATTTTGGTTTATTGAAGATCTTGTTTTTGCAGACTATGTAAGCAAGTTTTTTTTCTTCAAACTAGATCAAGACGTTGGTCAACTGGTCAAGAGCAGGGTGGGGTTTTGTAAGATCATAAGTATTTCCAGAGGATAAACTAGTTCTACTACAAAGCCAGAGCAACTGCAACTCTTCTGTGTGTGGTGGTTTGTCTAGATGTTTTTTAGAACATGCACCTAGAAATGCTTGGCATACACAACTTAAGAGGAGTAAATGCAGATAAATGGAAGGATGTGAAGGTTTTTGTTTTTGTAACATTCCTAACTGTAATACCAGGGGTATCCAGGGGCACTAAATGTAGTCTCCATCTTTCCCTGTATCATATAACTGCAGATACAGTCCCTTTCAAAGGTTTATTGTGCTTCATCTTAATTATATATTTTGCTTGTGGATGTAGCTTATTGTTATCAACTCTCCTCATGTTTAAATTGTGAACGTACCTAAAGCTTACCTACAACTCTCTCTTATGTCTAAAGAAACAATTTTAATGTTGCTGTTTAGCTGGGACTTTGTAGATGCACTCGCTCATTTATGACTAATAAGTTCTCTAAGATTACATGATCTTGGGTCAGGAAGACCCTTGATAGGCATGTTTTCTGGGGGGGTTTCTCACCAGAGTGTAAACTGAGATGAATCTTCATAGTGCAGACTTTGCAAGGTTTGTCAGACCTTAGATATGTGTTTGGGGGTGTAAGGAGGTGTCTGTGCCAAGAGCCCCTGTGGATGACTCTGAGAGGTCTGATGAACCCTTAAGCCCTTGCAGGATAGCTCTGCTGGCAAGGTTGTAGGAGAGAAGACAGCCTTAACTCCTTCATCTTTCAATCTCAGAAGGTGTGATATTGTGGGGGAAAAAGAAGTAACAGGGCAATAGTTGACTTAGCAGAATTTAAGTCCCAAAGTTTTCACTCAACTGTTTGATTTACTCTGCTGGAAATTCTCCTGGGCCCTGTCAGCAGCAAAGGCTGCCTCACAGCATTACTTAAGCATTCAAATGGAAGTAATTATGTTTTCATGATTTCTAAATTAGTTCTGCAAAATGATCTATAACTTTCACAAGGGAAATGTTTTTTATTATGTCAACAAAATTTTTGTTATGTTAGGTAAAAATTTATTTAGCTGTCCCTTCTTTTTTTCAGCTAGCTATTTCATTAAGTACTTCTTTTGAAATGTGATAGAAACTTCATGATTATATTTTTTGTAAATGAAATATTTGCTTTATTTTTTTAAATGTCCTTAATGCTGCAAAAAAATTAGATAGAATTAGAACCTTGTCACTGAATTGGATTTGTTGATGTTTTTGTTTTCTGCATAATTGGTCTTCCTGTTGATGGTTTTTCATCTGCAGAAAGCTATTTTACTACAAAACAAACAATGCGTTGTTTAATCTTAACCAGTTCTATAGCATAAGTACTAACTTGTACTATAGTTGGGTCACTCTACTGTGCTTTTACAAAAATTATTTAATGAAGAAAAAATGTACATAGCAGAAAAACAGTCATTAAAATTTTCACACTAGATACATTTATGGAAGACTAAGTGTTTAAGTCTGGTGAGGTTAATAAGCTCCACTGCTCCTCTTGATTCTAAGTCATTTCTTCCGAAAAGATATGGGAGGGTGGTCAAAATGCATGCTATCAGAATTTGTGCATACTGGAACAGTGAGGAAAGAGCACAAAGTTTCAAGTCATTGTAGCCTGTACTTGATGATCACCAGTTCATTTTTTGTTGGTTGGTTTTGTACTGCTGTTACACAAGGTACCTTCTGTTTGCATATAGCTCTTTAATACAACTTTCCACCAAGCGTTGGAATTGATCTATTTACAAATATAATTTCAGATAATTAAACTACTAGAAGCCTTCCTATAGCTGAACAAAAGTGGTTGCAAATTGAATGCTCTGTAGAAATTGCAAGATCTAAATGTTCCTACTTCTTTTTTCCTTTTCTTATTTCGATCTCAAAATCCTATTCAGCTTGTTTTAATGATGCATTTTAAAACCTAGCAGGAAAAATTAGTCAATGAAACACTGGGTTTCTGTTGTAACTAAGATGTGACTAATACCGACTTTTGTCCAATTGATACATAGATGTTATTTCTGTATGTATGATCATCTGATAAGACTATCTTCAAAATTTGGAAAGTTTTCTTCAGTATCACAAGTAGGCAGAACTAGTGAAATGGAGAAGGGATGAGGAACATCTCAAACTATACAGAAATACCCTACTTGGAGGCAGTGGTTTCTGGTTTACATTGAGAAAACAGCTTTTACAAAATCTAGAGAGAATTATGTTCTAAGGTTAGGTATCAGATAAAGCAATAAATGGTATATTAAAATGCTGAATCTAGAGGTGTGAAAATGAGCTGTGAATGTTTTCTGGAATATAGGTATGTAACTCAAAAGCCAGAGAGCCATAGGTTACTGAGTTGTTGTGCAGAATAGTCCAAGAGGTAATGGGCTTTCTGGAGCATGGAAGATGCATTTTGTGCTCTCCTGGTGGATGGAGAAGGGCTGTGAATTCAGGGACACATACATCTAGAAGCATGACCCAGATAAATTGTGTATTAGATTTTTAATGTGCATCTTTCATTCATTCCAGTTTGTCCTGAAAAGTTTGATGTAAATCATGCATTTCAGAGAAATTTGGACCTTCCTTTCCTATTCCATATTGAATTTTATATACTTTGGTATATGGAGTTGGTCTCCTCTTTCCTGGCTACATATTGTACATAATTTGACAGATATGTTTTGGGAGTGTCTCAAATGAAATAATAATGAGAAAACCTAAATTAATCCTGCTAAGAGTTAAAAAATAAAATAAAATGTTGGTGAAGTCTGTTCCTTAAGATGTTTTGTGTATTCCTGCAGATGCAAGCTTAGTCTTCATAGTGATTATAAGATGCAATGTTAGGGCTGTGTAGGAATGTGAAGATTTGTGTAGTCGTTAAACTTCAGCAGCTAAATCCCTTTGGGCATCTCTGCTGCAATAATTACTATTTCTTGCATTGCATTCAAATACCATTGAGTATTTAAGTCTTTCAGAAACATTTGTTTGTGGAATAAAATTAGATGAAGAGTGATTGTCATCATCTGTGTTTTAGAGTTGGGCTGTGGAAATGAATTATGTGATATTTTGCAGTGCCTCGTGTGAGACAACTAGAATCTATTGGCTTTTTTGCGGTATGTTGCTCATCATACACGTAAGGTGACTTTAGCTTAATTTTCAACTTTGGATCCCTTTAAAGAGGTCAGCAAGTATTATAGTTAAGGGCGATCTTACTAGTAGAGGCTTCTAAAAGGCTTTTAACTAGGTTCCTGTACAAAAGCTTGTAGTGAAACTAAACTGCCATTCTATGAGAAGAAAGATATTTCCATAGATAGATAATTGTTTAAAAGACAAAAAAGAGAAGGTGCATAGAAATTGTTAATATGTCCAGAAGAATCCACTGGGCTTCTGCAGAGACTTGTGTCTTTCAACACCTTCATAAGAGACCAGAATATGGGTAGAGAACAGTGAGAAGACCAAGGCTTACATATGAAAGCTACTTTAGATTAAGAAGAGCAATGTCTAATTTTGAGGACCTGCAGAATGACCATCAGAATATCTGTGAGTAATTGGACAATAAAATGACAGGCACATTTTAATGTAGATAAAGAGATAGGAAATACTGCACACTGTGTAAAATTTTACAAATGGAACGATAGGCTCAGAACTTACCATTAGCACTCTGCAGTAAGATCCTGTGGTTCATAAAATACCAGCTCAAAACCCAATGATGGTTTAAAAAAAAAAGCAAATGAATTTTTAGAGATTGTAAAGGAAGAAGTTCGATATAAGTTAGATAACGCTATTATGCTGTTGTATAAACCACATGTATGTATAAATTCACTCATATCTTGATTACTGTGTGACAGCTCTGCTCTCATTTTCTTCAAACAGTGTAGTACAATTAGAAAGAGGTTCAAAGAAGGATGGCAATGATAATCAAGGAAAAAAGGAATGGCTTCTATACAAGATTGAATAACATGGAATTCCTCAAACTTTAAACAAAATGACCCTGGAACGTATAAAAGAGGTCTGCAAAGTTTTGAATAGTATAGCAGGATGTTTGGAATCAATTTGTCACTGATTTGGGTCACTAAAAGAAGTTAGGTACAAAACAGACAGGTACAAATTGTTCTTCATGCTACCAGTGGTAAACCCATGGATGTTCTCAAATTATACTGTGTACACTGAAAGCTTGCATGGTTTTAGGGGTAAAATGGACAGTTATAGACAAAAGGTGCATTGGGGATGGTGAAATACATAGGAGCATGCCCAGTTCAAGGAATGTTAACATTTCGTTTGTGCTTTTATGCATTTGTACCTGAATTCAGGCACTTCATAAACAAGAGCACTCAATTTTATTTGAAGAAGTAAGTAACTATTTGAGCACCACATAGGAACTGTGTAGAAAACTCAGGGATGAAATGTAATTCCCTTGAGCTGCATTTGAATTATCTGAGTTATTCAGCATTTCCTATTCTCATTCATTGCACTGATGCCTGTAACCAACAAAACAGGATAACTGTCTCCAGAAGTCTTATGTGTGCAAGCCTGACTCATCCCCAGGAAACGGTCTATCCTCTCCATTAGAGGTAACAACTGTGTCTCAAAAAATGCACTAAATAAGCATGTAATTAAATTGTAGTAAGTCAAAGGACATTTACAGTTTTGCAGGCAAGTAGGGCTTTCTGGCTGGAGTGATAGTCTGAATTATTTTTCAGCTACAATACAGGTGTTTAAACCATTCTTTCTAGGACTGTAAACCGAAAAGCAGTTCAGACCAACTGCAGGGTTCACTCCCAAAGCAGTGGTGTTTTGTTAGGATAAACTTTCTCTGGTGAAAGGAATAGTTGAACAGTCTGCTTTTTTCTTGAGTATTGTGTGTATATGTGAGGAAAAAATAATAAATCTCAGTTTCTGGTCTGACTTCTCAACATTTTAAATTGCTGTCTTCATCTATATAAACAATCTCTTGTTTCTGTTTCCTTTTTTAAAAGTGAACAGATGTTATCAAATTAAAGCCTGACAAGAATTTTGTAACTGAGCTACACCTTTTACTATATAGTATCTATAGCCATGGATGTTTCCTGGTTGTATTTATCTCAGAATCACAGAGTTGTAGGGGTTGGAAGGGATCTCATGAGATCATTGGGTCCAAACCTTGCCCTGCCAAATCAGATTCCCTATAGAAATTATGTTCCCTATTTATACCTCTTAGAAATGTAAATAAAAAAGAATGTAAAGCTGTACGTGTTAAGTCTTAACTCTTTAATATCTCTATCCTTCTTTCCTTTTAATCGCTTCATTTTTCCTTTGGTTACCTGATAAACATTAATTCCTTTAACAGTGTAGGTTTCTTGCCTTTCTCTCTTCCTTCTTTATTTTCCTTTTAATCTGTTTTTTTCTCCTCACCCTGTGTATCTCAGTGTCATCATCTCTTTCTTCCCTGTGAACTTTTCTTCTTTTGGTAAGGGATTAATTCAATGAATCTGGAAGATTTGGGGTGGGGTGGTAAATTCCCACCCATGTCCCAAGAAATGTAACTCTTTCCCCTCTGGTCCCCTGTTTAGGAAATTATCAACGTACAGAGAGGGGATACACATGAGGCCAAGCTTCATTGGGAGCTGAGTCAACATTATTTCAAATGAATGAATAACAGTCCAGTTCAGAGTTGGATGTAAATTTAGCCCACTGTATTTAACATAGATGCTCTAAGTTCTTAACAGAAATTTGAGAAACAAGTTTGTTCATGTATGTGATAAAACTGATTTGGGTTATAGAGAAATTGGTTAGTTGGAAGGTTTAAATATAATTTTCTTACTGATTTTTCTGATTGTCCTTGTACCATATTACCATTAAAAGAGAAAGAAAAAAAAAAAAAAAAGGAAAAAAAAAAAAAGAAAAGGCAATGGATCCAGGTGTAGCTGTTAGACAATGGAAGACATTCACGTTAATGCTTCTTAGTGGGGAGAAGTGTTAGCTCCCTGAAGAAGTCTGAGGAGTTGGTGGAGGCTGTTAAATAGTGTTCAGGTTGGAGAAGGCATAGGGCAAGGGAATGAAGTAGGACCCACAGTCACTGAATTCCTTTCCATTGAGCTTTTGTTGGCCATCACAGGAGGAGGAGGAGTCAGGTAATGAGTCTTTTTGCCACTAAAGTGGCAAAATTAAAAAAAAAAAAAAAAAAAGCAAAAGTAGAGGGAAGGGCAGCCAGAATATAAGCAAGAAGTTCATGAGAAGTTGGAATAGGGATTGTGCCTGAAGCTCTGAAAGTGTACGTGCACTGCAGACTTTCCCTTTCTGCAGTCTGTTAACAATCTGGGGGGGACCCTCTGAACCCATCGTAAACACACCAGTATCTACTTCTCTATACAAGTTTTTCTTCCTTATTCTCATGGGAGGCTGTGGAATTAGCTCTAAGTATAAGCAGGCTGACTGAGATCCCCGTGTCCTTTGGTGAGAAGAGACACTTCTCTTCTGCTCTTCGTGTCATGGTGGGATGTGAAGCTGAGGAAATAGACTGAAGGAAGCAAAAGCACACAGAGGTGTTACTGATGCAAGGTTCCCAGCCAAGCTGCGTAAATGCCAGGCAGCTTTTTGAGGACAATAATGATTATGAATGAAAGATCCAGAAGGCACTCCAAGGGTTGATGAAAGCTGCTTGCTCCCAGAACTGTCTTGAGGGTGAGAGTGCAGGGACCATTACTTCTTCTGGTGTGGTTTCCCCAGTAGGAAGCTCCAGGTGAGGTCCTCGATAGTGTTTGGCCCCTCAGCTGCAGGGTACCTTGGGCTGTCAGCCTCTCGCTTTCCTGTTCTCTTGCATTGTCCCCAGAAACAAAAGGTGTAACCTACAGAAGAGCTGATGTATAGAGCAGCTGACTTGCTCTGAGCCTGTCTTGCAAAGACCCCAAAAGATACTTATTTTGGGCAAGTGCTGCTGCAAATTTCTATCATATCACTTGAATCAATCTTGCTGTGCTTTCCTCTTTCATATCTTCCTTTTAGTTTAGGTGTTCATGCTTCATACTTTTTTTTTTTTTTTCTTTCCTTTTCACCGTACTCAACTTTTCTGTCATTTCGACAATTTATTTTGGGCAGTTTGATGTTACTTCATTAAATTTGTAGCAGAAGAGGGCGCTGTACTCTGGAGCAGTCCAAGAACAGTTTGGAGTGGGTCTAGAAGCAGAATGTGAATACAGCGTCTTCTTTTGCAATTTCCTTATTGCCTTGCAAGAATAAAGAATGAAGTTGATGGCTGCTGCAGAGATCTCCTGCTACAGCTGTTCTTTTCATTGCCACTGGGGAGTGCTGCACTGTTTCTGTGCTGTGGCATCCTTTCCAACTATGCTGCAGAAAGTTACAGAGGAGTGTGGACTACCCTGTGACCCCCAACAAGAATACAAAGTTTGTTAAAATTCATTATCCTTTGTGTTCTGTGATGTTCAACCTGTCTGAAAGTAGCAGCGTTTTTTTTTTTTTCTTTCAGAATTGACTCATGTTTATACATTTAATAGAGTGAAAACAGTATGTTGTTAATTGAGGTAATAAACATGCTTTTCTGTTGTGCCAGGAGCACCAAATCCAAAGTCATGTATACAAACAGTATGGAACTGTAATACATTAAGTAATAAATATTCCATTCAGTCGTCAAACCTTGTAGGAACTTCAACTAAATGAAAAAGGCAATGTGTCTTATATCTACACGCTTGCCACCGTGGGAATTCTGTAGAAATGAGTGTTGTAAACATTTTTTCTTTCATTTTGACAGGTAATATTTGAAGCTGAAGTCTCAGATGGGAGAAATGGCTACATTGCCATTGATGACATCCAGGTTCTGAGTTACCCTTGTGGTAAGTAATGATTAAGAGCTGCATTTTACTCCGTCTTTTCAGGACATATTTGATATTGCTGTGGACTGCTGAGTTTTCATCACTTGATCACAGATGTTCTTTGTTCTTTCGATAGCATTTCTGTTGTAGCTTCCAGGGTAAAATGTAGTGCAATAGCAGTTTACCTGGGTAAAATCTCTGTGTACCAGAAGTATTGCAAAAATATAGAAGCAGAAATTCTTTAGTGTCCTTTAATGATAACCATAGCTGGTGTGCATGATAAAATCGGGTTTTAATGTTAATATAATGTTATATTCACTGATTACAGAAAACAGAGTTGGCAGATGCATGTGGGTTTACCAGATTTCACGTCCTTTCTTACTTGGGGGTATTTTTTTCTTTTTTTTTTTTTTTTTTTTTTTCCAGCTATCAAACTGTAGAAGGAAGTTGTTTTTTTGTGGGTTGTTTTTTTTTTTTTTTTTTTGGTTTATTTTGTGGACAGACTCCATGTTCACCTTTTCCTGTTTAATCACAGACAAAATTACACACATGCAAACCCAAGTTATGTTAATTCAAATGTTGCACACACAAAAGTTCTGAGGAAGAAATTATTACTGACACTTGCTATGACATTTGTGTGTGTGTGTGTTGCTGTTCATTTCGTTCTTTTCCACTCTTCCGATCTTCCCTAGAAATCTTCTTTCTCAAATGTAATTTCATTTTAGTGTGCCTCATGGCTGATAATTTAATTGCTTTCTGAAAGATAACACCACAACAAACTTCCTTCTCTAGATTTGTGAGAAGATGGTAAACGATAAAGCTTCAGTGGCAACCTCGCACCTTCTTTTCTTCTACCCCAAATCTGTTAAGACCACAGCTCTCATGGGCTACCAAGTTTAAAGGGGTATTTGGGTTACTTCTTTATATTTTAGCCACCCCAACTATCTGATATGATAGTTGATCAGATTCAGCAAAACTCTCCTTGTCTTCAGTATCTGGCTTGTTTTTTTCCCCCTCATTTTCCTTATTACTAGATAAGGTACTTGGGCATGGTCAGGACAGCAGATTATCAGCATGACACAGTATTCAGATAAGCTTTTCTGTGCTGATCTTTCAACCTTTTTCCTTCCACTTTTTTGTTTTTGTTTTTTTTTTGTTTATTTTACTCTAAGCACAAAGAAATAACAGCTCAGCCACTGTTTTAGTTGGTGGCCCTTGAGAAAGGAATGGGTGAAAGCTGTGTAATATACCCATTCCTCAAATGTGTCTGTCAGCTTCGTATGTCTAATAAATCCTTCAGGTGGTCGTGCCACAGAGCTTTCCTAGGAGTTTTGCCAGTGTGGGAAATAAATTTATCAGCTACTGAAATATTATGTTCAACAGCAGAAACTGATTTCATTTAGTAAAAGAATGGAGCTCAGTTACATTGCAAATAATCTGAGCAATATCTATGTTTTTACTTGAGCAATATCCTTCTAATTGGCTTTTTCTCAGTATGACGGATTTTATACAATTGAAATTCTTTGGGATAATTTTTGTAATGTGCTACTGACATTCTGGCATTTGATCTCCTTTTCTTTGCTTTGATTTTTAAAAGATTATATTATAACTCATGCATAAAATAAAGTAGTAGGATCACCAGAGGAGAAGGGAAAGGACTAAAAGCACTCTTTCTTCTTGAACGGAGATGAAACAAATCATTTTCTTTCCTCTGTTGCTGTTTTTCAGCCAAAGGTTGTTACAATATGCGTCTTTGGGGAGACAATAATGTTGCTGGTACCTTTTTTTAGCAATAAGTGCTATTTGTAACTTGTGTTTTCCACCTCTGCAGATAAATCTCCACATTTCTTGAGGCTGGGGGATGTAGAGGTCAATGCAGGACAGAATGCTACATTTCAATGCATTGCTACGGGGAGAGATGCAGTGAATAATAAGTTATGGCTCCAGGTAAGGCCAACTCATCCAAGTCTATTTGGCTAGAGGACAAAATGCTTTCTGGAGGGGAAGTGTTTAAATTCATTTTTTCTTCTGCATGCAAAACAGTTTAAATAAATTTTATGTTGGAGAAAGTTGTAATGGAGAAACTTGTAATCAGTTCTGTAATGTTTAACAGCCTTGAATTAAAAATTAGGACAATTTTTATGGCCAATAGAGGAAGGTTGTTCTTTAAGGCATTTTGGTCCTGCTGCTTGTAAATAAGTTCCTCTGTTTGTATCAAAATTTTTTACCGTTAACTGCATATAATTGGTATTTGGTGTCAAGTAAAACATACATGTAACACAGTTGTCATACATTTCTGTACATTTTCAGAACTTTAAAGTACATAGTTTTTTGCAAAATTTCTTTGAAATGGACTATAATCAGTTAGAATTCCTTTAATATTTTTTTTTTCAAATATACTTCTGAAATTAACTATAATCAGTTCCTTCAGTGTGTTTTTTTTTTTCTGTTATTAGAGAGTTGGGCTGGCAAACCTTCAGTAACAGTTGCATATAGACATGTGATAAGCTTCAAATGTAAAATAAAAATAAAAATAAAAATAAAAAATTAATAGGAGCATTTGATTAGGAAAATCTAACAAGCAAAATGTATTGCCAGACATATGTCTGCAACATTTAAAAAGGGGGCAAGCATCAAACAGCAGCTGCACTGCATTTATCAAAAAGGTATCTTATCAGTAGGAAGGATTTGTACTCCATGTCTATGAGTAGTACACTGAGCATGTATAAAACACATTCATTGAGGAAGAGGAGTTTGATTTCAGAGACTTGCCAAAGAGAGCATGTAAAGGACACAAACTGAAATTAAGCTGGCATGCTATACCACAGACAGAACCATAACAAGAAGTGCATACAGGAAAAAATGTAAAGCACCACCTTCAGTAGATAATTGGTCAGAAAGGGCTGACAGCCAGCCAGCTGGAAATCTTCCCTATCACTCGGTCCTGTGAGTCAGATAACTCTGACAGATTATCCGTGCTTACTTTCAGGCCCTTGAGAAGCCCAGTTAACAGACAGACAACTCAGAAAACATATGTTTTGTCCCTTCATGTACTTTGTGGGTGTTTTTTTTGTGTGTGGATCACGGATATGGTGCTTCCTGATGGTACAGATGTCTTTGACGTTGGAATAACTACACTTGTGCTTATGAAGTGCTTTGATATTCTTAAAGATACCTTGCTACTAAAATCATATGCTGAGACTTGCATTCCCCTTCTTATTTTCTCTTAAATAATGCAATATTTTCACCAATTTAAAGGTGAACTGTAATTTTTTTTTTCCTTCCCTCATTGTTCCAACCCTCCATCCTACTTTCCAGGTGTAAACACAAACCTTCCACTTTCCCACCTCTGAACACAGCAAGTTCCTGCTGTTTTGCTCAACTAATAGTAAATTGACTCCTTTTCCTTAAAACATAGGGTGGATGTATATGAGGCCTCATGAGACTCTGAAGTGTGTGACTTGGAAGAGGTTCACTTTAGCCTTTGACCAAACCAGAGATTCATAAAGCCTGGATACCTGGGAAGGAAGAGCCAGAAGATCAAATCAAATGCCTAAGTAATTGTTTTTGAGAGCCCTGAGCTGAAACATTCTAGGAATGTATTTTTCTCATAACAGCAAAGGCCAATGAGGAAAAAAGAAAAAATAAAGACCAATGAAAAAAAAAAAAAAAAAGACACTTTCCAAGTACACCGTGTTAGAGAAAATAGCTTTTGGTCATGTCCCTGTTGAAAGAGAAAAGATATTTCCTTGGGGGCAGGGAGCAGGAGGAGGGAAGAGAGAAGAAAAAGTAGCATGCAAGTTGCTATTAACACAGTCTTTCATAAGTAAAGATCCAAGGTCCAGTCTGGGACACTAGGACTTTCTATATCTGAAATGATCTGTATCTAAATGATCTAATGATCTGTTTGCTTGCATTGAAGCAATAGAGTTGTGCAGGTACAGATTTCATTACAGAATCTACCACTGCTCTCTGGCTTTCCCAGCCCTCTACACAGAGGGCCTGAGGTAAATTCAGCAGCAGGGGGAAGCAGCCACCCTGCTTTGTTTTCAGAGTTGTGCTGTCTCTGGGTGCAGTCCCCTAGCTGCTTCAGCTATAATCTCATATAAACTCATAATATGAGTTGCAGCAATCTCAGCTTCTCCCTCCCTATCCCTTGTGTGATCTAACACTGGAGCTTTTGCACCTTTCTTGTAGGTCAGTTCAGGAGACTGATCTGGCTGAAAAGGATTTTTGTTGTTTTTGCTATTAGGGACGGGGGGATTATTTTATTTATTTTATTATTATTATTTTTTTTTTAGGGCAGTGTGTGTGTGTTTTGTGTTGTTTGCTTTTAGCTTGATTCACATCTGAATTGCCTAGCTATATAAAAAGTGCCAGCAGATGGAAAAAGATGGGGATATTTGGTCAGAAGCAGGGAAGAGTAAAGTGTTGTAACAACCAGAGCTGAAGTTAAGAGTGGATCTCAGTGGGGTGTCACATTGTAGTGACCTGACTATAATTTTCCAGTTAGTGGAGATAAAACCCTGATAATACACAGATGATCTGTGTGCGTGTGCATTTCCACTGTTTTTTTTGTTTCTGTGTGTATATATAAATTAAGTGCACGTAACTTTGTGTGGCTGAAAATAGATGAAAATAGGCACAGCATTTCAATACACTGTTTTTGAGTGTTTATTCCTGTAACAAGTCTTCATCAACTCCATTTTCTACAAATGCACCTCTGTAAAAAATTCAGACAAAAATGAATTAACATTGAATTGAACTTCTCCTGACATTCATTAATGTAGATTTTGCTTGTTTATTTGTTTTTAGATTGTAGCTTGTCTCCTGTCCCCTTCCATACTCCTTCACCTCCCAGCCCTGCATTTTGCAGCCCCACTGGACCAAGGTCTGGGACAGTCAGAGCTCTGGCATTGAAAGATAAGCAGTAAAGATAACAGAAGTCGTTAAAAGTTGCAGCTGCATAAATATAAAACAAATATTTACACAGATAAAGAGATTTAACTGGTTGAACAAGATGATCTGAAACATACCTTTTGTGACTGCATATTAGGTGTGGGAGCAGGATAGCAATGCAGCACTTTTTCTTTTTCTTTTTTTTCCCCACTTTTTCAACATGATATAGTATCCATTCTATTACGGTTGCAAGCTGAAGTATTTTCCTCATGGCCTACAATTATTGGCAAATTCTGAAAGAATTTCAAATCCTTAGGTTTTGTTTAAAGTGAACATTGATTTTCTTTTTGAAATGCATTCATTCAGTCTTGGTGTGTATTATCTTTTCACCTACCATCACCACCTGAATGTAGTGCTGCAGGCTTCTTTCCCAATATTTTTTTCCTCTTAAAATTTCCCCACACTATGTGTATGTCACACACTAACAACTTTAGGTTGGTGCTGCTGTATGCACTGAGGCCTTTGGGTTGTGTGATGTCTCCCCACACCCGCGATGGTAACCTGGCATTTCTACCTGCTATGCTGGAGAACAATCTAAATATTAAAATGCAGAGATTGGGCTGGGGAGGCTTCTTGCCCATTTTATTTCTCTAGTGTGTGAAGAAAGCTTCCATGGTTTTAAGCTTCATTTCTCTACTGAGACAGTGCAGAAACAGGATTGCCTGAATAGAATAAATGGCATTTTGGTACACAAAGACTCCAGAAAGCAGTGTACATATTGTCCAGCATTTGTTCTGTGGATCTGATTGGGATATCAGAGCAATAGGGTTTTTTGCATAATCAGGCTGTGTTTAACTGCTTCCTGCGTTGGGAACAATTGTGGCTCCCATAAGCCCAATGTGATTTTCAGTGTCTTATCGATGTCCAGTTTAACTGGACACTCGCACAGCGCAGAGAATAGAGCTTTTTGCTTGAACATCTGTTAAACCATATGTCTTGGCACCTGGTTCAGATGGCGATAACTGCGGCACTAATGAGTCCATCCATCATTGCTGAGCTCTGCATTAACACAGCATTGGATTAGGGAAAGCGGCTTGTTCTGGCTTTGCAGCCGGATGTATTTTGCCATGGTCTTCGGCGAAGCCATTTGCTCTGGTAAATCTGAAATTCAAAGGGGGTAGCACACGTATTTAAATGTTTAATACGTGCCTGGTAATCCACTGCAGCTTGTCATGGAGCTGTGGCGAGTGGGCCAATCTGTCAGCAGTGGCTGTGGGCACTGGCTATCGGCCGCCCCACTTGGGCTGCCAGGGCTGGCAAGTCAGCCAGCGCCGCTTCTGCCTGCGGAGAGGCTCATCAGCATTAATGTGGTCTGATCCAGCCCTTCTCTCCGCCAGAGGAAAATGTCGTTCCTTGCGGAGTAACAGATAATTAAAGCAATTGCCTGAAAGTAATAATTGAAAAAGTGAAATTAGAAAGCATTATGGAAAATAAAATGCAAATTGCTGTAACAACAATGGAGTCGGGCTGACCTCCCAGCAATGCCAACTGTTACCGGATGATGAAAGACCGTCTGCATGGCTCGTTTGTTCATGCCCAAACAACAGTCCCTAACAAGCTCCTGTTCTTGAGGAAGCTGCCATGGCCCCTAATACCATGTTTAACGGTGTATTGGGTTGAGGTGTTGGTTGCCACAGCGCATGATTTGATGTGCATCATTCATCTGCTTTTCAGTGGTTAGGTACTAGCCCTCTAGATACTGCATGTATGTAGTCTTTAAAGAGGATTCGGGCTGAGCACCTGCAGATGGTGTCCTCTAATGATGCATTTGGGCTGATTGTTGTGTAGGAGCAATTCAGCATTGCAGGATTTTGAACTGGAGAGTGTATATGCAACCTGTGCCTCTAGCAGAGGGCCGAGGGCGCACATCATTGACTGTTTTGTTCTATGAAAGGATGGTATTTCCCTCCTAGGAAGGAAGTTGTGCCGCATAATTCCTTTCTCCTCACTGTATCCAGAAGTGGAAGGAATGGATTGTTATCCAGCACTGGGCTTTTGAGAATGGTCCTTAGGCCTTTAACATAAACTCCTTAGCCGCTGTTGAGTGTTTGGAGGCTTGCATACTCTTGCTCTCGAAGAAAAAAAAAAAAAATAGAAAAAAAAAAAAAGATTATATATAATAGGAAGATCCCATCCAATTTAACTTTGTATCATGTAAGTTAGTGTGTTTTCACTTGGAAATTTTCATAGGCAACTTTACATATTGAGATACTTTGCTTTTTGACAGTTAGTTAACAGGTTGTGATACTGTTTCGTTAGGCTGATAAAACATTTGCTGTTGAAATGCACCTTCCCGTTCCCTGTTTTCATGACATTTGAAGAATGTTTTTTGTTGATTCTCACAGATTTTACAACCCCTGAAAGTTACGGGGAGCTGAGTAAGTTCTGAGTGTTTAAGAAGCTTTGCTGTTTTGCTTTTTGCTTTCAGAGAGTCAAAGGGAAGTTGAAAAAAAAAGTGTTTCCAGATGCCTCCTTAACACCCAAAGGGTTTCAGTCATGAAACTGCAATGGAGACTTTTAATCTCATTTTTGTTCTTAGCTGTCGTTTGATGCTTTGTGCTGTTGAATTGAACTTAGTGAGTCAGGCCTGCTTGCCCTGCAGAGGAGTTGAAGCATCCTGCAGAGGCTGCAGGAGGAATGGTGGCCCTCTGAGGAGCTGCTGAGAGGCAGCCACAGCCTCTGGGCTGGCTTTGAATCATCAGTGTTGTCTACCTAAAACACATGCTAACTTGTGACAGGTTATTGATACTGAATTTGTTTTTCGCAGTAAAATGCCACTTAAGTCTTACCTGTATCTTGATTACTAACAGCGGACATATAACATACAAGTTTATTTTCTCTTGCACATCAGGTTTGTACAGAAACTTCACTTCCCTCATTTTTCTCATTGTTGTTGCTTTTACTTATAGAAAGGTTATTTTGAAAGAAAGCAATGGAATAGGGAAGCATAGAGGACAGGGCTCATCTTTTTAATGGGGCTTGTCTATTTTATATGCATGTTTGCCTCGGTGTATTTATGTTCTCTGATAGACATTTGGGCTTTCCAAACATTTTCCAAAGAAGTACGAAAAGCTGCCTTGAAGTGGTATATCAAGGTGCTTTTGAATGGCTTGACTGGTAGTTTGCTTTGGATTGCAGTTGCTGACTCTGACATGGTTATAAACAGTATTCACAAGTGAAAAATACAGTATTCATATTTCCATATTTGATACTTTCCTCCTAACTTGTTTGTTTCACAAAGGTATTCTTATCTGTCTCTTCACTCTGTATCCACCTTTGATGCTACCTGTGTCAACCCTGAATGAACTGTTCTCCCTCTCTCCCCTCTCAATTTATTAGCCTCTTGAATAAATATGGCAGTTTTCCCTAGATCCCTGGTCATCTTAGCTTTCAACAACACCAAATCCTGTAATCCTTCTGGTTTTAATTTAATTCTGCCCCAGTTAACTAATTCCTCCAGCCTGCATAGCTACAAGTCACGTAGTTTACACTGCAGCCTTTGGGGCTGCCATCCCTGTAGATCCTCCCTAGGGATGCCACTGCTCTCGTCAAGGCTGGAGCACTGGGTGCTTGGGAGCTGTGTTGCTGCATCCTCTCATGGTCAGGCTGGAGGGCATTTCTTGGAGGGAGTTTGTTGACAGTAAATTCTTTTTGTGTCCTGTGATCCTTGTCTTTTAATGCATGCAATCGGGCTGTCTCCTCAGAGGTGCAATGTGTGATAGGTAGCTTTATACCCCAAGCCATAGTTTGCTCAAATAGCTATGAGATTTAATGAATTACAGAGGGATAAAATCAGATGGTATACTTAGGTTCCATTGGAGAAGGGTAAAATCAACTGCTGAGAAGTGTTTGAGGAACTGTCTTGTGCGATTTTGGCCTTGGTAATGTGTTTGTTGTTTTTGTTTTTTTATTTTCCTGTTGCAAATTCATTCTTTCGTCATCTTCTAACTAATAAGATTTTTTTAGACCTGAAGCGTGAATGCAGTAGGTCAGCATGCTCTGCTAAAGGTGATATAAGGATTTAATCATTGTGTCTAGAATTTATGCTTTTGTGAAATATTTAATCAAGAAATATAGTTTTCTGAAAACTTATTTTTAATCTAGATTTTTGTGATGTGTTGGATTCAAAATAAGAGGCTTTAAAATGTCCAGAGAAAGCAAGTGTATTTTTAATTTGTATTAGGATAGCCAGGGACACTGTATTATGGATTTGCTATTCTGCCTCTGGTAGATTTTATTATAATAAAATAAGCTAGGATTGCCACCTCTGAAGGTACCAGATGGCTCTCAATTAGATTATTTCATGAGAACCATTGCTTTCTTCAATAGGAGGTTCAGCGCAGCCTGGAAAAAACTGAGCTTACCTCTAAGTGGATAAGTCTGAGTAACAGAAGTGCATGTTAACTGAAACATTTAAAATAATCTTGTACTCTTCTGTGCTGCAGTACAGTGTGCGTGATAGAATTTGGCTGTGCACATTACTCAAAATTTGTAGTATATTTATGAGGGAAAAGCTTTTTAAGTAAATAAATAAATAAATAAAAGTCTTAGTCTGTTTTGCCGTGTATTTGAGGAGAACAGCAAGTTAAAGCAGGTTATGTTCCTTCCTTCCTTCCTTCCTTCATTCATTCATTCATTCACTCATTCATTCAACCATTTTCTCTCTTGCAAGAAGATGAAATTTTTGCCTTTATGCTATGAGTAAAAGCAAAAAAACTTGGAGCATGTCATTTACAAATTCTCTTTGTAAATCAGACATCAGAGTGCAATTCCCCAGGTTCAGGAAGAATTCTTCTCTCTGGTGAAGATTTGATTTCACATTTGTGGACACAGTTGGTTAAACTCTGATCTTGCACCCTGCACAGATCCTGCCCACTCTCTGCAGCTATGCAGTGAATTAGAACACGAACCCATCCACTTGATAATGGTGATAGGGCTAAAGGAGTGTGTTTTTCAGGAAGGATTTTTTCCCGGATCTTTTCAGATTTTCATTTTTCTATATGAAGATAGAAGTGCAGACAGGGAGAGGGCAAGTGAGAGTTCTGCAGTGGGTGCTGCTGCCAGAGCAATGCGTGTCACTGCAGCTGAGGTGTTGACATCTTCTGATCTCTGGAGGCATACTAGGGTCCAGCTGAGAGCCTGAGAAGGCAAACAGAGCTGACTGTGATTGTTAACAGTGGAGCAGACTTATTTTAAGGTGTTTACACTACGAAAGGGACAGAGATTTGTAAGGTTGAGCTGTTCTGCCTGATAAAAATCACGGTTAGGAGGGGAAAAAAAAAAAAAAATCAGGCGAATTCAGAGGGAACATCAGCATGGAAACATGTATATTAATATGCTACCAATTAAAAAAGATGTTAGAGTTGGGATGTTTCTGGTCCTATTCCTGTTCTGGAAGACCCACTAAAATTTAATGTCATGTTAATTAAATACTTCTTTTCTTTCATGAGGTGAAAGGCGCTCTCATTTTGTTGCCTGAAAATAAATAAATAAATAAAAGATAAATAATTTTAATAAAATCATTCTGCTATCAAGTTAAAAATAACCTTGAAGTTATAGTCTTATTCAAAATCAAATATTTAAATAGTTGAAATTCCAGAATTAAGGAGGCTTTTTCACATGCTTATATCTCTTTTAATTGAGTGTTTATAGACTGCAGTTCTTGGTGAGGCCCACAATTATTTTCAGCAAAGGAGAAGAGCTGCCTGGTGGTGACCTCTCCTAAATGAGCAATTCAGGGTTATCAAATCAGACAGCAAGGGGCTGGAGGAACCAAGGATCGCACAGGGTACAGCCATTACCTATTAGTATAACTCCGCATTAATTTTAAATTGAATTTTTAAAACCTAATTGAGCAGCATTTTCAAGCTCTGTGCAGTGTGAGCAGGACATAAATTGAAACAGTATGTACCAGGAGCCCTCTAATAAGCGGAGAATGCTGCTGCCTTTCTTTCCTCTCCTTTAAAATCAGTAGTACTGCACTGACATTAAAAAGAAGAATTTAATTAAGAGATCGTGGCAGTGCATCTGAACTCTGACTGGTTAATGGCTCACCAATGTAAGGGACACACAGAAATAAATGAAGGGTATTTATTTTCTTTAAGATTTGTTTTTAAGTGAGAAGTCTACTGTTTGAACTTTTCATGATTTTAATGACTGAAAAATATTTTAATGGGTAAGCTGTACATGAAAACACACTTTGAAGATGTAATTGTGCAGCCAGATTCCCAAGAAACAAATACTAATACGGAGAAGTTTGAGCAAATATCCTAAGTCTTGTAAGATAAAGTAGTCGGAAATTGCCAGTGCAAACAGAAAAGGAAATCCTAGGTTTTGTTGTTGGAGCGGAACTTTAAAGCTTGTTAAATTTAATTTTGATTAACTGCTCTAAAAGTGCATATTTTTAATTTTAAATAGGAGCCCAGATCACTTGTTTCTCTAGCACAAAGTGTGCAGGCCAGCTTAAGTAAGCAGGTTTGGAGCTGTGGAGGGTGAATAATTGTGCACAGTGAGCTTTGTGACCGGCTGCTCTGCAGCAGGCTGAGAGCTTGGCATTGAAATTTAAAGCACCAGATTTCTTGCGGGGAGTACTTAATTTTAGAAAACTGTCCCTGATGTTTATTTTTTTCCTTTACATGAGGACAAGAATTATTACATTACATGGGCTACTGTCAGGTCTACTATCATATCGTATTTAACAATATGCTTTCTGTTTGTTACGTTCTGCTTGGTCATTTTAATAATAGCGTGGCAAAGCTGTGCTCACCAGGGCAGCCTGGCTTTCCCTTGCTGGCTGCCTCTGTGGTGGGCGAGGGGAGCATGTGCTGGGGGGGGCACAGCCAAGCAGGGGAGGAAAAAAATGCCATCGAGTTTGTTTATTTTAGTTACCTCAAGGCACCCGATCCAAGTTTCGTATTAAGTTATCATTCCAGAGAGTTCGAGTCATAGTTTGTTTAAGCCTCTGATCGAAACTGAGAGAGAAAAGGCAGCTAGAAAATCTTGCTTTCCGATGTAGCTTTTACTTCTGGGAGAAGCCAGCTGGGTGGAGGGGGAGGCGCGTCTCCCGTGAATTGAATTTGCTGTAGCTTAAGCAGCACTGAAGTAAAAGCCTTTAACAACACCCCTCGTTTGCCTGATATTGAGATTTAACAAATTCATTGATTCTGGAAGTTGAGTAAGGCCTTGCATTCACAGGAGTCCTTTGCGAGTGTCGGCAAACTTCCTTAATTCCTCTCAGTAGGAGGCAGGTGCTCACAGAGCTGGTGCTGCCGCAGGGTGGGTCCTTCACTGCTTGTGCCTTGTGAGCACCCCTCATATAGCATCCACGCAATAAGAGGGTGTGGAAGGTTGCAGGACGGGGATTTTGCTTAAGGCATGAGCTTTGCAAGCACCCTTTTGAAGCATCGTGTTCTCTGTGTCCTTGTGGAGATCGGCGTGTACATTTTGCTGGACGTGGTCCTGCCCTGCCAGCTCAGCACAGCCTGGGCCCAGCCTCCTATCTGGCCTAACAGCGTGGAGGGTGGTGGGGAAGCTGGGGGTGGCTTTCTCCCTATGCACTGAGGAAGAGTCACAGCAATAAACCTGCTGCTAACAAAGGTGACGGCATGGTCTTCCCAGCAAAAAGTCTGTGACCGGAAGGTTTGTGTAAATGAATATTTTCACACAAGGCCTGCAGTGAAGCAAAGGAAGCATCCTTTATGACTGCTGCAACAAAGGTTGCAGAGCTGAACATTCATCTTTTTAAAACATATTGCTAGTTGAAACTAATACTTGTTAGCCAATTTTAAGCAGTGCTCAACCCCTGGCTAATCTCCAGCAAAACCATAGAGAGTGACTAACCATGCTACGATCACAAGTGGTAGATGTGAAATGAAGTGTTTTAATGTTATGAAGAACTCCTGACTGTGACAGAGGCCAGTTAATATACATGTGCAGCATTAACTCGATTCGTCTTTCTCCCCTTTGTATTTTGCCACGGGCTTTCAGGTTATTAAACTCTGTGGCTCAGAAGCCCTGCTTCTTGTGATAGACAGAAAGCTTCGAGTTTAAGACCTCAATAAAGATTCTCATTCCAGGGGTTGATTAGAGCTTAAAAATGTCCACAGATGTCATGTTTTGCTGCATATGCAGCTACAAAGGAAATTATGATGTCTTTCTGGTGACCAAGCAAAGCTGTGTGTTCAGAAACTGTGCCCTGGTATGGGAACACATGCAGTTGATCCATGGAAGAGAGAAGGGACATTACTTATACACTTGGTGCATGTTTCTGTTCCTTTTTTTTTTTCAAGTGGTAACCTTTAGTGTAGAGTCTGTTTTTCAATTAAAATAAGAATTGAGTATTTCCTACAAATGCAGGTGAGAACAAAGACCCCAAGAACAAAAACTTTTTCTACATTACCGACCTGTCTGCCTTCCCCACAGCTCCAGGCAGATTAATTTTTGTGATTAATATATTTTTTCAGAGCTTTTAATTTAGATATACATTTTTCCTCCTGTAAGAGATTCCTTCCCTCCCCTTTTTATTTCAACTAGTTTTAGGTAAGTAGGTGGTGTGTAGTGTAACAAAGTTATAATTTTAGAATGTATTGGATTTGGACAGATAAAAGGTAGCATTAAAAAGAAAATGTTGACTGGTTGATTAAAAAGAGCTGTTGAAAACCTGTGAAATCCCTCAATGCCACGTTTGTTGAAATTATTATTATTATTACAATATATCCAGTGTATCTATTACAATTTTATTTGAAGTTGAATGAATTTTCTTGGGAATGCAGCTGCTGTTCCTGGGCTCTCCTATGATAGTTCCAGCTGTGAAGCAATGGCAGTTGAGTATGGCATAGTTAGTCTTTTGTGTCAGTACAAAAGCCTGGCAGCACTTTTTATCCCTAGACTTGGTTCTGAAATACTTTTGAGTACTGCTTGTCTCTTGGTGGGACCTATGCGCTGAGCTCTTCTACCATAGAAAATGCAGCATGGGATGAATGCATTTGTGTAGTGGTGTGGTTTTTTTTTTGTTTTTTTTTTTTTTAATGTACTATTTGTATGATGACCATGATAAATGTTTTTTATAGTCTTACAAGATATCTCTGCCTTGGTTTCTCTTTTTTTCAGAGAAGAAATGGGGAAGATATTCCAGTTGCTCTGACTAAAAATATCAATCACAGAAGATTCGCTGCTACCTTTAAGTTGCAAGAGGTGACAAAAACCGACCAGGATTTATACCGCTGTGTAACTCAATCAGAGAGAGGTTCTGGAGTGTCAAATTTTGCTCAACTTATTGTTCGAGGTAAAGTTTTGATCATTTTATCCATTTAAATGCTGTTAATAACAGTGCTTTCCACTTATACATTTTCTTTAGCCTACAGATACCTTGATCTGACGTGATTATGCAAATGTAGCCCACTAAGGCTTCCAAAATGGTCAAAAAACAAATCTGGTTTGCAAAGCATCTTACAATTATTTTCCATAGAATGTGTCTGTGTAAAATACCTGAACTTGCAATGTGTATAACGTGCTCTTTCTGTAGATGTACTTGTTGAACATAAGGTGAAAATTGCCTATTGTTTCATAAATATTTTACAGAGATGGGAGAGCCCACTGTAGGTAGCTAACGTTTTCTTTTAAAATCTGTTTCAAAATAATATATTGTTCTGTTACCTGGGAGACAGGTATCTAAAAAGAGTTTTAAACTTTCACCTGCCCAAGGACTAAAAGCATTACAGAGATGTTCTAGGGATTTCCAAGCTGTTAAGTAGGAGGAAAAAAAAAGAAACACTTGCTTTTTCCATTTGAAATACTTGCTTTTTTGTTTTGGTTCGTTCAGAAGGCTGCTGGATCGCAACCATAATTAAGTGGGACAATGTCAGGTTGATGTCATATTTATTCATTCTGTTTTTGTTCTGGAAGCATGTCATCTGACCGGTGAAAGATATGGTCAAAAATAGGAATTCAGTTTTTTATTCTAAAATTTGCTTGCTATTTGGCCTGGGATAAGCCATTAAGACTTTCCTTGACTAATTGTATCACCTGTAAAATTGCCCATTTCACTTAACTCTTATGTTTATGGTGAAGCTTAATGTTTTGAAATGTGGAAGATGTTATATGGGTATACAAATTCTCTTTGTGATGCTACTGCCTAGTATGGGGGCTGTTTTGGCTAGGTTGGTATGGGGCTGGGCTCATGAAGGGCTCTCACGTGACTCCTTGGTTTAGCCATGGGTGGTTTGGTCAGTAGTCATCTGGGATCAGCCATAGGGTCTGGAACCAGGTCAGGGAAAGCCAGTTCATCTTCAGCTTGTAGAAATAAAGGCAGCCTAGTAAATGCACTAAGGTATTTGATATTTGGCATTTGCTGGCAGAGGTCCTTTTCCTGGGAGACCAGTTGATTGAGGTCAACAAGATTTTTTGCCTTCTTTATAACATCAATAAAAATGGGCTTTGCTGAACACACACGGATTTAGACAATATGTTAACAGATTTTTTGTTGTTCTGAAGATCTACCCTTTTGTCTAGCAAAAGTACAAGACAATCTTTATCCTAATGGAATGAAATTAGTCCTGTTACAACATGGAAAGAGAGTTTCTATTTTGTTGTTAAGAAAGCAGGACAAATGGATCTGTTTACACAATAAATGAAGTTTTCTCTTTTTTTTTTTTTTTTTCCATGTAACAGAGCAATAAAATAGTATTTAAATCACTGTTTATCTCTCTCTCTCAAAAAAAAAAAAAAAAAAAAAGGGGTACCAACATCAAATTTCACAGTACTCTCATTTTAAATGCAGTATATCGTCCTGCTTGAAAGGCTTGGGTCATATGATAGAGAATACTGTCTTTACAGTTTAAAACATAAGTTCATAGCTTTATACACAACAGCTATATAGGTTTGATATTTTAAGTTTACTTTTACTTTTTGTGTGTTTTCTGGATTGGAGGTCCAAAAAAGTTAACTCTTCATATATATGTGTGTGCATATATACACATTAAAAATAAATAAAAAGGAAACAAAAAAGATTAATCTTCTAAAACCAGTTTCATTTATTTGACATCATGGTAAAGAACAAGGATTTGTATTTTATAGTAGGATTTATTGCTTGTTGTTGTATTTGAAAAGCAATATACAGTAATATATTTTCTTGTTTGTCTGGATAACCACCAAATAAATCTTGTTAGCCAAAAAAGCATACCCTTAGGGATCAGCTACTCTGGTGTTAAAACTGTACTGAAAATTAACCATAATGACAGGTCCTATATCTCAGTGGCACTTTAAAGCTGACATCCTGCTACAAGGATACAAAAGATGATAATATTAAAGGAAATTTTTGGGCCACTGATATGAATTGCCTTTAATAAGAGCTGGCATAGTATTGCCCATTGTCAAAGATGACCCAGGGGTAAGAGTTTATTAGTGCATTTCCTTCTAAACTGGAAGTGACAGGGCATGCTTGGGGCCTTTTTGTTGCTGTTTGTAACAAATGAAAATTTCACTGTAGAATTCTCATGCTGAAGAGTATTGATCTGTGTGTTCTCACAGCCAGAGAAGGAAAAAAAACAACTATGAAACACAATTTACTTTGTCATGGCTTTAATATTGCTTCCAGATCATTTTGCGTAACGATAAGGTCTTTAGTCTGCAGAAGCCAAACTTCATTGATGACACTGGTTACTAGAGAGCAGGAGGTGAGAAACAGCAGCTGCTGCTTGGGAACTCTTTGGGTGGTTAGGTACATGGCTGAAATCTTTGTGTTCCATCTCTGTAGAGACATGCGGTACTGTAATATAGATGTAGAGGCATCTTATACTTTCCTGATGAGCCGTGCACAAGCCAGTCTTGGTAATGAAAATTTCCAGTTATATAACATACATCATGTTGAAACATCATTATTTAATTTTGAGCTTTAACAGAAGAATTACTTTCAACTGAGTTCTAAAACTTCCTTACAAATGGAGTTACCTGGGAGGGATGACATACATTTAAAGACCCTGAAAAAGATAACTCGATTACTCTGATTAATTTTTTGAAGAAAAATCAGACTAGCATAGGATTTGTAATTCAATTATATCATTTTACCTAGAGTAGTTCCAGTCAATAATTTAATGTCTCACCTTTGCTTAGAGCTGATCTTCAGCTTTCAGCTCAGTGACTGCCTTGTATTGATTTTTTAGGTAGTTTCTGTGGCATTGCTGTTATTCTTGGATGTGTGGAAGGAGCTTTCCCCTTCTTTTTAGAGAAAGCTTGGCACTGTCAGTACAGTTAGTTGGCTTGTCTTCTTGAATAGGTCCATCAGATTAATGTTCTACTTATATTTTCCTTGGGTGACCAGTAAATCGGCAATTTCTGGGAAGGTAATTGCTTGAAGTCTTCAGGACTGGGAGGAGCAGCAGGCATGATGTGTAAGTAAGAGTGAACAAGAAGACACTGACATTTTTTCTTTTTATTTGCTTTTGAGAGCAAATATATTGTACTCCTAAAGTCTTCCCAGTCCTTTTACTACTTACTGTAGAATTGTGAAAATCAACTGCTCAAAGACATCGCCTGTGCCCTGGCTAATATATCTACTTGGTATATAGAAGTGTGGAGATTTTCCAAGTCAGAGTACCAAGTAGTTTGCTCTCTTTAATGAGTAAAGATCTTAGCCCTGTTACCAGTTATTGCATTATATCTTTGTTCAGAGCTGTTACAAACAACCGGCATGCTGGTCTGAAGTTGGCAGTATTCTTCAGGAAAGGGGTCTTCTGCATCAAGAAACAAGCTAGTTTTCATCATGAGAATTTTAATAGTTTTTGGTTTACCTTTTGTGCTAAAAGTGACTGTCAGGAGGAGGAGAGCTGTGTTCTTATGTGGTTTGCTAGCAAACTTTCTAGAATAATCCCAGTTTAGTATGTCATGTAATCCTGGAGGACCATGCGAATGAAACCATCCATTTCTTTGGCTGCAGTGTACCTGAAAGATTCAAATGAGTACTGTCTTCTCTCCTCCCTCTCCCCATAAAATAGCAGTTTTTTGCTCAGATTGCCAAAAAGAATAAACCAAAAAAACCAACAAACAACCTGCCTCACACACCATCTCAAATCATATGGTAATGAATTACACTTCCTGTAAAGTGTTTGTATGTTTTCTTGAGTTTGTTTTCTTTAGAAGTAGCTACATGTAGTTAGCAGGCTTATTATGCAAAATGTTTTATATTCTATTAAATACAGCAAAATCAGCAGTAAATGCAATGTGTTTCATTTGGTGTAGTGGATCTTATGTAGATTAGTTTGAAGAACATATAGACTAGTATTAAAGACAGAGGAAAAATAAAGGAAAAAATCTCAGAATATACATATTAACTGTAATGTTCATTAGTAATCTGTGAATAACTTCACCATATGTTTGGTTCTACTGATATGTTTCAAAGTTTTATTAGAATCATAAATTAAAAAAAAAAAAAAAAGTTTTCATTAGATGAATGTAATCTTTTCCCCCCCTACTCATTTCTTCATCCAATCCAAACATCAGTTCTGTGGTGGGATCAAAGCAAGGGAGGCCTATATATTGATTTATAGTTCCAGTGTGGAATTGTCTTAATGTCCCTAGTAAATCCAAATTAGCTACAGAAAACAAAAGGAAGGCAGTTTTCCTCCATATGGTTTCCTCTCCTATCTCCTGACTGTTCTTCAAGAAGTCACAAGCTATGGTAAACTGATCTATGTGAATGTGTTTGTTAACATTAAAGAGGTTGTTTTGTTTGTTTTGTTTGCTTTGACTTGGCAAGTCCTTTAAGTCCTTTGGTTCAAGTTTTGGTGGGGATTTGTGGTCATGATCTTTATTTCCCTTGCTGGGATTAGTTTGCCATTGGGAGCAGTTCTTGTGGAAATAATTCTGGCATTGATAGTTCTTCCTTTCTTGCCTGACGTCCCTTTAGGGATTTTATGTAAAACCAGCAATTTGACTGATCCGCTGATGATGCCAGAACACTTTGAAAATGGAGTTTGCCCCTGGCAAATATGTCTCTTGAGAGTATTTTTTATTCTAACAAGAAAACTGAAGTCTTTCCATTTGAGAAAATTGTTGTGAATTTCAATTCACTTTCCAAATTTCAGTTTTGCTTATGTTTTGTTGTTTTTATTGCTGTGCATTTTTTTCTGAAAAAAAAAATATTAATAAAAAGCGCAAATTCTGGTCATTTTGTGTGTTTGTGTTCTGAATTTTGCTACCTGGTTTATTTGTGCAATATGGTAGTGAACTTAAATTTCCCGTCTAATGACATGGAGAGCACTAGGTGGCAGATTGAGGAAAATGCATCATGTAGTCTGAATGTTTGTATACTGCCTGTTTGCAAACAACTTAACTCTTTTTGGACCAGTTTTGGAAAATGACAGATTCTGTCTTCCGGTATTAAGTTCTCTGTCTGAATAGTAGATTATTTTTTTCCCTCTGGTTCTGTCAACTACCACTAGTTCTGTAAATGCTAGACAAATCAGTTTATTAGGAATGTGTTCAGAAATAAAATGTCAACAAGACCATGGTGGTATGTAGCAGGGCTCCAGACTGAATCTTTTTGTAGTGACTTGAGCATGGCTTTTGGGTGTATGTTTCTCTGAATTCACTGAATTACAGAGCAGAGAGGGAAATAGGGAGGGAGATTCCACAGTCCAAGTTGTTGGAATGTGTGGGCTTCGCATCGTTATCTTGGCTTAATGCCCCTTTGGATGGCTGCCAGGCTTCTGTAGGAGTATGCAAACTTTTAAGCTGAGATCTGGAAGAGCCATGTGGCTGCTCTGCCTGGTTCATAAGGTGCATTTCTGGAGTACAAATATTAATCTTGTTACATTCTTGGACCCTCAGCACTTTCAAAGCTGCTTTATATCCCAGGTTTGCCCTTTAGATCCAGTGTAATTCTCTCATGGTTGTATGCTTGTAGGAAAAGCGGATGATAATGTCTAAATGACCTCACAAGCAGTAGGAGAACTAATGCAATGATTTTGTGAAGTTTTTCTAACCTCACTAATAGAATGCAAGGTATATTTTGAGTGTATATTTAGGTTGTAAGCATCCTTCAGAGTGCAACATATAATTAACGACGTCTTTCTGATATCCTCTGGTTTTGATTTCTTTATCTTATTAAGATTTTACCCTCTTTAAGCAGGTTTAACTCTGGAAATTTCCTATTCCCAATCCTGTTTCTTATGACAGGTGGACAAGGGTGTTCACCATGAAGTCAAATACTGCCTCCTTAACACAAGAAGAATGAAACAAGTATATAGGAAAATACCTCAGTAAGTCTAGATGTACATAATTAATAGATTGAGCCAGAAAGGAGTTACAGGCTTTTCATATATCTACTGTATCAGAAAGAATAACAGCTTCACTTTGTCATCAGACAAGTCTTCTGTGCAGGAAATTTTGTTTGTCTCCTTCCTTATGGCAACATTTGTCTCTGGTTTATGTAATTAATATGTACATTGCCCATTTTGTTTAGAATGTTGCAGGGCAGTTGCTTTTCTGTGAAGAAGAAAAAGAAATTAGTTTTTAACTGGATTTAAAAAACAATCTGTAGAGATGTAGATTCTCAGGAACTATCAGAAATGCACTGTATTTGGAACAGGCTCAAGTTCACTGTCTGGTGTTGAGCAATCCTGGCTACACAGGACTTTATTTGAAATGCTAAAATACGTTGCAGCGGTCGGTTTCTTTGCATCAGGGCTTACATTTTTTTCAAGAGAGGAATGAGGTGCTTCTTTTTTGAAGTCTTTTCACGTGTAAGGGATTTTCTAAGGTTGTGTGGTGCTATCAGAAAAAATAAAACCTTGCATTCTTGACAAAGATTAGTTTGTGCTGTTTTCTGTGCTGGACACTGCCTATCCGATTGCTTCATTGCAGTGTTGGCTTAGTTTGGGTGGAGGGTGCCTCTATCTCTTTATAATCCTATTGAAATCCTTTTAATGTGAACTGTTGCTATGTTGTAGTTCTGTGATTTGCTCTTCAGGAAGATCTGAAACATGTAAGGTAAAGTACATTTTTTGCTTTTATCTTGAGAGAAGAGTTTTATACTACTTGACATAGTCTAGGTTAATATTCTCATTAGGCAAAAGATAGCCTCTTTTGAGCTGATGTGAGTCTTTTTGCTGTATTTTCTGAACTTTAAGGTGACTGATTCAGATCAGAGCCAAAGCCCTGTAGCCAGTTGGGCACAGTAGCTGCTGCTTGGTGCAGAATATCAGAGGAGCAGATGCAGAGGCATGCCTCCCTGGTATAGCATTTTACCTTACAAGGGTCTTTGGTTCAGGCATCTTTCACTTCACTAAGGGGTTGTACCATCTCAGCTTGGACATTAGTTTCTCATTTGTGGAGAAAACACATGAGTAGAGCAGCGGGGCAGGGAGAGAAGATTGCTAGTTTTAACTTTTTTTTTCTTTTTCTTTTTTTTTTTTTTTTTCTTGAAAGCAGGCTGCTTGTTATGAGTGCAATACTACAGAGCTTGTTGAAATAGTTTGCCAGATACTAATAAAATACAAACTGAACAACAGAATCAAATAGCAGTGACCATGCAAAGTGATTAAGATGATACTATCTGTACTTTTGTCAATATTTTTATTATATCATCTTCTAAGCAAACTCAATCCTGTTATCACTCAGATAGGGATAGATAATGTATAACCTCTTGCGCCAAGGCATTGATATATAACCTCTAGGTTATATAGGTACCTTTAAAAAAAAAAAAAAAAAAAAAAAAAAAGGAGAAAAGGTACCTAGGAAACTTGAGAACAGGAAATGAAATTTGCGTAACTATTATTATTATTTTTGCAAGGGATTATGTCAATTTATGGTTTTCATTGCCTGGTGTATACGTTTTCCCAACCTCTGTAGTGGATGCCAGTGCTGTGTGGCACTTTACTTTGTGAATCCAAGCAGCCAGCATTTCTTTTTCTGTTTCATGCAAGCCTTCATCAAACCGATATGGAGAGCACATGGGTAGCAAACTGTGTGCAAGTCCTTTCATCTTCTCTCCCCTTGACTCACTTCTCAGTGGAAACGGTGATGAGAACTCTCCTCCCACAGATCTCTGAACAGAAACCAGCAGGACAAAGGAAAAAAGAGGATGAGGAAGGCCATGGATACTGGTGATAAGCTGGACTGATATTTACCAGCAATGGTTATTGTTATTTATTTTTTGAACATTCCCTGTGTATATTTGAAGCTGATCTCTTTTTGGAACTACAGATAGTTTTTCCCATACCTTTTATAATTACTAGGTGTGAAACTTTTGTGTGCAATTAAGTCACATCCTTGTTCCGTAAAGGAGACTTGACTTAGCTCTCCCCAGGAATCAACATGGAGCATGCTTAATTGGTATCCAAAGGTTGTCTTTGACCACATACATAAATGTTCAGACAGGAATGTGCTTTCAAAGTGAGTCTCTGGATTATCCCCACTTCCTGGCCTTTGGTTCCCATCCACTTCATTCTGCAGCTCACAAAATCAGGCAGCAGGTACTTTCAGCACTGTTGATGGCTTTGTTATATATCAGAGAATAATTGAGGTGGGAAGGTGTCTCTGGAGGTCATGTAGTCCAGCACTCCCTTCCAGAGCAGGCTGCCCAGGACTATGTCCAGAAGATTTTTGAATGTCTTGGAGGATGAAGACTCCACAGCCTCTCTGGGCAAACTGTTCCTGCATTCAACCACCTTCACAGTGGGCGAAAAAAATAATAATTGTAATTAAAAATAATAATGCTTAGACAGAATTCTTTGTGTTTCAATTTGTGCCCATGCACTATGAATAACTTGTAAAAATAGGGGAATTTTAAAGGAAGTTGCCAGTGTGGCACGGGGCGGATGAATCTTGACTGTGATATTTTTGATTCTGTTTTTACATAAGCTCTGAACAGAACTGAATTCGATGTCTGTTTTTTAAAAATATTTCATGCTGATTTTATAGAACTATGATGCAGTTGGTGAATTCTCATCTGTTTAAGTTTAGATTCCAGTCTGTTAAGCAGGAGAACCAATGCAAGAATACATCTTACACATGTTTAAACAGCTCATCAGGCATTTCATGAAAAAAAAATTCTCAGATACCATAGATTTACATTAAAGACTGCTGCCACTGCTCCAAGAAAAAAATTCCATCTGTTACTGTCTTCTGGCTCTTGTTTCTTGTGCCAGTGCAGGGAGGCATTCCTGCAGTGGTGCAGTGAGTCAGGCAACCAGGCTACGATTAACCCAGAAAACACACTTTGAAAGTTAGGTTTGTAGTCCTGCACAGATTGTTTTAATGTGCAAAATGGGTGTAAAGCTGCTCCCTCTGCCTGGCTGGGATACCTCTCTGCCTTGCACATGAGTTAAATTGGCTCTTGAAGGTGCCTGAGCACTGGGGTTGTCATGAGCGGATGAAACGTGGAAGGGGCAGGAAATGCTCCGTCTCCTGCTTGGCTGGCACCGAGCTGTTACTTACTCTTGTTGGGTCTTGCAGAAACAACATCATAATTTGGCAGTCAAATAAATGCAGCTTTAGCAGCCCATAATACTTAGTCAAAAACACTGAAGGCTTATAATGTGAAGTACTGAATTGGGGTGGTTCACAGAAGCAGAAAAGTGAGCTCTGTGCCAGCAGGCTTAGTGTCAGCTGCAGGTAACGTTCACCTGGGATTTTCTGCCCATACAGCAGATCAGGTATTAACAGCCCTCATACAGACAGCATCAGCTGTGCATCACGTTCTCTGCATAATCCAGGAAAAGCAAGATTTGATGTGGCCTCACTTGGCCCAGGTGAAAATTGTGCTGCCAGTGACACCAGAGAGGTGATGTTGCCTGAATGTGGTCTCACTATGTACATATCCTATATCTCCTGTTATTTTCTCATACCCCTCCTTACTGGGAAGGTACATAGGTGAATCCAAACAGGGAACAAAATGTCTGAAAAATTAAAATGTAATCACTCTACATAGTGGAAACCCGATTTATCTGTAGGTTATGGGGTCTGGTGCAAAGGAAAGAATGAGATGAGGGAACGGCTGTAGGCAGGTGTAACTTCAGGTAGGAATTAAAGGGGTGTCTTTGTTTCTTCACATCTGCACTTTATTCATGTGCGAAAGATCATTTGCAGGTAATGTGATTTTTCTCATCTTAATTAGAGATATCTCCAGACTGCCCCACCACATCACTGCTGTATTTTACTTGGTTAATTCACCTTCCACTAGCTGCTCTGTCTGCCCATTTATTTAAAGCAACATTTCCATTTGATTGCTGCAGCTCAGGATGGTCTGCCTCAGTTTAAATGCCACTGATGTTAGTGGGGAGGTTAAGAAAATATTTACTTAAGGGTAGACAAAGTTCTTTCACCTGCCATCTTTTTCCAGTGTGGGGGAGGGAAAAACCCCTCTAGATTTGACATCTCTGTGTATAGTGCAGGGCTGTTAAAAAGTGTGACGATGAGTAGATGCATGGTAATGATGAAAAGGAGTGCATTTGGAATTCAACATAGATGGCAGAAAATGCAGGATGTCAGAGAAGCCATATATTAAAGGGAATTTGAATTAGAAACTGAATCCCAACCTGCCACTGGGGGCATTTTGATCATCTTGATTTATTAAACTTTTATAACAGCATTCAGATGAAGCTGAATTAAAACGCTTAGTCTTGGGTGGTTTATAGTACACAAGTCATCATGCCAGTGAAGTCTTGCCATGATCAATGTAGAGTTAATCTGAGTTCCTTTTTGAATGCAGGTGCACCTGTGTGCTTTAGTATGTATTTAAAAATCTGATAGTGTTCTAATACTGAATCACTTAACAAAAATACAAAGTGAAGCCTCCCCTGACATTAATTTTCAGCTGCATTGAGTGAATCCTGCTATTAAATTGTAGCTGAACTGCAGGAATACAAACTGCATATATATTCATATAACAATTTTATATATTGATAAATGTATATGCAGTATAAAATAGCTTTCTATGGAAGCATAGCAATATTTCCTTGGAAATGGGTCATATTCCTGAAAGACACAAGATGCCTGCAGTGTGGTACTGGTCTGACCATCTCCCCGCTTCAGCAGCCATACACGGTCTTACTGAAAACAGTCTCTGCAATAAAAAGAAATCAATTACTATTAGAGTGGCACTGCAGGTTAAAGGCATTACAGGTTCACACTCAGTTTTGCAGCGGGGTGATGATACTTAGCTGCAAATGGGGAATGATGCAAAAGATGGATGAGACAGAGTTCAAGGAGCAGTAATGTGAGGGTCCAGTGCTATCATTCCAAGCTGTCTTGGAAACATGATGGATGGTTCAGTGACAAGAAGCAATAATACCCGATGATGAGAGATTAATCTCCAGATCTTGAGCCCACTGCGTGCCGTCTACCTTTTGGTGTTCTAGTGGCGTAATAATTCCTGATGTGTTATGAAGAGCTAAATTACTGTACTTAAGCAACTAAACTGGTATGTTGAGTTTAGTAACCCAGACTTGTAGGCAGCTGCTAGAAAGGCAAGCAACATATCACACGCTCTTGCACATTGTAAATTTAATTACCTCATATTTATGCATAGTACTTGTTGACAGGATCTTGTAAGGTATGCTAATATGGTAGGTAATTTGTTACCTCCAGAAATCACTTTCCATGTGCCTTCTGATCATTATCATGAAACATGATAAATGATCTAGCCCATGAGGTGTAAATGAAAATGAAATGGATAATTGGATCCTATGTCTAAATTGTGTCTGGAATAGTTGTTGCAATTATAATGGAATTTATCTAATAAAAATATGCTTTGCAATGTACTAGTGACCTTTAATCATTTTGGTGGGGGAGTTATTTGAGGATAATTTTGAAGAGATTACAAAAAGTTTACTCAGAATAGTTTGGATAGAAGATTTTTTTTCTTCTTCTTTCCTAAAGAGTTTCAAATATTTGTCTATTTAATAATTCATAGCTGAAATTGGAACATGATTATCCTACAGCGTTAAGTGCTGGAAGATAGTATGTTTGCAGAATTATATGTAGAAAATAGTGAGAAATATATCCATCTTTCCTGAAGAAGAGGGGAGGCTTAGCTACATGCAGAAAGAAAGATTTCTTCCTGCTGAGATGCTGAGTTGAATTTGGATGTGCTGGTTTACTGGAGAAGTTGACACTGAGACCGATAGGAGATTGCAAGCAGGCAGGTCTTAGAGAAGATTTAAGGAGTGGTATGAGGAAAATAAATGTGTTTCTGCTTCCCAAGTCCATGTATGCTACTCGTGGCAGAGTCTGTGCCCTTCCCAGCACCCCCCAAGAGGAGGGGGGAAAACTCTTGTGTTAATAATGAAGTTTGAATCTTCAGCTCTTGCCTTATCTTTGTGTGATCCTTTTTGGAAAACTATTTTGTGTCCAGGACCTCACTGGTAACATTTCATATTAGTTGTTCAGGACCTTTTTATTGCCCATTTAACTTCTAAAAATGGTGGCATATCTTTTAATGTCAAACATTTTGAGTGTCAAACATTTTGAGTCTGCCGTCCAAGTTGACATCTGAATTGATCATGGTAAGAACTAATTGTTTTTTTCTGATGATAAAAGAGGAAATTTTCTCAAATAGGCTTGTGAACTAAACTGAGATAAACTTAATTGAACAATGTTAGTGTTAAAGTGAAAGTACATTTTTTGAATTCAAAATTGCCTGGAAGTGACCTGTATCGGAAATCTAAGAGTCTAATAAAAATGATTAGGAGAGATGGTGAGGTAAATCTCTCAACAATCAACTTTATACATTCCCGTTATCATCCAAGAGAGCAGGACTCAAGTACACAATATGTTCCTAACCAATTTGATCTGAAAGGCTCAGACTTTGCATGATGTTGGTTCAAGGCTCATAAGGAAGGAACTATGCCCAATGAGGGTTTGTGGTGTTGAGAGTGATCATCCCAATTTAGCTTATATTACTTAATTTGAATGAATAAATAACAGTAAAATATTTTTAATTCTTTTAGAAATATTTTCAATTTTTCTCCAAATAAATGGTTTACAACGCAACTGAATATAAGCTTTATTTGAAATTTCCAAGCATCTCAGAACTTCTGTAAGGAATGTTTCTGCAGGATGTTTCATTTAAATGTTCGAGTGTTTTATTCGATTTTTGCTCCATGTAATATGTTTTGTGGTAGTTCCCAAATGCCATATGGAATTGTACTTGTCTGTGGACACAAGGCAGGCTACTACAAAGTGTCAATGCCACATGTTTTTTTGTAACGATGTCTATAGACTAGCTTACTCATTTCCTGAGGAAATCAAGATTCATGTATTATATTGATTATCTGCTCTATTTTGTTAGCTAGTATGCATTAACTGTTAAGCCTTTTTTTCTCTGATTTCTTTTCTTCAACGTGAAGTTGCAGTTCACAATGTATGTGAAAAATCCATTTTATTCTTACGTTGTTATCCTCATGGTAATATAAGGTTTTTGTCTGTTCTGGTATTTTTTAAAATGGAGTTGAAAAGGCTGTTGCTTCTGAACGGAGATGTGAGCAAACAGAGTGTGCTTCTTTTAGGCTTAAAAATTGAGGTTGCAATCTCATGACTTTCAGTGCTTTCTTTGAACTTCACTCTGACTTGGAAATGTGTTGACAGCAGGTAGAAATGTCTTGACTAATGCTTCAGCTTTCCACTTCTCTTGGGCTAGATGACTTGCGTGTCCTAGAGAAAACAAGATACACTCATGGTGTCAAGCTGACAATATATGGGTTGCACCTACAGGCCATGGCAGTGTTTTCCACTTGCCTTTGTTGTGTGTAGAAAGGAGCTGCTGTTTGGCAGTGTGTGAAGCACTGCTAAATGCTGGCTACCATGCATGCCCAGACAAGTGGGTACAGTGGTCGTGGGTTTTGTTTTTGTGTTTTTTTCATATGTGGGGTGGTGGCACAGTCCTTCCTTTGGACATACACAGAACAGCTCTTGGTCATCTTGAATGAACTACCTGAAGATGAGGAGCGATCTCAGGTGTTACCGCAGTTGAAGACATGCATCATCCTATAGAGTACAGTGTTCACCTTGAAAACCAGCCAGAAACATAGTTTTTCTATGTCTTTTTGACCCTTTCCTAGACCAGTCCCCCCTACCTCACATCAGTGCAGGGCAATGGGAAAGGCAAGAGATCAGAATATGAGCAGAAGAAAAGCAGCATCTCTGCACATCACCTTTCAGTGTCCTCAAACCAACCCCTACAGACTTCTGTGGAGTGTGAAAACAGAAGAGTGAGGAAAGCCAGCACAGTCTTCCCAAGCGTAATAATGACTGAAGCAACAGTTTCTGCTCAGCTCTTGAACAAATTAAAGCAACTTGGATGACATTAGTGGTACTCAGCATTTTGACAGTACATAAACCAGAGTCCTTGTCTCTGATGTTTTTCTCCATTTTGCTTTTACTTAGGCGAAACCTGGCATATGTTCCAAGAAGCTGGTAGGCAATTCTGAAAAAGAAAAAAGCCAGCAACCAAGCAAACAAAAAACATGCTTGCAATCATGCTATCAGTATTTCTGCAAATATATCTTTTTCTAGTTGTTCTAAGAGTAGCGTTAACCTATTAGTAGAAGCATAGGTTATCAAACTTCACTCCTGTGATGATTCTCTGAGCTCATTGACCTCAGCCTGTGAAGTCCCATTTTTCATCTCTGAAGATGAGCCATTTGGCCTGTGCTCCCACCCAAGAAAGTATGACTGAAATTACTTTGCTACTAATTTTCAGTTAGCATTGCATTAAGGCAGCATTGTAAATATCCATCTCTCAGGTAGTACAAGGGAGGGACTTGTCTCATCAGTTTTCCCAAGCTTCATGACTTCTGGCATTGGCTGGCTGTCCAACAGCAAGTTAACAAAGCAATGGGGTGCACACTCACAGTTTGCAGTTGATTCCTTTCTTTGCTAGTTCTTACAAGTATGGCCTGCTGCAATCCTCAGCTTTGCCTCTGTGCTTTCTCCTCTCTTCTTCCTCTCCCTCTTCCTTCCCCTCCTCCTCACTTTTGCACCAATAGCACCTCTTTGACTTTCTACAGTGTGATTTAACTTACCCATCTTTTGTGTCCTACCTGCTGGTTACTGCTATTATCAATGGAGCAGAGAAAATGCTGTTGGGTTGCATGTGCCAATAAATGGCATCAGACTAATTGAAAAGTGGTTAAAAACTCTGACTTTGTAGGAACTGAGTCTTTTTCCAAAGGGAAACCTAAAAGGGAATTTAATTGGGCTCTTCAAGTACAAGATTAGACTGTGCCAACATTCTGGCTAGCTGCAGACATGTTTGACATGTTTAAGATATAGTTTGAATTTAGGCATTTAGGCTTTGGACTTGTGTCTTTCTTGAAATCTGTCATTGTCCCATGTGAGAACCTGCCCCCACTTTTTTTTTTTTTTTTTTTTTTTTTTTTTTACTGCTTAAATTCTTTAACTTCAACTATTTCTTAATGCCATTTCAGGAATGTCTTTGACCTTTCTCTTGTATTTTTCATTCAACATGGTTGCCTAAAGAAATATTTCACGGGTTTTATTTTTCTTGGGAACTTCTCAAATACTTGACCTCTAAGTATGTGGACTTTGCAACAGAAAAAATTATGCTCTAGTGACACTTCTTTTCCCTGCAAATTACCCTTGTTATCAGTGACATTTTTACAATTAGAAACAAAGTACTTTACTTAGGTTAAAAAGTCGATTGAGGAAGTACAGGTTGGCTTTATTCAGGCGAAGCCAAGTGGCTGTTTCAAGAAGTTCACCAAACAACTTGCTGGAGTAGCAGACGGAGAAGACTGGCTTACTTGATGTTTCATTTTGACCAAATGCTATTACTATTTATTTTTAAAATAAATGAATAAAAAGGAATTTAATGGTATGTTGACGCTTCCAGGCTAGAAAAAGAATGTGGTAAAACATGCCTCGTGAAAGGAGGAGAGTGTTCTTGCTTTGAAGGTGAACATTTTGTACAGCTGCTACTGCTTACATTTAAAAAGAAGAAAAAGTGTGTGCCAAACAGTATGTGGTAGGTGAAAACTGTCACTTTATTGAGGAGACTCTGTTCCCTAAGACATTTGCACCATTAGGACTTCTAATAATTAAGATGAACTATATTTCAGCAAAAAGACAGCCTTCTGGCCAACTGACTAAGCAGATGCCAAGTGGAAGCAAACGATGAAACTCAGTTGAGCTCTCAGGCAATTAACAGAAATTAATGGACCAGGTACCTACAGTCTGTTTCCTGCATGTGTCAGTTCAGTCCTTGCATTTCCTGCACTTCCAGATCTTTTGGGGTTTTGCCACCTGAGGTTTCTCTACTGAAACTTGCAAGGATTTATCACTTGCTTAGAAGAACTTGTGGAATTCCTGTGTGCAATTTAAAAATTTCACAGGATTCTGGGTTTCCAGGAATGTAAGGGAATTATTAAAGTGATCCTCTAGTGGCAAGAATCCTGTTTGGACTCAGGACTTTGGGGTGCAGAGGAGACCTGATGTGTGTGCATTGGTGTCTGGTGTTACATACAGCAGGAGCACCAAGAGGCATGGCCATACTTCTTTCTCCTTTCCTTCTACCACTCCCAGCAATGTGCTGTTCCTGCAACTGGTCTGCAAAAGCTGAAAAGACTAGGGTGGTTCACTCCCTCGATGATGTGGTCACCTTCAGATTGGTTTAGCTACAATGTGAAACCACATCCTATGTCTGCTTTGCAAGCGGATTACACTAAACTGCAAAAATCTTCGTGCCTACATGGAAATATGGTATGGAATGGTTCTTTAGATAAATGCCACTGTCTTGGTGTTATGTTGTGTTTTGTGGTTTTTTTTTTTTTTTTTAGCTTATTTTTATGAACACGTGTTTAGAGGAGTTTATACAACAGAGAGGGGCTGGTAGGATATACTAGTGTGCTCCCTCAAACTCACATTATATTCTCCTAGTAGAGGAGATAACCATTATCCAGCCCTGTATAGTAAAATGCACAATAAACCTTATCTTTGGATTGTTAAGAAAAGGAAAGGTTGTGCTTTCATATGGAAGAGGAGAGAATCTATGAAAAAAAAAATCAAGGAAAGAATGTTAAAAAAGTCTCAAACTGAACGTTCAATTCAAATTTGGAATAATAATCACTCAAATTAATTCAATTACATTTAGAGTGTCTTTTCCACAATATCCTAATGAAGTAAGCTAGTGTGATTTGTGTAATTGAAGTGTGCAAAAACAATCATGTCTGTGTAGTTGTTATGCCACAGTAGTAACATATGAGTAAAAAGATAACTGTGGACACATTACTACACTGCTATGAAGTGTACTTGAAAATTTCATCTTAACTAAACCTGAAAAAGGAAAAAGAAAGTGTGGAAAAATGCACACTTCCTAAATGATTTGTTGAGTCTGAAATAAAAATATCCTTCTGCTGAAGAAAAAGTGACTGGTTGTGGTATTAGAAGTAATTAAGTTACTTGAAGAGACTGACATTTGAAAGGAGGGAGGCAACCAGAAAGCATTTTTATGGTATTCATAATTCAAAAGAGAAGAGAAGAGGCAATACAAAGCTAAAAGTATTATGCTGAAGAGCAAAGGAGTATGAACCTGGACTGAGGTAAGGGCGAGACTAAAGACACTTAGGTAGAAGTGTGTGTATGTTTTGTTTGTTTGTTTGTTTGTTTGTTTTTTTAAAGTGAGCTAATATATGGTATAAATGACATAGGACATGAGCAGGAATACTTTATCTAATTTTTCCTCAAGGTATTAAATAACATGACAAAGAGGAAATATCTGGGTTGGTTTAACGTTTTCAAGGGTTACTTTGAGCTTCAACGGTGTTACTGGCCCCTTTCCATTACACATTTTTTCTTTTATGTGTTGCAGAGAAAGAAATGATAAATAATTCAGGCCAACAAAAGTATATACACCACAGGGTTAGAATACTTACCAGTGGGGGAACTGTTTATTCTGACTGTGAAACAAAGGATGACAGCAGGGCAAAACATTTTGCCTTGGCAGGAGAGGCTGTGTAGACAAGTGGTAATTTTATCTTCCTTTAAGATATTTAACAATTCTAAGCCCCAGCGGTACTCATGGATTGGCCTTCAGTAAAAGGAAGAGTTAAAGTTCATGCAAGCTATTTTACCTGCCGACTTTGTTTACCATAGGTGTTTATTTCCACACCACAAACATTAAAGGGATGATAGGATAAGAGAAAGTTTTTCATATATATTATGTATGTGGGATGACTTAGTATAGATGCAATGCGAGTATGCTCTTACTACCTCTGTATTACATTAACCATTCAGGGATGTAAATCTGCAGAAAACAAATCTCTTTTCAAGTATTTTTCTTATACTGCTTTAGATCTGCAAAATAGCTTTTATTTTGAACCAAAAGCTTTCCATTCAAGCATCAGAAAAAAGAAAACTTGATCATTTATAGTAAAATTGAAAGGAAATGTAACCATGTAGTGAAGCACCATTCACGACCTGAAAGCGAAGGAAGTTTGGAACATCTATAGTTTTATGGGGGGAGGTGGGGGTGCTCTTTTTCCAACATTCAGTTAGTAATTTCACCACTGCTATGTGTGTGGTTTTTGTTTGTTTGTTTGTTGTTTTTTCCTTTGGAGAACATGATAACAACATAAGAAAACACTAATACTGGGCCATAAAATCTGCTTATTTTAGTATATAACCTTAGGGGAAGATGCAAGAATGGGGGAGGCATGTAGTGAGTGACACTCTTCTCCCTTAGTATTTTGTCATAATATCTCAATCTGCAGCTTAAGACTTCTCAAGCCAGGGTATCTACATTTGTGCACAACATCCCTGTGCACCTTCTATGAATTTGTCAGATCATTTTGAAATTGTGGTTTTGCCCATCATCCTGCAGCATTGAATTTCCACAGTTAGCTTGAGTTTTGGATGGAAGGAAGTCCTTCCCTATGTTCAGAAAGCATCAGGCCACTCTTTTTCATCAAATAGTTATATACAATCATTTTTCACTGCAAGAAATAGCGATTAATTGCACATTCATCTTTTTCGTGCTCCATGTCATTTCATATACCTGTAGCATGTATTCCGTCATCCATCATTCTTCCGTCTTGAACAATCCAGATTTATTTACTATTTCTACATACGGAAGTTGTCCTAGGACTCTGATAACTTCTCTTTGGTCTTTTCTATGTCTCATCTCCTAGCTCATCCAGCAGGAAATGGGAAAACCAGATCTCCATCTTTTCTTAAAGATGTGAAAACATGATGAGTTTACACTGTGGCATAAGCTGTTACACTTTCTTTTGTGTTCTGTTCCTAATAATCACTGATGTCTTATCTAACTTCTTGTCTGGTACTGCGAATTGAGATGATATGGTCATGAAATTCCTCAGAGGGATATTATTCCTGTCTGATTATACTGATTTAGAGTGCATGAGAGATTCTCTCCATCGCATGCTCTTCTTTGTATTTATCGACTTTGTCTTCATTTGCTTTTTTATTCCCTAGTTCTTTAGTATCGTAAGGAAAACAAGATATGCTCTATAGATCTATTCATGAAATATTGCCACTACAGTGCAGTAATTGCTGCAGTAATTGGAGCCGTGATTAAGAACCACATGTTCTTCCTGACCTTCCAGGTAGACATATGCAACACACTTCATGAGTGTGTTGAAGAAAACATTTCAGCTTCAAAAAGGGGGATGTAAAGACATTTCCAAGAATCCAAGGGCATGTAAGCTAAGGCACTGTCCTGGCAAGTAAAAAGTGTTTGCTCAGATTCTCAGTACTGTTCAGGAATGAGAGGAATGGATGTGGAACTTCTTAGGAATTTCTTTATTTCCTTAGGAAAGGAAGGAAGAAAGGGAGGAAGAGAGGAAGAAAGAAAAAGTCACTGCTCTATAGAGAGAATTCTGAAATATCTTCTGAGTGCCCATATTGTTATCTGATGACCCACATGAGATTGGACTGAAAAGTCAAAACAAAAAATGTTGTTTTGGAAATGCAAATGTAAACATTTTTATTTCTGCTATTTGCTAAATTTGGATGGATTTTTCAATTTTTTAGCTTAACCATCTCTTAATTTTTATTGAGTGTTTTTCTCCATCCCCTCCCCACCCCATCCTCTCCCTGACAGCAAATCCAACCCAAACTTCAGCCTATCTAGCCTCTTTGATTCACAAGGAAAAGACATATTTTTGTATGTGGAGTTCTGTTTTCAATTTCTAAGCATCCGTACTTAAGAAGGTATAAAATATGTGTCTGTGAGATTGGTTTATGGGGCTTCTATATTCTTGGCTGTAACTAAAGTTGAGTATGAAATAGGTTTCCTGCACTTGCATGGCCCTGAGAAAGGTATGTGGAGATTATTTAAGGTATGGAGAAAAAGCCAGAATTGGCTTTGTGCTTAGGGTCACATAGCCTCTGAATTTTCACAGGCTGGATATGGGTGCTACACAGAAGTAGTTGCACCTGAATGTGCCTCAGAAGGTGGGAAAAGAGGCTGTGGCAGTGTGCCCTCAGAGAGGACTGAGAGATGCTCATCTAGCCAATAGCTGGCTTTTCAATTCAGCAGCCAAAATGTTTTAAGTCTTAAGTCAAAGTAAGTGAATTTTGGAAGGAAATGCTGTTCTAAATAAGGAGGGAAAGAGTCAGGGGATTTTTTTTTAAAATGTCAAAATACTGTGTAGTAGGTTGTTATGGTTGGAAAAAAATTATGTGTACCTATTCAGAATGTTTCAGTAAACCTAATTTGGCTTTCCCATTACGTGATGAGGAGGAGGGTGAATACCACATGGAGGCGTTCCTTAAAGCAGTTGAGGTTGTTGTTTGGATCTAGGCTAGGCAGCCTAAGTAGAGTTGAGTGAGGCAGCTTCACCAGTCCTCAGGATGAGTTCACGGCATTTCTTTTTCTGAAACCGTGTTTGTAAGAAGTGTAGTAAGTCACACGAGAGAAGTTCCTTGGTGCTTTCAGTTATGTAAAAAAAAAAAAAAAAAAAAAAGAACTCTCGAACATCAGAAGCTTGAAGCAGGATTTTGGTCTCTGACAGGAAGAGTCATAATTTCCTTTGTCTTCATGAAAAGCACTATTTAAAACACCCAAAAAAGTGTTACTTTGTGTAACATGGCCTAAAGAGCTAAAAACTATGCAACATTTTTTCCCCATGGTTACATGCATTTGTTACTGACACTTAGATGAAATGTTAGGGCTTTTAAAATGCACTGTTCCTATTTGTTTACCTGGTAATACGGTAGTATCTGGTTTATTTTTGTCTCCAGGTACTACTGAAATGTGCTCTGAGCAGCTTGGTTCAACATACAGAACCAGCTGAACACAGTCTTAGACAAAATGTCTGTATGCACAGGCAATCTGAATTTAATAAATAACATAGTTTGCTTGTGCAATCTTTCAAGGTAGCAATCTCCATAATAGAGTATATTATTACAAACTATATTATTAACAGTAGATCATGTGTTTGGAAAAGAAATCTTGTACCATCCAATTTCTGCACTAGTAATTTTTTTTTCTCTGCATTATTTCTGTAGTGTGGTTGATTTTGTTTGTCTTTCATATGTGAATACACAAGTGTCGTTACTGAACTTTCAGTGTGCTAGTGCAGCCTGAAGAGATGTTGATTAACACATTCAAGATTCAAGAATTGCAGTAGAAGAATAAGAAGCTGTTACTTTCTCAGGTTTACTCATCAGAAATTTAGTAAGATTGTGTAAAGCAGTTAAAATATGGTACCAAAAAATGAACAAAATTTGTTAACTAGACTATTAAATATAAGGGTATTTTATTTTGGATATTAAAGCTGTGATTCATACTCAGTTGCACGAATTAGTGCAGTGTATAGAAATGATCATTTTATTGCCCCATATTTTGTATCCATATCTTCAGCTTAGTCATTTGGTGTCAAAATTCCTGTCCTGACGAACACTGGGTTTAAATAGTGATTTAAATAACTGAAAGCAGGAGCACAGCAATGCACAATCTCAGTGGGTCCATCCAAGGATTCCTCCCGAAGGAACTGCCAGGAGAGAGAGGACAAGCTGCATAATAAGCATACATGGCATTCCCCTTGATACACCGTTAGTGTCTGATTCCTTTCAGCAATGGTGAGTTCCTGAGCCTGCTGTGCTTTGTTGAATTAGGAAGGGGTAACCTTCTGTTGTCCACAGCACCACAAGGATATGAGACTACTGGCTTAAGCATGAAGACCCCTTCCTTTATTTATTTTTGAACCTGCCTTCTAATATCTTCACTTGATGACCTATATTTGCTGTTTTGGAAAAGGCAGAGAAAAATTGAATCCTACTATCTCTGACATGTGATTGTTTGTTTTTTTTGTTTGTTTGTTTGTTTTAGCCATGTCACAATATTGCTCTTGGATCATGTCTTTTCCACCATGTAGAGCTCTGCCCTGCTCCGTAGTTTCCATGATTCCAGTTACTGATGTTGCCCTTCACTGATATTTTTGCAATCTAGTCATAAATAGGCAGGTCTGGAGGGGTGTTCAGGATTGTGCTTCTCAGGTGATGAAGATGGCATTTAACAAGAGTGCTACCACTTCCTCCCACCTGGTAGAAATGGAGACTGAATTTGAGAGCCAAGTCTTCCTCAGTGCCCTATCATCATGTTAATCGTTTGTTCTGAGGGAGTATTTCAGCAAACTCCAATGCAAGGTGTTCCGTCTCTCAATTAGGTGGTGTCCAAACTGTATTTAAAAACTCAGTCTGAACTCCCCTTGCAGTGCTGTTGGAAGGCAGTCATGCTGAGGTATGAGTACAGTGGCACTGGTGATGCTGTGTCAGAGCTGCACTGTGATATTCTGTGGTAGAACACCCTAGAGGGTCTCTTGCTTTATGTGAAATGCTAAAAGGAGGTGACAAAGACAGGCATAATTTTGCTAAGACCTTCATGTAAACACTGCTATTACCTGGGCATTTGGGATCTCCTGTTATCACGTACCTGCATTACACTCTTAATATAGAAATGAAATGCTTTCCCTTCTCCATTAAATCTTGCAAAATCTTGCAAACTGTTTTAATGCAATGTCACAGCTACTTCAGTTCACTTAATAAGCTTTCTGTGTAATCTTTGGTGGCAGTTATTGTTATATAAAATATAAACAGTGTGTATGCATGTATAATATGTGCACATATATAAATGGCATGCAACTTCTATCTTACGGTACAGGTATCTCTTAATTCATTATAGGTGAACATCTAGTATTATGGATTAGTTGTGGTGTAGTTTTACAGACACTTGAGCTAGCTTTTATTGATAGTCCAATTAGGTTGAGATTGAATGAGTCTATTTCATACAAGACCAGAAAGACACTCGGTGAGTTACTAGTCAGATTTTTCCTGCTGTAAGTGGTCATACTAATCATATAAATATAACTACAGAAAAGCAAATGTCTGTGTCAATAGAAATAAGATGTAAAATTTAGACTCTGTTAGTATACGCTCAAGGAATTGCTCTTCCAGATTAAATGGTTGTTAACTTTTTGTCATATTCATACTCTGAATCTTTGTTGCAACTATGATAAAGATGACCGTGATACTGTCAACTTATAGAAAGCTTGAAAGAGCTATTCCTCAAAACATGATTTTATAATCCAACTCATCTAATGCACATACTCACTTTAAAGCTGTCTGTGCTTTTATGCCTTGTAGTGAATTTGGGGTTCCATTCATTGGGTATCAATTTAAGTAGAAGATGCCTTCTTCGCAGCAATTCTGTTGGTCTTGACAATTCTACATTTTCAAACTCTTTGATGCCAGAACAGTCCATCTGAAATGTAGATTAGTAAAATGTCCCAGTAAAACCAGGCTAGATACTTTTTAGGTCAAAAGACTGCTCTATTTCTATTAACCTAATGTTTTGCTGTCTCTTTCAAAGGCAAATATTCTCATTCCCCATTTTTGTTGCAACATCAAAAAATAAATCCCACAACCAACTTAACCTTTCAGAGTGAAGTTGTTCTTCTGGTATAAATGAAATGAATTTTATCACAACATTTTTTCTTTCTATTTTACAATGCTGCATTTTCAAAACTTTTAATGAATCACTACATTTTATTCATTCTGTTAAGAAAGAATGTTTTTTGTTAGCATGCACAAGCAGTGAGGATTTTTCTTCTGTTCTGTTTTTCTAGAAAGCTCTTCCAGGCTTTTAATCACAGATGAAATCCATTTGGCAATGAGAAAGATGTACAACTGCTTTCATATCTATTCTCTTTACTTCATAGGTGGTTATTCCCATCTAAGTGCCATGGCAAGGATGTTGGTTCTTTTTGCCTTTCTCCCCCTGCTGCCCTTTGAAGGAGGCTTTCATGATAAAGCTAAGCATATCTAATGTCCAGCACCTGCTGAACAGGCGGTCTCAGTCCTCAGTCCCCTTCTCCTCTCTCCCAAGCACCTGGACTTGTGCTCTCACTGCTGCTTCTGTGCTGACTCTTGCTTTTATCTCAATCCACTGGGAGTTGCTACAGGGACTTCAAAAAGCAGGAAACCACTGTGTGCCCTCCCTCCCCACAAAAAGATCAGCTTTAAGCCTTGGATATAAAGTAGCACTGTAAGCAACACTGATGGTGGGAAGCTGAGGAGAAGGGTTGTCTGTTCAGGTAGGCATTACATGAAGTGTAATTCACATCTATGTGGGTCTCCCTTTTGGTTTCTGCTCGTTTGTTGTAAAGATAGAGGTAAGTGTCTCAGTGCCTCCTATAATTAGCCCCCTTCTCCGTCATTCCAGTGGGCTGCCTTCTGGCACTTTTGGCAAGAAATATTTGGGCATGCTGTGATAAGAAATGTGAAGACATTGCTGGTGGGAACATCTAAATGTATCTTGGTAAAGGTTATGAATAGAAATAGAGGGATTTGAGCAAGGAAACAGTCCATCAAAAACATTTGCGCAAAAGTGATGGATTCTGTCTTTTTTTTTTCCTTAGACTTGAATAGTCTGAGCACACACAAAATCTCTAAATAATCACTCTTCTGTAACCCATATACTGAAGTGTATCCATTTTTTCTTTTGATAATAGTATTCAAGTGCTGACAGAAAGCTTTTAAGGTCTAAGAAATGGGATACCTGAGAAAGAACTTTGTAGAAGAGAGAGAGTATTTATCCTGCTCTGCAGGTATTCATAGATACCCTGCCAGTCCGAGGAGGAAGTTTTTAAGTTCATCTCTGTCCGCTCTGTCCACATAAGGGTCTCAGTGTACCTTGCCTCCTTAAGATGGTATGTGTGCTGCTTTCCTTTCTTCCTTCTCCCACCTCCGTGTGTTAAAGTCCAGGTTGGAATTAATTCTTATGGTAAAATTGGTCTTTAAAACACATAGCTTCCTGTGTTTGGTGGGTGAAATAACCAGCAACAGAAGGACTTAGAGACAATGAATGAGAGATTGGGGCTGTTTGGGTGGGCCCCACAGTGCTGCTGGGCAGATGAGTTTAGGGAGAGCAATGCAAGACTGGGGCAGGAGCAGCCTCAAGGACACAATTTGGAAGGTGACCCTGTAAGTGTGCAGGCATTTGGTTTCACATACAAAACCTCAAAAAGGTATAAAATGGCAGTGAACAATTCTGTCAATACTCATAGTATCTCAGGTGCCAGGTGAGCAGGTTTATTACAGAGAATGGGGAGGATTAGGAAGGTCAGAAAAGCATGGTTCACCTTTTACATGCTTGAAGTTTCTATAATTGCTATTAAATAAAACTGTAAATGCTTGCAAACCAAAGCCATGTCAGCTATTCCTCTCAGCTGCAAGTATTTTATATTTCAGTTCCCTTCTGGTACAATGATGTATACAGCTCATTGAACTTAAAGAGCATGGTACGGTTTTGAATTCTGCCTGGCCATCATATTGTCCCAACAGCATGTAAAACATTTTTCTCTGTCATTTAAAAGGCATGCAGGAAAGCTGATAAAATTTTGGATTAGCTCTGGCCTGGTGTCATGCATCTTCCAAAGGGAAACTGGATGGACTCTTCCACAAATGGCAAACACACCAGGAGGGTGAGAGGGCAGGCAGGGGAGTGCAAGTCTCCCAGGGGCAAAGTCACATCACCTGTGCCCAAAGCTGCTCCCTCTTAAAAAGGGGAGCTCTACCTTACAGAAGAAATACAGCTTGACTGCATGCAGATAATTTCTAGTAGTTAATATCAGTCTTATGCTGGTAGAGTTGATGTCTTTCCCTGAGTTCCAGGAGTCCTGGGTGGTTTTTGTTTTGTTTGTAAACTTTATATTTGATAGAGGCATAGAGCTAGTAGGTCATAACTCTACAGAAATGCTCTGTTTTTATTGGAGGTGTTTGAAGTCTTGATTGTTTGTAAATATGCCACTATGACTTTTGTCCAGCATAGACACCTTCAAGAGTAGCTGCCCCATGTGTTGTTTAGGCAGTTAAATGTGAGGATGACCAGCATCAAGAAATAAACAATCTTTGCAAAAATCTTCACAGTAGCAGTTATGCCAGCTCAGATGGGAAATTAAAATTATACGTATATGTCATCAAGTAGTTGAGAAGAAGGAAGAAAGAGAAAAATATTATTCTCCCTATCTACCTAAGTATCTAGAAGTAAATCCTGGAGTTCCTAAAATAATATTTTGTCATTTTTCAGGCACTCCTTCCCTAATCTCTGGTTTTACTCCTCTTCATCCACAGCATGTGAATCTGCATGCAGAATGCAATATTGTCAAATATCCCATTACAAAGCTTTGTAGAGTCAAAAGCAATTCTTTCTTGGGAGGTTCCAATTTTTGAAGAAGGCATTCAATTTTATTCTTAACCTGCTGTTTCCTGACAATGAAGTAGATAAAATAATTCTTTCCAACAATAATATCAATGTTGAGATCTCAAGGGAATTACTGGTACATGTGGATAATGAAGTAATTGTGATCAAGTCTTTGCCTGAGACATTCCCTATGGCTGACTCATTTATACTGAGTGATTTAAAAAAAAAAAAAAAAAAAAAAAAAAAAAAAGATTTAAATGTCTTCTCATTACAGGTGCCAGTTTTTCTTAGTTTTTCTTACGTGTATTCATTTTTCTGGCAGAATTGTACTGAATGTCTTTAGCCCAATGCAATCTTTTTGACAAAATATGCTGTACTCTTCTAATTGATTCCCAGAGTAGCATGACCTACTATCATTCAATAAATAGGCATGTGTTCTGTTGGTAAGTTGTGTAAAGGGATGACATGCTCCAATTTTTAGAAAGACTTTTTTTTTATGTGTAAGCTGAGTATGAGCTTAACCTTGTTTACAGTTTCTGCTGACAATGCTAAAGCTGCACACTGTTCCTTTATTTAAAGGAAGATAATAAAATGAATGCAGTGGTGTTTCAAATCAAGGTGAATAAAATGGCACAGTGATGCATAGGATATGAAATCACTATGCAGAAGTTAGCAGTTTCCACTGTTGAAATAATTCTTATTTCAGCACTTCGGGTGGTCAGTAACTGATACATCACTTATATAAAATACATTTCAGCTGTATGAGCTTGCAGACATTGTGGTACTTAATACATAATTGTGATATATTAGGCAGGTGCTCCAAAGGAAATCGTTCAAGGTGAACGTGTGACATAGTATTGCCATTTGCAGCCTCAAAATTAAAGATGATATTACATTGAAATACGTCAGTATCCTAACTAACCTGGTTTTGTGAGCTCACTGTTCAGTTCTTCATTTGTTTGTTGTTTCTCCCTTGCTAACTGATTCTATATGTAATATCCCAAATCTTACTCTGTCACAGATATTTATTTTGAATGTTTGTTTAAAATAGATCCTTTTCAGTTTTTCAATTCCAAGTAATGAAAAGGCAATGAAAAGGATCTTACAGGCTCTCTTAGGTGAGTTGGGTAAATCACTTGATGCAACCTAGTCACTGAACTATTGCTCAGAATGAGTTCTTTTGCTCCAGACAACTAACTTTTAATTAAATGCTAACTTTTTGTAGGTATTGGGTATCAACTTCAGGGCAAGCAACTGGTGCTAGATAATGGACGGTTGTGATAAATTGTGTTTTAAAGTCCCAGAGAGAATATTTCTAGAGTCATAGACATTGCATGAGAAACATTGTTTAGATGAAAATGGGAGGAAAAAAAGCTTTTTTCTTTGCAAAAAGAAAAGAGCTTTGTGGCAGAATGCTAGATCACAAACTGTTCAAGTCTCTCCATGAAGCACTTGGTCACAGGACAGCCTCTGGGATAATTTTGAGTTATCTTTTGATTTTTTTTTCTTTGATTTTTTTTTTTTTTTAAATATAAAGGGAGACTCGTGGCGATTTTGAATATTTACCTGTAAAAAAAAAAAAAATCAATGTGATTTAATTCAATCATTTTATGGTATAGTATGTTAAAGTCAGTAATTTGCCAACAACATCTTTGCATCCTTCTCTTCAGGGTATTTATGGCGGGAGATGTTGTTAACCTGCATAAACAGTGGGAACTCAAAGTAACTGCTTTCTCTAAGTTGTCCACTTTGCAATATAAGCTTTTTGATCATGGGAAAAAGAAAAAGAAAAAAAAAAGTAGAAAAACAAAGCATTTGATAAAATTAGTTTAATTTGATGGAGCAAGAAGTTTTTGACCACTGGGGGGAGGAAAAAAAAAGTTATAAAAGTTCTAAAGGATTTTGTGAACAGAGAAGTTAAAAAATGGCTTAGAGAAATATTCTTTAAAGCCTGAAGAATCTACAAGGCTTGAGGAACCTGCAGAGGGCTTGCAGCTGGCATGATTTTTATTGTATGAATCTACAACTAGCATTTGGTCTTTGAGTAGAGGAAGTGATTTAAAACCTCTGAGGTGTCTGTGAGTTATTTTGGTGGTTTGAGCTGCTTTAAGCAAGTGTCCCCTCCTGCAGTCTGTGTAACATGCTGCCCACCGCTGAGCTCATCCTGCTGAAGCCTGGTTTTGACTGCCAGGGTGGCTTCCAAGGTGAGGCTCAGGACCAAAGCATGGCTTGGTGCTGGCTGGCACCACCGTGCCTGGGTATCCTTCAGGGTGGGACAGGACCAAGGTACATTTGGATGGGTGGTGGCAGCTTGTGTTGAGCTGTGAGAGTGTAACCAGTACAGTCTGCCTGGCTTTTCAGGTAGGAAGGTGGTAGACAGGAGTATAATCCTTGGGCAAAAAAGAGAGTGCGGCAGCTGCCTTTCACTCCAGCCTCTCCATGTTCCATGGGCAACACCAGAGCAACTGAAGGCTTGCTTGTGTGCCTGCTCAGTTATTCTGATGTTTTTCAGATGCATCTCTTCTCGGCTCGGCAGAGCACTCAGCTGCCGCTAACGAACTTGCTGTCTTCAGCGTGCCGGGCAGTCTCTGCTGCACTGGCTGTTGGGCTTTTTGTGTCTTCTGCGTGAGACAGCAAAAACATTAAGGACTTAACTACTCACTAGGGATGGCACGTATAAGTAGGTGACGGGCTGAGTTGTGAGTGTGGCCTGTCATGCAGAGAAAGTGAAAACTTGAGATCTTGTTGGAAATTTAAAAATAAATCTATTGGTTTTCTGAGATTCTTAGTTTGTTGATAGTTCTGCTGTTGGTCAGGTCTGTGCTTTCAGCTGGGGATCCCTCAGTGCCCTGCTTTTTTTGTTTGTTTTCAAACTGAGTAGAAGACTTTCTCATCAAGCAAGTATTGCTTTCTGTAATGTTTCTCCCCCTACTTGACAAAGCCTTCTGTTTGTAAAGGTGCAGTGTTAGTGCAGTGTTTGTTGGCACTGAGGGCAAGAGATCTTCTCAGGCAGCTGTCAGTTTAGAAGACAGCCAGCTATAAATCCAAAATATTTTTTTCTTAGATTCTGATTTTTTATTTATTTTTTTTTACAGAGCAGTACTTCATAACCATTTGGGGAAGTTCAATGAAAATATTTCTCTTTCATAGGAAATACATGCCACATATGGAATGTTTTTTTTTTTTTTAAATAAAAGAATGTTTCTGCAGAAATTCTCTTTTTTTTTTTTTTTTTTTTTTTTTTTTTTTTACAGTTAAATTTTTCATAGCTCATTTTATGACCAGTTAATGAATGTGTAATTTCATTCAGTTGTAATTTTTGGAGACTTATATATTGTTATTGTCTTCCATTTTTTTCTGTAGTGTGTAGTTTATTAGAAATCATTCAGCCTTGACAGAAAACACTCAGAGACTGCAGAATTTCCTACAATATCACCAGTTATTGTTCTTCGCTTGTTATGCTCACTGTTCAATTTGGGGTTTAATACCATATTTGAGTTTAAGCTTTTGGTCATTGCTTATTGCTATTTTTTTTTATTATTATTATAATTTTATTTTTTCCCTGTTGGATTAACCAGCTTTTAAGACCAAGAATTGTATATTCCATATTTCCCTGCAAGCACTTGACTGCTAGTACTTTCTGCTGAATTCCATACATTTTCTCCAACTTCTAAAGAAACATGTTCTTCAGTTTTCCAATATTTCTTGAGAATGTGTGAATCCTAAAACTGTGTGTAATCTTCCAGTGCAGAAAGAGCATCGAAGCAGTGTTGCTGTCACAGGGAATTGGCAGCCTGCTTCTATGTGTTCTTCTGGCTCTGGGTCTTCTGCTGCAGCATGCCCGTGTGTAGCACGAAGCATCCTGTATTAACTGTATTTCTGTTGATTTTTCTGTTTGCTTGTTTCTTTGAATTGTGACAAATTTTGCAAGAAATTTGGATTCTTTTGACTTACTTTCTTGTCACTTTGTGGTGTAGTTAAGCCGTACCGATTTTAATTTCTGGAGGGATGAGCCTGATGTTGGGCTTCATTTAATAAACAAATAGTTTGTTCTGATGTAATTGTATAACTTAAGTTTTTTATGGTTAATCCCTGTTGTTTGCATTGAGTTGAAGTATTGATGCCCATCATCATACCAGCTGCATGGCTGTGTGTAAGCTGTTTGGCAAAGAAGACTGGACGTGGCATCACCAGAGTAAAGGCACAGCCAGCACATGAGCAGAGGAAGCCTGCAGGATATTAGTGTGGGGAGGCTCTGTGTAAGGGGGATGTGGAATGGAGAATTGCAAGAATGAAAGCATCGACGTGTCTTCAATGTTTGGACTGTGTGGGGAAGGCCTTTCCCTCCCTTATCTCCAGACCCTGCTACTGTGAGCAAGGAGGTGATCTGTTGTGATAGAAACATAACTTCATGTAAATAAGTAGGATTTTATCAAAATGCATCCAGTGTCAACTTTTCCTCCCGAGTGGAACAACCACTAGGATTCCATTTGGGCTTGATTTTATTTTTTTCCTGCTGTGAATTGATTACTAACAGTATATGCTTATCACTAAGATACTAACAAAAGTCTTCATTTATTTTAACTGTAAGCAGTATTTAGTATTGGAGGAGCATGTAGCCTATTGCCACTATTTAATAAATAATATTAAACAACATGGTACACATGTGTTACTTGGGAATGTAGAGAGTTTTCGTGTATACTAGTTAGTATATTAACAACCCTCATGACATTTTTGGTTGTTTGCTTTTTTTTCTGTCAATAAATATGTAATTATTTGCATACAATATTTTTTATTAAGAGTATGACACAACAGTTTAACTGTAGGAGGACTTAGAGCTGGGGTTGATGCTGCATGCTTATTCTAATCATTGGTGCCTACATATTACAGTACGCTTAATCTATAATGTCATACACATACTGATGTGAGCATAATGTACTGCTAGTAGCTCAGCAGAACGGGAACTTTGTACTGATGAAATGTCAGTCTTAATTTTTGATTAACTTAGCTGTGGGCATTTTATGTCAAAAGCAGAACTGTCCAAATACTGCAAAATGCTATGCATAAAAATACTTTAATTTCTTTAATATGTTGTAGATGTAGAAGTGCTCTTTTTACATAGTCTTGCAGAGATATTAGTGGCCATGCAAAATGGAAGGGATTTCATCAGATTTACTGCCTGTAAGCAGTGGCTTAAAAATATTGTCAGAATGTGAGTTTGTAATTAAACCAGACCCACTGGAAAAGGGATTCTAAGGTTTGGGTTTATCAAAGGAAGAAAACACACCGTGCAAGGTCTTTGTTCATACTGTTTGGCATTTGTGTTTTTAAATACCTCTGGAAACAGTGATTCTACTGATGAGTTAATAAGCTGTCCATGGGTTGAAATGTGTTTTGTCAAACATTGTTTAGAGTCCTTATGGCTGTTCAGAGAAGGTTCGTGGTCAGGAAAAGTGGAACTGAGCTCAGTGAAAGCTCTTTACTAGGAATACCCTGTGCCTTAGCTGTCAAGATACTTCAGTACCTGCTCATAATAACTGGGGGAGTTGGTTGGGTTGAGTGGACAGAAATTAAGGGTAAGATTCTTTGATTTGGTTGCAATGACCAGGGCAGAAGGAGCCCACTGTGTTGCATGGTCTGACTGCCAGGGTGGGTGAGTGAAAGTCCCCAGAAGCATTTTCCATAGTGGCCATCTGCAGCCAGCCAGCCTAGCCAGAGCCACGCAGGGCAGAGAGTAGGGCAGTGATTTGCTAATACTTCCATCTTGCAGCAGTGCTACCTCTGATCCAGGTTCCATCATTTTCACTTTCCTGGACTGAAGCAGACATTTTAGGCTGTTTAGAAAGCAGACCAAAGTTCCAAAAGTGATTTTCCTTTGAGGTTACCTCTTTTTTTTTTTTTTTCTTCTTTTTATTCCCATACCTAATATAAGAGGTTTTTCAGTCTTGACAAACTGTCTTCTTAAGACACTCCAAAACTGTGTTGTTTATTTCTAGACCCAGATTACTAGAGTGAAAAAAACAGCAACATCACTTCTTGAAGGATGTACATTGTGTTTAAAACCCCACTGATAGAGTAGTGTTGTGTATGTGAGATAGTTGCCATGGAAATGGTAAGCAAAACTAATACTGGCTTTGTTCTGTCTTTTAGTTATTAATGGTAATTTTTAAGCTATAAAAGTTTCAAGTTACTGTATATACGAAGGGAAATTATGTAATTTGAAATTATAATTGGAGAATATTTGATGGATCTGGTTATAGAATAACAAATGAGAATAATTAATAGGAAGTTAATTGGGTAACATCAGAAAAGTTTATCTGGTATATTGGGATTGCACGCTTCAGTTGATACTTAGCGTGCTTTTGGGATTTCTGGTTGCACCACACCTCTGCTTCTGATAGTATATTGTATTATGAAGAATATTAATAATGCTGCAGAACAATTACTTGTTCATTTGCTAACTGATTAAAATTCATGCATAATTTATTGGAACAGGGAGAGACTATATAAATAAGTCTCCTTGTCCTCAAGAGCTTAAAAACAAAATGCATATGCTAATATAAGAATATGCTTTACCTCTTAACATAAAAATTTAATATGCAGTGGTATATTAGTCTCATTAATGTGAGGTTTTATTTGTAATAATCATGCTCTTAATCAAAGTATATACTTCTAAACATAGCTTTATGTTTTAGGGGTTTATAACTTGGAGCTGGTAGTGTATCATGCTCATCAACATTTATGTTTTCTGCTGTAATATACACTGACCTTAGAATTCATTAGTTTGACATTTACTGTGTTAGTTCCACAGCAAATAAACTGCCCTCATTAAGCCTGGTTGCATTTCTGAGCTTTGATGCAGGTAGGGATCTGAATTAGTTGATACTCACTTTTGTTGCCAGAACAGGGTGAAACTTGTTAATAATTAATTGAGATACTTTCCAGGGTTTTGTATATGCTGAAGCAGGAGTTGGGACACCTTGGAGTATTCACCTTTTCACTCCAGAAGAAAACAAGATCCACTTGTGGCCATTATGGTGTATTCACAAGTTCCTTGTCTCCAAACTGAGTGGGTTGATACGCAGATAATGTTAAAAAAAAAAAAAAAAAAAAAAAAAAAAAACTGCAAGAAATCATTTTGTGGCAAAATGCAGGAAACTCAGTTACTTGCAGAGCTGGTAGATTCTCTGTTGGGAGCTGATTGTTGTATCTGGAGGGGAAACTGCTGCAAGCCTTCTTGATCATTACTCTTCACGTGCTAAGTGACATTGATGGGGTCATTCCTGGAGGCAGAACATGTGCAGTGTTTACATGTACTAACTTCTCTTGGGCAGAGGTGCAGGTACATTAGTGATCAGAAGGGCCCAGGCCTAGGGAAGTCTTCTGGTCTGGGGCTCAATGTTATTTCTGATGTACTGGCTGTGAGATCCCTCTACCTGCTCAGAGTTGCCACGCTGTTATTTCTGCATCGCTGCTGTGTGAAACCCCTGTGTGCATTGAATTTAGCATTGTTGCCTAATTAACTGAAACAAATTAGTTGAAATATGAGCCATCTGGAATGAAAATGAACCTTCCGTGTTTATCAGTGGATTCATTTTATTAGAAAAGTGCATGTTGCTTGTGATTGTTTCTTAAAATAAATCATGCTTAGGCATTGTGCTACTTTACGTACACATTTCTCAGGGTAAAGGAGACCTCACCTTCCCATTTGGTCTGTTGCTACCTTTCCACTTTGCCGCTATTTTGAAATGTTTGGGTGGAAGGTGATTAGAACAGAGGAAGACAAAAGGCAATGTGCATCCTACTTCTTTGAATTTCTAAGTCAGCAGTAAGCTATTTAGGAGTAAAATAATGATATATGTTTTTGCAGTTTTGCTCAGTGCTGAATATTCTGAAGGCCTGTAATGGGTAGCTGTATCTTTCATCCTGACTGCATCTGACAGACTTCAAATGAAGTGCAGTGATACTGATTTTTAGGGTCAGCGTTATCAACTATTGCAACCTTTTCTTTAAGGGTAGTGTGTACATGGCTTCTGTCAATAAAAGAAAGTCAGTTATGTGTCAGAAACTCTATTTCTGAAATTCAAATTATTGCCATAGAGAATTATATAAATGATCGTGAACCCAGATTTTTTCAGAAAATGTGTTATAAAATAGGAATATATAAATCAGATTAAGATTTTTGGGTCTTAAACTGAGACGTTCAAATGGAAAAAGTAATGTTGGTCAGATAACAGCAGCACACAACTTGCTTCCATCAGCTGAAATCCTCCTCAGCTCTTCTCTTGATGTCAGTTTGATTTTGCTTTCAAATTTTTAAATCCTTGCTGACTAAAATCTGACAACTTTCTATGGGAAGAGCCCTTCTCTTAATGGCTTTTCCAGCTTTTGTTTTAGCACTGACTTTTTTTTTGTCTCCCATACAGAGCCGCCTCGGCCAATAGCACCCCCACAGTTGCTGGGCGTGGGGCCGACATACTTGCTAATTCAGCTGAATGCAAATTCAATCATTGGTGATGGACCCATTATTCTGAAAGAAGTGGAGTACCGAATGACATCTGGGACCTGGACCGAAACCCATGCTGTCAATGCACCAACCTACAAACTCTGGCACTTGGACCCGGACACTGAATATGAGATTCGGGTCCTGCTCACCAGACCAGGCGAAGGTGGGACTGGACAGCCAGGACCACCGCTCATCACCAGAACCAAGTGTGCAGGTAAGTGCTGCTTTGAAAAAAATGAACAAAAAAAGGCTGTTTATGTAATTACTTAATTGTTTTGTAGGCTTGTTAGCTCTAATTTACCTATTGCATAACTTAAGGGTTCTTTGGCACTTACTGGATCCCAGACTGTCTGGGAATGCAAATTATCCCAATGTGGGTTTGCTCCATCCCCTGCTTTTCCTGGTCACTGTCTAGGTTGCTGCATGCTAACTATGAGAGGTAGGTGGTTAAAAAAAAAAAAAAAAAAAAAAAAAAAAAAAAAAAAAAAAGAAGAAAACTACTTCTCATGGAAGGAAGGAGACCTCATCATTTGTGGAAAGGACAATCTCTTGAAAAAAGAAGTCTTTCTTTTCTTTTGCCCCAAGAAGATTAAGCAATGCCAACTTTTCTTATATACCATTCCTTGTAAAGCTACTTAGATTTATTTTAATCTCAGCTTTTATAAGAAAGATAATGCTCATCTCTCATAGTTGTAGAATAGAAAAATTACAGATTTGAACATCAAACTGGGAAGCAAGTAAAAGAAAACTAAATTGTGTTTTTTCTTCTTATCTCATGATTTTTAGGGCCTAACTTACAGTATTCAAAAATTTGCACTCTTAGATTTATTGAAGGTGCTGATAACCATCTATCAAAACAGCATTAAAATAAAAATGAAAGCTGCAGTCGCAGATTTCCGAATGTCATTTATACATAGGCATATATAAAATAAAAATGTTCTTAAAGCATTTGTCACAGACCTGAGATGGACAGCTATTCAAGTTCTCATCTGAGCATTCCTTTTTTCTTTTACTTGAGAAAGGGGGTCGATGTCTGGATCACAAGCTAATACTTCAAGTTGACTAGGTCAATAAGTATGAATCCCATGAAAATTTGAAGGTCTGTTTTGAAATTGGGCAGAGTACAGTCGGAAGCTGAGGCACGCTGCTCTTTTTATCCTCTAACGAGTAAGCTCTCAGATCAAGATGAAACTGAAGGCATTTTTGAAATTTGTGATCTTATTTATAATTTAGTCTCTGTCTTTCCTGTGAAGTGAAAAGATATTTGTGTCCATCTCAGTTAAGATGACAGCTGTTGAGATCTAAGTAAGGTTAAAGCATTGATATATGGTACTGAATTGTTTTAGACAGTGTTCTGAAAAAGTAAAAATTGGAAAACAGCTTCTATTTTAAAAAGACTGAGCCAAGATGAACAAATCTCAAATGTTTAGTTTCTTTTTCCCAGCACTTGAAATATAGAATTCCATTTACCCAGTGTGTGGCAGATCAAAGCTTTCTAATTGGAAAGGAAAAGAAAGGAGGTCATGGTTTGTGTAAGACATGATGTATTTTTAGAAGTGATGTAAGGGAAACAACGTACTGTGGTATGTGATGGTGTCGTGCTTCTTATTAATTTATTTATTTTTTTAATAAAAGTTAAATATAAGGCACCAAAACATAGGTTTGAGATGAATTTTAAACTCAATCTACTCTGAAATGAACCGGATGTTTAAAAAAAAATTAAAAAAATTGGACTTTCATGGAAATATTATTCTAGTAAGATTTCTATCTGTTTACCTTGATTAAGACTAGTTATTCTATAAAAGTACAGGTGAATTAATTTCACTATTAACCAGTTTCAGTTAGAAAAAGGTGAGTTAGCAAGGGTTTGTGGAGATTGGAGCATTCAGCCCAGCATCATGGGATGAGTCATGCAGGGCATCGAGTTGGACGTCAGATCATCCTGCTGCCTTCTCACTCATCTGAAAAATGCAGGCAGGCATTCCTTTTCCACAGTGTTCTTTCATAATTGCAAACCCAAATTGATAAGATTTTTTTTAACAATAGTTTTCTCTTAAAAGGCAAACTATAAAAAAAAAAATTAGTCTCTTCCCAAGGGAAGATGTTTCAGAAAAGGTAAAGCCCAATAATGTCAACACTGCAATCTCTTCTGCTACTGGTTTTGTGCTCATGACTGGCATGTGATTTACTGTGCTGTATTAGATGACATCTCTGCAGCAATATCTTCTTTCTGGCGATTCTTCAATTATTCCTAATTCTTGTTTCTGACAAGATCTCTTATTCTTCAGACAAATAGTCTCTTTTTTCTCTGTTTTCTATGTCAATTTTATCTTTCCATAAGTTTTGTAAGTATTAGTTCAAAATCTGAAACAAATTATAATTGATTATCTGCTCAGTGTCAAATGGAGTGGCAGGAAAGAAATGAATTTTCAGCATGAAATTTGACTGCTCTCTATACAGATTAAGAAGTACACGTTAGTGAACATTGATCTGATGAGTTTTTTGTGTTTACACTCCAAGAATCAGTGACAGCTAACTCACTGACACGTCAGTAGGAATAAGCTAGGATTCTGCTGTCTGTTTATTCGATACCTAAGTAAATATTAGCATTGTTTTTGAATGAAGATTGAAAATGATTTTCCACATAATTCATTCAGTATTTATAATTTCATGACATTTAGTAATAACATTTATTGATCGGTTAGCCTGTGTTTTGCTGGAGATGTATCCTGCTTCTAAACCATTTGAGCAATGACTGTACTTATCTCTGTATCAGACATGAACTTTTATTATTAGGTGTTTACATCATTGTCTGTCTTCCTCATAGCAAAACCAGCATCTAGTGACTCGTTCAGTAAATGTTTCCAATAACGCTAAACAAAATTGTTTTCTAATGAAGACATAATTCTTCCAGTAGTTAAAAGTCCACCAGAAGTCTGTTTCTCTAACTGGAATTTCCTAGGCAATCTTCCCTGTCCTGAAGCTATGTGAATGCATTTTGCTAGAAAACTTGCATGATATTTCTGTCAGCTTGCATTTGTATATATGCAGTTAAAGAGAGTGCTGAGCAATCGAATATATGAAACCAAGGAGTGCCTTGAAATAACTGAAGTGAGCCTTAAACACATTAGGCAAAACATTATTTTTTTGCCATTCCCCTCCTTAAGGGCCAGGTGTAGTCCTTGTATTTCCATTTCAAGCACAGCTGAATTCTGTGCTGAGCACAGTTGTGTGCCCAGGTGCATCTGCTTAGGCAGAAATGCTCAGGAGCTGCTGATGCTTCCTATGGCACCTCATGGTGCACCCAGGCTAACTAGTTATGTGTCTGCACCTCTTAACCACTATTGTTGCTCAGATTATTCACTTCTCAAGCATTTTAAAACCAAAGGCGAGCATAGCACTTATTGCACGTAATCCTAAAGTGGCTTTCTGTGGCTGTTTTGTTTTATTTATTTATTTATTTATTTATGAGTATATTGTGTGAGTTGTGATTGCATTTCCTTTGAGGGGTTGTAGAAAATATGTTGTAATCTAAAATTGTCTGCATAGGCAGCTTTATCAACTGTAAGTTAGAAGTTATTCTGTCATGTTGGCTGCTGCTTCTGAGCAACGGCTAACAGCTCAGTTTTATGATTAACTGATATTTTAGTAGCAAAGGAGGTCAATAGTTCAGTCTGTCCAGGGCTTAATATATGTACACAGAAGAATTGCTCACTCCTCCTGCTTTACTGAAGTTCAGTGCAAGGGTGTGATTTTCAGTAAAACATGAAGAATTGTAGAGCAGTTGGGGGAAAGTCCTGTGTGTTTGCATCATTATTATTTTTTTAATTTTCCCACCTCAAATGTTTTGATTTCAGTAAACTGTTGCCTGCATTATTTGCTTTAGTTAATAAAATGAAGAAGGGGGCGAGAGGTAGCTTTATGCTTCCAGCATTATTAGAGCTGCAAATGGAATGATACGTATTGACTTTTATTATTATCGTTATTGTGCTGTTGTTCACAGCAGTTATCAGTCACCAAGACGTCGCTATCGGTAGCAGTCGGCCTGCAGGCACTGATGGGATCTCGATGCTGGTTCCATGGTACACTACTACCCTGTGATTTGCCTGCGGCTGGAGGCTCAGGATCTGGGGTGCTTTCTGTCCCTCTGCTTCAAGCACAGGGTGCTTGTTTACAATTTTCACATGCAGTGATTTTGAAAACAAAATACACAGAATGCAGGATGCTGCTGAATCCCCTCAAGCAAAAAAAAAAAAAAAAAAGAACATGGGGATACACTGAAAAGCCAGCTTAGCATGGCCATCTGGAGAGTTAAAATGTTCTTGTTACATATAAATTCATTTTGCTTTTTAGAATGAGATGAAAGAAAGGGGCAGTGCAGTATAAAATTTGCTTGTGCCAGTGTGGGATGTGTACAGTACTACTTCAGGTAATGCTGTTTGCCTTTTACACATTCAGCATGGAGGTGGAGAGTTGAAGGCAGGGAGCTTGATTTATGGCTTTTGCTGTGTGCTCTCCGTGAGAATTCAGTGTATTGGTATGTGAGGCAGTGGAAAATTGGATACAGTCAACATCAGAGATGGGTTCTGGAAAATACAGCACTGAATGTATAATCTGGGTTCTTCATTTGTGTCTCCTGGAGTAGTGCATCTTAAATTCTTATTTCAGTCTTTGAAAGCTAATAAAAGTGCAGAAAAATGCATAATTTCAAACTGTCTATTTAAAAAGGGAAAAAAAAATGTTAAGGGGATAGCAAAAATATTTACCTTTATAACAAAACAAGCTATCTTCAGGTTTCAAACAAAACCCTTACTTTTTTTTCCTCACAGTAGATATCATTATGGTAGACAGTTACAGCGTAGCTGAGAGGAGCCTAAATACACTGAGTGCTTAAAGTATATATTTTTATTACTCACGGTTTGGTTGTTTACAAGTTGAACACTTTGTTAGAATAAACTAAGATGAACAACTTGACTCTAGATAAATGTGATACTTTAAAAAATTATTTTTCATTTGTCATTGCAGAAGTGCCCACATTACACCATTATTTATATGTTGCTGTTGTTTTTTAAAAATATATTTGGCACTCATGACTGTTTCTGGGCTTTTGGCCAGGTGGTAATTGGAAACATTTAAGATCTCACTAGCAGATACCAGATGCACCAGTCTCCTATTCCTTATAGGTTTACCAGTTTGCTGTGATATAGTATGGAGGGGAAAAAAAAAAAAAAAACAAAAAAAAAAAAAAACAATAAAAAGTATTTAAACAATGGAGAAATTTTTTTTTTGGAGAAAAAAAATTTCTCCATTTCAATGGAGAAATTAATTTAAACAATGGAGTCTGAAGTAAGGAACTTAATGCCGGAATTACATACTGGTTCTTGAGAGAGCATCTGCAGAACAGCTATCTGAGTTGGACCATCAGCTGGCAAGTTCGACCTGTACTCTGCTTATTGTGCTGATTGCCACATATAGAATCCTAATGATGCTTATATCCATAAGAAAGGGCCTCCGAGCAGCTGAGTTACCTAGCAGGAGACCAGGCAGACTGCCTAGCCAAGCTCTTGTCAGATTGTGTAAATTAAGCATGGTATCCTCTTTTTCAAAGGCGTGCAATGCTGATGACTCAGTTGAATTGGCATTAAACTGAAAGTTCAGACACTGACCTCTGCTAAATTAGTTTTCAACTTTTTGTGTTTGCTATATTCGGTGTTGCTTAGTATCTTTTTCTTCTTCTTTTTTTTTTTTTTTGTTTTCCTTTGCTAGTTGCAGCTGCAATTTCCCTCTACACTAACTGGAGAAAAGGTTTTACTGATATCTTCCCGCATTTCTCAGGGTGTGACCTTGTTCATGGCAAGTTCTTTACTGTATAGGGCCATATTCAGCAATAAATCATCTTCTGCCTCTACCCAGGATTAGGGTAGCAGACCTCAGCTGGTGGGTTCCTCTAGCTTGGACACCTGCTTTTCAAAGCTGCTGCAGTGTGCAGAGACCTCTCTTTGCCTGCCCTCTGAAGTCCCTCCCAGGATACCCACAGTGAGACGTGCTGTTGGTCATTTGTGCGTTGCATCCTGGCCAGGCTGGTGGTTTTGACCAAGCTGGCTGACAAACTCCAACGAAGCTGAGGGAAGTCTTTCCGTTAAAGCTCGTGGATCTCTTTCTGGAGAAGGATACGAGGTTAGGAGACGGCATCAACTGTGTGATGGAGTAGGCTGCCTTGGCTGGGGGGAGGAAAAGGAACAGTTGTTGCCTCCCAGAGTACCGTTTTCTTACCAGTGTTTCCTCCATCCCCGGCCTCACCTCACTTTGTTGCTCAGCTTTTCCCAAAGCAGAGTGCTGCAGCATGAACGCTGTAGCAATTTATCCACATCAGTAGATCACACTTCCAAAAGGAGCACAGTCTGTGGCAAGAAAATGTATTGCAGAACATTAATCCACGGCATCCATTGCAGCTGTAAAAGAGTGGACGTGGGCAATAATTCATATTGCAGCACTTGAAAATGCTGTGGGTGCGCCCAGGACAGATAACTCAGAGCCTGATAATAATATCTCTGAAGTTTGGGGATTAAGATTCACGGGTTTTTGGTCTGTGCTCACTCCCAAAGAGCATGACTACAGGTTAGTGTAATCTTACCCTTTCAGAAGACTGTAGCTCTTTTCTGAACTGTGACTTCTATTTTTAATTTTAAGTGGAAAAAAAATACCTTTTTGGAATATGATTCATTAGTGTGTTTGATACTTTAATTTAGTTAGTTTTCATAATTAAGGTCTCTGTCAACTGTTAAAGTGTAGTATTACTTCCATAGTGTTTGAGAATTTTTAAATACCTAAATATAATAAACTTGTTGGATTTTTTTTTTTACACTTGTGGTTTTATATGACATATGACTAGCTATTATTATGCTTTCATTTATCATTCTATTTAAAATTGAATGGAAAAATTTAAATAAGGTCTCAGAAGTTGTTCTGGCCATTGCGGCACTTAAATGTGCAGTTTTGGAAGCACACTAATTTCTCCCTGTGGTTTTGGCACTGTTAGCAGAATAGTGTGCAGTGTGTAGCAAGGGCTGCGAGTGACAGGAGTGGTACTGTGGAAGGGCTGAAGAGGAAAGGAGTACCAACAGCATGTGTTGGGGGAAGGGATGCTGATGAGATTTCCTAGATGCATTCGTTATTCTTTCCCTCTCCCCCGTAGGTCTTCTCTCCTTGAAAGCCATTACAGAGAAATATCATGTCATTCATGCTGGTGTGAGATCCTGATAAAGTTCAGATTAACATCCTGCTAAGGCTAGGACAGGCTTCCCAAAAGCCCTGCTTCTTACTGACATTGATTATTTGGGATTTATTCTGCTTGATGCATCTTTGTTTTGTGTTTAATTCCTGTTTACTTTTTTTTTTTTCTTTTTGCAACTTTGTTTCATTGTAATTGTGGGCAACATAATTATTTCCTCCTAATTTGAACCTAGACTGTGTGAGGCAGAAGTGAGTGAATTTTACTTAATTCTATTTCCCAGTAAACCTTCCTGCTGGCATAGGGATGGGGACAGGACCAGGTGATGCTTTTAACGCTATGATAATGAAATAGCTTCCATTGTAATAATCGGTTGAGAGCATATTAAGCAGCATCTGATGTCAAGTTGCACCTCAGGTGATCGATAGGTCCAGAATCCTAAAACAGCTTGACAAGACTATTAGTGCTACTTGGTTTTACTTGCTGTTTAAAAAAATAAATAAATCAAAATCTAGAGCAGTCTTGGAAGGTTCCAGGTGACTTGAACAATAACAATAAACATACTGACATAAAGGATCAGGATTACCCAATTAATTAAAACCTTGTCATCTTGACTTTAATTCTAAACAGAATAATGGAACTGCCAATACAAGGGTTGATTAATGAAGAATTAAGAAAGTAATATAATTAGAGACAGTCAACAGGTTTATGGAATACTGATCTTGTCAGTATAACTTGATTTTTTTTAAATTAGATTACAGATCTGGTTAATAAAGGCAAGATTGTTCTTCTGTAATGTATTTAATTTGATATAAAACATTTTGATTAAGAAACCAAAATAAAATCAACTCAAATGGAGAAGAACTGGCTGATATATCTAAAACAAGTTTTATGGATGAATTAAATAAGCATTTCTGTTTGGGTCATATCAGGCACAGTTCTACGTGATTTATAAAGATAGTGAAAGTGGTTAAAAAAAAAAATAGCAAAGAATCAGGTTACTAATTTACAGTGGTTTGAAGTGCCTGCTGTTAACCCATGTTTCAAGTAGGTCAGCTGTAGTATATTAACGATAAAGTAGGCTGTAATGACAGAGTAGGAGAAGGAGAAGCTCAGTCACTGAGCAGGGGCTGACAGGACTTGGGGTTAGGACTTGAGCGTTAGGGCTGTCAGCTGGGCACAGTTATGAAAAGAGCTCGTGCAGTCCCTGACTTACATACACCAGAGCAAAATTTAACTCTTTCCTTAATGTTGAAGAACATTTTGAAGTTTTTGAAGTTGCACATTTGAAATTGCTTGACAAATTAGTTTCCTTCTGACCCAAACCATTTATCCCCATTTCTGGCAGAAACTTGGAGTCCTGAAAGAAAAATTGTTTCTAAGGAGGTGTGTTGTGCCCAGAATTAATACTATTTTTATATAAATGTAGGCATGATTTTAGGCAATGATTTCTCATGTAGTTTCAACCACATACTTGAATTTTCCTTCAACCCCACTGGATAAAAAGCATGCTATCCTGTTTCATTTCTCTTGGAAATGGCAACGTGACTAATTATCATCTAGATAATCAAACATTTCAGGTACTTAGTCCAACAGTACCATAAGCACACATTTTGCAGTTTGTTACCTTTATGTTGTAGAGTTGTAGTCACTGTGAGGGTTTGGTGAAAATACATTTGACAGCATGCCCTCTATTGTCTGCCAAATGAACTCTACCAATTAGGCTGAAATGTCAGAGCCTGGGCACCCACTGAGAATACGATGTGCTGCATTCCCAGTTTACAACTTGTAGCAGTTAAATGATTACAAACAAGCCAACTATATGAACTACACTGTATTTCCTTAAAGTAATGACCTTAGAAGATAGCACTGAACTGCAATTCCAGAAACCAGCTTTCTGTTTGTGGCTGTTTTGTCACCTTTGACAAATTGGTTAACACTGTGTCTTGGTGCCATTTGGAAAGTGGGGTTAATATGCATGTTTCTGCAGCAATTGCTGTCAAGCTCATTTACCTTGTGATTTTATTTATTTATTTATTTATTTATTTATTTATTTATTTTAGAGCAAACACTTCTCTTACTTTGTGTTTGCTGCAACAAGATCTTGGTTTTCTCTGTCAGAATGTTTTCCTCAAATAAATAGTATCTAATCAGATTTAGTACAATGAAGATCAGACTTTGGAGAATAAATTCTTATTAATTCAGTAACAAATTTTGTTACTGATGCAATTTTATGGTCCTGTGGAGGGAACCCCCTTGAAAAGGAAGATCTCTGCTTTCAGCTCTTAGTGTGAACAACTTTGTGTGTGTCCATGAACAATCCACTCTTGGTGTTTGTTGGATACAGTGAAGGATGGGGTGGGGAGACGGGGAAGGATACAGCAATAATATTGTGTAGAAATGAATGGAGATCAATTTATTCCTGAACTTAATGTTTTGTTCTGAATTTATTTTTTTTTTTGGCTGTCTTATTACTTGTGTCTTACCCACTGAATGGCCATAATTAAGGATCATGATATTTGAACATGTTCCTTGTGTGTGTGCTACTTCACCTCTAAGACTTCTTAGGTTGCCATTCCCGTGTTTTCTTTTTGTATTGCTCAGCTTTTTGGAAACCCTCCAAAACCTGTGTCTTCCTTCCCTTCAACCATGAAACAAAATTTAAATTAGAAAGCAAAATTATGGATGCTTCTATCTTAAGGAATAGATGAGAGAATGAAAAATATGTCCTAGAAGTTATTCATGTTGTATAGCTCATAGATCATATGGTACTGAATATAGCATAAGAACCTATACACAAAAGAAAAAAGTTTCTCAGATAGGACATACCTTGTCTAGCTGTTACTGGAAAGAGTAGTGGCTGCATATTAAAGACAAGTTAAGATGGTGGACATTTTTCATTGTCATTTTCCTGATGGGCATATTCAGAGCATGTACTCATAGTTTATACAATGAGGAAAAAAATACATATACAACAATAAAGTTATATAGAAATCAATAAACATATATAACCATGATCTTTATGTCTTACTGTGAATTATTTAGTCCTGAATTTACTAGTTATTGTGTGCTTTAAATAAAGTCAGTTCTCAAACTTAGTTTTTCCCTGTGTTAATTTGATCCGATTCCCACAGTGGGCCCAGAAGTGCTACTACACTTCAATATTGCCGTCACAAATCACCTTACTGTCTCAGTGCTTAAGAAGGGATTTTGCAAGTTTAAGGTGGGAGTTCTTAGTCTGTGTAATGACTTCTGTGATGACTCCAGGTGATTTAAAGATCTCTTGAGAGTACATTTGCTTTTGGTTCCAAGGTGTGGAGTTCCAGCTAGGCTACTGCAGTGCACACCAATCAGGTTCTGTGGTGGAAACCATCTGCTCCTTCTGGTGCAGTCAGAAAATCTGCCTTGTAGACAGGCTTAAATCAGAAAATGTCAGGTGCTTCTGTTATATGCTTTATTCTCCTAAATTAATCTTTTGGAGGCTTTATCTATTCTGTCAGTGTAAATACACATGCCCATTTGTGTGCTTTTTCCAGCCTCCAAAGAGCAACCATCCTGCACCCATGGCCCTCTTCTAAGGCTCTCGGGTATTATGGGCATGCTTCCATCTGCCTGTACAAATAATAACTCAGGGTTGGAGACAAATTTGCAGCAGTTGTAATAAAGAACAACAACTGCCAAAAAAACATGTAGCCTTTATAATATGGTGTTTCAACCTTGGATAGGGAAAAACTGTTTTTAAGTCACCTACTGTCCTTCGTTTGGTGTTTCCTCCTGTGCCTTACTCAGGTTGGTATGGGCTTGTATTGAGGGTTAAGTATTACATAGCACTGGCATCTCATGGAAGAAACTCTTTCACCTCAGGTGCTGAAGGTCTATTATTTGGAGCAGGAAGTTGCCAAGTTGTTTTCTGCACAGAATAATTGGTGGTGAGGAAAAAAATGGGTACTCAAAGCAGTTCATCTTCTATATTAAAAGTATGTGAAAGTCATTGCCCATGCTTTTTTTTTTTTTTTTTTTAAACATTTTAATATATTATGAATCCACCTCTTTGAATTTAGCCATGACAGGAGGACATGAAGCTAGGCTGCTCAAGCCCCCATCTTGAGCCGTGGGGGCTTGAGCATCCCTGTGCAGAGGGGAAGCACTAGGAAGCAGAGCTCTAACACAGTGCTTGTCCTGTAACGTTTTAATTTCTGCAAGGAAAGTGTAACTTTTCATGCTTTGTAAAGTGAGTGTCTAGCTATTTAGCAAGGGACAAAGCATAATGTCATCGTTTGAGAGATGTATTGTCAACTTGGACAGGTGATATTTAAGGAGCCTGAAGAGAGAAATGACCTGGCAGTGTAACAAGACATATCACAAGTGACTGTCTCAGAAAGAATGAGAACAAGACAGACAATTTCCATTACTTCTCAGTGTTAAGGTGCTAGCATTATCCCCTAAACAACCACATGCTCCAAGCAATAATCATGCACTGTCTTCTTCTGTACTAATATGAAAGTGGAATTCAATCTCTTTGACACATATTGCTACAGCTTCTAACTTGTCAAGTTGTTTCTCTGCTGGAGCTCTGCTAATATATACTGAATGGGCTTTGTATACTGACTGAAAAGGGGAAATAGTTATCCAGTTTCCTTTGAAGCTGGCTGCAGTGGTGTCTAGAAAATGCTAGAAGAGAGAAGCTTTGATTTTGGTAGCCTTATTGTAGACTAGGAAAACGTCGACCCCTTCTTCGAACTGGTTACTCTTTTGGAGTCTGCTCTTCAACCTGAACTGAGTAGCCTGTTAGGTATGTGCTAATTCCCAGAATTGTTTGGAGAGAGGCAGTCATGCCTGTTCCTGTCTTCCCAGCGGTGTGTCTGTGTGCTGTGTGCTCTGTTTTTTATGGCAGAATTTCATGGTTTTTCAAACAAACAAATGAACAAACTTCTCAGCAGGAACATATTCTTGCAATAGCTGATAGAGAGGCTCTACATTTTCTGCATCAATCAAATTCTGCCTTTGATTGACTGTATTCACTTGAGTTATGATATTCTGCATGTTGATGAAGTACATATAAGTACAGTAAACATGCTTTAATTCTGAAATATTAGATACTCATGATGCAACTGTTACATTTCTGTATGTGTAAGGAGAGAGAAAATCAGTATTCAGGATCATCTGTGAAAATAAGGGATTGCATTTATTTGCAGTAAGAAAAAAAAGATGGGGAGGGGGGGAAGGGGGGAAGGGAAGGGGATAGAAATCCTCCAGTGAGTCAGTGCCATCCAGGAACTTGCTTCTTTTTGTTAACTTATGGCCTGATGGAACAAACCACTACTCCTATAGCTGAAGGATCTAAAAATTCAAAATATTCAATCTTAATCAGATACAAGCAAAATTTTAAAACATCAAAGTCTTATGCAAAACCTGAATCACTTTTGTAATAATTCTATTTTGTATGTATGTTTATGTATTTCTGTTCTCTTCATTTTAAAGCCAGTAGTATAATTTCTCAGCTACAATTGCAAGAGTTAGGATAACAGTGGTGTTATCCTAATAGGTAGATGAGCTACCCTAGCACATACTGAATCAAACAGTAAGTTGTGAAGCTGGTATTATGAGAAAACCAGTAGCTTATTGGCCAGGCAAAACTTTCAGAACTGTTTTCTAATGAATGCCTAGTGGACTGTGAGCTTCCATGTACAAAATGTGTATGAGGACTCATGTGACAAGACACACTTTTTTTTTTTTTTTTTTTATTTCCTGCAGCTGTGTGTTCTTTGATAGGTCTTGTGCCATCTAGTTTGATTATTTTAAAACTGTATTAAATTGATACAGCTAAGATAGGTAGAGTTGTATTTCTTGCCTTTTTTTTTTTTTTTCAGCCTGTGCTGCATAGATTTTTCCATGCTTCCCATAGATTTTTCCATGCTTCCTTAAGGAAAATCATGTTTAAACATAATATCACAGTGCTTATGCATAAGGAAATTGAATTAAGCTTGTTATTGATATCTCAAAGGTCGCATTTCTTAACTTTTGAATACTTGATTTTGCTCTCTTGCTGTATTATGCTTTTGTGCATTTAATTTACTATAAGCAACAACAGACAAGAAAGTCCTTCAAATTCTTTCACTTGAAAGTTTCTGCTCGCAGCGAGAGGAAAAGAAAATTAATCTAAAATGCATTTTGACATTTAAAAGAGAATTATTTGCCTTAAAATGCATAAAACATGCAAAAACTTAAATTGCTTGAGTTTGCAAATTTTAGAGTATTGCTATGTGACTGACATTTATTAGGTAAGTTAAAGCATGTTTAGTGGGTTTCTATGCAGAAGGCTTCACCTTTGTTTAGTAAGCTAAATCACTTCTGAACAAGTAGCCTTGGCAAATTTGAGGAGTCTACGGAGATTTTTTTGTTAATGACAGCTCATTCCCGTCTTAGATCTTGAATGTAAAGCCAGCCATTACCAAGTTTGTTTCCCTGTGACTTCTTGTTTTTTGGACTTGCATAGCCAGCATACACCTTGTCAATCCCTATGACTTCTGTTAGTGTTTTAGTAGTACTGATAGAGAATCTTTAAGTCAGCTTCTTTCTAGCAAACATCACCCTCTGGATTTGTGCTGGTAGCAGTGCTGTGTATGTACTAAGATTTAACAGAATGCATCCTCTGTAGCTGCTGGCCTTCAGCCCTTTGGCTTTGTCTGAAGAATCCTTCTGCTCCCTCAACAGTTACACATGGACAGAGCAAATCTCAGAATTCACGAGGACAGTATTTTCATACCAAAACCCTTTCTCCACATCCTCTACTATGTCAGCATCATCAGAAGTCATTAGATGAGAGGACAGTGTTTCCTATTAAAATAAAAACAGAGGGAGAGAAAGAAGTCTTGAAATGCTTACCACTGTCTCTTAGATTTTCTTAGGAATTAACTATTTAATAGAGTTTACCCCTCACATTAGCTACTAAAGCTCCTCTCTACCAGGTGCTACTAGGCAAAGAACACACAGCTGCAGTTGTGTGGCATGGTGATGGACTCTGTTTCTTTCTTTATGAGCTCACTAATGCAAGGCAGCTGCTCCTGGCTTCACAGGTCCTTCGGGATGCACAGGGTAAAAGCTCATGTGGGTTGAAGGGAGCAGAGAAGATCATGGTTGAAACCCAGCTGTAGCAGCCAACATTCACTGTTCGGGAAAGTATGAAGGCACTGCAGGATGTGAGAACCAACTTTGCAAATACTTGTTCTTGTGCAGCTGGAGGTCTGGCAGACACTGCTCTAACTGAGTAGCAGGCATAGACAGGAAGATGCTTTTCCCTAAAGCATGGGTAAGGAAATTGGTTGCATGTGGCAACAAGAGGTAGGCAGAATAACGGGTAGGCATCTGCCTTTTGTATGGAAATTGTCTGAGGCATGGGCAGAAGAATCAATGTGAACAGTTGAGTCATGTTAATTACACCATATAGTAGATTTTGAAACAATACATGTTAAGTATTATTTCAAAATCTGTCATTCTTGCTTAGCTGCTTTAAAATTAAAAAAAAAAAAAAAAGAACTAAAAGTTAAAAAATAAAAATAAAAAAGGCAGACCTCTGCTGTCTTCAAGAACAGGAAAAGATCTATCTTTGGACTTCAGTGTTGAATTGAGATCTTGTGGTCCCTGATTGCATTCAGCAATAGCTTGTGAATATCCATCACCATTCGTACTGTACATAGGTGTTACTGGAAATCTTTTCTGCAAAAAGATTTGAAAGAAATAGATAAACTGTTGTTTTCAAATGCCCGTATACATACTAAAACACATAGATGTGCATGTTTATAATGAAATATGTATCAGTTTCAAGAAAATATTCTGATAGTTTTGTAAAAAATAGAATTTGGTTTCAGCTCATGGGAATATTTTTCTGTATATCGTTATAATATCTTTAATAATGAAAGAGATGGTTAGAACCATTTTATTTCCCCATTTTTTACAATAGATATGAAGGAAAGAAATCCGTACCTGCCGTATTTTTGAAGTTGAAAAAATAGACAAAACTGTGTGTTCCTGCCAGCTATAATTTGTAAAGATGGAGCAGTTTATTCTCCATGCATTTTCCAAATGGTCATTTCTATATGTTGGTCTTAATCGATCATGATAATGTAGTACGTAAATTACACCAGCTACCTGGGTGCCTGTAGCAACCCGAACTCACCTGATTATTTAGAAACATTTTGTTATAAGGATGGATTGTGGCATGAGAAAAAGCTATTAGTTTAACAATTGTATCACAAGAATTAAATTAGAAGTAAAATAAAAAAATAAAGTAATTGTATTGATTATAAATGTAGTTTGGAAGTTAGAAAAAAGTTTATAAGCATCCAAGAAATAAATTTTGAGATATGTTTTGATTGAAGTTTGGGAGGGAAGGAACATTCTTTTTTTTGTTTGTTTTTTAAAAGATCTTATTAAGGTTTATAAGAAAGGATTTTGGAGAAAGCTTAAGGGAATTGCTAGCAATGGAAGATACGCTTGTGGCATGAGTGCATCACAGTTTACCAGATACCACAGTTTCTGATATTGAAGAGACCAGATTTCCTTTTGTTATACACGTGTTGTAGTAATCCTTTGTGCCAAGATTTCTGCTGACCTCTCTCTGCTGAAGCCAAGAGTAACTGCCATTTTTCCTCCCCCAATTCCCTGCTTAATTCATAATTTGGCTTTTAGGTGTTTTGCTTTCAATCTTTCCCAGAAGTATTGGTCATATTTAGATGACACTGGGTTTGTGTTCCCATCTGGCATCTTTGGGATTGAACCAATCTGCAAATCTGTGGTCAGAAGGTCAAACTTTTATTATGGGGAGGCTTATGTATTCCATGGGTGTACCTGGGTAGCTCATGAACACTTACTGAATGGCATCTGCTTCCGTCTGGAGGGTAAATGAGTCGAGGCAGGATAGCAATTTTTCAGTTGTTGATATAGTAAGTAATTTCAGTTTTCCAAGTACATGTTTAATGATGTTTCCCTCATGAGCAGTGTTCAGTGATCTCCTTGAAACCAAGCTCCCACTGAGGCATGGCCAGTGCAACCTGACCTTGAAATGATAGCGCAAGCCGTGCCGAAAATTAATTGCTGGTAGCATTCTGTCTGCTGTTTGATTTTTAATGAATAAAGAGTTGCTACAAGTTTTAAAATTTTTATAGATACCAATGTAATCTTTTCTATTTATTCTTTTTTTTTTTTTTTAAATCGGTAGTTCAGTTGCTCTTGCTGCAGATTATTAAACGCATCTTTTAGAACTAGTTTGTTTTGTAAAGCATAACTATAAAATAAAGAAGAAATACAATAGTTAAATGGCATTTAGAAGCTTACTTCATCAGTTTAGTATTATACTTGCAAAGCACATAAGCACAATACTATTTTTGCATTATGTTAAATTTAATTAAACGGCATTCTTAAAAAAAATTGTGCTAGTCTAATTTATGTTGACAAAGGCACTACAAAAGTATTTTGTTATAAGCAAGGCACTAATACAGCACACAAAATCGATTTCATATTACATTTTTGTATAATTAAGTAATGTGCTAACTTTGAGCTATTTCTTATGACAGCCTGTAAAGATGTGCTTTTTTGTATTCTTGCAGTTAGTAGTTGAAGAGCACATTTAATTTAAAAATGTTTGCTACCAAGTATGCTAATATAATTGGTACTAAAGTAATTTTGCTTTATATATTTTATTATTAAGTAGAAGTAATTTGGTAATTTTAATTACAATATTGGGAACAATCCCGCATTTGGAACGCAGCTGGTCCAAAGTGAAGGGATATAAGATATAACCTTCTGCACTCTTTCGTCCTATATTCCACAAGCATTTATGTTACCACAACCTTTTTCTCTTATGCAGTGTTGTTTTCTTTTATATACTTTCGTTGTTGTTTTAAGAGTAGATTTATTCACTTCATAAATTTAGCTTGCATTTTTAGAAGTGAGTTACAGAAATATGGCTTTGGGATGTTCATTTACTGAACTCCCAGTCCTTTGTCCTTTTTTATGGAAGATAAAAGGAAAGGTTTTTTATTGGGTGGTTGCTTTGTTTGTTTGTTTTGGTGCTGGTGGTGGTTTTTGTTTTGAAAATATAAAAGGAGACAGAGAGTGTAACGCCATTGTACTTTTTCTTCTTTTCGACCATTTTTCCCTAGCACTCGTGGCAATGAATTGTATATGTTTTAGCACTTCGCATATTTCTCTCATCCAACTGTCCAACCCTTGGTTATTCACTTTCCACATTTCTGTTGTATCAGGATTTCAATTTCCTGTTAAGTATCTGATCCTGAATGTGGAAATTGAAATACCTTTTTGGATGTGGGATACTGAGAACCAAAAGAAGTCTGCAGATCTGTCCTACCAGCATCAGTGTTTGCTTTTATACTCCTTGTATTCACTCTTGTCTGTTATACCTGTACCAAACTGCCTTAGCAGTACATATTTTAAAATTTTGTTTTTCTTGACTTTATATGGTTTTTGTCCTCTGCTGACATAGCAGAAAAAATGCTGCTGTTGAAGGCAGGGAATTTTTGAAATTTTATTTGGAAATATCATCTTACCATAGAATCATTAAGGTTGGAAAAGACCTCCAAGATCATCTGGTCCAACCATCACCCTACCACCACTATCAACCACTAAACCATGTCCCTAAGCAGCACATCCAACCTCTCCTTAAACAACCCCAGGGATGGTGACTCCTACACCTCCCTGGGCAGCCCATTCCAGTGCCTGACTACTCTTTTTGAGAATAAATTTCTCCTAATTTCCAACCTGAACCTTCCCTGGTGCAACTTGAGGCCATTCCCTCTAGTTCTATCACTAGTTATCTGCAAGAAGAGGCTGACCGCCAGCTCCCCACACCTTCCTTTCAGGTAGTTGTTGAGAGCAACAAGGTCTCCCCTGAGCCTCCTCTCCTCCAGACTAAACAACCCCAATTCCCTCAGCCGTTCCTCACAGGACTTGTGTTCCAGGCCCTTCACCAGCTTCGTAGCCCTTCTCTGGGCATGCTCCAGGGCCTTGATGTCCTTCATGTAGTGAGGGGCCCGAAAACGTCCACTGTACTTGAGGTGTGGCCTTACCAGAGCAGAGTACAGGTGGACCATCACCTACTGGTCCTGCTGGCTGCACTATTCCTGATACAGGCCAGGATACCGTTGGCCTTCTTGGCCACCTGGGCACACTGCCAGCTTATGTTCAGGTGAGCTTCAACCAGCACCCCCAGATCCTTTTCCTCTGCACAGCTTTCAAGCCACTCTGCCCAAAGCCTGTAGCATTACATGGGGTTGTTGTGGCCCAAGTGCAGGACCCAGCACTTAGTCATGTTGTACTTCATCCCACTGTTCTCTGCCCATTGACCCATCCTGTCCAGGTCCCTCAGCAGGGCCTCCCTACCCTCTGGCAGATCAGCACTTCCCCTCGACTTGGTGTCGTCTGCAAACTTACTGAGAGTGCACTCAATTCCCTCATCCAAATCATCAACAAAGATATTAAAGAGGATGGGACCCAACACCAGCCCCCTAGGGAATGCCTCTGGTGACTGGTCGCCAGCTGGATTTCTCTCCATTCACCACCACTCTCTGGGCCTGGCCGTTGAGTCAGTTTTTAACCCAGCAAAGAGTGTACATATTCAAGCCACTGACTGCCAGCTTCTCTAGGAGACTGATGTGGGAGACCATGTCAAACGCTTTGCTGAATATCTGGATTCACTAGAAAACTCAGTATTTGGAAAGTGTTACATTTCTTTGGTAGAATTTTCAACTGATGCTGAAAATTTAATTATTAATTATTATTTTCAAAAAATGTCTGGCAGTTCAGCTTTCAGCATGCTATGTGTACGTTCTCAAAAGGTAGAGACTGTACTGCTGTGATTATTCTTGGTAGATATTATCATTTTCTTCCTGTCCAGAAGAAGGTACTTCGTACTGGTTTGAACTTTACTTCTGTTTTGTTTCCATGTATATGCTATGAAGAACTTTGCTTTAGTATACTTCTGAAAAAAACACTGGATTTGCTGCTTATAATTGTAAAATCTTTGTGTCAAGTTGATAAGTTCCAAAAAGCCATTTGGTGCCTTTCTCAGGCAACAACTCAGTTCAGGCAGCTGAAGGAAAATCATAAAGATAACTAGTTTGTTTTTCCAAAAGTTACTATTGCTGCAGTGCAATTTCCACAGAAAATAAGAACTGAAATGAGGCTGGAGAATAACATTAAAGTTCAGTTATCTCAAGGAACTAATAATGTGGGTTGATTGAAAGAGAACAGATTGAATTACTGCAAATGTGACATAGGTAATAAATGAATGCAGTCATTTCTGTATAAGAAGCTTGCATTTTGAAAAACCAAGCTTGTTCATTGTACTAAAATGTGAAAATATTAACCAAATAAATAAAATAACACCTGAGCCATATGCCCTTTTGTCAAAAAAGAAGTTTTACCCAGTTTCATAAAAATAAATCAGTTGAAATAATCAGCTTCCAAGTTATTACCACTACCAAAGAACAAGTAATCTTAATGTTTGATGCGTAGAAATGGCTGGAAAATGCCACTCATTACTGCCACAGCAGCAATGTACTATAAGATATGAAAAACATTGCACCAGCATACCTGATGCCTGAGAATGTTAAATGCTGTAATATTTTGAGGTCTTTATGAATTTTTATTTTTTTTTAACTTACATTATTTGTTTCAGTACTGAAGTGATAGTGCTCACAAAACTTTCACAGCAGTGTAGTCTATGTCACCTAAAATGGTCCCTGAGTTCTGTAATTCAAGAAGTAATATGGGATTTGCCATGTGAGCCTTTGAGACAGCCTAACTCAGAAGAGCAAAAAAATCAGTTGAGGTGTCTCATGAGTGCCATTTTTCAGGAGTGTGGAGGAACATTAGTTGTATGGATATAATTAGGACTACATGTCTTAAGGCTTCCAAAAATCCCATTGAGTTCATGTATACATTTTTATCTTGCAATATTTTTCCTTGAGTACTGGTGAGTTCTTTCCTTGAAAGCAAACAAGGCTTAAATTACTCCTAATAATTCTACTGTGTTTTATTGCTGTATATTGACTGTGAAGTTTGCTTTACATATAGATAGCTTGAGAGATTAACATTCTTCATCTTCTTCCCATTGCATCTCTCTTGGGTAGTATCCCCTTGCATTCCCTGCCTTTTCTTTAGCAGGAAGAGCAGAAAGGACCACATGAGGCCTCTTTGCCAACTGCAATGCAAGCCAGCAATGCACATTAACTTGAATCCCCTTTGTTGGTGATTTAATCATAGCTGCATGATTTTTTCACTGAAGAAAATGAGATCTGCTCATTGGTCTGGCTGAGATTTTGGGCAGAGAATTGTTGGCTGATGGGCATCAACTAACTGTTGGACTGCTGATACTCAGGGACAGTATCAAAGATGATCTATCTCCTTATCTAGGACATGTATCTGTAAAAGGATGTTTTGCCTGGAACCTGAAACATGCCTATTTTTAAGTTGTGTAGCAAAAGATGACGTATGGAATGATATTAAAATTTTCTGTAATGAGACTGCCTAGAGAGAGTGGTACAGGCCAGGTGACACAAACAGTACAACTGGAATTACAAGTCAGGCTTCTAGTTCTCAGCTAATCCCACCAGTAAAAACAATGATGATATTGTTAATATAAGGCAGTAGGTCAAATTCTTTCGTAGCTATTAACTACTAGGTTTTGTTTCCAATGTGCGTTTTAAATGCAGTGTTGGTGCCAGGTCTCCTACCTTAAAGTAACAGTGTAGTCTTCCCAAGGGAGATGGCATTTTGACATGTATGGGGAGGTGGGGGAAGAAAGAAAGGGAGAGAGAAAGAAAAAAAAGAAAAAATTGTTGGGCTGAGAAAATAAATGTCATGATTGTTTAACAGGATCTGTTGTCTAAGCTGTAGACAGCAGGCTCTTACCAACCCATCTTATTTTGCCTGTAAACCAGCCATTGCCCCTGAACTGTTCAAAGTTAATTATTGTCTGTAATTTTTTTTACTGCTAGTTCAAAAATAACGAATATGCACTGCTTAGAAACAATAGACTATGTAAGACCAAGCTTTATTACTTTCATTTCTGTAGCATGTAGGTGATGATTTGGCTTTTTCTTGAGCTGAATTGTGTCATGCCGTAAAGGACTATAACAGTGCTAATTTACTTGAAATGTGATTGAATTTATCACAGCCAGCACAGCCTTGTATGTTTTTTCTTTCTCATTTCACAAACATAAAAGAAAATGAAAATAACTTTCTCCCTCAGTTCTGATCGTTCCCTACCCATCCCAAACCCATACGAAAAGAAATCTTACAGAATACCTTCAAAATTCCCATCAGTAATACAACTTAATTGGTATGTTGCATTCTTAAATACACTATGCCAAAAACTGAGGGTGTGTGAATGTCTTGTGGTTTTTTGATTATTTTGTTTAACGATAAGAGAAACTATAAAAGCTTTATTTCAGGTCTTCCACATTTTGATACTGGGTGTGGTACAAAGAGTATAGATGAAAGGGAGTCCCCTGGGTGTCTATTTGAGCAGTGTGATAGCTACTGTTGTTCAACCATCTAACCTACTTCCCCTTCTCACTGCAGACATTAACCTTATAAGCCCTAAGTATTTAGAAGTTAATGGCCTATTATACAAAACTAAGTGTTCATAGTGATGGGATATTAAGTTATTAAATGTACTTTGCTGTGTAACTAAAACTCAAGTTGTGCTCATAAATAACCGCACAATTTGTTAGTTTAAATTGAGTGCATCTATTTTTCTGCCTCTGCAGTCCTTGTTATGTTGGGAATAGTATTGAAATGTGAATCTGGTAAACATCAGCATAAATCTCTTCCCTTCACTGAGATATTGAAAGAAGTGCAGATCATCAGTTTTCTCTCTTGAAAATAGGAATTTCAAAATTAACAGATTAAAGAAGATAAATTCAATAACTGTATGTTCTGTCAAGGCCCTTATATATCCCTGTCAGACCTCACTGAAATTCATCCTACGTTTTGAAATTTTCAAAGAGTTAAATTTGAATTGAAGCTAATGTTAGTGACAAGAGGAAAATAGAAGCAATTGGTTTGCACTAAACAAGTTTGAATGGTTGTTAATGTGAATGACTTTCAGGCAGTGAATGTCAGAGAACAGTAGATTACTTTCTTTACCTCGGGCATTTTAAACCATCTCCTGTGGTAGGCCTGACATTATTTTTTTTCTCTTGAACACAGGAAGCAAAGTAATTGGAGTCTGGTAATTTCAGCCCATGGCTGATAAAGATAAATCATAACGAGCTACTGGAATACACACCGACAATCCACATAGGGCTACTAGCACATGAAATCTCACTAATGCATTATTCAAATTTTGTTTCCTTCTGATTCATATTCTAGAAGGCCCCTGAAACTGTTAATTATGAAGCCATTGACCATTTGTTATTCTGAAGAAATTTCATGCCATAAACCAATTGCTTCAAAATGCCTCAGCTTTGTTTCCCAAACTCCAGCACCCAAGTGCTGTGCCTGTATGCTGGTGCAGACTTGACTCTGTCTTGAGGCAACAATAGCTCCTCCTGTTGCTTCTGAGCAAGGTGCCCTCTATCTGAAACAGGCAACTGCTTCTCCTGGCAGATGCTCAGGTTGTTCTGTTCCTGAGTGCCTTTCCAGTAAGGTGGGGCTATATGCCTGTAGAAACTCATCCCAAGCCATTGTGTGGGAGGTTCAGCTGAAAGCTAGCCTGAAAGCCTCATGGACTTTCAGCTGGCTTCGTGTGGTTGCTCGAGGTTAATCCTTGACCCAAGGGAAGGAATGTGAAACTGGCCGTGGGGCAGGAATGTGGCAGTATAGTTTTGGGTTGGGTTACACTTCCAGGGAATTGCACCTTTAGTTATTTTGCACCTTTTCAACCATTCATTGTTGATTATCTTCTCCTAGTCTTGATCCTCTCTGAATCCCTGCCTTGTTGCTGGTCCAGTCAGTCTTTAACAGCAGGATCTTTCAGCTGTATATGGTTGCTCTGGCTGTATCCTCTGGGAATGACACGCATCTAAATTCCAAACAGTTGTTGCATATAAAAATTTGAGGCCTCTCTGCTGGTTAAAGCAGATACCAGGAATGGTGCTGCATCATCAGGTGAGGGGGAGGCAGGGGGACCAGAGGGAATGTCATTTTCTCTTTGGCTACTCTGTTTCTTGTCCTTGAATTTAAGCAACAACGTAGTTTTCATCCCATAGCAAATTACCCAGTAGGCAGATTGACTCATTTCTGTGGTCTCAATTGCACTCATAATAGTGCTTGATGAAATTGTTTATGCAAATAGTGTATTAACTGAAAGACACAGTGCTGTATTGATCAAAGCTATTTTCTTGTTTTGATGCAATTCATCCAGTAGTTTCAACTGAGAAACAATATTGGGAGCCTAAATATTTAATTTCAGTGGTTTCAAAGTGAGATGGCTCCACTTCTTTGATTTTGAAACAATGTTTTGTTTTGAAATTGAGCTACGCTAAATCATTAAAAGTGTAAAAACTACCTGGCAACAAATACAGTGTGACATCCAGAGAAAAACTTTTATTTTGGTTTTACTGAAACTAATTTCCTTCCCTGCCTTTTTTTTTTTTTTTTTTTTTTTCCTTTTTTCTTTCTTTCTTTTGAATCCCATAGCTCTATCCGTGAGTATTCCTTGGGGTTATACAACAAAATCATTTCATTGTACATCTCAGTATGTTGTTTCCTTCCAGTTTGTTTCACAGCCAGGGAATAGCTCACTGCCATTTGTAATTTTCAGGGGATCTGAAAACATGAAGGAAGAGAATGAGTGTTTTTGTCCAGAGGAAAGCCTTCTCCTCTGTTTGAGGACCAACTTTTTCAGTGTTTCTGATTGAAGATTTCCACTGTCACCTGTTATCAAAAGCCCTAAGTCTATTCAAAGAGGATGTTTATGTGAAGATAGACTTGAGGATGAAGCCCCTCCTTCTGAAAGAAAATGGGGAAATCACCTGTCACATTTTCAAAAATACCGAAGAAATGATTCACAAGTCTGCAGGCTTCCCCACCATGTACCACCAATTTCAGTGTTTCACTTGTGCCTCGTTAATTTTCCTGTGAGTCTTGTGGGGTATGTTTTCCCTGGGTTAACATGCCAATGAAGAACAACCCTCCTGGTTTGTTGGTCCCTTTCTGATACCTCTGTTTTGTGGCTAGGAAATTGTGGTTTGGCTTTGAACTCTTGTGCTTGTTTGAAAAATTACACAGAAATAATAAGTATTTACCTCCCCTGTGGCCATTTGATTCAGAGAACTGTATACACACAAACCTAGATGTTGAAGATGGTTATTTTAAGAGGAAGGCCATGGTGTAACAGTAGGGGAATTTTCAGGAATACAATGTTTGAAAGGCCTCTTGGTGCCAGAGGTAGTCTTGTCCCTGGAGATAAGGTGTGTTTGGGGCACTACCTTATAAGAAGGACATAAAACTATTAGAAAGTATCCAAAGGAGGGCTATGATGTTGGTGAAGGGTCTGGAGGGTGAGACATACAAGGAGCAGCTAAAGTCACTTGGTTTGTTCAGCCCAGAGCAGAGGAGACTGGGAGGGAGGCCAGGACCCGAGGGAACGACATGGAGCTGGGACAGGGGAGGGTCAGGCTGGGTGTTAGGGAAAGGTTCTGCACCCAGAGGGTGGTCCGGCACTGGGACAGGCTCCCCAGGGAATTGGTCATGGCACCGAGTCTGACAGAGTTCAAGAAGCATTTGGACAAGACTCTCAGACATGGGGTCTGATTTTTGGGTGGTCCCTTAGGGATCCAGGAGTTGGACTAAACTCCTTGTGGGTCCCTTCCAACTCAGGATATTCTGTGCTTCTCTAAACATTTGTATCTTTTTTTCTGCATAGCTCTTCAAACTGCCCAGTTAATGATCATGATTTATAGCTCTTGGTTGAATCATTTTGTTTGAAGTCTTAGAACTTCAAATTGTTGTGAAGGTCTACTGCTTGCTAGAAAGAAGACGTATTTTTAAGTATGAGTATTTTAACAGCTGCTAAAGGAAGTTACTTGAACCAAGAAGACTGAAAGCCCATTTTCAAAATGGTTTAGTCATCTGAAGGAAAATTTGTCATAAATCTCAAATCTGCTTTTGCCTAGCTGGTGAATTATTCAGAATTTGTCACTATATCATATTGAACAGAAATCAGAATATTGAACAGTGTTTTAAACAGTACATGCCCTTTTATTGACTGCTTCTTAAGAGGTTCTGAAGACTTTAAGTTCTTCTAATATATTAATTTTAAAATGATTTGTTAGGTGAAGTTGTGAAAGCATAAGACAATCTGCTTATTGTATGGCAAGATGTGCATTAATGTGAATTGTAATGCCAGGCTCATATATTATGAGCCTCTTTTTTCATGCTTAGCCAAACGCTTCAACGCTCAAGAACCGTATGACAGTGAACACCAAAACAAACAAAAAGGGAAGAATCTAGAAAACAAAGTAATATTTAACAAACAAGTCATATGTCTCCTGTCAATTCAGTAAGTAATGGATTGCCTTTTTAATAGTTTGTAATAAGCTAAATAATTATAACATACCCAAGTAAGCAGTTAGGATAGGATACCATTTCAAATAAACATTAAAATACGGTGTTTTAAATTGCTTCCTTCTATTATCATAAAAACATTAATATCTTAGGTATATGTAGAGAAATGGAGTGAGTGAAAACTGAATAAAATATTTGTTTGCTTGCAACTGTGTACAAACTGGGGATTTCTAATATCTCTCATACCAATTGTCAGCCTTCAAAAAGAGGCTTTTATCATATGATATAGTGCTCACACATGCAAAAACGGAAAATCACAAGTTGATTAGATTACCGTAGTCTTTGTTTTTCATCCTGTTATTCCAAAATTCTGGATCTGAATAAGAGGGCTTGTGTTTTTTGTTTTCTTTTGTTTTGGTTTTGAGTACCCTGGTCTCTTCTACTGTGTAAATTTAGCAGTGAAATGAAAATCTTGTGTTTGATCTCTCAATCTATTGCCATGGAAATGAAGGGTATTCCAGAAATTCTTGCTTTCTGCATTTGTTGACTGATTCAGAAGGGAGAAAAGGTGAGAAAGAAACATCTTTGATGAAGCAGGGGGAAGAGGAGGTTGTCAGAACTGTTATATTGGGGTGACTATTTTATATGCTTAAAAACATCACTATGTTTAAATTGCACGAATGTGATTGTTAGTGCTATACATTATACCAATTCTGACTTTTAATTCTATTTTAATATGAACTGATAGTGGAATTTCAGCACTAATTATGCACTTACAACTTTCAATACATGATTAACTACTCTGCTAGTGCGTAAATCAGCATCTCAGTTAGCAAAAATATGAATGATTTATGGTAATGTTTTTATTTTAAGATAACTAGTTAGAACTAGTCATGTTGTGTGGCATCTTACATTAAGCATAGCATAAGTTAAACTTCAGCATTAAGCAAAGCCTGTTTCTCCCCAGTTCCTTGATGCCAAGCAATTTCTGAATAGAATGGGAAGTCATGAAGGAACTAATTTAACATTAAGAATAGAAGAATTCAGATCTTATAAGTCCAGCCCTGGGGAAAGCAAATGGAAATAGGGCTGACTAAGAGAGGTTTCTAGCACTTCATTCTAACTGCAGTAAAGAGTTGCAAACAGTAAGAAAATAGCTGTAAGGAAGCTATGGATTTGTGGAAAAAGTACTTTGTAAAAGAGTGAAGTAACTGCACTCACATAGAATACGCTGTCCAAAACAGAGCTCAATATGAAGGTAAAAGCATGGAGAGTGTGTCTGTATCCACCTGTCTAAAATTGTTTTTTCTTGGGTAGAGGGGGGTTGTGACAGGATGGAATAGGGTTTTGATTAGAGACCGTGGCAAAAACTAGTCAAAATTACCCAGGTAAACTATTAACCCCTACTGAAGCATCAAGCATGTCAAAATATGATACTACAAATAGACCAAAACTTGTGAAGAATAAAGCTTTGATGAGGAGAGCAAGAGAAAATCCAACATAGTTATAATCCTGAGAAAGAAAGGCAAGCAAGGCCTGTAAATACAATTCACACAAATAGCAAGGACAGCGGTACATGAAATGTGTTCTCTGCAAGCACAGTAGAAGACTAGAGCTGTGGTTGCAAAGCCATACTGAAACATTTGTTCTATGTATCCTTGGAGTACTGATGGTCTACGGGATAGTGCAAAAAGCACTCTAGACTTTAACAACAAAACAGAAAAGGGAAATAAGACCATACATACGTATGTGCTGACTCATGCATGGACTAGCAAAGAGGAAAAGAAAAGTAAAAGAGAGTAGCAAGAGTTGCAAAGGTTAGCCTACTTTGCATTTGGGAATGAGCAAGAGCTGTAGCAGCACTAGTGCACAAAGAAGTATGCAGCCTTTTCCATGTCCCCTGTCTCCTCCCCACAACAGTCTGAGCATTCTTGAGGTAATCTAATTTGAAATCCTCTGCTTTCAGTCTCAAACATTTGATAAATGAAAAAGCGAAGCCTGGAGCTAAATGACACAAACAAAAACAAAACAAAACAACAAAAACAAACAAACAAAAAAAAAAACCACAGTTACTTGTCTGAATAAATTTGGAAAGAGGTAGCCACAGGTACGACTTCCCTCAAATACTTGCTGATCATTTCTTCAAGCCATCTCACAAGTTAGGAATTTCCAGGGTAATCTGTGTGTTGTGGTAAACTGTTCTTGGGGTAATGACCTGATGAGATGCGTGTTGGAACTAAGAACTACCTTCTGAATGGATAAATAATGCACAACAACCTTCACTGGGATATTGGTAGTGTGTGGAAGAAATCTGGGTGGTGATTTCTTGGCAGTGCCACAGCAGGCAGACTTTGGTCAGTAAGCAGCTTTATTCCTATGTAATATCTGTCTTACACAGTTTGTGAGGTTTCTTTCTCTCCCTGTTCTTTTTGTCATTGTGTATATCTTTAGCTATCCAACCAGGGAGCTGTTGTGAATAAAGGGTCATAAGAGAAGAGAACATAATTTGTTCTGCCCACAAGAGATGCTCTGTGTAAATAAAGAGAGATAATGGAAAACTACCTTCTGTCCTGAAAAGTTAATGTGAATGACTCATGGGTGGAGGCACAAGCGGTATTAGAAAGAGAATTTTGTGACAGTGACTAATCTTTTCTTTGTAGGAAGGCAGGGATGCTATACAGAATACTGAGGCTCCCTCTGATTATTTTTTTTTTATTTACTCTTGTTTAGTTATAAAAGTGAGGAGGACTGGAACATAATCCTTTTGTAAACTGTCATTATTATGCCCTGGAAAAGTGCTATTTTGATTATGCTATTTTTTATTCTTGCCAAAAATGAATACAGTGTGTTTCAGAGCCCTGCCCCTTTGTGTCTACTCTGAAGAATAAGAAATGCATGGGGAACTTCCAAGGTCAGAGACTCTACAGTGCAGAAATCTGCTCCTTTTGTTTCTTAATCCCAGGTATATATTTCCTGCCCCTTTCTTTATTCAGTGAAGGTATGCAAATGCTGAATGCAGTGGAAATTGAGCTTAGAGCAAGTTTCTAACATAAAAACACATGTTTATAATAGAACTTGGCAAGTGAATGTTATCTTTCATCCAGAGATCACAATCCACTGTGTGTGCATTGGGGATTGCAACTGAGTCTGGCTGGACAGTGGGATTCGTAGTTCTTGTCTTGTCTTTCCTTAAAAAAATGTCCTCATCATTTGGATTGCTTTTCACCAAAAGATGCTTGTGTGGAAACTTTCTCTTTTGGGTGGTAAAAAAAAAGGCCCTCAAAAAAAGGTTAGTGACTACATTACTACATTTAAAGAAAAAGGAAGGAAATGAATTTAACTTGCTGCAAGGCACACACATCAGCCAGACACAGAATCCACTTTTTTTTTTTTTCCTAGTCCTGCCAGCATTAGGCACCTTGCATGTTTCACATATATATGAACAATTTATTGGTGTAGCAGCAGAAAGCTACCCTTTTTAAGAACAGAGTGTTAACAGTTAAGAACAGAGTGCATTAGACCTGCTTTATAGTTAGCAAGCACCCTATATTGTTTGTAAAATGTCAGTTGCTGTAAGACACGTTTGGGGCAGAGGTTTCTTTTGCTTAACTTTACATTGTTGCTTCTGATGTTTGGTTGTCAAACTGAGAAGTTTATTTAAAAACTAGCACGGTATACTCAACACATATCTTCCTATTGTTTTGAAGGCTACCAATCTTGAATCAAGCAAAGAAGAACTTGTGGGGAGTACCTGACTCACAAGTGTGATTTTCTAAAGTGGTTTTGTAATTTCTAAATCTGCATCTGCTGTTCCCTTAGCTAATCCTTCTGAAGTTTTGTAGCTTATCAGTTTCTTACAGATGCCCTAGATGGAGATATAATTTGAACGGTCTGCAAGGTTTCCCCTCCTCCTGTAGCTGCTCCAGAAATCTTTGACTTTCAGCAGGGAGGAGGAGAACAATTTGGCCTGTGCATAAGCCCTGATCAAAGGAAGGGCAGTGGCTCAGGGACATGCACACCCGTCCTAGCAGAACTGCCCCACTTTTGAGATCTGCCAGAGCTCATCCCTCTTTAGAGGGAGAGCAGGGATAGCCTATGCTGTGTTTTTCTTGGCAGAACAAACTTACATTTTATGAAATGGCACTGTATTTATTAGTCTGTACTAGGACTAATTATTTCACTGCTAAGAATTAATATTTTGAACTGGACAACAGAGTCTACTTTTCAGCAATTATCACTATATTTTACTGGAATCCTGCCCCTGCTAAAGGAGGTCAGACTTCAGAACAACCCATGTATACTACATATTGGTGTAAATTGCTGAAGAAATCACCAGAAGTAAATTACATCCTTTATCATATATTGCAGTTACATTGGCAATGATTATTCCCTGACACAGTGATCCAAGCATTTATTGACAAGTCTGCAAAATGTTGATGGCATTGTGTTTTTCAGAAGGAAATATTCCTTGGGATAAGAATTTAGGAGCCAACCTGTGATTGAAATATATTTTAGCTGGCAACATTATAAAAGTATTGTTTATTTCTAGAGACTTTCCAGCCCATGTTGTGCGTTATCAGTTATGCTGGCTGTGATGTTATTGAGTGCTGCAGTAATTCTTGCACAGGTGGTCCATGAGGCACACTAAAATTAATTTTTTTGTGAAATCTTTTATAGTTGCGAGCCATTGTTACAATTAGACAATGGCTGTGAAGCTTTGCCTTAAGCCTGGAAGCCAGTCTAGAAACAGTAGGTGGATTCTGCTGGGGTGGTGGTGGTGAAGAGCAAAACAGTAGGAACGGGACAGACAAGCAGGAAGTAAAACTAGTAGTGTTTTCAGATCCCTGCAATATTTATGCAAATTTCTGCCCAAGAACAACTAAGCTTTGTCTCCATCATACCTGTACACTCCATTCTGAGACCAAAACGAAGCCTGGATTTTCCCTATAGAATACACAAAGCTGGTGGGCAGCTGAAAGTCAATAGATATGGAGGTCTTTCTAGTGAGCAAATAAGCAGTCAGTTTTCCAGACACTGGTTGCTCTGCTTGTGATGGGTGATATATTTTAAGGAGCCCATCAACTACTCCAGGAGTAATAGGGCAAAGAATACTTTGATGCTCTTGACTAAACTATGATGAAATCTAACCTCCGCACGTTGTTGCTTTTGTGGGGAGAGATAAAAGTGAAGTCCTCCCAGATAGGTAGTGTGCTGGATAGTTGAAAATCTTGAACGTCACATACATCACTGGCTTCAGAATCGTATCCTGTAAGCTCATAAACTGGAAAGCACAAAAATTACCCATGTGGTCAGTAGTCACGCACATCTGAACAAAAGTTAATTGAAATTTCTCCATTGAAATTCAAATTAAAATTCTGAAATGCAGGAGCCAGGGTGGTGGCCAGGTGGGCAGGCAAGATCTCCTCAGCCTTGTGTCACATTGGAGGCCCTTGTAGCATTTCCCCCTCAGTGTGGAGGAATGGAAGAAGGACATGCTTTTACAAATCCTCATGGGAAAGAGAAGACAGGAGCTGTTTGCTATTCCCAGTTAGTTTTCTTTTCCAATAACAGTCTGAGCTAGAGTCTGTAACTGCCAGAAACTCTACCAGGAAGTAAAACAGTCTTTCTCCTGGGCAGGAGGCTGAAGGAAATAGGTGAGGGAAGTGGTTACAGTTGTTGTCTTGTAACTTTCATGATTAGTTTTTACAAATCGTTCTACATAGCACAAGGATTTGTTGCAAAATGTAAAAGTTCCTTGTTTCTAAATAATTTTTAAGTAGTATTCCTGGAGCTGTGCCTACTCCATAGGTGTCTTGTAGTGCCTTTATCAGGGGACCAAGGACTTCATGGCTGAGCTGAACAAAGCACCCTGAGTACCTCAGTGCAGAGCCACTTCTCACAGAATTTCCCAGTGCAACTGTATCGTGCCCTATGTGAAACTGTATTTTTTGTTTTGTTTTGTTCAGAGGTCCCTTAGTCTAAGGGGAGCGTGGTCTTATTTAAGGGTGCATGTTTGAATGTTATTGCAATAATACTGCTACTTGATCTTGATCTGCTTAGAAATAACTTCACTTCAGGAACATGCCAGAGCAGTGGAAGCTTAAAACTAAATTGTAACGTGCAGAGAAATAACTTTGCAGTAGAATATAAATTGGTTGAATTACAATAAACAGTTGCTGCTCAATTGCAACAAATGAAACTCCAAGGCATATCCCAGGACACAGTTTAAAAAGAAAATGTCTCACTGTTGTTGTCGTTGTCTGAGTTGTACCCATGGAGGAAACACTATCTTGTTTTCTTCTGTGTACTGTGGCAGGCTGGCTTGCTGGTAGGATAATCACAAAATGGTTACAGGATGGGACAGAGGGCTTCTCAACCATAAAAACACGTCCGTACGTGTTTAGTGAATGCTATGGTTTACTTTCATTGCCAGTAATACCTAGCTTAGTGAGAGGATTACAGGGATCTCAGCAGAAGACTCTGCCTGTTGGATAGTCTTCAAAATTGGCCAAAGAAGTAATTAAGGATTTATAGGATATGATTGGACATAGTTTTATACAACTCTGCAGTAGAATGACTAGATATTGTGCAAGCCTCATGTAGCAGTGCGGAGGCTGTGCAAACTGTGATAAGTAACAAATAAACCATGGGTGTTTTGGTTTTTGTTTTTACGGAAATCCATAGTGTTTTCTGATTGCTCAGGAACTAATGCCCAGTATGTGTTATTGCTTAATTGTATCCTGTTGGGTGCTGTACAATACACACAACCTGATCATGGAAAGAAATTTGAAAATTATAATGTGTTCATAATCCTTATTAAATCTTTGGATTTTGTTGGAATGTTAAGTATGGGCCGCTTTTATTCTCTTCAGTTTGCCCTTGTAAAAATGAAAAGGTTTTTTTTTTTTTTTTTTTTTTTTTTTTTAAGTTTTAATGGTAGATCTTTCTCTGTCAGATTGTCAGCTATTTGAAACCCTGAAAATCCCTGAACAAATTTAATTACAAATCTTTTTGTGACAGCTCATTTCCAACATGCTTCTCTTATGTTTTCATCTGTAACTTTATTTAGTGTTACTGCCATGCAATTCCTCACTTTTTGCTCCCCCTCTGTTCGAGCAGTCAAAGTTAGAGGTGCAAAAATGTGTAACCCCTTCTCTGCTGAATCTTCTGAGGAAACTTCAAAAAAAGCAAAAAAATAAAATGGCATTGAGGTGGAATACCCAAAACAGTTCTTGGTGGGGGAAAAAAGCTTCAAGAGTCATAATGCCTTTAGTAGGATTTTTAATTGGATTTAATAGCTTTTTAGCAATTTATTTGCATCCTATAGGGTACTTCCAACAGTGCCAACAGTGTGGTTTGAGAGTTCCTTAATGGTAGAGAAACATAACTAGGCTGGCTGACGCATTCCACCATCTACGTTCCTTAATGACTTTTGCTTATGAACAGTTACCTTGAGTGGGCTGTGTTTTTGACAGCCTTAGAAGACTATTGCAAAAAGTCATTCAAAAATCCTTGTCTGAATGTGTTACAGACTGTAGGGGATATGACATCTCTTTTGTGTTGTTTGTTATCAGTATCTCAACCTTCACTAACTGATCCTGTTTTTTGTTGCACAGGCAACTTTGAAGTGGTCTTTGTCATCTAAAACAAAAGTATAGAATTTAATACAAAAGCTGTAGAATGACTGGAAAAGCACCTTAGTGTCTCCAAAGCCCCAAGTGTCTGATCTGCCTTTGAAACTTTCTTCACACATTTGTCAGAATTTCTGTAGTGTTGGCTGTGATCATTCTAAAACTTCAGGTGGCATTATCATTAAATCCCAGCCCTGCAAATAAAAGTGTCTATAACTATTCATTTGAGTAGTCCCACCAGAATTTAGCCACATTCTGTTTGTATGCAAGGTGAAGACCAAAGAGACCAAAGATGTTAGCTATTGCTAGCTATGTTGAACAGGGCAATTTTGCAGACCTAGAAATGGATTCCAAAGGGGTAAACCTTTGTCAACGATCCTGTCAAAGTTGTCTGAATGGCAGCATGGATGAAGAAGAAAACATGATTAACAAAACTGAACACGCTTAACAGAGCGAGGCTAAAGAAGAAAAGATAGATAGCATTTCTTCTAACTTCCGGTTGGTCCTTCCCAATATGTGTTTACAGAAACTGGAAAAAGTGAAGGACAAAATCTTTCTACAAAGAAATAGGAAGCAATGCCTAAGATGAAACGGCCAGTTCTCAACATGGAAATGTGGACGTCCGTACAGATCAGAATCTGAATGTATATGTTTATAGAATCATAGAATATCCCAAGTTGGAAGGGACCCATAAGGATCATCAAGTCCAACTCCTGGCACCACGCAGGTCTACCCAAAATTGTAGACCATGTGACTAAGAGCACAGTCCAAACACCTCAAACTCCAACAGGCTTGGTGCCGTGATTATGGCCCTGGGAAGCCTGTTCCAGTGCATGACAACCCTCTCAGTGAAGAACCTCTTCCTGATATCCAGTCTGAGCCTCCCCTGCCTTGAATGGGCTTGACACCATTCCCTCAGATTCTATTGTTGGTCACTAAAGAGAATGGATTGGCGCCTGTCCCTCTGCTCACCCTTGTGAGGAAGCTGTAGACCGTGATGAGGTCTCCCCTCAGTCTCCTCTTTTCCAGGCTTAACAGTCCAAGTGACCTCAGCCACTCATACGTCTTCCCTTCTACTCCCTTCACCATTTTAGTAGCTCTAATGTTTAGTTCATTAAGGAAATGAAGAAGTGTATGGCTTGCTGTTTTTAAAGCAAACGTAACTGTTAAAAATTAAATAAAGTGTTAAAAAGTAGTAAAGTAACTGTTTCAGCTGAAACCTTCACAATGAGGACTACTTTTATACTCAACAGCATTAAGTAAACACTCTGAAGCAGAGTGCGTTTTATGCTTAATTTATTTAGTGGTCAGAACACTGGGACAGAGTCCTGCTTTCTCAGTCATGCTGATCCATTTCCTTGTTTGCTGGATACATTCCATAAATTGCTTAAATAAACCAGCATAAAGCTGACACTTCTGCCAAAGGCTCCCTCCTCTTTTCCTCCCTTGCCCTGCTCCTCGCTTCTGCTGCATGCATCTCAGACAGCCAGAGGAGGTTAGAGGAGCACAGCTCTCCAGGCAGCTATGTCACCACAGGGCTCCTCACCTGCACCCACACCTTCAGCAGCAGAGTCAAGCCATGCAGGTGTGAAGTCTCTGCCTGAGACAGTGCACATTGCCTTGAGCCACCAGCCTTTAAAAAGCAAAGTCTCATGAATTGTCCGTTACTGAAGAGGAAATGGAAAATGTTAACAGACCAGAGGATCAGTTCCTAATGTTTTTCATGCTGCAGCACTGCCTTTTAATTACTGTCCTTGGCCATCCTAACATGTGAAACTGATATGTTTATCATGGTTAGCTTTGCTTTGTGCATGAAACAGTGACTAAAATTACATAAAATGGTGACTAATCAGTAACTTCTTGCATAGGAGCAGGTCTGTATTTTGTAACATCACTTTCCTAAAATATTCTAAGAGTCATTGTTCTTTAAAGACAGTGAGTGATATCTAAGAGACAGGAAAGAACATGTACAGTCTGCCCTGTCAGGAAGCCCACAGGATTTTCCTCCCTTACCAGAGAGTAAAAAATCCGCATCAAGATTTTCATGGTAATAGAAGGAGGTGGGTGTTTTTTTTCTGGGTAGTCCAATATTGTAATGGTTTGCATTTTATTTTATTTTATTTTCACGGTATTTCAATATTTTCTGTAAACGCTCAAAGGGATAAAATAGTTGTGAAAGAAAGCAAGAAAAACTTGAAATAAAATGACATTATGCCACCTTTGAACACCTGGAACTCTGTGCTCCCCATCCCAAACTGCATAGCTCATTGTTGCTTTAAAGGTCTTCTGAACTGTTGTTCCTAAATTGGTTGCAGTAGCCCAGGTAAACTCTGACCCTTTTTTCCCCTTGGGTCTGCCTTGGCTGACCAGCCTCCCTTACAGAACATCCATCATCCTCTCTGCAGGATGTTGGGAAAAGCTGTGGTGCAGGGCTACTGCCAGGGACATGGAGAAACATGCCTCGCTGCTTCATAGTGCCCTCGGCTTCTTCATGCTTTTGTAGGCCACTTGTCAGATCCAGCTGGTTAATAGGCTAATGAGGATGTGAAGTGAAAGAGTCATGAGAATGAGCAAGCTGCTTCTGCTGTGGCAGGAGAGAAAGAAATAAGACCCAAGGGAAGGCTGAGCTTCCTGCGCTGGATTTGTGCCTGACTTGGATTACATGTTTTACTTTAACAGTCCTGTAGATCAGGCTTAAGGTTCAGCAGGCTTGGTAGTTTCTGGTCCAGTAGAGGTCAAAAATAGAATGAAATTTTGTGTGACAGAGATTGGATGATCCATGGAAGATAGAATTACGGTTTTCCGGACATAAAGCCTAAACAACATTTTTAATACATACAGTTATTACCGAGTACTGCATATTGGTAAATTCAAATACCACTGGGCACATTTTACAAACGATTTTAACATTGTTTAAATCGAGTGTCCCAATTTGTCTGCTTAAAGAACAAAAATGAAAACAGAGAAAGAAGTATATAAATGAATATTTACACTATTTAACCTATTTTGTAGGTTGGCTGCTGAGAATTTTCTGTCGTAATCAGATCTGTAATCAGATCCTTTCTCTCCTGCACTTTTTGTTATTTTGGAATATGTTTTGTGGTCTTGCTTTGGACTGTCTAGTTGCTAACAGGTCCATAGAGAGAAATCAGGCATAGTCTTTGTTAAGAAACGTTGACAGCCTTCATGATGATCACTGCAACTACAAAAAGATCTGAGACCGGATATGCTCTTTTTTTTTTCTCCTTCATTATTCTCTGCAAAATATACTCTTTCCACAGCAGCCTTTGCCAGCTCACTCTTGTATTTTGTTAATTTTTTAGCATTGGGGGGTGCACTAAATTGTTTTATGTTGTCTAACACTCTTTCTTTTCTCTTCATATATTGTAAATAACAGCTTTCTATATGGCCGTGCATAATTAACTTCAGCTAATTATGCATGGCATATCAGGTCACCACCCAGCTCAACTTTGGCCATGCCTCCCACAGGCAGTAGCTGTTGGCCAATGCAATTAAATGCCTGGTCTTTTTCATCTCTGAACTACTCCTGTTTCATCATCATAACCAGGGCTCATAACTACCTTAATTTTGTATCACCTGGTTCTCAGGGGCTTATATTTGACATTAATTTATCAATGTATTCTGACCTGAAATCTCAAGGGAAAGCAGAAACAAAATATGAGGTCAATTTAAGGTGAGGTCACTTTAATGTAAGGTCACTTCCAGCTTTTCTGTCCTATAGTGCATACACAGGCAGCTGGTGCCAAGTAGGGGTTATGTTTTTGGGTAGTATGTGGGATACCCTGGCCCCACATAGGATGTGGAGGTAGAAGTCCAGAGTTGTCATGCAACAAAAGGGCACAACTGATCTCTGTTCTCAGAAACCAGGGAGAAGTGCTGTCGGGTTATCAGTGCAACCTCTGAGTCCCTCTGCAGAATACAGGCACCTGCAACTAATTTTCTTTGCTGAAGGGGATGGATGCACTTCATGATTGAGCTACAGAGATTGTATTCACCATGACTGGAGATGTTAGCTAAGCCTAAGTCCTGTGCAAAAAAAATATATTAGAACACCTACCTCACTGGGAGAGAAGAGAGAAAAAGGCATAGGTCTGAGGCATAAATATAGTATATGTCCCTACCAATCACACCATATTTCAAAGTAACTTAAGAAAGCTTAAAGGCTTGGGAATGCTTAGAAGTATTGACTTTTAAGAAGAGAGAAGATTTTAACCTTTGTATTAAAGGAGAGTGTAACATGCTAAAATGGATGTTTTACTTAAGTGTGGTTAAGTAATACATCCTTAGGTATGATTGCCAGGATGAACGTTCTCTCCAACTTCCTTTTCAGGTTATGTCTACCTGGCAGAAATGCACAGCCTTATTGAAACTTGTGTAAACCTGGGCAGGCTTTAAAATGGCCACTCCTTGTATTGTTGGGAATGCAACTGAAGGAGCAGAGAGGTCTGTGAAAGCTGGAAAACCTGCGTAGATACCCGGGCAAACTTGGAGGCTCGCTGCCTGCATTGAGCTCAGTGCTGCCTCACCTCTGATCCTGCACAAGTACCTGTGCTGTAGGCATAAAAATAGGATGTAGTCAAACACCATCACATGTTTTACCATGGCATGGAGATCACCTGGACTTTCAAATAAAAATAAGCTGTTATAAATGCTTTATGTGAAAACAAATGAGTTAGCTTGATGCCCTAAAAGAAATTTCATGATGTTAATCTTTTATCCACAACTTCAAAACCTGAAAATATCTTCTCTGTCATGCTCACCATCATTTTGTCTTCCAGCACAAGAACTACCTTGGGTTTTTGATATTATTTATTTATTTATTTATTTATTTATTTATTGGGTGGGAACAACTACTTAGTATTTGGCCATTCTGGATTTTAAAAACAGCAGTACCATTCTTATTTTAGTTTCTTTAATATTAAAATAGGTATTTTTTAGGCATTGTTAGTACCTTTCTACTAAATTATGTCTACTTTGGAAGGAGAAAGGTCAAGTGATGAGGGGAATGAATGTTGTGAGTATATGCTAAAACAGAATTCCTTCAGAGCTGAGAATCTGAAAGCCAAATTTGCTCTTTCAGTGAACTTCAGGCACGTTTTCTCATTTGTATGCGAGAGTTAAAATTCAGCTTAGATTGAAGAAACATAGAAGCTATATCTCAAAAGATAACAATGGTACTGTGCTAAAGTAAATGATTTGCTAATTATAACAAAACAGGGGGAATGTTTCCATTTTGCCCCTCTGGTGAATGCTTTTTAAGCTGTTTATTTTTATTGAAAAATGTTCATGTTTGAAGCAATTGTGCATTGCTTGTATATTTTGCAAATGATACGAAACTAGTTTCACTGCTGAAGAAAGAATATTAAAGTATTAATTCTACAACCTGTCATTGCCCCAGTACACATTTGTAAATGCAGCAGTAAAGAAGCACTAGATTTCTGAGAATTTGCCCGTATGTAGTGATTCCCCAAAACCCACAAATTTTATAGAATAAGATTACAGCCAATACTAATTTACACTCAATCTCAATATACTGGTATTCCTATTTCTGAAAAGGCTTCAGAGTTTCAAAGTACTTTAGAGTATTTTGCTAATATGCTGTGAATTATTGCTGTGAACAACATTAGCTAACATTTATTTCAACTAATTTTTCTGGTATATGCTGTTTCTTCATTTTTAACTCTTCCACTTCCAATGTTCAGAGATTTGCAAAGGGTCTCCTTCATGTTTCAGAAAATCATCAGTTGTCCTCTGAAATAGCATAGGGCTCCTCTCTGCTGTACCCAGTAGAAATGTAAAGAAAAGAAGCTAGTCATTACTGTAAATAATTTCAAAGCTAGAAGTAAAACAAGGAACTGACTAGGTAGAGGTGATATTACAAAGAAATGTGCAGCATTGTTGGTTGAGTCACCTTAGTTTGATGGTTGTCGTTTTTGGGGTGAAGCATTGTGATCAAGAAATATTTTGTATAAGGAGCCTTATACTTCTTCATGGGGAACTGGACCAAAGCCAACAGGAGAAAGCACACTGGAACTGGATTTCTCTATTACCTACCTCACAGCCGTGGGCATGCTGGAGATGGAGTGTTACATGAGAGATAGTAACAACCTTGAATATGCACACAAGTTACAGTAAATAAGCACCTAATGAAGAGTGAGCAAGAGTGGGATGGAGTGTCTTGTTACAGTGGAGTTGTCCTGGGAGAATAGGGGCAGAGCAACGAGCACTGAGATGGGGCTTCTGCAACCACAGTGGGGCCATCAGAGCCACCTCCACCAGCCCCAGCAGCCTTCCTGGCTTCCTTCCACCTTCAACAGCAGGAATAGCAGCTTCACTGTTTGGGTTTTTCCTCAGATACCTTTTCCTCTGTGGTTTATACTTCCTGGGCCCTGCAAGCATGGTGGTGCAGGATGAGAGGAGACAACTGGGGTTGGTTGGTTGTATGGTGTGGGCTGCTGTTGGTTAAAGGGTGGGAGTGGACAAGCTGCTTTTGGGAGAGGGGCAGGATGAGATGAGGAGGAGATGTGAAGGGAAATATTTTATGAAGGGACCTTCATAAAATACTGATCAGATCCTTCTGACAAATGAGATCAGACCATCTTCTTAGACTTAAAATTACTGTTCTTTGTTGCCAGCTCCCAGAGTTCTTACAGTCTAGGTTAGGTAGAATCAGTGTTCAGTAGACAATGCACCGCTACATGGCATAACTTAGAAGAGTTTTTTATGAACTCACACCAGTTTTGTGGCAGAGGAAGTGGAATATGTATTCATTCATTAATTCTATTGCTGTTCAGTCTGTTAACAGCTTGTTGTAGTACATTTCATTCATTGTTGATCTAATGAAAAAGCAGCAACAAATATTGCAAAATTTAGTGTGGTTTTCATATTAGAGAAACTTAGATTTGCTAACATTGATTTAATGTAAGAAATCCTTCATTAAAATTATCATTTTTGTCTTGAAAAGTAACGTCTTATGAGACGTTATTTTTTGGGGTTTGGCTTTGACAGTGCTGGTAATAACCTGTATAACATTAACATTACTTGATGAATTAGAATTCCCCCAGCAATCATTTTTCAGCTAAATCATGTATAAAACTTGAATGTAAACAATTCTGGAGAAATCCACTGCTTTAAAATAAGCAAGAAGGATTTATCTTGGTGACGAGTATAAAGATAAATCCTGCACTGAGGTAAGTTATATGAGTTCTAAGTATGGCAGTTGATTGGCTAACAGGAAGAAAAGGCAGGATGACTTCATCTTTCTCATGTTTGATTTTTTTTTTTTTTTTTGCCCCCCCCCCCCCCCCCCCCCATTTTTTTTTCCAAACTGTAGCAGTTTATGCTCTTCAAATTACCTTATTTTATCGTTTTTCTTCTTGCTCCTGGTCAGCCTTTGTTAACCTGATAACTGAAGGAAAAAAAGACTGCTTCCTTTCTCCTTTACATTCTCTTAAAAATATAATGTGTACCCAGACCTGTATTTTACCCAGAACTCTAAGGCACGTTCTTGTGAATGTAATATTTATATACTCCTTAAGATATTTATATTCATAACTCTGGCTGCATTTTGTGCTTTGTTTTGCTTGCATGGATAAGAGTTGTGATGGATTCGTTCACCCTAGATGATATTTATTCCTTTTACTTCATTACACATAATCCACCTGTGCTAGATCTTAAGGTCTGTGTACACTTTATACTCTACTAGAGAGCTTATCAGCGTCTCTGCAGGCAGCTCAATTTGAATTTTAAAACTAAAAATGAATGAATTTGTGCTGCTCTTTGAGCTTGTGCACAGAGCTACTCTTGCACCCTCCTATTGGTGTGGTGACTGGAGGATATCAAGCTTGCAGGTTGTTGTTGATTTTGACTAAAGAGTTTATGATTTTTTGATTGTGATCAGCAGCTACTTTACTATTACTTTCTCTGCCCTCCCCCACATCTTTTCCCTTAAGGGAAAGTCTGAGATTTGTTGACTTGGATAAAGACATTGATAAGAACAAAAGTAATTGGTAATTTTAATTTTAGACAGTCAAAAGTCCAAGACTGACTGTCTGAGGTACATACAATTTTCATGTAAATCCATACTTCATTATCTTGTAAGGCAGACGTTAACTCACTCTTGGCTTCCAAGCTGAGTAGATGGTTAAGAAGCTTCTGAACAGCATTGGAATTTCTTTTTGGTACTCTCAAGTTTCTTCACCTTATTTATGAGGCATGCCTGAGGTAACAATAGCATCAAGTTTTGAAAATCAAATCCAACTTATTAATACATTTAACTTGTAACTTTATCAGTATACTATACTATGCTCAAGCTAATCAATGGTAAAACATAATAGGGATTGTATACATGTATATGCTAGCATTGTAAAACATAGCAGAGAAGCACCGTTGCTGATCAATTAGCTGTTACAAGAAAGGAAAAAATAATAAAAACATTACCTAAAATTCCTTAATATGATGTTTTTCTCTACCTAAGCTATTTGCATGCAAAGTGTATGACTTAATTGGATTCGGGAAATGTTTGGTTTTTACCCTGACCATAATATCCATGCTAAGCTGTCCTTATCCAGAAGGGTGTTTTTTTGTTGTTGTTGTTTGTTTGTTTTTGTTTTATTTCTTTCTTTTATTTTAATATGTGAATTCTAAGAAAATGCATTGTACTTTTTCTAAATTTTCTAAAATTCTAAAATTTATTCTTAGAATAAATTCTAAGAAAACTAAACTATCATGATCTTTTACTCCATTAATAAGGCTACAAAGGCAGCAATAGAAGGCCTTCTCTTGAGGACTGAGTGTGGTTTCTTTTAGGGGTAGGTTTTTTTGTTTTGGTTTGTTGTTTGTTTGTTTTGAACCCAAGGGCATCTAACATTGTGGCTAGTTGTCCAGAACTTAGGTTTATATCCCTGATGAACTGGAATACTGGTGCTTCCTTCTCTATTATGATGGGCTTCCTAGGGCTTCCTTTTTGTGAAGAGGTTTCGCTCTCCAGTAAGTGTGTACTAAGCAAGGTAGGAATTCATCTGCTAGAAAACATTTTCTTCCTCTTCTTCAACATCTGCAAGCTAAAGATCAAGCCACAAGCATTGCCTTCAGTACACAGTTTGCTTAACACTGGTCTTATTTGGGTGATTCTTAATGAAATAGTACTGTTTCCTTTGTGTCAACCTCTTGTATGAATAGCGAAAGAGCTGTTTGCAAACCTTTGCTTCTCCTGTGGACTAGAGGATGCCTTTTTTCCTACAGAAAGTTTAAGCAATATGAAAAAATGTGGTATTAAAGCAGAAAGTTTTCTTTAGCCCCTTTTTCAAATCTTGATTTTTCTGGGCAAGAGAGACGCATCTATTAACTCAAGAGGCACTTTACAAAATGGTTGCTAGAGAGAAAAAGCAGAGGATAGAACATGAGAATGAAACATACATAGTTAACCTCCAGTTCTTTTCATCGGAAATTGGAATATCTTGATGAAATAAAGAGGTAGAGATAATTGCTTTTTTTGTTTACATAAAAGGAGTTTAACTTCAAATATTCTGTCCACTATGTTTTGACATAGTAAAATTCATAATTTTCTATTTCCAGTTTTGTCAAATAACCTATATTCATTGTTTTGAAGTATATGTGTGTGTAAGATATTTATTCTCTAACGTATCTACAGCTGGATTAATTACAGATCTGTCTGTGACCTAAGACATGTATCATGAATAACACTTAACTGTGTTATTATTGGAATGAATGGAATTAATACAACTACTTCCTTATCTGGTCTCATCCTACACTTGCAGGGCAGATGGGAGAAAGAAAATTATTCTTGAAAATTATCATAGTTTTTTTCTTATACAGACATATTGTTTATGTTTCTTGACTCCAGACTGCATTTGTTATGGAAATGTTTTTGGGTTTTCCACCTTGATTTCTTGTTTCCCTTCTTTTTCATGTTGGTGCTCAAGCAATCTCTCTTGGAGTCATTTAACTTGGTCTGCAGTCATGAATACACATATGTATGATGACCAGTGATATTTGGTTTGTTGGTTTGTTTGTTTTTTGTTCATGTAAAGGTGAAAACAGGCAATATTGATGAAATGTTAATTCATTTGATCGAACCCCTTTAAACTTTTGCTTCTTGAAAGTTTGTGCATATCTAATTAATATAATGTGTTTAAGGGCAGTATTAGATTTATTTATTTACTGATTTTGTTTTTGGATCCCAAACCATGCTAGTTTGAGTTGCAAGTAATAGCTATCTTGTTCTGGGTTTCTCATTTTGCAGTATAGAAAATAAAATGTTGCAAAATCTTACTGTAGAAATCTGTTTAACTATTTTTATGTTAATGACTAGAAGATGCCATGTATGGCTTCTGTTTCATCTTAGATGACTAATGTAGGGGTCTGTAATGAGTGAAGGATTTTCATTAGTCTATTGGTGCACCTCTACTGTGTTAAGTGATGGGATACTTTCCCTTCTCTACAATGTGGTTTTGCTGAGGAGAGAAACTGTGGGGTGCATTTTGCCATGTTATCTTTTCATGTTATTTGACTGTAATTATTTATCATGGAGTTAGTGAAGTTAATTTCTGTATGGAAGGTATGTAGTCTTCCTAGCTATATAATGCAAACCATTTTCAACTATCACAAATATAGTTGTTTCATTTGTGTTTCTATTGGTTTATACTGATTAGAGAGAGCTGTAGCATGCCTGAAAGGAAAGGAGAGGGGTTGTAGGATATGCTTATAATAATACTCCACATTAGCATGAGGATTTTAAAAGGAAACACTCTGTAAATAAATCAGTTGGGCATTGCTCTCCCCACTGCCCATATTGGTGTTCTTTCATCGATACTTTCTTTTGCCTCCTTGTTTCCTTTTGGGTGCTGACTAACTTTTTATATATATTTATATATTTTTATTATTATTATTTAATGCCATTCAATAGCAGGAGGAGGATGCATTAATTTTCAGGCATTTGCAATGTCACTAGTCTTTTTATACCCTTAGATTCTCAGCCATGTGACTTGTACCTTCTAATAGAAGATCTGTAGAACTTAAAGAAACATTTTTACTGAGGCAAATGAACTTCCTTATATGATGGGTATTTGAATAAAAGGGAATTGTTTTTGTATTTCTTGGTATCTGCTAAGGGCTAATGAAGTAGAGGAGTTGATAAGAGCAACTCTGAAAATCAACTGTACTAATGGCATCAGCTTTTTTCAAAGCCTATAAGTTACCTAGATTTTGAAGTTGGCCCTGTGACAAGTCAATTTTATATTGAAAGTGTTCTTCCTGCCTGGTAGTGGTGCAAAGTGAGAGGTGAATTAATAAAAGAAACAATGTGTCTCTATTTCTGTAGGTCACATTTTCATTAAAAAGAGCTGTATTTGTATCATTTTGTAAAAGGACCTTTGAAAGTAGAATTTCACTTGCTCAAAATATAGTAAAGCTATATAGTTTATTGATGGTTTTTTGTCAACAAGGAAAGCTCCACGAGCATTTCAAATGTCACATGCTACACTTGCCTCTTAAACAATAGGCTATGGAAGGAGGGTCACATCTTACCTTTATCTTTCTAACAGACCTTTGTAAAATATCAGTGTTTCTTAGCTCTTTTGTTATTTTATCAGTAAGATAAATTTTATGATTGATGGGAATCCAAGCTGCAAAATTGAATTGTCCTTTTCAAAAATCTGCTTCTTTTTTTTTTTTTTTTTTGCTTTTTTTTTTTTTTTTTCTTAAGAACAATAAGATAATAAAGTAGAAAGTCTACTTTGGGCAGAATAATGACAAACATTATTTTGTATATATCTATCATCCCTAAATTCATTAAACTAATATACTATTAAGTGTCAGCAAAGAACTTTTGAGTTATTGCTTTCCGCATTCTTGTTGTGTTGACTCTGCATCTGGTTATAGACCAGCTTCTTTATTAATCATGCAATGGCACTGAAAATAAATGAGTGTTAAAACTTAGAGAAGTCTGGTGTCAAATGCTAACTTTCTGGAAAAACACGTGTAGAATTTAAGTTGTGCATGAACTTAAATATTAGCCAACAATCCCCTCTGTCTTTTCTTCCACCTATCCAAAATCACGCAGTTGTGATTTTTCTTAGTTTTCAAGTTCTGTAGGGAAAATAGGTCTATACCTTGAAAAGTGCTGTTTAAGACTATAGGATTTGAAATGTTTGCAACATTAACCTTTAACTGTGCACAATTTCTGTAACTTTTTATTTCTTTGTCTTAAATTACCATGGTAAATTATAACAAAAAAAGTGCTTTATCATCTTTGAATGAGGCAAACCCCTATGTTTATCTTTTATGCTTATGCTTAGGCTTTAATGAGCCTAATTTATTTAAATGTTTTGTGTATGAACTACACAGGGTAATTGTCTACTTCAGGGAAAAGATCAGAGTGAAAAAGAAAATCAAATATAACTTCTGAATCCTATTATGAAACATTGCTGTATCAGTTACCTCTAATTTGAAAAAGTTAGGTGGAGGTAAAGATGTATTCTTTGTGTTTAAATGGTTAACCATGCTTTGTTTGTTAGACAAGAGGGAAGAAAATGTCCCCTTCTTACAAATCTCAGTTACTTGCATACATATTGCTTACATATACACTGCATAGGGGTTTTTATCAAAAAATTGTACTGTAGCAAGTACAGGTTTTTTGTTTGGTTGGTTGGTTGTTTTTTGTTTGTTTGTTTGTTTTTTCCAAAGAACTGCAAGCTCTTCAGCTAAGCTTCAATGAGATGGTAGTACTGTTATTTACTATAGAGGTCAATACTGAGAGGAGCTTTTGAGAAAAAAAAATAATAATAATAAAAAAATAATAATAATAATAATAATTCCATCATCAATGCCTGAATTGATTATGTGCATCCAACTGACTCTCCATGCTATACACAGGCAGAGCACAACACATACATAATCTGCCAAAGTTTTCTATTGATCTCTGTTGGGTCAGGTTTCCCTTCAAGCCCCCACTGTTAGTGGTTCATGTTTAGTTACCAAGGAAAGAAGTTATTCCTGTCAGGCACATCTCCTGTTTGGAAAACTGCCATAATTACAAACACTAGCTAGTCTTCTAAGACTTGAAAGAATGCCAGAGTTAGAACTGTTTTTAATTATACAAGGGCTGCTGTGATTACTTGATCTTTTGCATAACACATCCATTGTAGATATCTACTCTAAAGTAGACTTTCTCCAAAGAGGAGGAGGTCTTACTCATCACAGTATTTTGTAATTTATCCATGCAGAATAACAATCTCCCCTTACCTCTGAGCAAAGATTTAAACATTGAAGACTGGCATGAAACTTCACATTATTGTAAGATGTCCTTGTTCTTGCAAAATGTGCTACTAACTTTCCTATGAAATTTAAAGACACAGCATTGTCTGTTGAGAGCAGTATATTTTATTATGTGTTACCCCTGTTGTTTCATTAATTTTAGGACTGGACCATCCAAAAAGTAGGTTGAGTAAGATTCTACCGAGGTCTACTTTAGTGAAAAATATAAATGGATTTATGTATGCAAGTTTTAAGGAAGCTGAAATGTGAAAGTTAGGGCAAAATCTGTTCTTAAATACTGCTTCTACATCCACTCCCATGAACAACACTGATAAATGAATCTGTAAAACAATATGAGGGCAAATAGTAATGAACACTTTGTTATTTCTTGGGTGTATATTCTCACACTCCTAAATTTATTTCTTTGCCTTGCTTTGTGTAGTTTATTCTGACACTAACTTGAGAAACTAACTTGTGGGTGATCTGTTCTGCAGCTTTTTATGGTGATATTGGTATTTTTCCACTAATCAAATTATACTCCCTAAAAGCAGTCTTCTGGGCTGCTATATGAATTGGAAATGAGTCCTCTATGATTATTAAAAACAAAGAGTCAAAACAAAACAAACAAACAAACAAAAAACTGTCCTATATATACTAACAAAACTGACTGTGTAAAGATAATTTTAAAACTACAATGTTGAAAAAGAGGAAAAGAGGTACTGGGTTGTTACAAGCTCTTTCAGTACAGTTGGTGTGGAGCTGTATATTCAGGGTTGGCAAGACAGTTGTCTGAAAGGGACATTATCTGATGACACTCAGTAAACCCTTACACATTAAAAGATATGAAGAAAAGTTATGTTGCTTTCCTTGGATAAATAAAAAATGTTTCTTTAATAAGACTAGGAGAGAGAAGTAGTATTCAGGAACTATTAAATGACATTGGATATGCTTACCAGGATGGATGGCACTCCCCCTTAGTTACGGGAATGTTTGTTGTTTGCACTGTTCTCGGATGAATATAACATTGGCTTGAAATTCCGCATGCCAGGTGTTTGGGTTTTTTAATTATCTTTCCCAAGGGAAAACTCAGCAAAATGATTTTAGAGATTTGTGAACAAAGACAACCAAGGAATATCTGTTTTGTCTGGATCCAAAATACAGAAACTATATGATATCCCTTGGCTTTCAAGCAAGTGTTTGACTCTTCACAATGAATTTGTGTCGAGGGAGTGACTTTTTCTATTCCTGTGAGAATCCTGAGTTATGAGTCTATGAAATACCACATCTCAGTAGATGCTGAGAACTCAAAGTCTGATCCCCCATAGATTTTGTCTACATTAGCACATTGCTGACCAGCACAGCGGGGGCTGAGCAGGTCTTTATTGCTGTCATTCTGGACTGCTAACAGCAGTTTTCATCTAGATGCTGGAACAGAGTAGGATACGTGTGTGTCCCCTTGTGTTCTTCATAGTCTGGTAGTTTTCTGGCATCACGGAAAGGCAGTGAAAAGAGGAAAAAGAGACAAACCTGCAAAATGGGGGGGCAAAATTGGCAGGGAGTCTGTATGAGGAACAGAACTGAGACTGAAGGTCAGTTCAACAGAGCATAGGTTGAATGGGATCAACCCATTCAGTGCAGAGGAGCTGAGGGCAGAGGTTGGAAATAGCTGGGCAAGAGCCGAGGGGAGTGGAGTGTAAGAAAGAAAAAAGATTAAAGAGGCAAGCAGCAAATACAGGACTAGGAATGGGAAGCTGGTGGGACAACTGTGGACCCAAAGATGAGTATCTGTCATATGAGGAGACGCTGAGAGAGTTGGGACTGTTTAGCATGGAGGAGAGAAGGGTCCCGTGGGGGACCCATGCTGGAGCAGTTTGCTCCTGGGGGATGGACCCCATGGTCCGGAGCCATGTGGGAACAGTTCTTGAAGAGCTACTGCCTATGGGCAGCCCTCACAGGCTCAGTTCGGGAAGGACAGCATCCTGTGGGAGGGATCCCACGTGGAGCAGGCACAAAGAGTGACCGTGAGGGAGCAGCGGAGATGAAGTGTTAGGGACTGACCGCAGCCCCCATTCCCTGTTCCCTAGCTACTATTTCTAGGAATAGTAGCACTGTTGTATTTGAAATGGCTAACAGTGTAGGGAGATAGCTTTATGGGAAAAAAAATAAAAAATAAAAAATTATTAGACCCAGTGGTCTACCTGAAGGAAGCAAGCCTTAGGGCATACAAGCCCTTCCTCAGAATGAAGGGCTCTGTCTGCAGAACAGCCCCGGGGCTGTGGGCAGCTCTGGGGGCCTGGTGAGAGGGAGGCTGGAATACCTGCATGAATGCAGAGACTGCACAGCCAGGGCCAGGAATGAGGGAGGTGTGTTCTGAGGAAAAAAGTGTTCTTGCCTTAGAAAATTAATAATTTCACTGCAGCGTTTTAAATACAATGTTGATGTGGTTAGTTATGTGCCTGCATGGCATGCAAATGTGAAAATAATGCATAGTTGTCTGCTTTGGCGTATGGAAGGAAATAATAGGAAATAAGAAGTTTAGTATGCTGTTAATTACCAGGATGTCTAAGCAGAGAATGTGGTTCAGGTCAAAGCCTGATAACTTTTCCTGAATTCATCTACAGTTTCATTGTCTTAAACAATGCAAAAAAATCCTGTGGTGATTGCTAATGAAAACTCGTCTGCTTTTCCTTGAGTTAGTCCTGTGCACAGTAAGTGCATTTACAGGGATTCTTTGGCTCTATCCATTGCCATGCTGAGTTTTCCCAGTTTCTTCAGTGAATCAGTTCACTTCAGTTTGGGGCTAGTTTTCTCTTTTCTCCTTTTGAGTCAGTGTTCAGACCATTGCCTTTTTCTCTCTCCCAGCTGCCTCTGAGCATTCAGTTCTTGGCAGAGTGCCCGTCAGTGCTTGTTCTCACCAAATTCAATTCACATGCTTTTAAAGTGACACTTGCTTGAGAAAAAGGGAAAACTAGTATCAAAATAAATGGAAAGATCAATATAGGCATAGCTAGAATGTTAGATCTTGAGCCCATAGCTCTTGGTGATATATTTGTGAAATCCTCTTAATTTTTTAAATCCTTGCTGAAAAAGTCATAGTGTGTGACTTTGATTTATTTTCTCTGAAGAAATCAAGGGAAGTGTGATGTTTTAGGAAATTGTCTTTATGTAGGGAATCTTCGAGCAACGAGGAGAGACAGTTACAGCCTAGGGCTTTGTCTGTACACCCAGGCATCTTTTTAACATATTTTAAGTTACTTACTGACCTCTTTAGTAATTGCAACATTTGATTTAATCAAAATGGATTAAAATAAAGTATACTTAATTTTCTCCTAATAGATAAGGAAACATGACTCACATATCTGATGTTTCTGAGTATTAATACATATATTCAATAAACATTACTCAACAACCAGGGAAAATACAAGGTATCTGGAAATTAGACCAAGTACATTTCTATGAATTTGTTTCTTTGGGTTTTGAATTGAATTGTTAGGAAACCAACAAAATCACCAACAACAATTAAAAAGCTTTTATATTACAAGAACACTGCAAGTCCAGCATAAGGGTGCTGTTGATTTTTGGCAAGCTGAAATTGCATTTGTCATGCTAAAAATCCTGACGTGCCTGATAGACAAAGCTGCTGTCCTCCAGGGTGGAGATGCCACTGAGTTGTACCTGTCCTGTTGTTCACAGAATCACAGAATTGTCTAGGTTGGAAGAGACCTCAAGATCATTGAGTCCCACCTCTGGCCTAACACTAACAAGTCCTCCACTAAACCATATCACTAAGCTCTACATCTAAACGTCTTTTAAAGACTTCCAGGGATGGTGACTCCACCACTTCCCTGGGCAGCCCATTCCAATGCCTAACAACCCTCTCAGTAAAGAAGTTCTTCCTAAGATCCAACCTAAAACTCTCCTGGTGCAACTTTAGCCCATTCCCCCTCGTCCTGTCACCAGGCACGTGGGAGAATAGACCAACCCCCACCTCGCTACAGCCTCCTTTAATGTACTTATTAAAGCAATAAGGTTGCCCCTGAGCCTCCTTTTCTGCAGGCTGAACAAGCACAGCTCCCTCAGCCACTCCTCATAGGACTTGTTCTCCAGACCCCTCACCAGCTTTGTCACCCTTCTCTGGACTCGCTTGAGCACCTTGATATCCTTCTTGTAGTGAGGGGCCCAAAACTGAACACAGTACTCGAGATGCGGCCTCACCAGAGCCGAGTACAGGGGGGCAATCACTTCCCTAGCCCTGCTGGCCACACTGCTTCTTATACAAGCCAGGATGCCGTTGGCCTTCTTGGCCACCTGAGCACACTGCTGGCTCGTATTCAGCTGACTATCAACCAGTACTCCCAGGTCCTTCTCTGCCAGACAGCTCTCCAACCACTCATCTCCCAGCCTGTAGCTCTGCTTGGGGTTATTGCGCCCCAGGTGCAGGACCCAGCACTTGGCCTTGTTGAACTTTGTGCAGTTGACCTCAGCCCATCAGTCCAGACTATCCAGATCCTCCTGCAGAGCCTTCCTACCCTCGAGCAGGTTGATACAGGCGCCTAACTTGGTGTCATCTGCAAACTTACTGAGGGTGCACTCGATCCCCTCATCCAGATCATTGATATTAAAGAGCACTGGCCCCAGTACCAAGCCCTGGGGGACTCCACTACTGACCAGCCTCCAACTGGATTTGACTCCATTCACTCTTTGGGCCCAACTATCTAGCGAGTTTTTAACCCAACCAAGCATACGCCAGTCCAAGCCACGAGCAGTCAGTTTCTTGAGGAGAATGTTGAACCTGTTGTATGTGTACCTGTTGTTTCCTGGGCTTCTGAGGCCAACCAGGTTATATTCCACGTGCAGCTGCATATGGAATATAACCACTAAACCAGGTTGGAAATGTTGCTCCAGCTATTTGAACTTGATCACCAGCAGAGTTCAACTGTGAGTCTTGGTTTAATATTCAAGCAGCAGGGGAAAATTTTAGACAGCTTTAGGAAAGGTCAGCAGTTTTAAGCAGTGTGGAATATAACCAGCTGTGAGAATGGAGAGATAAGATGGGGCTCACTTTATTGTACTGGTTTATAAATTGATTTTTGTGAGATGACATCTACCTTCACACTTGCATGAATTTTTATGCATGTTTCTTACCTGCTGGGAATGTACCGATACAAAGGATTTTCTTTTTAAGTTTCTCTTAATTAAAGTTCTTATTTTTTCCCTTCCAAAACAGAAGGAAACGAGAATATGTCCATACACATGCAAATATCATCTTGTTAAAACAGCAATTTAAATGTACAAATGATAAGAATCTGTCTTAAATTTTAATTTTTAGAATTTTAAAATGGAGATCATTATTTTTAACTTGGGGACACCGTTTCCTGCAGTGCCAGGTTAGCAGTAGTTCTTTGATTAGTATTGTAATAGCTCTGTATCTGCAGTAGAAAGTCACAGAGGAAATCATGAAGACATTGAAATTTGCATCAAAAGTTTCAGAGTAATTTAGGTTGCTGATCTCCAAAATATGCATGCACATCAACATTTTCTCCTTTCCTGATAATAAAGCAATTTTCTGGAAAATTATGCTACACGTTCCAGTAAGTTGTTTTATTTTCTTCATTTCAGGTTTCCTAGGCTCACTATAGTTGGACACACTTTGCTAGTTACAAGGTGGCTGCATATGGGGTCAGAGTAGGAAGTCATGAAATATGTCTGGAAAACGGTGTGGCTGTAGGTTTACTGTTTTCATGCCTGTCCCTGCTTTGGCTGCTACCCCAAGGCCAAGGGCGAGTTGTGTTGATGAGGGGAATCTTGACTTACCTGCAGCCCTTATCCTTCCTAGGCAGAAAGAGACAAGCCACAGTCTGCTTTTCCCTTCAGTCACCTTGCACATGTGTTGAGTGTCATGGGGAGTAAGAGTGAGGCAGAAAGGAGTTTGTTTGGGCTGGGATGCAGATGTCGAGTTATGAAATTGCAGAGACCTAGGAGAACTAGCTCTGAGATGTGAGGGAGGTGATTTCATCCAAGATCCCCCCCAGAAATCCTGAAGTTGCTTCTAAGCATGACTCACTGATACATCCCTGGGAACTGGTCCTGTCACTGCCACATAACTGTGTTTTGCTGTCACAGGGCAGCTCAAGTTGTATCCACTCTTATCCTTGGAGAACAGCAGAATTCGGTTTTACCAGTGGTTCTGCAAGGTGTTGAAGCAGCCTCGGCTGGACAGCCATGGTAGGTGCTTCTGAAGCACTGGAGAGGACAGAGGGATCTCAGTGTTGAAGCTATAGGCAATACAGCCATGATTAGTAAGTTGCAGACATACCACGCTTTTTGCATGGATTTCTTATCCTTAGTTGTTCAAAAGAAGAGATCATTGACCTGAGCTCAGGCATCCTTCATCATTCCAGTTCTCCATCACTCCTTCCCCATCCCAGCCCATCAGCGTCCTCCCTTCTCCCCGTGTTTTCGCTCCAGCTGTTCTCGTTTCCTTCAAGCGATGCCCGTGCCTCTGCTGGCAAGTCCCCGTTTGCCCCCATTGCCATTTCTCAGCAGGCAGGGGCGGCGAGTGCTGACTGCCTGCACGTCTTAGAGATATGGTTCTTAGGGATATGATTTAGTGGGGACTGCTAGCGTTAGGTCAGAGGTTGGACTTGATCATCTTGAGTTCTCTTCCAACCTAGAAATTCTGTGTGATTCTGTGATTCTGTCTTGGCAAGCCGCTGCCAAACCTGGCCACGTGTCTAACCGGGTGTCCCCTGTGGGGACCCGCAGCAGCAGCTTAGTTCTGCCTGAACGCCAGGATAGCATTTGTGAAAGCTATTAAAAAGTTTGTGGACGTCAAGTAAATGTATATGATTAAATAAGTGATTCGACTAGTATAATTAACAGATGGCAGGCACAATTATATATTCATATTTCGGGCCAACAACATTTGGTAGATATAATTACTTTACAGGTGTTAACTGCCCTTGTATCATGAAATGAGGTGTCCCTAAACACTAGAGGTACTCTGCAAAGTGACTCGTAGTGATAAACTTACAAGGAGGTTAATGGCTCTCCTTTTGCACGTGATGTTGGGAAACTAAATTCAGCTCCTTGGTCTGATACCAAATCTAAGAAAGCGAAGTGAAAGAGAGGAGCAGGTGTTATATAATCTCTACACTGATTTCTGGAAAAAGCCACCAAATATTACAATGTGCTTAAAATTCACTTTGACGTTTGAGAGATGCAAAGTCCAAATAGGCAGTCGCTCAGGGAGGAAGAGACATCTGGTATGAAGAGTTCCTTTGATTTTTGCCTTTTTTTTTTCCCCAAATTAATTTTTTTTTTTCATATGTGTAAGAGTAAATTGCATGTCATTTGGATTGGATTCCAGTACAGATTGTGATGACTTGTGGCCAGAAGAGTAAGAATGAATAAGTAGATTGTAAGTTTATGCTCGCTTTGTAACTATTTTTTTAATAGAATGAAAACGTATTAGTTCACCTTGAGCTTTGTATAACAAAGTTTGCCAAAGAGAAGTTGCATAAACAGAACACTCACAGAAGCAACAAAATGTCTTTTTTGACGGTTCTTTGTTTTATGCCTTACATTTAAAATTGGCCTTAAACAAAAAGATCTGAAAGAATCCATGGAAAATTAAACACTTTTCATTGGCATGCAGATAGGAAGTTAGTGAAATTTTCCTGTTTCCACAGATGGAAGGGATAAGATAATTGATTAAGAGCAAGGGTTGATCCTCAATTTTCACCTTTTTGATATTTGGTACCTACAACTGTCAAAACCTGGGGTTTATATCAATATTATCATTTCAGCATTTCCTGATTTTGATTAAAGGAATTAGGTTCATAGCCTGATTTTTTATTTTGGTTTAGCATCAGTCAGAGCTGTCACAACAGTGTAAGCAGTCTAAACACCAGATTAGGAGATCACACTTACTATGTCCACATTGAAGGAAGTACATTTGCTTTCATGGTAAGGCCAGCCACAGTTTTCAGCTGTTGGTCTGGGGATAAGCAGTGGTGCTACTCAAGGTGTGAGTGGCCAGGAGGGAGTAGAAATGGGGTTGAGAGGGGAAGGAAGCAAGTATGTGAACTTCTGGCTTGGAGATAAATTGAAGTAGATCCAAGTAGGAAATCTTATTGTTGGTAGGCGCGACCAACTGAACACTGTAGCACAGGTTGTCTGTGTTTGTGAGGTAAAAAAGCCTACTCTGAAGCTTACAAGAACTGGCAAGGCCTGGGTGGCGTGCAGCATTACAAGCTGTTGGCTCACTCTCGGTGCAAGGCATGGTGTGGGTTGCACAGCCAGAGTCACTCGTGTCCATCTCGATGGGTGCTTGAATCCCAAGGCTTGGAGCGTAAAGCAGCTTTCCTGATCATTAGAATGTTTGTCTCTTTCATAAATTTTCCTGTAGTAAAAATGTCACATGCATTATTCTTGTTATGCAAAATTACGGCAAATGGCAAAAGGTCGACAATAGCTGTCAGGATTATCAGAGAATAATTGTAGTAACTTCATGGCATATCAAATGTGAAGGCTTTTATTTAATAATAATTCCTGTGAAGTAGCTGGGAAGTAAATATCAAATGCAAAACAAATGCCATGTGAAAGGAGTGTACGAGGCCTTGGTTTATTTTTTTCACTTTGTGGATTTGTTGCTCTTGCTGGCTCAATCATTTTGAGTCCCTCTGTTGCCACAGCAGATGTTTCATCTCTTCCATCTCTGATTATCTCTCTGACAGTTTTGAAATATCTGAACGTGTGAACAGATTATATCTTAATTTCTTTCTTTTATACTCTTAAAAATATTCTTTTCAATTTTTATTCTGACTAAAGAAGAGAAAAATCTGAATTGGCTTTATAATGTGACATACTACAGAACTTAAAGGCTGTCCTGAACGTACACAATTAAATCATCGTTAAGTGGTTTTGACAAATACTGCTTAACTTACCAGTTATGCATTAGAGGCAAACAGGGTTGTTGATAGTGCACGACTTTCTTGTGGAAGTGTCATATTTAAGAAAATAAAATAATGTTATGGACTTGATCCAATATAGTTGAGGGAAAGAATTGTTTATGTACTATGAAGCCTGAAAGCATAATGCAATATGAAATAAAAGGAAACAGTTGAAGAAATTGAAACAACATTATACTAAATGCATTCTAAATTCCAGAAGAAACTAGAAATGCATACAAGTTTTTCTCCTTTTTTTTTTCTCATTTTTTTTTGTTAAAAGAATATAAAACTAAATATTTGCATTGCTTCCTTTTATTTATTCATTTGTTATCATGCATGGTAATAAACTGTTGAGGATGGCTGCTTCATTATGCTGTGGGCATGTAGTAAAACTAACTAATTAAAGCTTGGTTTAAGCAACTCAGGTTACTGTGTAATTTAGCGCTAAGGGAAAATTGTTTCCTACTGTTTTAGCATTAAGTAGTTCTGCTGAACCCACTTTTCAGGGTTAGGATTCACTTTCTAATTTTTGAAGTACCATGTATGCTGAACAGGAATATTTGCGTTACAGGGTTTGTAGTTTTACTCTTTCACTTTCATAATTCCAAGGTTTATTTAAAAAAAAAAAAAAAAAAAAATCTAAAAATTCTAGCTTGCATTGCCTGTAGGACAGTAATAGAGGCTTCTCTCATGGTTTTCTTAGCTTTTTTTAAATAAAAGCATTGTAATGTTTCTTTGTGAGTAAATGTAGAGTGTGTAGATGTGGACTTGTTGGGATACTGTTTATAAACAGATTATAAATCAACTGAAAAGTTGTCAGCTATTGTTTAGGTAAAAATTATTTCCAGTACAAAGTAGCATTCTGCCTTTTGATTGTTTGGGTTTATTGGGCTGGCATTTAGAGACAGAAATGGCTGGCAAAACATAACCTGTTTTAGAAACAGTATCAGGGCTTTAAGTAGTGATTTATTAGTTCTGGGACTACTCCAGGGAATTAATTAATTTTCTGTGAAGATTATTTAACTTGAGTTACTACATCTATACTACACTCAGTTACTATTACAAAATTTTTAACATTCTTGCATTTATGAAAAAAGCTTTAGAGTTTTTCTATCAAAACATTAGTTTTAACATCCACCATCATCACACACACATTTTGTAAAGTATTGCTTTGTTCTGTGTATTTTGGGGGAAAAAAAATGAAGTGATTTTAATGTTTTCCTTATATTCTCAGTTACCCTGTGGGTAGCACACCTGTGAAGGAAGCTAACAGTGCAATATTTGTACACAAAACTGGTGTTTGATATTGCTAATGACACATACAAAAATGTGTCAGAGGAGGCTTTCCAGGAAATTTGGTAACTATGACACGAGACATGATATCTGTTAAACAGCTGAAAGATGCAGATGGAAATACAGACCTCATCTGTCAAATGGCAAGAAATTGATTCTGAAATGTGATTATTAATAAGTGTTCAGTACACTTACTGTCTGCTGGCGGAGGTGAATAAGCAGGTTGGCTGAATTTGCAACTGGAATAATTGCTTCATTTAGTAGAGTAAAAACACTTAGAGGAACCCAGCTTTTTAAAGGTAAGTTGATTGTCAATGTATTGACAAATGAAGTTCAAAGGAGGAGGGGAAGTAAAGCACAAAGAATAATTTCAAGTATTTGTACACTGTGTCATGAGTTAGCTGTAAACACAACTCATGTTTTTTTCCCTAAGGTGTTTGGAAGGTTTGTAATGTGTCGTTATTACATATCTTGTCTTGTTTTACCCAGACTTCAGTTCTGAATGTAAAGTAGAAGAGAGTAAAAACTTGGGGATTTTTTTTTTTTTTCTGTGTTAATTCAAACTGAAATTTCCTCTCCTTAAATTCTGTTTTTTAAGCCTTACTTAGTTCGTCATTTAAAGTCTTGACCAAAGATAAAAAAGTCAATCAAACAGCTTGTTTATTGATAAATATCATTCATTTTTAAGACTGCAGGAAAGTAGGTAAGGAGGCAATCATTTGTGCGGTGTAGGCCTACTACTAGTAGACTACTAGTAGTACTACTAGTACCTCTAGACTACTAGTACCTCTAGACTAGTACCTCTGTAGACTACTAGTGCCTCTGCCATGTTCCCTCTCTGCTAGCACATCTTATATTGGTGCGGCAGGGCAGTGGGCACAGGGGTCTGGGAGACTGCTCTCCCAGTCACAATTCCACGTGGTGTTGTGTCCCCTGTGGTTTCATCTGTACAAGACAAGACTGCTACCAAGATGCCCCATTTGGGTGGGCTGAAGCCGTGGAAACATGGGGAAGGCAGGGGAGGTCCTGGCACTTCTGGAGAGAAGACGGTGGAGAGTCTGAAGTATGTCCGTCTTGATTTTTAAAATGTTTGTTGTGAAGAATATAAAAATATTTCATGACATTTTTATGCCCACAGACTGCCTCGGTTCTTTATCTGTTGTTTGCAAGTAATAAAATGTAAAATACTTCAGATTTTTGTCTCGGTCCAGCAAACAAGTATCTGGAATTGCTGATAATTTTGTCAGATCAAGTCAAGAGCTGGGAAATGTTTTTGCAGATGCTATGGTAGTAGAATCCAACATACCTGAGCCTTTACTGGGGAACATTTTGGGGGTATGATGATTAAAGGAGACAGGTGGGGCAGGGGAAGGGAGTTGTTTATGGCAAAAGGAATGAGAGTGGGTGTATAGGGTCTGCTGGAGACCATGGTGAGCTGTCAGACGCTTCCAGAAAGACCCTGGCAAGTTACTGTTCTGTGACAAGATGGAGACTGGAAATAGGGTATGCTGAATGAAAACCTTAATGTTTTCAAGGTAATTTGTAATACTTGCCTAGCTCTACTTACTTTTTTAATTTTTCTATGGAGCTAATATCTGAACAAATTTGGCACAGTAATGGAATCAACAAAGGTGTTATGCTTGCAGGCTCAGCTTAAATGACACAGGGATCATTCTTAGACAAACTCCATACAGGAATAGCCCAGAAAGATGGTGGATGACTAAGATTCCCTTTTGTAAACCAACAAAGATTCCCTTTTTTAAACCAACAGCAGTAGCACTTGTATTTCAAATGCATTTTTGTCTTCTAAAGACTGTTGATAATGCCAGCAGATAGTATTTTGGAAGGGAAAAAATCTAAGCTAACGTAAAGTAGCAAAAGGAAAAGATTAACTGAACCCATCTGCTTTTATTTTAGTTGTGTTGATACTTGTTCAGATATTTCAGTTATTTGTTTTTGAAAACACTAAAGAAAAACAAGAAAAACTGCCAGTGAGATCCCAGTGGCGTGTTTTCTTGATCAGAAGCTTCAGGAGCATTTTAAATGGGCAAGGGGATTAGGTTTCAGAGAGGTGTCTTTATGTTTGGCCTCTGACTCTAATTCAAGCTGTCCTTGGGGAAGCTTCAGTGACTTTCAGTAAGACACTCGTCTTTAAGGAAAAAAAAAAAAAAAAAAAAAAAAGTATGATTGTTTTTTGCAGTCAAGCATGACCTTTTTGTGGTGTTTATATAGGGAGACAGTATGACCTACTCTCCCCCTGCATTGACATTCTTTTCTGATTTGTTTTTATTTTTCTTTGCAGATGATAATGTGGCATAATTGTCACATTTTAATTACAGAAATCTGTAGATGCATATTCTAAATTTGGGGCAATGAGCAAAGTAAACTAGTGAAGATATTTGCAGATAAGTTTTGCTGACACTTACATTAGATGTTTGTGTTTATTTTTAATCTTACAAAATTTTAATATTTTGATTACATTTTAAGCTGTGAAATGAGGGTCTGCAAAGGCAAGATAGCTCACCGCATAAGTTCATGATGTTAAACTCATCAGAATTTTGTTACTTATGAACTTGCTTTGTGGGTTAGGTTTGTTTTTTTGATTTCTGCTTTTTTTTTCTGCTATGATAGTTTAAGGAAGAGAGAGTACAGATACTGTGTCTTACTACCTACATGTAAATATAAACAAATTCATTTGGCAGAAGTAGCACCGAAACCTGAGAATTTTAGGGGGATGTAACTAAGCAGTCAACAATAGTTCTTTGTATAGTACTATGACAAAAACAGAGGAGCAAAGTTGTGTATGACAAATATTGATATTTTGCATGCACATCCTGTGGCCAGGCTTTCAACAGAGTGATGAATATTTGGGAGGAAGGAATAAGAGTGCCAAAACAGGAGTCATTGCTTAACAAGTAGTCTCACAGTAAGTGGCTTAAAAATCTTGATCGTTTAAGTCTATCAGAGAGAGGGTGGGAGGTGAGGAATGCACTATATATGTATACACTGTAGAGTATATGGGGAAAAAATACTGCCAGGTACAAAAGGCTTCTTTACTCTAAAGGTGGAAGAATGTGAGAAGCTCTAATGTCTGCATGCTGAGACCAGGCTCATTCAAATTAGAAGTAAGGCACACTTATTTATCTTTAACAGTGAGGCTATTAATCATTGGAACAAATTACTGAGAAAAGTGGTGGAAACAGACAATTGCCATAAATTATAACTCTGTGAGGAATTATCACTGGATTCATTGGTTTCACCAAAGAGGCATATTATGGAATCCAAATACATTATCTGAAGGAAATTGAACTCAAGCAGTAGCACAAACCACATAATGCTAGGATATTATCATCTGTGCAGTACCAAAGTATAATCATAATTGTAATCATAGCTACAGCTCAGTCATTTGTTTTTACTTCGTAACAGCATCGCTAAAATGATTTCTCATCTTGTCTTTTTTCAAGGAGTATTAGGGAAATTAAACTTGTTGGATTTTCATGCTCAAATGGAGATGAGGGCAATCAATGCAAGTTTTGCAACTTCACCTACCTTTGCAACTAGTCCCTATTATTGTTATCAACATATTCTGGTGTCTTTTGGCTTTGACTGCTTGACCTTCGCAACTGCCAAATTCTGACTGTTATAATGTGGCTTTTAAACAGCTGCATAAAATGCATGTAGTGTAAAACTGTTCCCAACAAGTTCTATTAAAGACAAAGCTGTTTGGTTTGTAGGCTATTTAATTGAAATTAATTTCTTATGAGTCTCTGGAGAACTTCTTCAGTTATATTTATATTTAGGTAAATTTGATCAGTAGACCAACCAACTCAGAGTATTTTGAACACTTTCTATGGCAGATTGCGGTTTTCCTAGCGCACTGCTCAGTCATGGTCTGACCAAGATAGCTAAGCAAGAATGAGTGTTCAGAGCCAGCAACAACAAAGAAAACAAGCAGAAATTTCAGATAAATTTCCATGAGATTTTTGTCCTTAGAGAAAAAAAAAAAGTACATTTAAACAGAGAATAGTTTTAAAAGCCCCAGCAAACTCCTCAGCAAATGAGGGAAGTGCCATTTTGTATACCCTGCTTTAATTAGGCAATAGCATTTGTGTCCAAAAGAGGACAAGCAGTCTGTTGTCCTTTTTGGATGAAATACTTACTGCATGTGTTTCTTGAGGGATGATCATTCCTTGGGAAACAAATTGTGAGTAGAGCATTTGCTCTTTGCTTTGAAATTTCTATAGCCATGGTGACTTTTTTCTCTGAAACCATTCAGGAGTTATGCTTGAAATACAACCTGTGCTCTCTCCTTTCAGAGTACATGCCCTCATTCTTGCAGACCATGTGTCACTTAGATAAGCCAGCATTGAAGCCCTACTGTAGCCTGGCAGAAATATCTGATGGTAGACCTCATTGTTAAGTAAGCTAGTTCTCCCTGACAGTAACTGGCTTGATTTAAATGCTTAGCTGTGAAAGTCACATATTCTATCAGCCTCTTCAATCGCTGCATAAAAACCTTTGCTCACAAGCAGTTAATACAGATTACTCATTTTGTTGTAATGCTGAAAAGAGCTCTGCACTGCTTTGGTAGTATAGCAGTTAAAGCAGACTGAAAGCATAAATTTCATTAATCATAGTGCTTATTACAGTGGCAGAACAGATCAGAAAAGTGTAAGGATATTAGCCAGTGTCTCACAAGACTCTGACATGTATGATTTTGTGTAGATGTGAAAATAATGGCTTCAGTGTCTTGTATGTTCAGATTTTAAATGGCCTTTCCCATCTTTTCTTTTCTTAAGAAGGCCAATTACTTAGTTGCATCACTGCACACTTGTAATGATTGAGATCTGTTCTTGAATTGTTACCACATCCACTAGAAGTTAAAAACAACTTAATCTCTCTCTCTCTCAGAGAAAAGAAGAAGAAAAAAATACAGCTACAAATTTCTGGAAGATATGTATAGTAATCCAAGGGTTATTAAATTAAACAGCTTAACCTCAACCCATTTTGTTTCAAGAGCTGCCCCTCGTCAAATGTCTCTAAATAATGGTGGAAAATACGTTGACCAGAGTAAAGGGGGTTCATCAGTTCTGTTGAATTTAGCTCTCATCTTCCCAAAGTGCCTGATGTTATCTAAATGGGGCAATGAGCAAAGTATATGATGTTATCAGGCAGTTTGGGAAGATGAGACCTAAATTCTGCTCTTCGAAATTTTTTGCACATTTAACTCACATACTTCAATAAAAAATATCTTTTTATAGGAAGCAATGCTTCTGTTATTTTGTGAACTGCAAAGCTGTATGTCAGAGAAGGTGAAACAAGGTAAAATTTAAGTGGAGTGCTTTCTGGTGTGAAGGTAGAGTCTGAGGTTTTGTAGGAAACTGTGGAATTCTCTGCTCCTCTGGAGTTTTGTTCCAAACACCAAGTAGAAATCACCCCGAGACTTGAAGTTGCATTTACATGTATAAATTCTATATTTGGGTATATTCATATCGTATGCATGTTGTCCTGAGAAGATAAAGAATCGCCCTCCTTGAACATATTCAGAAATTGGCTGGATGAGTTCCTGAGCAACTTGATATAATTGTTTAGGGCAGGAAGTTGTGTTATATGGCCTCCAGAAGTCCCTTCCAAGCTGAATTCTATGACACTGTCATGCGCTCTCTATTCCAGTCATGCAAGTCAAAAGCAAGACATGGAGGGACTATTGGGAAAAGCAAATGAGTATTTTGTTTGTTGTTGTTGTCCTGGTTGTATCTCAAGTAATTGTGTATTATAATTTTGTCTAATACATTTGGGAAGGCATAGGCTGTCATAACTTCAAGAGTCAATTCAAGGAGAAAGTGAAAATATGGTTATAAAGAATGTGGCCAGTAGTGGGAAATTAAGTCTGGTAATCAGTAGCTGGTATGAATGGGTGTGGGTAGGAATATGAATAGGGTCATTTTGAGAGGGAAAGCAAAAGAATCAGGTATATTTGGAATGTAAGCCAGAAACCATTTCACAAGCTGTAAGTCTTCAACTAGTTCTGAGGAATTTTATATTTCTAGAGATATTAAAGACATTCCACAGCAGATTTTTAATCCAGCAGATTTTTGTGATTGTCAGTAAAGGTTATGAACTGGTGGGTTGATTGTGACGACAAGACAGGATGGTAGTAGATAGCCTGTGTGTGCGTTATGCCATTCTCTAAAAGGTAAACAGTTAAAAGAGGTTAAAAAAAATTACAGCAGAGAAGCTAGCTCTAAAACTGTGAACAGACAGCATTTTTTTTTTTAAGTATTTCAGTAATAAGTTGGGAGGAGGAGATTGCTGTTCTTTTTATTCTTGAGCATTTATTACACTCAGCAATAAATCTATTTTAAGTGACATGAAGCTGGTGTCCAGCAATTAGCCTGCACTTGCAAATTATCCCATGTGTGCTTGTGTGGCGTTGACTTGACTAATTGGCTGCCTTTCTTTTTTGCATTCTGTTGTGATTGTATGATGACAGTGATTCAGCATGTACAACATCAGCATAAAAAAATAATTTAATGCTCCACTTACTCAGCAAGCATGATTGACACTCTCTTGGGTGACTTAGAGTAGTGCTGGTCTCACTATCACATCAGCAGTTGCTTTGCTGTAACTGTGAAGCCAAGACAACTGTGCTAGTACAATATCTTTTTGAAAGTAAAAACGTAAAATTATTCAATATGACTGACAGCATGGACTGGATAGATATCCTAGAATAAGAAAAGACATAGTAAAGAGTGGTGACTCTTTTTCCAGTGAAGAACTAATCCTTTACATTTGCATGTGAATGAAAACTACATTTGTTGGGTTTGCATTTAGCAACACCATCTGTTCTGTACGAAGCAAGATCAACTGCTCATTAATTAATCACATTTTATACAAAACATCTCATTTTAAAAGGAGTAGAAGTTACTATCAACAAAATCTAAAATCCTTTTCTTTTTCTGGGTCCAGTAAATTGCTAGCTTTGCCACCTTTTTTGCAAAGCGAAAGCTGTTTCTAAAACAAATTACCTTGTTTTGCTATAGGTGAGTTATTTTACATTTTCCAAGTTTCTGCTTAGCCAGAAAACAATAGCTCTGAGAAACACTAGCTGATTGAACATGAGCAGCAGGACAATTCTTCTTAGAGTATTTTATGCAGTTAAATGTTAAATGGAAATATATTATTTAGAGCTCACAGTGTATTTTAGAAAGTACTTCCACAGCTTGCCAGTGCCTCCATTGGTGAGCGAGGCTTTTTCACTACTTTTGCATTCTTTGTCACAAGGCCCCTATCCCACAGCATGGAAAAGGAGCTCAAGAGCTCCGCTCTACAGACCTGGACTCGGTCTGAGCAATGGCATCTGCAGGACCACAGGGTTCTGCAGGACTGGGTCCCCATTCCCACAATGGCCTTGCAAAACCTTTGTAGCCAGATGATTGCAGGAAAGAGAACCAACAACACATGAATTCTGCCCAGACAGTGGGCAAATAAAGCCAAAATAAAAAGCTTTTTATCCTTATCATCCTTTTCCTTTCTGAAAGCAAACACGTAAAAGGACTTTTCAGAGAAGCCTTTTTCCTCTGAAAATTAACAAGCTTAGACTGTAGTTTCTAATTATTTACATTTTCTCATCTAATGACTGTTACATTAGAAAATTATAGCAGTGCTTTTCCTGTTTACTCAACAATACATTTTTTGTCTTAGATATGTCAAGGGACAGTTGAATTGAAATGGAGTTGCTTAAAATGCACAGAATAGTTTTTATTGTATAAAATTTTTGTAATCAATATCAGCTAAAAGTATGCTAGATGCATAAGGAAAAAGGATTCCTTACACAGGGTAAGCCATCACATTTTGATATTGAATTGGCATTGGCCATTGACCAATATTTTTAGAAGGTTTTTTTAATTTGTAATACTATTTTTTTTTGCAGGTGGGTAAGTGACTTAGGTCCCAAAGTTTCATTAAAATTCAAAGGTGGTAAAATTCATGGTAGTCAGGTATCTAGCTTTAAAAAGAATTTGCCTGCTTGGCACCTTAGCAGTATTTTAGAGTTCTAAGTACCTTTGAAAGTTGTTTATTTTCTTTAAGATTTTAATGCCAAAGGATTTTATTTTTTTTTGCCCATCTGTTTTATTTTTGTCTTCATTTAAGAAGAACACAAGCTTTCTTACATTTTCACAGTACTATCTTAGCTTTGAATGAACCTATGAACAAAATAAAGCCAATTTACTAAATAAATTTCCAGGTACTTAAGGAAAACTTTTCTGTCCAATAGAAGCCACAAGTTTGGACATTTGAGGTAAAATAATAACAATATTAATAATAACAATCGATACCAGTATTGTTTCACAGGTAGAACAAGAAGTAGACAACATATGCATTGAATGATTCAGCAATAGATTTATGAAGCTTCAGTTGGCTTTAAATGTTGCATTTTCCATTGATCCTGTGAATATTTTAAAATCCTCATGTGCATTTATGGAGGGCTCAGTTGTACATTTTTTATTTTAATCATTTGAATCTATAACAGTAAGTTAGTGTATTTTTACAGTCCTTAATAATTTATCCTATGCATCTAAGTTTTTTAAAGGAAAAATAATTTTGACAATGCAAGTTTCTGCCTGATTTTTGTAAATCTGGTTTTATCCATTCTCCATTGCAGTAAGGCTTAGGTAGATCAGAATCTCAAACTCAGATCTTTATCGTGTCCTGATACCAGCCATTGTTGAACATATGCTGCTCATCTAAAATTTAAATGAGAGCCATAACAGCAACAAATGAGATGTATTCCAGGAGGGGAAAACTGAGATTTGCTGTAGGCAGAGTATCTTTATAAGTGGGAAAGGGCATTTCATACATCCTTTCTTATTCTGATTTGCTTGAGTACCGACATCTACAGTAGAAACTCAGTAATAATATAACAAGGGATGTTATTAGTAGCACTGCCTGTGTCATTTATGGTATGTGGTTTTAAGCCACTTGATTAATTTTTGTTTCAGCCAACTTTAATAATACACAGTAGATGACAGATATATATGTGTGTGTATAATTTGTGCATAATAACTGCATTATATATTGGTTTGGTCAAAGTGGCAGAGCCAGAGCACAGTATGACAGCTATCGGTAGGCTTTGCCATACAAACACAGCATGGGAAGGACCAAGTTGTAGGCAGTTCAGCAGAGAGAAATTTCATCCTTTGCTCTTTGCAGGGGTGGGTGGGGATAAGGGGCTTCAGCCCCAGGGGCACCAGGAGCCAGGTGGGGCTAAATGGGAACAGAGGCAGAGTGAGTTGAGAATGTTGCACTAAGTGTGCAGAGAGAGGATGCGGTTTGAGGGATAAGTGTTGTATCTGCATGTAGGGGAATGCCTGTGTGCATACACACATGCATACATGTATGTAAAAACTTTAAGTGAGTATCATGATTCCAGCTTTCAATTCCAGTTTTAATTTCTCATTCATTTCCAGTTTTCAATTCTCATTCATCAGAGGTGAATGTGGCAACAGTTCTTTCACCAACTCTCTCTTCTGTATTTTCTGTTTTTGTTTCTTATAGACTGTGTTCTGTGACTGTGGTCACTCTATTTCATATGGTGGTATATAGTTTTCCTGACTTGAAGGACCAATATTTTTATACACTAGAGAAAGAAAGCTTTAATGATATCCATAGAAGACATGATATCCATAGAATATTGCTTATTCACACTACTCCAACTTAGGCATTTTGCATCAATACTGAAAACATGTTAAGGTCCCAAATACATTGTCTGTAAACAAAGATATAAAATGATGTTTATGAATGTTCATTGGAGAGAAATGAAAAACATATCACCTTAGAAATGTGGTGATTTGTATTCAAGTAAATGTTTGTAAATGTTTTCTTCATAGTGTTAAGTGGTTAAGTTCACTAGGTTAGTGGGTAAAATGTGTATGCAAATATGTATTATAAATTCTTTGTATTTATATATATGGGTTATTTTAGGTGATGAGTCTTTCATTCATGTTCAATAGAACCATGTCTCTAATTAATTTGTTATTTTTTTATGTTGAAGGTTCATTTATTCCTATCACTGTTAATTTTGTAATTGACCTTAGACAATTAATCTCCACCATCGCAGTCCTGGATAGGTTTCCTAGGAATTTTAAAATGTCAGGCTTTCCCTGTGCTTACTCTTGCAGATTGATGCTTGTTGACATGCTGATTCATGTTTTACAATACAAGACAGTTTTGTTCTTCTGGAGGAATGAGTTTATAGAGGTCATGGCAGCTTTTCCTCTTTGCTCCTAGACTATATATCTCCTTTTAATTTAAACTCAAAAAAAAAAAAAAAAAAAAAAATGTTGTGGGATTTCTGCAGCTAAACTGCAGGAATCAATTGAATTTATTATCAAGGGATGTCTAATCTCTAAAGCTAATACGGGGCTTCACAGCTATTGATTACATGTGAAGGTTGCACAAACTATTAATCATGCATGGAGGCAATAGAATAAACATACTATCAAGAGGGAATGGGCAAATAATTGTCAGTAGTGCAGTTATATTTAATCTCTTTGCTATACCTCTGAAGTAGGAACAGCTTTATTTTGCATCCAAAAAGGTATATTCTGGAATATATTGAATATCCTCTCACTGCTACTGAAACTAGTGTAGTACAACTGATTATCTATGTAATAATTCATACGTTTTTTTCAGCTCCCTGAGGTACATGGTCAATAAGAGATTTGTAAACTGGCTTAATAAGTTAGTTGCTGGATGAAATGAAAAGGGAAAAATCTCATGGATTTTTATGCAGTTGCATTATAACCTTTGTTAGCAACAACATAAATCTATACTGCTAGTATAGTGTAAATGCTATTGTTTTATTTATTCTGGGTGCATATTTCATGTGAGGAATAGATGGACATGCTAATGTACACAAAATGGGTTCTTTTTGTGTGTTTGCATCCCTATTTATTTTGTATTCTATATATGTTACACATCTGAAAGAAGAGATGATCAGTAATTCCTTCTATTTTTATTACAGAAATGCATACCTGTTAATTTTTCATTTTCTGTCTGACTGCTGAAATTACCTGATTGTACGGTTTCTTTCAACTTCATTTGAATTGCCTTTCTTTGATGTTCACTATTTCTTTATGCTTCTAAGTTTAAAAAGATTAAAAGCCTGAGTTTTCAGATTTGGTTGGCAAATGTCAAGCGTCTAAACTGGTGACACGGAACAAGATTTAGGGGAGAGGAGGAGAATAATAAAATAAAGAATACCTTGGTTAGACTTTCTGACCTGTACTTACATGCAGGACTGAAGTCCTGTTTCCGGATATGAGGGATTTTTTTCAGGATATGAGGGATTGCAGATGCTCCCAAACTGGAGTATCTGGGATAATAGGTTATTATTCTAATAACAAATGAAAAGTCTATGTTGATCCAATTAGTGGATGATTTTTTGTGGTTTGGTTAGGAATCCACACAGATAGCAAGAAAGAGTCTGTGGCTCTAAGTAAATGATTCATGAAGTATCATTAAGTAGTTAAGGCCAGTGTTGTTAATTGATTTTGCCTTTAACTCTAAGCTGGCCTTTAACTCTACTTAGAAATGTTCAGAAATCTGCCAGAGTTAGAGGAAAGAAACTTGAAAAGGAAACAAGAACTATTCTGTCATAAAAAGAAAGAGCTCTTCAAGGAAATAAGGCTGAAATGCATGGCATTCTTGGGATGTCTGAATAAATTGGGCTTTCTTGTATTATCATCATATTGTTATTTAGCGTACATATATGTTCCTACATCAACTTTGTTTTAAGATACGTTTTCTGTAGAAGCTCCTAAAGAAGCATGCATTGCTTTTAGAAGTTACATGACTATTCCTTTTCTTCAGCACTGGAGCCATATTCAAACAGATTAAATTCTGCCAAGAGCTATACCTAGTTTCTAGTTGTATGGTTGTAAGTATTCCTCTGGCAAGCACATCACTTAGGCATCCATAATCATACCTCAGTAGGATACACATATTCCCTGCAAGATTTGCAGTGTAATTTAGGCATTTTTGGTATGATTTATATTCCTTAGGGAGTGAGTCTGAACTACATTCTTTTGGATTATTAGATCCTTGAAACACAAGGTTTTCATCATGTGTATTCTAGGGCAGATCAACATACCTAGGGTTTTCTTTTTTTGTTCATAACATAATTTAATTATAGGATGCTCCCTTTCAAATAACATGGCCTAGTTGTTTCCAATGGAGACTGAGAGACGGTATATTAGTGCTTTAGCTTTGCTAAAGGAGTGTGCTTTTGAAGGAAATTTCTTCCTTGTCCCCAGTTAGTACTCTTTGTTTTGCAAAGAGCTGTCTCAGCGTGTTCAAACCATATTTCTTTGAAACTGAACTGGAAAATAAGTTTCTGTGGTGTACCTTCAGCCACTAGAGGACAACCAATTCAAGGGTACAAAAGACAGCTAGTAATGGTTATACAACATATTTATATAATGTGGATGTGTCAGATCCCAAGCCCCAGTGCTTTTCTTCTACACACTATGTGTCTTGCCTTTGAGCAAGCCATCAGACCAGCTGTAGATGTCCACCTCTGAATTTTCATGGTTGCCTTCTTGGTCAGTGGAGAGACTGACAGAGTGCTTTTGAGGCTCAACTTCTCTCCTTCTAAAGTCCATAAGTAAATTATGTCAGCTGATTTATGTTGTACCTGTGTTTTGTTTTGTTTTGGTTTTGTTTTTAATCTTTCAGACTTGGGCATAAAGGGAATTTAGATAGAGTTTAAAATCACATGTCTACATACTAGATGATACATTTAAGTGACTGAAGGCAAAGAGTATGCTAACAGATCACCCACATAAATGCAGAAGTGATCACAGTTGATGTTCTCTCTTGCTGAGACTCCGGTTGTGTGTTGAAATTTATGATAACTTTAGTCCAGTCCTGTTCAACCAGTGATACGCTTTTATATACAGCAATCTTAACTGATTTTATGATGTGAGGGAGCTTAGTCAGTATATATATAAAATCTTTCTGCACTGTTCATTGGTCACTGGTAGCAAAAGTAATAATTGAGAGTAATGCATCTGAAATGAGCAAATGAGGAAAGTGTTTTCTTACTACACATTTGTCAGCTGTTTTCTTTGTCATTGTACTTTCTCCAGTGTACTCGTGCCATTCTTACATGCTTTTATTAGTGGTCTTTTTAGAAGAATTCTTTACAGCAGGAGGACTGTAACATATTTTTTTTTAGTTTTGGGAACATTTTGTTTTTGTAGGACCTTGCGTGAACCGAGGAAGCAGCAAGATCCACATTGACATCTAAGAATAATCCTCTTTTATTTCCCACATGCCAAGGAGAGACCCCTCCTGGAAAGGTCAGGAGAAGCCACGGGACAGAGAGGCTCATATTCTCACAAAGAAAAGTCTGGGGAATTCCAGTGGCTGTTCGGACAGAATATTAGCAGAAAAATTAGGACATTTTTTTCCTGTCATTTTTATTTTAAAGTCTCAGGGCAAGATAATTAAAGGACGTTTGGTCAGAAACTGCATTTTAAAGTAAAGGGTTGCAATCTTAAATCCAACTGACTCTATGCCTTTACGAATTATCATACATTTGCTTTTGTATGTCAGAGTTTTTATGCGATATAAGTCCCACATCTGTTTGTAGTTCCCTCAAAACTTGTGTGAATTTATGCATTATCTTGCCTTCCTAAACCTGAGATTCTACCACTTAGTTTTCTCTTTCTACGTCACCAATAGAAGTGACCTGAGTCACTCTTGAAATGTGATATGAATTTCAGTCAGTGTAGGTAAAGCAGAAGTTTGAAGTCAGCTCCTCATTGTAATGCCTTACTAGAAATAGTTGAAGGGGGGGGATGGGATTGGAAATCAGAAAGCCAATCCCAATTAAAATTGTATACACTGGCAGGATGCACTGGGTGACAGCATATGGCAGCGTTCAAGAAGCACCATCTTTATTTGAAGTGTTTGTGCTTTAAAATTTGTCTGATAGTTTTCCATTTCCTGCGAACAAATGTGTGTTCTACCTGCTGGTCAGAAAACCTAATTCCTCCTCCCCTTGCAGATAACTGCATATTGCAATCAATGTTTAGGCTTTCTAATGAAAGGCTGAAAAAGCAAAGGACTTACCATTCTTTCCTAGTCTTATTTGATGGGAAATTTGTAATTCAGGTAATAAGTTTTATCATTAAAAATTGATTTTGAGAAAATGCATGCTCTCGCCTTGTTTATGCTATAACTGTGAAGGCTTTTGTTTTCACTGCCATTTCTGTATAAGTGAAGATAATCTCTACAAAGAGGCTCTGATATTGACCTGTCGTATCACATGTTGCTTATCAAGCACTAAAGAAATTGAATTTCATTTTATCTGTTATCTGGAGCTTCTTATTAAATCATCCGGCAGTTGAGAGATGGTGTGGGGTCAACAGGTTTTGTCTCTTTTGCCAGCTATCCCTGGATTATTAACCTTTGGAGAATTACTAAAGCTGTTCTTTATTTTATTCCGTAACGTTGGGTTAAATCGTTTTGATCCATAAATTGTTGCAAGTGAATGGCACGTGCATGTAATTCTTTTACTTAATGCAGTTTCTGGATAAGGAATGAGGACTTAGTAGTCTGTGTAAATGTAGAGATCTTTTATTATTGTTTTTTCTTTTATTTTGATATTCTCCCAGTGCTTCTGTTTTTAATTGAGAGTAACAGCAGTCAGACTGGGTGATGGATCTGAGGCGTAGAGCGGATGGTAGCATTTGTTTGCCAAGAGGGGCGGTGAGGGTGAGGAGGAGGAAGACAACAGAGTTCAGGTGCCGAGGGCAGGAGGCAGAGCTGGGGCTGCATGGAGGTCAAAGCAGCCACCGCAGTCAGGGGGTCTGGCAGTGAGCAGCATGCCCACTGGAGAGGGGCTCTGGAGGACAAGGTAGGTTTAGTGGAGGAAACCATACAGACCGAAGGGCATAACGAGGCAGTTAGTAAGAATTGTACTTTACCGTCTGCAGATAAAACTGGGACTGAAGCCCTCCTTCTTCAGTCTCTCATATGAAGAATGAATTATGTATTTTCACTGACCTAAAGGTCAATACCCTGACACCACCAAACCCTCCATATGCCTTGTTGCTGTGTTTCTTTTGGAGGATGTGACCCTGCTGGTCAGGATGTTCATGCTTTATACAGTCACAGGATATTGAGTTTCTAGCAACAACAGGAGGGCAAAATACTTTCTGCCATCACCACAAGGAGCTGTCTTCAGTGTTAAATGTGTTTTCTATTGCAGAGGAACACTTGAAAATAAATAAATTATGAATACCCCTTTCTCAATTTTAATTTTAAAAACAGGATTAAATAACAATAAAAAGGTGTTGCTTCCTGCCACTTTTAAACTCAAAATCAAGAAATCTTTAAAAATCCTCCCCCTCATTAGGACTTGACTCAGTGTATTAACTTGGAAATGAATAAGCCAAACTATTGCTTTTCAAATAACTTGGCTTAATGCTTAGGTCTTCACTTAGTGTCTGGGCACTGTTATGCTTTCAAACTTGTTCTAAGAAAAACAGCATGAACTCTTCTAAGAAGGAACTAGAGCTGAGGAGCCAGCAGTGGAGTTCACATTTCTGCATAGGCACTGGAAAGTCAAGTGTAAATGAAATCTCTGAAGGGCTACTGCTCTGAGCCACTGCTGCCTGGTGGCCAGAGCACAGATGACCTGGGAGATGGGGACCACTCGGTTTTCTTCTGGTGCTGTCAGTAAAACACCTTGGAGCTTTGAACAAGCTATTAACCTTTTTGTGTCTTTTCCTCCTTGCAGGAATAATAAATAAATAAATAAATAAATAAATAAATAAATAATAATAATAAATTAAAAAAAAAGGTTAACAACACTTACCTGTCTCACGGGAGTAATTGGTAATTAACGTTTGGAAAATATTAAGGGCTTTCCACCATTGTTAGTATTATTGAAACTCCAGCTGATAGGTTAAGAAATGAATAGATTTTGAGAGAGTTTTATTTCTTCCCTCCCTGGCAGAGGGTGCTGATTTGGCATAATTAGGTTAATGAAGAAACAAGAAGTCAAGGACTTAGATGCCCAGGCATTTTGGATAAAAGTTCTAGCTGTGGCTGAAAGAGGGAAGGTGGGGAAAAACAACTGGGAAGACAGATTGAGTGAATTACGGGGTTTAGTGGTATAGAAAGCATATCAAAGGATCAGAAAAAATGTGTAAATCAAAATTAAATCACAATTAAGAAAATGTTTCAGGAAGCTGGAGTCCCATAAGTGTGAGGGAGAAAGGAAAAAATGGTAGCTGAACACTTCCTTTTGCCGCTATCTAGAATAAAATTATTTTTAATGAGGTGCTGGGATTTTTGGGAAACCTGCTCAAAAATTCAATGGTGTTTTATCTGAGAAAAAATAATTATTGGGAGATTGCTTTCTAGTGAGGTGTTACAGATGGAGACTTTGTGGTGTGGTAGTTTAAAACAATTGGTCTTTACCTCTAGAGATCCCTGAGATAAATGTTGCCCAGAGGCGAGAGTAAAATTGTGTTTTTAAAGCATCATTTTAGGAGCAGTGGGAATTTTGGCAGAGTTTACCAAAGCTGTTGAGAGACTGCAGACTTTAATTACCATCTCAATATTGCAGAAGTTGTTTAATTTCTGCCAAAGAAGGGAATAGTTGTGAGAAAGTGAGATCACACTCTGTCTTTCATTCATTCCTTTTTGACAGGTGAATAAAGGATGCTTTTCAATATCTCCTCTGATACTGTGACACATTTGTAAAATTTGCATAGAATTGTAAAATAATTTTTCTTCAAGAAATAACATTAATAAAGTTCTTATTTTTTTCTTCCCTCTTTTGAAAGTCCATTACCCCATAGTGTGAATGCGTTTTAAGACTCGCCAGGACGGAAGCAAGATGAAAATGTAGTGCATTTTCTGTTACTGAAAGTCTGCTTCAAACACTAATAGTTTCAACCTTCATGACCAGACAACTTGTATCACATTATGCTTCTTTTAGAGGTTCCAGTAAACTTTCAAATCAAATTTGAATTCTGCCTCTGTTGTGGGTGGTTGGAGGCACAACCTGGATTAGTATAATGAAGGAAAAAAATGACAAGAATCAATCTATTTTAGACAGAAGAACAAGCCTAAAATACAAAACAACGTTTACTCGATTAGACCACAAAATTATCTAAATCACAGAATATATAACCTTTTTTTGTTTGTTTGTTTTAATAAATTTGCTGTTTATATGAGAAAAGGCTGATGTTTAAATTTAATTAATTATTTATTAGTGGTACTTTTCCTAAGCAACACCTGAGTTTGTTTTTAACTAAGTACATATGGTAGCCAAAGAAATGCAGATTCTTTGAAGATTCTTACCAGCTCCATCAGTGGATCTACCCTGTTGCTACTTTTTTGTTTACAACTGACTCTTACCTGTCTGTACTTGCTAAAGCACTGGCCATTGTTTATTCTATAAAAGCCCTTTTATCTCCTTCTCTTCATGTCTCTTATCTCTCAAGGACCTTTTCAACAATATCTTTCAGCTTCAGATATCTGTTGTCACATTATACAGTATTTTTAGAAAGCTACTGCCCAGGGAGTCTGTTTTTTCATTTGTGTGTTTCACCACATATATATGATAAATCGGTAATTCTGGGCAAAGGGAACATACTTGTCCAAAACCCCGAAAGGGAAGGATAGATCATGGAAAGAAATAGGCAAAATTTTTGATCCTTAACACTCATCATGTTTCTAGAAATACCTTTGTAATATGGAGAATTTGGTTGTTTTGGTGCTTGGGACAAAATGTTTGCAGTTTGTCTTGCAAACTGCATGCTGAATAGATTACACTGATTGACATTTCCTTATTTCAATATACCATCTGTGCTTTTGGCTGGCTGGTACCCTGGTTGGGACTCTCATTTCATAAATGCAAGTTAAACAGGACAGTTAGGCCCAGAAAGAGAAATGACATGTTTCACTTCCTTGGATGATCTCACCTATTTTGACCTTACACCAACAAGGACGCAAGGCTGCAGCTGTACCTAGAGCAGGCTCTATTTTCTCTGGTGAAGAAGTATGCATTAGCTCAGTATAAAGATCCCTTTGGTGTATTTCTAGTGAAACTAGCGTATATATAGTCATGGTCATGATTTTCATTGTGTAATCATTTTAATTAAGTTCAATGATAAAAGTTAGTCTTGCATGAGAAATGAATACGATAGAGAGATGATGAAAGATTGATGACAGCTTGGGGAGTCCCACATCCTCTGCTGGTGGACACGCACATGGGGAGAACAGGTGAGCTTAGGTCACAGTTCAGAGATTACCAGTTTAAAGCAGTGGCCAGGCAAAGTTTTGGTTGTCTGAAAGAAGTGGGATACAATGGGAATATCCAGAAGCACTTTTGCAATATTTCTCAGGGCTTTTGCTTGAATGAGTAGCCTCATTACCAAAATAATAAACATTAATTAATATCTGCATCATTTTTGTAACTGCTGGCTTAGTAAGGTGATTAGTATAATTAGTACATAGCATTGCCTGGTGGCATGTTAAATCATAGTGTAGTGACTGTTGACTCTTTACCCCACTGTGATGTGTTATCTAATTTACTCAGGTACAAAAAAAAAAAAAAAAAGAGAAAAAAAAAAAAAGGAAGGGATATCAGGAAGGGAAGCCAGTGGTGACAGCTGGGTGGCCTTTTGGTCAATCTTCTTGCATCTGCTGTCTGTATTCTCAATTGCTTTGAATTGCTACACTATTAATTAACAATTCCTTTTCTCACTGTTACTAAGTCTTAATCACTAATTGAAACCTACAGAGAAAGACAGAAAAAGAATAAAATAAAAAACAGGGAGGCTATGGCAGTTTTTCCCCTTCAGGGTACCTGGACAAAGGATGATACTTCTTCCAGTAATTTCTGTGTATGTGCTAGGTATATCCTCTGTTTTAACTTCCCTATAGCTATTATCTATATCTTACAGTTCTGTGCAAGGATGAAGAACATTAACAGCATTTTTCTTTGGTTTACTGTTTTCTAGAACCCATGAGAACACCCAAAACTCTGAAGATTGCTGAGATTCAGGCCAGACACATTGCTGTGGATTGGGAATCTCTGGGTTACAATATCACTCGTTGCCACACTTTCAATGTCACTATATGCTACCACTACTTCTGTGGACGCAATGAGAGCAAGGCAGACTGCTTGGACATGGACCCCAAAGCACCACAGCATGTTGTGGATCACCTGCCTCCGTACACGAATGTCAGTCTCAAAATGATCTTAACCAACCCAGAAGGGAGGAAAGAAAGCGAGGAGACTATTATCCAGACAGATGAAGATGGTATGTATAAATGCTATTACAGATACTATATCTAAGTCCAGTCTAGACAGGTGGAAGGAAATGACTGTGTGTTACAATATGTGCTTCAAAGGATAGAAGTTCTGTTCAATTAATGTATTAATTAGCCCTCAAAAAATAGCTTTAAAAATACTGTAAATGTCACCCTGCGTATATAGCCCAAACTGTCCCTGTAGCTCAAGTCATACTGAATATCTCTCTTGCAAGAAAAAGGAAGGTAGTTTCTAAGTCATTGTAAAGATGCATTAATGCAGGTGACAAGAAACATGCAGTGGTATTAGGTGAAGGTTTCCTCATGATATTTTTGGTGTGGTATTTGAAAATCAAGTTAATCTGTAAATTATATTTAAATATTCAGTTCAGTGCTTTAAGACTAATCAAAATTTAAAACCTCATCAGCAAATACATTTGAGCAATAACTTGTGTGTATTCTAGGTTTCGGTATATAGTATCTGTTAACTGTTTAAAAACACGCAGCAGAGTAAAGTAATATTTTAACAACTCCTCTTTAAAATGCTATGGGTGAAATTTCATTGACAAGGCAGTTTAACTTAATGTAGTTGGGGAGAAATAAAAAATAGACGTAGATGATGATGGTGACATTCAATGATTAGGCTATGAATCTTGGTATGAAAGAAATTAAAATAAAAGTAGGTATTTTCTCTAATAAGGTTACAGCTGTGGAAATGAAGAACAACTTTAGTTTCCTTTTCTTATGTTTAGACTTCATTAAAATATAGACAACAACAAAATGAAAATAAATAGCGCCATAGGTATCAATAACAAAAAAGTAGTTGGGATAATATAAGACTGTAGCTACATAAAAACATAAAACTGAAAAAAGTACAGTGTGTTTCCTTGCCTGTAAAATAAAGGAGTTGTGTATACCTATACATATGGATAACAATCAAGATTAGAATCTGGTAGCACTTTTTTGCCATATATTTTCAATTTTGTAAGAAGTGGAAGAGGAATATGTTTAGTGTTGCAATAAAGAAGGGAGAACAGCTGATTAAATAGCCAGAATATGAGTTTCTGTAGAGAACTATAGAGAAATAGATGCATCATGTGAATATTCATTGACATGGCCAGAATTAGAATGTTTCATGCAATTCAAATTTTAGCATTACTTTTTTTTTTTTTTTAAAGTTAATTATAAGAGTAAGTCATGATGAATTATTTCTGTATATGGACTTATATTATGGATTTTTATGGTTGCTATTTTCCTGGAAAAAAAAGTAGTAGTAATATTACTATGTCCATGGAAAATGGCTTTCTCTTTCTTTTTAAATGAATTTCCAAGAAGCATTATGGTTTCTGATAGCCTTTATCTAGTTAGGTGTGCTGCAGTGGTGGCTGGTCATTGCAGCAGTGCTTGTGAAGAGCAGAGTCATGTGCATGTACTTTGTCTTCTGTTTTTGTTGTGGGTTGCTCCTGTAAAATGATACACATTAGGCAGGTTTTTGGACTAGCATGCCAGCATGCTGTCAGTGACCTTGTTTAAACTTAGCTTTGGTGTCCTAGGTACCCTGGCATAGAAGAAAATTCACTCAGGGATCAGAAGTTGCTAAGGTAAATTATTTCAAGCAGATGTTGTTTTCAGGGAAAGATTAATGTATTTTAAAAGGTAGCTGTATTTAGAATCACCGGTAATGGTAGTGCTTGTGACCTGAAAATAGCCTCTTGTGAGGCCAAGTCAGTGATACTGACTTGTACTCGGCTCTGGTGAGGCTGCACCTTGAGTACTGTGTTCAGCTTTAGGTCCCTCAGTACAAGAAGGACATTGAGGCCCTGGAACATATCCAGAGAAGGGCTATGAAGCTGGAGAAGGGCCTGGAACACAAGTCATGTGAGGAGCAGATGAGGGAACTGAGGTTGTTTAGTCTGGAGAAGAGGAAGCTTGGGGAGACCTTATTGCTCTTGACAACTACCTGAAAGGAAGCTGTGGGGACCTGGGGGTCAGCCTCTTCTCACAGATAAGTAGCGATATGACAGAGGGAATGGCCTCAAATTGTGCCAGGTGTTGTTCAGGTTGGAAATTAGGGGACACTTCTTCACTGAAAGGGTTGTGAGGAATTGGAACAGGCTGCCCAGGGAAGTGGTTGGACTTGTTCATCTTAGAGTCTTTAGGTCTTTTCCAAACTAAATGTTTCTATGATTGTATACTGTTGGGAGTAAAATGCAGATTTTTTAATTGTATGCTATTGATTAACTTGAAAGTATATGTCCATTTTGTCACATACTTCAAAATACATGGCATGCGAGTAAGGTGCAGTCCTGAGGACTTTTAGCCATCTCAGAGGATCAGAGCTGTACTACCTTCTTTGTGGTTCCTTGAGCTCTCATTGCAGTAGTAAACCAATTCCTGTGGTGGGCTGCGTATGTGTGTGGTGTGAGTTCAGTTCAATGTCGAAGTGATCAGGTAGCCATCTAAACTCTGTTAAAAGACAGTTTGCTCCCTAAAGCAGGATTCCAACTAAGAGGATGAGACCTACAGTAAGATGCATGGTTCTGTGCCCTACATATTTCACTTAGAGTCAGAAATAGCCTCATTGTCATCATGACTTTTGTAGGTTTTGTAGTCAGTGTGATGTCAGTTACATTGCGGGGGCATTATCACTGATTTATTTATGAGGGATAAATAGATAAATAAAATGGAGGGATGACAGTATTTTTCTGTGATTTGGAAATAACATTAATTAGAAATAGCCATTGATGACACGATTATCTCAAACTATGTACTTAATGTACATTTTGTAAATAGAAACTTTGAAAAATCCAGATGATAACAACACATAATTAACTTTGTTAGCTTTTCTGTAGTGCGGTATTCTATGCAGTTGTTTCTTACAAGGATTTGCTAATCAAGTAAAAACTTTGTAGACTGTTGGAGTTAGAGATACCCACACAACATTTTCTTCTCTCCTCCCCTCTCCTCTTTCCCATTTTGTGCTCATCTTCTGTTGCTCTAACCATTTTCCTAAGGCTTCCATCTCTCTGTACCCTATCCTCTAATTTTACCATTCATCTCTCTTCTTCTGTTGTCTCACCTCTTCACTTATGTCAGGAGCTTTAAATGTTTTTTAAAATCCATGATTCCGCAAATTCAGAGGAGATTGGACTTCAATGGGTCTCTGCGGTGAGACAGGGAGGATCTCTAATTTTGTATCACAAAGGTTTGTATGTATATAATTCTGGGCAGTTGGCTTTGGGGGTTCCATAAGCAGACCATCTAGAGCACTGAGCAATAACTGAGCAACTTATTGTAGCAGGGGCAGAATTAGCTCAGGAAATGATTAGTGGAAGAGTGGAGTGAGTTTCAGAAGCTCTGCTTCAGAAACCTTTGGAAGCATGACTGACAAATGAAGAAGGTTTTAATACGTTCTAATTCAGTATGTGGAAGGAAGCAAAACCAGGAGTATCAATAAGGCTGGAATAGCCCTCTTTCTGACCAGAGATGGATCAGAATACTTGTTGTTTTAAGTATTTCTATTTAATTGGGGTTGTCAGAATTAATCTTTAAAGTATAGCAATTTGCAAGGAGCTAAATTCCACAGGAAAAAAAAAATAATGAAACACTAGCAATGCTGTTAAACAAGTTATACAAAAAGAATACAAGAAAATTTGTGACTGATTTACAGCTGAAGTACCATATTCCATGGGGAGAGACCATACATACCATTACTAAGATTTGGAACAAACCTCTTGCTGAGTAGGTGGGGATGGACTGTGTTTGAAGGCCTTGATAAAGGGAAAAGAGGAAGGCTCACACAGTCTGGGGATGCATACGTGCTGGGCAAAGATGTTTTGCATTTTGAATGAAGTACAAAAAACAGCAGTGAATTTATCACTTTGCATGAATCAGCAGTGCACACATTCTTGGAGCTGCATGACAAGTGCGCTGTGAACTCAGAGGAGCCCTTTTTGAAGAACCATGGATGGAATTGACACAGATAAATGTTTCCTTAATTTTTAATTGGGAACAGGTGCAAAAGGCAGTGGATTAACAAGAACAGTGACAATAGCTCGGAGAGAGAACTTTCTCTATAGAGAAAGCAAATCATAAAACTCAAAGTATCTGATGGTGATTTTGTAATTAGTGAGGGAGTGTGTCAGCTAACAGCAGGCGAACGACTCATTGAAAAAGCTCACTTGTAATAGGATAAGTACCCATTTGGGGGCTTAAAATGTGCCAAAGCTTTGGTCTCAGTCAAAGGACTCACTCACTGGACATAAGTGAGGCTCACTGATCTTTTGCAGAGTATGGCTCATTCAGCTCTTTGGAGACACCTGGAGCTGCAGTGCAGGGTCAAGTCACCCAGCACCCACCTCTACCGTTACTTATGCCCCTAGAAAAATCCCAGGTGGCTCCCCCCTCTGGGAAACATCAATGGAAGGGAAAAATGTTACACTGACAGGACAAAAATAAAAGTAAAAGCAACATACCTTGTATACTGGCTAAATATGTGAAAGGGAAATATGTTCCACCAAGTACAAGAGGGAGGATTTTATAGTTGGAATTGTTACTATCTAGTATTTTTCTGTGTTTGATAGTAGGCTGTAAGTTGCCTTTAGAAACACACACACAAACACATACATATACAATATATATTCCCCTATTGTTTGTTTTTTTTTCCACATAAAGCATTTGCTATGAGAAGCCTTGTTTCCTTTGTGCTTTTTCAAGCTGTTCTAGCACTCCAGGAAAATACTGGGAAGGTTGGGGGGTGGAAGAGGACAGACAAAATATGTTTTGCTCAGAGGAAACAAAAAATGCTTCAAGAAATTTTGGAAGAACATAGATATAAAACTCTGCTTGTAGCATAGTTAAAGTAACAAAAATAGCACACCTGGGAAAAAGGTAATGCAGCAAGATGAACAGGCAGTATGTCTGATGCAGCTAAGAACAGAGTGCTGGCGGCAACGATGGCTTGAAATGGCAAACTGTCTCAAAAATGTGTAACTGAGTGACACATGTATGGGTGTCAAGTGAACATGGCATACTAATCTTAATGGGAAAAAAAATGGCAAATGGTTGCAGGTAATAAAACAAAACTCACGATGAAGAGATAAAAGATTCAATGTGAAGTCGTCCATAAATGCCCTTGCTAAAGGTATTGACCTCAGTCCTTGACCAAGAAGGAGAGACTAATGCCTTATGTGTCCTGCATAGTCGCAAAATTTAGTGTGAATATCATCGAATAAGGAAGGAAGTTTTACATCTTCAGCAATAGCATACCAAAACTGAATATAAATGACTTATTGCCATTGGAAAAAGGAGCCTGGGATGACCTGTTGGTCCTTTAGCTCATGAAAATAACCCCAATTATTTTTTTTCAGATGGTGGGTAGGATCTTCTAATGGCATGTAATTGAGAGGGGAAAAAATGTGGAGGCGTAAAGGCAAGCCACTTGTCACTTTAGCACTTTTTATTTAAGACATCAGAAAAGTTGATTCATGAGAAAGTAAGAAAAATATTGAAATTATTGGCTGTTCAAGTCAGATTTATTTTAAGCTTCCACTGCACAAACAACAAATGAAGTAAGCTGTGTAAAGGTATTGCAGAGACCAGAAATACGACCTAGGTTTTATAATAATACCTCAGGAAAAATTGGCCCTGAAACACACAATTATTTACACTGGCTGAAACAACTTCCTACTTCCATTTCCTTTAGCTAGCTGTATTAGAAGCTTTATAGCTGGAAAAGTGATACCGAATATGAGGTGCTTTTTTGAAATGGTGTGTTTGACATAATCGTGCCTGAAAACAGGCCAGGTTTTGTGGCTATTGAAGTTGCCTTCAGTGGGACAGGGGTGACGCATGGGCCTGCAAATGGCCTTCGTTGCCAGCCCACATGCTTGCTACTTGAAAGCAGTGTCAGAATATTGATTTGCATAGTTTTAGAAAATTGTCCGGTTGCCATTTTGTCAGTTTGTAAGGCTATTTTTACCCTAAAATGGCCAATCATTTCCAAATCCCAGAACTGAGGATTACTGAAGTCAGCATTTGGGACAAAAAGGTTTTAAGCAGTAAACTGCACTGGGGCACTCGAGCCCGAGCCCCATGGTTCAGCAAATCCAAAACTCGTGGGTTCAGCCCCGTTTAGTATCTGCCCATATCTACGGTGAGTGCTGCCACAGCTGAGACTAATGAGGCACTGCCAGTTGGCATAGCGACTAGCGTGATCATAAGCATTTATATTTGTTGTGTTAGTAATTTTATATCATCTGGAAGGTATGTGGGCCGGGAGCTGGCAACTGCAGCTGTGAACTGGTTGAAAGCATAAAGCTCAAATGGTAAATTCTAGCTTTTTTTCCCTCAGAGCAAATGTAAAGGTGGGACATTTTAATTGCTTGTAACACGTAAACAGTAGGAGAGATTGGCTTTCACCATCTACTGAAAATTGAGCATATGCCTTCTGAGAATGGCTGTAAGTTTGTTGCTGATAAGCTTTACTTTTTGAGTATCACAGAGGAATTTTTCCCAAAATAACTGTGCATATATCTGCACATATACGTTACTGTATAGCATAATAATATTCTGCACAGCTTTCACAGAGTATAATAATAATAAAAATACTCTGTTTACATGCACTTTCATTATTTTGTAGCAGGAAAACTGAAGCAGTATAAATTCATTTTTATAGGGGTTGGTGTCAGTTAGTACATTGTTCTTCCAGAAGTAATGTATTGTAATATAAATTCTCTGTTAAGTTAGTGTAGAACAAGGTTTAAATGACACTATTTGTGAATAACAATTTATTTGTGACTGTGACATAATTTAATGCAAATATATTGCTCTAAAATGAATTGCTCTGATGTCAGATTGATGGCTCATAATTTTATTATGTGTAGCATTTATAAAAGTTCACTATGCCACGTATATACAAGAAAAGATTATCAGCTATTCACCATATGAATATATAACTTCATTAAACAGGCTCTAGAGATGCATCGAAATCCTGAAAGAAGATCTTGTGATGTTTCCCCTATAAAACCTTGCTGAAATTCCCTTTGAATTTTTTTATGTTCCTTGTGTGGTTTATATTTGTATACTTTCTCTTAGGGCAAAAACAAAAATATAGATAGATAGATAGATAGATAAATAAATATATATATATATTTTATTATTATTATTATTTTGCCCTAAGAGAAATATATATATATATATAAATATATATATATTATATATTTTTTTTTTGCTTAAGTTGAGAATCTCTTCTGAAAACTGTATGGTTTAATTTATCCTAATAATTTCATGTCTTCAACTAGGTGTAAATCTGGACTGGTTGGAAATTTTACATAGAGTAATGCATATAAAAAAGAGAGTTTACTGTTGTCACAGAACGATGGTGGGGTCACGCTTCACAAGGTCAGCAGATGGAAAGAAAATCAATAGGATCAGAATCTTTTTAAAGAGAGGGTGCAGAGGCCAGTAGGTCAGAGTACAACTCCTATAACTGCTGCTTACACTTTTTGAATTATTCAGGTATCCAGCCACTGATAGGAAAGTAACGTACTTCACTTTAATATACACTTGTAGTAGTCATGGGTGATTTGATTTAGTATAAGCTATCTGTGTGTACAAGGAGAAGAGCAAGAGCTCACTTAGAAAGGAGAATGGGAGCCGAGGATTTACGGTCCTGCTGGGAGTTGGAGGGAATAGGCAGCAACAGCTGCCCAAATGGAAGCGTGCAGTTTGGGTCTTCAATACAGTGTTACTAACAGGTTACATTGCTCTTGGTCTTTTGTTTGTGATGGTGGGGTTTGTTTTTTCTATTTATTTTTTTAACCTTTTAATAATAATAATAATAATAATAATAATAATAAAAATAAATCTGTTTGTAACTAGTTTTGGCCTGAATACAAACACATGAAAACACAAACATGGAAGTTTAGGCATTATTTCAACTAACCTGATGGATGAATCTGTGCATTTGCTCAGATAAAAACAAATTATTTTGCTTCTGCTTCTCCCCTTCCTCACTACTCTTTTCCCCTTTGTTAAAGCTGTACAAATAATACATTTTTACAGTGGTTGAACTGAAAAATGGAAGGGTAGAAAAAACTTCAGACCCACCAAATTGTGTCCTTCAAAATAAAATTAACTTCCTACTCCTTTTTGTGTAGGCATTTGAATCTATATTTGTTTCTCTGCTTTCAGTCCAGTTGAGCTTTCAAATAATTTAAGTTGATCATAAGCTTCATTTTGGGTGAATTTATGGGTTGGGTGAGGTATGTGGAGATTACTGTTGACTTTTTCTAGACACTTGCTTTCCTTTTCCTGACCTTATTTTTGCTGGGATTCCCAGCAAGCTGCTCATCATTGTCCTAGCTTCTATTCTCATGCCCTTCTCATGCCAGTGGGAAGAGAAGCATGAAACTAAGTGGGATCATGTAGTTCCAGTCAGTTTAACATTGCTGCTGCCACAAGCAAAGAATTTTATAGTGCAGGAGAAGAAAACACAGTCATGCGATGTGATGAGCCCAGAGGTTTCTCCCACTTGGCTGTTAAAACAGAGATGTAGGAGGCTTTAATCAAGCCTGAAACTTGGAACCCTGCACCCAGTTTCATCTGAATACAAAGCATATTCTTTAAAAACACCACACAGAAGGTATTTTGCAGGGTTTTGAGCAATTGTGTCTGTTTTCTTTTTAACTCATATGTTTTAATATGCTTTAATGTCAATTTTAATATTTTGTGTATATGCCCTAGTGCATCTGTATGGTCTTTCTCAAACACAGATATGTGCATGCAGACACGTGCACATCTTCCAGGGAAAATGTGTGCATCAGAGTATTCATACCTCATTTCAGATGTAGAGAAGGAAAACAATAGAGCATTCCTGTGAAAAACAAAGCGGTGCCTACAGCAAATCTGTGAATGCCACAAACAGCACGAAGGGGCTGTCATGGCATATCAGCCTTTATCCACTCCCCAGTCTGTGTCGGTACACTGAAGCAAAACAGCAGTGTATGATTTTAGTTAACTTCTCCTAAGCCTTTGCTTGACAGATGGGTGAACAGTTTCTGTGAAGCTCTCATCTGTTTACTGCTGGCTTCTTTGACTCCATTAATTTATTATTAATGTACCAAATGATGTTGCTTGTACCAAGGGTCAGATCATCATTTATAATGTCAATGTCGACTGAAATAAATCCTATTATTGGGACACACCACACACTCCTTGGTGCTGCTAGCATAGTGCCTTGTACTTTCTTTGATCCAGTGATTTTTAATTTATTTTTACTCTCTGCAAAACTTTGGTAGGCTTTGAAAATTAATACTCAGGAAATGTCATGTCTGAGGCTCACTGAATGTTGCCCTGAAAAAGATAGGCTAATTAAGAAGGGGAGAGAAATCTATGTCAATATGTTTCAATAGAAGTAACATTTTAACATGAAAGACTGAAAATTTGGGCAACTTTGACTTTTTGGTGGGGAGGGTGTTTCTTTGTTTTTTAGGGTTTCTTCAGATACTCTCTTATCCTCATGCTCTTCCTTCAGCACGTACACCTTCAAATCCCGGTGAGCTGCTGTGGTTAAAAAGGAGCTGTATGTATAGGCAAAAATACCTTGTAAGCTGAAGCGGGAGATAACTAAGCACTCCCACCTGGCATTGATGGGATTACCAGGCACTGTGAGAATCACTCAGGCAAAGAGGCCAGAGATGACACTTCAGACTTTTTATTACACCAAGGATATTGGTTCCATTTAAAATAAGAAAGTAGGGTCGTCTTAGTGCAGTTCAGTTCAAAGCTTTGAAAATGTCTTTTATTTGAAAGATTTGAAGTAAGCAGTTTTGATCCTTCAGCAGCAGGAACTCTGTAGCAGTTGAAAGAAGGGGCAGCTGAGCTGCTGTGTTTTACCATGCCCAGCCCTCTTTTAAGACAACAATTCATAAGAAAGGGTGACTGAAAACTATTTTGTAAGCGTTTCAGTCATTTGCAAGATGCTGTATATCATAGGTTTTTCCTTGCCTTTGATTTTTTCTTTTTAAAAGGATTTTAAAACCATGTAGTCCTTGTCCTAAGATATGTGTATTACAGAGTTCCCTGAACACCTAAAGTCATAATCTAGCCTGAACTGCCTCCCCTGGCTATACTACAAGAGAATTTGACTTTGCATTAAGTTCTGAAAACCGTACGTGGGGATAACATTTCAACTTCATGCTCTCTTTGCACTATGACAAAATAGACTTTGAAGTGTTTTTTTTGTACTCTCTACCACTGTCTTTTGCATGTGAATGAATGCTAATAAAAATAGACCTGTGCTCCCTTTTGTTTTTAATAGGATGTTCACCATCTCTTTAATTTGCCTGTCTCTTGAACTCCCTATTTTTAAACGTTTTATTTTGTTTGTAGTGCCAGGCCCTATACCTGCCAAGTCAGTGAAAGGAACTCCTTTTGAAGATAAGATCTTCCTCAACTGGAAGGAACCTGTGGATCCAAATGGCATCATTACTCAGTATGAGGTAATCATTAAACAATTTACAGGCATAGGAGAGGGCTAGGAAAGTGCGGCAGAAGTGGTGGCTGATGGTGGATGTTTATGCTCTGTAGGCAGGCTATTCATTCATATATCACCTTATTTAGAGAATAAGGGAGTAGATGTTCAGAATTCATATCATGATGTATACATTGTTAGCTGGCTGGCCCTGTCAAATGACTTTGGCAAGTGAATGTAACAATACTACAGTCCACATGGGAGGTGCAAATTTGAAAAATCTTGTATCATTATTACATCCTTCCAAAGCCATGACAACCATGACCTGTGAAATCTTATTTGTTGGAAGAGAAGGTTACATGAAAGGTAAGAAGGCTTTTATATTTGGAGCCACCTTTTTTTTTTTTTTTTTTTTTTTGGTGAGATCTTTAGGTGTCTCCCTTCAGAGAAACCTGCACATGTATTTTGAGTGCACCTTCTGGTGGCCTCCACAGAAAATTGGCAGGAAGATTTCTAAAAATGAACTGATCTGAGGAATGATCACCATCCTCTCCATCAATCCTTTCTTAAAGGAACAGAGGTTATAATTTTGTGTAGTAATGATTTACAGGAGCAAGGTAAACCTACTAGGCAACCAAAACCCCTTGAGTAATAGTTGTGGATTAACCCCTATGGGCAGCCAATCTCCACCCAGCCACTTGCTCATTCTACCCAAGTGGGATGGAAGAGAGAATAAGAAAGGTAAAAGTGAGAAAACTCATGGGTTGAGATAAAGATAATTTACTAGGTGAAGTAAAACTACACACACAAGCAAAGAAAAACAATGAATTCATTCACTATTTTCCATCAGCAGGAAATTGTTCAGACATTCCTAGGGTAGCAAGGCTAATCACATGGGACAGTTTCTTGGGAAGACAAATATCATCACTCTGAATGCCCCCCTTCCCCCCACCCACCTTCTTTTCCCCACCTTTTATCACTGAGCATGATGTCGTCTGGTAGAAAATATCCCTTTGGTCAGCTGGGGTTAGATGTCCTGTCTGTGTCCCCTCCCCACCTCTTGTCTACTCGCAGCCCCGCACTTGGGGGGCTGTGGGAGAAGCAGAGAGGGTCTCAATGCTGTGTGAGCACTGCTCAGTAGCAACTAAAACATGCATGTGTTATCAACGCTGCTCTGGTCACAAATCCAAACCATAGCACTATATGAGCTGCAATGAAGAAAATTAACTCCATCCCAGCCAAAACTAGTACATTAAGATATCATTGCTGGTTTAAACTATTATAGCCTGGTTTGGAAAGTGTTTAAATATTATTATTAGAAGAGGACAGGTAATGTATTATAGAAAGTGAAAAATAAGAGGTTCTGGTGTAGATAGCAAAGGTGGTGGGAATGTCCTAACTTACATGTAAATGTAACACTGAAATATTCCATACATGAGCTATAATCATAAAGAAAGAGAAGAGAGATGAAGGATGTATTTATACCTTTTCAGCTGAAGCAGACTTTAAAATATCAAGTACTCATGGTATCCCCAAAATAACTAGATGAACATATGACTTTTGTTTCCTTTCTGTCTAGTTAACTTATTACCTTTATGCTGAAAACTGTAACAAAATTTTATAAATAATCTTTTCCACAGGTCAGCTACAGTAGTATACGGTCATTTGATCCTGCAGTTCCAGTTGCAGGACCTCCACAAACTGTGTCAAAGCTGTGGAACAGCACGCACCACATCTTTTCACACTTGCATCCTGGGACTACATATCAGTTCTTTATACGTGCTAGTACTGTTAAAGGCTTTGGACCAGCAACTACAATCAATGTAACAACCAACATTTCAGGTAAAAAAAAAAAAAATAAAAAAAAAAAATCACATTTGTTTTTACTTTACAGACTTATCTTATTAGAAAGGTTTAATACTGTGTTTTTTTGAGACTTGGATAATCAGGAAATGTAAAAGAAAACAAAAACCAACAAAACATTCCTATCATATTCTGAAATTAACCTTAACGTTACTGAAAACGCTTTTGAGTGTATTTTCCAAACAGTAGCACAAGTTCAGGGAAATTGCACACCTGTAGTTATCAAATATTTGATTTTGTGTAATATTTTACTTTCATGTAAAGAATCTGAACTGCTTTACAAACTTTAGCTAATGAAGCCTTACAGCACTCCATTAGTTACTAAGTACTATATTTGTTTTGCAGATTAGTAAAGTCAGATGCAGAAAATTGACTTACTCAAGGTGACACCACTTAGCAACACATGGCTGTAACAGAACTGGGGAGATAGCAGAAAGTGTGAATTTCTTCTGCCAGCTTTGTATAGTTCTACTTCCTCATATCTTTATTATTCACTTACTGCAGTGTGCTGATTGACACTATTCATCTTAATAACAGACTGAAAACTTTAGAAAAAAAAGTAATGTCAAGTGGAATGCTTTAATATTTTTATATCCTTAAATTTTAATATAATTCTCAAAACATAAGTTAGCTTATGCAGTTGACAGCAGAAAATGAGTCAATGCTATATCTAGAGAGACTGTTGATTTTATGGTATGATGACTTCAGAGCTTGGCAGATAGCAAAGAAGCTAGTCATTTAGGAATGTAAACAGTACAAAGCAGGCTATTTCCCTTATTATCTGCCATAATGAAACTTAAATCCTCCTGTAAAGGGAGATTAATAATGTATTGAAGTGCATCTACCATTTCTACAGGAAACTACTCACCTAGTTTCCTCACCCAGTTTCCAAAAGCATGCACGTGAATCAAAATGTGAAAAAATTCAAGGCAAACCTCCTTGAAATCTGTAGCAACTTAAAATGCTGTATTTTTAGTTAACTGAAACAATTTGTTGAATTCCATCCCAGAACATAAGTACTAGCTTTCCTCATTCCCCAGCCCCTTCCAAAAACAAAAAAGCAAACAAACAAACAAAAACAAATGACATGTTTTGTTCATCTAGCTAGTAGGTTGTTTTGCAGTCTGATATTTTACTCAGATTCTTTGTGTTTCTTTATAACAGATTGCAGATCCTAAACTTTCAGGGATAATGGGCATGTAATGACTACATACTTGTCTGAAGGGGGTGTGTGGGAGGGTGGGGGGTAACAATGTAATATCTTGCTAGCATGCCTGTGTCCCAGCCATTTTACTATTTTGAGAAATAAGCATCTCAAAATGTCTGGATTATTTAGGATTATAATGTATTCAGGATTCTTTAGATTTATACTCTCTTTCCATTGAGAAATTTTAGGAACTCTGTCCAGAACACAATATGGGTCTGAGTTAGCTAGTAAAACATTGGTTAATACTAAGAAAGCTAAAAGGATGAATATGATACCATTTGTATCTGAATCTCAGCCTGTTTTTGTTGTTGTTCTAGGTTTTTTGGTCTTGCTTTATTATGAACTGTTGTCTGGTTTCACTCAGAATAACTGAAAATTTTTGTGAAGTAATGCATATGTTTCAGGAAATGCTAGCTTTAACGAAGGGAAAAATGATTCCTTTTGACCACACTTACAAGTGATTTCATGATCATAGTGAGCATGCTGTAAATAGTAATTTATAAATGAGCATTCAGTGAACATTATTTCTATAAAACAATAATATTTTCTGAATAAGAGCAATTTTGTTGTGCATCTGGGATCTGAGACTAATGAAGCATGGCTTTTAATCTTTAATTGCTATCTATTAATATATTATCTTAAAATTATTTTGACTTAAATGATTGGCATTCTGCTAGAGAACATCTTTTTTGTGACAAATCATTTTGAAACACGTATCATTAACAATGTTAATGATACTTTTTAAAAAAAAAAAAAAAAAAGACAAAAACAAACATGCAGATAGTTTTCAAGATCATTAAAGAATAGTATTTAATGTAAATCTATTATTTTCTGAATCACCAAAAATCCTGTTTCTTTCCTTGCACTAAAGCAGAAGTGAACAACGCTGTTACAGTCAGGGTTGTGACAGGCTTGTGGTAGCAGGCAAAAGTTTCACAGCTGAAGTGAACAGCTACAACAGCCACCCAAGGCACAACAAATATTGCTTCCATGAAAGCCAGCCCATTAATGAATCAGATGCTGAACTGTTTCTAGTTTCTACTTTGATTTTGTTCATGTTTGTTTTTTTTTTTTTCTGTATACACTAAAGTGAAATTCACAGTGGCTCAGAAACTGATTCATGAACAGACTGGCTATTGATTGTTAGAAATGGAAGAAGAAATTGGCATGGGAATAGACTCACCCATCCAGTGTCCACAGATGCGTATCTGCCTAAGACTGATTTTCTTGCAGTATAGTTGGTATCAGCTTGGTCTTCCATGTCATTTAAGAGGAAATGTGAAACATTCCGAAATTGTGGGAGGAGGAAGAAGAGAGGTGGTAGAAGTGGTGAATATACTTCTTTGAAAGTTAGAAGGAGAGAGAACAAAATGGGATTTTGTAGTCTTAGGGTCTCTTGGCAGTCAGGTCTTCCCTCTCTTTCTGTCCTCCTTGAATAAACCTGTTTAACTTGATAGGTATGATGACTTGAAGGGGAGCAGGTAAGGATGGAGTTATCAATTGTTGGTGAAGTCCCATGTATGTAATAAAAGATTATACTTAACCCAAATCATTAAAAAAGACTCATGTAGCTGATGAAGATCATGGCTTTGTACTATATTGTGAACAGCCACAATCTCATGAAAATTCAAAATGTTTTTACTGATTTGTTTCTCTTTTTTTTTTTTTTTTTTCCTTCCACTCAACATTTATCAGCTCCCACTTTACCAGACTATGAAGGAGTCGATGCATCTCTCAATGAAACTGCTACTACAATAACTGTACTCTTGAGACCAGCACAGGCCAAAGGTGCTCCTATCAGGTAAAAAGAAAAAAGAAAAAAAAAAAAAGAAAGAGATTCTCTAGTTGATTATATCCTGTCTTGTAGTTAAAAAAGCTGTACATTTCATTACAATGATATTCATTTGATGTTGTGTTTTTTTTGTTTTGTTTTGTTTTTTAGCTAGACTGTTCTTGCCAATAGACCTATAATTAATAAGTGATTGTTGTGTCTTTTCCTCCAAAAAGATATTCATGAACTGAATCATCCAGCTGTCTGTCCTGTTTGATTTAGGGTCCTTAGGACCACCTCCTATCCATTATCATTTCATTTTACTTTCTTTCAATGTCTGTGAAATATGAGGTTGAAAGGTGTTTGTCAGAAAGTGGATTTGAAAATAACACTTCCTCTCCAGTGCTTCAAATCATCTGTTCTATAGCACATATGTATGACTGGAAAATTGGAAGCTCAGAGGAAATGGGAGAATAATAGTGGTGAATACAAACCATTTGACCTTTTATTTTCTCTCAGACTGCTTCTCTCTCTAGAAATCATGTAGCAAGCTATCAAATTTCATTTGGCGTGTCCCATAATCATATTAAAATCTTTCATTTATGTTAACTTTGAGGGGTCTTTCCCTTTCCGCTCTCTCTTGAGAGATAATTTAATTCTATTTGCAAAGATTAGTCCACATCCTGCTCTTTACTTCTACTTGTTAGTGCAAAATCTTTGTGATATTTGATTCTGTTTGTGTTTTACTGATATGGCTGCATCAGGAAGATTCAGGGACAGAACTGACTAATTGGGGGTTAATTAGCTACTGAGCAACAGAACCTTTTCATGTTCTGTGACCCATGTGACATTTTGGAGAAATATGGGCCAATGCATTTCATTCTGTGTTACAGTGTCAATTACCGTGGCTCAGCTGATGTCCAGTGCCTGAGCACTAAAAGTAGAGGAAAATTAATCTTAGGACTGTTCCTATTACAAGGAATGTTTGTTTTACTTGGATGTTGTGGGATGAGTCACATAACTATAAGCTTATCGTACAGTCAACCTTATGATTGATAAGATCTGGTTATTTATTTATGTTTTGTGGTAGAAGATCATCCCCTCTATAGGAAATATCAGTGTTATATTTGTAAATAGAATTGTAACCCCCATACATCATGAGTTTTGAAAATTGCCCTGTTACAAACCTAGGATTTATTTAGTTTTTTTTTGCTGGGAGAAGAATGATAACGTGTGCAGGACTATATTTAGTACAGAACTCAGATTCCTAAGGCAGGGTTTATGTTGAATTAATACAGTGGAATCCAGAACTGTGATCTGAAAATGCTTCCAAGTTACTCAAGTGCTTAAACTTGCTATGCACCTCTATACATGCTTTTAAAACCTTCCAGGTGTCCTGCTGCTGGCTGTATGTAAAGCTGTCCATCTTTGAAAAACATGCTATCTCTCTCTAATCAGAAGCATATCCTTTCAGTCTTGCACCTGGTTCCCAGAGGGGCCACCATGTAATCTCACTCAGAGCACGCCTGCCGGAAAAGCTGGGATCTGCTGATGGTGGTGATGCCATCTTCTCTACACCAACTGCTGTGCAGCATGTTTGTGCACTCTGCAGTGGGCCCCCAGGTTCAGTGACATTACTTACCCTCAGGGAGGTTAATCTTGAATCCCATGTTTCTTTCATGAACTGGATGGGACATGACTAGAGGATTACATGTACTCTGGGTGCTCTAGTTTCTCTGTACCATACTTGCAAGCAAGTAAGTCTCTTCTGAGGAAACCTGCACCACAACACCTCACATTTATTTTCTCAATTTTCCTTACAGCATCCTCAGTCCTACGGCATGAACTTCTCATTCTGGCCAGCTACGGCGACACAAAAGATCTATATATTAAAGTTAATCAATAGTTTGTGAAGGATTATCTGATAGAGTATAAATAACTATTGTTTGAGTATGTTATCAGAAAAGTGTGCATCCTTCTGATGAAATGGCCAGCAGGTCAAGAGGGGGGATTGACCCCCTCTGCTCTGCCCCACTTGGAGCACTGTGTTCACCTCTAGGACCCCCAGCACAAGAAAGATATGGACCTGTTAGAGTGGGTCCAGAAGGCCACAAAGATGATCAGAGGGCTAGAGCACTTCTACGAAGAAAGGCTGATGGAGCTGGGGCTGTTCAGCCTGGAGAAGAGAAGGCTCAGGGGAGACCTCATTGCAGCTTTTCAGTACTTAAAAGAGGGCTTATAAAAAAGACAGAGAGCACCTTTTTGTTCAGGTAGACAATGGAAGGACAAGACAGAATAGTTTTGAACTGAAGAAGGGTAGATTTTGATCAAAGGTAAAGAAAAAATTCTTCACTCAGTGAGTGGTGAAACCCTGGCACAGGTTGCCCAGAGAAGCTGTGGATGCCCCATCCCTGGAGGTGTTCAAGGCCAGGCTGGATGATGCCTTGGGCAACCTTGTCTGGTGGGAGGTTTCCCTGCCCATGGCAGAGGGGTTGGAACTGGATGGTCTTTAAGGTTCCTTCCAACCCAAACCATTCTGTGAATCTCCTGTCTCTTGTCTGCTCTCTCCACTTGAATTGATTTCTAGTACCTAAGAGATTACATTAAATTTATAATATCAGGATACACGGGAAATAATTCCTTCACCATAACCAGAAAGCTGGGCTTTATTCTTAGGAATAAAACACTTGTTTTGTTTTTACTCTGAATGAGGAGCATTCTCCAGGGGAATGCACAAGACATTGTTCCTTTCCTGAATATTGCAATCAGTTATTTTTCGGCAGTTTTGTAATAGGGGAGATAAATGTAGCATACAAATTCAGGGCTGATTCAATGCATTTCACTAAACTTTATGACCAGTTTTAGTGAAGCTTCATTCTATCCACACTGCAGTTGCTTTTCTACTACAAGCCTGTCTTGCTGTCATAATGAACATTACTAGGTAGGTGGGAAAAAAAATGCATTGCTGTGCCTGCAGCTGTGATTGAGTAGAGCAGGGACTCCACTCTAATGCTGCTCTTTATACACAGACTGAAAAATACAGCCGATTTTTTTTTTTTTTTTAAAAAAAGGGTTTGTTTGCACTCAGCCTTCTAATCCCTGGAGCTGTAGACTGTCAAGTGATCAGTTTGTTTAATAGCAGTAAGTCCTAGTTAAAAAATAATAAATACATGAATGAATAAAAAGAAAGAAAGAAGGAAAAAAAAAAAAAAAAAGAAAGAACACACTTATGGTCTGATATTGTTTTCTTATTTTTACAAACAGAATTACGCTATGATCAGGTTTTGTTGTACCTCTGCCTCTCTATCAGCACAGCCCCCAGGAAACAGATGTTCCTTAACCCAAATGAAATCTATGGGTAGCTGTCAATCATTTCTTTAAGACACTACATGGCATAGTCATCATAGTTGTAAACATGACTCTAATCATATCTTCCCTGTCAAGTGTTATCGTGTAATCTCTAGGTTGCTTTATGGCCTCCTGAAGTTTTAAACCAAATTACAAACTAGAAGTGCAAAGGGAGACAGGGCTGGGGGCTCATGCACTCTGTGAAGCATGTACTGTTTTGCCATCGGCCTAGTGGATTAGATCCCAGTCAGTAGCATCAATGGTGCTTTGGTGATTCATTTGAAGACATTTGCTACTGCAGTTTTTCTAAAGAATCCTGACTGAGCACCATCAAAACAATCTTTTGTACGTCCTGGTCTCAAATTCTACTTCAAATAAGGATTACAAAGATCAAAATCAGCATGGACAACTTTTTAATAATGAGATTTATTTTATTTGATAGGGTTTCTTATACCTCTATATGCAGAATCAAGTTGTTTACATTTTGCAACAAGGCTAATTAATGGGACTGCAACAGGGGGCAGCTAAAACATAGCTGTTGGTTGGACTTCCCAGGGCTCAGGCTGTAACTTGGGCTGTCAGGCAGTCTGGTGGTGCCCATCTAAAGAGAGTACACTGCCTCCATGAGGTGAGTAGAAGGAAATCTCTAGTTGATACTAACACCTAGTCTGAATAAGGCTGAAGTATGAACATGTTCACCATGGCAGTATCTATTTGAGCCTGAGTTTTTAGGGAGTAGTGAAAAGGAAGATCTGTCGGCAGGGGCTGCTTAGACTGTTCTGTGTCAGCTTGATCAATAGGGAAGCGTTGTGCAGGTTTTCTTCAGTAAAGATATAGTAATACACATCAAAGAATCCAAGGATAAGTGTAGTGCATAAACTTTCACTTAACTGTGATACCTGACCACCTTTGCAGCCAGTGCATACCCCAATTGAATGCTGCATATTTAGCTTTGGCTTCTTCTTCACATCTTCCAATGGAGTGTCCTTTCCTAACACTGTTATGAGTATGTAGAGTAACACACCATACACAGAGTGTTGCTTTGGAACCACCGAAAGTGCTAGTAAATGGATTTAAACAGATGGCAACACAAAGGGCCCAGAGGAAAATGATTGTATTCCTGTGTGTCTTGTTAGCCTACTATGTTGCATGAAAAATACTGCCAGATCCCCTTTCCAAAAAAAAAAAAAAAAAAGAAAAAAAAGATCCTTACTGAAGATTTTGAAGACTTTCTGTCATTTACTATTCTTTACCTAAAAATAAAAAAATAATAACTAAAACCAATTGTATAGCTGCAGATGGCTACACCAAGTGTATTAATTTCTTATTCTCCATGTTTTTCAGGTATATGGATCATGAAAGGAGTATTTTTGATGCATATTTTGTTTAAATTAGAACATATTTTATATAAAATAGAAAAAGTTTTAGAACATTCATATTTTATTGTGATCTTATGTTTAAAATTTCACCATGCACTTTATATCAGATTCAAACATCACTGCAGTATTTTTAAAGAAAGCTATTAAAAGGGACTTACCTAATATTTAATTCTTCTCATACCCTTCATCTTTTATTTTTGGTTTGTTTCAGTCTCCAAAGAGACTTGTCTCGAAAAAAAGATACATAACTTAGGAAGAAAAAAAAAAAGAGAGAGAGAAAGAGAGAGAGCTCACTTATTCCCTTATTCTATACAATGGAAGGGAAGTGGGTTTAATTTAGAAACTGTGGTAGATGTCAACTTCTGAGCTGAATGGCAACCAGGATATTCCAGGGGACGGTTGCTGAAGTCACGTGCAAACGTTGCCCCGTCCTTCTGCTTTCTCTGCTGGCTTTGTGCTCCTGAGTTGGCAGGATACTGTGATGACAAGTTTCCTGCTCTCCTGGCACTTCAGACAGCAGAATTTGTGTCTGTCCCAGTCCTTTGGCAGCTCCCAAGAGCAGGACTGCCGAATGCACAGAGCAGAGAGGCAGTGTCTATGTTCCCAGTACACTCAGTTGGTTGGGTGCCCGGCTCAGGAGCTGTGATTTTAACCCAGCCTGGCTCCAGGGCCAGGCTCAAGAGGAAATAAACACAAGCAGAAATTTCTTCCCTTGGGACAAGATAATCAAAAATGGTTTTTACTAATTTACATGCTGTCAAGTTTTTTTGTTTGTTTTTTTATTTGTTTGCTATTACATTAATTTGGAAGCACAAAGAAAGATTTTGGTTATGCAGGGGTCATGTGGAAGTGATTTGTTGTTGCAGGCTGTATTAACTGGGCATGGTTAATACACAGAGGTTACCACAGAAGAAGATTTATAGCCAAACTCAGTTCACAGACAGTTTATGAGAAACAAGAGATCCCTGGAAAAATAACTCATTATTTTTTCATTTACATTCTTCATTTCTCCTGGAGTTTCAGAATGAGGTGACTTGTATATTCCTCTTGGACACTATGAAAGAGTAGAAACTTTCTTCCTTAATTTTTTAGGTGATAGGAAAAGGGAATGGTAACTTGTTTCAGCTTGAGAAAGAAGTGAAACTAGTTTCTTATTTTTTTCTTCTCTCATTTCTTCCATTCCCCAGTATCACACTTCATCTCTGCCACTACAGTTATTAGGTTTTCTGGGCAGTAGTAGCAGAGAAAATTGACAGAATAATTTAATGTTGCCCCATAAGTTCTGAAAAAAAAGGAGGATTGTCTTTGTCTTTCCTTTTGGAGTCCCTGCAGCAATGCAGTGATGTTTCGAGAACTCTGCTTGATTTTATTTTTTATGTTTGGAAAGCTTTAAAACAAAACCAAAGCAGAAAATTCTGCCCACTTAATTGAATTGCTTCAGGTCTCGTCTACATGCGTAGGCATATTTTCCTACTAATCTTGATAACAAAGTGATTGTTTTTATAAGGCCCTGCATCTATCCTTTCATGTATCTGCAAGTAGATGAGGAAATGTGTGTATATGAATACATATATCTAATGCATGTGTGTATACATACATATATAAATGCACATACAGTTTTTAGAAACCAAAAAGCTGTTTGTTTGGTTGGTTGGTTTTTGTTTGTTTGTTTTTTCATTCTTATCTTATAAATGCAAGAATTGTCTCCTGTTCTCAGTAGCTAAGTTCTGTACTTCTACAGGGAGAACTGGTAATGAGTTTGTAGCATACTGCAGTTATGTAGTTCCCCTGAAGGAGAAAGAAGAATGATAATTACCTGTTCTATTTAGAGAAGGTGATTCTGAGAAGTGACCAAGCCACAGACCATTTCAAGATAGGTGTTGGGGGGTTGGGATGGCAATTTAATAGGCCGAATGCCATCTGTTTCAGCAATTTGTAACATTTTATCATTGACAACTGTAGAGGAATGAGGCAGTCTATTTTGGTGGAATGGACAGATTTCTGTCCATCTGTGCTTGTATTACAGCATGTCACTTGTACTTTAGATCTGCATAGCTCTGAGCCAAGATAGAAGCCACACCAAGGTCAAGAGGTGGAGAAGCCTGTCAGCACATTCTGTCTCTAATGATATGACAACTGCAAATTGGTGCTTCAAGCACAGCCTGGAGGCAGTCATTATGTTGGGCCTTGAAGCTGAGCTTTCTGTAGTATTATTTCAAAGGAAAACGCTAACTTCAGATGTTTCCGATTATCAGACAAAGAGTTTAATCTATTGTAGTTTAAAGTCAGATTCATTCCCGGTTATTTTGTTGCTGTTGCTGTTCCAAAAGCAAAATCATTGTTAGGAGATAATATGTATATACTTGGATTGTTGCTATTCCTGTGAAAAAAAAAAAAAAAAAAAAAGATGCTGCTTCTTTTCAATGACTAAATTACATAGCTTTGCTACATTTGTGAATATATATATATATATATACGAAACGTTTGTGCATTCTCTGCATCCATGCCTTCACTGTCTGTTGTTTGTGTCGTTTTTTTTTCAGACTTCACACAAAGCAGTCAGATTAATACTTTTATGAGACTAGAGATTTGCCCATAGCAGGTCCCTTTAAAGATAAGTGTTTTTTCCTCTGTTTTGCCAGTGCTTACCAGATCGTTGTTGAGGAGCTGCACCCACACCGCACAAAGCGAGAAACGGGTGCTATGGAGTGCTACCAAATCCCCGTCACCTACCAGACAGCTCTCAGTGGAGGATCCCCATACTACTTTGCTGCCGAGCTGCCCCCTGGGAACCTGCCGGAGCCAGCCCCTTTCACTGTGGGTGACAACAGGACCTACCAAGGCTTCTGGAACCCCCCTCTGGCTCCTCGGAAAGGCTACAACATCTATTTCCAGGCCATGAGCAGCGTTGAGAAGGTGAGTGCCAGCCAGACCTTTTTGCTGGAAGGAGCCAAAGGCATGCCTGTGGTGACAAGGAGGGCTGCCAAAGTTGGGGGTGTTGGCAGTAGCACCATTGTAATCCTTGCATTGGCTTCTGTACCGTGACAGCGTGGCAGCCTGCCATTTGCATTTCACACCACCCTTGTATCATAGTAACTGTTACTAGATGAGTGTTTAATACCTCTCTTAGTAATCGTCTGAATGTAGTAATCTCACTGCTGTGACTCTGCCTCCTTGGTAAATAGCATCCAGCGTTCTTTCCCCAGCTCTAAGGAATTGCACACTTGTTACTGCAGGATAAACAGAAAGTAGGCAGCTCAGTGGGCAAATGAAATGTTATAAACTTTTGGAGAGTCTCATGCTGAACATCAAATAAAAAATAAAAAATTTGCTAGAGCAAGAGTAACTCCAGGCCCACAGTGTGTTTCCAAGAGCCTTTATGGAAAGGTCTGCTTCAGGATTGCTCTACAGCTGTGCAGTATTCAAAGTTTGGCTGTCGCTCACCTTCATTACCTCCCTGGTGTTCTGTTTTTAACTCTGTTGCTGAGTATTGTGGCTGGCTCTGCATGCATAAGAAAGGGAAAAAAGCTGCAGGAAGTTAAACACCGCAGTGGACTCCAGGTGGGAATAACGCCATGGCTCTGCGAGCCCCGTGCTGTTGTTCTCGAATGGTTTCTCCCTAGCAAATGAAAGTCGGGGAAGGTGAAAAAGGTGGTAGGCACAGAAGCTTCAGATAATTAAAAAAAATAATTTTTCAATATATAGTTTAGGAAACAGAAGGAAATTACTGTAATGTGACTATAAGGCTCTCCATGTGAAATGTCAGGGAAGCCAGAAAAGAGCTGCCTGATAGACAGCGAGATTGATAGCAGCTGATGCTCACCAGGATCATTGGAAAAGAGCAGAAGCCATATCTCCCTTGGGGTCTCTGCTGTGGCTAAGCAAACCACAGCTAACAAAGAGCTTTGCCTTGAAGTCTTTTGAAGAAAATCTCACCCACTTATGGTTATGAAAACTGCATGTACATCAAGTCAAAGTGAGGAAAAAGCAGGAACTAATGAATTTATTTACTAGAGCTGTTTGAAAACTGGAGGCTTTTTATGATGGAAGAGACTGTTCCGTCTCTCTAGATTTTATCTGTAGACCCATGTGAAGTAAACAAGGCAAAAAATGAAAAGCAACTGCTAGTTACTCATCCATATTTCCCATACTTTCTATATGTAATTCCCTTTCCTGTTGTTGGCTTCCAGCAGACTAAATTGTAAGGAAATTCATTTAATTCCCCAAGAAATAAATGCAAGGAAGAAGTAAAAAAAAATAAATAAATAAATACATAAATAGATCTTTATTTTGGCTTTTACATTTTGACAGATAAGTAAATGAAGTAAATTCAGTTTGTGAAAGAGTTTGATACTAAAGTGGTTTTCTCTGGTATGACTTAAAACTTTGGATCGTATTTCTGTTCCTACAGGGATTTGAGGGAGGTTATGGGAGCTGGGGTTGCACCACATTCTGCCAGGACATAGATCTAGTGGTTGAAAGATAATCTCTGAGCTACAGAATATTTAAACAGGTGCTTTACTGTAAACCACAGGGATCCCCAAAATAGTCAAGGGGAAGTAAAGTATGCTCTGAAATAAACTGTAGGGTTGGGATGAGAGTTACACTGTGGTATTCATAGACATTTTGAACAAAAGTGGACTAGTAAATCTAATAAGTGGGGAGAGTGCCGGTTAGGTAAGATTATATGGATAAACTTCATGCATGTTTGTTTACATTGCAAAACTGTCTTTACGGAGCACTTATGGTAACCCTCACTCATTAATTCACTCATTCTTCAAGTATTGAGTTTGCAAAAGTTGCTCAGGGATCATCAACAGGAGAGAGAGCTGCAGGGATTCATTGGGATAGCAGTGCAGTGGGTAGCAGGACTAGATGGAGTATATTTCATAGAATGAAGCTTCATTATTATATTCTCTAGTTACACAATAGTATTGTTTGGAATGATCTAATATAGTAGCATCTGCATCCTCTCATGCACCCTTATGCCATTTCAGTGTTTGCCTTTAAAATAACTGCATTTTACAAAAAGGTCAGAAAATACATTTATGACTGACCCTCGTTTGTTCAAGTTGTACAGAGTGTGCATAACTAAGTCATTTTTCTGTTCACTTGTTTCAATTGCTGACCAAACCGAATTGCTGAAGGGAAAAAAAAAAAAATCAGAATACATAAAAATTGTCTTTGCATATGCAATGTCTTTGGAAAGCACATCCCTGTCAAATCACTGTCTTTCCTGGGCAGACTATATAGGTTGTAGATCAAGTATGTTTTATGTGAAGGGATAGCTGGGCTCCTTCTGTGCTCATTCCATCCTCAGAAGCATGAAGGAGAGAGTTGCCAATGTGCTCCGTGTGACTCTGAAACTGTCCAGATGCAACAAAACAATTCAGTTTGTGCACAGTGCTGAATAAATGTACCTTCTCTTTTTTGCTACATGGCTCACAGTTTCTGTGCCCTGAAATAAATATGACCACCAATTCCCCACTTTTCTTCCACTGCATACTCTGGATTCTTATGGCATAATTTCCATTTGGTTTAACTTATCTGTAATTTTGCTACATCCGGGCTGTCCTGCACCTTTTCTCCCCATTATTTTCATGGATGGCACAGATCAGTGCCTAGGCAGGTATCATCCGGCTTGCTGCTTCTGTAAAGGCAAAATGACTCAGCCTTCTCCCCTGCTAAGCCCAAAGCCCTGAGCCACCTGGTTCAATGTCCCTGAGCTGCTCACAGATCTAGGGCTAATTTATGGAGTGGGGAGGGCAAGAAAAAGGAACCTGCTCTGACTATTTTCTTTAATTTTCCCTTCTCAACAGGAAACCAAAACTCAGTGTGTTCGAATAGCTACAAAAGGTAAGAGGTTCATCCCCCCAAGCAAAGTAGCTTTTTAATGAAATGTGATGGTTTTGTTAAATGATTGAACCAAAGCCAGCACCATTCCTGTATTTTGAACAACTTGGTTGTCTTAAAATGTAATGGGCTACTGCGTTGTTTTTTTCTTTGGTATTGGGCCAGGCAAATACTGTTCTAGCAATACTCAGACAAAAATCAGACAAAATCAGAACAGCTTTTCTTTTTCCTCTCTCCTCTTCTCAAACAATTATTTCTAAGTGATGGAGATCTTTTCTTTCATTTAAATGAAGGACATGGTAGTTAATTTTCGTACGTAACAGCATAGTGTGTTATATAGGCATAGGGGAGGAGTGATTTGAGGAAAGCTTGTGTCTTTTATAGCAAGTGAAGCCCAAAGCTAAGGCTGACTGCATAGCTGTGAGAATAAATCATATTGACCCCACATACAGCAGGTTAATCACATACTGCTCACTCAAAAATATGGTTTTATCTTCAAATGAGGACTTAGTTGTTCAGCTTATTGTTATCTCTTGCTTTGACTGTATTTATAGCCGTTCATTGTGGTTGCTTGATTGTGTCAACATGAGTTGTTTGAAAGACTCCAGCAGCATGAACAAGAAAGGACCTAACAAATGCTGAAGCAATGCTCTGCAGAGGCCCAGCACTGCTAACATTGTCTCTTTCTAATTGCATATTGATATTCAGCATAAAAAACAACTTTAGATATGAGCAGGCAGGCATTTAAAGTACTGCTGTGGCACATCAGCACCATCTTTTCAATTGCTTCTTTCAATTTAAAACTTGTTCCAATTAAAAGCTGATGCCTCTAGTGAGGTGGTAGCAACAAAATGTTTTCTTGAGAAACTGGAAAGTAAAATGTACTTCTCAAGATTCGTTAATACTTTCATCAAGTGGGGGAAGCTAGTAAGAACAGGAAATTCAAACTGTGAGCTAAGTCTCCTATGAAAAGTACATCAGCGTTATCTTTCTTATGTTTCCCTGACATGATTAAATGTTTAAGTATATTTGCATGAACAAATATTTATGTACTTCAAGCATGTATTGCTGGGATTTGAGTCAAGGGAGAGTCTTGGAAAGACTCTCTCTCTGAAATAGCCTAGATTTTGCAAATTATGAAAGGGGGAAGAGGAGAGCAGTGGTTCTTTTATCATAAGGTTTCTGGATAGTAATAACAAAATGAGGTAGGAATTCACCTAGCTTATGAGAAAATTACTTAACCATGTTCAGTCCACTGGTCTCTAAGCAATGTTCATGGGAGCAAGAAGCCTGATGAGGGTTGCTTGTATGCCTTCCTCTCCCACAGCAGTCATGTGTACACAAATTACTTTTGTCTGAAGGAAACGGAAAATGAGTAGTAAGTTTCTTACCGCAGTGCTATAAATCTTGGCTTCACTGCGGTGGCTAAAGACACATGTTCCTGAGGTTGTTCCAGTTCCTGAGGCATTGTCCAATACATCAGTACCATACTCTTTGAATGTGGAACTAAAAAGTAATATGTTTTACTCTGACTTGACTTTTATTGATAAAAAGTGAGATGTGGGGGGAGGCAACATTATATGAAAATGCTTTCTTGTGCTCTGAAAGAATGAATTTAGTTAGACATCATCACTTCAAAGTCACATGCATTCATATCTGTCAACTAACTTATGCTGGTATTCTGAATCATTTTAAGAAGCTGATAAGGAAATTTTCTCCGTGCGTTCATCACAAAAATAATGACATTATTTGCTGTGCTTGAAGAAAAGTGTACTTAACATACTGTTTCATTAATATATTCATCTGTTTGCACTGATACTTCAGTTGTATGTAGGTATGCTTTGAATCATTGACCAAGGAAAAGTTGCATGTACAGTGTATCCATCGGAAATGTTTGTTTTGTTGTTTTATTTGTCTGTTTGCTTGGTTGGTTGTTTTTTAACCCACTGAAATAAATATAGGGAAAAGAGAACTGTCTCATCTTGCCTTGTGTATCTTCAGTAAAAGAAGATACACATAGTCCTGTGTATCTCCTTTGTTCATAGTCCTGTGCAATCTCCTGTGACCTGAAGCAGCCTATAGCTGGCCAGTCAAACTGAATTTTGCCTTAAATGTATCTAAAAAGCATTAAAAATTGTTAAGAGCTGGTTTGGAGGGTGGGGGAAATTAAAGGTGCATACAGAGGTAAGACAAATCTCCCTGGTAGTGAAGTTCAGTGTTACTAGCAAAGTCTGGCAAGTAATGAATCTCTGTCATTTTTACCTTGTTCAAGGGCCTGGTTTGAACTAATTTTTCTGTTATGTCTCCTGAAGAATCTGCATTTTACAGCTCCTGTTTCACACTGATAAGATGTAAAAATGGAAAAAATATGTTAGTAATGTCATGGTTTCATGCTGGAAAAGTTCATATCCCCCAAATTATAATCTTGATAATTTGACTTTCTAAGTTGTTATTCACCTGATTTTTTTGTTTTTGTTTGTTTGTTTGTTTGTTTGGGCAGTCTTCTGTTAAGATAATTCATACATATTTTAATGCATTGAAGGTTTTGCACATATCATTCCCAGGTGCTGCCTTCTGCCTTTGAGAATTGATTCAATAGTTTATTTCTTGGTATCAAGCTAATGAAAGTCAGAAAATCCAAATTAAAGCTCTCATACTTTTTCAATCTGTATATTCCAGGTGCAATGTTCTCTTACATTTCTGATAACAAAATGTACTCAAGTGTGAACTCATCTAAAAGGTGGTGCCAAATCATGACTAAATATGTTGCTGCTTTTGGCATGTCTTGAAAAGATGTTTTTAGAGCAAGCTGAGAGTTTTACTAGTGTCTGGAGTATTAAAATACACTGAATTAATTTTTTTGAAGAAAATATTGGAACAGCAACAGATTAAAAAGTCGTCCCCTGAGCAGTTCATGTGTACTTGCATCTGAAGAATGAATACCAGAGTGATTCTTTGATGGCCCTGATTTAGGGTAATAATGGGATTCCCCCTTTATCTGGACACCTATTTTCACAAAGCTTGTAAGAATTTAATGACTTTGTGACTTTTGCCCTTCTCCAGATTGGACTGAATTGGCCAAGAGAGTCCCAAGTTATTAGATGTGGTGAGAGGGTATGAAAGTTGCCCACGTATACAATCTGTTCACATAAGCTTTGATTCTTAAGGAAACCATGTTAAAATCAACTCCCTGTTGTGCAGATGGCGGGTAGAAGATATCTAAAGCACCATTTTCATTATTGTCCAGCAATTGAACTGTTTAAATTCCTTGGATACTTTTAAGCTGTATTGCCTTCCTCTGTCAAGCCAAATTCAGTTCCCATTCAGTTCCTCTTAGTAACCAGTGATCACCATCATTTTTTTTATTATTATTATTATTTTTTCTTTTTATAAAAAACTTAATTGTTCTTTACCTCATTATTTTTCAAATCTAGGTAGCAGTCACTAATAATCTAGTTTCTCACATAGTAACTGAAGAAGGAAGAAAAAGAAGGAAGACTAAGGTCAGATATTCATTAGGAACTGAAAGATGGAGTGATGCTGCAGAACGTGTATTGCTCAGCAAAAAGGTGTTGCATGTAATTTCTTAAAGAAAATTCTCAAACTTCCTAAAACTATTTTTTTTTTTAAGGCAGAGTTCAATCAGTACATAGTATGTTCATATCATAATGAATACACGATAACTGAACCTGCCTAACCAAGGTACTGCTAGAGGAGTGAATTCAAAAGGCACCATTTCTGTGACAGGCACTTCAGAGTAACACATGTTGATAACTGATCAGTCATATCTTAGAGCTGACTTTGAATGTGTTAAAATTTGAATGGGTTTCCACAAGCACATTACATTGGCATTTTACAATCTAAAATTTTATCAACTGCTAACAGAATGAAATTATCATGGTCAGAGAAGAGTGATGCTTCAAATTATTTAGCATGTAAATAGACATTTAAGAGGACAGAAGGGACAGCAGAACTGTTATTAGGCAGAGGATATATGAAGCTGACATTTCTGACAGTTTTTAGGCTGCCAAGTTTGAGGCTAACACTGATTTACGTGTATCGCTTTGTTTTATTTAGAAGACTAGAGAAAAATATCAAAAATTTAATTAGAAGAAATCCACTGTGGCAGTAAATAAAGTACTAGTGGGACTGGCAACTCTATCCCAAAGTATTTAGAAGTGATGAATGCAGTCCAAAGTTTCTCACTCTGCATTTCAACCATGAACTTTTTCACCTCCAAAATTGTTTTCCCTTGTGGTTTTCATTTGTATTACTAGTTCAGGCAACATAGGAGCTCTCCATCTCTGTGCATGTTTGGTTCATACAGATGGATGAAAATGCCATTTGAGATGATGCGCATCTGGAAGTAATTGTGAAATAGCAGAAAATTACTTTTTAATCTGATTTGAGAAATAAAAAGGTCTGGGTGGTAACATTTCAACTGCAAGTGTGCATTTAGTCCACCATCATTATTGCTCTGAATTCATTCCCATAGCAGTTGGGGATTGATCCAAAGGCCTTTGATGTCAATGGGAGTCCTTTCACTGACATTAATGTGTTTTGGATTAGGTCTTTAGAAGTCATAAATCTGTCTAGACCATAATTATTTCCTTGAAATTGTTCCTGATGATGTTTCTGCTCTCAGGGAAATTTGTGAAAGTCAAATCACCTCCTGTAGCAGGATGCTCATATATGTCTTAGCAGTTAATGCACAAATGAGGGAAGATATCAGAAGCTAAACATATATGAAATGAAGCTCCCTTCAGTGCTGTTTTTATGTTTGGATCAATGCTCCTAAAATGACTTTTAGCTGTACCATCATAATAGGTGCTGGAGACTTATGTGACAATCTAAGTATAGAGAAGAATGAAGATATTGCCTATGTCATATCTTTCCTTTCGCTCATTCATACCAAAAAGCTCTAAATATGTTTAAACTTCGGTGGTATTTTCCATAATGTATTTTGTCTCACAAAGAGGACATTTTTACTAACTTGCTCTGCTTTCCAAAGATGGAAACAGAATTTAGCATGGCTTATTTTCCTTTTTGTATGTGAAATTGCAGTAACTCTGAGAGCAACTACATCTGCCATTTCTGATAAGTGATACCTTTGATTGTAAATAAAAAAATTGTATGATCCTTTCATGGAATATTTGATGGTGGTTATAAAAGAGCTGTTAACAGAAAGACGCCTCCAGATTTCCAGATACAAAACCTATAATATGGGTATATCCGCATATGTGCAGATAGTAGCAAAATCATGGCATTCAATTTAACAAATTTTTATTTGAGTAAAAAGGAATTTAATATAACAACCAAATTTATTAAGTGAAACTACTAGGTGGATATGAATGGGACAACAATTTTCAGAGAATGTGTTTCCCATTCTTTTTTAATAAGAAAGAACTGAAAATATATGAAGAACTAGATTAAGAAAGAACTGAAAATACTGAAGAGAAGTGCTTGTTTTTGCTTGTTGCTTGAGATCTCTTAAGAAATAAGGGTTCCTTGCAAGGGTAACAGAAAAAAAAAAAAAATCTCTGAATTACCTTTTTTTGTGTGTGGTTGTAGCATGGCCTGAGCTTATGGAAATACAATTATCTTCTTGTACAATACATATGAGGAAAGCAGTATAAGAAGTGTCTAAAAATTACCTTGCATGTAGTTGCAGAAAAAAATAACAAAGTTCTGCAGTCTTTTACTCTCCCTGTTCCTAGTTGAAAAGCTTTAAAAATATTTGCAACTTATTCCTGTTATAATCAACTTCTTAAGTTTGTCCATCAGCTAAAGCTGAACCATTTCTTTTAACTCAGAGTAATTATGAACAGAATTAGTTTCTACTTTCCAGCCCCTTTCTAAGTCTTCAAGAATAGAGGTTTATTACTATTTTTGAAAGAGGAGTTTACTGCTTTTGGTGAGGGAAGAAAAAAAAAAAAAGGCACTAAAAAAAAATCTAATAAATATAATGAATAAATCTAATAGCTTTCCTAGAGCGCTTTATGTTTAAAGACATTTCCATAGTGAATAAGTCTATTGCATGCAAATATTAAATTTACATGTATTTGCTTGTATGTTTTAAATTTGCTGCATTAAATTTGATTGGTTGTTAATAGTTGTTGGTTGTTTTTTTTAAACAAAAAACAATAATTTTGTAGATGGAAACACTAGTGATAAAAAATTGCAGTATATTAAAAAAATCAACAATCAGCATGAGGAAAGTTTGAATCCAAAGATGTAATAAATGTTAGCTTTCCTTGATTTTAAAATGTTTCAGTATTTCTTTTGTTATAGGTGATTAACAAATTAGTTTATGCAGATGCTATGAGCAAATCGAAGTCTTAGGAAACTTAAAGGAACCAAGTAGTAAGCATTTCAAAAGTACAACTTCAGATAGAGGGTTCTAGTTAATATTTAAATGTTAGAGAATGAAAGATGATGTATTTGCTGCTCTAAGAGGAGGAGTACCTTAGCATGTAAGATACATGCTTTATATATGCTTTATACTTTAATACTAGGTGCCTGTTTTCTTAGGTCTTTTCAGCTCTAATGAGTATATTACTTCTTGAATCAGATCGTGGACATTGAATGTTTTGCATTCATAGTTAAAGAATATGGAGACATAAATGTAGAAATTTACTTTTCTTACAAGAACGTTTAGACTTAACTGCAACAGAAAATCCTTGATTTCTTTACGTTCTTTGTGTCATATTTAAGATGATTTTTGGATGTAAGTAATTTTGCAAGTGTTTAGAGAAGGTGAACTGTCATCATCAGTTAGGACTGGGTTCATCAGCCAAATTTCACCTGTACAACGTGTCCACTTTCATTTTATACTGCTATAAACTATACTATTGGATAAAATGGACTCTGGTAATGTCTGGATTTGAAGAAAGTACAGGCAGAGATTGCTGCCTTTGGCAGCCCATCACAGTCATCTCAAGTGCATGTTTAGAACAGGAGTTTGCATTGTTTGTGTAGCAGTGGAGCTTTAGGGCCACCCCATTAAGGGACAGCACTGTTTCTCCTCCTTAAAGAAAGGAGGACAAAAGGCACTCTAAGAGTCACTGTGTTTACAACCAGTCTGTATGCAGCTGGAACGATGCTTTCTCCACATGAGTGGGCATGTCAGAAGACTGACACTGGCAGTAGGCTTTGCCATACACATTACCGATGTTCAAGCTGAATTCTGTACCCCAAAAAGCAAACCATTGCTGATGCTAGATACTCCTAAATACTCCTACATACAGTTTTCTTACTACCATCATTAGTGCCAGTACAGAAGCTACAGTTCAAACTGATGAGGGGAAGATCAGTCATGCTTGAAACTGGTTCCAATAAATGGTGCGTTATATTGCAAGATTTTAATATGCACACCTTTATTGGTTTTGGAAGTTTGTAGGAAAGTCCTAGAAGTGGTAATGAAACTTCAAATGGCACTCCAGTAATGATACTGTGCTCTGAGCACTTCCTGATCATTGTTGTCCCAGAGTTCAGATGTGCCCTTAAATGAGAAACAGTAGATAGATACATACAATGTTGAGATAGTAGCAGCTTCTTTACTACGTTATGGCTTAGCACTGGTAAAGTAAAAATCGTGTATTTGGCAAATAGCTCATTGATATGATCATTAACTTTTTTTAAATGAAATTTTACATCATTGGCATGAGCATTACAAGGGTTTATTAAATTATTTGCTTGTCATCTCTGACAAAGTGCTAAATGAAGTTCTACAGCTAGTCATCTAGAAAGAAGAGATGGCATTGCCAAGCATAGTAGCACTTCCTAAACACTGTCAAATATGTTGCAGAGAAAGTCAGTATGGTTGATTGGCACAGCTGCCAAATTGCTCACATACAGAGATTGATGCTTTGTCAGTTGTGTACGGAGATGATTACTCTGAAGTTCGGGAGTATGGATTGCTTTCTGCTCTGATGTTGTGTGATAACCAGGCTATTTCTAGAAAGATCATTACCGGAAGGATATACAGATGGACCTTGCAGGAGGGAGGATCTTTCTAGAAATAGTCTGGTTATCACACAACTATATGTCAGAGCAGAAAGCATCTTACAGGCATTTTGAAATGTTTTTGTAGCCAGGTAAATACAAAATATGGAGAACGGAATTGCAACCCAGTATGTGGATTTCCATGCTGTCAGCTTTGGAAGCATTTGGCTTTTGTGCAAATTCAGCAATGTGGAAAGGACTGAATGTTCTTCGTGCTTCACAGTGACGTGGTGTGAAAGGTTCTTGATCAGAATGGACTTCCAGAACCCTTTTACTGTCAAAGAGGTCACAAAACAGTCTGCATCCTTTGCCATTTTGGATTGACATTTCCTTTGTTGAGTCAACAGGAAAAGTGTCCACGTTCAATACCACATGGATGGCAGAATATTTAACCTGAACATTAAATCAAAGGTCATATATCTGCTGAATTGTGTTACTTGCTCTTTGCTGATGACTGAGTATTGGTTATTCACACATATGTAAGCAGACAATATATTATTGACTGTTTCAGCCCCTCTGCCAAGTGCTTGCCAGGCCATTAGCATAGAGAGAAAAAAAAAGAAAAAAAAGAAAGAAAAAAAAAAAGGGGTCCTGCTCTAACCTTGCTGTGGTGGAAAATATCCTGAGGCAGGAGTCTGCGCTGACTACAGAAATCTGGGAGAACAGCTCTGTCACTTCAGCAGTGTGCTTTTTTAAAAACACCACAGTTGAGAGCAAAGTCATGCAGGGAATAGCAAAAGCCAGTGTAGTATTTAGGATGTTAAAGCAGCATGTCTGAAATGAGAGACATCTGGCTTCAAACGAAAGTAAACGTCTATTATGCATTAGTTGTTGCCATTCTTTATATGGCTACAAAACTAAAGCTTGGACCAGTAATGGTCTCCACATCAAGCGTCCAAACCATTTCCAGTGCACTGCTTTCATGCCCTTGCTGCCACAAAGCTGCAGGATGTTACCTCGGATGCTGTGCTCTTAAATTGCTGACAAATTGTTGATGCAGAAGCAAGATTACAGTACGTGCAGTTATGCCAGACCTAGCTAGTTCTCATGCTGGACAACAATTTGCCGAAAGCCAGTTTCTATGGGTAGTTAAAATGAAGAGAAAAGCTCAGATGAGGTGGTTAATGGACAAGTTTAAGGCAAATACTCAGTTATGTGTCATCAGTTTCACAGTGTGGGAAATTACATCTGAAGATTTTCTGCTCTGAAAGAGAATAGGTACTTACACCATCATGGCATGCAAATAAAATCAGAATGGTGCAGTATGGCATAAGTGAAGATGGTGGTGAAACAGATTACAGCTGTACACTTTAAAGTATCATGAAAATGGGTCTCTTTCTTTGACAATAAAACCAAATCCTTATGTTTTGATGGCAAACAAGTGTCATAATCACTCTCTTTCCATTCCTTGTGCTATCGTGTTTCTGAAGAAGTATATCATATGGAAGAAGTAAATCATGTTATTTTGTAAATCATATGATAAGAAGAAATATTATTAAAATGTGTTTTCTGTTTCTATATGTTATTGTTTAGACCCTCAGACAGTGATAGAAAAAGCAGATCATTGAGTGGCAGAACTGTTGACAGTGTTTTTGCTAAGATTTTTTTGTAAGAGTAGTAAAAGGACAACTCTTTTTCTATATGAGGGAGAGAAAGGGAATTCTACAATTACTGCAGTTGGCATTAAAATTGCCTCAACATATGGAAGGAAGTTATTTGCACAAGCACAGGCATTGTTTTATTGTGAACCGTAGTTTTTATGTACACTAATACCATCCAGAATTGTCTAAATTGTCTTCCTATTTCATTGACACATTACAGGAAAAAATACATAGATAAGCAAACTTCAGGTTAATCCTTAATCTGTTTCTAAATTCTCAGATTTTGCTAAATTAAGACTATCTTTCTTTTTCTGAAATGACCATGCTGCATTCCCTGGAGTTTTCTAACAAATTTTAGAAGCACGGGTAATTCAACATTCTGTCATTATTTTCTGCAGACATGAATGGATTTTCTCATAGTCATTCAGTGTTTCTTACAACTGATTAGTTTTAAAGATTTAATCCTGTAGGTATTATTCTTTTATGTTATTCTAAAATTTAGAAAGGCTTTTAGATAGTTCCCATTCTGCTTGAAGTCATAGAACCATAATGTTCATGCAGGGACTTAGGTTCATGTGTTCGTCTTCCACAGAACTTCTTGTACACCGAAACGAGAGGATTATTGTTCGTTGCCCTGGTGTAAAACTTTGTAAGATACTGGACTGTGAACCCTGAGCACTGGGTGCTTCATCATGGATGTAATACTTAGGGACATGGTTTAGCGAGTGATATCAGTGGTAGGGAGACAGTGTAGGGGATGAGTCCCCATTAATAACCATCAGATATTAACCATCAGGGTTAGATTACATTTTTGATTCATCACTTGAACTGTGGAACAGATATCTAAAGTTAGGGCAAGGTGTTTGCTGTTATATTGCTGTTATATAACCTGTTGCGGTTATATTTTTCAGCCTAGATCATACCACAGTAAGATGGGAAGGGATGGTAGCTATCTGTGGCAGGCGCTACCTATTTGCAAATCTATTTCTTGTTTTGAACAGAAGTTAGAAATGCTCATTCAACATAACTAGCTGGCAGTTCAGGGACTGAGAGGGCAAATTGAATCTCATTATATGCCTGTCCAAATATGAAAACTGGTAATCTGGTTGCCTTTGTATAAAATAATATTGCTTGCTCTGCATAAGCTCTGAAGCATGATGTTGTTTAGCCAAATCAAATAGCTTTGCTAGCTAATATAAATTGAATTCAAACTGAACAGTTTTCTCAGATTCAGAAAGTGAAATCAATTTGTTTATGCAGAGAATCAAGCAACAGAAATCGTCGTTTCCTGCGTGTCCCGTTTTGAGTAGTAGTGGTGGAATTCAGACAGTGAAATTTTATAGGAGAGATGGAATACAACCAGCTTGCAACCAATACAACCAATTGTTTTGGCAAGTACAAATCTTTTATGCTTTATTTTTAAGTAAAATTTTAAGGTCATTCAAGAAACAGTTTCAGGCAAATTTAAGCAATTCCTTACATAACAGAATTTGGTTTGTTCAAGGACTAAGTCTGTGCTGCTTGGGTAGATCATAATGTAACACAGTAGATCACAGGCAGCCAGTGCTGGAATGTTTGGAGCACAGTCATCTGACCGGCAGAAGCTCAGCTACAAGGAATGATAGTTCACCTTTTCACATCAGACCTCCCAGATCACCTTGTGTTCTGATTAGGAAAGCTCTGGAGAGCCCTTGTTCTTCACAGAAACTGTAGTTGCATTGGTTTGAGTATAGTGTGAGGATGTTGGACTTGCAGATTTGATGTCTGACTGCTGACCCAGCTCTTGGACCTGAAGCTGGTAGACTTTTGTACGACGTGATGCCTGTAGCTTGTAGGAGAAGAGGAACAGCCACTTGGGCAGAGTTGCTGCATGAGCAAGTGTATACTTCCTCATCATTCACCAGCCAGCCTGTAGACACGGTGAGCAGTTTGGACAGATATGTAGCACAATGTGCATAGCTAGGCCCTCAGAATAAAGCTGTGAGTGAGTCTGAACTTGGGGTGCAGTCCCTGTCATGGCTGAGATGGGGTCATGCAGCCAGAATGATAGAGCTCTGATAGCTGTCATTACTCCTTCTTAGGACTGGGGAAGTTAGGATGTGTCCATCTGCTGAGTAGGATACTTGAGTATTATTTCAAAACGATAACAAACAAGTGCTGCTTTTATCAAGTGATAAAACTTGATAAACTTTAACTTCTTAAAACTGCTTTGGCTTCACTGACCTCTCTTCAAAGCAAAGCACATCAGCTGTACATCATTCTCCTTTTGGACATGAATGGAGAGCTCTCAAGCCCAATACAGAAGTATTTTATCAAGCAAAGTTGTGTCATTCCCAGTGCTGGTAGTACAAGATTTGCAACAAATCATCATAATGATACCAACTGGACTTTGAATATATGGTGTATTGAGACTCTGACGATAGCATTCTTCAAGTAATTTCATCATGAATAATCATAAAATTTTAATAGTTTAAGGAACTTATTTTGTTTAAAGAAATAAATTTAGCATGACTGAGGTATTCAAAAGGCTATTTTAAACCTTGATCTTCCAGGAAAACAGATACAGCAACATCAGTAGGCATTTAAATATATTGTTTTACCAGTTTACTCAACATCATTTTGGTAAGAGTAAGATAGAGGGGGTCTGTGTCCTGACTCCAATTCCAAGTGGTTCATGGAGATTACCTTTAGAGATACCAGCTAATGGAAATGCACCGATACTGATCCAATTTTCCTACAAAACCCACTTAGTAGTCATTGAGTGTGTAATTTCCTATGAAATGTATGTGGAGTTAAGAAGGTAACATACACTTGTCATTGCCCATTTGTTAGGCTGAAGGAGAAATAAAATAATACAAGATAAGCTGACTGAAAGTCTTTTATCTTTTTCCCTCCCCTCTGAAGATGTAGCTATTCCCTCTTTGAACATGATTAAGGTAGTTAGAACCAATTTATGTTGTGGTATAAATGTTTTGAGACATGAAGATACATGAAAATTCCCTAAACCAGAAACTAAACACAGATTTAAGATACATTTCTTTTTTCCACTTTGAAACTGACTACTGTGCTTTAAATTCATTTTGATGAGAAAAGATACTCTTAGCCATTTTCTACTGTCCAATGTTTATGTAGCATTAATTTTGAGAACTATGGGGTGTTTGTCTTCTGACTGAATGTCTAATGAGATGTTTTACAGCAAAGCAAGGAAAGATATAATGACAAAGAATAAGAAGTACTGTATCTGATAAGCATGAGGTAGCTAACTTGTGATGTTTACAGTTCTGCAACATGTTTTGTAACTTGGTTAAACATTTTGAAGACTTGTCTCTATTTTGGGGTAAGGCATATGAAATATGAATCCATGCTTTCTTGTTTGTGCTGAAGCTTTTTCACTGTGTCTACCAAAAGCATTGTGCTCTTTGTGAATAAATTTTATTATGATTAATGTCCAGTTTAATATGATGTATTTCCACTTTTCTGGTGAAAGTTATTAAACAGAAAGGTCTTTTTTCCATTGTAACATATAATATTGCCCTTCCTAACTGTGCCTGCATTCTCTGCACAGTGTGGCAGAAGTTCTCATCTGTGAGCAGAACAACTTGTTTCTTCAACAGCACACCCCTGTAGAAATTAATATTATGATTTAATTTTCAGAAAGAAAAAAAAAAAAAAAAGCAATGGCAAATCAAGAGATGTCAAGAGGCAAAAGAGAATGTATGCACTTTACCTGAATGGTTCACTCCATTTCTTGAGGTGTGTTATGAATTCAAGGCTGAACACTGGGACTATCATGCTTCATTTCTCTGCCTAGCTGTAGATTTCCCCCTTGGACCTGGATATCTCACTAGGGTCAGAATGTGAGATTGTGATTGGAGGATTGCTCTCTTCTCTGTTTTGTTTTGTTTTTGTTTTTGTTTTTTTTTTAGCTAAGGAGTAAAGGGAAAAAGATGCTGATATTTTGCCCTTATGGAGTGAACATTGTTATTGAAGTTGTGTGTATGTTAAACAGGAACTTGCAAAATAACAATAGCCACCTATTCTTTTTATGCTCTGAGGGCTTTCTTTCATTTTAAAGTCTGGCTTTTATTCCACAAGCTCAGTTCCTCTCCATTCTAACAGTGTGATTATTAGTAAATTCCCATGGGTGGTATTGAAGAAAGATGCTGTCTTAAGGATATTTTAAGTTTTTCAAGACAAAAAGGAATTATTATTGATTTCCAGTCACCATAAAGTACACACACATCACAATAAAGGTTAAGTGCCTATGAGAATGTAAAAGAGCAAAATATTTAATTAAAAAAAAAAAAAATCCAGATTAGAAAGAAATCAGACTTAAGCAAACACAGTGAATTACTTTCTTCATGGCTAAGTCTGGAATGCTTACTTGATACAGATACTGTAAACAAGATGTTTTCTGTTTTCCTTCTTAATGCAGACATGAACACATCAACATATAGCTTGACCACAAGTGGTATATGTATAAACTCCAAATACATTTCATACTGTGTTTTTATCATGATGATACAAATTTTTAAATCGTTAATGCCCTTAATGCCACCCATATGTTGTGCTGAAATCTACAGAAATCTGTGGAAATAAAAATCAAGTAGATGATAATGGGCTCCAAAAGCTAAAAACAGACCTAAGTCAGTCTAACAGCTAAAGATTTGTCAGCTGGACCCTAATAATCCTAAACCTAAGCATAGCAAATGTTGCCTTTGAGAACTTATTCCATTATATCTGGTCTTCTTAAATCATTCTACGGAAATAATGTAAAATAAACTAAAATGTTCAACTTTTAAATAGAAGGCATGATCCTGGCATCTGTGCTTCTGCCCCAAGTGCTATCCTTCTGTGCAACAGTCAGCATGAGCTTTTCTTAGATTCGTGCTTGTGGGCATATGGACAACTGGAAGTAATTTGGAGATGCCAGTTGTCCTCTTATTGTTTTTTCTTCTGTCCTTATCCACTGTCAGTTGCTAACGATGGTAGCAGGCAGATAGGTAGTATCATCATTGTGTGCATTTTGGAATTTCAGAAGCAGAAGGCAAGAGAAGCCTTTGCAAGGATGAGCATGAGTGCATATTCAGATATTTCCCACCAACAGAAGGTGTTCCTGTCTGATTCTTCAGCCTGTGCAAAAGCTCTGTCTCAGGTTTTTACATACACTTACCCAATACCTGGTAAAAACTAGTCACTTTGAAGCAATCTGATGCTCAATTTATAGACTTTCTGTGCTCATTTGAAACCCAAGGCCTTTAAAAGGTACAGATCATTACTAGTTTGGAGGCTACTATGCTGGTGAGACTAGGAATGTCTGCTAGTCATTCTGTCTTTTGTTGCTAGTTTTTTGTTAGGCAACAATAGCGTTCTTCCTTTCACACCAACTATTCAGGTTGCTGGGTTTTATTTTTCCATCCACTCAGAGTAAACTGATGCACAAGCACAGCATTATAATGAATTTCTATTTGGTTAGGCAGAAGTTGGATTGTCGTGAGTAATCGAATTACTCCTCTGGAGACAGGATTTCTAAGTAAAGTGATGAGGTGAAGCGATTACAGCTGTAACCCTTACAAGCATAAAAAGATGTGTTATGCTAATCCTTTGTGAATGGGTTGAATTGAAAGCAAGGGGAATAAAAAAGAATGCCTTTGGAAAAAAAGAAGGGGGTATAAAAGGACTACTGTGTCATTTATTCCCTTTCCATTCATCCTCTGTTGCTATAGAAAAAAAAAAAAAGGTAAACTTGAGTGCTTTACCTTTCAAGTCTGTCATTCAAATCATTTAAGCAGACTGAAATACTGTGTAAAGAGTCAAGGGGGAAAAAGGGAGGAAGGATGGGTGTAGCAAAAAGAAATGTGTGAAGAAGTGCCAGTAAATACAGGTTGCTTTTTCTTTTTTTTTTTTTTTTTTTTCTTTTAGGTTGCTAAACCTGATATGAATTTACCTTACCTTACCTGTGTGTTGGGGTGGGGGGAAGCACTGAGGAAAGCAAGGAAAGTGTAGGTTACACCAAACCTTGCCTTTATCTACAAACATTTTTTGCCTAAGTGTGAGACCCTTGTTACCCCTAGGCTTGTTTATTTTCTTATCAGCGTTTTCAGGTGTTAAATAGGAGTGTTCTGTCCCAAGTTAATACCTGAAAAGACTTTTAAAGATACAGCTAGGAGGAGAGATGGCACGTGAATTATGATGTAGTAAACTGTCTGAATAGAGCAGCATAAGTAGCTTTTTGTTAACTGGAGAAGATGAGAGAGCTTTTTGTTTTCAGATAACCAAGCTGAATATAAGTGGCCAGTGGTATCAGTTGTTTTTTGGTTTGGTTTGATTTTAAGATTTGAAACAATTTTCAGTGTTGCTCATTTTGCCCATGTCTCGGTGTGCTTTTCTGTGGGTGATTAATCCTGGCCAGCAGCTAAGCACCCACCCGACTGCTCACTGAGTTCCCCACCGACAGAACTAGTGGAGAGAATCAGAAGAACAAACAAAAGGAAACTTTGAGGCTTTGGGGCAATACCCATTTGGTCATTTGAGGCCAGCTGTGCTGTCTGTGTCCCCTCCCTACCCCCAGTCTCCTTGCTGGGGGCAGTGGGATAAACAGAGAAGGTCTCGATGCTGTGCAAGCACTGCTCAGCCATAGCTAAAACACTGGTGTGTTATCAACGCTGCTGTAGTCATAAATCCAAAACATAGCACCTTACAGTGTTTGTTTTAACCCTTGAAGTGATTTCCAAACCATTCCTGTTCATTTTGTCTTGTCTGGAATGGCCCCTTGTGTACAAGGAGCCCTGTCTGCAGCAGAAGGCATAGCACATATGTGAACCTAATTCACTCCAATCTCAGCTGTAATATTCCTTCATCCAATGTTAAAGACATCAGTGAAATTCAGGCTGAAGTCTATTTTGCTAACAGAGTATTTGATGGGCCAAACGTGAGAGGGGTCTGTGCACAGCACTGAGCAGTAGCTTCTGGTCGGTTGGTACCCACCTGCCATAATGCAGGCATGGTGGCAATACTATGGGAGAAGGGTATTTGCTTTTAATGAGGCAGTTTTCATGCAAGTGTATCATATGATGTACAACATATGACAACTTTTTCAGGGTGGTGGTTACAGGTTGAGGAAAATTTGGCTTCTAAAAATTAGAGCTTGAATTTGGCTGTTGCTGTCACTGCATTTTCAACTGGCAATTGTAATTATTTACAATTGTAAATATTAATGGTACTTTTACTCTTGCCAAAAGTTAAGACACTTCAATGTGATGAATCTTGTTTTGTAAGTAAACGTTAAGTCAATGAGCTGAGTGAGAATTAAATTTAGTGTATTGCTACGTAGTAAAACATTTCATATATTTTACTTTCCTGAAAAACTCTTTACAAGCCTTTGTAAATATGCGGATAGAGAATTGATACTATATAAAAATCTTCTGGTGATGAAACTGATATAATAATTACTTGCAATATCTATGAATGTTTAATAAAGTATTTTTGGTTAGTAGGCATAAATACATTTTGTTGTAAATAAATGGAAGTAAGATTTATTTGTGTATGATTCTGCTGGGAGCATATAGCCAATACATCTAATGAATTATCAAACGATTTTGCAATAGATATTGCTTTTATGTGAACTGAAAGTGTTTAAGTTGTCATCTTTATTCACTACATGTGATGAAGCAGAATATGAAGAGACTTGAAGTAAGTCTTCCTTTTATTAGTTTGTTCTTTTAAGACTTGTTGGATCACTCCTGTTTGCTCATACCGGCAGAGCCTTACTGATTTTCATTTGAAGTTGCAGCCTTGGATGTATATTTAGTTATTTGACTTCCCAGATCTCAAGAGTGTATATGAGTGCAGAAAATAAGTGAAGTAAACAGAAACATTTTGATTTTTGATTTTTTTTAAGTTTGTACCTTAAAAAACAAACAAAAAAAAATCCTCATCTGTGTTTACAATACACACAACAAAGATTTTAATGAGTAAATGGACGTTGAAATTTGGTCCTTGCTTTGCTTGCATTTAGGCTTAATATCAGTTCAATTTGGTCAGTGAAGAATACTTTGAGAAATAATTTCTTTATGCTTAAAAAAAAAAAAAGTAACACAGGCTTAAAAGTCTTATAAAAAACATTAAGGGCAAAAGCAGTGCAATAGTTGGAGGCTGGAGTTGTTTTTGATATTTATGCTGTTTTTCTGTTGAGTAGGAGGCAATACCACTTTGCTCATTTCAGTTCATTTTTGTTTGTTTTGTTTTGAACTCCAAAGTAAAAAGAGAGAGGAGTGTATTTGATAAAACTAAAGTTGAAGAATTAGTATCAGTGACCAGAGGTAATAAATACCACAAAGAGGCTGGTCTGTAAATCACTACACCTAGATCTGACAGTGCATGTCAGCCATGATTTGTAATGCTATTTACGTTCTTGTTCTGCCTATCTCACAAAAAGACAATTTAAGTACAGTTATGTGGTAGTTTTGTTTTGTGGGAGCATGTGTAGTAACATCTTGAATTCTCATTCCTAACCAGCACAGAGGATGACTGTTTCGGAGTCCACAAATTAATGTTTTTAAAAGGTCTGGGATTGTGCCTTTTGAAAGCAAGCAAGAAAGAAGCCTCCTCTTTTCCTCACTGAGATTTCACATGTGGTTTTACTTCTGTTATCATTAGTGTCACCATAGCACTATGTTGTGAGATTAATTTAGCAAAAGAATACAAATCGAGAACAATTTAAATTGACATATACAACTAAAAGTCACTGGTATAGTCAAAAATCATTGATTTTTATCACTTAAATTTTAAATGCAATCACTTGAATTTTATCACTTTATTACTTAAATTTCAAAGTGATTTATCACTTAAATTTTAAACATTTTCTACCTCAATTTTCCTTTTTTAAATTCAGTATGCTTGCTTTATTTTGCTGTTTTCCTTTTTGCAAATTTGTTTGTTTGTTGCTGTTTTCCTAATAGGCTAATTATGATTTCATGCTTTCCTTGTTCTGCATATCTGTTTTCCAGACACTTTTTCCTTTTCATTTCTGATTTCCCTTGCCATTAACTTTATCACATCTCTTCATTTTCGTTCTTCTGTCAGACCTATGGCAGCTCCTTTAACCATAAGCTTTCTGCTGCTAAATCCTGAATCACCACTCTTTTATCTCTACACTCTTTCTTACTGCAGGGTTTCTCCTACCCTGGGAAGCCCCTGGGGAGAGGTCCACAAGGAAATGAGGAGAGTATTCCAGGGAGGAAAGCAATCAAATGCTGTAGGCAGTAAGTTCTTTTAACCCAGTATGTAGCCATATTAAGAGCATCCTAAAAGGATGCTTTTTTCTCCTTCACCAGTTAATGAAACTTCATCTGATCAGGGCGTTCTGGTAAGCAAGGACTAAATCAGGCATTGTCTCTTCTCTGTTTTCTTTGCGCATTTCTTTACACTGAGAGCCAAGACCTGAGAGAACAGTCTTCATCTATGTAGGCCATCAGTGGCCACTGAAAATCTTTCAGCAAACCAGAACATGAGTTTTTAGGGTTTTTTTTTGTGTGAAGTACTCAGGGCCATAAGCATAAAGTTACAGTCAACTTTAAAAGGTGTCTGGTAGCCAGCTCTCATGAAAACTTAGATGATTGTTTTTGAAATTATGAGAACCTTTAAAAAAAAAAAACTCAAACATGAATCTAAGTGAAATACTGAAACTGGAAGAAATACAAGGTTAAAACTGCATTCTGTGCGTTTCAGGGAATACTGCTTTATGCATTTGTTTATGAAAAAAGGCAATAATAACTGTTAGGGCAATCAGAGTCTCAGATGATGTAATCATCTATAAAGTAGGAGTCATGGAACATGTTAGGTTGATGGTCATCTGGTCCAACCCTTGCTCAGGATGTAATAAGCTTAACTGAATCCAACTTTGAAGTTAAATCAGGTTCCTCAGGGCCTTATTGAGCTGAGTTTTAAGTGTCTACAAGGGTGGGTGATTCCATAGTCTCTGTGAGCACCTGATCTTGAGTTTGACCACCCTCACTGTGATTTATTTATACTATCTACTTGGGAGTTTCCCTAGTCATATCTGTTGCCTCTAGTCCATAGTCTGATATGGACCTATCAGAGCACATGCCAGTCTGGTGTTGTCTCTATGTCTGTCCACCCATGAGGCAGCTGAAGTTGTGAAACAAGATCAATTCCCTCCTTCCTCCAGCAATCCCTAACAAAGGGAGTGCTGAACAAAGCCAGCTCCTTCAGCCTCTGTATATGCACCATGTGCTTCCATAACCTTACTGGCTTACTGCTAGACTTGGTTCAGCATTGGTTCTTGTAGTGGTGAGCCCAAAATGGGCACAGTAGCCTGGATGGTTGCACGCATATGCAGTATAGAATCATAGAATGGCTTGGGTTGGAAGGGACCTTAAAGATCGTATAGTTCCACACACACCCCCCACCCACCCCACCCCCCGCTATGGGCAGGGATGCCACTCACTAGATCAGGTTACCCAGGGCCTCATCCAACCTGGTCTTGAAAACTTTCAGGGATGGGACACCCACAGCTTCTCCAGGCAACCTGTGCCAGGGACTCACCACCCACACAGAGAAGAATTTCCTCCTAACCTCTAACCTAAATCTCCCCTCTTTTAGTTTAAAACCATTCCCCCTATCCTGCCATTCTCTGCCCGAGTGAAAAGTTGTTCTCTATCTATTTTATAAGCCCCCTTTAATTACTGAAAAGCTGCAATGAGGTCTCCCCTGAGCCTTCTCTTCTCCAAGCTGAACATCCCCAGCTCTCTCAGCCTTTCCTCACAGGAGAGGTGCTCCAGCCCTCTGATCATCTTTGTGGCCCTCTGTGTCTGCTCTAACATTTCCACATCCTTCTTGTGCCAGGAACCCCAGAGCTGAAAGCAGAACTCCAGGTGGGGCCTCACAAGGGCAGAGCAGAGGGGGACAATCACCGTCCTCAACCTGCTGGTCACTCCTCTTCTGATGCAACCTGGGATGCAGTTGGCCTTCTGGGCTACAAGTATGCACTGCTGGCTCATGTCAAGCTTTTCATCTACCCAGAACCCCCAAGTCCTTCTCTGCAGGGCTGCTCTCAATGAGTTCCCACTTCTCAAGCTTGTTCAGGTTCCTTTGGATGGCATCCTTTCCTTCTGTTGCATCGACTGCACCACTCCACTTGGTGTCATTAGCAAACTTGCTGAGGGTGTACTCAATTCCTTTTTCTATATCATTGTTAAAAATATTAAACAGTACCAGTTCCAAGACAGACACCTAAGTGACACCAGTCATCACTGGCCTCCACCTGGACATAGGAGTTGACTACCACTCCCTGGGTGCAGCTTTCAAGCCAATTCTTTATCCACTGAACTGTCCACCCTTCAAATCAATCTCTGTCTGATTTAGAGATCAGGACATCATGTGAGACTGTGTAATAAGCCTTACAGGAGGGCAGGTAGATGACATCAGTCAGTCTTCCCTTGTCAACTCATGCAGTCACTCCATCATAGAAGGCCACCAGATTGGTCAGGCATATTGCAGGTTATAATCACCTTCCTCAACCTGCTGACTTCAGTTCAAATAAAACAATACAGTATTTGGATTACATTTGACTTTGTAGGTGAAAGAATATAATATATTATATTCCCCATAATATAATGAAGTAGCTGAGTGGAAATATCCTGTCCTGGTTCAAGTTTGGGAATACAGAATTCCACACTTACTTTTACCAGTTAAACTGAATAAAACTTTTACCTTTATCTGTAGAAAAGAAAGGTTACTAGGTCCTTTCTGGGTGGGGTAATGGTAGGTGTATTTTCTTCTAAATGATCAGTGAGTTAACAAAGATGATTAAACTTAAATATGCTAGATTTTCTAAGATTTGTACTTTTTTGTACAGTAAAAACAACTTAGTATTATATATGATTTTAGATCAAAATTTACATTTTCATTTCTTTTTCTTCTCAGCCTTTTGTTCTGTTGAAAATAACTGTTATATAAACACTTCTAAAGTGGTCTGGTGATCAAAAACCTTAAACCTTTTTTTTTTTTTTTTTTTTTCCTATTTCTTGTTATGAAGCATAATGTAGTACCTGGTTGTTTAATATTAGGTGGTGGTGGTTTCACCCTGCTGGGCAGCTAAACTCCATCACAACTGCTCTTTCACTCGCCCTTTTCAGAGCAACAGGGGGAGAAAATATGATGGAAAAGGGCTCAAGGGTTGAAGGATAGATCACTCATTAATTATCATCACAGGCAAAACAGACTCAGCATAGGGAGATTAATAAAATTATCTTCCTATTAAAAATTAAATATGCTGAGACATGGGGCAGCTGCTGGGCTTTGGTCCTGCAGTCCCCCATCTACCAAAACCTGGGCACATAAACCCATTACATAGTTTAGAAACACATTATTATTTTCTCTTTCTTGAATGTTTGAGTTGTGGAAGCAGTTTTATATTTAATTTTACTTTTCAGACATTCCATAAAAATAGCAGACATAATCATACAGAATGGTGCTATGTTTTCATATAACACTTATTAGTCTAGTTATTGCAACGTAGGCAAGAAGTACTGTTTGTAGATATTATCATTACAGCATTGTTTGGCTAATGTTTTCCCAGGTGTGTATTTCTTCTCAAATGTGGATATTTAAAATATAACAGTATATCTGATTTTTCAGAGTTGCTCAAGCTGTCAGAAAGTCATCTCTTGTGTTGGTGCTGAGTGTGATAGGGTGACTTCATCTGTGCAAGCTTGAAATTTTTGGCCATCCGTCTCTAAGAAAACTGATAGATAACACTTTTTTTAAGGAATAAAAAGCTGAAGTGAGTCATTCATTATAGTCATATCAGTTCAGTCACTGAGTAATGCCATTTTTCACCTCCTTCAAGAGAAGAAAGGCCATTTTCGCCATGAATGGTCAGGAGCGTCTGCTTATAAATGGAAGCTCACACTGTGGAGTGGGCTGTGTGTTTCAAATTTCAAGTCACATTTTGCCTAAGGGACAATTTAAATCAGGTACATACAGGTGTGTCTTAGGCTGTCTCCCTAAACACTAGAGCATGTTGTTTTCATGCCAGTCCTGGTTTAATTCAGTTTTCACTTTTTTTTTTTTTTTAATGTAACTTTGTTTTTTCTCATTTTTAGCAAAGCTCATTGCCTCAATGTAGATATTTTTACCACCTCATCTGTAAGAGTTCTTGGCACTCCTTCAGTTAAGGTGATTTTCTCCTCCAAATCAGTCACATTTTAATCAGATCACAACTAGCTGAAAACCCTAAAACCAGATTTAAAGCAAAAATACCAGTACAGTAATCTTCTTTGCCAGCAACCCATTACATAAATCATAATACAATATTTGTGTGTTATAGTTGGCTTCATTTATTTTGACTTCCTTGTGGGTTTGAAGCTTTTGTTAGATATTCTTTTTTCCTTTGATACAGTTGTATTTTCCCAGAGAAGCTAGCTGGGAAAGCTACAGCCCAAGGCATATCCAATACAGAGCAGCTAATTTCCTCCTCTGGATAAAAACAACTAAATGCTCCACTACCCAGCAAACATGCAACCAAGGGGACTACAAATCCACTTTTAAACTGATATATTTTAGTTCTGCATACTGCACAATATAGTACTACTTTTTATACAGCCTGACTGCCTTCTGTCAGAGTAAGCTTTGTGCTTACTCTGTGCTTACAAACTGACTCATCTTTACTTTTTTTCTGAACCAGAGTAGTACCAGTTATGAAAAATTTGTCTGATTTTAATCATCAAGGCTTTTTATTGCATCTGGTTCCCCCATCACAGTGTTGTGCGAGTATTTTCTTGAATAATGGAAATGACAAAATGTCTTGTATTTATTTCAAAAAAGATGTATTGATTGGAGTTTAAGGTTTGAAGGCAACAAGACTTCTGTATAAAAAGAAAAAAAATGTCAAAAGGTAAAGCCAAAGGTTCAGAAAGTGGCAATGCACATGAACAGTCTATTTTCTTTCAAGAGTGTGTTCTGTCCTGCAGTCTGTCTGACTGCCACCTCTTCCTCCAGCTTGAGATTCTTTGACATGTTAGTAATATAGGGAGATGCCGCTGTGAAAAGAGAGGCAATGACACAGTACGAAAGGCTTTTAATGTTATTACAGATCCTGATCTGAACTTGCAACTCAATGGCAATCAACCTAGAGCGTGTTTTTTTTCATAGTCATCATTGCATTAGCTGAATGCTTTCACAGTGCTTATGGCTCCATTGCTAGATGTCAAATGTAGTAAACAAGCCTATAAACAGGCTTGTGACTTCTTATACAGGGTTTAAGGCTTAGGTTCATGTTTGTTTTGCAACTGGTTGGTGTAGCTGAAGATGTCAAAGCTTTCAGTCTGCTAAAGGCTGTTGCCCTCACATCAAAGCTGGTAGACTAGCATGTATAAACACTGCTTCTTAGATGTATTTGTTACAAAAATCAGGTGGCCCAGCTTAAACTGCTGGCATAAAACCTTTCAGATATATTTGGATAAGCAGATGTGTGAGCAACTGCATAATTAAGGTAATGTCTGTGACTAGTAGTTGCAGCACACTGCACCATGATGTGCAGCTGGATAATATCTAGTTGGCTTGGAAGAGGATATTTGCCTTGCCCTTATACTCCCAGGCATCCAGCTGTTCAGACACCTATTAGAACTGAGGAGTTCAGGAGAACCTCAAGAGTTTTGACCAGTGTAACTTTCTGAGAGTGGGTGCTCTTCAGATGGGAAGATGTTAAAGAGAAGTTCTCTGACATAGGCACTGCACACCAGAGCATCATCCTCTGTTGTTTCCTGGCTATCCCAGTGGACTTCTATAGACACTGACTCATGGCAAGAGAGTATTGTATAACTGAAGAAGTTGCAAAGAGATTCCGTAGATGGAAAAATAGAATTCATATGAAAGAAATATCGTTATTATTATCTCAGGTGACTTATATTTACCCTTCCACTTTCTTTGAAAAAGTACCAAATTTTACAGGAAACTAAATCCTGATAGCTGGCAGTAAGAATCTGGGATTCTAACAACTGATGGGTGCTATTAAAGAATAGTTTAGCACTGTATGAGCTTGAATCTGTATGGGTTTGGAAAAACTGGGACCTAACCCCCAAGAGAAGAATTAACTATTTTCTTGGAGAAGGTTTCCATCTATTTTCTCACCGGCCACCATGGTCAGAGTCTTTTTTGGAGGAAACATCCTACTTCTGTTCCTACTTATTACCTTTGTCTTTTGATTCCATCCTTAATGTTTTTAGCACTGCACTTGATCTGGAATAATTTTTCATCTTGGGAATTTCTGTACTGCATGAGTATAGTTTGGGTTGAGACTGCATTTTTGTGGTGGAGGAGAGGTAAGCTGTCCTTGCTTTCCTCAGTGCAGTTGCACAGATCTGCAATAACTCAGCTATTTCTACACTGCCAATAGATTCTCACTTACAATTTTATAGTTGCTTACATGAGCAAAAGTTATTCACAGAATGTTATTTTCAATAAATGTAGCAAAATGGCATTTCAGACATTTGATAGTAATATTTCTTCCCATAAACTATGTTGTGTGCATATAAAAATGATCATTATGATGTACTTTTTCTACTAAACTTCTTAAGTGTTACCTGGTGCAAAGACACGTAAATATTGGATATTTTGCATATTCGTTACCAAACATTGCTTTTATAGTAATTTTCTTTTCAGGTGTAGTTCTGAGCTAACAAGCCATATAGGAGTCATTGTCAAAACCAGACAATTTTCTAATGCAGTGTTTTGCATAGCTGAATTTTTATAATTAAAGTCACTTGAGAATTTATTTAATGAAACGCATGTTGGAAAACAGGCTGTTTGTTCAGCCTAAAACTTGAAACATGATTAATTTGTAATGCAGTCAAACACTAACTTCCCCCCCCCCCAAAAAAAAAAAAAAAAAAAAAGTTCATAAATGATCTTATTACCAAAAGGCTGGCTGCCTTTATATGTTCTCAATAGAAAAATGCCTTAGCAGCTTTAGTAACAGACCCCATCTTCATAGGAAGTAGTCACAGTGACCTTAAGTAATGGGAACACTCTATCCAACAAGTCATTGCTAAGTGGTTGCAGTCAGGTGGATCCACATTAGGGGACCTTCTTGACCAGTATCCCTTTCCAGAAAATCAGGGAGAAATGCTGTTTTAAACTTGATTGTATCATTTTGATACTTTACAGCATTCATTTATATATTTAGTAAATCTTTTTTTCTTACATTTTTTCAAGGTCTGTTGCTACACATGTGATGAAGAAAAAAATGGTGTGAGTCTTTAGTTTTCTTGAATATTGACTACTGTATGAATTACATCAAATGGCTCAAGAGAGTCTTATTCCAAAAAGAATTCAAAAGATTTGAAACATCCTTAATATCTTTAATGTCTCTTTAACATCTTCCCATTTGAAAAGGGGCCTAAAGATTTGTTCTCATTTGTTTTGAAGATAAGGTGGTATGGAAGGGGCTGAGAGGGGAGCAAAATGTCTCTCATGGGTAGCTTAGTTATGTTTGCATAAACTGCCCTCTCTCACATTAGGATAACAACTTGCAAATCAGAATCTGTACAACCTGGAGATTTTAAGATGCACTGAACATCTTAATTTGTTATAGCCAAGTCCTGTCCTTGCAGTATTTGGTAGGATATTAAAGCATCTACAAAGCATATGCACAAGTCTAAAAGGCAGGTGTAGAAATGCAGTGAAGGCACTAATCTGTTCTTCTAAAGTGACCTATGGACAGCAGGGCATTGAGTTCTGCTGGAACATTGTCTCCTCAGCACTGTTCTGACTTCAGCTCTATTCATCTGCACATTGTCCAAGGTTTCACGGTTAGTGAGGCAAACAGATTCAGCACTTTTTCTCTTGATCCTTCTGAATCTTTTAAGGTCAACTCTGTCATAATTGGTTATAAATTCATGAACATTACTGTTTGTGTAGTAGTCGTGAACTTCAGTGGAACATTGCAAGAGTAAGTCCTCATTAATTCTAGTAGCAGTCCCTAGTAGCAGAAGGCACTTGATTCGTCTGATTATGTTTTTCTTGTGGTTTTCTAACAAAATAGTAATAAACAGTAGGCTGACGTGAAAGTCCTGGAGAGTGGAAATGATGGCATTGATATTTTTTGATTATATGTGAGTTATCAAAACAATATGTACGTATATTAACAATACCAGCCAGAAATCTGTCTCTCATATATAAACGTATATAATTTATTGGAATTTCCAGGTAGCATTCTCATTACTATAGGGCAAGATACGATGTGTTAGTTTGTTTAATTGAAAACTGCATATAAATAAATATAAATGTTCAAGCTATTTTTCTGCATTATCTGGGAAACAGGACATGTAGAAAAGTGTTCACCTGTTTACATGGTACTGCTTTTGTATGCAAAGCCGCCCGTAGGACTTTCTGTGCTTAACTTCTACAACATTTTATACCATCCCAAATCTGACTAGAGGTTAGCCTGAAGCTGTATTTTTGTAATTTTTTCATGTAAGCCATCCTTTGAGAGAAGTCACAAAGCTTTTTCAGTAGTGGCCAATGAAACAGTGTCTATATCCATTTCTGCAGTAATAACTTCTATATGGAGAACAGTGATATCTGACTATTTTCCATAAAGAGGAAAAATCATAACCTCACAAAGCTTTGGGACCTTGAAGCCCCCCTCTACTAGGCATAGTTTGTGACTTCTGTAACACCTCCCCCTCTGCCCTGGTAAGGGGCACATGCGAGGATGTGGATGGGTGCTGTATGTTGCAATACAAAGTGAGGTAGCACCAGTAGCAGCAGGTGTCATCTCAGCATCACCTCATTACCCTCCTCCTCGAGGATGGGCATGGAACAGGAGACTGATAGTATCAGGCATCCCCTTTCCACCAGCGGAGCCTGAAAAACATTGGAGCAAACATTACCATGGTGATGAGGATGAGTCTGACACTTCAAAACACAGCTCGGGGAATCATGTTTTCAGTTCATTATCAAATACAATTTTTCTACTTAGTCACATTACCATAGAAAGCTGTAATTTAGAGTCCTGGACACAACTGCTTAGATATGCTCAAACTAGTGAATTCCTGGCATGACTTCATCTTCCAGAAGCTGTACTCCAAAAGAGCTCATTGGAAAAAGTAGAGAAGGAATAATTGTGGGCGCTCCTTCCTCAGTAAATGCTTCCATTGTTATTTTCAGCTTATGATCTGAAGAAAAATCTTCTTCCTTAAAGAGAGGCCCACAGTGTGCTAAACCATGGCTCACATGAGGAAGCCTGTAAGATTACATGAATTGTGTGCACTGTTTTCTGGAACAAGTTGCATATTCCACCTTGCTGCTCCCTGCAAAAGTGCATTCAAATGTTTTCATGACATAGAATCAGCTAAGACTTTTTTTTTGGAGGGGTGGGGAGTGGGGGTAGCAATTAAGCTAAAAGGGGTTAGGCATCTTCTCTATCTGAACTTGAATTTATTAATTAACTTTCAAACTTCTAAAAAAAAATCCATAATTATACAGTGATTATCATTCTAGCAAAGCAGCAGCAAAACAAAACTGATGGAGACAGAACGGTCTTTCTGGGCAGATGATTAAAAAGCAAGGCAGACCAATCTGAAAGAAAATATTTATCAGAGAATCTCACTTAGTTTCTCAAAGAGCTCTTTTCTCAGGTGGTAGACTGACATATCACCAGAGCTGATGAAGCACCAGTTTCATTTGATGTTATCCTGATGTTACCTTGTTGAACTCATTCAGACGTCATTCCTGTTTTTAATTAAAAGTTTTTGAATGCCACGTAACAAAGGTGCAGACCAGATTATCTGGAATAGAGTTAGTTTGAATATCAAGCAATGCAGCAATAACACCAGTTTGTGAGAATTCAAAGACCTGCCACAAACAGAAATTAACATTCAAAGAAAATACAGTGTAATCAAATAGCAGCTTTAATCATGCATAAAACAGAATTTCTTCCCTAACTCACAGAAAGGAAATACAGCATAAAATGGTGTGAATGTTCAAAGAGTCAAACAGTATGTTAAGAAGGTTATGTATAAAATTATGTTCAAAACCTCTGATTTAAAGGCTGTCTTTTAGAAGGCTGGCTATTCTCTAAGTGGGACCATACAAGCAGCCCTACAAAATCCTACCAGCATTTTCTGCCTGAATAATTTTGTTTGGATGAGCGAGTAGAATATCATTATATTCATTCCAGCACCATCTCCTTAGGAAGGTATATGTGAATAGATTTTGTGCTGAGTCTCATAAATTTTCTGACAATTTTGCAAGGCTATGTGTAAATTCTGAGCCACAGAAGGAAGGAGAAGACAGGAAAGCAATATGTGGCGTGACTAGATTCCTTATGCCACAATATACTTTAAGAATTACGTATGAATATTAGGCATTTTTAGAAGTAGGTGTTGGAATTTTAGGTGTATGTGATTAAAAACATTGTAACAAATTTTAGAGGAATTTAATAAAACAGAAATTTATGAGAATGAGATAGACACTACCTCAACAATTATTTAGATTTTTGCTGTCCTTGAGAGTGTTACCTGTCCTAGTTCACAGTTCACGTTCTTGCTTCTTCATGGAAGTCAACTGATTGACTAGTCTTTAAGTATCAGTGAAAACAAGGAAAATGGCTACTTCCATAGTGATAATTACTGGTAATGTACAGAGCAAAAATCACTAGATGAAGTGGTTTACAAATGTTGTGAATGGGACTGTGGAATATGATTGCTGATACTGCTAATTCATTCACAAGGAAAGAAAACAGATAAGTCAAAGAATCAAGTGTTCCCTTCCCAATTCAACTGATAAATCTTCTGTGTAGACAGGTGTTCCTAAAGGGGGAAAAAATGTAATTACTCCCTGTTTCAGACCAAAAACTCTTCTTGCAAGTTTTATGCAAGATGCATAAAGACTTGTAGGGTCAAATTTTGAAAAAGATAGTAATACACAGATTTGCAAAGATGCTGTAAAATCATATGCTTAGTTAAATGCCTGTTAGAAAGGCCAAAGGAATTAATATCCAATATAGAGTCCATTTTAATGGAATCATCATTTGTTATCATGCTGGATTCTTTTTCAACTTGAGAAGGTGTCTTTTAATCCAGTCTACTGTTCAAAGTATCTGAAAGGATTGAAGATAAGATTGCTAAAAAAAAATTAAAATAAAAATAAATAGGAATGAGTAAGACAGGATTTTTTATATATTTTTTGACATCTTGCTTTATTTAGAACTATAATGTAATGGAAAATTGAATAATTTCAATATTCACAAATCACCAGAAGAGAAACTGTGAAGTAGTGTTAGCTAATCTTACATGGAACATGTGTTAATATTAATGTAGGAAAGTCCTTTTCTAGAAACAAATGGGTAAAAGCAGAAAGATGAAAAAATGAGTAGTAACTGATAGATAAAAAGGGTGGATGTGGTTACGTGAAAAGTACTAGTCTACCCAAAATATACATAGGAACCTACAGTGGTCTACTAGTTTTGGAGCCAACACATAAGAAATTAGCCTGAAAGCTGCTGTGTTCCTTGTTTTGCTTTGTTTGACAAAAACAATTTAGCCTACAGAAGAAACCACTTTGGAGAAAAAGAAAATTCCTAGCAGGCATGTAGTCTTGGAGGACAGAGAGGGCAAATTCTTGGAGAAACTCTCAGCACTGTAGTCCTTGAGCAATCAGTAACCAGGAGACATGATCCTATAGTGGGGGTTTAACACAGGCACAGATTTCTGTGGTTTTGTCCTTTGCATCTATTTGTGTAATAAGCTTACACAAGCCTTTGCTGTATCATAATATGCTCTGGTCTGGAACATGGTACTCTTTCTCTGGCAATGCTTTATTTTATAAGTCATAGATTATCAAAATGTGCATGTTTGCCACAATTACAGGACACCAGCACCACATAATTAACACAATTATGTATACAGATATATTTTTTAATTTCCTGTGTAAATTTTTTTCTTCCTACATTATATCTGATTGTTGGTACAGATGCTTTCTTAGACCAGAAGTAGTCAAAGGCATAAATCAATAAAATAACTATAAAAATTAAAACAAAAATAATACAAAATATTCAGATTTGTACATTTCTTTAACTAATTCTATGTTACATTCAATAGCTCCTTCAAAATAATAAAAAAGTGCATACAATGCACATGCATATGAATAATCAATTGCAGTGTGATTTATAACAATAATTGGTTTCATATAATCCCCAAATGTAACATTTAGTTTGGAGAATGTATATATTATCTGTTGCTTGAAACATGCATATAATAATTCTGGGTTCAAGTTGAAAGTCATTTTACTGTTGATACTGGGGAAGGGGGTAGCATTTCCACCACATATTTTAATATTTTGGATATATGTTACTCAACCATTGGTATTTACTTTCTTAGTCTATAACTGTTCAGTGTAATTTTTCTCTTGTAATTTAGGACTCTGTGGTATGTTTCCAGTGGGCAGCAGCTTTATCTCCTAAACAGCATTACAGCTCTCAGAATAAGTTACTGTCTCTTATTTCAAACCCCATAATGTGAAGAAACCAGAATAAGTGGACAAGCAATTGATATTCTCCTGGTTCTCTGCTGTTGTTCTAAAAACTTGGACAGAAAGCTGCATTTTGAACAGTTACTGAACATCCATACTCAACTATTTATTACGGAATATATAACAAAACACCCCTGCCAAAGCTAGGAGAATAAGTAAACTCCCTCAGTTATCTTTCCTTCGGAGTTTCTCAGAAGTATAGAGTTCTTATTCTAAGGTAACTTTGTCAATGAAATAACATTGCGTGTAGTGAAGAAATATTTTAAAACATGACTCTAATCTATTCTGCAGGTTACTGTAATGAGCAACAGAGGTTGTATCTTTCTACAGAGAAGTCTGAGACAGCTGCCTTAACTCCTTCCCCTCTACTCATCTCTTGCTAATACTCCTGTGAAAATACCACCATCCTCATCATGGGTCAAAGCTTCTGCTTTGGATGCATTCTTGAGTCTTCAGCTTTCAAAGTGCATGTTCAAGTCACATCCAGTTCTTGTAATTCATATTTTGCAATGTCTCAGAGACTGGACCTTAAATCTCCATACATCCATTCACACAACTAAGTCTCTTGTACAGGCCTTTGTTATTTTGCAGCTTGAGTAGTTCTTACCTTTGCATGGTCACAGCTACATGGCCGCACTCACGGTACTCGAGGTGGTTCCACACCCCACAGCTCCCATTGTGCTCCAGCATGATCCCTCTCCTCCATTCCCACATCCTTGCTGCTTCTCAGTATCCCGTACAATAAACATGAGTTTTTTCCCATTCACACATAAAGCCATTTATAGTTTAACTTCCATTGGCCTTTCAGCTCTTCTACTTCTCAAATGTTCGTTCACGTTTGTCATATTCAACCCAGTAGGTTGCCAGTTGATTGATTTTGAGTGTTGAGAATCTTGAACACCTTATTCTTTCAATTCCACCTCAAAAGTCATCCCCGTCATTTCCTGTTAGACAGCATCATATGGTTCGCTGGCATTACTTCTAGCTTGTCTGAGAGTATTTTATGTGTATGCAGCTACACATACACACACCATTTGCCTGATCCAGACTCTTGCCCCCAGACATGTGAACAACACACATAAAACAAACAGAATGTTCAATATCAAGTCCAACGAGGGTACAGACAGACATGTATTTACACAGAGTATTTCTCGGTGGATAGAGTTCAAGCTGTAGGGGACAGAGATGATGATGGTGATGAAGTCTTATGATGCTGATTAAGCTTTATGATTAAAACACTGCCAGATTTCTCACTGTCTGCCCAGCTCTTTCAGAGGTGTCTGCAATACAGCACATTCCTACCTCTGAGAATAAGGTGTTAGTAAGTGGTTAAGATACTGCTGTGGTGGAGGTTATGGAGGCAAGTAATAAAGAATTATTTTTAAATACAGCCTGATCCTTCCCTCAAAAGGTATTAGTCTTTCAGCACAGGAAGCCCAAATAGAAATGTTGTGAGTAATATGGTTAAAATCAGAAAGCATTAGGCTGTAATTATCACTGCTCTTGACTCCAGTGGTTTTCTGAGAGGAGCTCTGAGGAGGTTTTTGAGGGACTGATAGTCTTTCTCTGGTGTGGTTTTACCTAGTTTATCATTCTTTTTCATTTTGTTGGTCTCCTGAGAAGCATTTTGGTTTCAGTGTAAAGGACGCTTGGTATGTAACAACATAGGCACAGTGACACCACTGACTTGTATATACTTCACATGTGGCTGCTGTGAGAGGGGAGAGGTTGAGTGGCATCTGCTGTGCACCTGTTAGAGAGGGAGGGGAAACTGGCCAGAGAGAGCGAGAGAAGGTACCCATGCCTGGGAGCAGGGGAAAGGCAAAGCATTGAGCCACAGAGTTAGAAAGTGAGAAGGAACCAGAAAACTGAAGAACTGTTAGCTGTTTTACAAGTAAACACCTCATGGGATTTTACCCCTGGCTGAAACTTATTAATAATTTTTGATATCTCCACCAGGCTGAAAAATCCCATGTTCCTGATCCTTTGTATGCTAGACTGTGATGTAGCAAGGTGCAGACTGAATGGCTGTGCATTTTGAAACATTCTGTTTTCCTCTCTGCTGTAACCTGTGGCCTCAGCCCAGTCAGCTGTGTTACAGAGTGGTTTCATCTCTGTATAGAACAGTGATTTTTTTTCAGGGCTCATACACAGAAATAAAACTACTGCTGACTAGGCTTACAGTTGTGGATGGCCTTATGTGGAGAATCAAAATTTCAAGTCATACTTACAGTAAAACTGATTTACGTTATAGGATGCAGGTCTCAGAATAGATGCTGCTAGGTGAATTAGTCAACAAAGGTGAACTGGAGCTGGATGTGAGAGAGGACTAGAGTTTTGGGTGCCGGCTGCATCTTTGTTAAGAAAGCTTGATTTACTGTTTTTGAGTTACATAATCTTGCTCTTCTGTGATAATATTCCACATTTAGTATCTGAAAAAGTAACAGTGAAGGTAGAAATGGTGATTCAATTGATAGATTGTCTCTGTAAAAAACATACCTCTGGTTTGTAATAAATACAGTAGTGTGTTTGAAAATCCAGATGCATGTAACACTTCTGTACACATGAGATTACATATACGCACCTTTATACACACATACTTGGTGTTGCAGATGTATATGTCGTATAGATTGAAATGCATAGCGTATCTATATACATATATGAACATATAGCCATCTTTTGGCCACGCAATGCACGTATCCATATTTTGGCTACTATATTAACATACACAAATAGTGGAGATTATCATCAATGTTAATTTTCATGTCTCTAGTACTTACAAAATTTACACAACTTTTGTTTTGATTCATTTAGCAGCAGCAACAGAAGAACCTGAGGTGATTCCGGATCCAGCAAAACAGACAGATAGAGTGGTGAAAATAGCAGGAATAAGTGCTGGAATTCTGGTATTCATCCTGCTTCTCCTTGTTGTCATATTAATCGTCAAAAAAAGGTAAGAAAACGATCTGTGAAGATCCCACTTTTTTTCCTCTATATCAAACAACAATAACTAAATGGATTTTTTTTTACAGGTCTTTAAAAAAAATCAATAAATAAAGTTTCAGGAGCAGTAATTCACATCAGCTTTTGGATGAGTTCATTGAATTTCCTGCTTTTCCTGCCTTCCTTCCTTCTTTTTTCTTTTTCTTTTTTCTTTTCTTTTCTTTTCTTTTCTTTTCTTTTCTTTTCTTTTCTTTTCTTTTCTTTTCTTTTCTTTTCTTTTCTTTTCTTTTCTCTGTGATTCTTATGATGGATTTAAAGAGAGAATTATTTTATATTTGCGGTCCAATAACTATATTTTTTCTCATACTTACTCATTTCCAAGTGGTTATAAGTTGCAGTTGGAGGAATGTATAAAACATTAGAATGAGTGGAATTGAAATTAATGGATCCTATTTTTTTTTTGAGGCAAAATAAGAGTAACTTACTGCACTTTTTATGTTGTAATCACCTAATGAATTTGGTTTTCTATATGCAGCTCTAATGAGTTGTTTGTATCCATATATTATCCAACTTGCAAAATAATGTAATTTTATACAACTCTGTTTATGCTCTTGTAGACCTAGTTTTTTTCTTAAAAGTCATACCACATCACTGTAAAATTATCTAGTGAGTCCTTAGCGCATGAAATTGTTTAAAAGTGTATTTATCTGAATGAATTTTAATTTTTTACTGCTTCCTTAGAAAATAAGCAATAGCGCCATCTTTGGGAACTGTAAAATGAGAACTCAGCAAAAAACTGCTGCGTGTAAATTGTGTTTCAGAACAAAGCACTGCTGCGTGTAAACTGTGATAAAGCCTTGCTTGTGCAGTTTTTAAGAGTTTTTACTTCCCAGTAGTTGTAACTCTTAACCTGGCATAAAAGTTCATAACATGTCTCTATGAATCTGTAGCCATAGCACCGTAGCTCCTGATACAGGTTTTTTTTCTCTCTCTGCACGCTTTCCCTGGCCCATCCTGGCCCTTCACAGTGCACGAACTGTTTTGCTCTTGCGTAGAATGAGACCTTTGTCTTCCAGGGGGTTGTGCACTGCCTTCCCTTTCCCTCTTCAGAATTCTTAATGAAGGGTATATTTGTGATTGTTGCAAATGTTCCTCTGAAAATACAGCTTTCTGTTCTTTTTAAAAAGTAAGAAAACATTAAAATTGTGCCTAAGATCATTCTATATGTTATAATTACTGGTTTCCATTAGATTTTTTTTAATTTATTGCCTCTTTACAATTATCCCTGGAGGTATATAACTTGGAGAAGAAACGTCTGCATTAGAAACATTAGGTATGCTTACAGTGTTCTGTGTTAGTTAGCTACATATGTGATTTTTTCCCAAAATCACTTTTACTTTTCTCTGTTGTTTACCTCTGTGGTTGAGAATTAACACATATGCAAAAGATCCAACCCATCATGTGCAAAAAAAAAAAAAAAAGACATGCAGTCAGGCGGTTTTCTTTATTTACACAACTTTTGAGGAACAAAACCAACAAGTTGTTTTTCAGCTTTCAGGAAGCAATCTCAATTTTATATGATTATTGCGAGATACGTGCTGGGGAGTGCCATCTTCTTGCTGTGTGTTGCAGTGCTCCCCTCATGTTTAATAGACGACTGGGTGTGTGTGAGAGAGAGAGAGAGAGAGAGAAAGAGAGAGAGAATGTCTTCTGATGTGTATTGTCAGTCACTTCCAGGTGGGTTTGGCTAGTTCTGCAAGTAACAAAACAAATAGGCACAAACTCCATTTGTTTGATTTGATTGTACTGTCCTTTTTAGCTCGTGCATTCTGAGTCATTTGAGACTCGTACTTTAGTTGTCTGATGAAAGTGAGTTAATTATGCCAGTGAAATGATACCTTAAAATTTTCCCTTTCTCCCTTCCCTTCTCTGACCCTGTGAAGGCAGGACCCTCTTAGGGAATGATACTTGATCATCATTCTAAAGTACATAACATTTCTAAGCTCCTCTACTATTCTGTATTCAAAATAGGTGTGAAATTAACCCATTTAATGAATCTTTAATGTTTGGTAATTTTTCATCATGGTAGTTTAATTGGTTGTCTGTTGTGTATTTTGTAGGTGGGTCCTCCCCTCCCACGGGAAAGTGGGCCAATTTTTTTTAATCTCAGCTTTAGTCAGGGTCTCTTGTGACAAGCACAGACTGTACACCTGAGGTAACAGTCCATTTAGTGAACCAGGGCTATTCGTATAAGCAAGCCAGGAGCAGTCATCCCAACACTGACACATTCACACATACATAAACACACCTCAGTTAGCGTGGTGGGACTGAAAACTGATCAGTTTTAATCATCTGCTGTAGTGCACATGTTCACTGATCCATTATGTAGTATCCCTTTTGATGCCTGAATTGACCACAAAGTTATTACACAGAAACATCAATAAAACAATGGTTTCTGCATCTTCTTTGCTTTCTAAAGCCTCATGCACTACCATAGATACCTAAATCTGATTAAATGCAGCATTATTTTTTATTTTAAAATGGAGTACTAAGCAGTTTTTTTCATGTGCTTGAGATGTTTTAGGCTTCTCCTCATCATTTTGTATGAATTGGTTTGAAGTTTAACTGAATTAAGTGCTTAACAGCTCTTGTGGAGTTTTACTGGAGTAATCAAACCAACTAAGAAAAGGGATACTGCATCTTTAACAAGCAATGCCATTTTTTTTGTTTTGTTTTGTTTTTAGTCATTGTTGAACTATTTCCAAATGTATTTCATTTCCTTCCATTTGTTACCTTCCATATTTTTAATGCTTAGCATGAATACATCAGCATTTCCAATTGTAAGAGTTTAAAATATAAAGTGTATGTTTGTATTCAGGAAATGTGTGGTATATGTCAGTACACACATACCTGTTGTAAATGTCATCCTCTAAAATGTGTGTACTCATATAGCTACATATAACATGTATACAAACATATATGTATACACCTGTGTACCAAAAAAGATGTTGAAATGAATTACATGAAATTTCTGATTAGCTGTATTTATTAACGCAATCTTTATTTTTTGTAACTGAAAAGTAAAAAGCATATTTTCTGCACAAGATCTGTACACAGCTGTTCACTTGTCATGACATTTAGGTGGTGATCATTATATTATGCTGAACTGCATGTTGAAAGTACACAATCCATTTAATTTTCAATTTTTTTGGCAATAAATGAAATCTCAGCATGTAATTTTCTCAAGTGATCTTTCTAAAAAAACAATCATTTTTATATGCTAATGTATTTTTTTTAAATTGCATGGCAAAGTAAGGCTAGTTTGTGCATGAGCAAGTTGAAATGCTAACCAAAGAAACATGAATTTTTCAATTATTTTTTTTTTTAAAACGCACATTTCTCTGCTTTATTGAATGTGACAGAGTCACGCTTTTCATTCACCATTGCTTCTCTTTTTCCACTGTCTGTGATTTGCTTGCCAGGAGGAGCTACTATTCTTACTCCTACTATCTGTAAGTAGAATACGGGTGACTTACTATTTTACATGTTTTAAAGATGCAGTATCCCTTTAAAAAAAAAAAAAAAAAAAAAAAAAAGGAAAAGTCTTTGTAATTTGCCTAAAGTTTTATTGATAATTATTTCTCCTTATTCTCAGGTTTGAAAAACTGCTTATTTCATTGTTTCTCTTATTCTTAGTCTGTTTTTGTTTTTTTTTTTTTTTTTTTAAGGGATATTGTATTTCTAACTGTATATTGACACTTTCGGTTTTTGCTAGTTTTTCCCATAACTATCATTTTAGTTTATTGTAATCATAATTTAATTTGCATTATGGTTCACATTGACACATCACACTAAGAAAAAAAAATCTGCTTTCTGATTTCCTAGGTAGAGACCCGTGCTTGTAAATCACAAATTGCTTTCTCAGTGAATCAGGTCAGAAGTGGCTGATGCAGCACTTGGCCTCCACAGATGCCCAGATGCCAGACCTTTACAAACAGGTTGCCGCCCTACCAGTTTCAGATTTGTATTTATTTATTTATTTTTATCAGAAACATATTTTATGAAGAGGTCTGTACCTGTTGATTGGATTGTCAGGTGCTTTGCAGACACATTTTAAAGTGTGGATCTTACTGTATGACACTGGTTTGCCTAACGTTTTGCTTCACTGAAGTGAAATTGGTGTTTTTCTATGTGGTGGTGCCCAAGTGAGTTTGTGAGGGCTGCAGCAGTTTGGGCTGTGACTGAGCAAAGTAGTTGAACACATTCTTGATTTTAAAGAAATGCATAAAGCCCTTGACTTCAGTGAAGGATCTAAGAGTGCACTCGACTCGTTTGATGAACTGGTGGTGTCTGATAGTGACGCTCTTCTACATTTTTAAGCAGATTAAGACTTCTTTAAACAAACTTGAAAATTAAAAAAAAACTAAGCTGGCTTAGCTAACTGCCATTCTCCAGTTTATTGTGACAAATTCTAATTTCCTTGTTAAATAACAATTGCTTCAGCCAGAGATAATTAACTGCAGAGTTTCACGCTAGAACGGATGGAGTGCTTCTCCCCTCCAGCTCCCACCACACCACCCACCTGCACAGGGTCAGGCCACGGGGTCCCTCGGCATGGAAGGAGAACCCTTCATGCTTCTGCCAGCCTTGAGTGCTACATAATGATTTGCTTAACTGGTGTCAAGCATCGATTGCATATGCCTTTAGCCGAATAAAGGAAAAAAAAGTCAAGCCTACAGGGAGTCGGGAGCTGTTAAACAATAAAACTGTCCTCACATTGAGCAGCGGTGCTAGAACACAATGGGCCTTTTTAGAATTTGAAGCAGAGCATAAGAATTAGAAACCTAGCTACTGTAATAAGCTAATAACTTGAAAGCTTAATAGCTGTTGATTTATTTAGCGTAGCTAGCAAGTTTTGTTACAAAGCGATGCTTCAAAGAAGGGCTTAATACAGTCGACAGATGAGATGTAATAGTCTTTTTGTTCCATTCCTGAGGTGGCTTTAGAAAAATACAGTCTTCAGTGTACGGAGGATATCTGAAAGGCTTTGAAACTCTAAAAAAAAAAAAAAAAAAAAAGTCTGAACTAGAAATGCCAGTTTTGTGAAAGCTTTGATAGCACTGAGAACCAGTTATAAAGCTCAAGCAGTTCAAGCAGTTTCGCTTCTGGAAGTTTTGGTGATATTCATTTAAAATATTTGTTCAACCAGAGTATTGTTGAAACTAACTTTTCTTAAGTAAATATGAATGTTGGGAGTAAACACTGAAAATAATGCATTTCAGGGGAGACATCCAGCTGTCACTGGTTTGTATTTTGCTTTTTTTGTTATTGTTGGGTGCTTTTTTGTTTGTTTGCTTTTTACTTTTCACTGAACAACTAAAATATACAGAATTCTCATGTACACTACAAAGATTTGATGAAAAATGATAGGCTTAGAGACCACCTTTGGGATTTTGGTTGCAAAAAAAGAGGAGTTGCAAAAAACAACCATTATACTGTGAAAGGGGAAAGAAAAAAAAAAAAAAAAACAAAAAAAAAAAACACAAGGAGATGAGTCTGATTATTGGAAGAACTTTGTTATTTTCAGGTGTGCTTTGTCCATCTGTCGTCTACTTTTTAGCCCCTTATTCTGAACCAAGACTATTGAGAGAGAGTTCTCCAACACTGGGGAAGAAAATACACAAAATATAAAGTGCTTGCTCACCTAGAGAATGATGTAGGTCATTTCTGGTGGATGTTCCCAGGGCTTAACATGTACAGGGGTTGATAATTTCCACTATTGTTCTTTTTGTCTACTAATACTAGAATGCAGCACAGAATCCTAAAAGTTGTCAGAGAATACAGCATACGGTCCTTTTATTTACAGAAATGTAAGATCAGTGCTGTGCAAACACTTACCCAGATATCTCACAGTACTTCATGTAGAAAAGACTCATGAAATTAAGCTGTGTTTTAAACATATATTTTTGAGAATATAGTATTTTCAGTGATGATTGTGTCTCTCCCATGTAGTGTCAGATTTATCCTAATAAGCTGGCTATCTGCTACATTACAATTAAAAGCTTCAGATGAAAACTGGAAGAAAATATTGAGATTACAGAACAGTTTAATGTATGTTACAGATTACTGAAGAACCAAGGTTCATTTTAAGCTGCTTTTCATACTTTGTACTACTTGAGGTTGTGCTTTAAGAATATTGTCTGAAAGTGATAATTAAAATATAGTCTGCTTCCATCTGACTTCTGAGCACAGTGAAAGTTACTTCAGTTCTTAATCAAAAGGAAAGATCTGAGAGATATCACTTAAGTGTGCACTTCAAGGGCACTGACTGTTAATTTGGGGGGTTAGTTGTACAAATTGGGTTTTGCTAGCAGCTTTGCTGTGATACTGAGTATAAGGTTGTTAGTATCAAAATGTAAGCTATCCCCAAACAGCATGCAGAATGGTGAGGAGCTTTTTGTTTGTTTTTTAAATAACAAAAGTTCAGTGTCAGGAGCAAAGATAGCATGGTATCATGTCATATCTTGTGTACCAAATGGGAGGAACAACTTCTAACATAAAAGGTAATGTGAATCCATATTGAATAATTATGTTTCTTTTGTTATTTCATGGTTGTGTGTTGTTTGTTTTTATAAACTAACAAAGTAATTCAGAAGGTTAAATGATTTCTTCCTAATAAGGAAACCAAGGGGACTGATTTATCCATTTATAAAATCAAAACACATTTAAATGGAGATGGTTGATAAAACTGCACGCACAGATGCTTCTTATTTTTCATTTCAGTTAAAATGTAATTATATTCTCTAATTTGTTTATATTAGTGTAATTACTCTGCAGGAAAAAGATATTATCAGGGTACAGAAGTTAGAACTTTAATTACAGCATTCATGTGTGTACGGAAAACATACTGTCATAACTCTTTTATAGCAGGGTGCATAGTTTTATCGATTTCGTGCTGGAAAACCAGCCAAACTTTTCAGTCATTTGGATTATAGATAATTATTATCATAGACATCAATGTTCATCAAACATTAAGGTGGTTGGGGTTTTTTCTTTTGGCTGGGCAGCAAACTCGCAAAGAAGCGCAAGGATGCCATGGGAACCACCCGACAGGAAATGACACACATGGTGAATGCAATGGACAGAAGTTATGCTGACCAGAGCACCCTGCATGCAGAGGATCCCCTTTCTATCACATTTATGGATTCTCATAACTTCAGCCCCAGATGTAAGTACAACAGTCAAAGATATTCCAGAGAGTAGGTTTCCATGTAGGAACATGGAAAACAGTTCTATTTTTTTTATGAAAATGATTCTAATCTCCAGGTTTGCTAGAAGGACAGGTATATGCAAGGGTTGAATAAGGATATTCATATGTTATCGGTAGTGGTGTATGGACAATTATTTAAATATTTTTATGTACTTTCAGTATGCATTGTTGTTCCGGGTGAAAAAATGCATTTCATAAATGTCTCAAATTCTGAAATAGTTTTCCTTCATGAGGACATTTAATACCAACATGTTAAATATTACTGCATAACACCATGTCTGTAATGAATAATAATCTGAGGTCCAAATTAATTTCTTTATTTTGGCAGTAAGGATATTATAACAGAAGGAAACATTGACAATTTTCATTGCTGTTTGTGAAGTTTAGGATCAAGCTTGTTAATATACCAGCAGATTTTCTCTATATTTGTATTTCTTTATTGTAGTCTTGTCAGATGTCTGGTTTTGACAAAGTTTGGCAGTTTGGGTTTCTGACTGTTAAGTGTCTGGGTTGTAGCTACCACTGAAAGTCCAGCCTGCCTGCCTTCCAGCATCTGCTCTATGGCTTACACAAAAGGGAGATACTCCACTGACTGTATCTCTAAACAAGTTCCACCACAGAGCTGGCAGTAACATGACCTCATGGCACCATGTACTTCTGGGCTTGGCTTTAAACAGTTCTGAGCAGTCTGAGCTGCTTCTGAACTTTCTATCTTTTGGGCATGGCACCCCTTCTCCCATCTCCCTTCTCCTGTCTCCCGTACTGCTTATGATGCCTCTGCAAAACGCACCCCTTAAGGCTGTTAAATTATTCCCTGATTATTTCAAGTAAAGTGGAGTTTGGAAGAGGGTTATGGCTGTTTATTGAAGCTTACCAAACTGCAGAACTGCAGAGTGCTAACATTTAAAGCGTCTCATAATCAATTAAAAATGGTAGGTTAGTGAGTTTTTGTGCACAGTTTTAGCTAGAACTGTTTGAAAATTCCCCTAAGTTTGATGTCTTATTGGCACTGAAATTCACGGAGACAGCTTTACAGTTTGATTTGGCCTAAGTTATTGTGGATCCCAGGCAAAGTATCCATCAGGAACCTACATGGCTATCAGTGAGCTGGGGCTGCCAGGCACTTGGGCAGCCTTCTGCATGGATCAGCCTGAAGCCAAGAGCCCACAAGCCCCAGCCACTGCAGCTGTCCTGGTTGGTTGGCAAAAGAGTATGGTGCCACTGTTTTCCAGCTTCCTAGGTATGTGATTTTTGGGGTGTTGGAGGATTCAATTCCCCAGACCATCATCTGTTCTGAGGCAATGAACTATTCAGGTTTCCAGGGTTTCAGCTCTGGGACAAACTATTAGACAGATTGCTTCAGAATTAGAATTCCATTTTGTCACAGAGCTGTTGATATTTTATTTTTTTGTTCCACATTGGAACAAAACCAAATTCTGGATTCTGACATTCCTTTCTGAGACAGCGTATTTGTCTCTGCACAGTTCTAGTTATAACAAATGATAAAATTCTGTGCATTTTATTCAAACATCTACATCTGTGTATCTGTGGTTTTCCTATAATCATTAAGAGCAGTATCTTTATTATAGCACAATTATTTAAAAAAAAAAAAAAAAAAAGCTATTAACTGTAAATATGCATTTTTTTTAAATTACTTGGAAGACTTTAAAGAAATTCCATTTTATTTTGAGATGAGATATTCAAGCATTACATGAGTGAATGGGTTTAAAAGGAAAGGACCTGGTTCTATGAATACAAACCTTTATTGTGAAGAAAGAACAATAGTGAAGGAGGAGCCCTTTCAAAAACTAAATTGCATGTAATGCCTTCTTTATTTCATTTCAGTAAGATCTCTTTGCCTTTATCATTACATTTCTGAAGTCCAAAATCACTGCCTTTCGTTTCTCTTTTATTCAGGATGCATTCTGGAACTCTGTATTCATTCTGTGTTTTTTTTTTCTGTTGTAACAAAATTAATAGGATTTAGTTATCACTTGGATTTTTTTCTCTTTAAGTATGTTGTTTTTATTCTTAAAAATACACAAATTGAGGGTAATGTATTTCTTCATGAGCTTTGTTTTCCTACAGTGCCCAATGATCCACTTGTGCCGACAGCTGTGTTAGGTGAGGACCGTAGTCCTTCATTATCCATTCCTGCATGAGTTTCCTCTCCTTGCATGGTTGAACATTGAAACAGCGTGTTTAATGTAAAAGATAGCTATGCTGTTGTCACAAAATAACTTTACACTCAGTTTATCAATTTAGAATTAAACTGGCACTGCTTTTAGAATAAAAAATGTTTTATGTTCTCTTTAAGAAGTTATTCGTAGTCAGTGCTAACTGAAGAATAAATAAGTAAATAGATAAATTGAAAATGCTGAAACTTTTCTCCCTAGAACATTGAAATGGAGTTCAGATGAGCTAACATGTGAAACTAGAATTCTCTTAACTTAATAGATACATTAAAAAAAAAAAAAGAAAAAAAAAAGATCTGTATTAGTATTACTTGGCACCCAAAGCTTAATTTTCTAACTGTTTAATAAAAAGAAAAATATAAAAGGGAAAAAACATCTATAAAATCCAAGAGAAACAACTTCATGCGTTGGTTCTGTACAAATATCCTTGTATTGCTATATTAATTACATGTTTCAATTGACCTTAATTAGTAAGCTTCTCAACTTTGTGATTACTTCAAAAAGAGCAACAGATGTTGGGAGTGGCCAGGCTGTTTATTTCTATGCCAAATCTAACACTGTAAACATTTTTTTTAAGTGTTGAGTTTAAAACCAAAATGCAAAAATAAAAGTGTAATTTGTACCCAGATTTTTAGTATGATAAAGACAGTGTGCAATATTGAGTTTCAGTCAGTTGCTGAGGTTATTTTAGGATAAAAGACAAATATCAGGAAGTGGACATGAATATAAACTGAGGTTGAAAGTTAGATTCCTAGAAGTGAAGTTTAAAGGGATGTGGAAACAATTTAATCCTTCCTCTGTTTTTAGATGGTTTAGTATAATTACAATCTAGACTGTTTCTGGCAATTGATTTTGCTATTTGTTTTAAGAATTTGGGACCAAAACTCTGTTTTCTGATTGAGTACTAGTTAGTATTAACTGAGTATTATTACTAATCACTCCTAGTTTTTCCCACTCCTAATTTTTAATTGTCTAAACTAAATCTTCATTGCTGGCAATTTACCTATTTCCTTTTGAGAGACTCAAAAAATACAGAGAACTGACACACTCCTGTCCTTGTAAAACAGTGTTTTATCTATTAAAAGGGTCATACATTCTCTGTTGTCTCTTCCAGTTGAGTTAGACACAGTTCTTTCACTCTTTATCTTGTAGTTGACGTTCTCTAAAAATTTTTGTCGTTCTTTTCCTCTGAACACTTTCCAACCCATAGCCTGAATTTTTAAATTGTGGTGCCCCAAATCAGGTACAGCTCTTAGGAGATGTCTCAGTGCTGAGTAGAGTGGAATAGGTACTCCTACATCCTGCTTAGTGTCCCTGCTACCTGAACCATGTATTGTCTTGTGCTCATGTAGTTGACTTGTATTGAGTTATCCTCTAAAATCCCAACTATCATTACCCTGTTCACTAGTCAATTTTGTAGCTTTATATCGACTTCCCTTTTCCACACACCATATGTTTCATTTTTTGTTTAATCACCTTGATTCTTGCATGTGTCCCAAATAATCAAGATAACTGTGAAATTTGATCCTGTAATTGCAAACTGCTTGTGCCCTCTGCCCATATACTCAGGGCATTTTCTATCCCATTATGCAAGTTGTAGGTAAAGATACTGATAAAGGAGGAGCCTTTGCAGGTATTCATTTCAATTGTCTTCTGAGACTGACAGCAAATCATTATTTACTGCTTTTTGAGTGGTCTTTGGTCTTTGCCAAGGTAGTGTGTACTCACCATGTGGGAGATTTATCAAGCTGTATTCTGCCCATTTCTTTTTGGTAATGTTGCAAATGGCATTCTCATTAATATAATAACAGTTAAGCATGGTTAGAAAGTCTATGACCATCTGCTTGAATTTTCCACTTTAGACCCAAGAAAACCTAACCAAGGTTTAACAAGTTTGTGAGGAGAGGTGAAATGTCACAGGTGCCTGAAAGAGCAATGGCTTAGACTCAGTGATCCTCAATACTTACTAAAATTACATCAATCGATTTACAGTTTATTTAAAAACAAGTCTGTTCCTGTAAGGCCTTTCATATCCTTTAGCTTCATTTCAGGCTCACACAAGTTACATAGATACGGTCTGGTGATACTGAATAAGCTATTCCTAACAGTTCATTTGGGCTTTGAGCATATTGCAAAGGCCAATCTGCTGCCACTGTGTTGTGGTAGATAACCAGACATAGGCATCTGTGAACAGCAAAAACAAGGGATTAACTGAAGAACAGATTAACAGTCCTGTCTGTGTTTCCATCTACTGGTAATGGTGTTTTGGGCATGAGAGTCTCCTGCTACAAGCAAAGCAATGCTTGTTGGAAGAGGTAATATTATTCATTACAGGGACTGAAACAGTGAAAAGAGGTAGACAAGCTTCTGGGCACACCATGTAGAAGGGGTTGGGGTAGCTAAGATCACTTGGCATGCTTCTTCTCCACATAACTTACTTGGCCCAGCATCACAACACAGTTTTCCTCTGCTTTATTTAGAGATGAGCAAAATTGTATGGACTCTAAATTATAGAAAATTTTATTTTGTGTGAAGCTGTTTTCATTCTGTAGCTGTACTAGATGTCTTTTTCTTCATGTGTATCTTATTAATGCCACACTCCATTCTTTGTACATTAGCACAGAGTTAGTGTGACAATTTTGCTTTTCTCAAGTCCCTATTGCTATACTGATAGCATAATATGGCCCTTGTATTTTTAAAACTGCTTTCATTGTTGCCTGTTGTGAAGCTTTAACAACTTTTAATGCCATCTTCTTTTAGTCATTTTCTAATATTGTCCTGAAATAAATTTCTTATGTTCTGTTCACTCATTGTTTTTTTGCTGCTTCAATGGGTTAAAGTGCCTATTACTGGTAAGTATACATCAAGGAATGGGGGAAACTGAAAATCCTGAGGTGGTTTGAAATGTGTATCATCTAATATGTGTGACACTACAATAAAGAGTGACTGCTGTGTGTCACTCACATTATTGAGCAGTTTAGTGAGGCATAAATGTACTGAAATTAGCAACTTGTGTGACAGTTCAAAGAATCGGGTTTCTTACTAGGAGATCTCATTTTGGAAGGCATTAACAGGTTTTGCACTGGCAGAATCTCCCTTGGGGAGTCCATCCATCTCTCCCCTCTTTTTTTTTGTTTTTTTTTTTCTTCCTGGAGTTTTAATTCCTGAATCCTTTGCAAGGGAAATGGTAGACTGATTGCAAAGAAATATGCGAGTGGTCAGGTATCCACTGCTCGTTTCTGTTGCTACACTCCTAAAGGTTTCAACTACAATTTTTCTTCTTCTCTAAATTCACCTACATTGCTGATTGCTAATTTAAAAAAAAAAAATGTTTCACAGAAGAGACTGACTAAATGTCATCATTTCCTCAAGTTTTGGTGTTTGGTTTTGATAAAAGAAACACAGGACGATGAAGGAGACTGTTTATACAGAGTAAAAATTGCAGCTCAAATCAACATACCCCCAGTTTTATTTCTCTACTAAAATATCTGAGTTAAAATGACCACTCTGAAGTGTTGATTCTTCTTCCCAGATGGAGCTGATGTTCTGAAGCTGTAACAAAATTGCTTCAGTTTTTTAGTTGGATCTCAATTTACTGTTTGATGGCTTTAGACAAATGATGTGCTGATACCACTACAGAGTTATTCTAATTTATTCTTTAAGGTGTAGTATTTTCAATGATACATATTAGTCATTAAAAAAGTTACTTTTGGTGATCGAGGCTGGAGTTCCCAAGAACATGAATGTCATAAAGTTTTGTAGCTCCAAATAAAATGCCCTTCAGGCATCTCTATTGCAGAATGAAGAATAGCCAACTTTTGTATGTGTTTGCAGTTAAATTATTTTATGTACTTCCCAGGATTTATGTACTGGGGAGTAAGTACTTCGCATTCGCGGAAATTAGACATGTTTTTGAAGGAAGAGACTGAAAATAGATCTTGATATTTATAGCAGCAGGTGTTATTGCCCCATGGGTACCTAATGCATTGCTTTCTTGTGAACGCAGATGAAAATCATAGCGCAACAGCAGAGTCCAGTCGCCTCCTGGATGTTCCTCGTTATCTGTGTGAAGGCACAGAGTCCCCGTATCAGACTGGGCAGCTGCACCCTGCCATCAGAGTGGCTGACTTACTGCAGCATATTAACCTGATGAAGACCTCTGACAGCTATGGATTTAAAGAGGAGTATGAGGTGAGATCTTTGGTGGTTTAACTTGCAAAATATTTTGCTAGCAAAAATCCCTTTGAAAGCTGCAGCCTTTTGTTTACATTGCATTACAAAAGGGTGCAACTAAATGTAATGGGATTAAGTGGAAAAAAAAATAAAGATAAACAGGCCTAAGATTCCTTGGTATCTAACCCAAAGATGAAATAGTAAGTGGAGTCCAACGGTTTGAGTCATTACAAGTGCCTGGAAAAAATACTGTATGTATTCTACAGGGCATGAGAAGACAAGCCCAGATGAATCTTTTTGACATATTGTAAGAATTTCCACCCCTCTGTCACTGCTTCTTAGTTGAAATGCTGTAATTAGTTATGTGAGTTTTCCTAGCCGTCTTCCATGCAGATCTCCTGGATCAGGTTAAAGTAATGATTTAGCCTGGCTGGTTTTGCCAGAAGCACAGACTGGAAGCACTCTATTGTGGCATCTCAGTAGGGCAATACTGGGGCTAAACTCCAGCTGAGAAGCAGTAAAGAAGTGCCAAGGGTAGAAACTTCCTGAATTTCTAATTAGACCTGCCTGAGCAAAGATAAACCAAAAATTCCCAGCACTGGAGGTAGATGAGTACAGATGCATTTTACTTCTGATCGGTGAATCTGTTTCTGATTCTTTGGAATTAGAATATCAGGCAGTGCATACAGTAAAGATGGGAATGATACTGCCAAGGTTGCATGCAATACAGCTAGGTTTAAAATGAGTTTTCTATGAGTAAGTAATCTCTTCTGACTCAGTTTTCAACCTTCTCTCCTTTCTGCAGCTGTCTCTACTGTAACATAAGAACTGGAATAAATAAATATGTGATTTTTAAAAGAATATTTTTCTCTTTTCCTCTCTTTTACTTAAATACACTTCGTTACACTCTGCTTACCTTCAGTGTCAAGGACTGCTGGGGGGAGGGTTGTCCCTGATCCTATATCGGGTGTTGTCCTGCTTACTACTGTCTCTATTGCTATGCATAACATCTTTGCTTTGGCTTGGGCTTCTGCGTGTGCGTTAAAGTTTTGTTTCCGTAGCTGCTCTATACTTCCTGGAGCTAACTTGTCCCGCTCAGGATAAAAGAACATCTGGAAGGAAGGAATAGTATAGACCTGCAACAGCTGTAAAATACCTACAGGCAATGAAGAAAAACCCAAGGAAGAACAAAAGCTTCGTCTATCACTACTGAGAGATCAGACTTTTAAGAAGAGTTCGAAAATACAAAATAATTTTGCTAGTGGTTAGAGGGAGGGACATGAGTAAAAGCAACACGACCACTAAACATTGGCAGAGGAGGCTTCCAAAGTCTCTGTAGGAAGACAAAACACTGTGCTAAGCAATGTGAGAAAAGTAATGTAATGCTGTTGAACTGAGGCTATATATTATGGTGTCTTGTAAGAAGGGTGATCAATCTACCTGTGTTATCTCAACTTGCAGTTGTTCATCCATAACAAGGGGGTCTGTGCATGTTTAGCCTCCCAGCTATTCCAGGATTTGAAATCTGGAGTCCCTCAATGACTTGCCCATTGATCCATAAAAGTCAAAGGGAGAGAGAGCCTCCCTGCCTCCCTAGATGTATTTCTGTACCATGGTGCCGTCTGGGTGACCAGAGCAGACGAGCAAAGCTGAGCTTACTTTATGGTAGAGAAGTTCTTTTAAACTGTTAGTTTTGGAAATAAATTAATGGTCGGAATGTTTTCTTTCGGAACATTTTTATTTATAGAGTTTCTTTGAGGGGCAGTCAGCTTCTTGGGATGTCGCTAAGAAGGATCAAAACAGAACAAAGAACCGCTATGGAAACATTATAGCATGTGAGTATCAGTGTGCGTGGTTTTAGTGCTAGACATAGCTGTGTACTACCTGTGCTGTGCTCTCTCTTGCTTAAAAAGTCTCCAGTGGCGTACCTGCATAATACCCCAACCGGAGAAGGATGGCAGTGCCTTTTCCAGGATTTTTATCCTTCACAGTTCAACTTTCGTTCTTTTATAACTCAGGCTGAATTTCACATATGCGTCCCTGTTGTAGAAGCTGTGGTAAGCATATAATAGCGACAAGCTAGCAGTCATCTGTTTGTTAATTCCGCAGTAGTTTTCTTCAGTTATAATTTATTTCAAGTAATTCTGACAGCTTCAAAACTTTTCTGTTTTATGTGGTTTGTAGTTGGTATGTCTGAACTGCAGTAGTTTAAAGCTGATGAATAAAAGATGTGATTAATATCAGAAAGTTCCGTCTCTTGTCTTTAGGCATAAAGTTTCAATAGTTTAGATTCACCCTCTGAGGTAATGAAATTTGGTATTGTTTTACAATTGCATGGGAATGAAGCTATTGGAGAGGTCCCTGAACTGGTAGAGTTACCTTCATCAAATCAAAAGTGTGTTGCTAACAGCTACTTTGTGACTTCCTTATTTTCTTTAACATGTCAGTATGAACTTGAACGGGCTGGGGCTGGAAGTAAGGAAACAGTAATCATTATTTTTGGATTTCTAGATGTTCATCAGTGGAGCTGATTTTGAAAGGGACTTTGAGCAAGTAACTTTGATTCTTTGTGTCTTTTCACCATGTTACACTGGGATACCTTTCAGCTACAGTTAATGAAGTTTAATGAATGTTTTTGAAGTAATTGGAGACCTCAGAGAAAATGACTCTTTGTAATTCTGTGTAAACACTTACATTTAAGGGTTGTAAATTGTAAGGTTCTTATGCCAGCTGATTTTGGTTTTCTAGAGGGTTCTCCATAATATTTTGCTTTAAAATCACACTTCAAAAAGGCACCATAACCACTTGGTTTTTACAGATGACCACTCCAGGGTGATTTTGCAGCCTGTTGAAGATGATCCATCTTCAGATTACATTAATGCCAACTACATAGATGTGAGTGGACTGCACAGCTTTCTCTCTCAATTTGCTAGCTTCTCTATGTGAAACTTTTGCATGTTATGCCTACAAATTTATTGAAAGCTTTATTTTATTAAGAACAAAATGTACACTTTCCTTGTTCTACGTCCTAGTACTCACTGACATTGTTGTGCTTTCTTTCACATCTGACTTTGGTTTGGGCTGTAGATTTGGCTGTACAGGGATGTAAGTACCACTATATGTGAATAACAGCATCCTATTGTAAATATTTAATATAAATATTGTTATTAATTAGTTTGCTCTTCTATTTTATCATGAGATAACTATGCATGCCTCATCTAATTTATCTCATCTGTTTATTTAAAAAATTTCCTTTTGTGTGAATATTTTTTGTACGTATTTTGAAAAGTTAATTCAGACTTTTAATGTAGCTCTGAATATTTTTAGATAAGTCAGGTGAATCTGTCAGTTAAAGAAAATTTGGTGTTCACTTTTTTGTTTGTTCATTTTAATGATGATGATTTTGGCTACTAGTTTTTCTTTTCCCTTCCTCATTTATATGTGAGAAGGTGGATAGTATGCTGTTCTGTAGTAATTTAAAAATGTACCTGTGAAGTAGATGTTTGGCAGTAGATCTGTTTGCCAAAAAGGGAGGAATTATGGCCTCTTGTGTTGTGTTTGTTTGTTTTTAACAACAATTTAGTCAAACTGAATATTTAGCTGATATTTTTCTTAAGGTGCTACTTTAGGTATTACAAAGTATATACACAAACATACATATATACATGCGTATTTTAATGCAGTAATCTCCTCACTTCTTCAGAAAATGTCTCAAGTTTAAAATTCCATACTTTTATTAAAATGTAAATTAAAAAGAAACTGATATGAATAGGAAATTTGAACAATTTCTGCCATGTTTTTTGATTTACAAAATAAAACTTTAACACTTGAGTAATTAAAGAATTGCGGTATTCATAATAATTCAAAGGATACTGGAGTGGGTAGTACAAGTGTTTTTAGAATACACAGTTTTGGTTATTTTCCTTTATAATTGCACCTTACTAATTTTTTCCATCCTCTGTTAGTTGATAAATTATCTAGACTCTCCAGGGTATAAGGCTTTAGCTCCAGGTATATAGCTGTTTTTTTATTTTGATATTTTTATATATTTTTATATGGCAATCTCTGAAGTGTTAGGCCCATGATATTTTGCCTGGGGCTTTAAACAGATAAATTCTCACAGATATGTAGTAATTCCAGTTCCTTGAGGATTTTTTTTTTTTCTTATTTGGAAGTAAATAAGATCTCATTATAACCAGACAGGAAGGCAACAAGTTAGAACTGGCACTCTGCAATTTTAAAGTGACACTTTTACCTTCTTCTGGAAAGCATTATCAAGTGCAAAGGAGGGTAACACAGATTCCACTTCAATAATTTGAAGCTGGGGCTTAATATCAAGGACTCCGTTAGAATTTTTTTTAGTACTTTGATGCAGCCTTCATCTCATCTGAAGTCAAGAGTAGGATACTCAGAAGTCTTTTCATAAACCCAAGAGGAAGGTGTTCTCTGTCTAGACAGGATAATGAAGTAGTCCATGGGAAAGGATATAAACTCCTTGGGTACAATGAAATCCTTCAGTTTAGTAGCAAGAATTGAGTACTGGGAATCCAAGGGCTCCTGAGCCTGATCTCCTGTAATGCAGTACTTGATTCAAGTGGCTTAATAAAACTGTACCTTAACAAAAAGGGGACAACAGGTAATGGTTTTAAACTAAAAGAGGGGAGATACAGTTTAGAGGTCAGGAGGAAATTCTTCACTCAGAGGGTGGTAACCACTGGAATAAGTTGCCCAGAGAGGCTCTGGATGCCCTGTCCCTGGAGGTGTTCAAGACCAGGTTAGATGAGGCCCTGAGCAGCAACCTGATCTAATGTGTGGATTCCCTGCTTATGGCAGGGGGTTGGAACTACATGATCTTTGAGGTCCTTTCCAACCCAAGCCATTCTATGAAATAATTGGTCCTTTCACATTTGCACATTGTGAAACTTCGTATTGTCTTCTCACCAGCAATATATATTTTCTTCCTCTTTGTAGCTATTGTTGCTAGTATTGGTCAAAATACATTCTCAATGACTTCCTCAAGAGGTGAATCCATTTGTCTTTTAGTTTCTATGCAGACATTTGCTGTTTAATGCTGTGTGGTACAGCTAGAGTTGGCATATACCCAGATAAGTGGAAACCTGGTTGTGTAGGGTTGTCTATTTACCTCTCTCTCTATATATATATGTATGTGTATATACTCATGTGTATCATGTGCAGTGTAGTACATGCACACTTTGTGCAGTAGCGCAAAATATTTTGCAGATGATTCCCTTGCAGTAAGGCCTTGATTTTGTGCACATGCATTGCAATAATTTTCTATTTTGTAAGAAGGCAAAAGATGTGTATTTTTTATTTTTTTTTCCTGTTGAAATTGTTGGGAGCACTGATTGAATATTGAGATAATCTGGTGGCAAAGACAATTTTTACTAAATTTTAAACAAATGCTCCATTTTACTCAGCTAGGAAGATAATGCCGAGGGAGGATGAGATTTTAGGCCCAAGGGACCTGTCTAAAATTCTCCTTTCTGGTATACTATGGTGTCTGTTTAAGTCGGATGTTGTTATTTTCATTTTATTTGTTGTCATTCAAACCTTTTCAGCATTAACAGGTTTTTTTAGGTTTTGAGCTTCATGCTGCTCTTAAATATTGGTCTTTTCTGAAAAGGTTGTCTAGACATAAGAATTCTGTTGTACATTATGCTTTTGTTTTCCCCTCCCTCTTAGTAATATGATACTCAGACTAACTTGTATTGCTGTTTTAGGGATATCAGAGACCAAGTCACTACATTGCAACCCAAGGTAAGGATATGGCTGCTATTAATCAAACCTAATAAATGCTCTTTGCAATGTCCAGCAGAATTTTGCTAGAATGAAAGTAGATGAAAATAAAGTATATCCAATATTGTGAGTTGTCTTTTTGTGTTATGGTAAATGAACATAGTATTGCTCAGTTGGAATGTGAATAAATGCACAAATTTCACTAATTTGTCATGTTAATTAGATATTGAGCAACTCTTTAAGTGCTAAATTCAGCTAATAAAGTCACTAGCTACTACCATGATTTCCATTTATGAAGATGAATAGAGAAAAGAGGCATGTGGACAGAGAAGAGAACAGTTTCAACCTGCCTCGGGGACTTTTTTTCTTCCCATTTTGCAATATATTATTTTACTGTTAAGGATTTTGTCCATGATGGAGATGGTGAAGATAATAATGATAAATTAAACGCTGTCTCACTAAATCTGGGTGAAGTAAGGCCAAAGAGGGACAAAGCCTCTTTGTAGAAAGAAATGAGAAGAAATGAAGGAAATCATAGTCTATGAATTAAAATAAAAATAATTAGATTTAGGTGTGTCATTATTTGATCTGTGAGTACAATCAGATAGCTGGCTGGAAATAACCCATTATTCATGCTCTTGCTTGATTGTACATGAACACAAAAATGGGCAAACTAAACACTTGTTTTAAAGCAGGTTTTTTAAATTTCTGTCCACAGTTTTTTATTTTTGTATAAATGCGGTTTTAACTGGAATCTCTATGGCAGTTGTATTTTACTACATTTGTATTTTACTTCTATTTTACTAAATGTCTGCACATTGTAGTGTGTACAGGATACACTTATGTTGCTGCCTTAGTGTGCAGCCTCTGATCTGGCGCATGAAGGATCATTCTTGAGCCCTCAGATGTATATCATGCACAGTAAACATACAGTACTACCGCATTGTGGTCAGGGAGCTGTTTCCGAGATGTAACAGGGTAAAAGCTACTGCCCCTCAACTGAATATGTCTCATCTCTGCAGCAGAGCAGGAGCATACCTTAAATAAGTGCTCCTTGTTCGCTTCATGGAAAAGTACTTAAATTAGTTTAAATGCCCTTCAGTGGGAAGTTTGTGCTTCAGCATCTGCTCATGGCTGTGTGCTTTCCTGGGAGCAAGATGGTAGTGCACGAGGTCTGTGCCACCAGCCTCACCACTGGTATCACCAGCACCTTGGTGAACATCACAAAGAAATTCACACTTAACACATTATTTAGTTCATGTAAAGCAAACCTAGTGTAGATGTAGTTGCACGTTACTGTGTCCTTGTAGTTTTCAAGGCACTTCCAGTGCTTCATTTCTTTCAAGTGGTAATTCAGTTAAACTGAGGAGATTCAGCACTGGTTAGAAATAACAATGTAGTCTAGAAACAGGTGTGATGATGTGGTTTCATGAAGCTTTCATCTTTGAACAAGTGCATTTGTATGTGTCAGTTCTGTAAAGTTATGGATTTTATTTTTAGTGTTTGCTTTGTCTGTTGTTTTGTTACACAGTTGTATCTGGCATTTTTCTTACAGGTCCAGTTCATGAGACTGTGTATGATTTCTGGAGAATGATATGGCAGGAGCAATCAGCTTGTGTTGTGATGGTCACGAATTTAGTGGAAGTTGGAAGAGTAAGTTTTTGTTTCACTTTTCTTTTAATGCTGCAAGCCTCAAGAAAAACTTGCTGACAAAACATACCACTAGCAGAATGTAGATGAGTCTTGTGAAGGACCACCTTGCATCCAGAGAACAGAGGAAGGGGTCAGGTTGATAGTCCACATGTTGTTGCAGGTTACGGTATTGCATTAAAACAAAGCTAACTTCCGAAGAGCCACCACAGATAAATGAAGCTATGCTGGGTTCACTTAGTGAAAAATCGTCTGAATCCAAAATTTGTTTTTTTGCAAAACAGATTTCTATATTAGGTCACTCAAATGAACACAGCTAAGTATACTGCTGAGAAAACGTACTTCTATATCAGTGACTAGAAACCAGCAATTTACAGTTTAGCAGTAACACTTTCCTCAGGGAGTAATATAAAGCATCTGGGATTACTTGCAACAGTTTGATTACTGATATGAAATGCATCCCAGTTAAACATAAAGTGAAAATGTGTTGCATAACTCAGCACTAAAATAAATAATAAAAAGATCATTTTAGAAATGAATTTGATATCTAACTACAGCCACGTAAAGCAGTGTAAACTCCTTGCAGCTAGTGCTTTACTCAACAGAACCGTTATCCATGACAAGTTATGTGAGTACAGTTTCATTTTGGAAATGTGTGAGGTAATGCAGTATGTGCAGTAATGTATCCTCAAGCTTTTATTTTTTTCTTGGGTGTAAAATACATCCTCATTTTGTATTTAGGTCAAGTGTTACAAGTATTGGCCTGACGACACTGAAGTTTATGGTGACTTCAAAGTGACTTGTGTAGAGGTGGAGCCCCTGGCAGAGTACGTCGTCAGGACCTTCACTCTTGGAAGGGTGAGCACATTTTGAAAGGGCTCAGCAAAATATTGTTCCCTGGTAGCAAGGAGTATGCTTGCACATGTTCCTGTGGGATATGAAGTCCCTCTGTGTGGTTAACAGGCCCACAGTGTGAGCAGCCATATCTCACTGCGGGTGTAATGTGTTGCATCAGGGCTATCCAAACATGCATGCCACACTGTGATTTAGATTTGCCAGAAACGTTGACTGCTACCCTCCCCTCTGTCACATTCACCTTTTCTCTGTAGCCAAATTTCTGAGCTGAGCTCAAGTACTTGGTTTTGAATCCTGCCTGTCATTCATCTCCATTCACTCTGCCCTGAATGCAGCTGAGCCAATCTCACTTAATCAAAGAACAAACTCTGTAAATGCAAGATATGTGATACAACTGTGGTCTTCTGATACGTCCTTTTACTTCCCTGTGTATGTTGCAGGTCATTGTCTTAATTAGCAAAACTTCTGAAAATTAATGCAAAATGCATCTATGTATATAAAAAATACTTAATGAGGCAAAAACTAGCATACTGTAGTAGCAAAAGTAAGAATGATTAACTTCAAAATGGAAATTAAAATACAATAACGCCTTTACACTTTGTATGTTCTTTGCTTTAAATAATTGGTGAAATAATGAAAATGGCATGTAGATTCTATCAGTGGTATCCATTATTTGAGTCAGAGGATATCTTGTCAATGAAATACTTTGAAATTCATAACCTTTTTTTGCCTTTGTATTACAGAGAGGCTACAATGAAATCCGTGAAGTTAAACAGTTTCATTTCACTGGCTGGCCAGATCATGGAGTTCCTTACAATGCCACAGGCCTGCTTTCATTTATAAGGAGAGTCAAATTATCTAACCCTCCTAGTGCAGGACCTATTGTCGTCCATTGCAGGTGTGTAAAAATGCAGTAGATTGATTTTTTCCACATATGTATATGATCATTTACAATAGTCTCTTGTGAAGCATTCATCATTTTGAAATATTTTTGATTTTGTTGTTTTCTTTTTGAATTGCCTGAATTCACACTACAGTAGGATTTGGCTGTCTAAAGCAGGTTTTGGAAATAAACAGATACTAATACTGCTTTCCTAAATAGACTAACTAGACATCTTCTTTCTAAAGAACTGCACCAACTAAAGCATATTAAACTCCAGGCTATCTTTTTAGGTAGCCTACAAAAATTTTGTGACAGCATTCGAGAAGTGTAGATACAGCTGCTTTGATAGCTTGGTGTTGTATAAAGTGTCTGAACAGATTATTAATTTACATCTAAGTAAACAAGTATATGAATGAAGATGGAATGAGGTTAGTGGCAACAGACACGCAGTGTTGTTTCCTGTGCAAGTTTTGCAAGGTTTATGTTGTTGGGACATAGTCCTTTCACAAACAGAATTTCCTTTCACTGCTGTGAAATGTTTAATTACATTCTATAGACAGTTACTATCCCTTTACAGATTTTAAAATTCACTGTGCAAAATTCTCTGTGCTGATGTAAAAACAAATCAAGCAGGAGTATTCTGGATAGCGTGCTGCCTAAGCCAGTTTAGTGTTTAGCTGATAAAATGGACATTTTAATTTCTTACTGTAATGTATCACTTAGAAATCATCCCTAGTCTTATTAATAGGGACAAGATCTGTCATATTTTTGAAGTACATCTTAATTATTTTCCAGATTTAAGTTTAATTAACTTATTTTATTTTTTTACTTAAAGTACTGATCTAGGTGATAAAAGGAGAAAAACAGATTTAAAAAAAATTTTTTTTTTTGATGTTGTGTAGTGAATCAAATCTAATGGGAAATGGTTATTTTGGGCACATCAAAAGTTTTAGAAGACATTATGAAGAGAAGGAGAGAAGATAAATATTAGATAGTGGTTGTGATGAAGAAGAACTGAATGGCTTTGTAAAAATACTCTCAGTAATGGGTTTGTAGTTGTTTTAATGGGACTATTCCTAACAGTATTTACTGATCCTTTTAGTGCTGGTGCTGGACGCACAGGTTGTTATATTGTGATCGATATCATGTTAGATATGGCAGAAAGAGAAGGAGTTGTGGATATCTACAACTGTGTGAAAGCCTTACGGTCCCGTCGCATCAACATGGTACAGACAGAGGTACGGCAGTTTTCCTTCAAAGCTTTCTGAAACGTGCTTGGTCAGAATTTCACTGTTATTTGGCAAAGAGCAGACAGTGCTGAGGGGTTATTATCTCCTTTGGGAGGCAATACTCAGTACAAACAGTGCCCAGAGCCAGGGTTGTACAACAAACCTGCCAGCTCTTTCTGTCTTCGTACAAGTGAGTGCCCACCTAGCTTTGTAACAAAAGGAAAGCAGAGAGGACTGTTAGTCCTACAGTAGGTCTGTCTGTCACTTCTTTCCCAAGCTCCACTAACAGTAATTCCAGGAATCCCAAACTGAAGCTGGTTACCACCGTTTTTGGACTGTCTCTACTCCCTTTATCCATAAATTGGCTTACCTCTGGACCTTTGTATACATTTCATCCTCCCTTTTCAACTCGTCTTTTATTTGCTTTGTTAACCCAAGCCTTTTTTTCCTATTCTGCCCCTCTTGTATTCCATTATGCCTTCAGCAGCCCCCCAGAAAAAACATTGCCATAGTGTCATAGCTCCCATTCTACCACCTGATTATCACTGAGCTGCCACAGAAACTTGGTTTATTGATCTGTATTAAGCCCAGTTTTCTGAACTAGTTCACCATCTCACTGTCCTTCATGCAGACATCTCCCTGAGAAGTTATTTCACCTGTAATGTTGAATGTGACTATGTGCAATTCTCTGCAATTGGCAGCTATGCATATCAGTGTAGTTCACTGCAGTCTTTGTTCTGTGCTGCAAGGCATGGCTGTTATGGAATGAATAAATGTTCCTGATCAACTAATCCTGCTACAGGACCATTAATCTTTGGAAAGTGTGTGGAGTGAACTGTTTCAGTCTGACTACTTCAACCATCCTAGTTTAATCAGCTGTTGAATGTGAATTAACAGCCTTACTACCCTTCCTTACTCTTCCTCTCCCTTTTGCCTTTTACCTCTCATCTTTTCTCTGAGATTCATACTTATTCAGCTAACTGGAGCTGCATAATGGAGTTGCAGCAGGTTCTTGTGATGGTCATCTAGACAATAGTGACAGCAATGCCTCCATAGTGATATGCATAAGGCAGCACAAGCTGTACAGCAAGAATACAGCTGTTGTCTCTGGATACGTGCTCTTGTTATAGGCACATGTTAAAGTTTGTGCTGGATAGCCTCATTGCTATCCACAGGACCTAGGTAAAGCTGGATCACTTCACACACCTTGCTGTATAGACATGATTTATGTCTATTAGTAACTTTAGAGGTGAATAAATACTGTAAGTGCTGTGTAAAAATTGATAGAAAGCCTGACTGAAATAGGAATGCAGTTGTCTAGGACTCAGGATTTCTCAAGAAAGACAGAAAAAAAATAATAATGGAAAGAAACACTGTTCCTATTGAGATATGTTTATGACTTGCCTAACTACTAGGCAATGGGTGTACTAGCTTGCATACACACACAAGGAGAATCAGCTTGCTAATCACAGGTAGTTCTTGAAGCAATTTACACTTTCTGCTTGTGTCACAAGACTGAAAGCTTTTTCCGGGAAGAAAAGAAAAATGAAAAAAAAAAAAAAAAGTAAAGCCAGCAAGTCAGTGGCATACATACAGAAACCCACAAGCACCACAAGAAAATTGACACTCTGCTCTCCCCCTCCCCCAGTTGCTATGTCTGCGTTTAACTTATGATAAACTTAACTGATGATAAACTGGTTCTGAAGAAAACATCCTTGTTAAGTGCATCCGAATTATGACAAGCGTGTGTTTGTACTAAAGCAATTTTTAATGTATTGATGGACAGGCACTACCTTGACTGAGTTTTACAGTATGCAGAAGATCCGTTTTTCCTAAAGGAAGGAAAGATTGGTTGCTTTTCAATGACAATAATTTTTGTTTCTTTGCCTAATTTGGTAGGAGCAGTACATCTTTATTCATGATGCCATTCTAGAAGCTTGCCTGTGTGGGGAAACTGCCATTCCTGTCTGCGAATTCAAAGCTGCTTATTTTGATATGATTAGGATAGACTCTCAGACAAACTCTTCACATCTCAAAGATGAGTTTCAGGTATTTGCAGTTCCTACTAACTCTTCATGTGACAATATTTTGTGTGTGTGTGTATGGATATTTATTTTATTTTAATTGAAAGGTGTTTTTTATCACATTTATAGTATTTTGTCCCTTACTGGTATTCCACAAAATAAAAAACACCTTTTTGTGCTTTGTGAAGTTTTAAATATGAAATACCCCTCTTTAAATAAAATTTCAGTAAGTACTTGTCTGGAATAAAGAGCACTGGTTAGGAACCAAAGAGAGCGTTAGCTTGCATTGGCACAGCTAAGGCATAGCTTGTTTGGGCTCCAAAGGATCCTCTTTGTTTTATTCCTTTTGGAGGGGATGGTGTCATGTGGAAGTTGTTCGATGATATGTGAAACACCTGTTACACCTGCAGTTTAATGCCCTCCAAAAGCTCCAACACAAGCATCAAACAAATAGGATCTCTTATTTGCTAATGTAACTTTGCACCCATCAGACAAATAGGATTTGTTTATTTATTTGCTAATGTCCAATGTCTGTTTGCTAATGCCTCATGTTTTCCCACATTACAATATTTTAAATTAATAACTTAGAGACTCTTGAGAGTCTGCAGTCTTGAGAGTGAAGTCTGTCAGGTCAACGTGCTAAAGCCAGTGTCCTCTCTCCCTTAGACCCTGAATTCTGTCACCCCTCGCCTGCAAGCCGAGGACTGCAGTATAGCCTGCTTGCCAAGGAACCATGACAAGAACCGCTTCATGGATATGCTGCCACCTGACAGATGTCTGCCTTTCTTAATCACTATTGATGGGGAGAGCAGCAACTATATCAATGCTGCTCTTATGGACGTAAGAGACTATCTCCCTTGTCTGTGTAGTGTGCCATGAAAAGCTTTATAATATGAGAGAAAATGCTGGTTTAAGAAAGGGTAATTTTTTCATACTATAGTGCCCAGTGAAACAGTGCTAACAAAGAAAGGTGGGGGCACGGGTAGGAAACCCCACCAGTTTGTGTTGCTGGTTCAGAAGTTTTGTTATAATTAGTTGTTTGCACCCTTATGAGACCAACTGGAAAGCTCTCCTTTTCAAGAACATTACATAAAGCTCTATTCTCCAGCCCTCCTGATCCCAGCAGCATATAAAATATCTGCTGTTTGTCTGCAAGTAAATATTACCTACCTGAGCACAGAATCATAGAGTCATTCAGATTGGAAAAGACCTCTAAGGTCTTCTAATCCAACCTTTAACCTAGTACTGACAAGTCCACCACTAAACCATGCTACTAAGTTCTACATCGACATGCTTCTTGAAGACTATATCTACATGATTCTTGAATGCCATATCCCCTTGTCTTATCACTTAGTGATTGGGAGAAGAACCTGATCCCCACCTTGCTACAACCTCCTTTAAGGTAATTGTAAAGTACAATAAGGTCCCCCCGAGCCGTCTTTTCTCCAAAGTGAACAACCCCAGCTCCCTCAGCTATTCCTCATAAGACTTTTCTCTAGACCCTTCAACAGCTTTGTTAACCTTATTTGGAAAAAAAAGCATGGAGTTACTATCACTAGTTTATGAGAAAGGCTGTGTACGTTGGAGCAGGAGAGACAGAGAATCACAGAGTTTCTAGGTTGGAAGAGACCTCAAGATCATCGAGTCCAACCTCTGACCTAACACTAACAGTCCCCACTAAACCATATCCCTAAGCTCTACATCTAAACATCTTTTAAAGACTTACAGGGATGGTGACTCCACCACTTCCCTGGGCAGCCTGTTCCAATGTCTAACAACCCTTTCGATAAAGAAGTTCTTCCTAAGATCCAACCTAAAACTCCCCTGGCACAACTTTAGCCCATTCCCCCTCGTCCTGTCACCAGGCACGTGGGAGAACAGACCAACCCCCACCTCTCTACAGCCTCCTTTAAGGTATCTGTAGAGAGCAATAAGGTCGCCCCTGAGCCTCCTTTTCTCCAGGCTGAACAAGCCCAGCTCCCTCAGCCGCTCCTCGTAGGACTTGTTCTCCAGGCCCCTCACCATCTTGGTTGCCCTTCTCTGGACCCGCTCAAGCACCTCGATGTCCTTCTTGTAGCGAGGGGCCCAAAACTGAACACAGTACTCGAGGTGCGGCCTCACCAGAGCCGAGTACAGGGGGACGATCACCTCCCTAGCCCTGCTGGTCACATTGTTTCTTATGCAAAGAGGAAGAAGAACAAAATGTTTCTTTGGCATGTTTGGGGATAGGGTAGTGTTTTATTGTTTGTATTTGCAGTTGCAGATCTTTAAAAATCTTTGGAGCTTGAACAACAGAAGTACCATTGGGGAAAAGGCTAATTGATGGGATGAATGGAGGTGAAGCTGCTTACAGTGTCTGGTAGATAAAATAGTTCAGCACATGTGCTGTCAGATACCTGCCTGTGTCTGCCATAGCATTTCCAAAGTTAGGGGCCTAAAGACACTTTTACAGTAAATACATAAATAAGTGGCCTGGTTTTCAGAGCATCTCACTTTCTCAAAAATGAATTAGTCAGAAACTGTGGTATGAAGAAAAGATGCTGAAATAAAATGGTAAATAGCAACAAAAATTATCAGGACTGAGTGGTATTTGTCCTGGAGCTCTGCCTGAGCTAGTGCAGGAAGCATTTATCTGCTAGCAAGATACAGTTCATAATCTCACAATTAGCTATTGTGCTAGAATAATAGAGGACTAGCATTTGTGAGACCAATCCATTAGAGAGTCATAGGGGCTGAATGGATGAATTTGAGTAGTGAGTAGGATTTTGGTAGTAACCAAAATTGTTTAGAATTGCAGTTAAAATTACATTAAACACCTGGATAAAATTGATGTGATAGGGACCAATGAACACAGCTGTGTGATCTGGGGAGAAAAGAGGACAATGCAGACAGAAAGGCTGTGTGGCAGGAGGAATCTGAGTGTGTACCAGTATATGGCAGGCAGAGATAGAAACCAAGCAATGTAATAATGGATGAGCAATCAGAAGCAAGTTAAGGACAGACAGAAAAGATAGTACTAAAGGGAAAAAAAAATGCTGAAAAGCAGCACATTACAATGAAGACATATAACAAGGTTTTGAGAACAGGGTTAAAACTTTGGATAATAGAATTTTTTTCATGCTCTTTTTTCTTCTGACTTTTAATGCTGATTCATTTGGAAAGGGGAACCCCACTGCATTGGGAAAGGAAAGGAGACTTTCCTAGCAAAACAGAAACAAAAACTTTCCACATTTACTTGTCCCTATGTTCCCACAAAAAGTTGTCTGCTTCCCAGAGTGATAGCAAGTATTCTGCCTGCTCTTTTTAAAAACGTGGTCTTAATCTTAATCTCAGTATGTTCTCTTGTCTCAGGAAAGACCAGAAATGATGGGGAAAAGGGCTAGAAAAACATCCTCTAGTACATGTTTTATTTCTTAAAAATATAAGGGAAGAATTGACAGGTGATGTTCACAATTTGCTTCTTGGGCAAACTGAGGAAGTAGGACACAGGCTGTGTGTCCATTCTGCTCCTTCAATGTGCTTCACACATTAGGAAAAGATAGCAAACAATAGGAAAAAAAATATCACCCTCCTTGTTCTGTTGTCAAATGGGTACTGATGCTAAAAGTTTTATTATCTTCACAATTTACAGTAAGTAGAAGAAAAAAAAAAAGTTTTATTTTTCCTTTTGGGCCTCACACTGTGCTCTTTGAGGGCATGTTAATACATTGCATATTACAATCCCTCATGTCAATCTGAAAGCAAGCAAGGTCATATACCAGAAGTGGTTTAGCTACCCTACTAGGTCTCTGTGCTAGACTAACTTAATCTACTTATTTCAGTAAAAAACTGCTCAAGTGCTACTAGCACAGGTGCTAAACACTTAATGTGGGGATCTCTGCATTGCAAACAGCAGTCCCAGTACTTCATCTTCAAATTGGCCACTTAAATTCCCATATGCCTACAAGAGTATTCACCATTTTACTCTGTTTCTCAGATTAACCTGTTGTTGCTTCCTTGCCAGTTCATATCTGTATTCCTTCACTGCAGAGCTCTTCCGTGCGTAGTTGCATATCATCTGCAAAAAACTTCTATTCTCTCCTTTTGTGTTTGCTGCTAGTAATTCATGTACTGCAGAGGCATAGCCCCTTTGCCTCCACTTGTATCTGAGGCAACCTGTGCAGGGCTGGAAAGCCCTATTTGCACTTGTGTATTATGAAGCATGCAGAAAATGGAATCCTCTGAAAATAGTATTTTGCTGTTTGGCCTCTGCTTTCTGGTGGAAATTAGCCCCAGTAACTCTGAAGGTCGGTACTGAAGTCCCATAAAAGTTGCCACCAGCTTGACATTGAGTCCTAGTACACTGTAAGGCAATGCTCTGCTTCACTCCTCTCTGGCTCTTGTTGCTGGAGTCTTCTTTCAAACTAGCAGCGCTGTCTATGGAAAACAAAATGTGAAGAGTTCTCTTGCAGAGGAATTAAAAGGTTTTAGTTTGCTGCTGCGCTGAGGAGTTCTTCTGTGACAGTTTGCTTGAGATATTCTTGGGGCAAACTCCTTAGTGAACAATAAAGACTCTGAACCATGTAAGAAAAAAATGGGATCTGTGGTTGTGGCACTGAAACAGGACTTGGGGATGAGCTTAGTGTCCAGGTCAGCTTCCAAGCTCACATGTGGCCTGGTGTAAACAGGGTGACTTTCTGAGTCCTCTCTGACCATCTTTGCAAAACAGAGAGCAAGTTTTCTGCTGGGTCTCCATGGCACAGTGCTTGGAGTGGCATGGACCAAGCTTCAGCTCAGCAGAGTCCAGCGGAGCCCCTTCAGTTCCATCTGCACATCTGAACTGCAGGAAGACATGGCCCATAACAGGAGATAGCAGACCTGAGCAGAGCAGCCTTTTTGTTCTTACTAGAGGCAGCAATGTTATTTTTAACATCAGCTTCAGTGAAATCTGTTGTAATTGATGTCACAGCTTTGTTCTATTTATACTTTTTTTCTGTTGCAGCGTTTGAGTGGAAGTTATGAAGTACTTCCTCTACCAATGCTAATAAAATCCTTTGCCTTTGCAGAGCTACAGGCAACCAGCAGCTTTCATTGTCACGCAACATCCTTTACCAAACACTGTGAAAGATTTCTGGAGATTAGTGTATGACTACGGCTGTACTTCTCTTGTCATGTTAAATGAAGTCGACTTAGCACAGGTTAGTTTGGGGCTTGAGTTTTCCATACACTGTCATGTACTTTAATTGCTCTGAATCCATTACATGATCAAAATGTAGAGCAGTGCAGTTATTTTACAGTTATTCTGTGGCTCTGCTTTACAGCAACTAATTAATACTGGTAAAAAGCTAGATGCAATGTCTGCAGTGGAGCAAGGCAATGCTCATATTGTAACTAAACATTTAACTGTACCCATTTTGCTCTGGCACAGGGCTGCCCGCAATACTGGCCCGAAGAAGGGATTCTGCGGTATGGTCCCATCCAAGTGGAATGCATGTCCTGTTCAATGGACTGTGATGTAATAAACCGAATTTTCAGGATATGCAATCTAACAAGAGTAAGTATTATCATAACAATATGTAACTGTTGTTAACACTCTCTGGACTCTTATGGTTTTTAATTTTGAACAATAGTCAAATATTAATGTTATTAAGACATCACCCAGAAAAGAATGTAGCATCACAATCTAATGCTAGCTTCCAGAACTTTTCTACAGCTGCACATTAAGCAGAGAGAACGGTGAGTGATAGTTGTTCTGTAATGTTCTTCCTGATGCGTATGAGAAGGATTCTGTTTGGTGTTCTGTGAAAGAGGTATCCACATAAGTAATATATGGTGACAGGCATTTAGTTCATACATTTCATATGACCTTTTCTGTCCTGAATCAGAAAATGCAGTACTCAGGGTGGTTATATCACCATCGCCTTCTCAGTTTGAGATACAAGAACCACACACCCTACAAAGTGAAGTGTGAAAACACTATGAAAATTCCTCTAAAGAACTCTGCATCACTGTGCTTTGACCTAAATTTGTCACCTTTTCTTGACTTCAGTACCAATGCCAGTCTTGCTTTCTCGTCAGTTCTTTCATGCATTGCACCATCTTGTCTTTTTGCTGTCCCAAATTGTTTCACACTGTCACAGCATCTTCTCTAGCCCTGTTTGCCAAGGTGTATCCTCCTCTAGCTCACCTCTATAAATTACTTACTAATGTTGCATACAGGTAAAGAGTTACAGATGCACATGATGCAGTTGTCTATGCGGTTAACCAGCAATGCCTAGTTAACTACTACTTCTTATCATTACTACTTCTTATCTTTCATCTAATACTGAGCAGCTCACCATCTAATATTAGATAGTGACCACCTGTGGTGGTTTTTTTACCGTGCTAGGCAGCTGAACTCAATCACAACCGCTCTCTCACTCCCCCTCCTTAGAAGAGGAGGGGAAGAAGTAAAGGAAGGAAAAACTCATGGGTTGAGATAAGGATAATTTAATTAAAATGAAAAAAATTTATATTAAGGAAAGATTATTATTAATTCAACAATTTAACTAAAGGGAAAAAAGGGAAAGCGGAAAAGGGAGGGGGAAAGGGAAAAAAAAAAAAAGGCAAGTAAAAGCTGTGTGGAAGTGCAGAGGAAAGAAATTACTCTCTACTTCCCACAAATGAGCGATGCTTGACCACATCCTTGAAGGACCACGTCCCTTCTCCTCAGGGCTGCTCTCAATCCATCCTCTGCCCAGACTGTATTTGTGCTTGGGATTTCTCCAACCCAGGCGGAAGACCTTGCACTTGGCCTTGTTGAACCTCATGAGGTTCACACAGGCCCACTTCTCAAGCCTGTCCAGGTCCTTCTGGATGGCATCCTGTCCCTGCATTGACTGCACCACACAGCTTGGCTTGGTGTCATTGGCAAAATTGCTGAGGGTGCAAAGGTGCACTCAATTCCATTGTCCACGTCACCAACAAAGATGTTAAACCACATCAGTCCAAATACTGACTTTTGAGGAACACCACTTTTCACTGATCTCCATTTGGACATTGGATCACTGACTGCAACTCTTTGAGTGCAACCACCCAGCAAATTCCTTACCCACCAAGTGGTCCATCCAGCAAATCCATGTCTCTCCAATTTAGAGACAAGGATATTGTGCAAGACACTGTCAAATGCTTTGCTCAAGTCCAGGTAGATGATGTCAATTGCTCTTCCCCTATCCACCAATGCTGTAACCCCATCGTAGAAGGCCACCAGATTTGTCAGGCATGATCTGCCCTTAGTGAAGACATGTTGGCTGTTGAAGAATAGGTGTGGGCAAGGCACAGATTACTGTGTATATAAAGAATTATTTATCTTCATAATTTTGGTCACACTGATTTTTTCCAAATACAGAGATCAGTTTGCATGTGGTTAGTATTTTATCCAAACCCTTTATTTTGCTTATATTCAGAGTTAAGAAAAACATTTTTAGCTCTTCATACACTGTTTGGAAACTACAGGAAGCAGAGGTGTGGAGCACACTGGTAAATATTACACTACATCAATTTTTTGTTGTATGCTGAGATTTCCTTTTTTGGGGAGTAAGAGAGGGGGGAGGGGTTCCTTTCTTATTTTCACTTATTCCATTTCTTTTTTACTGTGGTTTGATTTTCTACTCCTCTACTTCTCTTTGTTTCCTGTGTATTTTGCCTTTACATCTTATTTCTAAACATCACAGAATCACAGAATGGCCAGGGTTGGAAGGGCCCTCTGAAGATCATCTAGTCCAACTCCCTGCTGAGCAGGATCACTTAGAGCACATTGTGCAGGCTGGCATCCAGGCAGGTTTTGAATATCTCCAGAGAAGGAGACTCCACAACCTCTCTGAGCAACCTGTTCCAGTGCTCTGTCACCCTCACAGTAAAGAAGTGCCCTCTCATATTCAGATGGAATTTCCTGTGCTTCAGTTTGTGCCCAATGCCTCTCGTCCACTCGCTGAGCACAACTGAAAAGAGACCAGCTCCATCCTCTCAACACCCTCCCCTCAGATATTTATACACATTTATGAGGTCTCCCCTCAGTCTTCTCTTTTCCAGGCTAAACAGGCCCAGTTCTCTCAGGCTGTCCTCATATGACAGATGCTCCAGTCCTCTGGTCATCCTATTAGCGCTCCTCTGGACTCACTCCAGTAGCTCAATGTCCCTCTTGTACTGGGGAGCCCTGAACTGGACGTAGTACTCCAGGTGTGGCCTCACCAGGGCTGAGCAGAGGGGGAGGATCACCTCCCTTGACCTGCTGGCAACACTCTTCTGAATGCACCCCAGGATACCATTGGCCTTCTTGGATGCAAGGGCACATTGCTGACTCGTGGTCAGCCTTCTGTCCACCAGGAGCCCCAGGTCCTTCTCTGTAGAGCTGTGCTCCAGCAGGTCAGCCCCCAGCCTATACTGGTGCTTGGGGTTATTCCTCCCTAGGTGCAGGTCCCTGCACTTGCCGTTGTTGAACTTCATGAGGTACCTCTCAGCCCAACCCTTCAGCTTGTTGGGGTCCCTCTGAATGGCGGCACAGCCTTCTGGGGTGCTCTATTCTTCCTATTCTCTTTGCACTATTCTTCCTTTTCAAAAATCCACATTCCTATTCCTGTTCACCTGCCTTGGCTCCAAGAAACTGAGCAGACTATTTATTTTTCCAATAATCGAGGCCTTTCTTGTTGTCATAATTCTATTCAAAACTCTTCCCATGCAGCATCTAACACATGGAAGGCTCAGAGACTATCAGCAATGATTATAATAGTGTGGCGAAAAGGGAAGACATAATTTAAGGAAAAAGGTCATACTTGTGCACCAATATTACTTGTTTATTTCTAATGGGGTCAGTTCATGCATGGGAAAGTTTAAAACTGAGCCAAAGGTATGCCTCTTCATTTCTGTAGGTCTCAAAATTTAACAAATGTTTTTTTGTTCATTACTGGTGCTAAGAGTGAAACCTCTTGACAGGCAGAACCCTGGACATTTAGTCAGGATAGGTTGCAATACTGACTGATAAACTTTGATGTTATCTTCGATGTAGTTACTTTTTTTACCTTTTCTCCTTTTTTTTGTTTGTTTGTTTGTTTGTTTGTTTGTTTTTTAAATCTTTGTTGAGCCCAAGGAGTATGAATTAACTACAGACCTATCATGCAATGTATACATGTTGTAATCTGTCCACAATAAAAACACTTAGGTATCATATTACTTTTATATTTTGGTTTTCTAAACCAAAATGTAAGGGTGCCCTATTGACCTAAACCTCTTTGATTTCCCCTCAGCCACAAGAGGGCTATCTGATGGTGCAACAGTTCCAGTATTTGGGATGGGCTTCTCACAGAGATGTACCAGCTTCCAAGAGATCCTTCTTAAAGTTAATCCTCCAGGTTGAAAAATGGCAAGAGGAATGTGAAGAAGGGGAAGGCCGGACCATCATTCATTGTCTGTGAGTAGTTTTGAGAAAGTCAGTTGCTACTCTTCAGATAAATGTGTTTAAATTGGTTCATATTTTAAATTCAACCAATATTTTAAAGGCAGTATTATTGTGTGCTTATTTTTGTGTCCTTGTTGCTTAAAAATAAAAGAAAAACAAAATGTATCACTGGTACTGTAGGCCAACCTTTGGTCAACTTTCAGGTTTGTATCAGGTCAAAGTACCATGGCTATGAGTATTTTAGATATGATATTACAGTGATATTGTGCATTGTCTCCCCTGTACATAATAGCAAGTTTTTTCAAGTGGAAATTATTTACAGATGATTTTCTTCTGTACAGTTTGAATTTTTGTGGTAAGAGGAAGTATTTTATGCTGAATAAATTTGGCCAAATGCCAAATTATTTTTTGTGTACCTCTTGCATATCTTGTATTGCTTTTTTTTTTTTTTTATTAAAACCTATTATTTAGGTTTTTAGATTGAAAGATACAGATATAAGAAATGTAACAAAAGTTCTGTAATGTGATCCTAAAAGTACTGTTGATAAATGACCACTGACTACTTATCTGAGTAGTCTAATATTCTAAAAAGAGTGCTCAGTTCATTAAATGTATTACCAGTAAAATTTCATGTAAAAAAAAAGAAACAGTTAGGGGGTTTCAAAAAGGCACTGTCTTTGTCTACTTCAGCAGAGGATGATCAATCTCTTTCCTTTATATTTATATTTATATTTGTACTTATATTTGTATCCATATTTATATTTCCTCTAGATTTAAATATAGAGTTAAAATCTTAGAAATTAAATTACACATTTCTCCTTTTTTAAAAAACTGCTTCTGTGTATATGTTTGGAATTACCTTGTAGCCCCTTTCTGCCTGCCCCTTCTCAGTATACCTGGAACTTTGTGGCTAATTTAAACTTAACAAGAAAAAACAAGTACCTGAATTTCTTTGAAGTGAAGACTAAAATAATTCAGAAGTGCCCCCAGAGGTCAACAAGATACCAAATCAATGATGCTTTGGCATTACTCTGGCTAGATAACCCTCATATTCTAACACAATTTAAATGAGTCTTCTTCCAGAAGTAAATGGAAAACATTGTACTTGTCATTGAGCTTGGTTTTTAATTTCTAATACCTATTTTAACTGGGCTATAGCATAGTTGGATGGCATGGTGGGCTGCAAGGGCAGAATTCAAGTTACTGAGAACACAGTCGGAAACACCAAGTGTCTCAGACCAAATGCACTGGAACTGCAAGGTGATTGCTAAAACCCAGTCTCTTTGTGGGAGTTGCTTGTGCTTACCAAGCGAAAGAACAGAAGTATGTATTGGATGCTTATTACGCCCTAGTGACATTTAATCATCTCTTCTTTGCATACAGAAATGGTGGTGGACGGAGTGGGATGTTCTGTGCCATCGGAATTGTGGTTGAGATGGTAAAAAGGCAGAATGTGGTCGATGTCTTCCATGCTGTGAAGACTTTGAGGAACAGTAAACCCAACATGGTAGAAACTCCGGTAAGCACAAGTCCATCAGGGTTACTTCAAATGGCCGGGGAGCTGGAGGCTGTCTTATTGTGTGAGCTGTGTTCTCAGTCCTGTGTCCATAAAACAGAGCAACCTTTGTGGAACTTCAGCTAAAAGAAGAAAAGGACCTGGATTTTGGCCTCCCATTGTAGTATATATGGAGTGGAGGCTGGTCTGATTCTTAGAGTAAGCATAAGGTTGTGAAATGTTACATTTTGTGTTGGAAATTTGTTATGTACACACTAGTCAGCACCATGAGAGGCCAGGCTAAGCATTTATGGTACTCATCTTTTAGTGGTACTGTTATTTTCACAGAAAACATTCTTATTTAACAGTGTGAACTTTAATCTCTCAAAATAACCTGGTCTACTTGACGAGAAGTTGTGGCATGTTGTGCTCACACAAACATCCTGAAATTTCACAAAACAAAGTATTTCTTCTTGGTAGGAATTAGCTGTAATGGAGACTGTCATGTTTTAATATTTAATAACAACTGCTGTTTTGGAAACTATACTGAATAATGGTAATGTTTGTTACTCAGATTTATAGTAGTCAAAATGATACCTCAACTTTAAAATCAAAGACTATTGGATCTTGTGTTTGGAAATTAATAACCAATAGAAGCCTAAATTAGCAAAACCACAAGACAAAACACAATATTTCTATGTACATTGCCAGAACTCAAAACAAATTTCACTTTTCTGAATGTGTGTGCATACAGCATGTCTGTCCATGTCATCACTTGAGTCACCAAAACTGAACATCATGGAAAGGGCTTAAAAAATGTCTTCATCCCCCAAGTAGATTTTTTTTCTCCCTTGTAGTTGAATGTGAAAGCAGGTTAGACAGTGTTTTGGTGCTTCTGCCATTTGACTCTCACACTGCCAGCAGCCAGTGTCACTTTTCAGCCAGATGGCTGCCTACAGCATGAAATTCAGGGATGCCAATTGAAATTAAAAATGTTTTGCAGTTTATGCATCCTGAAAATTGCTTCTGACCTTGTGAACTTACATATTGAGCAAAATGGCTGTAGCTGTGTTTTCCCACACTGCCCTTTTTCCAGGTGTCAGTGTTTGTTTAGTATCAAGTAGCTTCCATGGCACAATTTGCTTAATTATTGTGTATCACTTCCATCCATTGCTACTGCATAAATTAAAAAATGGTTAACATATTAACAGCTAGAACATATTGCAGCAGCAATAGCATTGGTCTAGGTATTGCTGGTTTAGCTGCAAATACTTTACAATCTGCTGTGCTATAGACTTCTCAGACACAACACATTGAATTGCTGCCTGGATTTCAGTTCACTGCTGTGAGGAAAACAGGTTTGATCACATGGAAAATTACTTGTGTCACTGTAAAGAGAGGCCAAGGTAGATTGTGTATGTTTCTGATAAATGATCTGAAAACTTATAGTTTTAAAATAGTCCTGAATTCCATTGTAGCTTTCATCTGCAGGTACTGAATTTCCGTAGTTACATGTTTCTGTGCTGTGTGGGTTTTTATTCAGAACTCTTGAACAGCAGCAGCTGTTGAGTCGTTAGTTAGAAAACAAACCAGGAAAACCAATATACAACATTGTCATGTGCCCTACATTCAGCAGCATGATCAGATAACAAAAAAGAGCAGCACAATAAAACCTTTAAGATATCCCCACCACTTCCTGCTAATGGATCACACTGGCTTACTTTGCAAACAAAAATAAATCACAAAAGCAGGTTTGTTTTGTTGTGAGGACAATAGGGATTGAATTTATTTCCTTGGTTTTTCTTCTTGCTGCCTTCTCCTCCCTCTTCACAAGTACTGGCTCTGAACAGAGGGATTATTAAGGGGAAACAATAAGCATGATGAACTTTTGAGCTTTAACTTCTCTTTTAAATGTGCATTCTCATCTCCTGTACCTTACATCATTACTACTGAAAAAGTGGGCTGAGCGAGTGCCCAGGGGAGCTTGGTGTCATAGTTCAATATTCCCCAGCCATCCAAGCAGCAGGCACTAGTTACCTGCTAAATATTAGCTAACTTAAATATAAATGGTGTATCAGAGTTGAGCTGCTTCACTGCAAGAATGCTCTGGCTGATATGAGAACTTTTCATGTCCGATAACCAGTTCAGAAGCTGAAAAAATCAGAGAAGCAAATCATTGCATTTCATGGTCAGGGTTTTTTTCCACTTCGCTGGTTAGGGTTAGTTTTTAAATCAGAGCTGGTAATATGCTTGTGTAATAGAGCGGGAAAAAAAAAAAAAAAAAAACTAAAAAAAAAAAAAAAACACAACAACAACAACAACAAAAAAGTCAAGCTTGAAGTTAAAGTTGCGTAGTAGTTGGCAAAATGTATTCTTGTTTGTAGATACTGTTGCTGTTTAAGGCTTTAGAATCTTGATTTTAACTTTTTCTCTGTTATTTTTTCTCTCCCCTTTAAAGGAGCAATATCGCTTCTGCTACGACATTGCACTGGAGTACCTGGAAACCTCTTAGTTGGAATGGATGTGACAAAGTTCACCAAATATATGAATCTCAATAAGCTGTTTTGACAACAGTTCTTGATCCTGTGAAGAAAGATTTTAGGGGAAGGGGGAGGGGGGGGTAAATTTTAAATGCAAAGTATTTTTCTTATGAAGTTGTGTATCTTAATAAAAGATCTCAATCTGTTTCTATGCTTGTATACAGTATCAACATTTAGTGCCACATAAATACTATTTAATGAAAACCAGAGTCAGAAGAGATTTGCGCAAATTAGGACTTTGTATATGCAAAGTGTTTGTATATGCAGCCGTCTCTCAATTACAGTAGAGCGACCACCTGTTGCATGTATCGATATTTCCTATATGGTATTAATTTTCCTTTTTTTTTCTTTTGATACATTGTTAAAGTACAATAACAGTGCAGATTGATAGTAAGATCCATTCTTTATACGTTTCAAGTGTTGCATATATATATTATATATAGTTTAAAAAAAACTGGCTTATTTTGTTTTAATGTGCAATGATGGCTGGATCACATAAAGATCTTTATAAGGAAACTTAAACATAAGCCAAAGACTCAAGTGTAAATATGTCTATATGGAGAAAGCACATGTATTTATTGTTTACTCGCATTCCTTTTTTGATGGCTGAAAAAAGAAGAATCATTTTTCTTGAAGAAAGTTCGTTGTTTTTTTTGCCGAAATCAAGTGTAAACAATTTTTGTAGTTTATTTTTTTGTATGTTTTAGTGTAAGTAGAAGACATACTTTTTATGCATAGACCAAGAAACATTGGTATAGTGGTTTTGTTGTGTACATGCTTGTGATTCAAATCCATGTAAACAGTTACAGAAGGTCTTTTACTGGAGGACCAAAATCAGAACATTTTGCTGAAAATGTATAGTTTTTCACATTTGCATTAGTTAAATACTGATCAAAAACAATATAAGGAAGGGTACAAATCAAAATGGCCTTGCCTATGACTTGCACAGCATTGGAAGAAATTTTTAAGCACCATTAGAATTTTAAGGGATTTGATTGTTTGAAAAATATTGAAGCACAGATCAACAGGAGAACTGCCAGGCAAATAGATGGCTCTACGCTTGCCCTTTGGGGTGAAAAGTATCTGTTTAGCAAATTGTAAAATTAAGCAATGTTTATTTTGATGTTTACGAACATGTAAGCTTTGCTTCCAAGAAAGCAAAATTTGAATAAACCAATGCCAGATTCTGATTATAGTTGTGGTGTACAAAATATTACTGTGCTTTTGCTTAGCTTGTATCCATTTGGTTGCAAGGTTTCCTATATTTTGCTAACTAAAATCATTCCAGTCTCTTTTTGGTCTTTTTTTAGAACTGACAGTAAAATGATAAGGTGCTTATAAATATTCTGTAAAGTAAGAGTGAATTAAACTTTTATTTAAAGATTATTTTATATTATTTCCTATTTTGACAACCTCTCACTGTCCTTGTTAAGGAGTAATTTTTGCCAGTAGACGGATACATTCGGATAAGGAAGATCTTAAAAGAAAATTGTATTATTTTTCACTTCAGAATTCCAGGGAATATTTAAAAGACTCCATATCACATGTATGAAAACAAGTACATTAAACTTCTTTCTTTCTTTGGGCACATGGAATTAGCCTTCTGAGTGGTGGAGAAATGTTTATAGAAATTCTACTTCTCACTTTTTTTTTTTTTTTCAGTATCCCCATCTGTATTGCTTACAGAACCACCTCTTCCAGATCTTAGAAGAATACATTTTCTTTTCTTGCACAATGGCCTGGAGGTGTTCAAGGCCAGGCTGGATGGGGCTTTGGGAAACCTGGTCTTGAAGTGGTAGGTGTCCCTGCCCGTGGCAGGGGGTTGGAACTGGATGGTCTTTAAGGTCCCTTCCAACCCAAGACATTCCATGATTCTATAAAAGCCACCAGCAGTAGTATGACCATGTGTCAGCAGCTCTGGCCGTGGAACAACCCACAGGTTTCAAGACTGATCAAAATCCTGCTGTTGGCTCCACTCTTGACGAAGTATTAGCACAGATATGGCCAAGTGGCTACATCCTGTGAGGCACATAGGCTCTGCTTTCCTCAGCTGCATGAAATGAAGACAAGATTAACATAAGCAGTAAACAGTGAGCAAATGGGCATCAAGTCAGAGTAGAAAGAGGTACAAAAGATTTCATCTGTGGAGGAATGAGAGGTGATTCAAGTTTCAAATAAGGTTAAATGAGTACAAGTTGCCAAAAACATGATTGTTCTGTACAAGCAGGTATTCTTTGCTGTAAAACTGAGAAATAATGACTTCAGTGTCCTAGTCTCCATAGTTGCTAGTGGAAGTGCTGATTGACACTTCTATGGCTTTGGTTCATTTACTTTAGAACAGTAACCAAAGACATAACTTAGGGATGTGTTCAAATTATTTGGGTTTTCCCTAAATAAGCAGATTGTAGCATCCAACACTGAAGGAGCATATCAGGCTTCAAGCACCTTAAATACATAGATGAGTCTAAAACAATGATATTTCTGTCATGGAGACTGAAGTAGCTAAAACAAAAGCTACTGAAAATAAGCGTGAGAGAGATTTTTTTTACTTTTTTTGCCTTCTGAATCTGTCTTTCCTGTTCGTAGTGACCCACCTCCAGCAGAAGCAGTTGTGAAGGGACCCAGTTGCTGAGCATTTATCAAGGTACTGAAAGATCAGTCTCCAGCTGGTTGATGAGATCCTAGCATTTATATTTCCTACTTTCTGGGTAAATGCTGTCAACAAGAAACTACAGTATTTAACGAGAATGTGCCTTCCTGGATAACTGTCACAGGCATAAATAAGTTTGAAGCTAGAATGCCCAGTGTATGCAAGCAGTTACTGCAATTTATTTTATTCAAGAGGTTACTCAGGTAATAGAATTGTATTGTTTATGGCAAGTCTTTTCCTTGCCCAGGATATTACATTAAAAACACAATATTCTTTGGAAAAATAAGAAAGTAAAAACTATTGCAGGAGTCTGCTATTTCAAATGGGTTAACAATTTCCAAAATCTAAGGTCTAATAAAGAAAAACGAAGAAAGCAATGGAAAGCAATGGTAGGCAAGTGCTATGTCATTGAGCCTCCAAAGTGAATTGAAACGTTAAAGGACAAGGGGAAGCCTGAGAAAAAATGTTGCAGACTCATTGCATGGCCAGGCCACCTGGACTGACAAATGACTGTATAAAAGGCCTTTTTAAAGCTTCATTCTGCTGCTGTGTCAGAAGAAACCCTGAGATCTTGAAATAAATGTAAAAGCTGCTTTTATAGTGCCCTGCTCTGTACTGAAAAGAAAAGTAACTCATTTTCTGCTGTACTTTCCTGTGTCACATAGAGGTCTGAATTGAGTTAAGTGATCCTAATCTCACAAAGGAGCTTTTGTGGTGGTTTATTGCTGGTGCTCTTCCTTTGTTAAACAGACAAAGGTCTTGTAGCCTCTGCAGAGCCAGGATAGTCAAGGATATCTTTGAATATTCACTTCTGTTTTTACCTTTTGGACTTGAATAATTGTTTGCGTCAGCTTCTATATACTGAGGGTGACTTTCAGAATATGCAGAGGTTTAGCCCTGTAAGTTTCCCTCAGCTAAATGCACCAAAACCTTTTCTTTATTACTATTATTATTTAACTAAAAGCTCAATTCGAACAAAATTTGAGGTGCAATATAGGAGTGTTTCTGAATTATTTTAAGCTTGATGATGTTTTTTCTTCAAACTTGAGTAAAAGAATAATGTGAGAGAATGGTGATGGTTGACAGGCATATGCATTAGTTTGCCTAACTTTCCTCAGAAATTAGTTATTTCCCTACTCTGGGGTTTAAGTTCCTAATTTATGCAGAGATTGACATGTATGATGACAGGCGCAAAAGGATGCTTACCTGGTAATAATGGTTATTAACTGTGGCTTGGCCAGCAAAAAACAGGTGGTTTTGTGCCTTGTTGAGATGCAAAAGCTTGATTTCAACAGACCCTTGTAACTCTTCCTAGTTTCCATCTGGATCAGAAAATAGTTCTGACTTCATGAATTATATCAAGATAAATTTGAAAACCCCATATGTTCAGAGATTCACAAACCCACTAAGTAAGCAGAAAAAAAAAAAAAAAAATACATTAAAGGAACAGCAATGAAATACCTCTTCTGAACCTGGAACCAAACTTTTTTTTTTTTTTTTTTTTTTTTTTTTTTCCAAGCTTTAGAGTATTCTGGAGCTTTTTTGGTAATCAGCACAAAATGTCATCTGGCAAAACACAGGACCTCCAGATTGTGATAAGATGTGCATATTTTTCTGCCAGGTGCAAAGCAATGTGAGCTCTTTCCGTTTCATGGTGGAAAACTTTGGTCTTTCTTATCTGTATCTGATTGCTTGTCGAACAGTAACTGAAATGACACAGTATTCTGCCGAGTCCCATTTTGAGGAAAGTTATTGTCTTTTTGCACTCCAATAGCAAACGTGAAACTGGAGATTATAGTATTTTTAGAGTTTATCTCCCGAGATAACCAGATTGAGTTGTTTTCTGTAGCAGACATAAAGACAAACTATGAGAAGTTTCAGAAAAGTTTTAAAAGTTGTTTGTTGTTGTGCTAGAAATTGTGCTTGTGGACTTCAGTCCCAACAGGTGAAATCCCAGTTCATTTACAGTCAAGGATGTAAGTCTTACTAGTCATGTTTCGTTAGCATTTCTGATCCGTTGGCTGTACCCATGAGCAGGCACAATAAATAGATAGCCCATCCAGAACAACACTCTGAGCTATCTGTAGGACAGAATCAGGTGCTTTAGCCTTTTTCCCCAGTTTCAGGATGAAGTTGTTATGAAACTTGCTGATGATACAGAATAGAAACACAAAATTGCCTCTATTTACTGAAAACGCTTGAAACCACCTGCTGAAGGGGTGTATGCATTCATTTTGAGTTAGGTAGAAATCATAGACTTAGGAGGCTGTGGCAGTGCTGCAATCTTTTCTGTTGCACAAAATTGTATCATTGAAGCTTCACTTGATGCAGTTTAAACTGTTAAATAGGTTGCTGCTTAGTTTCATCTTCGGAAATGATCAAGGTTTCCAGCTTACCTTGCATTAAGAAATACAGCAGTGTTCGAACAGTACTTCCCACAGGTCAGACAACTTCAGGGATGAGGATAAAAATGGAACATAAAAGCACCAGGGATAGTATAGGTTCATCTAATATTTCTCCTCCAGCAAGATGAGCTGGTTCAGCTAGTGTGACAGTGAGCTGTAATTACAGCTGTGAGAAAATAGCTGTGTGGTTTTGTCTGTGGCAAAGGCTTTTAAAATTTTCTTAAAAAAAAAAAATGAAAAGAGGGAAGAAGTGCAGTCTTTGTTTCTATTTCAGCATGCCTTCCTTTCAGGTTCTTGTTTACTTCAAATAATAACCTTGCTTAAAGTAGACCCTTTGTAGGATGTTATTCCTTTAAGTAGTCAGAGTCACAGGCTATAGCAGTCTCTGTCCTTGAATACAAGTAAGCTGTTAGTATATGGAATAAAGGGAGCATGTACAGATATGATAGATTCCTTAGTGCATTCAGTGAGGGACTGCAATGGGTGGAGGCCCCAGAAATAACCCTTTTACTTTTTTCATAAGGGTTTTATAATCTTTGTGCAAGAGAAAGAGAAAAAACTGTGAACTGTCTGGGACCTGCACGAGGATATGAATTTTGTTCCCCAGTTATCTGAGCAACAGTATATGAAGTACTTGTGAGTGTAGGCAGGATGGAGAGTATAAAAATCTAGAACAAATGGGGGCTTCCCTAGAAGACTACTTATGAAATAGATGGAAGAAAAAAAAAAAAAAAAAAAAAAAAAAGAACCCCCCAGCTCCCCAGTCAGTGAAAAAGTTTCAAATGTTGAGTGTATGGTATGCCTATAATCAAGTAAGGTTGAACAAATGGCTCAGGACACTGAGGATGAAAGATGTTGAGTAAGGGACAATAGCAAGAAAAGAAATGGGCAGTTTATGTGAGCATCTCCTTCAAGAAAGGAAAGATAGGAAGGAGTACGTGTCATTAAAGAAAAACTTCCCCTACAAAACAGGCTTAGTAGAGACAAAAGGCTTGGAGATTATTTTGCACAACTCATTTTATTACCAACAACCTCTGTTTGGTGTCTGAACTCAGTTGAGTGCCTTGAAGCCCACAAGGTGCAATTTTTGTGATACCATTGTTGTCATAGTAGATCAAGAAAAAGAAGAGAACATTTTTGTGAAGCTGGGCATTATTATTCAGATATTTCTTATCTTAGCTTTGAGGGCAAGCAACAGATGAGAAGTAAAGTAAATTTGACAGTAAGTTATAGCTCAAGCACGTGATTTCTCATCCCTTTCTTCCCTCTTAATCAAGACCCAAATGTGACGTCTCAGGGTTGTTTCCGATTCTCATTTCTTAATGTAATTATAGCTTGGTTTTGTTTTTCCTTTCTTTGAAAAAGAAAATTTATACTGAGAAAAACAGAATTAGAAACTGTGGGTGAGGGGGAAGCATTTGGGGAGAGCTTGCTGAGAGACAGCTGCTTGACTATGGCCTCAGGGGAGCCACTCACTGTAAAGGAAGGTTTCAAAGATGAGAGAAATTCTGAGTGTCTTGGAAACAGAAGCAAGTTTCATAAATGAAATAGCTTCAGAGTCCTACACCACTTAGTGTCTGGGGAAAATAGCAAAAATTGAGTGCGGGAGGGCCACATGCCCCTGCAAGTTGTTTATCTGTGTTTACAGTCCAGCACACCAAAGTAAAAACTGAAGAAGCAGATGGCCCTGCGAAGAGAATAAAACCTGACAATTACTTGATAATATAAACTGTGTTTTCTGTATCTCCACTATTAGGTCTTTATGTAACACCTACTTGGTCATGCAAAGACTCATCTCAGTATCATGATGTGCCGCGCTTGCTCTTCCCTGTGAGTTTTCCAAGGAGGTGTCTATTTTGTAATTGTCAAAAGCCACACAAACATTTAAGGAGGAGGACTTTTAATTTTAATCATTTCTTTTCAAGACTTTGTGTTGTTCAATCTAGACCCTACATATAACTTCTCATACCTAGTTGGTTTTGCTCTCCCTTCAGTGGTTTTAGTATATGACTAGGATCCAGTAACTGGATACTGCCTATTTGAAAATATAATTTGCTTAATTTTGTTTCTCCAATTTTTGTTTTCTCTGATGTTTTTTCCTCTTCTGCTCATTCTTTATATCTTTGGCTCTTAACACAAGCCAAAGCTAAGCAGGCAGGGATGGGACATAGCATTCCCTCCACAATGCATTTCAATTTTTCAGCAGAAAAGATTTCAAGTAGTTTCAAATTAACAGTAAATAGCTAGACACAAAACACCCCCATGCTCTTATATTAGGCAAGATCATTTGGCACCTCTGAAAGCAAGCTTCTTGCTGTTTGTCATTTAGAGTCTGGTGAGTGTGTTAAGCATGATAACAAGAACTTAATTACAAAGTGGGACAACTGCAACTGCTCTTTTGTTCCTTTGAGTGCTGTTTGAGTGGAGAGGCAGTGGAAAAGCCTGCTCTTTTCCAATTTTTTAATGGTCTGTGGGCCTTAAAAGCAATGTGAACCTGCACAGGAAAAGGTTTGGTTAGCGATGTGCCTAGATGTGTTTGACTTAAAGAAAAAAATTAACCCAGAAATTTACGGGAAGGATTGGTTAAAACGATTAAAGATCCTAGGTTAAGGGACAGGAAATATGAATATCTGGCCACATGCACTCTGGTCTGCACTGTATAGTCAACTTTTCTCTCGTGACAGTAGCTGAAGTGTGCTGAAGTTAGGTGAATTTAAAATAAACATTAACCAGTGAGGGGATTGTGGTAAAAGTCAATTTCCACACACTCGCTTCCAGTAATGTTACTTTAGCTGGTGTTCACAGGGGAGAGGAGAGGTGTGCTCTCAGCTCTTTGCCATAGAGCTGAGTTAAAACACAGGGTCCTTGGACAGAATTCAGAAATGCAGTGGTCTGGGAAGACCACAACTGTCCAAAATGAGGTGAGGCACCCTCTCTTGCAAGTGTCTCTTAAGTTGATTGCTCTTTTCACTACTGTCCGAGCAAGGAGAGAGGATGACTCCAGGGTGTGCCATACTGATGAGTGCCCATGGTAGGGCAGGCTTGGATGAACACGGGGATCTGATTACCTGCTAGTTTCAGGAAGCTGTACAGAATCCTCAACTCTGTGTTTAAAAAATAAATAAATAAAAATAAAAATAAAAATAGGAATCAGCAAATTTTCTCAGCTGTATTTGTTCAACCTTTGGCCTGGTTTTTGCTGTAACTCTGCTTGCTTTGATTTTATTTTATTCTCTCTTCCACAGAGTTTGAGTGTTTGTATTGGATGCTTTTTTCCCTCTTTTTAAGTACTTTCTCTTATATTATATATTAGATCTTCCTTGACAAGCTTGTCTATGGCCGTACTGCGTTGGTAGATTTTGTAGGTGAGCAGAGAACAGAATGCAGAAAAAGAAACGAGCAAAATATGTTGTTCATAAAATGGACTTTGGTGTAGATGATAGCTTTCCAGATTTCAGATTTCATCCTCTAGCCACGGGAAGTCTGTTTGAATTACTTTGTTGACATAATGCTATAAGAACATTTATAAATATATTCCTCAGAGAATTGTGAAGGGAGATGTAGTCTTTCATTTTTCAAAATGAATCTATCTATTCATGCCGGCTGTTTGTTAGAGCTCGCAATGTGGTCAGCACCAGAAGGTCCAGGATGCTGTAGTGCCCTACAGGCTCTCAGCACCCCCTGGCTTGGCAGCTCTAGCATTATGGTGCGGAGAAGTAAGGCGATGGGTCCAACTGCTGTGCTGTATGTTTCACCCAGGAGAACATGTGCTCGGAACACATTGAAGGAGATGCCCAAGGGTCACAAATGCTCTTGGATGTCAAAGAAATGCATATGCAACAAACTGAAAACAAGATGAAAGGCTGGCAGAAAGACTTAAAGTCCAAAGTGAGAGCCCCAGGACATTTCCTTACAGACTGTTTGAAATCTTAGATAATTTAAGTGAAATTTGTGGAGAAGTATAAGGTAAAAGGGCTTTGGCTGGATTGTAGCATATGTTCCATATTGCAAGGCTGTCTGGAAATGGATACAGTGTATGCTACCCAGTAAGCTACCACTCTAGATGAGAAGTAATGAGATTTGTTTAGTGTTGGAAAGGCAGACAAGACAGGTAAGAAAATACATGGTGAAGCTTCCGGACTGAGTATCTCAATAGGAAAGTGCTAAAACATGAGAGAAGTTGGAGAAGTTCTTCTAGAAAAGTTAGAATAAATACTATCTATGCATTCTTGAAGAGAGAGAGAAAAAAAAAAAAAAAAAAGGCAGTCTTTTTACAGGTTAATTTGGAGAAGAATCCCTGTACTCTTTCCTACTCCACAACTAGAAAGACAGGCTCAGTGACCAATTCAAAAAGGAAATACATTTGTTTTCCAGCTCTAAAGGCATAACTTTTCAGAGTGGAAAAGTGTTCTGTGTGCTGTTTGTGATCTCCCTGTTTATTGTAGCGTGCGACACAAAGATGGTGAAAGATTAGGCAGTACTGGAAAAAACTGGACAGCAGCCATTAAAAGTACTGTGCTCCCCTCTTGTGTGAAGTAGAGGATGGTGTGTATGCCATCCCTGAGGACATTAAGGTGCTTTTGGTGATGGCTCTATTTATGTTAATGGTACCAGGCACAGTGGAGAAGACAACACTGCTCTAGGGATGAGAAAAATAGAGGAAATTTTCCTCTGTAAGAGGAACAGAAGGGCGTGCTCTGCCAAATGTGAAGCAAATAAACAAATGTAGCTTATGTTGGACCCATTTTTTTATTATTATTTATTATTTTAATGTCCAGATGGTGTACCTTATTCTCTATTCTTTAAAAAACATTATCTATTTAATTGCACTATAACCCATACCTGAAAACAGAATTCTTTGTAACTGGTAAGTAAAAAAACAAAACAACAACAACAAAAGACACAAACTACACAACAGGGCACTAGTTATGTCTTTGTCTTTAAGAAAATAAACGCATGTCCTGGTTTCCAACCCTGCTGTCCCCAAGGTTGAGGAGCACTGAGGGCAGATGGAAAATGCCCTGGGTCCTCTCTTCTATGGGCTAAAACTCTGGCAGGTGCCAGCCTGGGAGTCTGGCTGCCTCTTCCAATAAAATCACCCTTTAGACTTTCTTTATTACAGATCTTAGTTCATGCACAGCTTTCTTGGACTTTTTCAAATGCCCTCGTCTATGTTCCATTCTCCTATATATTTCAAAAGACAAACAGCAATAGCAACAACAAAAACACAACACAACAAAATGAAATAGGTCCACCAATTAATGAAACCTTTGGACAGTTTCTTAAGAAAGAGTGAGGAACACCTGGAACAAGGCCATTGTTGCAGACTAGTTAAGCAGCAAATGCAGCTGAGCTTTCATATTGTAAAATACTGATAGCCAAAATGCCTTGCAGCAGGGTAATATCAATGCCTTGAAAATGGTAGAAAATCAGAATCAATTTAACTGATACATTGGCAAGTGTTAACTGCATTTTATATGCAGCCTTGATTCTTTGATGAACACCCAATTTTGCTGCAGAAACAATTTGGTTTTAGACTCAACATCATAAACAGAGCGGAAGTAATTGCAGTTAAGATTGTACTCCAACTTTCCAAAGCTGTTTCCAAAATCAGGCCAATACCATTGTGTGCTTGACAGACTGTGTCTTTCTGTGTACCTTCTTTAAGAAGGTTCCTACTGATGGTAAAGAGAAAAAAAAAAAAAAAAAAAAAAAAAAAAGTAGGGGGGGAGAGAAGAGAGAGAGAAATGTTTGATTTTATAGCATTTTAGAATGGCAGCTGATATTTCAGTTCCAATACAAACAGGTAAACGTATTCAGTGCCACCACTTTATCATTAATTTGAAAGTCAGACAAAAAGAATGTCATTTAAGATAAATATTAAGGATGACAAAAAAATTCTAACCATTATTAAAATACATGTTTTTCTGCTTTCTTTTCCTGTATGTGTAGACTAAACTGTGGGTTCCAATGCTCACATAAAAAGGGGTTGTTAGTGCTCTTTCTTCCTGTAATGCAGACATTTGAGAGGTAAGAAGTGTGAGATGCCAGTTTTCATTCTGCTTCTGCTAAGCTCTTTGCTATCAGGAAGAGTCAAACTGTTTTGCTTCCCGTCTGTAGAAAATTGTCAGTTGATAGGTGAAACTTCAGGAATAATTAGTGAAAGTAAATGTGTAAATTCCACTGGGGGACTCAATCTTTCACAAATATATTTAAATGAATGCAGTGTCCTTTTCTTTGAACAGTGGCAGGGTGCAAAAAATTATTTTGGATTCCTTTAATGGCATCTAGAAACCTATGTTGCCTCTTTAAAAATAAATTACAGCATACCCCACTGAAGGAATCACAAAGGGAGAGAGTGATATTTAAAATTAATGCAAAAAAATTCTCCAACATGTCTCCAGCTGTCAAAAAATACATTGAAGATAAGCCAAACATATTTCAAAACACTTTTTGTAATTTGAAGATATTTCAAGTATTTTTTCCTCTCAAAGTAAATCTTTAATGGACCTGTACTTTTCCCTAAAAATATTGTCGTTCTTTTTTAGATCCCTCCCTTCCTTTTTGTTCTGCTCTCCCCCTCCCTGAACCAGCATTCCACAGAAAACAGACATGTAATGAAATCTGCAAAGATATGTGGCTTTGATTTTATTTTTTTCCCCTAGGCTTTGTTGTTATTTGTCTTTTGTGTTTTTATTAATTTATTTATTTTTTATTTTTTTTTAGTTATAAGAGGGAGAGAAAAATGGAAGATAGAGGCCAAAAACGCTAAATATTTGCTTTACAATTATTGGGATACTGAGGATTAGGTTTTTTAATAGTTTTTTACATTGTGATGCCCTGTATAGACATATGAATATTCCCATGGGAATACTGAGTTTCCATGCTGCATTGTTAACTAAAACGTAGTAACACTAATTGGAAGTCACCTGTATGGCCCATTTTGTGTAAACATTACCCATTTTGACAGGTTCCTCTTTGTATTGGAACTCCTATTGTACTAAACATCTGCAGTCTACTTTATCTTCAGTGTAATTTATGAACACTTACAAATTAACCCTCTTAACATTTGTATAAAGGAAGGTAGCATTAATTAATACCTGCCTGTCAATGAGGGAATGTTTGGCTTTAGATTTTGAGTCCACAGAATTGCGGAGGTTACAAATCTCAGATCACATCCTTCTTTGTGTGGTTGTACAATACATTTGTAGCACTGCCTGCCTATGTAGCACTTGAACATTTCAGGGTTTTGAGTGTCAAATTCATGCATAGTGCTAAAACTTTTAACATAGTAAGACCATGGTGCTAAAAACACTTACCTACAGATGGGGACAGAGTTCTGGAGATACATTTCCTATAGTTTATGGATATATACAGAACAATTACTCTTTGTTGAAGAATCTTTGGAAAAATGGATGTCAATATTCTTTGCAAGACTGTAACTTAAAATAGTATTATCAGCAAGGTGTTTTTATGGGAAGCCACAACCAACTGAAAGCCATAACTCTTCCTTATTAAGAATCTGCGCTAACCAGTATTAAAATCAATGGAAAGACCTTTCTGGCTCCAGTAGGTACAGAATCGCTCAATAAAATGTAGAAAATACCCACAGGTTATTATTGTTCAGTCCATAAAAACAGTCAGCCAAAAACTTACTGTTTTTCGAAATGTAATGTGTGTACATGTGCTTCAGTACTTTTAAAAGCACTGGGGGATCCCAGTTCTTCAATAGGCTGTTCGCTGGAGTCAAACATTGGCAAACAACCCTCTGGGCTCAGGAGCTTTTACTAACAGGCTTTTGTTCACACCTGCTAAGCCATTTAAATTTCATATGAAGAACACGTCTAAGATCTCTCTGCCGAGCTGCAAAGAAATGTCAAAGAACCCAAAGTGTAGTTCCTGAAAACATAAAGGAAAGTTCACAATACAATCACAGTGCATTAAAATGTTCCAGGATTTTAAAGCCAGGAGCCATTGCAATTCATTGGGGTGACTGCCTGCTTTGTGAAGGCGTTAGGATTTTTCACCCAGTCATTTTTGTACCTAGTCCAACAGCTTGGAGCAGAGCAAGATTATATCTGTAGAAGGTCAGATTTTATTTTTATCTATGTGCTTCAGCTGATAGTGAAATACTATACGTTTCTGTGGTTAATCATCCTTGCTTTTTAACACAGATATTTATTTCAAATTTCAGCAGGATCTTGCTATGCCTTTGCAGAATTAAAAAGTCCTCTACCCAAACTGACTCATCCTATGGAGACTATGTGCAGAGACTGCACGTGGAAGTGGGAATGTTAAAAGATGTACGCATATATATCTTTGGTCATTGAAATATGCCATACAATGAATGCTTTACATTTGAAAGTGAAATTAGAAGAAATTGTTGCAGATGTGGGAGGATGTTACATAAATGTTAGCCATTCAGAGCTGTGTTTCTTTGGAAGGAAGACTTCAGTGTTTCAGGTACGATCATTTTGGTTTTACTGGCCCATCTATCTATGCATACAGAATCAGTGGGAAAAAAATGTACACAAAGGTCACATTGTAATGCTCCATTGGCAATTAGATTTTCAGCCAATTTGTTCCTGTCTGTCTGGGACAAATCTGGGGACACTACTGTAGGGGATAGATTTTTTTTGTATGATGAGGCAAGAAGCTACTGACACCACCAATGTACATCACAAGGGCCATTGAAAAGACCTGGCTGTCATTTGAGTCAGGTGCTTCTTAGGGGTGCCTGCAGGGAACCTGAATGGTCCTACCAGAACTGCTGTTGATAGGGGGGAGGAAGATGCCAGATCCTGAAGTCTCTGTGGCTTCTTTTCATGCTGGGTTTGCCTCTGGAGCAGTTTCAGTGTAATATTGTTCACCCCACCAAGCTATCGAGCCAGAAGACTCCTATAAATGAAGGAAAACTGCAGCTTGATCCTCACCTATAGGAATAGATCGCTTGTTTCCCTGTGTTTATCAGAACAGTTCCTAATAGGGTCTTTTAGTCCTGTATTTAGTTGAGGCCTAAATGTCCCAAGTGTACATTTGTTCCCTTCAGAGATTATTTCACAGCCCAATGCACTTGTGTCAGGGAGAATTCCCTACAGTTTAATCTGACTTTATTTTTAAAGACAGGTGGAGTTTCTACCTTTCACAGGAATAAATACATAAGCATACTGAACTTTCTGCAGTGCCTTGAGTTTGATTCAAAAGATAGCATAACCATTCAATATAGCTCTCATGCACATCTGCCCTCCAGGTCTTGGCTGTTCCCAGTTTCCCTAAAGCATCCTCCTCTTTGGAATTATAGCCCTGCCAGCTCAAATTGCAAATACATTGTGTTTATAAACTCAGTAAGTAGGGCATATCTTCCTGTGGACATAATGCTTGGTTTCATATTTACTGGACCATTTTAGAGTCCCTTCAACAAGCTCAACTAATGGCTGCATTTATCAGGAGTTTGGTCTGAGTTTAAACAAAAACAAACAACAACAACAACAACAACAAACCACCTTCATGGATTCGGAAATGATTTTATTCAGAAAATTCAAACATTGCATTGACTTCCTGGAAATGAGGAAGTAAAACAAATGAGTGTTCATCAGCATGCTGGAAGAATATCCCACTGGGGAATCGTGGGGATGGCATGGCCAAACCAAATGTTGTCTACAGATTCACGGAGTATACTGGTAACATGGAGGTCCCCATAAGCTCTATTTGCAGAATGCAATAACTCAGAGATGGAGGTGTGGTAAGGAGAAGTTTATGACTCAGTTCTTTCTATAGGAAAAACGGGCCCAGATTTCGTCTCCATTCAGTACACTTTACATGTATTTTTCTCCAGCTTGTCTTTATCTTCAGTATTGAGACTTGGATGAAGCAGAATAAAATTTTCCAAGTCAAGATATTGCTGAGTATTTATTCTTCTATATGCTAACCTGCCCAAAAAGATCCCTTTTTAAGAACAGCCTGTGATGATGATGTGGTAATCTTCCATTCTGGGATGAAGAATGTTTTGGAGATGGCAAAGGATTTTTCTCTGCACTTTGCATTGCACAGCAGGCTGGAAAAAGCTCCTGCAGAGCATTATGGAGAACAGATCCTTTACCACTCTAGGTGCTGTCAGAAATTAAGATTCCTCTGATAACGCATGAGTGGTAAGTAGTACTTCTGATCTGGATTGTAGTTTCGGAAGAATGTATATACATGGCACCTCCTGTTTTGTTACGTTGCTGAACAAAGAGCTGGTCTCTGTGCACACAAAGGAGCAGAGAAAAGCTATGGCAGGTGGGAGAACCCCAGAGGTGCCCTGCTCAGGGTATTCCCAGTCACACTACAGGAGAGCCATTAGTCCGCTGAGGGCCCAGAGAAGGAAAGCCATCAGTCCAGCTGCCCACAGAAGAAAACAGAGAGGCACTGAGCAGCTGGGAACCTAAATAACCCATCAGAAAAAAAGAGATCCTGCCCAGACCCCCTCAGGGCATCACAGGAGGAGATAAGGGAAAAAGCTCTTGAGGGCACCTCAACTGAGGGGGCTAAGCCTCAGGGTTAGGCCTCATTTGTAAAGGGGTCTGGGCCAGCTGCTGGCATGGGGTTCTGGCCTTCAGGGCAGTGGCCTCCAGGGCTGCTCGCCTGCCCTGCTGCCAGCAGCTGGGAGATCAAGGGTCCAAGACCAGTGACCAGCCCAGCTCCTGCACTGCAAGTATATGTCAGTATTTCCCACTGATGAGCTGTCAGCCAGATCAGACAGAGAGGGGACCAGGACAAGGCTGTTGGGGCTTGTACGAGCACTGTGGTTTCTGTCTTTACCTATGTGGCCAGTGCTGTATTGCTGTATTCATGTATAGATGTGCTGTGTGTGTGTGTGTGTGCACGTATACACATGTGTGGACACATACAGCTGGTTGGTCCTGGGGACATGGATCTGCAGCAGCCTTGCTGCTGTTGGGCTTCTGGGTTTGGCAGACTACAACTGTTTTTGTGCTGGTTTGTCTTGCACAAAATCCATTCCTGTTTGTATGCTTGCTTTGCTAGAACCAACTGGTTTCAAAGCCAGTTATTAATTTTTATGTGTGTTTGCAATTCATGTTTTTTTTTTTTTTATATATATATATATATATTTTTTTTTTTTTTCTTTTTTGTGTGGTGGTGTTCTTAGCAAATTGAAGAGCCAAATACAAGTCTATTCAGGAACAGTAAAAATGGCCCTAGGGGCTCTTTATCTATAGACCAAAACAATGTGGACAGGTAAAGCCCAGATTCTGGCACTGACACAATCCCTGAGAATCTTGAGAGCAGGTACCTTAGAAAAATTGGCTTTGATTCATTAGAGTTAGACACAATTTTTAATCTTATAAAGACGTCCTACCTAAATAACTGAAACTACTCACATATTTCAGTGCTCTGGACCCTGCAAAAATCAGCTTTTCATCATCAACCTTTTGATTGCCACTGAATGTGTGCGATTTCCCCCGATCAGTGCTGTTTGATTAATTTCATGTGTATTGTTGGGAAGGAGGGGGAGGACTCCTGTGTGTTACAAGTGGATGAGTGGTTGGCTGTGCATATACTCTAGCTTTTTAGCTTGGTTTTTACTAACACCTGTACCTCCTAGACCCAAAGCTGTTACTCATTTTGCCTGCAGCACCTGCAGTGTTAACAACTGGTGACAGCGAGCTCTGCACCTGCAGCCTCCCTGCTTCTAAACACTCTTTCACACGCTCTGCAGCAACAATTCTTAAGACCAAGTTAACAAACTCATCATATGCCACAGCCTTGCACCTCAAAAACCTGAGTACTCCCTTTAAACAAGTTGTGTTTTTTGTTTTTTTTTTTGTTTTTTGTTTTTTTTTTTTTTTTAAATATGAGGAAGCTTATATTGTCTCCTGTGAATTATTACATATAGATGAAATACAGCTACAGAGATTTTTTTAAAATAAATTATTGGCTTTCCATTTTGTCATAACATCATGCTTCCTGCTTTCTCTGACACCTCAGAGCAGTGTGAGACTGGTGTGAGGGAGCATGAAATCAGGCATTTCAGCTTTCCTGGTGATCTGATTCTACCCCTTATTTGCTACATAGTCTTGATGTTCTGAGGAGTGCTGCTGCAGTAACAGCTCTCAATAAAGCTCCGAATTGGTCTGAGACCAATGCTGGGATGTTGCCTTTAGTGCAGTCAGATTTGCACATGGTACTGGGCAGTAGCCTCTAAAAATTCATTCCCAGTTGTAGCATATCAAATTCAAATCCCCACAAGTCACTGATGACATTAAAACATCTTGGCCATTTTGCATAGCAGCATTGTGCTTTAATGTCCATTTACATGTCAAAGTTATTTGTACTGCCTTTTTATATCTCAAATCCAGCTACAATACTTAATGGAGCAAAAAGCATCAGAACAAAATGGTTTCATTTCTTCTGTTCAAAGGTTCTTTGTGGTTTTGAAGAGAACAAACACCAAGTTATTTTGCCGTGCTCCAACAAAACAAACAAACCCACCCAAATATGGTGTCTTTTCATCACTTTATGCAGGGAAGATGCTGGATGTCCTCTTTCTGCGGGGGTCAGTATTTCCAGGCACTGAATCAGTAACCAATGAGATGGAGTTCTATGGCAGATGCCCCCGACAACTCCAAAGTTTGGTCCCCACAGCGGTGCCTGCACCTCTTGGTGGGGCCAGGTACCCATGCTCAGCATCCCCTCTTCTCACTATATTCGTCTGCAGCCGTGGGAGGAAGCGGCCAGCGAAGCAAGGAAGCAGAAGTACCTTCCTGTGCTGCTCCTCCCCACCTCAGAGCCCTGCAGCTCTCGGGGTGCAGCACAAGCCAGGCTGCAAGCCTTGAATGCTCCAGAGCTTCTCACCAACCGTTAGGTGCCAGACACACATGCTGCCTTGTGGTGGACCATGGCATCTACCCTTGAGAAGTTCATTCATTCTTTGGACCCCAGAGCCCTTCCCAGGGTCCTCCAAATCCAGTCAGGCATCTATTTCCAAGGTGAGCAGCGCGTGCTTTTGGCAAGGTCTTGCAAGTCCTTCTTGGAAACCAGGTACTCCCTGTGAGGGGTGGGGGGTGGAGGTGGAGGGAGGATGTTGACAGACTTGTCTCCTGGCGGTTTCCCTCCAATTTTTTACCCCCTTTGAACAAAACAGTGTAAGGATGCTGTTGGGAAGTCTTTGGAATGGTGTGCATCTGGTCTTCTAACAGGTTTTGAGGAAGGTGAAGTCATTAGTGCTCATCATATCCTGGAAATAGTACTGGAATGAGTCACGAATTTGCCTTGCACTGGCTCAGAAATCAGTCCAGAAATGGTGAATCACCTTGCGGCAGTTAATCGATTAATGCTAGTCCTGGTATTGGCATGGAGCAATAATCTCTGTCTTCAAAGTAAAGAAACAGTCTGGAAAGTGACCATGAAGGATAATAAGGAAAAACTTTTTCCTGAAGTTCTGAGCTGCTTTTGAGGGTGCTTCAGTTGCGCGCTAATACGAAGGGATGGGTATAAGCCAGATAGGAGTACCACAGGGGCCATATTTTGCTCTGTTTTTCTGCACTAGCTTTTGTTTGCTTGTTTGTTTTAATGCTGTATTTATTATTTCTGGGCTGTGCTTGTACACAAAGTAGAGTGGAAGGATGGTAAAGAGGCTTGCTCTGGAGGGAGAAGTTCCGCACTTGGTCAGGGCATAAGACTGCATTTAATAACAGTGAAAACACCATGTCAAGCCTGTGTATCAGTCTAGGAAAAGTAGGTTACCTGCTTGTCACTGCAGATCAATGGTTTGCAGAGGGATTAAGTGAGGACCTGATGTAAATAAATGTCTTAGCTGGACCATGCAGATTTTACAAATTCCTGGCAGCCAGGGGAGAAAGAGGGTAAACTTAGGCTCACACTACATAAAATAGAGGGTGCTTTATGATATGATCTCAAGCTTCAGGATCCACAATATTTACATTTACGTCATTCTAAAAATCCCCGCGCTGCCCCACAGTAGGAGAAAAGAGGAGCTGTGGCCGTGGAAAATCCACACTGCCCTCCTGGAGCTGGGGCTGGTGGGGGCGATCCTTCCTTCTGCTCTTGGGCAGGCAGGAGGATGGGAAGGCCACACTTCTGCCACAACTGTGGTAGGCAGCCGTGTTGTCCTGACTGCCCAGACTAACTGCTTGGAGACTGCCCAGGGCCTGTGAATAGTGCTGAAGTGCAAAAAGGTATTCTAGGAGATTAACTTGGCCAAAATTACCAGAAAATTTTGAAAATATGATTTTCTGAGCAGGCCTCTCTCGTGGCCTGCTCAAATTGTACTGTGTAAAATGGCCCAAGAACTTGATTCCAGCCTGAAATTAATGAAAATCTTGATGAGGAGGCTGCTACCTAGGTGATGATTTTAAATTAAAAAATCACTTTTTAAAGTTGGAGTAGCCACCGTAACTGCCTCTCTCCATACAGATAGAAAGCAGAGGTAACATAAATACAAGATGTAAATTTATATGCATATATATGTGTGTATACACACACAGAATACTGTGAGGTACATACATAGATACAAAACACTAAAATAAAACTACAGCAGCCCTGCTGTCAACAGGTTTCTGGGTCCCTCCAGTTTGCACCCTGCTGCTGGTGGGTGGCAAAGCTCTACACCCTCAGAGCAGGGTGTATTTCAGCACAGGCTTCCATTTGCTGTGTAGATCCTGGAGCGCGAGGAGAAGGCAACGGTGGAGGCACAGCCCACACTGTAGCAGTGCTCTCTCATGTGAGGAAAAGGCTCTTAACTGGCAACTGTCTCTAAGACAAGGGCTGCCCAACCTAGGAGCAGGTGGCATGTGCCTCATGCTGCTCTGGTTCTCCTTAAGCTGCCAGCAGCACCTCCTCTTCCTGCCCTCTGTTCCCGGTGGTTTCCTCTCATCTTGGCTCTGTGCCTCCCCACCAGCAGGCTAGGTGCTCCACTGACACACGTACCGGTGCATGCAGTACGTGAGCAATCATGGTGTTGGTAATGTCACGCCTTGCCTATTGACAGCAATGTGGGTTTATTGCTGTGGTTGCAGGGACCAAATCACAGCATTCATGCCATGATTTTAGTAGCTGCCAACCTGCTACAGGCAGCTTGGTCAGCTGATTCCCACCTGGATTAGCTGATTTATGGAGCTGGGTTTTGTAAGAATCTTAAACCTTTCTCAGTACAACATTTAGATAATAAGAGAAAAGATGTATTTTAAATCATCACACTGCTGAGATTGTTTGAAACTGGTCAGTAGCAAAAGATGAATAATTTCATGACATAAGAATTTAAAATAGTGAGAACTTGTACACTAGTGAGAATATTGTACTAGTGTACAATAGTGAGAAATGTACATGCTGAGTTCTCCACAGGAGAAACAAAAATAAAACTGCAACAACAAAAACAAACATACTGCACGGTCTCTTAATGCCAGTTTAAACAGTTACACAGAATGGCAAGTGGAATAAATAATGATTTACTAAATCCATTAAGAGCTGTCAGATCAAAGCTGCAGCAGGCAGCGAATGAAGGTTGTAACCATATATCTGGTAAAGAGACAGTGGAGTTTAATTCATGCTCTGGTTTTCTGTGGTGCACTGATGTGCTGTGGGGATGAAAATCTTCATTTACTCAATCTGGAAGCAACATTTTGCACAAAATGCACTTATGTCTAAATGATATTAAAAATATATGACTTGCAAATTTGCGTAACTGCTCTTGACAGAGTTTCAGTACCTCTGGAAGCATAAGGAAAACATAATGCTATACATCTTTGTAATGTAAGGGTCGGTGTATTTTTGTCCATGTGGTGAAATGTTTTTATTAGAAGCCGCAAAGTCAGGCTTTGGGGCAAGAGAGTGGGAATTTGATTGCCCTTGAACAAGGTAACAGCCCTTAAAAAAAAAAAAAAAAAAAGTTCCGTCATTCTGCCTTCCTTCACACCATGTTGCACCAAATACAGTCTAGGTCTTTCCTTTTAGATGCAAGCCTACCTGCTACAGCACCAGGTGGAGAATATTGGAAATATGGGGTATGTACCCATTTTGCCATAAATTTCTCTACTTGCCCATACAAATTATGTCCCAGCCAATATTAATGGAATTGTGATTTATTTAACTGTTGTGGTGGTTCCGCTCGAGTGGGCAGCTGAGCTCCACCACAACCACTCTCTCACTCCCCCTCCTCAAAGAGGAACAGGGAGAAAATATGATGAAAAGGGCTCAAAGGTTGAGATAAGGACAAGGAGATCACTCAGTAGTTATTGTAACGGGCAAAACAGTTTGGCGAAGGGAGACAGTAAGATTTATTGCTCATTACTAACAAGCTAGAGAAGTGAAAAACAAAGGAAAGAAACCAAAAGCACCTTCCCCCCCCCATTCACCCTCTTCCACCTCCTCCCCCTGAGCAGCGCAGGGGAACGGGGTAATGGGGGTTATGGTCAGTCTACAGCGCTTTTTCTCTGCCGCTCCTTCTCGGTCACTCTCATCTCCTGTGCTGTGGGGTCGCTCCCACAGGATGCAGTCCTTGATGAACTGATCCAGCGTGAGCTTCCCACAGGCAGCAGCTCTTCCAGAGCTGCTCCAGATATGGGTCCGTACCACGGGGTCCATCCCTCAGGAGCAAACTGCTCCAACCTGGGTCCCCCACGGGCAGCAGCTCCTGCCAGGTCACCTGCTCCTGTGTGGTCTCCTCTCCACGGGCTACAGGTCCGGCCCGGGATCTGCTCCAGCAGGGGTCTTCCACAGGCAGCAGCCTCCGTTGGTGCAGGGCCACCTGCTCCACCGTGGTCTCCTCCACGGGCTGCAGCGTGGAACCCTGCTCCACCGTGGTACTCCATGGGCTGCAGGGGGACATCCTGCTTCACCATGGTCCTCAGCACAGGCTGCAGGGGACTTCTGCTCCAGCACCTGGAGCACCTCTTCCCCTCCTTCTTCACTGACCTTGGCACCTGCAAGGCTGTTCCTCACTCCTCTCACTCTCCCAGCTGCTGTGTGGTGCAGTGTTTTTTTCCCTGTCTTAAATATGCTCTCACAGAGGCGCAAAACAGCATCGCTTATTGGCTTGATTCTGGTCAGCAGTGGGGCCCTTACAAAACAAGAGGCAGCTTTTAGATCCTTCTCACAGAAACCACCCCTATGGCCCCCTGCTACCAAAACCTTGCCACATAAACCCACTACAACTGTACCTTCCAAAACTTCAAAGGGACAAGCCTACATGTATATAGACCCCTAAGCTAAAGGCATTTGAAATTTTGTGGTTGGTGATGAATGCTACAACATAGACTCCTCTCTGCAGAACAGTTCCCTTTTCTGTTCTTGGCTTGAACCAGAGGGTTGGGTTTCCTGTAAGGTTTTACCTTAGCGGTATGAGAGCAGCAGCAGTTCCAATGTTTTTCATGCCATACTGGACTTTGGGGTGATCTGAAGCCCCAGCCAGCTTGCCTTTGGCTGGAAGGTCAAGGTTTGAGGGGCTGACTCAAGTTCCCATGTTCTTCGTGACCTTCCCTTCTACAAGTGTGTGGCTGTATGCTCAGAGTCCCAGCCTGCAGTCACTCTCTGCGACTGTCTGGCGCTATGCAGTGTCAGGAAGATGAGTTTTTAGTAACAGCCTTGACTTCTTCTGAAGTGCTTTTCATTCATCATACTCGATGGGCCATATAGAAGTAGGAAAATTATTGTCATCCCTGGTCTACAAACAGAAACACAGTTGAGAGAAGAGCACAGTACTGCCAGCCCCAGGGATACCTCTTAAGGCAGCTGTTTGGGACTCTGAAGTTCACCGTCCTTGTTATAACATCACCTCTGCAGAAACCGGACTGCTAAGGGAAATAGGAAGGCTGAGTATAAGCTGAAAGCAAATTTGTCACATACAAATATCTTAGTAATCAGCACTGATTAGAAAGGAACTACGGTGCAGTCTGAAGTACATGACAATTTAATAGCTCATTAAAATATGTTATTAACAAATTAAACTGCCGAAACTCCATTAGAAACTGATGTGATTGATTGAATATCTTTCTTTGAACATTTTAGTAAATATTGATGCTTATTGAGCTAAGTATTGTATGGCCACTGATTTTTTACAGATAGCATGCAAGTATGAGCTTTCATCTTTATGTTGCAAAAATTATGTCTGTTTTAATACTGATATTTTATGGGTAATTGAATTTAATATTCTGCAGGCTTAATTTAACCAGTGGCAGAATAGTAAAAAGTGTCAAACTTTAATTGTGAAAGATGTGGAATTGCATTGCTCGAGGCACCTATTCTGTTGGTGTTTCTTGCCACTAGCCATATTCCCTACCCACAGCATTCCCAGTTTTTACTCAGTATAAATAGAAATCCTGTGTTGCATTTTTTATTCCCCTAAAGCACACTTCAGCTATGGGATTAGGACCCCAAGAATTGGGATTTGTTACAGTATGGGGAGACTTGGTAGTTCCTCAACATAGTTGAGCTGCTCCAAAGCAGCACTTGCTGTGTAAATTGCAATGCCAGAATGTCTCTTTATGATGGACCCATGAAAATCATTAGGAAAGTTTATGCTGTATGCCCTTTCTATGGGGAGAAGAGAGCTTGAAGGCAGCAGCCTCCAACTCCACAGGTCTGGGGTACAGTAAAGCAGCAGGCTGCAAATGCAGTGCTCTGCTCTGCTCCCACTGCTGGGGGGCTGGAAAGTTCCAGGTCTCTGGGTGCAGGGAGTAAGCAGTGGGAAGAGATAGCTGTGGGGTCACATGCATACTCATGGCTGATGCTCTTGCAGGTCTAAAAGATGCTCAAGATTGCCAGGTGTGCATCTCCCAGCCCCATGCAACTGTTTGGTGCTCTTTGAAAGTTGCAAGGGGTGATGCCAAACAAATCCCACAGGGACGTGTTCCTTCTTTGGTGAATGCGAACAGCTCCGTTCACAAATGCTTTTTGGTGAACCTTGAAGAACATGAGCATGCTCAGGCTCATGGTTACTCTTGGTTGTCTGCATATCCATGCCTGTTCGCTGCCTCTGCAGTTTCAATTTCACCCTTTCTGCTTCTGTTACTAGGAAGCAGCATCTTTCCAGAGCGTGCTTCTGTGAGCCTTGCAGGAGAGCCATGGGTTCAGCCAGCCATTAGCAGAGCACTGCAACCAATTACAAAAAGTCCTGTTAATCCTGGAACTGCATCTAGGCAAACTGGATAAAAGAGGAATCCTCGTACATCATTTCTGCTGCCCCAAGTCTTATTTGTGCAAGAAATCATGCTCAACACTAATAGTTAGAAAACAATCATGTAGGAAGGAATGATTTTTAATCCTTTTAAGGCAACCTAGAGGAAACAAACCCTGCTGGCTTAGTGTAAGAAGCCAGTGAGTCAATGAAAACTAGGATATGTAGTATTTAATACCCATGAATAAATCAAGAAAGCTTCCTCTTCATGATTAATAAAGGCACTTTCTATTTAAAAAACAACAACCAACCAACCAAAATAAAAATAAAGCAACAACAAAGCCCACACTGTTTAAACAGAGGAAAAATTGTGGACAACTTTGAACAACTTTGATGAAGATAATCGGGGCTGTACTTCTTAGAGGTCGAAGATAATAAAAATGACCTGTGTTTTCACAGGATGGAGTCTTCTTCGAGTGAAAGGGTCAAGGGGAGAATTGCATGAGAATCTGTAGAACTTTGTGGTTCAGTCCTTGTGCTTGCTGATTTGCTTCATTTTTGCAGAGATAGAAGCCAAATCTGTCTGTGAAAATGAAAGGGTTTCTTCCCTTGAACATAGTTATTTCCTTTCCTCTTGATTCAGCAGTTAGGAGTGATATCCCTGGGTACAACAGTAACAACAGATTGTTTGAATTCTCTTTTGTGGTCAGTAGTCAGAAGATGTTAATAAATTTTCTCTATTAATATGTACCACTGAAACTATCCTGTACTTGTTCAGACTGCTTCAAAAACATATTTTATTCTGAACAAGAGGGAAACTGCCTTTCAATGAATACAGTATTGCATTCGAACGAAACCTGACTTTTATGGGTCAGATATTGCTCATTTTATTCATGCTGCAGCCCTCAATGGGATGACTCATCCAGACACAGTGTGAAAAACCTGACCCTCAGTAGTTGGCATTGAGAGGCAAAGACTTTTTGAGGATCACGGACATTTTCTTCATGTGAGATTCAGCTCTGGGCCTCTCTGTGGATGGCACCACAGATGGGTAGGATATCCAAAATACCTGGCTTATTTTGATGTGAGGATCTTCCCTGACATGCTGCAGGTGCCTGGAATGTGCTGATTTCCTGCAAGGGAGCAGGCTCCCCAGATGTTCTTGTTGGGGGTGGCCTCCAGGGATGAAAAGAGAAGGTGTGCAGCAGGAGGAGCCATGCTTTCCTGAGCACCAGCCTGCTGTCCTGTAAAAATACTGCAGTGACCTTCACAAACCTGGGCTCTGGGGAGGTAAGGGGACAACTACAGCAAATGGGAGGGGTAGGAAGGTCCTGGTATAAACTTCTTGTGGTACACAAGTCCATGACCATGCTTGTTGATGAGTTTCAGGTCTTTAGTGGGGGGTATTTTTTTCTACAATAACTTTTCTTCCAGCCATGATTTATGTGTGAGGGGATGTGGCCTTTGCCCAGGTTCACAGTTTCTGGTTAGCTCCCTTGGGCAGACAGTAATGGGTCAAGGGGCAACATGCAGTGGACTCAGTGGGGGAAGGTGCTTAAACTTGTTGCCATTTTGGGGCTACATCTGTGATGCTCCACACTCTGGCCTGATCTTGTAACTCAATTTAAGCAGCCTTCTTAAACCCAGTCCAACAAAGTACATGTGCTGCAAAATATCTACTTCAATAAGCATAACTTAAATCAAATTAATGCTGCAAAGCAAATGAATAAGACTAAATAAATCACAAACTGTTAAAACAGCAGTGATTTCAGAAGAAGCTTTTGACATTCTTTTTGTTACTACATTAATTCCAACTGGTGGGGGTAAAACCAACAAAAGGTCAAAGATGTTGAATTTGGAGCTGTGGTTTCACTTGCTCTTTCCATTATAGTGGGTACTGCATGCACAAAACCGGTGCTTCCACACAGCCCTCCGGGTAGATGAGAATCAGAAAAAAAAAGGAAAAAAGAAAGCCATGAACCCATCAGGAAAGAAATAAATCAGAAACTGCAGAAGTAATTTTTTTTTTTTTTAAATTCCATTATGATTGAAATGGCTTAAAGCACTTGACATTTAAAGTTTGACTTTATATGGCTAAAGATAAATCTTACAGCTTTTGTTTTTTGATGGTTTTGTGCTGGCAAAAATCAGACCCTCTGCAGCCTAAGTAGATAAGATCAAGATAGGATGCCCTGTTTTCAAAGAGCCTTTTGAAGGGAGTTTACCTTCATGGCAATTTAGCCATGGAGCTCCTTGGAGGATTTTTGTCCCAGACTGATCAAATGTACAGATTTTTGTTGCTTAGGACACTTTAGAAAGAGAAGACCTGTTAGAAAACCCAGTAAGTCACTCAGTCACTTGATAGGGTGACTTGATAGGTGACTGGGTACACAAACTCATGCCACCTTCATGACGACCACAAAACCCTGGGCCTCTGGAGCATCGTGTGGGATGGAACACGGGGGAGCTGTGATCACCCACTCTCAGTGGGCACACCTTCCAGGGGTAGGAAGGAAGGGGTGGATGAAAGCTTCATGTGGTTTGCAGCTACTCTCACAGCTTGGGTTTGGAGAGAGAAGCTGGGGCATGCTTTGTTCTTTGCCTGCCATTGTGTATATGATTTTCAGCCTTTGTATTTTCCCCAGAAGCTGTTAGTTTGTGGGGTTCAATGGGGAAAGTCCAGCATGCTGATTATCCTCTAAAGTGGTTGGGAAATACTTGACTGAAAAAGACACGTAACTTTCTCTTGTCAGAAACTGGTTGCTTTTCCCTTCTGCTTAAGCAGAGTGTAATACCGTTAATGCTATTAAGCAAAACTCTCCTCCCTACAACTTTAAAATACATCTCACTTCTTGCTAAAGAGCATAAACTCTGGACAATTGACTAACCCCCACATAATGCCCATAAAGAATGATATCTTTTTTACTGACTCTAATTATAGATGCATTATGCCCTTCATATTACTTTGAGAGCCTGCAGCAGCCTTAATAAAACTGATTTTAACCAAGCTATGTCACAGCAGAGAACAGGCTATTGCAATTCCAGTGGAATGGCTACACCAGAGTGTTGTGCCTTTCTGTGAAAGCAGAATCATTTCAGCAGCCACTGAAACACAGGCACCTCTGATCTGGGAAGACAGCACCCATATGGGCAACCGATGACAACATAATAGTGGAGAAAGGAACATTCGGAGAAGGACACTGGGACAAAGTTCTCCTCTTTCAAGACTTGTCAGGAGATCTGTCATCTCCTTGCAAAGCAGCCAGGCTCCTGGTTCTTTGGATCTTCTTTCAAAGACATCTCAGCCTGCCAGCTACAATGAATTCAGTGGGTGCTACTGAGAGATGAAAAGGGCAAATTCTTTCCTTCAAGGATGCAAACTCATGGGGCTAGGGAGTCAATGCCTACTGTTCTGCCTGCAAAGTTACTTGGTTGCATTAGTAGAAAAGTGTGGCCTTTGTTGAAAAACAGAATAGCGGGTATTTGGAAGTGCTTAGCAGCACCCTGTAGCAGACAGGCTGTCGGACTGGGAGTCGGCCAGCCTGGGCTTGAGCTCCAGCCCTGCTGAATGGCCCTCTGTGCCCCTGCGGTCAGGTCTTTTGTCTGGTGTGCATCGCTCTCCCCAGCCCTCCTCACTGAAGCACCCAGACTTGTGTGACTAAAGGGAGTTATGTAGAAGTGATGTATTATTGCTGTTTAGTCATGGATCTGATTTTGAGCAACACTCCCTATAAGGATCACTGAAGCATTCACTCCTAGAGCAGTCACCGAATGGGGCTCTAAGCTACTGGAAAGCAAAAGAGAAATATTACTGAGATGGTTGCTGTGCTGTCGTTCTAACTTGTATTACAAGGTTTTTCTCTCAGTAGTACTGTCACATGCCCTGACATGAAGAATGACAAGATCCATCTCATGCATTAGCTATATTTATATTTTATCTTGTTGTTTTTAATATGAAAAGACTTTTCTTGTACATTTAATAAGAAATAACTCAAATAAAGGGCTCATGATAGGGACGATGCTGGTGTGGCTGCTTAACATTTTAGGGAAGATGGAGGAGAACGATGCTGAATCAATTGTTATGGTTGCTTTGATGTGATCACAGCAGTTGCTAATACAGATTGTCAAACTAGAGATGAGTTTATGAAAGGATATAAATGTGTTTTTTATTGAACAAAGTAGCAATCCAGAAAAGGTGGTTTCAAAGGCAACAAGCTCTTTAATTACAGCCTTCAGGGGCATTGTTTGATCACTGTAAATAAACTGCTTTATTCTGGGTTCTGTTAAAATGCTTTTTTTTTTTTTTTTTTTTTTTTTTTGCACTCTACTGCATACATTTTTCTCAAATCAAAAAGATTCAATCCTTAAGTTTACTGGATTTACTTTTCAATGTCTTATACTTGCTTTGTGACTTGAATGGGAAAAACACAGTGACTTTTATGTGCAACAGCAAATAAATGCACAAAAAGGTCCATTTTAGTTTTAATTTTTTTTTTTTTCATATATTTTTTGGGGGGGGTCAACATCACACAGACTGAATAAATTCTTTCTGGGTCATGTTGTCACACAGCAGGTATTTTCACAGTGTTTTAAGACTAATTATTGTGGCTTTTAAAGGAAAAAGTATTTTTATTTTCCCTTTTGAAAACCATGCAGTTTCCCTCCCTTCCTTTTATCAGCACAAATATTTGCTGTAAATGCCTATATGACAAATCACATAGGTAACATTTTTCTTGTCTGAATGTAATCTTCATTGTACTATTCCAGGCAAACCTCCAAGCAAGGGCTAAAATCAGGACTAAGGCAATCTAGTTGCAGAGAAATATGTAATTACAATCAATACTGTATGTACAACTGCACCCCCTCAAAGTGGATCTGATCTTGTATGGATGGCAGAGTTTCATTTTTTTATGTTTTTTTTTTTTTTTTTTATTATTATTATTATTATTATTATTATTTTTGTTATTTTAAATGTTATGTTTTATTTTTTAATTCTGGTATTATTAAAAAGGAGGCTTTTACAATGACAGTCTAGGTCCATTAGACATTCTTTTCCCAACCTCTCACCTGAAGAGTCTTTCAACCTCTTGGTATATTTCAAATGAATTTGCTAAAGGAAGAGGTAATTGAAGTCCTACAAGCTGCCCATGAAAATGGTCATATAGATAGATACCCATCTATATACTTATATACTGTCATATCTATCTGTCAGTCTATTCTTGTATCACTACTGACAAGCTGTTGAAGGTGGGTCTCTGACTTCCTTAATTGGTGGAAAATGCTATAACACACTTCCACTGGTGGTTGTACAAGCATTATATCCAGCCTCTCTTCTGGGATGAAAGGTACCTGTCCTGCACTTACAAGTCGTGGGATACTTGGGCACTCTCTCCATCTGCTCCGCTAAAAGTGTTTCTCTGTTCTGGAAGATTTAAAGCACACTTCCTATCTGCTTAATTCCCTTTCCCTTCTTAATGATGCCAAAAATATGTCTTTCCTTTGTTCCTCTTTTATTTAAAACAATAATGGGTTCACTTTTCTTGTTATTATTACTAGGCATTAGATTTACCAGCGAATTATGTACCCATGTAACAGTTTATTTCTCTGATAATGGGACAACCAGCTCCTCTCCTTCCCTTCCCTTTTCCCTTCCCTTTCCCTTCCCTTTTCCCTTCCCTTTCCCTTCCCTTTTCCCTTCCCTTCCCTTCCCTTCCCTTCCCTTCCCTTCCCTTCCCTTCCCTTCCCTTCCCTTCCCTTCCCTTCCCTTCCCTTCCCTTCCCTTCCCTTCCCTTCCCTTCCCTTCCCTTTTCCTTTTTCACATTTTTCCTAGAACTGGTGCTTTTAGAATGTCAATCCATTTGTTTTCCCCAGCATTATATTTTTGCTCAGATGAAAGACCTTGGGAGTTAAGGTGCTGTGACAGCCCTGTGTGTCTATTCTGTGCACTTTCCTTGGTGTTTTGCAGTCTGGTGTTTATAATCCATCTTTTTCTGAATGCATTATCTTGGCCCTTGATGTTTCAAACTGAGCCTGCAGCTCCATGTAATGCTTTTTGTAGACTACAGCTTGAACTCCATATGCTTGTCTGCCTCAGGTATTTTGTCTCTTTTATAAGTGCAGATTTTCCTTTCTTGTGTATTTTACCCTTTTCTTGTACTTTTTTAGACTTTCTGCCATCTCTACAGTGCCAGGCTGCTGTTCACCCCTTGTATGTTATTTGCATTTCTCATGTTTGGCAATTTTTTCTTGCTTTGTCAAAGGCAAATTTATGGGCCATTCAGTCATCTGTTTTTGAGTGTTTGGTGTATCTAGTCTCTTCTCATGGATACTGTTAGATTGGTTCTGAAACCTCAGACTCACCACTAACTTAAAAGTGTTTTCACTTTTTTGCAAGCTCTGCTTATACTTTCTATTGTGTGGTGGAGGGCTGTACTTCTCAAACTCTCTGCAGTACAATCTGTAGTAAAGATAGTGTGCCTGAGGAAAAGCAAACCTGATGAAAGTAGTAAGTCCTTTAGAACCAGCCATAACCAGAAGCAGGACCGTCCTCTGCCTCCCTTCTTTATTTTCCACTCTGCTGCAGATACAGGCTGAAGTAGTGGTTAAATCTTCATCAATCACAGCATTTTCTGGAGAGGATCAGCCTCTTAACTCTTCCCTTCTTCCCCTCACAGCAGTTACTTGGTTTGCTTTACTGAATCTACCATATTATTTACTAATCTCCCCAAGGCAGCGAGGCCACCGAACCCTCACCGCTCAATGCCTGTGCTCTTACAGAGTAGCACCGCCAGCGTGTTGGTGCACGGCGGGTCCCAGGTGGATCGAAGGCAGTGCTTGCGAAGGCTGACTAGCAGAGATGAAAGTAAATGTGCCCGAAGCCTGTAATTAGACAGTGGAGTTACTTTCAATATGCTAAATGGGTTCTTGGGGTCTATTTTCAAGTGAGGATCTGGAGACTCTGTGTCTAAATCTGCGCTGAATAAAAAAAAATAAATAAAAAAAGCCTCTGGAAGCCACGAGCTCCCATTTTGAACATGTTTTTGCAAATATTTGTTCAAGAGTGAGAATATTGGAATTCTTTGCTCATTTTTTGATGTTTCTGTAATGCAGAGCTCATCATGTGGGGTCCTTTGGGATTCCCCATACCTCAAAATATCATGGTTGCTTGTGATTTCTGCTGCGTCTTATGTGAGGAGTGAGGTGGTTCAGCACAAAAGGAATACTACTCTCTTTGAGGCTGCTCAATTTTCTCTCCCTCTCACTCTCATATGTAATAAGTATTGCACAAACTCTTTTCTGACTGTCATAAAATATCCTAGAGAGCTCAGCTAAAGCAAGAGAGCTATGATAATTCCTCATGTGTTTATTAGAGCAGCAGCTACGCTGCCGATAGGAACTGTAACAATATCTAGCAGAGAAAGCTGGGTTAGTCGGTGTTGAATTGCTCAGGGGCTAAGGGGAGAGAAAACAACTATGCAGTATCTTTACAATAAGAAAACTAGATTGTTGTTTTATAGTTAAAGGGCAGCAACTCTCTTGATCTTCTGGTTGGTACTAGACTGGTTGAAAGAATGCATAAACAGCATGTTCTTTCACTTGGCTGTGGTTAGTATTTGTGTGGCACTGTAATCCAGAACTATGTGCTAATTGCCATCCTGGTGTGCAACAGGAAGTAGCCTTCTGGGAAAGTTTAGAGTCTGAGTACGGTAGTCCCCTTCGTCCTATATTACACAGAATCACAGAATCATCTAGGTTGGAAGAGACCTCCAAGATCACCTAGTCCAACCTCTGACCTAACAAGTCCTCCACTAAACCATACCACTAAGCTCTACATCTAAATGTCTTTTAAAGACCTCCAGGGATGGTGACTCAACCACTTCCCTGGGCAACCTATTCCAATGCCTAACAACCCTTTCAGTAAAGTTCTTCCTAATACTAACTTAAACCTCCCCTTGTGCAACGTAAGCCCATTCCCCCTCATCCTGTCACCAGGCACGTGGGAGAATAGACCAACCCCCACCTCGCTGCAGCCTCCTTTAAGGTACCTATAGAGTGTGATAAGGTCACCCTGAGCCTCCTTTTCTCCAGGCTGAACAATCCCAGCTTCCTCAGCAGCTCCTCGTAAGACTGGTTCTCCAGACCCCTCACCAGCTTTGTTGCCCTTCTCTGGACTCGCTCGAGCACTTTGATGTCCTTCTTGTAGCGAGGGGCCCAAAACTGAACACAGTACTCAAGGTGTGGCCTCACCAGTTGGAAGGGAAATCAGGCAATGTTGTACATTCAGTCTTCTGAAAGCATCTGCCAAGTGCTTTTATTTTTATTTGTATATATATATATATTTAATTTTTATTTGGATTTTTTTGCTTAGGTTCCTTCTGCATAGGGTTAAAAACTACATTTATATCTGTCTTCTTCAGGGGAGCAGCTGGAGATTCCCTGGTGTCCATCTTAATTGTGAGAGGATAGCACAAGCAACAGAAAGGTTTGCAGGTTTTCCTGGGTGTATTTTCCTGATGGAGTGAACTCCATCGGTTGCTTCATGTTACTCTTGTTCATTCTCCTGTGCTGACACAAACCTATTAGTTTGTGGTGCTCTTCTCAGGCTTTGAGATTTAGGCTAATACGAGGGTGACTTTTGCTCAGGTTGGTCTTCCAGTGAGGTCAAGGTGGTGGCCAAGTGCTTGTTGCCTGAAAGCACTGTAGCAAAGTTGATAAATATGTCTTATACTCAGAGTGACTGGAACTGATATTGAGTAAGCCTTAGGAAAATTGCTGGGTTAATAGTTGCATTTTTGATATTACACTTAGGAAAAAAAAAAAAACACTTTTTTTTTTTTTTTTTTTTTCCTCCCCCACCTACAAGGAAAGCTTTAGAGTAGAGATTGTTACTTTCTGTGGGAAGTAAGTTCTGGAGGCAATGGCAATATTTCAGTACAGGCTATCTAAATTATTGATTGCTATATATAACCAGAGGTCAGATTTTAAATATCCGTCATTGCCTGAGACCATTCTGGCTACCTAGGTTAAAAGGGATGAAAGAAAAAGACAGGAGTTTCAACTGAACAAGATGCAAGAAAGGGCTATTAGAAGCTGTTGTATTAAAGGAGGACTTATGAGAGTAAAACACTTGTTTATTTCAAAGCCCTGCTAAGGGCTTTGAATGAGCTTCACAATGTTGAACTTAGTAAGGTGACAGACGTAACAGATTGGGAATTGCTGTTGCTAAACACACTTATTGCAATAGTGCTAATATATGATAACAGTGCTGGCAAAATGCTATCCCAGGTATTCCTCATCAAAGGGTGAAGGCGCAGAACTTACCAAGAAAGTGTCCCTGTTTTGGTGAAGAAGGAGCACAGCCCATCAGCTGCCCCTACTAGGTTTCCAATTCTTCCTCCCCAGCAGCTCTTTTTTCCTTGCTCTCTCTCTCTCTCTCTCTTTTTTTTCCTAACTTTTTTTCTTTTTTTTTTTTTTTTTCCCCCATGGACTCTTAGCACTCTATTATATCCTAACCTTATCCATTCCCTCTCCAAGGGTGACATTTAACATGATTTGGGTGAAGAGTCAAACACTATAGTCATATATGTTTAGCATATAATTCATTAAGCTCATTATCATATTCAGGGTGTTAACTTCTTTTTACACATAATGAAGCAAAAGGTTTCACTTGGGCACCATGGCCCTCAAGATTCTGTTCTGCTGCCAAAACAGGGCTATCCCACCAACACAAGACTCCCCCCCTCCGCAACCTCTCATACCAAGCTTGCAGATCTCTACCCACAAAGTTTGTCTAAGAGATAAATAAGAGCAAGCTGCTCAGTTCCCCTTTGCCTAAGGCTGGTGCTTATCAGTGATGCTAACAAGTCTGATTGTTCTCCACAGAGGATTGTGGGAACAAAAATTTGTCTTGTCAGAGGAGATGAAGAGAATTTGTTTCTTTTAGATTTTTGTTAAAAATGTGACTAGAAACAGGGTAAAATTAACCTTGGAAGCACTTTAGGAAAAAGAGAAATGGAAATGAGTAAAACAGAAATATTTTAAATAGCAGTACAATGTTAGTAGCAGAGCAAAGGAATACAGTCACCAATAAATTAGGAGTGGAAATGAGAATAAGGTTTCTCACCATGAGGGAAATGAAATTCTGAGATGAGATTCCAAGCACCACACTTCCATATCGGTTCAGGATAGAGCTTGATAAGTTCATAGAAGGAAATGCACTGCATCAGAAGAATAGAAGTTAGAATTAAAGTTAACATTTCTGATGAGAGGCTTTTTTGTTCAAAGTAATGCTATCTACAAATGTAGCTGAAAAAAGACTTAATCGCCATGTGTTTGCTGCACTGCCTTCATATATAATTAATTAATCCTGTGCCTCAAAGCTTCTGCTAATCTTCTGCAGGGACCAGGAAGAATTTCCCTTCTGCATAACTTGGCTTTTGTTATGATTTTACTTTATTATTCCCCTCACCCTCCACACCCCCAACACACATGCACTTCTGAAACATCAAAGATGGACCACAGCTAGTATGGAGAATGGAGGGTGTTTTTGGCAGGGCAAGCGGCAGTTCCAGATTGTGTTGAGGAATCTCTGAGATGCTTAGTTGGATTGCTTTGTTCCTGAACTCAATCTTCTGAACATCACAAGAAAAAAAGGATTATTTTTTTTTTCCTTTTCTTCCAGGAAAAAATCAATAGGCTTGTTTCAGCATGGGGCAGGGATTACCACTGTTAATTTACCAGCCTTCAATTTTCTTTCACTTTCTTCAGATTTCCTGTTACTATGGAAATCTCAAATGTTGATTTCACTTTGATGTCTCCTGGCCTCTCCCTGGGTACCTTGTAGGGTCTATAGTTTTTGTCTTCTGTTGCAGTCTATTGTTTTCTATGCTGTGTCCTGTGCTGTGCAGAGGCACCTTTCCTGCCCAGATTCCACCACCTGCTGATTTCACGAGGCAGCTCCTTATGACCCAGGTAGTCTATGCTCTGCCTCATTATGTTTTGGTTTTACAACTTTGAAATGCAAGTTCTTCAAACCTTAATGTCCTTACACACATCTAAGGACAGTGCATACTAGATCAGTGAAGATCTCTTCCAAGATCACTGAAGTCACAAGATGAATTTTCTTATAATCTTTAGGGGAGAAAGTGAAGATTTGACTAGTTACTGTAGGATAAGAATATTTCATATAACTTATTTTAAGTGTTTTTACTTTCATTCAAAGAGAGAAAGATACTTGAAAAAGTGATAAAATGTTGAACACTTTTCTTTTCTTTTGATTTGCTTTTCAGGTTCCATCTATGAGATGTTTGGAAATGAATGCTGCCTGTCAACAGGAGAAGTGATTAAAGTTACTGGTTTCAAAATTAATAAGCTCATAGCAAGTATCTGTGAGAATAATGAAGACAGCCAGTTTTCTGCCAAAGTGGAATTACCTCTAAATTTTCCTGGTATAGTATTTCATGAATACGTTTTTGAGGAATTATAACCCTGAATAATCACCTTTGTGCATTTTATTGATTTGCTGCCTTGATTGATATTTGTTTGAGGTTACATCTCATCTGTCAAGGATACAATTTTATCAGATGGCACAAGACACAATCCACTCATTTTTAAATTTCCACCCTTAGAGTTCTCTTTTGTGCCTGAATAGAAATTATTAATGTTATAATGTTCGGTAAGAATGCTTTCTATACTTGAGGTCACTCAGTGTCAGAATCGTTACAAAGCTGTCTTCTCAGTTATTTGTGACTTTGCCAAACTTTGAGCTATTTTCATTGCCTTGTGTACAGAATATAATTCCATTATTTTTAGTGTATAATTATTTTATTATTTTGAATAGAAAAGATTACAAATACTTTCTTATGTTTTTATTTATTTATTTATTTATTATTAGTTATTATAATTCCAGTGGCCAAAGTGGCTGCTACATGCCTGGAAACAATATTAGAGGAAAATATATAAAGAATTACCCAAATACCTACATTTTGGAGCATGGACTAAAGATATTTTGCATCTCATACTGACTTGATATTCAAAATGAAAATATCATCCTCCAATCATGTGGCCTGTCAGGGAGAAGTGGACAATACTGCACCTGGGCTACTTAGTTCATCACACATGTCATTCTAATTCATTATTCAATTCAGCTTTCATCTCAATTCACCTGCTTTAAGGGCCCAGCTGTGTTAAATAGGGAAGTGACTGAAATGCAGTGGAGGAAGTATTGGTTGTATGTGTGTAGGAAGGGGGCAAATCAGGTTGGGAAACTTGTAGAAAAATGTTGTACTTAGGAGCATAAGAGAAGGGTAAAGATTTGATATACGAGGAACAGGCACTGGAGCTGAGAGTCAGTTGGTCCATCAGATGAGGACCACAACCCAACAAGTATAGATATGTAGGGCATTTCATAAGCTGGGAGTCTTGTAGGCAGCAGAGGTAGTAGCAGCAGAGGAGTTGAAGAGGCTGGAAAGCAGCGAGCAGTGTGAAGAGGAAGTGGTACGTGCAGGAGGGAGCCCATGTGTGCCTGGGACAGAAGTTATGGGACACCTGAGAGTGAGAGATGTGGGGACAGAGCACATATGATAGTACCGCAGTCCTCAAGAGCCTGAGATCACATCCAGAATTCACTTTGGGCCAGCAATCTAGCTAATCTATAAAATGAGCTGTAGTTTTATAGAGAAAAATAGCATGTAAGCATTTAATTTAAATTGTATTGTAATGCGACCATGTGGGAGGCTAAGCTGATGCTGCTCAAGGAAGTGTAATGTGGATATTTTCCAGTATGTGAGTGACTTAGTAACATCACTGATGTTCTTCTACTGTATTGCAGTGCACGTGAGATTGTGTGCATGTGCATATATACTGTTTAGGTCATGCCAGAACCCAAACTGGCATTTGCTTTTTCTGCAGCGGGAGACAAGACACACTTCTCGAAGCAAATAAAATGTAAAAACAGATGAGAATGTAATGTTTCATCTGAATTCCACAGGAAAGTATCTTCTGCCGTGCCTTCATTTTCCATCTGCACAATACAGATTTCTCTCTGAAGTAGTCCTATATATCATTTTCTTTTCCCTAGTGGATCCTCAATTTACTTTCATGTTTTTCTTATTCTTTGAATCAGAACCATTTGTATGACCACTTATTAAAAGATTATTTTTTTTGAATGTCATTTTCATGTACTGATAGGGCCCAAATGTAATCATCAAAGACATCTTAATTATTTGTGGCTATCTAGAGATATTGAAGCACTGCTATACTGTGAACTCACGAGATATCTTGCATTTTTCTTGTATTCCAAGTTTCTTTGCTATTATTAACATTTCTACAATCATCATTAAAATATACATACGTATAGGAAGTTATATTCTAAATTTTGTTTGACAGATGAGTTTGAACATTTGAATCCTAAAATATCCAACACAACTGAGTGATAAAAGTAATTCTATATTTATTAATGTTGAATCTCATGATTTTTAGAACAGAACCACCTGTGATTTGAAATGCTTGAACTTGGTGAATTTGGATTTGTTTGCATTTAAGTGATCAGTTTTACAACTTGGCATTTGGATGTTGTTACCCTGTTGAGAATATTTTAAAATTCAGTATAATCACTACAATTTACATACATATTTATGTAATCTCCCAACTGGTATTCTAGAAAACTGAGTTATTTCACTAGAAATATAAATTCAGTGTTCCTTTTGCTGAAATTTATCATTGTTATCCACCACATGATGGGTGGTACTGAACAGCGATGCTGAAGAGGGGGATAATGACGCTTCTTATTAGCCCAACAGGGAGCACTTCTCTCGTTTTCTTCCGTATATGTATCCTTGTGCATTCAAGAGCTTTCTGGTAAGAGGCAAATTTGTCATATGTTTGATTTATTTTTTCACTGAAGAATGAGTCTATTTTACAAAGTCAAGATGTCCCAGTCTCTTCTTCTTGACCCTTAACCTTTTATGAAGCGGTCACTTATGTACACATGCTACGCTCTGAATGGGACAGTTGGACTTGATCTTTGCAGGTCCCTTCCAACTGAACTATACGATGCTAGTCTAAGAACATTGCTGGCTTGCCCCATTTCCACAACAAAGCACAGAACTGGATTATGAATGATCTTTTTTACACTGTTGTTGAATTACTTCAGTAAAAACATCCACAGGTCTCTAGACTCTGATGCTGTATTTACACTGTACTTACAGGGCTCTCTTGTTAATGCTGATGTAAAGAAACCTTCTTTTTTGATGTTATGTTCCATTTCCTTTGTTGTGAGTTATCGTTCACCTGCGATGGGACCATATGTCTTTTCACTGTATGCACACTGGCGTAAGCAAGCCATGTGCCTGTTTAGGTTACTCTGGGAATAATGTCTCTCTGAGAGAAGAACCAGGCTCATTGGCTCTCAACGATCCTTGCTCTTTGTCTTCCTGAATGTATTTGCAGTCTACAGATTTTTTTACTTTTTTTTTTTTTCTGCTCTGGCAAATCAGATTCTTGATAAAGTCCTAATCTGGCCTTTGCATTAGAAAAAACGCTGCAACTGCAAGTTTGCTATCTATGTTATTTCATTTTCTCCTCATTCTAATTTGTTCTTTTTTCATGCCTCAGAGGGCCAGGCTATTCTTTGTACTCATACATTGAAAAAAAAAATAAAAATCTGCTCTTACTCTAGACACTTCGATTGCTACATCTAACAGCATTTTGAACTACAATTTTCACTACTAACAAGTTAGCAGAGACAGGTAATTTACACAACACCTGAACTGTGTGCCAGCACAAATGATTTCATTTTGTTCTGTTATATTCCTTCTTCTGCAAAAATATTGCTGAGCTCTCCCTGTTTTCAGGAGGTCTGTGACAGCTGCTGCTGCTCATTCCTACAGGACCTGACAGACGTAGCTGAGCACAAGCACCCCTTTGAGCTCTCAGCCTTCACAAGCCACAAAGCAGGAGACTTGCCTGTGGCCATGCATGTGTGAAAAAGCTGAGGTTGGGCACTGAAAGGCTCACCTTGATAGGAGTTGAAGTGCTATCAGTCTGAAGGACTTCCATTTAGCAAAGTGAATGCCCCGCAAAACAGGAATGATGAGAAAATCAATCCCCAGAATCTGTGCTAGGGTGGTTGCTAACACATGGCTCTCCAGTGGTGATGCTGAACATAGACTGACAATCTGCTGGAGGTCTTACTGTGACTGTCAATGTGGTTGGCACAGACTGGGAAGGTGGTAAGAAGGAAAACCCCACCATCCTTGGCAAAGGGAAAAAAAAGCAGCAGATGAGAGATGAGAGTGATGGTTTGGCTTTGGGGCAGGATGTGAAGAGGTCACTGGAGCAGAGGAGGTGGAAGTGTGGATGGTGGAGGAATGATAACCAAGTCAGCTCCAGAGAAGTTGGGAACTGAAATGATCCCCTTCTGCATTACCTTGGGGAACAGAGACTGGTAGTCTAGGACAGAAAGTCTTTCAGCTAGTTTTAACTTGAAGACTACTCGCTGCTCTATTAGGTGAGCCTGATTTTTGATTTTTTTTTTCAGTTTTCTGTTGGGCAAAGAAGAAAAAGAGAGAATAAAAAGGATACTCCTTTTCTTCAGGAATCTAATTAGGACTGAAAACAGGAAGCCTATAAAACTACAGAGAGGTGTGCTTTATCACTATGTAGCCAGTAAAAGGGAGCTGCATATATTGTTCTGTAAAAAGGTGGTAAAAACATTCTTCTGTAAAAACATACTTTCCCACAGAACAAAACAAGTGATCTATGGGCCTTCCTTTCTCTCCAATACCAGTAAAAATCATTCTCTCAGACTCCCGTATGCATAAGTCAGTGCTTAAAATTTTTCTTGAAAATTATGGGGCAGTTAGATTTGAGGCTTGCTAATTATGATATTATAGCTAGGCAGGCACTTCACCTAGTGAAATGCTACCAGGTGATATGGATTCATGGCGTGTGACAATGGTTATGCATTCCTGTAGTTACTATGTATGCGTAGTGACTCTTGTCTCTATCTGTAATTTTCCCCCAACTAATGGGGATCAGTGTGTTTTGGTCATATCTCAGATTATTTACAAAATAGATCTATATGAGCAACAATGCCAGCTCTCAATAAACCAGCTGGACTTCTTTCCAGATCCACTATTTCCATCTGCCTATCCCCCTAATAGTCCACCAAGCTCTCTCAGGGAAGTCTAAGTGAATTTGATTCAGTCATTTTATGATTTATGGAAGAGTACAAAAATATTATTTTGACCTCAAAACGTCCAAACTTTAGCATCTCAAACTTGCCATATGTCTCCTACTCTGGAGAATTCTTTGCTAAGTTAGGTTTGGAAAACATTTGGTTTTGTAATTTGATTCATAATGTTTTTAATGAGGTTCTGAATAGTTCCAAATAACATTTTTTAAAGCACATTTCCCCATAAAAAATGAATAAATATGTCATAGCAAGGACAACATTTATGAGAAGATACTGTGACAGATTATGGCAGTTAGATGGGGACCACAGTGGTTTCCACCATCACACCAGAATAACTTTTTATATATTCACCTCTTTTCTATAGAGATAGAAACATATGGAACTTTACATGCTCATAAAGATAAACAGGTGGTTATTAGGGGCCTCTAATTCACGGGCCCCATCAGTACAGAAGCTAAGTATGCAAGTCCACATGGTTCTTTATTTGTCTATGCAGACATTCTGTTATTGAAATTAAGAAAACAAGCAGAATAGATGATGAAGATTTTTCTGCTCCCAGCCCTGACAGTCAGTCTGCCTGGGCCTTAGGGGTAATCAGTTATCTGTTTTGTATGACAACTGATGATTCTGATTCCATATGAAAACTGCTTTCCAATCCAGCATGTTCATCAGCTTGCTGCTGAAATAGCTGTCTTCCAAATATATCCATTGTCCCAAGGAAATTACTAAGCCTGAGTTTAGAGTCAAACTTACAGAGGAGAGGAAGGTTTCTTGTGCCTGTGTATTGCCAGACACTTTCAACTGGAAATGTTGTTAGCATAGTTTATGGAGGATTTTAATGTAATTCTGGATGCTTTCTATGGGCAATAGGCATGCACCTATATCACAGATGAGTAAACATAGTTATTGCCTTTTGGATATATCATATGTACTTTGAATGCACTTTTAATGAAGAATATTCCTATTTCCTTTCTCTCAGCATTATCAAGAGATGACGCCCATCCTATGCTTGCAAAGCATGACATTGGAACACTGTTTGGGAATGCTGTCTTTTCCACAATTGCAGTTTGTCATTGGTGCCTTGTCACTGTGATATTTTCTAAATGCTGATGAATCGATTTGTCTCAATCTGTACTGGCAGCTTCAATCTGTACTGGCAGCTTCAATAGTACTGGGGTAGCTAACTTGTTTATTAGTAATTGTATTAAAAAACAGCTATGGGAAACTTTAAAAATATCATTGAGAAAGAAATGTGGTAAGGTTTTATCTGTGCAGTTGCATTCGTGGATGTGGCTTCCTTAAAAAAGGAAAGCTAGAAAAAAAGTCAGAATACTTTCCCATAGTGCTACATTGAGGACCGATATGTAGCAGATGTATTTCCACAAGGGTACTAATTTCACACAGGAAAAGCTAACTGTCATACAGACAAGTGTGAAGGCACAGAATTGCAGACAACAGTTACATAGGCACAATTAGTGACTATTTCTGCAGTAAATCAAATAGACTATTGCTGTTTAGGCTGCTGACAAGTGCTCAGTGCTGTTAGTTGCCACAGTTACTAGTGGTCTCATGGGACACCTAGAACCAAACATGCCCAATCTGGTGATAAATCAAATGAAAGCTATTCACCAAACAGATTTTTTGTGTCTTTAACAAGAAGGGTACTAAAGCTATGATGTAAAGGTAGCAGTTTTTGTTACAGTGAAGCCAGAAGCACAGCAATTCTGTGAGGGAAAAAAAAAAAAGTCATTTTTAAAGAATATTATCCTAAGGTGCCGCCCCTGCTTCCACACAGGCTCCACAATTTTGTTGATCATGTATTTATGGAGATAAGCTTAGTAGGGAAAAAGGTGTGGGAGAAATAAATAAAAAAGGAGATTATTTTTAAATGAAGCAATCCCTGGATCTAATTTGTTAAACAAACCTGCAATCAAGAGAAAGTCTGGAGATAGGAGTGAGTATCTTCCCAGCATCTAGCAGAAACTGTGTTCTGGCAGTGTCATGCCTGGTTGAGATTCAGGTATCTGCTGGGGCATCCTTCCCTTCACCACAGAAAGGGAGTAGTAGTCAGTGTTGCCCCAGTTCCCAGACTAAATGATGAGGGAGGCAAAGGGGGTACTTAAACCCTTTTACATGATGTGAACCACTTATGAGATGTAGAACTGCCATGAAAATTTCTCTAGCAGCATTCCTTGAGTCCCCATCACATTCCTCCTTCATAACTGCAAAGGTGGGAGTATTCCTTTACCACAAGGATACAGTGCCCTTTGTATGGTCCAAAGGATGCAAAAATGTGGAGCAATGGGGCCATGGGGTTTCTGCTTTTTGTTTTTGGAGGGAGACAGGAAAGAAGGCACAGCATCCCCCTGGGAGCTTGGCTTCTTTGTCACTGCAGCTGTAGCTGCAACTTAAAAGTTGCTGTGCCATGAGGCAACATTCACACTGCTGCATCTTGGGAAGAAGAGAGCTTAATCATACAGCTCAGCTAAACCCTACTGTTTAGTCCTCTAAACTGTCCACTTCGTCTTCCTCTGTGAAAACACTCACACAAATATAAAAATGTACACATTTTTCTTCTGATGCGAACTCCTAATGAGACAGCTCCAAGGGGCATGACTAACATGAAATAATAATGTCCCTGAGGGCTAAGGAAGCTCAGATGCATCTCCTGCCTCGCAGTACTTCAGCACTTTAATTGCCTTGTGCCACAGTGCTCCAGCACCCAAACTGTGAATCACTCCGTTTGATGGTCTGGGCTATCGCAGATGCTAAGATCAATTTCCCTTGCTCATTCTTATCATTACATGCTCCTTTTTCAGTTGTGCTATTTCTTGAAACATACTTGGTCTTGGAATCCTCAGTCTGCATGTAGAAGAATATGTGATACTGATGTTTAGGGAGAAACTTCAACCTGTGTTTCACTGATCACATTTCTGTTGCTCTTCCTTATATCTTGTCTGTAATTATTTCTTAAAGGCTGGTTTCCTGGGAAGAAAGATAAGAACTTAAGATAACACATCTTTTGTTTCTGAAGCAAGAAAGAAAGAAAAAAAAAATGCTTTTTTTTTTTTTTTTAATTTTATTTTTGAATCACAAATGTAAAAATGCTGGATGTAAGAAATACAGTAGTTGCAGAGTGCAGAGGGCTAATTCCAGCTCCCTACGCTTTATATCACATTGTTGATGTTATCTGTGTAGAATTACATTTCTAGCAACTGAACTATCAGCCATGAACTCTTTGATATGCTTTGCTCCCCATTTTTATTGCACAGTCTAAAATTTGGCACAGCCTGTTTTGTACATTTCCTTTTTATAATAATGCAAGTTTTCTGTTCTTAGGTCTTTATAAGGTTGTGGCAGATAAAACTCCATATATCAGCATTGAAGAAATTACAAGAAAAGTTGCTATTGGGTCAACAAGATTTGGCCATCCATGCTTCTACAGCTCTGAGGATATAAAATTGGCAAACCTCACTATCAAACAAGGTGAGCAGATCAACTTCAACTCTGTGGAAGAGGTAAATGGAACAATGGCTGTCAACTGTGGTGTGGTCAGAAACAACCAGACTCTTTCCTTTACTTTGCCCCTTTCACAAGAAGGAAAATTCTATGAATGCGAAGATGATCAAATATACACTCTGAAAGAGATTGCAGAATGGAAAATCCCTAGGTGCAGAAACCGGATTGTCAAACTTTCCAACACTTTACATACGTGGGACTCCTCTAATCCACTGCCAGATAACTTTGATGGCTGCTTGATTCTAACACCTGTCTATGAAGTGCAGGCAGTAATGAAATGTAAGTAGAGATTAAAGTCAATGATCTGTTTTATTTGTATAGCAGAGTACAATGAATCACACTTAAGTTGCTCAAAATAGGCAGAAAAAATTGAGTTTGGTTGAGAATTCCTTACCCATATTTGCCACTGATGCTGGTTTCAAGTTGCAGAAAGATAAAAATAATATTGCCATTTTTATTCCTTTATCAGATATTAATTCAGATAGTTTCCTTATTATTTTTTTCTGTTGCCATTTTACTGTACACTACAATTAAATAATCTTTCAAATGGTTATATATTGCATAGTGAAAAGCAGAGCTTAGGAAATCAAATTCTCAGATTTTATTTGTTTGTTTGTATCTCATGGAGAAGCCATGGCAAAGCCACTTGATCATTTATGGCCCTGGCTAGAGAAAGAAAAAATATATAGATGTATGTTTTATAGCACACTCAACTACAATTTAGGAACTGCACTGTGTTTTTGAGGTTGAGGATTCTGCAGAATGCACACCATTATTACTTTACTCTATTGTGGAAAGAAATTTTGATAGAATATAAACAGATAATTTCTTAAACCTCTGGGTTTTAGGAAATAGGAAAGAATTAGAAATCCAATATCTTTAAGTCAATACTGTTCTAGTTGTTCCACTTAAAAGTGGCACTAAAAGTGTTAGGTTCTGTTCTTACCAATGGTCTTAGTTTAAACCTGTTATTGAAATTATTTGTGGAAATAAAATTTGAAGGTATAAGTGCACAGTGAAATGTTCCTGAGTTACTGTGACTTGAATAGCTGAGCTATAGCAATGACCCATGTATGGTTGCATAGCATACCCTCTCTGAACTGAGGTTCCTACATAAGCAAAAAATCAGCTTAAACTAAAATGTTCGACCTTGCCTGAGGACAGCACCAAACACTTAGACAATTTCTGCAGTTCTTCGTGTTGATACACCCAACCTGTTAGAGTTTGGAGGACAGGAGCTTAGCTTTTGGGAAGGTTTTGCTGCCTGTTCCTTCTACTGGAAACATACCACTAAACTCCACAGAAATGGAATACTGAGAGAAATACGTCACTCAGGAGGATAGTAAGCAGGAAAGTTTCACAGTGGAAGTTTCTCTGGGGAATGACATAAGTAAAGAGATAAAATACATGAGAAAGAAATAAAAGTGAGCAGAGACTGCTATCACAATAGTTGCTAAATGCTTTTCATGAGATATCCACGGTGCTTGCTATGTGGTTTAATGTGTGAGTTTGGAAAGTATATCTTCACAAGATAAAATATTTAGTTTTCTGCAGCTCTAGCTATATTCAGGGATCTTGCCTCTCTCCTCCAGCTGGATTCACTTAAGTGTATTACTGTGACCATTTAGATATGTATTCAGGATCAGTAAGAATTTAATGTTTCTAAAAAACTTCTAGAAGATTTAGAAATGTTTCGTATTCGGTTGTCTTCCAATCAGATATTCCAATGAGAGTTTTATTTGTAGATTTTATTTGTGTGCCTGTTTATGTTTCATAGTGTGCTCAACATTTAAGAAGCATTAAATATGCCCTAAGTAACTATTTAATACAAACCTCAAAAGTAGGTTTCATGGTACATGATTAACTACTTTCTTGTGGACCATGAAAAATGCATTTGCACCATTTTTAGAACTATAAATAGACATAAGATAAAGTATGAGAAATACTATCCACAATTAAATAAAAAGGATTCCTGATAAGAGGGATAGAAGATTACATTTTCACAGGCTGTGAGCAGGAATCCTCTGTACTTTTATTCATTCTTAATAATGTACAAAATTTTGTGTCTGGTACTCCCTGAGTTGCTCATTTTCTCTTTCATTTTCTCTAATTGTTCCTCCTTCATTGACTTTTCTTTGTGGTGGTCAGGATATTTGTCACCTGAGTGTTTTAATATGAGAAAAGTAGAGTGGGAGTAAACAAATCCTGAATCACTCTCATAGAAGTCTGTTACGTAAAATACATGTCTGATACTAACTTTTAGGTATAAAATATTAGTATGTTCTGCTACAAGGAAGTGTGGGACCAGCATATACTATACATGCGTGCATGTCTATGCAGCGTAAGTCTTAATGAAGAGAGCCATTAAATAATATTTGCTTGTTAAATTTTACTGCCTTGGTCAGCGATCTGTGGTACCACTGATCTGGAGCCAAATTCTTCAACAAACTTTAATTGCATAGTCAGTTTTGAGCTTGGAAATTTTACATCCAAAATTTTGCAAGTTCATTTGTGATAAAAGTGTTGTTGTTCCCTGTCAGACTGTTAAAGACAATGGCTCAGTTCTGATAGTAAATAAAACCAGGTGCCTCAGAAAAAAATACAAGAGATCCACAGAGGACCATTATAGTGGAAATTTCCTCATTCAGTAATAGTAAACTTAGACTTTGTTATACAAGCGTTTTTCCCTTTTAAGAAAAGTCATATTATTTTGTAATAATTATTGATGCTTTCTTTATTCTTACAAATATAAAAAAAGTTATTTGTCCCAGATTCGCCATAACAACCTCTTATGTTAATGGGTTCAAACATTCTTTTTAATTAAAAGTGTTTCCCCACCCATTTGTTAGAAGAAAACACAAATTACTATGAAATAAAAGAATAGAAATACATCTTGTACTCAATTAAAAGTGTTTGGTAAGAGGAATAGATAATTAAAAACTTGGAGGTGCTGTAAGAAAGATAGCAAACTGGATTTTTCCTCTTCCTTTTTCTTAAACTTTGTATATTTACATACATTATTTTCATGTTATCTCATTTCATTTCTCTCTTCCTTTCTGAGGTCTGCTGCATATCTGATAGCCATACATATCAAATTAAAACAGTTAGACTTTGACTGGCTCAATCAATTGTACAGGCATATATGGAGTTGCACACACTGGGAAGGTAATTTTTGTATCTGGCTAACATGACACGAATATTTTATTCCAATATCAGTTTGAAAACAAACTAACAAACAAAATGAATGTATTTCTTTTTGTTTTCAGTTCGGAAGGACATAGTTCATATCCTCTCTGATTTGGATGTTGAGGTCAAGGATATAACAGACTGTTACGATATTAGCTCTTTCCTTCAGCCACTGTCTTTGGAAGATGTATTTGAGAGAACAAGTAAGGAATTTCCCATGGTTGCTGAGGTAATGGAGGGCCCTTTAGGAAGACAGAAACCTTATAATTTATTGCATATAGGGAAAGAGATTGTCATCTACAAAAAGTACCAGGCTACAAGAGTCCTAGCCTCCGAGATCAGAAGTGACTCCCCCAAAAGACATTTTTTAATCCCTATGACCTACAAAGGAAAGTTCAAGAGAAGACCTCGGGAGTTTCCAACTGCCTATGACTTAGAGATAGCAAGAAGTGAAAGGGAACAGCTTCATGTTGTAGCAACTAAAGCTTTTGATTCTCCTCATACAGAGCTCTTTTCTGTTTCAGTTGGAGATCAATTTCTAGTTCAGCAACGTCAGACTAGTGAAGTTCTGTACGAGGGAAGAAAGAAAGTCATAGATGTTTTAGCTTGTGAACAAATACTAAGTGATACATATAAGGAAGTGCTCCTGCCTATGTATATGGAAGGTGGCTTTGTGGAAGTGATTCATGACAAGAAGCAGTACCAGCTTTCTGAGATTTGCAAAGAATTTCGTTTGCCTTTTAATGTCAAAGTGTCTGTGAGGGACCTTTCCATTAAGGAGGATGTCTTGGCTGCTGTACCTGGTCTGCAGCTTGAAGAAGAAATCACAGACTCTTATTTGCTGATCAGTAGTGCCAGCAGTCCAGTAGAGAGCTGGGAGATTCCTGTGTATCGCTTAAACATGTCAGTCCATTTGCTCAGCAAGGATGTCCAGGCAGTCTTACCTCCCATGACTAAGACAACAGTGGAAGAGATCAGCGAAGAGGAATACTATATGGTACGAAGATTTGAAAACCAAACCCTACATCCACCTCCCAGGCCACCCAAAAAGCCAGCAGCACTTGCACCAAAACCTGTTTCTGCAGTATCTAAGCAAGTTATATCTGATGTACTACAGGCTACAAAGGTAAGGTATTGCACCATGTCTATGTCTTTGAATCTCTTACAATCATAAGTCATTTTCTGTAGGTTCATAATCTCCATTTCCTTATAGTACTGTATACAGATGGCTCCCAGTTCCCTGTAATAGGCAAATTAGCCATTATAGACAACAATGGTTAAAATCTCCAGTGTGTGTTAATTGATCCGTGAAAAACAATGGAACCATGCCGACTCACAGCAGAAAGCTTGGCCTTATAATTTAGGACAGATAGTCCTTAATTGCACCAATGCAGAAGTGAAGGGAGAGACTTGAAGTGGGTATATTTAAATGTTTATTAAGGGGTAGCATATGTTTTCATGATATTTGTTAAGAGAATTTTACTCAGCTGGAAACAGCCAAATTAAATTCACAGAAAGTCAGGTTGTATAGATATTTTTGAGTGCATGTTTTTGCACATACCCAAGTGGCAAATAGATCTGGAATAAAAAGGGCAGCTTTTTTAGAATAACTTTTGATGTTAAGAAAGTTAAGTGCCCCTTCTAGGACAATTTTCTTAGTGATTAATCTAAGAAAATGCGTTCGCTCATTAATTTTTATATTGGGTCTGGCTGAGATGGAGTTTATTTTCTTCACAGCAGCCTGTGAGATACTGTGTTTTGAATTTGTAACTATAACAGTGTTGATAGCACACCAGTGTTTTGACTGTTGTTGAGCAGTATATGCACAGCATCAAGACCTTTTCTTTCCCAGTCTGTCCATCCAGCAAGGAAATGGAGCAGAGTGGTTGTTCTGGGAGGGTGGCCATAGTGCAGAAACTGGCAGGGCATCAGCCTGCTTGTGGGAGGTGCTGAGTGACGTCACTTGTTTTTCTTCCTCTTTCTTTCACTTACAAATTTATTTTTACATCTACTCATGAGTTTTCTCATTTTTTCTCTTCCCTGTCCTGATGTCAGAGATGGAGTGAGCAAACGGCTGGGTGAGTGCTCAGCTGCTTGTTGGGTTCAACCCATGATAGTTTTCTTGCATAAATTGAAAGAATTAAAGAAAGGCAGTTTGATGAACTTCAGTGAAAGAGTGTCCAGTAGGTCAGTTTCTCTGTCTCATGCAAATGCAAGTTTCCTGTGGAGGGAGACAGGCATACATTGGAAATGCTTTCAGGCATTGGCTGAGGCCGAGTAATGAGACGGCAGAGTGATTGTGCTGTGCTTTAAAAGTGATATAACTCATGACATTGTATTTGGGTGGAGGGTGGTGGTGGTGGTGCGGGGTAAGGTGGTGGTTTTTTTGTTTGTGGTGTTTTGTTTTTGTTTGTTTGTTAGTTTGTTTTTTAATGTTGCCATCAAACTAAGTTCCAACTCTAGCAGCCTTGAAAGGGGATATTTTATGAGTCCCCTTCCTTCCCTGCTGGAAGTGTCCGTCCCATCATGCCAGTTCCAACACCCCATGCAGGTCCTCAGCTCCACAGAGGTCCTGGGAGGTAATTGCAACAGACTGTAGAAGAAGTGAAGGGGGTAGGGTGGGTCCCTCAGATAAGGGTAATACAGCAAAACGTTGCATACAGTGAAGCCTGTAGCAGCTTAAATAAGCCATTCTGCTAGACTAGGGAGGACTGATGAGAAGCTAGGCCCTGGGGCTAACAGGGCCTTCAACCTGGCACTGTCTTGTGGTACAGAGCTGGGGAGGAATTCCCTAATTGTTATGTTTCTGGTAGAGCTGTATGGTCAGGGGGACTCAGACTTCCTGCTGTGACTGGTGTCTCTGTGTAGGGAGCAACAGGTAGATGTTGGCTCTAGACTAGACTCATGCAGAAAATACTGTTTTCCTGAACCAAGGAGAGAGCAGTAAGCACAAGGGAGGGATGGGCTGAGGTTCCTTTGCACATTCATTGAATGAGTGCAACCATAGACTGCAACTGTCCAAACAAAGAAGCACATTTAAGCAGACAGCTCCAGAGGACATATTTTGTCACATGCTTGTTATAAATAAGTCATAAATTGCAGTCAGAATGCTTTGAGTTATGCAGATTCATAAATCTTCCTCGAAAGACTAAATAAGTAGAGATTCCTTATTCATAAGATTAAACATCCTGAGTGTTAATGTAATAGGTTTAGAGTCGGAGAGAATGTGTTATCTGTTCTATCCCAAGCACAGCAAGTCCTCTGAGAGGACGTGGATCATAGCTGATAAGCTCTGCTTTGGCCTCTCTGCCAGCAACAGTGGTAGGGGAGACTGCATTTTCTTCTAAATATAACAGGGATGTCTGAGGGTTCAGAAAGTTGGAGATGGTGCCAAACTGATAAATGGCACACTTTGCATATTTTGTGACTCTGTGTAGACTTATTTGCATAAATAACAGACAAGTGTCCTAATGAGCTGAACTTAAGCCTGACAAGTGGCAGCCTGGAATAAGCTTTAGCGATGCATGAATTGCCATGGCTCCTCTTGCAAGCAGCTCCCTGCTTGCCTGTGTGATGGAGGGTGGTGATTGGCTTCCTTGCTCACTGGCTGGGAAGCTCTGCTTGGCCTGGTGCTCCAAGATTAAATGCTGCTGCTGCATGAGTCCACAAAGGACCAAGATCTGGTTATTTTATGTCAATGCTGAAGGATGCTCTGCCAGGGAGGGGTCACCTCTAGCTATGGCTTCTGCTTTGATCACTTTTTAGCTCTTCCAGAAAGGTTGTGAGTTGTGGAGAAGCTCCAGCTGTCTCTGCATGCTGTTCCCTGGCCTTGGTTACAGGAACACTAGGGCCATGAACAGGACTATACAGCCCACATTTCCCTGTGTGTCTTTGGTCATGTTAGTCACTGAATTGTTTGAAACTGGCAGCAAGTATGGACTGTGACCTCAGATGAGTGCACAAACTGCCTCAGCTTGTGTGCAAGGTGCAGTACTACAGAAACAGGTATGTCTGCACAGTACAGCAAAGTCCAGAGACATCAGATGAATTCTCAAATGTAATATAGCTGCATTAACCAAACCCTCTGCCCACTCTCTTCACAAGGCTAATTAAGTTGGCTCAGCTCCTGCTGATGCAGCTTTCAATTCCAGAGCCTGGGGATCCCTGCTCTCCCCTCTGCAAGGAACTGTAGACCTTGCTTTTCCCTCTCATCTCGTCATTTTATTTGGTTAAGAAACATCTAGCCCACATATGTTTGCTGTTTTGCATTAGTTGCTAATTGAATAAAGAAAAGAAACCCCCAAGAAAATTCATGCAAACTAAATAAATGAAATAAACAGCATGCACTGAACTACAGAACGAATCTGGTATTTAAGAATGATTAAACTCTAATAAACAATGCTATCTCTAGCCACCTCTACTCACAAACCCTACCAGCTTTCTACCACCAGTCAAGGATGGTGATGAAAAAATGATTGTACCCTTTGTTGAATGGCAAAACTTGGGATAAAGCACACAAAGGAAATCCACATTTCCTCACTTGAGCCATGTCCCCCAAGTAGATTTTATTATTATTACTCTTTTAATTGAAAAAATACATCTCACCAAATATGAGTGAATATTCATTCAAAAATGAATGTTAGTACTGGGGGAATGGTAATCAATTTGTGGAAAACAACAGTTTATTCCTGATGCTCTTCAAAGGCACTAAATGCACTTCCTAAGGAACAATAATAAATAAATAAGTAAAATCAGCATTTGGCTTCTGATTAACAATAAGAGAGGTTAGCTCCAACCAGGGCTATTTTCAGTGGTCTGCTTAGGCATGTATTTAGCCTAAGGAACATTAGTATCAGTGAAATACTCACAAGCTTCAAGCTGGGATTGCTGCTAAATACCTTTATGAATGTGGAACTGGAAAAGTCAGTCACAGGCAGTAATCTGCTCAGCTCTATCAAGAAAGCTGAGAGAATTCCAGAAAGGGAAACTGGGATTTAATAAAATAGTAAGTATCAGGGCATGATAGTTAATCGTCATTCAATGCTAAGGTCCATTATCCTTCAAAAAGTCATTACAGTGTTACGATATCAGGAACTTTTTTGCTTTCTTGCTTTTTATTTCAAAATTAAAATGAAAGAAAAATTATCACTTCCATCTGGCTTTACAGTTCTACAAACTGAACTACCGAAATCTGCCATTAACATATTTATCGCATCTGTCTTCACAGCAAAATGAAGACTTATCTGGAATTAAATTGATAAGACATAAGCTGCATTTTTCAGCAAATGAGTTTTCCTGCAGTGCCTTCTTTCCTTCCTCCTAACTATTTCTTTTCTGCTTCCAGAGCATTTTTCATGGTTTTGGGGCCTTTATACAGCAGGTTTAATACAAATATTTCTTCTGTGCAGCAAATTACTAACCTTTTTAAATAAATACATATTAGGAAATGCATGCAGAAAAGCCAGAAAGGAGCAGATATGAACAGACTTCAGGAATTAATAATCCTCTGGCACTAGAAATGAGGTAGGGAAATGTAGTTCATTAGTGGATGCAAAAATGCATGTGCAAGCATGAGGAGGGTTTCTCTCTGACAAGCGTAGTTCTGTGGCTCCTGAGGCTGCAGCAGTGCTTCCTCTTCCTCCATCTCTATGCCCACTGAAAAAAAGCTCTCCTCTCCTCGACCCTTGATCTGCAACCTTTGACCCTCTCTCTCCACATATCCCATGTAATTTCTCCATGTTACTTTCCAGTAGCTTTGTAAATCCCTCATAAATAGGATGGGAAGGCTGGAAGAACAGCCCTTAATGCTTATGACCAGCCCACCTTGTCATTGTGGATCAGTTCTTGAAATCTGTCAAAACCTCATCCCCACTGTGGCCTTGCCTGGTGAGTCAGGCTCCAAATCCTCCACACTCCCCCATGCCACAGATTCTCATTCTTCCAAGCACCACACAATGCGCTGCAGGGTTCTTCTCCTCCTAACACCCATCCTTTGACACATGCCTGATTTTCCCCAGACCTACGTGCCTTGAGTCCCCCTACACTGCATTTGTCAGTGCCCTTCAGCTCCCCCTAGACCTCTGTGTCCTTGGTTCCCCAAGGAAATGTCAAGCTTTCAGAGAAGCTTGTTTCTTCCAAAACATCCTCCTCCTTTTGCTCTTCAGTCCTGCAGCGAGCTGAAGCCAAGGCCGCAGCCATTGTCAGACAGGAGCTGCAGGAACATCCTAAGTTACACATGGGTTTTCATCTCCTTCCCCAGCAGCACATGTTCCAAACCTTAGCAGAGCATTGATCTTCAGCCAGGTTTGTAGGAGTAAAACTGGAGTGGGCTGTAGGTGCTGACAAGTGTCAAGCCACTTTGTGCTTTCTTGTAGGCTGAAGAGTCCCAGCTGAAGGACTTTGTATTGGTGACCTGTTCCAGAGACCATTATAGCTACGTCTATACATGAGGGACCATGACCATTTCCTGGCAACCCTTTGTGCATCTTGATACCACATTGGGCTGAGGCCTGCATGTGTGCCATCCCCTTTTGTGTCCCAGGTCTCTGTGAAAACTAGACCAGGCAATGATGGCTCTGATCTGGATGATGGAGGATTGGAACCACTGATAGACTTTGTATGAATCAGGAGGAAGGAGTTAAAGGTGTAGGAAACCCTGAAGACCCAGCTAAAAAAGGTCTGGAGTTTTTCCAATTTTCTCAGTATGAAGAACTGGTATTAAGATCCTTTTCTCTTTTAAATAATATGAAAAGCATAAAATTTCCACAGAGAAGCATCAAGTCTGTAGTAGGCACTTACTGTAGATTGATGTTATTCTCAAAACCAAAATAAAATGGGGAAGATAGCAATGTGCCTGCCAGAAGGACAGGCAGTAGATAATTGCCTGAAAAACTAGCAGGGCAATCTGAGGTGTAAGTCTCATTGCAGAAAGCCATTACTGCTGCAGGAATTGCTGATACAGTACATGAAATTAAGGAAATACAGATGAACATTTGGATATGCTGACTGACGTAAATGCCAACTGGTTAAAAGCAAATTGCATAATTTAGAGCTAAAAGTGAATGTCTTGGAGAACAAAGAGATAAGAAATATCAAAATAAAAGGGATGCCTAGTTGAAAAATATATATATCAACCGCATAAAAATACGGCACCCTTGATAAGAAGGAAAATACTGGACAGCGTGTTTAAGCCAACAACCATTAACGTCAGTAGGAGCAGAATTGGCTGGAATGTTTTTTTTTCTCTCATGCAGAAAGCGAACAACATAAAATCGTATATTTGTATAATACAAAGTTGGACAAGAAAGTTTTTTTTTTTTTTTTAAATAAGTCTGTTGCACTGCAGCAGAATAAATCTCCAAAAAAATATAACTTGGGGGGATCTGAAATGCTTTTTCCAGCCCGGGTTCCTTGCCATCTGACTTCCAATGTCACTGTTATCCAGTCTGCACTGCCTTAATTTGCCCTTCTCTTCATAGCAAGAAGGTCAGAAAATCAAGCCTGCAGATAGCTGGCTGCTGAAGTGCCACTTATCACATGGCTGCTTAAACACATTCAGGGACTTTTCTGGGCTCTGAGGACCAACTGGCATAAAATGCCTGATGTCTCTGCTAGTAACTCTTTCAGTCTCCAGCTTTGGCTGCTTGCAAACTGCATTCTGGAGTGGGCCTTGGGGTGTTTGAATGCCCAGATTGTACCCAGGAGCAGTTTGAGAAATAGCTTGTTGGCACAGGTTGAAGTGGAGCCCACGAATGCTTACAGGCACCAACCTATTCAATCAGGCAGCATTGATGTAGCCCTGTTTGCTGCTTGGGCAGTGCAAGGGTCCTGAGCCTTACAGGGTGACTGATGAGGTTTGAAATAAGAAGGACCAGAGTCCAGTTTCTGAAAACTTCATTCTCTACTGGGCATGCACAGGCACTTACAGCGGAGTAGCACAAATGAGACAGTGTTGAGCAGTTTAACAGTCAGCCATGGGAACTTCTGTTAAAATAATTATTCTCTGGATGCTTTACTTGAGGATAAGGATAACCCAGTAAGAGAGCAATATGCTCGAGTGACATGCAGGGGCAAATATGCAGGTTCCCAATCTGTTAGCAGCCTTTTTTTTTTTTTTTTTTTTTGAAAAAAAAAAGAAAATATGTACATCAAGGATGTACATCAGAGTCACTGCACTGTTGAATACAGTCAGTGTAAAAGAAAGTACTAACATTTCCCATTCACATTATGCTTTTCTTCATGAAATTCAGGCTTTTTCAGTACTGTCATAGCCAGACATCCCAGAACTGGAAGTATCCCTACAGGTTGGGATTATGGTTTGAAATACATTGCCCTATGAAATGAAATGAGAAACTTGCTGTCAGTGTGACAGCAGGGTCAAAGCCCAAAGTATCTGTAGGCATGACTCACATTTTCCAGAGTTCTCACAATGAGGAATTCAACGATTATGAGGAAATGGAGAATGCCAGGGAGAGACTCATCAAACCCATTAAAACCTGGAAAGACAATCCCAGCTCTGGGCTTTTTGAATATGTTAGTACATAGACAATATTAGAAATAGAATGATAATAAAATTAATAGTGAGGCTTATCAATTACTATAGGAGAGTTTAATGACTGTACTGAGAAAATGAATTTCTTTTCTCTGTGGATGGAGATGTACAATTTAGACAGAATGTTGTCAAAGTATTTAACATCATTATTCTGTTGTTCTATCCTAAGACATTAAATAATTTTACTGGTAAATATTTTAAATGGCAATATCTTGCAAAACTGTGGTTCAAATTTTCCTCCCATTAGTTCTTTTATATATATATATATATACGTGTGTACATAGCAACAGGGGATTCGAGGAGGCACAAGTCATTCTGTAGTTATAGCTATTGTCATTCCAGTGGTGCCACTGAAAAATCAGAGCATGGCTCTCAGGCTTACAGTGGCTGTAGACAGTAGCTTGTTTCAGTGATTCACTTGAAAGAGCATGATGAGTCTTATCAGAATATCACTCGGCAGGAAACACTGCAAGGGAAAAAAAAAAGCCTCTTTGTTAGTTTGTGGCGTGCCATGCACTACCCTGATGGGCAGCACTGTGGCTAAAGAAAGCTTAGAGTATAGAACATTGGAGTCCAGATTAGCTCCAAAAGACCAGGAATGACACTATCTGACATGAAGAGGTTGAAATCTGATGCATAAAGCAGAATAAAGCTTCTCCCATATCATCTTTTTATTATTATTATATCATATACAGATATATGATATAATTATAATAATAATATTCTATATGTGAAATTAAGAATTGTATCTAGAGGTACTTTTACTGATCCACCTGTTTTACATAAGAAGTGGTATGTTCTTGTTCTGCAGTATGAACAAGGAAAAGAGTAGCTGAGTTTGCTTGTGAAGTGATCTCATTTGAAGGAAGATGTTCCAAGCAGTTGAACAGCAGCTCTACAAGAAAATTCTGGCCATGTGAGGAGTGGGGTTGGCAGAAGCTCCTCAGGTCTGGGTTACATTACTTTGTCTTTTAGATGCCCCTTCTGTGACAGGAGGCAAATCGCATAACTATCATTGCCTCAAGATACATGAAGGAACTGCCATGTGTGAAGCGAGGGTGTGGATTTCCAGCTCATTAGTTACTCTATATGGATACTTAAATCTCAGGTAAATGCAAGATACATTCCCTCCCTCCTGTAAGGGTCAGAGCTACCTCACATTTACTCTGGAGCCTTAACCACCCAGACAGTTGCCATGGAGTAGTTAATGAGCTGTAAATCCACACTCATTTACTTTGTAGCAACTTGTTCATGTAGCTGTCTTCTCTATGAAATGGGACATAACGCTTCATTTTCCCATTTTCTGGGGTGTTTTATAGAGACAGGCATCATTTATACATATATATATATATAAAGCTTTTTCATTTTCCTTTTTTTTTTTATTCATTGGCTACCACAAAAGGACCTCAGTAACAACAGAAAAATAGTGACAATGAAATACCCAGACATGTTTTAACCTTACTTAAAAGTTTTCAACTGAAAGTTAATTGAACAGGTGCAAAATGAAACTGGCTGTCTCTAGGACAGCTTAATTCTGAAGTGTGGATATTTGAAAGAGGAAGAAACAAGAAAGAAGAGAGGTGTGAACTTGTCCCATATAACTTTGCAAGGTGTTAACCTTGAAGCTCACTAGCACATTTTAAGCTTGATCTTTTGTTAACCACTTCAAAGTTTATTCTTGTGGAAGACGTGAGCCTTTGTGCTTCCCTGTTTGCACCTTCTGTTGCATCTCTAGCATCTTAAGCCATGTCTTCACCTGGTGGCTTACAGAACGTAGCAGCGAGTTTTAGAGACGTGAAAGGTTATGGATAGAAATTGAGACACTTCTCAGAATGCCTCCTTAAATTTCCCCAGTCTGTAGGACTTTGACAGATGATAGCATTAAACTAAAAGTTGCATGTTAAAGGTTAGTTTGTGTAAGCATACAAGGTGTCAGCAAAGAAAGAAAATGAGGAAAGAGATTGCTACAGTGTGGGTTATATATGTATTTTTTATTGATGGATCATATTTGGATAAAAAGTAGTGGAACATAACTGATGATGTATAAATGAATGCTGACCCAAAAGGCCATTTTTCCAAGTCAACCCTCACACATAGCTTTTACAGCCAAATCATTTATACTGCCTGTAGTGATGGAGCAGCACCCCCATTAGGATGGAAGAGAGGATTAAGGAAGTATGCTAGGAATGTGAAACTGAGAACTAGTTAAACAAAAATGGGATATCCAATTATCTTCTATCAAATTGTGAAATGGGATGGGAAGGCAGAATTTATATAGGATGGAGAGAATTGCATTTTCGTTACACGATTTTTTTTTTTTTTTTGAGGATTTTTCTTTCTAAATATGACACTTTGTCCTTGTGAACATCCTAATTTATAACTATCCTGACCTCATTGTTTCTCACATAAAAAGCGTTATAAATGAAGTTTCAACTCAATCTGAATTTAGTAATATTTATAAAAGTAATATTTATAAAAGGTATAAAAGGCAAGTAAACAGCGCTGGGTGTGCAGGGAGTCTATGCTGCGCCAACACGCACACACGAACATAAAACATTCTAAATATACGGAACATTGCTTTTACATACTAAACCCGAGTATTCCTATACAATCAGAAAAGGTAACAAACAATCCTTTAAGTTCCATGACTTAACAGTCTCCATTTTCCATTCCTTTTGAACAATATGTCTTGCTTTAAGTTGTCAAGCAACTCGGTCTTTGGGCCTTATGTATCCCGTTCTTCCCGAATCGAAGAAAAACATATCCGTCTCCTTTTCGAGGCCAATAGAGTCTGGATCAAAAGGTACGTCCAGGTCAACAGGGGGCGTAACAGCAAAAGCCTTCGATGGCTGTAGCGGTGGGGGTCCGGTGGTGTAGCAGAAGGATGGGCGGACCAGTTCCCTCACTGTCTGGCAAACTACACGTTTCTGACTGTGGTCCCACATGGCTCTTTAAGGCCTCAGAGACTGCTAGCCAGGTGCTGAGCAATCCCACTGCCACCTTGTCGTTTTTATTTGCAGAGTCCCACACCTTGACCTCAATTTGGTCCCATAAACTGTCTGATTGTTAATAAAGAGAATAAGCTGCAAGGTTACCAGGACAGTCTTTGTTTCCAAGGATGTATGATTCCCTATAATGGGCAGCTGCTTACCAGCGAGAGGCAGTTGTGTGCACGGGTCTGTTTCTCTCAGCTTGAGCTGCTTTCCAGCTCCGGTGCGCCTATTTCCAGCGACTTTCTGTACGAGCTTCTCTGAGCAGTTTGCTGAATTTGGCCGAACCCATCTTCATGAGGCGATCAATGTGCCTGTTCCCGTCCTGGTCTCCGTTCTGCTAGCCTGTTCCTTTTCATTCCTTCTTTCTGCTTCTTTATTGATGACAACTTAATCGTGTTGCTTTTTTTTTTTTTTTTTTTTTTTTTTTTTTTTTTTTTTATCTTGAGGGCAGGCTCCCCTCTTCTCTCCACAGCAGTTCTTTTCAAAACAACTTTTCATTGGTCAAACAACTTTGAATATAACAACAACAGCAAACACCCAGAAACTTCCCTGCCTTAACGGCTGGAGAACAAGCAACCCGAGACTGGATGGAGTCTCCTGAATCACCCTTCTTTGTTCCTTCTAAACTCTTTTATATTCCTGATGGCCTCATCGTTAAGAGTCTAATGTTATCATTAACCACGGGGCTTTTCGACCCCCATGGCCACACTCCCAAATCTCCCCCTTGTTTATTAATATCAACCATTTTCTTGACACGAATTACCACTCCATATGTAGCAAAAGGAAAAGTAGTGTACAGAAAAAATAAAATCTGCTTAAACGACATAAAATGATTTAAAATGCTTACACACACTGTAGTGAGCATGAAATGTCTGCTTTTTATCTGCAGCTCTGAGCCTCACTGAATAGAGAAGGACCAGAGTGGTTTTGATTTGTCTCTTAGTTGTACTCCGTACAGTCAGTCAACATCTGACCTTATGGACACCCAGGCCACAAGCCTCTAACACTGCTGATGTTCCTGCTCTGCTGTCATGGTTCAGGCAGTAAGAAAATGGATGCAAAATACAAAAGCTAGGAGGAAAACAGAAGCTAACTCCTTAAACAGCAGGCTTAGGTTTTGCATAATGCTTATTGTTAGTGTTCATCTTCAAAAAACACGGAGATAAAATCCTCTCATGAAATATTGAAACCACTTCTGCCCCATGTGAACATTTGAATGTGAGAGACTTCCTTCTACCCTCCAAAATGGAAAGTAAATCTTCTTATAAATGTTAGAAGTTATTGAATAATAATATGGCAGTGGCCTGATGTTGCTATTGTTGAACTTAAATGAAGAACCTTATTAATCATGGATTTGACAGCTCATTCAGTTATAATGATGTTTTCTGTCAATCTAAGTTCTCATTATAATTGGATCTTACTTAGAAAAGAAGATGCTCCATTGACTGCTCAGATGCAGGAAAATACAGGTTCGAAAATGAAAATATCATTCTGAATTCTATTTCCAGGGAGCCTGCTTATGCATGTACAAGTTGGATAACATTTTAATCCTTGCTGTGTGTCACATTTGGTCGTTACTGTAATAAGGTTCTCTCGCTGAGGTACCAGCTCCAGAGTCAAGACAGTGAAAGTGAAAGCAAGATAAGAAAATGAAACCTTTTCTGGGGGTTGCTGGCATATCATCACTAAAACTCAGTTGCAAAGAATTAACTGAAATAGATGGCTTGAAGTGTGCTAGGCTGTGAATTTACATTTAATTTGTTTTTCTTTAATTTGTTGCTTTTTTGTGGACACTCAGTATGCAGAAAGTATTAAATATTTTACATGGTATTGAGAAAGGATTAAGTTGCCTCAAACCATGGCAGTTTAATGTTCTATAGTAATATTTACAAAGAGTTCATGGCAAGAAACTATATGCTCCTACTCTCACTATCTTTATAAGTACAACCTTTATAAACAAGGCCAAAGACAGAAAAAATAGTTGAGAAATTTTAAAGACAAACAAATATTCAAGCTGAAACTGAAAACACTTTGGAAAGCACCTCAAATAAGTGTAATTTAGAAAAGATTCAGTTGGCAAAATATGTAAATTGCATGTTGGAGGCCCCTATTCCATGGGTGTAAAAGAGGGAGGTGGCTTATTTCCATGGAGGCCACAGTTCATTAAGGACGCATAGTGTAACTTAGACTAAATTTAAAAAATAAACTTCTCTGGGACGGCTGAAATGATAATTCCCAGAAAGTGTTCTTGTTTACTAATGTACCATTGTGGTTACAATTAACAGAAACTTAAAGTAGCACTTCAAAGCATAGTAAAAAGCTAGCAAACAAGGAGGTACAATTTTTTTTTCCACTGTCTTGTAGGATGAGTTGCAAACAATATTCTGATGTTATCGGGCCTGTGTAAAGATCAGAAAATTGTTGTGAACCAGGAAAGAAATTTGTTGTTTATGGATATGATAGGAAACATCACTACAGGAACATCACTATAGGGGGGCTTGAAGATGTAGTTTTGATGTAACTGATTCCAAGAAAAAAATATAATTCAGAAAAAAAAAAAAAATCAATCTGCTTCAATAGAAAGTAAAGAGGGGCAAAAGAACTGATGAGAAGCTGGCACAGCTGGTGTAAAGTCTGGCAAGTCTTTATGAGGTTCTCATTTTGGGCAGGCATGTGTCTGATAGGTTAACTAATAGAGAGAAGCCTGGCAACTCCATCAGCCAGTTCCCGCAGGACCCTAGGATGCATGTCACCAGGCCCCCTAGACCTGTACCTCTTCAGTTCCATCAGGTGGTCTTGAACCTGCTCTTTGTTTATAGTGTGAGGGACTTTTTTCCCCCACCCCTCATCTACAGATTCAGGGAAATTAGAGATGTGGGAAGCCTGACTTGCAGTGAAGACTGAGGCAAAGAAGCTGTTGAGTACCTCAGCCTTCTCCATGTCTGTTGTTACTAGTTTTTCCTTCTAATTTATTAGAGGGGGTATACTCTCCTTGGTCTTTCTTTTCTGGCCAATGTACCTATAGAATCCCTTCTTATTATTTTTTTTTGCATCTCTTGCCAAGCTCAGTTCCATCTGTGTCTTGGCTTTCCTGATCCCATCCCTGCATATCCAGATGGCATCCCTGTACTCTGCCCAGGCCACATGTACCTGCTTCCTGTGCCTCTGCATTTCCTTCTCATGCCCCAGTTTGCCCAGCAGGTCCTTGCACAGCCATCCTGATTTCCTGCCATCCTTGCTCACTTTCTTACACAGGGAGATGGAGAATTATAGAATCATAGAATCATAGAATATCCTGAGTTGGAAGGGACCCTTAAGGATCATCAAGTCCAACTCTTGACACCGCACAGGTCTACCCAAAAGTTCAGACCATGTGCCTAAGTGCACAGTCCAATCTCTTCTTAAATTCAGACAGGCTCGGTGCAGTGACCACTTCCCTGGGGAGCCTGTTCCAGTGTGCGACCACCCTCTCTGTGAAGAACCCCCTCCTGACGTCCAGCCTAAATTTCCCCTGCCTCAGCTTAACCCCGTTCCCGCGGGTCCTGTCACTAGTGTTAATGGAGAAAAGGTCTCCTGCCTCTCGACACCCCCTTACGAGGAAGTTGTAGACTGTGATGAGGTCTCCCCTCAGCCTCCTCTTCTCCAGGCTGAACAGGCCCAGTGACCTCAGCCGTTCCTCGTACGTCTTCCCCTCAAGGCCTTTCACCATCTTCGTAGCCCTCCTCTGGACACTTTCCAACAGTTTCATGTCCTTTTTATACTGTGGTGCCCAGAACTGCACACAGTACTCGAGGTGAGGCCGCACCAGCGCAGAGTAGAGCGGGACAATCACCTCCCTTGACCTACTAGCGATGCCGTGCTTGATGCACCCCAGGACACGATTGGCCCTCCTGGCTGCCAGGGCACATTGCTGGCTCATATTCAACTTGCTGTCTACCACGACCCCCAGATCCCTCTCTTCTAGGCTGCTCTCCAGCGTCTCATCGCCCAGTCTGTACATGCAGCCAGGGTTTCCCCGTCCCAGGTGCAGGACCCGGCACTTGCTCTTATTGAACTTCATGCGGTTGGTGATCGCCCAGCTCTCCAACCTGTCCAGATCCCTCTGCAAGGCCCTTACGCCCTCATTTGAGTCCACAACTCCTCCAAGTTTGGTGTCATCAGCAAACTTGCTCAAAATACCCTCTATTCCTACATCCAGATCGTTTATAAAAATATTGAAAAGTACCGGCCCTAAAATGGAGCCTTGAGGGACCCCACTGGTGACCGCCCGCCAGCCTGACACAGCCCCATTTGGTGCTCTAAGAAAAGGATCCTTAAAGAGTTGCCAGCTCTGGTCAGTTCTTCTGTGTCTAAGGTCAGTGTCCCTGGGGATCTCATCCATTAACTCTTTAAACAGATGAAAATTCTCTCTTCTGTGGAGTCATGACTTTGCTCTTTGCCAAGCCCATATTTCTCAAGATCACAAACTCAACCAAAGCATGGTCACTGCAGCCCAGACTGCCTCCAATTGTAACCTCTTTAATGAGTTTGTCCACACTGGTGAGCAGGAGGTCCAGTAACACTTCTCATATGGTTGGTTGTCAATACCTGGACCAGGAATTTATCCTTGATGCACTCCAGGGGTCTCCTGGATTACTTACGGCCTGCTGTGTTTTTTTCCCAGTGGACATCCGGGTGGTTGAAATCCCCCAATAGGATGAGAGCGTGTGAGAATGATTCTTGTAACTGAAGCAAGGCCTTGTCTACAGGCTTCCCTTGATCAGATGGTCTGTAGTAGACCCCAACCACAAGGTGTTCTTTATTGGTCTGGTCCTTTATTGGTCTTTTACCCAAAAGCTCAATCTGTTTGTGGCTGTTTCTGAGAGGCAGCTCTTTGCAACCTATACATTTCTTAACATAGAAGGCAACGCACCCACTCTTCCTTCCATGACCTTTGAAAATCTTGTAGCCCTCAACTTCAGTTTTCCAGCTTTGTGATTCATCCCACCAGATTTCTGTGATAACAATTAGGTCATAGTTTTCTACGTGCACCAACTTTTTCTGCTTGTTTACCATGCTGCATTCATCTGTGTAGACGCACTTCAGCTGGGCTATCAGCTGCACCAAATTTTAAGAGGAGCCCTCCCTAATTCCTCTGGGACAATTCACAGGTATTTTCCTGTTGCTGTCTGAAGTGCCTCCTGGTTCTTCTCTGTCACTTCCCTTCCCCCAGTGAATCTAGTTTAAAGCCCTGCTGATGAGTCCAGCCAGTTTGTTTCCCAAACACCAATCTGTTGCCCAACCTGTTCAGGTGCAACCCATCTGATGTCAAAATGCCTGCTCTCTTAAAGGTACATCTGAGATCACAGAACCCAAAACCCTGTGTATGGAACCAGCCACACAGACAGTTACTCACCTGATCCATTCTTCTCCTTCTTCTTGGGTCCCACTCTCCAGCTGGAAGGATAGAGGAAAACAGTACTTGCGCTCCCGTTCACTTCAACATCTTTCTGAGGGATATCTACAGTCCCTTTAGATACTTTAGAGTCTGTTCATTGCAGCCTCTTTTGACCCTACAAGAAAGAGCTGGAATTGGTAGTAGTACTCTGGCTTTACCAGGCTTGGTAGTCTCTTTGTGACATCATAAATGCAGGCCCCAACAGGCAGCAAACCTCTCTAGAGAATTTGTCTGGATAACAAATAGGTGCTTCAGTGCCTCTCATTGAGGAATCTGCAATTGTTAATGCCCTTCACACTTTTATTGCTGGCACAGGTTCTAATACAGGTGGTTGGTTGGTCCAACTACATATAGTTGACCTTTCCTAGGTCTTGACTCATGCACTCCTTTTTTTTTTTTTTTTTTTTTTTTTTTCTAGGCCCAGGGTATCATATCTGTTGCATAGGGGCACTTTGGGGGCAAGGGGAAGACTCTTCCTTTGGCTCCAAGGAGAGACAAGGGTCCGGTCTCCATTGTCTTGTGAGTCAGTCAAGCCCATCAGCTCAAGGTTGGAACCTGGCTTGCCTTCCTATTGACAGGACTTAAGGCAGGGCTGTTGCTCAGCCCATGTCAGTGCACAATATTATGTACCAATCCCTTGCTCAGAATCCTGGATACTACACTGACTGGTGAACTCCTTTTGCAACATCATGACTTGATCAAAATGTTCATCCATCTGGGCACACTTGAACTCACAACATCCATCTCTGCCTTCGGGCCCTAGGGGGACTTCCAGATTCAGGATTTCCTTGCACCTGAGGGTCTGGGCAGCTTGTCCAGTCCTTGGGAGGTCTTTTTGGGTGTAGACTTCTGCCTGGGGAGGTTGTGGCCCCTCCATTCAGTACAGCTCATTACTATATTTTACTTGTGTTTGTGCCAAGCAGAGGTAACTTAGAATTTATGGAGACTGCAGTGCCTGAGGGAAGTAAGGACAAGGCTAAGAGTGGAAGTGCTGCAAATGTGAACAAGAATAAAGTTCCAGCAGAATTAGGAAAGTGCTTTTTGCTGTTGTTGTGCATTTGTTTACAAAGTTTTGTGCATGAATAGCTGACTGATGTTTCATCTCTAAATACATAAAGTCAAGATTTGTTTTGTGGGAAAAGTTAATATCAGGGTATTTCTTGTGTTGATGAAGTGCCAAGGTCATCCAGTCATAGACCAGAAGCTTTTATTTAACTCTGCAATCACTCAAGTAGCATAAATTTGTAGAGGTAATCCAATGGTTTCTAAAATGCCTGTTAGCATAAAGCAAACAAACAAACAAAAAACCAATAACATTTGCCATGGAACTATGTAATTCATATGGTGGAATAGTATTTCAAATAATACTTTTTGCAATGTATAACCTGGCCAGCAGCTGTTGAATACATAAAATTAAAATTTATATTCCTGGGATGTCTGTGAAAAGGTCAAGTAGGAGACATTTTAATCTATGCTTTCATTTTGTAGCTATATGTTAGTAGTAATAAATCAAAGCAGCTTTCAAAAAGAAAAACAATAACAGTAGTATATAACTTTAAAAATTATATGGACAACAGATTAAACTAGTTTGTCTTTCCTGAGCACCTAAACAGATTTTCTTTCTTTATTTATTTTTTGGTTATGATTTCTTATATAATTACAAAATGAGATTTGATACGTGATGACATAAATCGAATATGCAAACAACTTGAAATTAGTGGAACTTTTCAGATAATTTCAAAAGACACATCACTAGGAATATTTTTTCTTGACTTTTTCAAATATTAATACAGTTTTCTACCTAATGGCAGGTACAGCACAGTGACATTCTGCTATACTCATTTATTGATCTCAAAAATCCTTTAAAAGTGTTTTATATATTCAGAAGTGCTTATATATTGTATGCACCCTTAACCAAAATGTCATGCGTAGGGTTTTTTTTTTCAACATGTAAATGTAACCACAACAAAACCTCTACTCCAGTATGAAAACACCTGTCAGAAGGTTTGGTTTTTCTAGTTGACACAGTTCATTAGGCCGTGCCAAACTGTTTCCGTTCTGAAACCCATACTACGAGCATCCTTTTGACTGCTTTGCTGTTCTTGTAGCTGCTCAGCTGTGACTGTATCTTGACGCCTATGTTCTGTTTTAGTCTGTCCATGCTTGGATAGATGGACCTCCTGGGATACATGCAGACTTGGTTTAAACAAATACAGCTCCATTTGTTTTAATGGAATTGAAAGTTTTTCCAAGAAGTGTGAATTCGGAAGATTTATTTATTTATTTATTTATTTATTTATTTTAGAGAGGAAGATGGCATGCATGTTTCTTCAGTGCTGGGCCAGCATGTTGCAGTGACTGATGGGCTGGGACAGCTCCACTGCAGACAAAGGCACCATTTCTGAGGTGGCCATGTGTGTGCTACATTTGTAAGCTCCCATTATGTCCTGTACTGTCAGCAGTGCCTAGAGAGCTAAGTAGCCACTTTGTGGTTAGCTGAATCACCTCTTAACTGTATTAATGAAGTTTCCTGCCTGTAGTCAAAGCAAGAACATGTGGAGCATGTAGATTGGTACTTGTAGTTATTTACTTTTGTGTGCCTTTATCTGGAGTGAACTCTGCCCATGTTGCAGTATGTAATCCTATGAATCTATCTTTTTTTTTTTTTTTTTTTTTTTTTTTTTTTTTTTTTTCATGACAGAGCTGTGATTTGTGCCTTTGTTTAGAGAAAGGGTTGCCATGTTACAATCACTGATACTCATGAGGCCTGAAACCAGTCCAAGTGAAGCCCCAAGGCCATGGCTCTGTGACTTGGCCACTGCAGGGCTATATGGCTGCAAGGTCTGAGGGATGAGCTGAACCCCTGGTTCAGGAGTTAGAGCTTCAGCAGGGGAAGTTGAGGCTTAGTTGTCCATGTGTCCTCCTGGAGCCTGTGACACACCATCTGTTCTGGGAAAATCACATTCTTGGAGGATTATTTCCACACTTATCACAGAATCACAAAATCACAGAATTTCTAGGTTGGAAGAACTGCTCTAGGAACTTGCCTTTTTCATTCTTCCAGGTATGTGGCATGTGTCTTAGTGTCTCAGTCTTGTTCAGGAGTCTCATGGGGTCTGGAAGTTTGCATATCAAGGATGAAGTTCATTTCTGCAAGGAATCAAGAATAAACACTATTTAATTTGCATGTAGGTCCTCAGAACAAAGGTCTGAGGATTCATGCTCTCCTGCTGTGCATATAGCATTCTTATTTAAGTGAAAAAATGATCAACAAAAATGTAGATGTAGCAGAATTCCATAGTAGGGCTGGGAAAATTTTGATTTTTTCAGATTTGTTTTTCTTACATAAAAATAAATATTGTCATGATAATTTAAATTCTTGAAGAGTGCCCTTTTTCTCTGCAAATGTGCCCACACAAAATTAATTAGAAAAGATGAAAGGTGTTTATTTTGACAGTTCAGCCTTATAGGATGTCTTGTGTTTTTCTTACAACAAGAAGTATAACATGGATTTCTGAAACCTTAATCTTCACTCCTGTTGAAGAAGTAAAGTAGCAGTTTGAGTTAATAAAAAAAAAAAAAAAAAAAAAAGAAAACAAAAAAAAGACCTCTAGTAAGCTTTTAATACATTTGTTGTGACAAGGAAGACTTTAATTACATAAATTTAAATTTGAAAAAAAAACATTTACATTGGAAGAAACGTTTATGGTTTGTACTTCTCTCATGAATTTTGATTCCTGTAAGCAGAAAGTTTGCACACATCTCTCCTCTCCTCTCCTCTCCTCTCCTCTCCTCTCCTCTCCTCTCCTCTCCTCTCCTCTCCTCTCCTCTCCTCTCCTCTCCTCTCCTCTCCTCTCCTCTCCTCTCCTCTCCTCTCCTCTCCTCTCCTCTCCTCTCCCTCTCTTCCTCACTGGATATTGCCAAATACAGCACCACAGAAATAAAAAAAAGTTGAACATATTTATTTTTCTTTTTCAATATTATACATCCATTTAATTCATGCTCATTACACAAATAACTTACTGTACAGAATTGCTGTCCTAGATAATTTTCAATGGTAGATAAAACAAATCATTAACAAAATATTTTTATACTGAAATTCTCATTTTTTCTTCAGTATTTGATAAATGTGTCCCCAGCTTCTAGTCACTCAGGTTCCATATTTTCATTAACATGTGCAATAAAATATATCTATTTATTTTGCATGGTGCTTTCTGATCTGTATTTTATTAATTTTTCTCATATCTGGAAGATTTATATGAATAGATTTAATTTACAGATAAATATGATTTATAAAACACCACACCATATTGGTAACCCTCACTTAAAACCTACTAAGTTATGTGTTGTTTTTTTTTTTTTAATCAATTTACCTGAAATGGTCATATCTTATATACTCAGATAACCTTGTATAAGACTCTATTAAACCTGACAGGATTATTTGCTGATATTCCACCAGTAAGAGAACATTTGTACACCTAACATTGCATTTCATTTAAAAGCTTGCTCAGTTAAGGAAAGATGCTATCTCTACTGTTTTAAACAGAACTTTTGTGGAGAAAGAAACTAAGCCCAGAAAAAGCACATTTTTCATATTAGAATTTGATTCACTTCTGTCTAGTCAAATAAGAAATGCAATATTCATCTGTCAAAAAGTTTTTTATCCACTTAGCCTTTGTTTTACACTTTACAATAAATGGGGTGATATATAATCCCCATTAATGAATTGATCAGCCTGGGAAAACATCACTGTCATTCAACTTGCAGAACATGACTGATGACTGAACAGTTCCTGATAAAGCATATTCAATACAAGTCCAAAGAAGGAAGTATTTGGTAGTGCTTCTGTTCAGAACACTATTTAATCTCTTACTGCTGCAAAAATTTTTCTCTTTAAATAACTAAACATATATTTTAAATAAATATAAATAAATATTTTAAATTTATGTTGTAAAACATATTTTAAAACATATTTTTAGAATTCTTCTTGCTTTTCTGATTTGCATCTTGTAGGTCCACTTGGATATATTTTTTGATAAGAAGAAACACATCAGTGATATTTAAAATAGAAATTGGCAGTGATAAAATGGGAGCATAGTTGTTGGCTTCCCAATATTCACAAGGAACATTTCAGAAATGAACTGTCTTGATGCATGTCAGCAGGTAGAAGTACCATTACTGAACATCTCCTGAGAAAAAGAAAAAAAATATAGCAATATGGTATGACCTTTGAAGGACTATCAATGTATCACTGAAAGATGAATTGACCAGTTGTAGTCCTTCTGTTTGATGAAATCATAACCAGTTGCAATAAATTACAAATGCCTTGGCTCCAAGGCAAGCCTGAATGCAGACATGTCATTGAGTCCTGTGATCATGATGGGTAACATGTTGGATACTTTTCTTCACTAAACTGAATTAAAAGCATGATTCCTTCTGGCTGTAATTTGTATACTTTTTTTTTTTTTTTTTTTTAAATACATTAAATTCCATTACAGCAAAAATTAACATTTTACCATGCTTTCATGACTGATATCCCATCAGGCAGGAGATTACATTTCATTTGTGGATACTAACTATTAACTGCACAGACCAGTGATGTGAGGAGTGTGCTCATGCCTTCTCTACTGCTTGTTACTTCTCTTTAGAAAGATTTATATTCTCTAGCAAATTACCTGACAGTTCAGAGAATACAATGGCTCTGACAATAATTAACACACCAGGATTTTTTGCTTGTTTGTTTTAAATGTGAGCATATTTAATTTTTATGACCATTTATCCTAATGATGTCCGTGGCCTTTAAAGCAAAAGTTTCAGGCGCTTTACATAAACAACAGAAAAGCCTTGGTTATAGAATCCCCTTGTTCTACAAGTCTCATGCTTGTTTTACCTCTTTTTGCAAGCTGCAAGGTCTGTTCCTATGGCTTTTAAAATCTATATATGGATTCATCTCTACAAATCTACAAATGTTCAGAGCTACAAATGTTGAAAAATCATTGACTCACTATAGATGCCCAGAGGATTAATAATTTAAATAAAAACTGTCAGGACTGGGGTAGTGTTTTACAGTCAACAAATGCCTTTTCCCCATACTATTTGCAGTCAAAAAATGTCTCTTCCCAATACCATTCCCCTTCTGGTGCATGCTGGCATAAATAATTCCTCCACTGTTAGTGGAACTATGCTAATTTATACCCGCAGAGGACTTGGTCTCAAAAGTCTAATTTAGATGACAACGCTGAAGTGCAGGGACTTGCCATTTTTATTTGTATGTAAAGTACCAGGCACTCAAGTAGTGGTGTGTCATTAAATTATTTCTAGAAAATAAATTGCCGTTTGGAAGGCTTGCTCTTGGGTAAAATTATATCTTTTTGTATGACTTAAGACAGATGCAATGAGTTAATTTAAACAGCTCCTCTTCACTTCCCTAATTTTGTTCTCTCTCCTATCTCCCATCTCTCCTCTGTCGAGCATGCCTTCTTCTTTATATCTGACTGAAATAAATACATCCTTGCATGGTAGCTCAAGTACTTCATTGCAATGTTCCCTCTGTTCTGAAGGGCCTTGGTAAAAAATAAGGTAGTAGGGCATAAAAGTGGTTGATGTCAGTTATAGCTCCTGGGGCAGCTAAAAGTTGCATGATAAGAAGATTTCTCAGCTGTAAGTTTTCTGCTGCACAACACATAATTTTGTCCTAGGTTTGTTGACTGAATAGTAAGAGATTTGACAACAGTCTCACCTGCACACTGGAAATATAGCTGTTAATGGGGCACTTCATTTCTGAGGAGCCAAGCAATTACACCAGGTGAAGTACTTCTCCTTTTCAGGTCTCATGTTGGTAATTTCATAAAGGCTGTGTTCTGTTTTCTGCAGTCCATTCTCCTCAGCATTAATTGCTGGTGTATTTGTCTTAGCTGTGTCTGAGTCTTGTTTCCATGTAACCCTGGTCTAGCTATGATGCTGCTATTCTTGCATATTAGCTTATACTTCTGACAAAATTAATTTGAAGTCAGGAAAACAGACATGTAACTATGTAAATGCTGCTTAACATGTGTCAGGGCTGTCTAGCTCACAAGCAGTGAAGAGATGTGATCCTCGCTGAGAGCTTGCCATCTGAAAAAAAGAATAGGCAGAAAGAAAGGTAGCAAAGTTAAGGCTAGTGTTATAGACGATGTAACTGAAATAGAAAGCTTATTTGTCCTATGAAGACATTATGGGCAGTGGGGGAAGCTATGAACTGATCCTATTGCTTACCAGTATTTGATTCTGTGCCTGTCGTTTAATCTTGGTGTTCATCCATACTTACCTGCCATAGCCCAGTGGAATGCAGTGTACTGCAATTTGTTTTCTATTTTGTGTAAGTGAGGTCCCTGTGGTGTTTCAGATAACACTGTGAAATGCTCAGTAATTATTGTCATGGTGACCGGAATATACAGTGAACCTTCAAAAAAAAAAAAAACACAACAGTTTGTTCTTGAGGAATCAGTTTTAAGTTTTCTTAGAGTTGCTAATATAGGTTTTCTCAGGGTTCAGATAAACGATACCCCTGCAAGGTCACTGATTACTGGTGATGGACAAGTAGATAGCTGGAGGCAGGATTCATTGAATAGTATGCACAGAAATTTAAACAGTTTTCTTTATTGGCAGACTATATTTAAATTAACACATCTTTAAATCCTTAGGCATATCTTACTGTAAGTTTTCTGACTTCATACCTCCGTTACATTTAGAAGGTTTCCAGCATTCCATATCCAAAATATGTATGTTTTATAAACATATAAATGTATGTGTGTATATGTGTCTATTTTATAAAGACAAATGAACTAAGTCATGGGTGTTTGTTGTTGCATTTTTGTTTGTTTATTTTTAATATTGGTTTTGCACCAGCTATACAAAACAATTGTATAAGGGTAATAAGAAAAAAAAAGAAAAAAAAAAAAAGAGGAAATAAAAGACTAGTGCTAGCTATAAGGATCCTGGGGACATATTTAATAGTATTACAGCTGTCCAAAGCTTCAGCAGTTAAGCAGCTGGAGGGTTACTCACATCTGGGGACTTGATTTGACTAATCACTGGAAAATAAGAGTGGGATATTTGGATGAAATGAAATTCCACTAAGAAATGGTGTGATGGTAAAACCTCCTGGAATAGATACTTATAGTCATTATCACCTACAGAACCATGTGGAGGGAAGGTCTCAGAGTGTTTTAGCCCTGCAGAAACATGCAGTGAACAGCAGTACCAGCAGACATCCTCATAGATAGAGAATGCATGGCAGAGGGAAAAGACAGCAGATGACTTGCCTGCAGACACTCAGCAGGTTAGTGGTTAGGTTTCTTGGCTACCAGACCTGTTTTGTCCTGAACTAACTCTCTGGATGTGAATTTTTCTCTGTAGCTCTTGGGGAGGAAAATAGACTCAGATCCCAGACACAAAGCTTGTTGAACCATTACCCTATACACTGAATTCACAAGAACTGTGTAATTTCTAAGCCAGGAGTTTGTTATGTGGTCGAATTAATGCTGTGGTCGAATTAATGAAAGGATGCATATGTCATGAGGATGTAATGTGTCCCTATACATCTACATCAAAGCCTATCAAGAAGTTCTGTGTTAGAACAGCCTTGTGAAATACGCTAAGGTATTACTATTGGGAAATTATTCTAAAGTAGTTAGGGATCATCAGCAGACAGTTCTTTCATGAATGACACCCTCTTTATACTGATAGGTGGAATAAATTTACCACTTTACTATCCAGGAAGCCCCTCCTCCTCTGTTCATGGTGTAAAGATGAAATACAGGCAGCTAAGAAGAAATCTTCGAGCAAGTAATTGCCATATTCAGTTTTCCTCTGGAGTAAAATCTTCAAGAGACCCTCTGGTGACAATATGTGTTACAAATGTGTCCCTGTTCCAGAACATTAAGTTCTACCATGTCCACAAGAGAAATGAAGTCTGAGGTTTACCTGAAATGAAGGATTTGGGTCAGGAATTAAATAAATATTTTTAACAGGGTACTGTTATAAGGAAATATTTGAGATGGGCAGAAAACATTTATGTTAGGAAAGGGTAAAGTCCTACACTGCTGCTTCAAATCTGGATCTGTCCAGTTTATCAGTACACTAAGGTAGCCTAAAGCTTGACTGCATGGCAAAATCTGGAAAGAGTAAGTGTTTGATAGATGCTGATGGCATGATTAGAAGCCCAGGAGTTACATGATGATACTCTGACGGGTGTCATTCACAAGAGATCTAAAAAGGTGGTTTGCAGGTGGAGTAAAAACAGGTCTTGAATACTTAGGGAGTGTTGTGCAGAGTCTGCAGCTGGTGGGGGCAAGACGACCACAGCACCCCATTTGTTGGCTCCCTGGTTGTGTGCAAACAGTGCAGATCAATCAATTTTTGTCTCCCTCATGGACAGATTTTTAAATGACTTTCATAGACTCATAGAATGGTTTGGGTAAGAAAGGACCTTAAAGACCATCCAGTTCCACCTCCCCTGCCATGGGCAGGGACACCTCCCACCAGACCAGGTTGCTCAAAGCCCTGTCCAGCCTGGCCTTGAACACCTCCATGGATGGGGTATCCACAGCTCCTCTGGGCTACCTGTGCCAGAGTGTCACCACCCTGACAGTGAAGAATTTGCTTCTAACATCTAGTCTATATCTCCCCTCCTTTAGTTGAAAACCATTCCTTCTTGCCCTATCAATATCTGCTCATGTAAAAATTTTCTCTCCATCTTTTTTATAGGTCCCCTTTAACTACTGAAACACTGCAATATGGTCTTGCAAGAGCCTCCTCTTCTCTAGGCTGAGCATCCCCAGCTCTCTCAGCCTTTCTTCATAGCAGAGGTGTTTCAGCCCTCAGATCATTTTTGTGGTCGTACTCTGGACCCACTCTAACAGTCCCACATCCTTCTTGTGCTGGGGCCCCAGACCTGGATGCAGTACTCCATGTGGGGCCTCACAAGGGCAGAGCAAAGGGGGACAATCACCTCCCTTGACCTGCTGGCCACTCCCATTGATCCTAGGGCTGCATCCCATTGATGCAGCCCAGGATGCAGTTGGCCTTCTGGGCTACAAGCATGCACTGCTGGCTCATGTCGAGTTTTTTGTCCACCACAACCAGCAGGTCTTCCTCTGCAGGGCTGCTGTCAATGACTTCTCCACCCAGCCTGTACTCCTGTCTGGGATTGTCCCAACCCAGGTACAGCACCTTGCACTTGGCCTTGTTAAACTTCATGAGGTTCACATGGTCTGACTTCTCAAGCTTATCCAGGTTAGTTTGGGCAGCATCCCTTCCTTCTAATGACTTTGCAGCCATTTATAATGAACAGCAGTGACAAAGCACGTGGCTCTGTTCCTATGCCTGTGCATTATCTATTAAAACCTGATGAACTGTTGAGGAACAACACTGGGGTTTAATCAGCCTCTTGATTTTATGCCTCTGTAATGCTACCATGTTCAATAACCTGCCTAAAATGGAAATCCACAAAGGGGCTTTGTTTTGGTTTTGTCTTCTGCTTAAAGCAGAGACCTAATAATTACTAAGTGAAAGCAGAAATATACTGGTTAATTCTATTAAATGCATATGTGATGCATTTCTAATAAATACCATAGAAGTAAATAAAGTCGTTCATCTATAAGAAGAAAAACATCACTGATCCTGATGTATTTACTGTACAGCTCTGAACCTGGTTTGATTTCCTTACTTTTATCACTAGCAAGACAAAAGTAGCCGTCAGGAGCTAGAGATGTGCAAGACTCTGGAAGAAAACAGAGTATATTAATGAAATGTACTCAGCAGAGAGCCTATTATGGTATCTGTCCTCTCTCCTGTGCCACTGCAGAGCTAAAAGTGATTGATAATAACCTTGTAGTTACTGTACAATTTGCCTACAATTTTATAGTTGCAGTCATGGCATTGATCTACAGTTAAATGAGATAATTCCTGTGTGCTATCTTGCCAGTCTGCCAGGAGCAATGTACCAATTGTGTCTGTAAAATCACTAAAAATGAATACCTGCTTGAATCCAGGGTTTAATAGAGAAGTTTTAGATAGTTACATTATGAAATTGTTATAAAGAACATTCTTAAGTTTGTAAGAGAAATATGATGAGGACTATCTAAACCTAGAAATTTCTATCAGTAATATTGCTTTTATCAGAAGAGTATTTTATAGCCTCTGCTTTCTATCTTTCATTATATGAATGCTGCAAACCATTTTTGCTGAAAAAGCTATTATAACTGCAGACTTACTAATATTCAGTTCTAAGGCAGTGAGAAATATTTTTTTAACATTTGCTAAATTAATCTGCAAAACCTGTAGACTACTAGAAATATTGAAAAAAACTGTTTTGAAATGCATTTTTTTAAATTTCACATATATATATGATGGATCAAAATTAAAGCTTTTAGAAATTTTACTGGAAAATTCCAGGAACGTTTCTGTTTTGGACTAGAAATCAGGCAGTTCAGCAAAAACATCATGAAGCTTACAAATATATGTGTGAATCTTTTGCCCATTATCTTCCCAAATTTCTTCTTTCACCCAGCCCCCAAACTTACAATGAAGCAATTGGGTCACAGCACCACACAGACCACTTTCTGTAAAGGTTTGCTAAAACCAGAGTGCAATGAAATTCAAGGGCTTCAAAGAGCTCTACACTGCAAGCATGGCTTCTTGTTCCTCCCTGGGGCTACTTCTTATTTGCAATGAAGTCTGGTTTTGCTATGCCAAAGTAAAAAGAGGCCTCAAAATGGGAGCTGTTTACTGTCACAGAGGGGTATGTTTTCCTGTTGCTAACATGCTGGTTATACAAGTGGCCAAATGGGCTAGGAGGAGCCATAAGTTGCTGACCCAATAAATTCTGGCTCAGAAGGAGGCTTTGGAAGTATCCTCAGGTTGCCCATGACACGGCTTTTTAATTCTCAATATTTAGTTTCCATGATTTTAGTCAAGAATGCTGAATTTGAGACTGCTTGTCTTAGGAAATGAGTAATGCTGAAGGGAAGGCTTTTGCTGGCAGGCTCTGTTGTGTTATCCAGAAACTGTTGGTATCTCACAGATGCTCTCTGATGATCCATGTAAAATGAATGAGAGATTTTAGCCCAGCTTCAAGTAGATTGGAGAATTTTATATATTTTTTTTTTTCTCAGGAGCCATTGTCACATGCAGTGCTGCCTGCTGTCAAGTTTATTAGCTATCCAAGGAGTTGGAGGGTGAGGCTAACCTGAGATCTGCATTATTTATATATTCTTTCAAATGTCACCATGCACTCAGGTAGTTTTGAAGTCTCTACACCTGAGTAAATATAATACTATTAAACTACAGAATTAATGATAAAAAGCTGTACATTCTTCTTTTATTCATGTCAACCTTCTCATTAATCCACAAAGAAGGAAATAAATAAATGATGCTAACTTATTTTCTTTATTTATTATTTGAATTTTGGTAGCACCCACGATTTATTAAACACTGACTTTATCTGTGAAGAATATAGTTCCTTCCCTGAGTACTTTCAGTTTAAGACTTATAGGTTTTGTGTATCTGATTATTCAACTATGTTCTATGATTTCCTTAGTGCCAAAAAATATGCTTTGCTGTAGAAAACATAGAGTCCAAGGTCCTGATCTTGCCAGCTCCTAGGCTTGTACAACACCACAGTGAGATTTCCCTTTGCCAAATAGGATTATTCTCTGTAGTAAACTTAAGTAGGTGTGAAAGTGTTGGCAGGGTTGAAGCCTTTAAGGCTCTGCTCCTGTAGGCATTTACACATGTACATAGCTTTACTCATACTAGTATGCACACTGATTTTAACAGAATTTACTTCAGACGATTAGGAATTTTTCTTGCATTGATTTGTTTCTCACTGGGGCAAGAAGCATACAATGGCCCAAACCAGCCAAATACTTTAGAGAATGTGTGTTGCTTTCATTAAACTTGCAGCAAGCCACTCTTCAACCGTTTTGAAAAAATCAGCAAGCACCTCATCTCCCTTTGACTTGGTGGGAGTAGTTTCAGGTTTGCCATTTTTTTTTCAGCTCAGGCAACTTCACCTCTGCCACATACCTCTTTGCATGCATGATCTACAGCAGCCTTCATTTGCTCTCTGTAGCCAGCCACAGGCAGAGCTTGGACAGACCAGCCTTTCCAATACTGGAGCATTTTTCTATCAATCATCTGCTCAATTCTATGCTCATCTACAACACTGTATTTTTGGTGAAAGAAACAGCAAAGAGCAGATCTAGAGAGAGATATTGCTTCTCACGTCTGACTGTGGCAAATCTTTCTTTCCTGATGCGAGTGATTACAGATGGCTGAGATGGCTGAGCTGGGTAGTTTCCTGAGACAGCCACAATTAATTCCTTCTACCACAGCCAGAAGGCCTCCTTCTCTCCTACCTTCCACCATTTTACAATCTAGACAGAGAAAATGAAGGGATGCTGGAGATCAGCACTCATTTCAGCTTAGAAAACATAGTCCCATTGCTGGCAATGCTGCCAGCTCAGTCAGACAGCTGTCCTTTTTGCTCCTGGACCTGCATCTGAGAGCTGAACCAGTGGGCCTGGAGAGCAGTCCAGGTCCAGGTAGCCAACCATGTTGCCTACAGGCTCCTCAGCAGCTTGAGAAAAGTAAACAAGGCTTGATGGTAAGCAGAGGACTCACACAGCACCAATAATATTTGGTACAGTTTAATCAACTTGATTAGTAAACATAGATCAATGGACTTCCCTGGGATCTGGATGGATTTCAGAGCTGGCCAATGTAGGATGTGTACACCCTCCAGCTGTGACATTGGTCTCAATGCATAGAGGTGCTTGCCTATTCCAATTTTCTCCTTTGAAAAAGGCAAGGTCTTCAGAAGTCATATGGTTTTGCTGCCACTAAAGTTGTGCTAATGAGTTTCTGTGCTGTACTGTGAATTATGGTAGAATACCTTTTGTGTAGTTTATGTGACAGGAAAAAGAGGCAGACAGATGATGAACAGGACCAATGGTCTGGCATATGCTCCACGCATACAGGACCAGTGGTTTGGCATGTAATACATGCATATTATGTCCCACTTGGTCAGTTTTGTAGTGATGTGATTTATTTGCACCTCTGCCAGAGAATGCTAGGCATGATGGATGATGGCAGGGTTTGAGGGTTGCTGTTTTTTTCCAGAGTATTTTACACAAATCTGTTTGGCTTTTGTAGAGTGAATGAATGGTTCCTTTTAAGAAAGAAATGTTTTGCAGGTAGATTTTTTTAAAACTGCAAAAACTTCATTAGTGTCTGACATGGGTTTATAATGGAAGCTGTGGAAGTAATGTGAAAAAGTTTTAATAGCTCAGAAAATACCAGTTCCATAGCTTCTTGCCAATTCCATACCTAGTTCTATATATAGTTTAGCTGGTACTGGCATTGCTTATTTTCCCAGATTGTCCTCATTAGATCAAGCTGAAAACGAGAATGTCCCTCAATGAACCTTCCCAGACTATTACAGAATCACATGATGGTTCAGGTCGGAGAAGACTTCTGGAGGCCATCTGGTCCAACCTCCTGCTCAAGCAGGGATGGACACCCAGAGCAGGGTGCCCAGGACCATGTCCCAGTGGCTGTTGAAGATCTCCAAGGAGGAGACCCCACAACTTCTTTGGGCAACCTGTGCCAGTGCTTAGTCACCTGCACAGTAAAGTGCTTCCTGATATTGAGACACAACTTTTGTGTTCCAGTTTATGCTCGTTGCCTCATCCTGGCAATGGGCACCAATGTAAAGAACGTGGCTCTGTCCTCTTTGCACCCTCCCTTCAGTTATTTATAGACTTTGATAAGATGACCCTTGAGCCTCCTCTTCTCCAGGCTGAACAGTCCCATCTCTCAGACTCTCCTCATAGAAGAGGTGCTCCTGTCCCTTCATCGTCTTGGTGGGCCTACACTGGACTCTTTCTAGTATATCCCTGTTTCTCTTGTACTAGGGGGCCTTGGTGTCCACCAGGACTTCTAGGTTCTTTTTGCAAAACTGCTTTTCAGGTGAGGGGCCCCAAGTATATACTGGTTACCTGGGGTTGTTCCTCCCCAGGTGCAGGGCTTCCCTCTTCTTGCTGCATTTGACTAGCTGAATGCAATCACACTACCTACAGGAGAGTGAAACCAGCCAAAATCAGTGCATATGTCAGATCTGGACTTGCCCATAAGTTGTTACAGATGAAAGCTCTACTAATAATCTGATGTGACACTTATCACGTAGGGAAGGTCAGTTCTGCATGTTCAAACTACTTGCTGTTGATAAGTGTGCGAAAGTTGTCTCACTTGGGTAAGTAGTAGGACTACAAACGTTACTTCTCAAGACTGACTCATGATTGATGGCATAATCTCTTTCTAAAAAATCTGTGAGCTTGCGTGGGGTCATCTTATTTTCCATCTCTTAAGAAAAAAAGTATTCACACCAGAAAAAAAAAAAAAAAAAAGACCTGGCTGACCATTTGAATGTTGAGCATGAAGTCTCAGGAGAAAACAGCATTATAGGATGGTTGCTCAACTGAAAAGCAAATGAACAATTAAGCTTGTTCAAAGAGTGAACAAAATCAAATTTTATGCTGCAGAAATAAAACTTTTTCTACATTCCCAAGGTAATTCAATTGACTGAGGAAACCAAAAGAGTTCTATGTGATAAAACTCATGAGAGATCTACAACTTTGACCTCAGAGCAATCTGAAAAGTGCTTTCCTGTTAAGAAATATTTCCAAGCATTGTCCACCAAGCAATTAGGTATTTGGTCAAAGAATCTTCCATCTGGTATGTGTCTGTGGTCACTTTGGCAAATACTTCTGAAGATGTGTGTAGTTGTCTTGACAGCTCAAAATTTAACAGCAGTGTCCATTAGGACAGGACACAGCAGGACTGTCCATGCCAACAGCTGTTAATACATTGATCAGCTGCAAAAGTATTAAAAAAACACAACAGTGTGAATGTCTTCTTGGGTTTTGTTAAATTAATAATTATTTACTTCATTATTTTGGTCAGGATATGCAGATACTTATCATTTAGAATGTTTTCTGCACATGGGATCTTCCAGAAAGATGTTGAGAAAGCCTTTTAGAAGGCCTGATTTAGCACATCGAGGCTATATGCAAAATTCAATATTTCAAGAAGTTGGACATATACTGAATACAAATGAACGTGAACTTGGGAGAAACAACATCCACTTTCAAGGCTGTGTAATCACTAGTGTCATCTGCAGAATGGCGGAACTAACAACTCAGGCATTATTGGGGTATAATTAGTTTTTAAGACAAATGCACACTTTACATGGCTGAAGTTTCATGCTCTCCTTTTGAGCTAGTGCACTCAATGAACAAATGTGAGAAAAAGCTATTCAGTGAGATTAATGAAATCCTGATTCTCCTATTTTTAACCCAAGCATTATTATAGCTGAAGTATCATTCTATAATGAAGGAATTGTCCCGTATCAGAATGAGAAAAGCAGTGAAAGGAGACCTATTTGTCAAACATGCTGTACGACTGTGAAAAAAAAATGTCTTAAAGTTCTAAAAATAACCTAAATATTTAAATACCTTACAAGATTTTATCAAAGACCTTTCTATGTCCATAAACCAGATATGGACTCCTGTAAAAGCAGGGTTCCCTTAACTATGCTTTCAATGCATATTTACTTAATGGACTGCCAATCTACCATAGCTGTGGTAAGAACAATGCCTTTTGTAGGTAGACTATAAAGAAGACAGCTGCTCAAGACAGATGTCTGGGAGCATGACTACACATGGAAAACAGTCTGTGGCAATGAGTTGGCTGAAATCTGTTTGATTTGAACACAGTTTTGTCAGCTTTGTGATCAGTGTTGGGAGAGCTCACGAGGAGACAAGGTGGATCCTGATAATGGCATGAACTGAGAATGTAAGCAATAGATTTCCCCAGGGACTGAGAATGAAAGAAAGATCTTTCGGTCCTTCCTGTAAGCTTTAAGATTGACTTTCCCCAAGGGCTGTGTGAGGACATTTCCAAGATCATCAAATACAGACTTTACATTCACCTGGACGTGATTCACCCAGGCCTTTTGTCTCAACTGTAAATACTTGCCTGTCTTGTATGATACATCCATAAAATCAGAGCAATGAAGATGAATTGCTTTTATCTTCAAGTCTGTCTAAAATCCTTGGTTGTGTGTGGGAGATGACCTGTATCATCTGAATGGTATGGGGTACACTTTCATCCCACCACTGTACATACTGTTTTGAGTCAGACAGTCTTGAAAGATCAAGTGATGCAGACTGAAAACTGGCTACATCTCAAAATCTTGGAGAGTTTGTTCTCTGTGCCACTACTGGGGGAGGGCATGTGGCATGTCTAACCAGACTCTACACTGTTTCCTTGATAGGCGTAGTGTTTACTCATCATACAATACAAATATGTAGCATTCACAATGGGAAAGAGGGAGGAGGAGGAGAAGATGAACAGTTCAGAAGTCACTCTTCTGCTCCCTTAAACATTCAAGTCCAAATAAAGGGTAATATGTACATTTGGTTTCCACAAGAGCATTCGCTAAAATAACATACCATTTATTTCACAAAGTGAAATAACTTTGAGGAGTTTTGTTGAAAAACAAACTAAAAAACAAAAACAACAACAAAAAGAGCTCTTATCTTATTTAACTAACTTTCTACTCTCCCATATAGAGTTTCTCCATTGTTTTATGTGTTTTGCAGCTGTGGAAAAGTTCTAGATTTAAACTGTGTTTAATCCTTTCTCACCTGATTTAGTTCCAGTTTCAGTGTGAAAGACAGTTTAATTTTAAGAGGCAATACTTGGAAAATTTTAGTTCACCTGATCTGTAGCTGTAACTTAAGCCGTAGCTCTGCAATACAGGCACAGGGTACATTTTTATTTCCATCTTTTTAATAGTATCCTAAATAAACAGAATACATTGAAAATGAGTAACTACTATCTCCAGAGTGGTTCCTTTAGGAGCATCAAAAGAGACTGTCAAGGACACAGTTACAATCACAAGGGAAGAAAATGCGTAATTGCCACATAACCATGAAGAAGAAAAGGGAAGTAAAACACAGTTGTGATGTGGTGGAAGTCAGTGATATGGCAAGTCCATCTATGTATTATGAACAGTTATGAACTAACCTGTTACATATGAACATGAACATGTGTTACAGGCTTTCCATGATATGTCATACAGTGACTGAATATGACACATTTTCTGCCATTAGACCTCTTAGTGTACAAGCAAAGTACTGCCGTCACTTTTTTCCATGACCCTTACTAGGACAGCTTTCCAGTTATTTTTCTGCAAGCCAATATTTAACATCGATGCAAGAAATAACAGGCTGGTGTTTGTCCAGATCCTCTCTGCTGACCTCTGGCTTTTTCATGGGCTTAAAAGGCCTCAGAGGTGTAGCTCTGAAGATCACTGGAGTACCAGGTCTGTCCTATAACCCCATCCCTCTGGAGAGAACACAGAAACGGAACAGATGTAACAAAAACACTTGAAAACTGTTATGAGCACAAGAGAATATGTAATTCTTATCTCACAGCTTGGTACTGAGGCAGCTCATTGTTTGAACCCACAGCCTGGCTCTGAAGCCAGCTGGTGACCAAGGCCTGCTCTTTCCCATGGAGATAAGCTGAGAAGAGCTCTTGGACCAGCCAGCTCCAGTGCCCAGGAAGGAGGATGGTCTGTGGAGGGATGTGTGAAGCAGAAATGGGCATTTTGTGTTACTCAAAGTTTTATTTTGATGCCAGAGACAACATACTCTTGAAGGTTTACTCTCCCCTTACATTCATTCCCCAGAGTGAAATGAGGAAATTCAAAATCCAAACTGGTAACAGCTCACTTTTTCCAGGAGTCTGAAATGTCTCCTTTTAATATATTTTATAAATACTCACAATTAGAAATGTCAGGATTCAAACTTTCCTTTCTCATGAGAAGGAATCCTTAGTATGTTTTTCAATATTAACAATAAACCAAAACCCCAGTGACTTATCCAAATTTGGTAACCACTAGTGTGCAGTTTAACACAGCTGTGAGTGAATTCCATTTTGGAGCTCTGAAATTACATCAGATGACAAAGAGTAAATGAGGAAGTAAAAATGGGGCAGAATAGTTTCTTTCTGTCAAAACATTTTAGCTTCTAGTGGACAAGCTGAAACATTTATGTAGTTATATATCTATGTACATTTATATGTATGTAAGTATGTGAGAGGGTAAATTCTTGAAGGGATTTGAATGTTACAGAAATACCTGTTAGAATAGGAATGCATTTTACTAATAAAATAACCCATTTCTCCTGCACTCCTGCTGTTATATTCCCCACTGTGGCCTGGAAACCAGATGATTTTGAAAAACAAGAAGCCTGATTCTGAACTCACATATGAGTAAGTAAATCCAGGATAATGCTTCTGAGCTGCACGGAGTGACTCCAGATTTACACACAGACTCTGAGATCAGAATCTGCTCTGAAGTATTTAATTCCTACCAGTGCAATGCCCTGCTGCTTCACTGAGGCTGCTGTCTGCCACACACAGCATTTTCTGTCATTCAGTAAGAGGAAGCACAGTGTGAGCTCTGCAGCTGGACCTGCAGACTAATGCTAGGGAGGGCAGCACAGCAGCAAGAACTTGAAAACAATTTATTTTAAAACTCTTGCTCCCTCTCCCCAACTGTCTCGGCAGGGCCACAATTAGAGGAAATGGGGCAGGATGCATTCAGACCAAGGGGAGCCACAACAAGGCTGGAAGTGGATCAGGAGTTCAAGGGGAGACTAGACAAAAACTTAGAAGAGAGACCGTTTGAGGGTTACTAATAGACAAACCACATCAAACTCAGGAAATTCCCTGAGCTGAATATAGTTAGAGGCCGAGAGTGCGTTTGGAGGGAACAGATAGTCTGGCTCTGTCCTTGCTCTTCCGTTGTGTCTGTTTATGACAATGGTGAAGAAAAGATACTGAGATGTATTTTGACCTGGACTAGTGTGGTTATTATTATTACTATTTTATTTTTATTTTTTTATTTTTTTGGGGGGCAAAGAAGATCAGAGGATTGAGGGAGAGGCAGCCAGGAGAATGGTGCAGTGAGGGGTGTCTCATTTGAGATTCTCTGAGAGGAGTTACAGGATTTTTTTTTCTTCTTCTCATTTGGTTTCAGTTCAAATTTTCCCACATTAAATTGAACTTCTGTTCGCGTTGACTTCAGCATTCAGATTTCGTTCTGTTGAGTAGATTCCATCTGCAGTTTGGCAAACCTGCAGATAATTAGCTCTCCCTTGTAATTAAATTTCCAGTTAATGTCCCATTAAGATAAATGAGAAGAATTCGCATCTTCTGCTTAAGTGGTGATTTCACAACATACAACATTTCATAGTCTTTGAACAAACAAGCACTTCCATTTGCTGAGGTGAGATGTATTTGTGATACAGTAGCATAATAATTTACACCTTAATAATTTATACCTTCAGAAGACTTTTTTTTTTCCTCCCAAGAAGTTTACTGCTCAGTGGATGAGTTGGCCAGGGGAAGAGCAGAGCCTGCCTTGGAGCTAAGGCACCTGAACAAAAACAGGGTCCTGTTCTTGCTTCAGCTCACAGATGCCTTCTCATGCAGTGAGTGTCATGGAAACCGGAATTTTCACAGGTGGCTGCTAACTGCATTTCTTTGTCCAACCTCAGACAACCGAGGCCTCTTTTCTGTATCTGAGCACTCACTATTGTGGCTAAGATGAACAGGCAAGGTGGGCAGGCAGTGCCACCTGCACCAAAAGCATGGCAAGGAGGTGGGATGGGTGGAAAGGAGGCAGCTGGGTGGACATCACTGGTTCCAACTCAGTTTTTGAGGCTTTTGTGGACAAGAGCATGTTTCACTTTGCCAGCATATAAAATGTGGAAAATAATACTTGATTGCTAATGATGCTAAAGACTAATTGCTCGGAAAAAAAAAAAAAAGGCAGGCCTTGATGAGCAGGTGTATCTGCAAAAACAAATGTAATGCAGACATCATATACATTACATAAAGATGAGAAAAGTCTGTTCTCTGCAGTGAGGCTCTGGGGAACAACTTACCCCTTTATGTATTTCATGAGAAGGGGATAATGAAGAGAGTTCTGTATTTTGCGTTTAAACTATTGCTAAAAAAAAGATCTTAAAATACCCTTTATGATTTGTATTACTAATATCTGACAACGTAAGCCTGGTGATTTTGTGCTGACTAAATAAGACTGTTTCAACTCAGGCCAGTCAAGGATGCCCTGTATTATTATTATTATTATTATTATTATTATTATTATTATTATTATTATATACACATGGAACCATGAAACAGCAGAAAAATGCCTGGGAATGAGACTGACAGTTCTAGTTGCCCACAGGCATAAAGGACCCTTTGGTAGCAAAGCTTCATTTCAAAATCTCTTAAGATATACTCTGTGCCAGTCTTGGACAGACTCTGGAAAAGAAAAAGATCTTAATCAGCAATAAATGGTTAAATAAGTATTGAGAACATTGAATGTGTGCATGAAAGTCATTAGATTAAGAACAGAAATCTTGGGGTTCTGAAATTCTGGAGCAAGCAAAGAATTATAGTAGAATGTAATAGAGGTACACACTTGCAAGTTTTTTATTGATAACATAATACAATTTATTTTAGCTCAATTTTCTACCTGAAGTGTGGGAACTATCCATGAAGAGTAGCAGTATTTAATTACTTTCTCAAAGCCATCATGAGATTTCCTTGTAAAGCTTGTGCCGTGCACATACAACAGCCCTAATTTAAAAGTTATCCTGTTGTCTGGAACACTTATTTTTCCCCATTTTCTGCTCCCCCTAAATGATCAAACCTCAGTCTGTTTAGTCATCAGGTTTTAGCATTTCAATGCATAACACTACACAATACATTATCAAATTAGATGAATATTTTCTTTCTGCCCAGCCCCAGATACAACTGCGAGATTTATTTTGCTTTTGGTTTCAGATGGGGGGAAGCGGGTGGACCAGAAGGAGAAATCTTTCTCAGGCGAGAGAGGGTGTGCTAAGTTTTTACCTATTGTTTTACCGATGAAATGTAAACCCTTGCAAAGTTTGACGTCCTCAGGCTGGCATAAGGCAGGGAATACAGCCATCTAGCGGCTGCCGAGGCTCCCGTCCACCGCAAGCATCCTCCTTGCCTACCAGAAGAGAAGAGTTTGTTCTCGTCTTACAGAAATGTCTTTTCCTTCACTGTTTATTCTTTGTTAGTATGCCATCGCAATAGTCATGCAAGCTCAGCATGTTCTACGTACCATTGATTTCTTGAAGACCATTCAGTCTGATATGTTGGTTTTATTTATTTAGAAACGGATATAGCTAAAACATGACTTTCTGCTCTGTTTTGTTTTTGAAATCCAGACATTCTTATTCATGCTTTGAGCAAGGATAAACTAATTCTTTCCCTATTTTCAGGAAAGGTGCTAACGGAGCCAACTAGGAAAGGTGCCCTCCTAGACCTGTTGCTAGAAAACAGAGAGGGTCTGGTGGGAGATGTGGTGATTGGTGGCCGCCTCGGTCATAGCGACCATGAAGTGGTTGAGTTCAAAATTTATGGTGACAGAAGGAAAAGTGCCACCAAAACCTCCTCCCTAGATATGGGGAAAGCGGACTTCAGGCTGCTCAGGGAACTAGTCAGTAAGGTCCCCTGTGAAACTGCTCTTGAAGGCCTCGATGTCCACCAGTGCTGGTCACTCTTTAAGCGATGCCTCCTAGAAGCACAAGATAAGGCAATTCCAAAATATCGCAAGTCAGGCAGGCGGGGCAGGAGGCCGGCGTGGCTAACCAGGAATGTTCTAATGGAGATTAGGCGGAAACAGAGAGTGTTTCGCTACTGGAAGGAGGGCCAGGCGTCATGGAAAGAATACAGGGATGCTGTTTGTGTTTGTAGGGAGAAAGTTCGAGTGGCCAAAGCACAGCTAGAGTTGAAGCTGGCTGTGTCTGTGAGAGAAAATAAAAAGGGTTTTTTTAGATATGTAAATGGAAAAAGGAGAACTAAAGAATACATAGGGCCGCTCCTTGATAGGGAAGGTCTCCTCACAGACGATGACGTAGGCAAAGCAGAGACGCTTAACGCCTTCTTTGCCTCTGTCTTCAATGCCGATGATGGGCTTCGGGACCCAGGGTGCCCTGAGCTGGAGGACCGGGACGGTGGGGATGACAAACTCCCAACTGACCCTGAACATGTGCGGGATTTGCTACTCCACCTGGATCCCTACAAGTCCATGGGTCCGGATGGGATTCATCCCCGGGTGCTGAAAGAGCTGGCGGATGTCATCGCGGAACCTCTATCAATTATTTTTCAACGATCCTGGGAATTTGGAGAGGTCCCGGTAGACTGGAAGCTGGCAAATGTTGTGCCAATTTTCAAGAAGGGTCAGAAAGAAGACCCTAGCAATTACAGGCCTGTCAGTCTCACGTCAGTGCCTGGTAAAATCATGGAGAAGTTGGTTCTTGGACTTATTGAGGTGCACCTGGGGGACAAAGCAGTCATTGGTCCCAGCCAGCATGGGTTTGTGAAGGGTAGGTCCTGCCTAACTAACCTGATTTCCTTTTATGATAAGATCACCCGTATGGTGGACCAAGGGAAACCAGCTGATGTGATTTTTTTGGACTTCAGCAAGGCTTTTGACACGGTTTCCCATAGGATCCTACTGGACAAAATGTCCACCATACAGCTAAATAAAAACATCATACAATGGGTGAGCAATTGGCTAACGGGCAGGGCCCAAAGGGTTATGGTAAATGGAGCTGCGTCAGGCTGGCGGGCGGTCACCAGTGGGGTCCCTCAAGGCTCCATTTTAGGGCCGGTACTTTTCAATATTTTTATAAACGATCTGGATGTAGGAATAGAGGGTATTTTGAGCAAGTTTGCTGATGACACCAAACTTGGAGGAGTTGTGGACTCAAATGAGGGCGTAAAGGCCTTGCAGAGGGATCTGGACAGGTTGGAGAGCTGGGCGATCACCAACCGCATGAAGTTCAATAAGAGCAAGTGCCAGGTCCTGCACCTGGGACGGGGAAACCCTGGCTGCATGTACAGACTGGGCGATGAGACGCTGGAGAGCAGCCTAGAAGAGAGGGATCTGGGGGTCGTGGTAGACAGCAAGTTGAATATGAGCCAGCAGTGTGCCCTGGCAGCCAGGAGGGCCAATCGTGTCCTGGGGTGCATCAAGCACGGCATCGCTAGTAGGTCAAGGGAGGTGATTGTCCCGCTCTGCTCTGCGCTGGTGCGGCCTCACCTCGAGTACTGTGTGCAGTTCTGGGCACCACAGTATAAAAAGGACATGAAACTGTTGGAAAGTGTCCAGAGGAGGGCTACGAAGATGGTGAAAGGCCTTGAGGGGAAGACGTACGAGGAACGGCTGAGGTCACTGGGCCTGTTCAGCCTGGAGAAGAGGAGGCTGAGGGGAGACCTCATCACAGTCTACAACTTCCTCGTAAGGGGGTGTCGAGAGGCAGGAGACCTTTTCTCCATTAACACTAGTGACAGGACCTGCGGGAACGGGGTTAAGCTGAGGCAGGGGAAATTTAGGCTGGACGTCAGGAGGGGGTTCTTCACAGAGAGGGTGGTCGCACACTGGAACAGGCTCCCCAGGGAAGTGGTCACTGCACCGAGCCTGTCTGAATTTAAGAAGAGATTGGACTGTGCACTTAGGCACATGGTCTGAACTTTTGGGTAGACCTGTGCGGTGTCAAGAGTTGGACTTGATGATCCTTAAGGGTCCCTTCCAACTCAGGATATTCTATGATTCTATGATTCTATGAAAGTACTGCATTTCAAATGCACATTTTGAACCCTAAGAATTTGCCTACAGTGGCATCTGCCTATGGTCTATCATGGCTTTATTATGTAACATCCTCATTGTAACCCTTGGGAAAACCTGGACTATTGACAATGAACATCAAATTAATTGCAATATTGTAAGCACATACAGAAAGTACCTGGTGAGGGAGAAACTAGTTAAGGCTCTGAACCCTGATCAAAACCCAGTAATTTAACCAGAGGTTCCATGTGCCTTTTAGGCAGAAAAGAGCTCACAAACTAATGTAATTTTGTTCCTGCCTTTGAAATGATATAACCTTGACCCCTTCTTTGGCAAAAATAGTTCATCTGTAGTTTATAGTACCTTACGAGTTCTGGAGGCAAATAATAATTCTCCAAAGTGTTCCTGTCCTGTATGTTAATGAGGCTAAATGAGGATCCTCTTTATTGCCCATGGCCTTTCTCAAGCGTCTTCTAACTAGCTCTTCTCCTTTTCCACACTCCATTGGACTGTGGAAAATGAAGGTTTGATATCATGTATTGGAATCAGTGCAATGGGGAAGGCTGTTAAAATTCTTCACTACAAAATCATAGACCCTTGTCAGTACCCTTAACCACAGGTACACTGTGCCCTTGCAAAAATTACTTTGATCTGCAGGATAAGTTGTCTCACCAATAGATCATGTAAGAAGGCTACCTTGGGATACAAATGAGTAATAATCTAAAGGTAATTATTTCCTTTCAAGTGGAATAAATCAGTCCTGACTGTCTGACATAATAATGCAAATTTCTTAAGAGGTGTCAGCAGTTTCCATTTGTGTATTTCTATTATTTGATTTTGTGTTTCCCATCTGTTACATGGAAGTGCTCATTCCTTCTTCTGTTTATATAGTTGGTGAAATTTTATTTATTTTGACTAATATTTGACTAATATGAAAATCTGGACTGAAAAATTTTAAAGAAATGTAGTTACTCCAGTTTATGGTCTTGTAAATTGAGAGAGAATTTTGGTCTCTGCCTCAGGATTGTCTATGGCTCTGATTATGATAGCATTTATCCTGGTTCTGTATCAGTACAGTATGGGAATCAAAACCTGGGATTCTTCTCTGATTCACTGCAGTTCTTAATTGTTTCTACCGAAAATCATGCAGATATAAAAAAAGTTTATCTCTATTGATTATCTCTATTGCTGTAGGTAGGTTTTCATTCTGTAGGTTGCTCTGAAACTCATGAAGTTTTCTCTATATAGCAGCAAGTTTTCTCTATATCAGCAACTACGACTACCCTGTTATACTTGTACTGATGTGTCTCTTTGTGCCTCCCTCTCATAATTTCTTTAAAATACTCTCCAAAATATTAAAAACTAAAGTATTGTTTGCCAAGGTTTGGGCTTCCCCATGAATATTCTGCTGTCTGACTCTCTTGTAGAACGTTTGTTTGTAGGTTGTTCTGATAAATTGTCTTTTTTGTCTGGAAAGAGTGCAATGTATTTTGACTGCAAAACCATTTATCACACTTTCTTTCTATATATGCAGGTTTTTTGCTTTGTTTTGTTTTTTCTGTTGGAAAGGTACGTGCAGCAATTAAGCATTTTACAAGTAAATATAACAGTGGAGGATATGCCAAAGCAAAGATATATGTCTAGAGCTTTGGCTTGAGTTTCTAAAGGCAGCAAGAGTGCCACTCCAAACTGTCTTTAAAGATTGCAGTAAAAGGTTTATGATCTGTATCTGCTAGCATGGGTGACTCACAATAAATGTACTCCAAAGGTGTAGTGCCATGTCCAGCACTGATTGCTCCGACAAATGAGTACTCCTCTTCACTAGAGTCATTTGTAATCATATAACAGCTTGACTTTCTGTCTGGAAAGGCATAGTTTTGTCAGACTGGTTTATGCCACTACATCTCTCACAGCATTTTCAGAGACTATGACAGCTGTTGGTTTCATATTTACTCCCACATTTTTCTATACTTTAAACAAATGTTGCTTCTCCTTCTTTACTCTGAATGTTCTAGATACTGTTGAGGCTTTTTTTTTTTTTTTTTTTCCCTTAAAAAAAAAAAGCAACCAAAACAATAATGTGTATTATGAACACATGTATGATTTCCTTTCCTTATAAAGAGATTTAACAGCTTTTTCACCTTGTGTACTTTAAGAGCTTCACTTTCTTCTATTCTGCCTCAGTGGTTATAGTAGCTTTCCTGGATCTCTCCTCCAGAGTATTTTTCCTTGACTTACTGAGCAGTTGTGACCAAATAGTGCTGCCAGCAGTATATGCAGTATACTGAACTGCCTTCAGTAGTTTTTCAGGCTGCTATCTGGAAAAGAAGCAGAAATTTCAGGATCCATTGCATCATGGATTACAATTTGGCTCCTTTAAGAGGAAAAATGCTATAGACTAGAGCTCCTCAGCCTGAGCAAGAGTGGACTCTGGAGAGAGGTTAAATATGTCTGTAAAAACCTGAATGCGGTGAGAAGGTAAACAGAGAGTGAATACAATGGCTGCATGAAATTATTTGGTAGGACTGTTTTTTAAAAAGGACAATTTACAAAATGCAGAAATGCAGAAGTAAACTTTCAAACTCATTGCCACATGATGTTGATATCAGAAACGTAAATGAGTTCAAAAACAATTACACATAGTAATGAAAGAAATATTTGCAGGGAGGCAACTATTTATAGCCTGATTTTCTGAAGACAGAGAATATACCTTGTAACTGTGAGAAGGAGATGCTAACATATGCTTAAATTTCAGGGGAAATTGACATTTTTGAAAGCTTTTTTTTTTTTTTTTTTTTTTTGGTCAGGTGCTGTAGATGGGCAAAACATTGCTATTTCTTTGATGCTGTTCATAAGAACAAGAATGATGTCAGATGTCACTGCTTTTGGAGCAGGCAAGGGGAGGGAAACATATAATATGAGCTCATGCACATGCACACAAGCAGTAGTGTGTTAAGCTCTTCAGGTAATCAAGGGAAATTCATTCAAACTGTTTGCTCTGAAACTCAGTTTGCTACTTCAGTGTTTTCAGTTTATGTGTCTTGGTTAAACTCTGGACTCATTTACAGCTTCTGCAGAATGCTGCAACTTCTGTTCTTACTAGGATGATTCATCCCCAGATCTTTAGTTCTCACATGAGCCTCACACTTTGTTGTATCCTGTTTGAATTAACACCTCTTATTTCCTGAGAAGGACTGTGCAGTCTTACGCTACCTTACCTTTATGACTCCGTCTTCTGAGACAGTGTTCTTGGACAGTGAGTGAACCTAGAGATGTAATGGGCAATGCTTAGCTATTGAGGTAACTTGTTTTTAGTTCACACACTAGTAGTTGTTGAGATTTGGGATATCCTCTTGTGTAGCCTGTTAAAAGAAGTGACTGAAAAAATAAAGTTTTTAACTGATTCAGTGTTTCTTCTGGCAGTAACAGTACTGAAAACCAAGGCTGGTGTCCTGATTTCTTTAAATCAGCAGAGCAATGACTCCAAGTAGATGAAAACCCTGTACTGTTAAGCCTGCCTAGTATTTATTTGGAAGATGACTGTAAGACTTTGCTCTGCCTTTTTTTTTTTTTTTTTTTAATTTGTTTGTGTGTGTGTGTGTGCGCGCGTAGTTTTAAAAAACATCTTATCTCTATTTGTCTCTGGTATAACTGTTATCTATAGCTCCATTAAGAATGTTGAAGGGATATCAGATTTCAGCATATAATGAAGTGACAGTCCAGTTTCTGTTATCCTGTTTGTTCTTAAATGTTTGAGTTCTGCATATTTAAATTTATTTGCAGTGTGCCCCAGGTAACCATTGTATCACAGTGTGTGGTTTTGCTGATGACTGATAAGATTAGCACAACCTTCAGTTACATTCTTCCTAATGAGGGAATCTTTCCATTTTGATAGCATGGCTTGTTTTTAAGTTAGTTAAGGTAACACAAAACAAATAATCTGAACACACTCATTCCTGATATTGATTGCTAGGATTAATATAATAAATAGGGAGTCGACTGGGAAAAAAAAAAAAAAAAAAAGAAAAAAAAAAAAGAGAGAAATCGTGTTGAAAGCACTATTTTTTTTATTTCTAGTGCTAAAATTAAGGTTCCCCAATTACCTGAAAACTGTCTTTTGAGTGAAAGCATTCTGTGTGGCCAGTATCCTCAATAACTTGAACACAGGAACAATCTGCCAATGAATAAAAATATCTCCCTGCCTCTTCCAAGACCTTTCATTTGTGACAAACAGATATGAATGATACAGAGGACAGTACAAATTCAGTGACGCATTTGAAAAATTGTTATTTAAGCATGTATTTTCCTCAAGCAAAAGGTGGACGTTTCTCATTAAGTACTTGTAAAATGTATTCATATTGCCAGGGTAGGCTGGCAACACATACGTGTGTTTAGGTGCAGATGGTCAGGAAAAGAACCAGAAATAAAACAAAGGCCACACTTTGCTGGTGGAAGAAAGACAAAGGTCCTGTAACTCCAGTGAAGCTGTTCTACAATACGCTGGAGTATCATCCTAGTTTGAACAGCATTTTTTCCATTGGGTTATTTTTCTTTTAAGAACTTCTTCTGACATTTCTGTCCTCTTTGCAAAATATTCCTCAGCTGTGTTTCTTTTTGTTCAAATCCCTGATGTTTCCATGAATTACATCACTACTTTAAGCTTTGCTTGGTATCAGAGGTTCTTCTGCAATCACAAAGAGCGCTAGCCAGCATTGTACAGCCTGTGCTGCACAAACTTCCATTGAATACTGTAACTCAGTCAGCCCCTGCAGATTGAGGTTTCAGTATTTATTTCAGAAAATGGAGATAACTACCTTGGGTTCTTCTAACTGAAAAATGATGGTCTTCCAATTATGTCATGTCATGACTCACTTACCGAAGAAAATTGTCCATACATTTTTCAGATTTCATCCTGAGCTCTTCCACTTAATATGCTATCTCAAATTTTCTATTTCAATTACCAGAGACTTTCCTGTTGCTAGCTCATATCTTTTCAGAAGGAGCAGATTGTCATAAAAACTGAGTTCATGTTGTGCTTTCACAAACTGTGGGTTGATTCTGAAAAGATCAGACACTATTGCTGGGTCACTACTGTCAGTTTTACCAATGCAACCTTCTGTCTCTGAATAGAAATGATTTTATCATTGCTGAGGAAAATCTACATATGTTTTTGAATGAAAAATCTATGCTTATTATTTAAAACAAATGCAGACTTTCTAGTATAATGATTATAATTGGACTGTAAGAATGCTGCAGCTACTGTATAGCTTCAATGAAGATACACTTTTTGACACTTTTAATTGACACTTATTTGCACAGGTATTTTTTTTTTTCCAGACTGAAAGAATTTATAACTAATAACTCACAATTAAAAAAACAGAATTATGAAAATATACGTATCAGGCATGAAATTCAAGGAGTAAAGTATTACTGCCACATAACTTACTTTCCACAATGTTATAATACTACAGTTAATTATGTCTTAATCATCTATTTCTATCATCTAACTATACTCACCATGCTATGAATGCCACTGTATAAATGTAATTGAAATGTCAGAGTTCATATGAACCTGTGATGCAATATATATCAGAACCCATCAAATGAAAGATCAATACAATAAAAGTAGTTAATCAGAAAGAAACCTGTGTCAACCAAAAGGCATAAGTAAATATACCTCCCTGTGTTTACATGAGTCCATACACACAAATAAAGAAAAGGCAGTCTTGAGATACGTTCTAAAGGTAATTTCTTCACCAAGAGTGTCTTCTAATCATGATATTTTGTGAAGTATTTGTCGTAAAGACAAGCTATATGGGAAATGTTATTAATGAATTGCTTTGACAATTTGTGGTTAAATTTCACAAAAGCAGCCCAAAGAATGTTGCTTTTATGAGTCACATCTCTGAAAGTATCCAGTTTGGAGCAACAATTTACATGTGAAGTCAATGTGTTCTTCTATGTAATTTCAGAATTTCTGTGTAGACACCACCAAGAAATCATGTGCAAATCAAGCTGCTGATGTTTCAGAATTACAAGTTAGTTGTCAAAATGATTTGGTGCATCATGACAATGTGAAGGACATGACTGGGAAACCTACATTAGTAGAAGCCGCTGTGATTAAAGGTCAGTTAAGATTTATGGTTTAAGTTATTAATACAACAAATCTTAACCCTAACCCCAATAAATAATTTGCACGCAGAATTATTTTGTGTGATTTCACTTGGAATCTGTGGATTTGTCAAAACCAATAAAAAGCAAACATTTCTGTTCTTCCTCCATAAATGCTATAAGGCAAATTTATCCAAGCTTTCAACAGCAGCATAGTGTTAAACTCTGTTTGACACTGTAACATGAATATTCAGTAGTTTATAGGAACAGACTTGCGTGGAAAGATGCACTTTCCTTTTCCTTTGGGAAACTTTATATAATTTATGACAAAAAATGCTGATTCTAGCGGGTATTAAGGATGAGGAAGCAGTTTACACTAAGTATATGAAGATGTCTTCAACTCATACTTTTGTATTTTGAAGAAAAAATAATGTTGAGAAAATTACTCGACCATTAATTGCTTTAAAATTTGCCATTTGCTTGGATTTCCCAAGACTATTTAATAACTGGTTAGGTTTTCTACTTATCTTTCAACTTTTTCCTTTTTTCAGAACATATTGAAGTTGAGAAGCTAGATGATATGAGGACAAGTACAAAATAGTTTGAAGTTAATACAAAAAAATCAGTTGATTTCACTGGTCTGTCAGTCATGGGTTATAACTGAAATATGAACACCTCACATTAATTACAACAGTGGAACATTTGGAAGATTAAGACACAAATACTCATTCCCACAGTATTTGTTAAATGATAATTGATATCATTGTAAGAATAATTCCCACAAAATTTCTCTTTATTGTCTTCTCATTCAGTGTGTGAGACTCCTAAAAAGGTCATCCTATCTAAACCTACGCAAATGCAACATAACTTTTATATTGAAAGATTACTGTAACACGTTGAATATTCACTGATTTGTACTGCTGTGGAAGCTGATTATTTGGGGACCGTTTTTCTGAAGGTATTTAGGTATCTGGCTGTTTTGAAAGACAGTCACATATTTGTTATTCTGTGGCTTTGAAGAATCTCCCTGTAAGATCCATTTTGTTACTGTTTAATGATCTGATTAGATTTTATAGTGGTAAATAGTGAAGTTTTCACATTGGCAGTTGAAGAGAATGACATGCTCTGTTTAAGCTCTAGAACAAGGTTATTACCAGGATGGGTTAATGATGTACTCTCTGATGTCAATGAAACTACCTGCACATCACTTCTGTCCATGCAGGGATCAGTTGGATCACTTGCATGGGTTGGTCTTGTGGGGTGAGTCAGACACAAGAAGTGGGGAGGGACACATCTGAAGAAAACATGACAAAGGCATCCTTACTGAAGTAAGCCAGACTTAAAGATTATGATGAGGACATCATAATGTGGGTCTCAGTGCTCATGAAGGTGCTTTACCTTGGTGGGTTTAGACTCCTAACAGACTGGAAAAGCCACAAAGGCTGAAGTCACATAATGCCTTTATAGTCAAGATTTTTCAGAGATTTTTCTGAACTCAGCAGCTCAGTTCCTGTAGCGAGGAGCAGTGTCATGCTGTTGTTTCCTGTGCCTCTTACGGGAACTATGCAGTTGTTTCTAAACTGAGATACCCTGGCTGAGAAAAGAAGTTTGGAGTTACCATTGCTAAGGCTTTTGTCCAACAACAGCATTTGGAGGTGGCCATTTCCTTCCATTCTTTATGTTGGGACTAGCTTGTGTTTCTGTATATTGCCATAAAACTGTCAGGTGTTGTGATCACTTCGGCTGCTGCCCAACTGCTTTGTCTTTCTGTACAGTGAGCAGATCTAAGTCAGGAGGGAGATGGCCCCAGACCAGATACCATCTGAGATCTCAATTCAAAATATTTAGAGATACATTTTTCTTTGAGGCTTGCATATTGACTTTAAGATGTGCATGGTTAATGAGGTCCAGTTGCTCTCCTCATCCTCAGCAAGGAGGCTTCCCAGCCCATTTCCAAACAACTCTTGTTTAACTGCCTTAGAGTACCTCCCTTTTCAAACTACCTAAATTTGAGTATAGTGTGAGTTAAATGTTGGAGATAGGCAGATTTAATAACCTAGACCAAAGAATTGTGATGGATTGTACACTAACATACCCAGATCAAAGCTAAAGGTTTTTCTGAAAGCTGTGTGTTAGTATAGCCCTAATTACTGGGCTTAATTCAAAGATAACTGCAAAATTATACAGGAGATTGGATTAGATGATAAAGCAGTTCTTCCTGGCCAGTCAAGGGATCCCCAGGAGTCCACTGTTGCGTGCAGCAAGCTTGTCTGTTCCAGAGAGTATTCTCTGCTCTGCTAATTCACAGGATAATGGATTAGAAAATATGTCAAGACTAATAACACAGACACACTCCTGTGGATTTTGAGTGGGAGGAAATGCACCATTCACTGACTAATTTTTAAACTTCTACTAGTGAATGTTAAGCCACCCTCCAAAGCACCAACCTGCTTCAAATTCCTAATAAGGATAATGAATCTGTGCTTTCAAAAAAAAAAAAAAAAAAAAAAAAAACACACAAAAAAAACAAAACATTTACAGGCACAATTACTACTTCTTACCATAGGCCAGATCTGAAAAGAAAAGGCAACATTTTTCTTTCAGTTTTAAGGCCTCTACGGTGTTTTCTTGCAGAGTTCTTATTAGTGAAGATAGGATTTGTTATCTTTGTTTCTAAGAAATAGAACATTTTTTTTTTCTCCTGTGTTGCAGTTAAACTTGAATTGGCCACTAAAGATATTATCTTATTTTCTTAGATTTGACTGAGTTTGAATTCATTAGAAATAGCAGCAGTTCTCCAGGATCATAACTCTCATCTGAAATCTGCTATATCAGTTTGTTTTGCTTTAACCTTGAAATTTATTCTAAGTGGCATCTTGAAAACATCACCTAATCTTCTTGTATATGCCTTAGCTTTCTGGAGTTGTTACATTCTGCAATAAAAAAAAAATATTTATGTTAATTTTGTTTATTGATGCCAAGATATTTTAGGGAAGCTATTTATGCTTTTCTGACTTTAGGCACTTGATTTCGGAAGGGGGCTTCTGATTGCAGTTCAGAGTACACATAAAATGTATACTAGCTTTGACGTGAAGATGGTTTAAGAAATTTCTGCCCCTGTGCTGTAGCTTGCTGTTCTATCATTTTATCATTTAGGGCAATACATTTGGTTATGTGGCTATACTTTAAACCAAATAATACAATGAATTGAACTTAATATTTTCAAAAGCTTTAAGCAAAACATAGAATTCTGAATTATTTTGAAAACAAAACAAAATAATTAAAAACAAAACCAAAACCAAAACAAAACAAAACAAAAACTCTCACATTGTCTCAGGAAATCTACACTAGTGTTCTGAATTGATGTATAAGGATAAGCAATATGAATTAGGAATTCTATACTGTGTACATGTGTACAAGTATGACAATTCCCTCCAGCTTCTATACTTTAATTCTATATTTGATTAGGGCAAAACTGTTATTACATCCTTTGGCTCCACTATCTTTAGAAAAATAATTGTACTCTTTTCCCTGTTTTTTGAGCCATTATCAAAAAAACATATTCATTGCTGATGCATCTTCTGAGATAAGCCAAAAAAAAAAGAAAAAGTAAGAAAACGACGTAAAATAAAGAGATTGCATCATTTAATAGGATGGTGAGTACACTTTGGTAGATTATGTATAAAGATTTTCAATCTGTTTTGTTCTTCATTAAAATCTAACATACAGCAGGGACAGAAAGTGCTCTGCATCCTTTTGTATTTCCCTCATTTATTAGATCTGACTGATTTTAATTGCAGTAATTTGCAGAGGCTCCAGAAGCATGTAGAAGCAGTTACAAGGAGCTGTTGCAAGATTACATGCCAGGTGACCGGGGGGGGACTTTGCATGAGTCACTTCTCCCACTTTCTGCCTGTGCCATCCAGTTTTGTGGCATTTCTCCAGCTGCACCAGCCCTGGGAGGAAGCAGCTGTGCAGAGCAGCAGCTGAGAGCAGGTGGGGTGCATGGTGGGGCACTGAGACCTTCTCTGTACCCTCCTGCGCTGAGGTACGATGACACCCAAAACATGCTATTCATTAAAACCTGTGGTAAACATTTCTCATCGGTAAGAGTTCACAGAATCACAGAATTGAAGGGTTTGGAAGGGACCTCGAAAGATCGTCGGGTCCAACCCCCCTGCCAAAGTAGTTTCCTTAGAGCAGGCTGCCCAGGTAGTCATCCAGACAGGTCTTAAATATCTCCAGAGAAGGAGACTCCACAATCTCCCTGGGCAGCCTGTCCCATTGCTCTGTCACCCTCACCGTGAAGAAATCTTTTGCAGGTTGGTGTGGAACTTCCTGTGCTCTATCTTGTGACCATTGCCCCTTGTCCTGTCCCTGCAAACCACTGAAAAGAGGTTGGCCAAATCCCTCTGTCTCCCACAACTCAGGTATTTATTGGTAAGATCCCCTCTCAGTCTTTTCTCCAGGCTGAACAGACCCAGGTCTCTCAGCTTTTCCTCATAAGGAAGATGTTCCAGGCCCCGTATCATCTTTGTGGCCCTCTGCTGGACTATTTCCAAAAGATCCCTGTCTTTTTTGTACCAGGGAGCCCAGAACTGGACACAGTACTAAAGGTGAGGCCTGACCAGGGCAGAGTAGAGGGGGAGCTTGACCTGCTGGCCACACTACTTTTAATGCACGCCAGGATCCCATTGGCCCTCTTGGCCACAAGAGCACACTGCTGGCTCATGGTCAACCTATTGTCCACGAGGACCCCCAGGTCCTTCTCCTCAGAGCTCCTCTCCAGCAGGTCATCCCCCAGCCTGTACTGATACATGTGGCTGTTCCTTCCCAGGTGCAGGAATCTACATTTGCTCTTATTAAACCTCATTTGGTTTCTTCCAATTCATCTCTCTAGCCTGTCCAGGTCTTATCTATTTATTTATTGATATATTGAGTTATTGATATACTGAGGGTTTATTTTACAAGAAAGAAGCAGTAATGGAATAGTGGACATCAGTGACTGTAAAGATTCAATAAATTCAGCAGGGTAGACTAGAGAAGCAGTGGCAAAGAAGAATACTTGGAAATAAAGGACAGTGAAAGAAGTCAATATTTGTATCTTTCTGGAAGTCTATTTTTTATTAAGAAACAAACTTTAAGATTTATCTTTTCCAAACAATGGCCTATTAAGTTCCAGACACAGATAAATATTAAATAATAAATATTAAATATAAATTAAATTTTAACCTTACAGTGCATATGAAATATTTTGATTCTTAACAGTTTTTAAAGACATGCTAAATCACCAAATGAAAGAATGACTGATGGATACCAGCCCAGGAAACAGTTCATTACTTTTATTGGCTCTGATTCTGCTATCACTCAATAGCTTTCAGTAGCACTCCCTAAGGAGTTAGCTCTCATTAACATCGAGGACCATCGGAACCAGGCCCACAGCAAATAAAGAACTACTGTTCATAAAAACTCTTTGGCTTATGCATATGCTCTTCACTTCTGTGCTTTTTCACTTAAGTGATGCTCAGAAATAAGGACATAGCTCCACCTTGTTTAATTCACAGTATTATTGTGTATAATTATTCAGAAATATTGTTTTCAGGTTAGGCATATCTATAAGCATTACATGTTATTAATGTGGCTGAATGTTAATTTATGCAGCATAAATCATGGGCTGAGATATTTACCACAGCTATAAAACTGTGTTATGGTCATAGCAAGGCATATTTAGTTGTGCGGCCTTGTATGAACTTGTGTTTTTAGCACTGATTGCATTCTAGCAGTGGGACTGATAGGTTAAGTTACTTCTGTTGCTTGCATTTTGGAAAAGGCCAGAATGGAGAGTTATAACAACTATTTGTGATCTTGAAGTCTGTGAAAGAATTGTAAGTATATTCAGATGGAAAAAAAAAATAAAGAGAGAGAGAGAGAGAAAAAGAGAAAAAAAGAAAAATCAACAAGAAAAAAAAAAAAACACAAAACAAAAGAAAACAACTACCCACTTGAGGATATGAGTGAGATAAATGGAAATTATTTGTCTACAGAGTACTCCCTTTCCACTATAAAGCCAAACATAATTATACAAATTGTTCCAGGAAGAGCAGAGTTAATGAAATTTGGTTTAATAAGGGTTCAGGTCTGTTGTCCCCCACTGCTCCTTTCCCTCATTCCCTGATAATAACCAAAACTCTCCTTATGGCACTCCTATCAAATGAAAAAGAGCAGGTCTGGAGCTATGTCTGTGTTGAGTGGCCAACCAATACGAACATGCTGATTTATCCTGCTGTCTGCTGCCAAGTGGAGTGTGTAACAGATGTGTTCTGCATGCCTTTCTTTCAATAGAGGAACTAATTCAACTCTCTTTGTTATAACCACGTTGTGACTTCTGCCCCCTTTTCAAATTTGACTGAAATTGGCAAAAAAAAAAAAATACAAAATTTAAAAGTACTGAAAAGATTGATGGATGGATAGACAGCATGATGACATAAACCTTGTTTTCTTAGCAGGCTAAGATGGCGTATCTGATTCAGTAATTCAGTGTTGAGGCTAATGGATTTTTTTCAAGCAGGGAAGCAAATTGCATTGATTTCACTGTTCAGAATCCCGTTGGGATCATTCAGCTTGTCCCATTCATTGCTTAATGCTTTATTGAAGTGTAAATATATACATTTCAGAAGGCATCCTACACTGATTTGGACTGGGGACAGCTGTGATTTAGTCTGGCCTGATGACATTAATTTCCTTTCTCCTTGAGATGTCTTGCTTAGAAGCAAGACACAATCATTTTGATTGTGTATGTTTGGGAAAGAAGAAAGTCTAGCTATGCCATCCATGTGCAACCTGTACTTTATATCCGTATTAGCAAGTCTAAGTGCACAAACAATATTTCCCTTGCTGAATCACAAGGATTAGCTTATTCCTTCGGTGCCTGTTTTATTCATTAGTTTACTTTTACTGATATCAAACACAGCCAACCTGCAAATGAACGGCAAACCTGGAAATGTTTATTTATAAGAGAGTGGCCACATGTTTGAGTGAGATCTTCATTAAATTTGCATCACACAGTGGTGGTTGTTGGTTTTGTTTTTTTCTTCTCCCCCTTTTGATATCAAGATCTGGTAGCAGGGGTACTTGTGAGTAAACTGGTCCATGGTAAATTGTATACTTGATGAACTTAATGGTTATTTCTAGCCTTCAAATTTCTAAAAGGGAGTGGATCACAACTTCAGAAAGAGGAGTCATCACTCCTGCCCAGTTTTTCAGGGAGAGACACCTCGGCAATGGAGAGTTTTAGGACAAACACAAGTGGGGGCTGGAGATTGCTGAGAGAATGAATATACAGGTATTTTCTTGGTGAAGGGGAGCACCATAGTCCCAAGAACAAGCTTGGGAGAATTCTTGTTTGAGAAACTCAGTGCCATACAGAAGGATATATTTGATAAACATGGCCTTGCTTAGACGTCAGATAGGCTGTGAGGGCTTGACACATTTGCAGGTTGTTTCAGGTTATGTTGTAGCAAATTAACCAGACAGGAACAGCTGTTCCAGAAGCAGCCTTTCACACTGTTTTGCCACTTCACATGAAACTTCTTCCTTTTGAAAGAGTGTCCTCCCAGTTCCATTAAATGTGGACAAACCCAAAGTGCGGTCTGTTCTTGTCCTGCCCATCTCTTGTCTTGACCATGTTCTTATCCATGTTCTTGTCTTGACGCATCTCTTCCCCACCACAGCAAATGCCAAGAGACATGATGGGTCCAGAGAGGGGACATGGGGCACTCAATGACTGATCCTTTTAAGGTTTTTCTCTGTGTGATGAACAGTCCCATGTGTCCCGTGCCATTACCTTAAGTTTCAAGGGTGCAATAAGAGCACATGGGCAAGGCAGGAGATCACGGGGCCTTTTGGCAGCAGACTGTCAATCAATGTGAATGATAGCATCAAGCTGCTGCGATGCCACGAATCAGAGCAGAGCACACTCAGGAGCTGGAGCTGCAAACAGGCCTTCTGTGAGGGTCTCTGCCCTAGCGGGAAAAGACCACCACTTTTTGAAAGGTTTGTCCTCAGTTTTGCTGTAGACACAAAGTGCTCAGTGGACACAAAGAAATGTACTTCAAATCTTTTCACTTCAACCTCACACCACTTCCAAGCCTGCATCTCTCTTTGTTTTATTGCCTTCTGAATAAGAAGAAATTAGGGATTTTAGTTCTAGAAAATCCCAAAATAACATCACAGTTTCCTAGCTACAGATTCTTCTCTTCAGGCAAAGAAACACATGAGCACAGAAGCAAGTCTGCAATAGGGTTGGTAGGTGCTGCATGAGATAGGTGGACTACTCATCTCTTTATATGATAAGACAATTTTATATGTCTGCTTTTACACTCAGTGACTGCGCTTTATAACCATTTTATTAAACCTTAGATTTGTCTGTGGACAGATAGCTATCAGGGAGTGGACAACAGATTATCTGTTTTGTCCACAGATTTTTCAAGCACAAGTATTTTGCAAAATCTGAAAGAGGAATTCTTAGAAGAGTGAAGACAATTTTCTAAAATGCTCATCTGGGTTTCATTCTTGATCTGGTACAAATGTTGTTTGGGAATCTGAGCAAGTCTCTTTAGATCTCTGTGAAAATGCGAAAAGTGAACACTGCTTCCTTTGTTTTTGACTTTTGTGGTTGAGTGTGTGAATTGTACATTTTTCTGGGCAAGGGCAGTATCTTTCATTTCCTTACAGTTATTTATTTGTTGATTACTCAGGTCTAACAAATAACCCACTTGGAAAGTGGGAGAGTGAAAAGGAACAGGAAGAAGAGCACAACTATGAGTATGTGGATGAAAACATAATTGAAAACATAAGAAAAGTATTTCAAGACACCACCACTAGAAATAAGGACATACTCTCTGAAGATAGAAGGTGAGTGAGCCTTATGATCATATATGGATGCAAACAAATGCATTCAGAGTGATTTTCAGATTTACCAGTAACCATCATACTTCACAATGAGGAAACGTTTTCCATGGGAGCCACCACCATTGCCACATATATTCTGTAAACAGTGTGCACCTTGGAGGTAGACACAACTATTGGTGACCCACTGTTGCTCTTAGCAATGTTGCCTTTTGTCAAAGTTAGACCTGTGGTTGTTCTGGTGATATAAGTGCATAGGCATGATCAGGTTTGCAGGTGGAGAAAAAATCTTAATTAGATCAACGTTTATAGTTGAAAACAAACAAACAAACAAACAAACAAACAAACAAAAATTGTCATTTTTTCTGATTTGTGCCAGTTTGGTGCAGCAAATACTGATACAAATACAATCTTTCTCCTCTGTTAGAACTGGACACCCTGTAGTCCACAATTACGGTATGTCTCTTGAAAAACTTCCAGGAAATTATTTCTGTTTCCACTAAGTTCTTGTTTTTCTGCACTGTCAGTTTGTAGAAGACTTAAAGTGCTAGTGAAGAGGACTTTGTCTTCTAAAAAATTTCCAGAATCATTTCCAGCCAAACACAATTCCCCCATAAAGTTTGAAATTTGAAATTTGTGTTAATGATTTAGAAAAACATTTTATTATCTTTTGTTTTTGTTTTATTTCAAAATATACTTCATTTTTATTTTAAAATGGCCTGCAACATTTCTATTGCATTTGAGTTCGGCAGTATACTGAATCTGAAATAAGATATTATTTTATTTTATTTTATTTTATTTTATTTTATTTTGTTTTGTTTTGTTTTGTTTTGTTTTGTTTTGTTTTGTTTTGTTTTATTTTATGGGAAGTTCAAAACCCCCAGAACATGACAGAAAACATATATAATCAAGTGGAATTGTCTTGAAATATGACACAAAAGCAAATAGAAGCCCTCAATTTCCCCATCCAGTATTCCCCAAAGAAGGTTTCTTACATTTTCTCTCAGTTATCCCACTGGTTCCTCACCCTCCCCCACAAAAATTGCCCTCTAAACTCAGCACAAAGAGTGGCTCTTAATGAGGACTTGAGGCAGTGGAGGTTCTCCCAGGCTCTGCATGCATCAGTAGGAAGGAGGGTGAGCAGGAGATGTCTGCCCCCTCCTCCAGCACTGGCAGTGGTACATTGCAGCTAATTGAGATTTATCCAGTAACTTCCATGCCTTCCAGGGCAATTACCTTATCTGTGTGGCCAATTCTTCTCCTGCTCACTGCCAAAGAAGTTGAAAAGTTACAGGAAAGACTGAAAAATGAAACAAAGTAGAGTGCTTCACGTACTTCCTCAGTCCACATACCACTGAGCATGTGAGCTTTGTCTGTAGTGCAGAGAAAGAGAGAATGAAAGTTTTTGTCTAAAATAGTCCTATTGACTACAGAATGTCAGGACTTCTGCATGAAAGCAGAAGTACGGTTTCAAGAAGCAATGCCAGCCTATAAAATCAGCCTGTAATTATTCTACTTACTCTTGTTAAATCAGCTCCTTTAAGTCTTTATCCATCTGCCCTTTAAACTCACTATCAAGAGAGATGAGGCTTCACTTTATTAGTTGCTTTATTTGAGGGCTCTAGCAAAACATGAAAGAAAGGACCTTTGCTGCCTACGGGGGAGATCACTATCTGTCTTAGATTATGAAGCAGTCCCTTAAATTGTCGTCCTCAGTGGATGACAGAACTATCTACCTTCTGAAATCATTAGCTAGCCAAGAAGCACATAGCATCTCCAGCCTGCTGGTCTCCCACTGACCATCAGAAATCTTCCATTATGGTTTCCTCACCTGCACTTGTGAACATTTTAAGAAATATGGATTTAACATAGGCATGTGAAATTAACATTTAGTGTGGGCAAAAGAGTATAAAACTTCTAGCCAGGTAAAATGATTGATGATTAAAAATCAGCTTTTGAGCTGTGTGCTACACAGCTCTATGTAGGGTGCAATTAAAAAGATTACTATGGGACTCACAGACAAATAATACAAAAAACTTAGTTGTGTCTTGCATCTCTGCCAAATGCCTAATATTTGAGCATGTTAGTTCTACTTCAAGAACTGAGCAGTAAGCCATTTCCCACCCATGGTCCCATTCTCTATCAGGACATTTATGATACTTATTAATATCTTCTTTTAATGTATTTGGATATATGAGGTAACAAAATGAAATCTAGTGATCCAAATTACTACAGTATATAGTTATTAGGAAAAACAAACAAACAAACAAACAAAAAAGTGTTTTAATGAAATTCAAAAGCAATCTTCAACAGTCGGTAATTCTGTGAGAAAATCAGTATTTTTTATTTGTAGTGTTTCATCAGTGCCAGAAAAAAATTCTTCCACAGTCAGGGCCAAAGAATGCCAGAGTCGTACTAGTTAGAGCTAGTCCTCACCCTAAGCAAGCAGGAGAAAGAAAGAACAGGGATTTGCCTTGGGTCATTTCTATGTTAATTTTGATAGAATAAATGTGCCCAGAGGGTCAATGATGTTAACATGACCTCATCACTCCAGAGCAATAAGCAATTAAGCAAGAGACTTGAGTACAGATGCCTTAGCTTGCTATAGCAACAGCCACCATTAACATATTTTGCCCTCTCATTAAAGATACAAGAGAAAGTAGGAAAACCCCGAAAAGTATTTTAAATGTGTGGCTTTATTTTTAAGGACATGACAAGTTTTTTCCTTTTACTGCCATGGGTTTTTTGTTTGTTTGGTTGGTTTGGTTTTAATAAGGAAAATCCTTGGTTTGGCAGTCTTTTAGAAGACGTTAAAAATGTTAATAGCTGTTTTTGTTGGGTGTGAGAAAAAGAGAGAAGGTTCATTGAACTGAGCTGGAATAGCACTGATGCTGCTATAATGTCTTATCCCATGTTCTTGGAAACAAAATCAGATGGAGGCATGGAGTAATGTAAAAGAATAGCAAAAAAAAAGTGAAGGGAGCTTCTGCCTCCAGTGCTGATAGCTGCATGTAGTCTTGTGGCTGGGAAAGGACAGAAACAACACAGTCCAGCCACCTGGAGAGCTGAAAATGTACACTGGCATCGGGCTATTTCAGGATGTTGCTTTCTGGACTTGAACATCACACGAGTGCTGCAAAAGGAATAGTCTCAGTTGACTAAACCTGGGTGCATTTTAAATGGGAGACAAAAAGTAGAAAAGAGAGAAATGCAGCAGGGAATGAAAAATCTACATAGCTGTGTTTTCCTTCTGCCACAAGCTGAACATTTTGGTGGCTTTGTTTGAACAAAGCTTCTTTATTATTATTTTAAATTTGGACTTACTTTATTTTTAAGCAGTTGTATGAAACAGATTGAGGTAGAGCTTTTTTCTGCATTGATTATGATAAGATGAAGGTTCCTGTATGGCAGAAGGTTAGAGTCAGTGCTAGAAATGAAAACCAACCTTTCTGACCCACTGCATCTTCATTAATCCTTTGGTACTGATTTTCTCTGACATGTATTTGGACTTTTCAAACCAGTGTTCTGCCAAGATAGCCATTTCTTTCCTAGCATCCCTTGCTCTTAGCTGAGTGGCTGAGGCAAACTTTGCAGCATTGGGGACATTGAAATTTTAGGATGACAAATCCATAACTGGAGTAGTATGTTCTCAACACTTTTGAAAGTACTCCTACTCCTAAGTGATTTTCAATGCAGATTTTGGAGCATCACCTACTTTGACAGTTTTTGTTGTTTGGTAATTTCTCTCTGCTTGGTGTTTTCAGTTTTTCTTAATGTGTGAACCAAAGATTATTTTCCATGGCACAATCAATGCTGATTGCAGAAGGAAGAAGGAGTTGACAGGAAACAAACAGGGTGCTGCTCTGAGAGCTGCAATTCAAAGACAGCAGGACTTCAAGAAGCCCATCTCAAAGCAGTTGTAGGTTTAAAGACCCTAAGGGCAGGGGAGACCTAGCCACCTACCATGATTATCTAGATGTTTATCTAACACACACTGACCTTGCTGTTCCTCCAGAGGACAGATTAAAATGTGCATTTTTGTGGTGTGGGAGAGCTGGGAATGGAGCCCACTGATGAAGCCTTAGCCCACTGGCATATTGCTGTTAAATGTTAACAATGGGTGTTAAGTATTAACAGCAAAGTGGTGAGGCCCTTGCACAGGTTGCCCAGAGAAGCTGCGGATGCTCCATCCTTGGAGGTGTTCAGGGCCAGGCTGGATGGGGCTTCGGGCAACCTGGTCTGCTGGAAGGTGCCCCTGCCCATGGCAGGGGGTTGCAATTAGATGGTGTTTTAATGTCCATTCCAACCCTAACCTTTCTGTGATTCTGTGATTATACATGTATGATTCTGTGATGAAGTTATTAATTAACTTCCCTCCAGAGCTGTGGCTATGTTACCCCAGCCCAGAGCACAGCCTCTGGAGCCCTCACCAAGATGGTGGTGTCTCTACTCCAATGTCTCTTAAACCAGCAACACCACATGGGCTTCATGGGTGTAGTCATATTGGAGACACACTGAAAAAAATCTTTGCTGGAGTCACAGTTTGTATTGACTAAATGAGCTATTTTACCCACATAGGTCAAATATTTCTCTAAATTGCATAAACTATGCTAGTAAAAGAAAAATTTACTGGTTTGAGTTTTGCACACTTAGGCTAAGTTGCTGGCATAGCTGTGTTAGAGTCATATATTAACTTTATTTTTGCTGCAGTCTTGGGATTACTGGTATAATTGCACTGACAAACCATTTTATGGCACAGATGAGCCCTAACTCACAGCCACTAATTTGACTCAAGAGCTCATTCACCTGCACTCCCTGTGTAATTTTTAAACCCAAATGTAAAGGTTTCCTGTTTCACCCTGTCATTTTGTTTTGTTTTTCAGAGACATCTGAAGCAAAATAATGCTGAAATTATCTGGAGACAAATAGGAAGCTGCATCCTTCACATAATAAAATCAACCGTGACTGTATGAAAAAGCTGCTCATGAAAGCATCCTTGTCTCATGAAGAGCATATGAGGCTATAATTTAACTATAATAATCCCCTGAGAAACTAAACTGCTTACTCATCCTAAATAAGAAGTCAAACCAGATAATGTCTCATGACCCTTTGAAGGGACAAAGTTCTTCTTGTACATATTTATTCATGAATTTGGGTAATGATGCCAAGTCCAATCCTTCATTCTTATTGCACCTGAAATACCAGTTGATTTTCTGAACTACTGTAGGGCATATGCAAAAGGAAAATCCCTTACTGAAACAGCTGCACAGTTGTTTCGTTGTTTCCTTTTTAGGTAGAAAAGGGAATGAAGGGTTGTCTAAGGTGAATTTAAATTTCTTTAGGTGGTCACATATGCTGCATGTTAAGGCTCAAAACTACAAATGGCAAGATTTTTCCACTCTTTCAGATGATGAGCGATCCTTTATTGCACAAGTAGTAATGTTACACAAGTAATTCACCCTGGAAAGCAACGCCAGTCCTCCCAGGGGGGAAGTGTTACTCAGTAGGACTGGTACTCCCTAAACTAGGCAATACCACCGTCTCCATGGCTCCTTGCACAGCCATAGTTCTCTAGAATCACACTAGATCTGTAGATTTTGCTATTATGTTCAGCAATTTGCTGAAAACCTGGCCAGGAAGGAAGAACAGAAGCTGACACTGAAGGAGTAGTGTCCATGCCAGTGCTTGTAACCAAGAAAAAGGAAGACTCTGCCCTCTGAGAGGTCAGGGAAAAGCAATGCTGAAGAGCTTCTCCTGCTCCTTCTGGTACCTTGCTTTCCCACAGAAGCACCTGGAAGCACCTGGAAGAAGAGACTTTGCTTTCAGTATAGCATTTTCTTTCAGCTTATACTTCTGAAAATGAAAAACAAGAGCCAAATGCTTACATGGTATCTGTAAAAAACCTCCTGAGCCCATAAGGAGGGAGCTTCCTGTGAGCCCCTTCCCTTCCCTGTGAATGCTGAGCAGCAGCAGTGAGGGCTTCTGCTTACATGGATGAGTATCTCCGTGCACTTGGCAGAGAGCACATAACCAGTGCTGGTATTAGAGCTGTCATATTCCTGTCTGAGATCCCTGTGTGCAATCACCCCAAAGCTGCATGGGTACAGCATTAACATTATTGTGTGGCATTGGACCTAATCCTCATGTTCTGGCAGAGAACAGGAGTGTAGTTGCCTGCAGACTGAATCTGATGCCCACCACCTATGGCATATAAAATAAGAACAGGGCAGCACATGCATAGTGAGTGCTGTGTATCTGGATGTGTTAGATCTGGGGCAAACATATACACCTCTGGCAATGCTTTAACTCTCAAGGGGAAAAATTACTGAGAACTGATGTGTAAATACACAGTTGATGTGCCAAGAGTTTCCAGACTCACAGCAGCTTGATCAGAGTGGCATATCCAGAAATGCCAGACAGCTGCACAGAATAGTCAAACTTCCCAGACAGTTTTAGGGTGGAGATTGGGAACATGTTTAGAAAGCCTAGACATACCATATTTTTCATCCCACTGATAAGTTAAAAAGCAAATGCTCACAAAAAAAAAAGCCTTAATATGCTTTAAAGAAGTCTTTTCAAGCAGACAGTACAGTATCTTCAGAATTTCCTATTAAAATTCTACTGAATGATTAATTTTCACTAATGCAAATTAATTTAGGATTTCTCAATATTGTCTTACATTAATTTATTCAAGATAAATGCTTGTGCTCATTAAAATCTGTTGCAATTTAAGTATTAATATCTTAGAGTGCTTTGATTCTATGCATATGTAGCATACAGCATTTTGAATATCACTTGCTATTACGGGGGCTTGCAGTTTTGTACAGATCTTGTAACTGGCTGACATATCAGTTGTGGGTTTTTGAAATACTTTTGAAGAATTTTGCACAAAAATCCATATTTCTTATTGTAGCAGCTCAAAACAGCCATTTTTTATTTTTAATACCAGCAAACATAGTCTGGTATGTGAATAAAAAGCATTTATTGTGTACTTTACTGTGTGTTTTTTTTTTTTTTTCTTTCTTTCTTTTTTCTCTTCTGAATGTGATGTCTTCTGTTGGATTTCTGAAAGACATAATATATTACCATCACAATTTTCTTGCCCTGAAATATCAGAAGCCTGAGTTTTGTAGCTAGAAATGAAGAGAGAAAAGCCAACAGCCCCCTGGGCTGTACTAGGCACTGTGTCACCAGCAAGTCGAAGAAGGTGAACCTTCCCCTCTGTTGAGCACTGGTGAGACACCTGGAGTCCACTTCTGAGCTTCCCAGCACAAGAGAGACATGGGCACACAAGAGGGAGTCCAGCAAAGGATCATGAGGGTGATCAGGGGTTTGGATCACCTGACATACAAGAAAAGGCCGAGAGAGCCTAGGGAAAACAAAGAAACAAACAAAAAAACCTCTCATTAGTTTTCCTAGGTGTTTGGATGAGTATGAATAAGGGGAGATGCAGCTACTTTACTGACGAACCGAAGATCTTTTAGACATTCTGTAACAGCATTTGGGACTTAGTTTGTGGAAACAAACCAACAACAAACCAAACCAAACCACAAACCAACAAAAAGAACCCCACAACTAAGACATATCAGCCCTTTTTTTGCAGGTTCTTTCTTTTAAAATGCTTCCAAAGAAATGATTTCTTTTCTTTGCATAGATTCTGTCACATAAGGAGTCTCATCCTGCCACCCCTGTCATGTGCAACAATCCTGTCTTGCACATTCAACCTCGCTGAGCTCAATGAGTATTGTTCATGTGAGTTAAGGCGGTGGATTTCATGAACCTTGTAAATATGTTAGTAGCAGAGATGTCTCCAGTATCTCTTCCTCAGGCACATCAGTCAACCTCGTATCTTATCGCAGGAAAGAGAACAGGCCTGGCTGTTCCGTTCCCATAACACGGAGGGGCAGTGGCACTTGCATGAAGTTAGTGGTGTGGAAGAGAGGCTGTGCTGCTGTGCTGCGGGTAGAGGACACACTGTCTTGCTGGGCAAAATGCAGGGGAGGGAGGAGGCATGAGGCAAGACTGTCGTAGAAGGCTTGTGTTCAATGTTTAAGACTTGATAAGTGTTGAGATTCCCTTATGCTGTACAGATGACCACAGTGATTTCATGTTGTTTGCTATTACATGTTTGACAAAGCTGTAATGTCACCGTGATCCATGAGGGACCTGGTTATCACTCCCAGACATTGCTGCTCAGGAAGACTGCGCTGAAGAGGGGAAAGCCATTTTCAGCTGAACACAGACCGTGTTCGCCATACCTGAAGAGAATACAAGTATATTTAAATAATAAGATATTTGCTTTGCAAAAGATTGGCATAAGCTTCTGCACAGACCTGTTAGCTTAAGGGCTTATCTCTTTTAATGCTAAGGAGTATTTCCACTATGCTCTCACTGAAGGCCTGCTCAGGAACAGCTGCTTCTGCAGCACTCCATGTGTTCATAAGCCCTTAGTGAGATGGTATTTTCTGTTTGGATGATCAACATGCACACTTTTTATGTATCCAGCCTTTGTGTCTGTTAAGATAAGAAGAATCTTCCCTCAGCATTCTTCTTTAAATGCCAAAAACCCTTTTGTTTAAATACAATGTGTCAAACAAATGCTTATCTACGACACTCTTCCCAATAAGCGCTATATATTGTTGCTATCTCTTCACTTAACATATCTGGTACTTTTCCTACCTCTCCTAAGTCTATTCAAGTGTTTTCCTAACATTTTTCACCTTGGTGCCCCTGTACTGTGCTAATTTACAGCTTCTTGATGCCATATTAAAACTAGTAGTTCCAGAAGAGAAAAGAGTTTTCTCTCTTCTACTTCACCTATTAGTGGCAGGTGGTTGCTTTCCTTGGGTTTCTGTATGCCCTAGGACACCCTTTGCAGATCAAGCTGAGGAAGCAGGAGGGGCTGATGCTCATGCTGGCTGGCAGCTGCTGGAGGCTGCGCAAGAGGGAGGATTGCTCATGATTTCCCTTTCTTTATCACTCTGCTCCAAATCCACTGTTACCACACCAGATAGGCCTTAGGTCTGTTACTACCTGGGGACCTAATGTTGCACAAAACGAGAGGTAGAAGCAGAATTTCTTTCTGAAATGAAGCTTTTCTCCAGTTGCCAAGACTGGCTTATATGGCCATTATCTGTCCAGCCGTACCTGATGCAGTCTTTTCCTGCAAACATTCACACAAATAGCTCCTGCAATTCTTCCACAGTCACAAATGGTTTGCAGATGGAAGGGGGAGACATCAAAGTTTTGCTTTCCTTGCAGTTTCAACCTGAAGACTTTGGCTAGGGATGAATTACAGAAAGAAAAAAAAAAAAAAAAAAAAAGTTTTATTTTTTCTAGGTGAACATATTACAGAAATTCAGTCATTTTAAGTAGGTATAAATACCTTATGACCTTATGACTAATTTTGACATGGTTCTACCTTCTCTCCTTGCCCTCTGCACCCCATTTTGAGTGGCTGCCTGTGCTTCCCAGCTGGAGCATCCCTTTGTTGGTGCAGTGGGACAGCTCTGCAGCCCTTAGACTCTCCCAGGCATCCTCACCAGCCCGGCCCTCACACACAGAGTCATTCTCCAAACACCTCATGGCCCATTTCGTCTCCTCTGTAGTACGGAAGAGAAGATTCATGAGTCCAGGTTCAGATCTACAAGCATATTCACACTGTGAAATCATATTGAAAACATCCTGTTGGGTGTGAGGAGCCAAAATGCCTTTGTGGATATGGACTGTAAGCACTGCAGACTTAAATAGAACAAAGCCCAGCAAGTGCTCTGATGGCCAGCATTACTGCAAAAATGAAATGGCAATGGGAGAGGTGGTATCAAGCCAGGATTTTTCTTTGTAAATTAAACTGAAGTAGATTTCAGAACTTTTACAGGTACCTGCTCTTTTCACTTCATATATGAAAGCTCAACATGAGATCAAAAAAAGGCAACATGTCATTCCTGGAGCCAGTGAGGCTAACGTGAGAGAAATGTTGTAAAAATAGTGCATTGCCTTCAATTTCACCCCCTTTGGCAGCAGGAACTGAAGGTTCACAGCTGGCAATACCTTTGCAATGAGAGGAGTCAACACATCCTTGTCTGAAAAAGTAACTGAACAGTTTGCTTTGGGGAAATGCAGGTCTTTACGTTGTGCACCAGCAGTTAGAGTATTTATACTAGGTTCAGTTCTGTTTTCTGTCTGGCTGGGTCCAAATCGACCTCCTCTGCTTCCCAGCAGAGCCCAGTAGCCACCAGTTTAAAGGCTGCTCTGAGCAAGAACATTTTTGCTCTCACCACTCCACACCTAGCAAACAAAGAGGAGAGAGATTTCTCCCACTAGCAAAAAGCACTTAATTATGCATTAGCAAGCACAGGCTGGAAAGGAAGAGAGCCCAAATCATTCCGCACAGATTAGGGATCACAGGGAAAGGCAAAATCAAGAATCCAGTTCCTGCTTGAAAGAAAAAATGTTTTTCTACATTTTTGCTTATGACTTCTTTGCACGTGAGCCCTGTAAGCTCTATGTCCTAATGACTAAGAAAGCTAAAGTGCCTGCTGGTGCCTGCTCACAGCTCTGTGAAGACAGAAGTACCTATCCTAAATAAAGAGAAGAGCCTTTCCCTTCATGAAATAAAAAAGGAGATCGTTGAAGAGGTCATCTCTTATATATGTCCATTATGTGATGACTCGGGACACTATTTCTTAAAGCACAGGTCTGTTATGTGGCTGGATTAATTGCACCAGCTATATCCCAATTGCAACCACCTAGGTAAGGACAATAGCCTCATCTCTGACCTTTCCTCAAACATGCGGTCAGCCCTGTAAGAAAGGCAGTGGAAATGTCACGTACCTGGGAAATACAGAACTGATATGCCTAATGTGAGCCTGCATAGTGCAAGTGAGCAAAGCAGACTCCAGAGGAAAGTTTCCCACCAGCCCCGTGCAGCTGTGGGAGGGCAGAAGGGTTCAGCACCATTGACCAGGCTTTGAGAATGACAAGGCTCTTTCCTGGTGGATTTTTTTCCCTAAGTTCTTTCTTTAGCAGATATCCATTTCTAGCCTTTCCCTCCCTGCATCCCAAACGTTTTTTGTTTCAGTCCCCCGAGGCTCGTTATTTGCAAGTGTGTAAAGGAGCTGAACTTCCTGGCTTTCTGGAGCTGCAGCCAGATGTGTTTGCAGTTTTTTCTATTAGCACCTCTCTGAAACAGGGACTGGCCCTGCTTAATACCAAGCAGCCCTCAGCAAAGAGATTACATATGTGAAAAGCATGAGAATAGGGCTGAAAATGCCAGGTTAATGCTGAGCAAGAACACCTAAACTTTGCTAGTCTGCCTTGCTGGGCAAACCCTTGTTTGTTTTTGTTTTTTCTTTTTTTCTTGTTATTATTATTATTTTGGCAAACCCTGTCAGCCTTTGCCAGCCATAAGGAGTGAGCAGACTCTTCCAGTCCTCTCCTGTCCTCTTCCAGAGACATCTCACCACATCTGTACTGCCTTCTCTTGTTTTTCTCTCTCCCTACTTTCTGACACCTGTATGTTTTCTTACTAGGGTGCATCTGTTCTGTTTCAAGCTATCTGGATCTGCTCTCCTTGTAGAAACCCACTAACCTGTGCTTTGTCTAAACTTTTATGTGTGCTTCAATCTCTGAAACCCAATTGCTGCCCAGTTCCTAAGGACTTTACCTGACTGGTAGGCACAAAGTGTTTGAAATACATAAATGCCTGATGTTTCATTAAGTTGGTTCTTTTTCAAAACACTAAAATATTTCCCAGTGTTGTCATGAATTTAGTCAGTAAAATATTAGCTCTTTAAATACGTGTTTTACCAATATCCCCTCAAGTGCAGCAGTTAGCAAGTTTGCAAGTTTGTGAGTTTCTTTTCTCCATTTGTATTAATGGCTATTTTTGTTTTCTTAACAGTCACCTGAGGTTAAATCTAAGTTAACCACAGAAAAGATTGAAAATTGTTTTCAAACTTTTCTGGAGCACAATTAACCTAATATTTTAACAGCTGGCAGCTGCAGTAATTACTTTAAGATTATACCTAAAGTCTGTTGAAATCTAATTACTCTGATCTATGAACCAGGTAATTAAGGTAAAAACTCCTGCATTTTCTTAGACCTCATTAATTTATTTCCTTTGAAAATTGTTAGCTAATGATGGTACATTAAGAGTTTATCCATAAAATGACAATGAATAATTGAAACCTTTATCCTGGGACATTAAAGGACAGAACAGTGTTTAACCACTCAATGTCTTGATGATTATTTCTTAATTTACAGTGCAAATATCATGCAAGTTTGGGGAGAAAGAACTGATCAAACTGGGAAAGTGGCCTAGAAAGACACAAATATTTTCTTTCTCATTGACCCAGTATCCAGCAAATAATCCAGGACTGCCACTGTGGTGCAGAGACTCCCAGGAAATACCACAACCTGCTGTTTCTCAGGTGTTCTGGAGCTGCAGCGCAGGTGCAAAGAGACACTCGGGCTTGCGCCTGGAGGGAGCAGGGCGGGTGCCCATTTGATATGGAAATGCTGCGGTTTTAGTGTTGCTTCCAGGCTGCCTGGCACAGCTCCTGCAGCATGGGGACACGCTGCAGCAGGAGCCCTGGGGGCTGCTTCCTCATCCCAGAGATGCTTGCAAGCTCTGAGATGTCGTGTGCTGTGGCTCCACCTGCAGCATCCTCCTCTCTCCCCAGCGTACAGCTTGCGTCTCAGGTAAAGGATGAGCTTTTCTCTTTCCTGAGATCCGTGGAAAACTTCTGATTGCTGTGCCTGTGTCAGGAAGCTAAAGAGAGGGTGCTACGTGCATTTCTCACCCCAAGTCAGGGTGTATTGAGAGGCCAATGGGACACAGTTACTAACCAAGATGCTAGGTACTACCAAAAGAGTAAGGGCAGACCTAAATGGTGGCAAAGCAAAGCTGCTTTCCATTATTTTGACATGATTCTTAGGCTTGTGTTATTTTGAGCTATAATGTAGTTCAAGCTGTAACCTGAAAGGATGCAGCTGGCAGTGGCTGTGCCACCATCCTGTGCCCTCCGTTATTGAAAGGGATCTCCAACTATGCCTGTTCTTCTGATGAAGTTTCCTCAACCTCTCATACTAAGTTTTTATAATTAATTTTTCATATTCTGTTATCATCCAGAAGACTGGGAAAGCATCTGGGTCTGAGTGTGCTAGACATCAGGACAATGCATACTGCAAACTCAGTCCTTTTTTCTCAATAATCACATCTAATGCAGGAAAAGCAACCTGTGGCTACAGAAAGACTACATAATTACATAAATTGGTAGATAGATCAATGTTTTCTTGTGGTAAGTGTAACAAATCTAATAACAGAAATCTTTATTAGTCATGTAAGAACTTCTGCAGAATAAGCTATTGAATTCAGGACTTCTCAGGACTGGCTCCTGAGCACCAGGTAAGGCACTTATTTGTTACATAACATCATAGCAAGGAAATCCACTTGCATTCAAGTGTTTAATCTGAAAAGCCTGATAGGTTCAAAGTTGTTTGCAGCTGGTCTGTAAAATAACTTTGGTGAGAAACTGTCAAGGTATTGATCATAACTTCGAAGAAAAGTTTTGGGTGATCATCTGTTAGACCACAAAGGGCCTGAGTAATTACGTATCTGGTGAGATCCCTGTATATAGGGAAAAATAATATTGCTAATAATAATAAAAAAATAAAAATAAAAAAAAACAACAGTCAAACAGAATATAATTTGCCTTTATTTATTTTTTCTCCAATAATGATACATTATTTCCGAAGTCAAAAAAGTAATAAAGTCAGATATTCTGTGAGGCATTTTATTTATAAGGAAACAAGTTAAGCAAATGAGCTAATTAGGAAAATTAAGGATAAAAATATTGATTCAATATGAGAGAGATCTGCACATGGCTACTCAGGAAATCCTGCTTTAAGAATACCAAGACCAGTTTACCAGATACATAGCTGCTAAAAGATTAAATCAATCAATGTTGGAACTGCTTTTTCTCATGAAACTGCGTGTTGTCAAATCAACTCTTTTCAAATCATTATATATTCCCACTGGGTCATAATTCTGGCCAGAAGCCAAGTCTTCAATCAGTTTTCGGCCTATTTGTCTTCCTGCTTCAGTAGACATAGCCTTTTTCCAGAGCTTCAACAGCAGTCCTCCTTAGAAAGAAACACAACATGACATTGTCAAATTAACATGGAGCACACGCAGCTCACGGCACACAAGGGATAAAGTGCCTGTCTGGCAACAAACACCTACCACTCTCCTGTGGATAGTGAAATGTAGACAAAGCTGGAACATGCCAATGGGGTAATAATTGCCTACAGCTATGTAGGGAGACACAGGCCATTCATTCAGCTCAGGTTCCTTTGTATTGATAGACAACTTGGCTTGTTCCCTTGTCACCAGTGTTGCAAGTCAAAATGATTGAAGATGCATGTTAGGGTCTTGTTCTGCAATTGCACATGGCTTCATAGCTTATGAAACAATGGCCTGGTGGTTACAACCATGCTCATCACTGTTTTCACTCTAAATCTACCAAGATTTTGCCCTTCTGCCCAGCCAAGCCTCAAGCTAAAGAAGCAAATGACCCCAACATTTTCATTCAGGCAACAACCAGTTGTTCTCCATGAAGTGTGCCTGACCCACCCAGCATTAGCACCAGTATCTTTACGATGGAAACGGGCCAGAGGGGAAATCTAAGAGAAGGGAAAAAAAAAAAAAAAAAAAAAAGTCTACAAGAAAACCATGAGGAGTTTAATTATTCTCCTTATTCACCTGCAAAACATGAAGAATTGGATTCCCACCATATTTTATCAGGGAAGTGGTAAGGTAAGAAGAGAAGGAAACAACCTGTCTGTCCTCCTGACTGTCCTGGCAGCCATGGAGATCCTGCCATACTCCAGGTAGTCTTGTGAGGAGAGCAGGAGAGGTCTCAGCTAACGTGGCTGCTGACCATGCCTTCAGATACCCGTGAGGGGCAGAGCACGAACAGTAAAGCTTCTTCTGACTGTCTGTTAGCGGATAAACTTAACAGGCAGCTGTTCTGGGTTTACATGGCAAGGTCAGGGGTGGGGTGGGGTGGGGTGGGGTGGGGGGGGTGGAGCAGAAGGGTTGTCCTCTGAGAGCAGAGCCCAGCAGCTACCCCATGTTAGCTCAGAGCCAGCTCCAGACAGTTTGAAAAGGGACCTGCTGCTGGCCAGGCAGTGACACTTGTTGCATGTCAAGTAGAGCAGAAAGTGGAAACCTGCTGTGTAACAGCAGCTGGGAGAGAGGAGTTGGAAAATGTGAGAGAGTCAGCCCTGCAGACACCAAATGAGGAAGGAGGGCAGGAGGAGCTCCAGGCACCACATCAGCAGTTCCCCTGCTGCCTGTGGGGGACCCCTGCTAGAGCAGTTTGCTCCAGCAGAGAGTGACTGTGAAGGAGCAGAGGAGACGAAGTGTCAGGGACTGACCGCAGCCCCCATTACCTTGTGCTGTTTGGGAGGAAGTAACAGAAGAGGGAGGTGGATGGAGGGGCAAGTATTTTTAGTTTGCTTTTGGTTTCTCACTGCTCTAGTCTGTTATCAGTAGTCAATAAATTCCATTAATCTTCCTACTCTGAGTCTGTTTTACCTGTGACAATAATTGCTGAGTGATCTGCTTGTTCTTATCTCAACCTATGAGCTTTTTTTCATCATATTTTCTCCTCCTATCCTTTTGAGGAGGTGGAATGAGAGAGCAGCATGGTGGTGCTGAGCTGCCAATTCATATGAAATCACCATAGCAGCATCGCACTGTTTCCATATGGCTCCCTGCTAAACTGGGAGAGGCAGCTAAAGGGAAATAAAGGGTAACCAGACTGAATCAAGAAATCAAAACTCACTGTGTGCTGGACAGGGTCCTATCCTATGAATTACTGAAACCTTCTCTCTTGTGCTGAAGTTTGCAGCACCACAAGAGTACTCCACTTCTCACAGAACATATTTAAAAGTTTGAAGAATCTGTCTCTACGAAAACAACAGTATGTCACTTTTTGTCATCTGGGTGCTGTAGCAACAAGGTCTAGCTTTTCAGATCCCCTCTGAGACTGTGGATCCAGACCCACGTATAGTTAAATATAGTTTAGAGCTCCACTTCTGAGCTGCAAAGCTATCACCAGGTTGAGATAGCTTGCATTTAACTCTCAGATGAATCCAAAGCCCATTCCTTCAAGACAGTCAGGGAAATCTCCAGCCTGCAAAGCCAGTAACTCCAGATACTTTCCAGTTTATAGCTGCACCCACATGAAATATCTTAATCCCTCTCTTTCCTTCTCCCTACTGCCTTCAGCATCCATGCTTTTTATCCTCTCTCCCTCCAGTGCTGCCCTCATCTGCTCCACTGCCCTGGTTCTCTGCTCCCTGCTTCCTGCCCTGTTGGTCCTGCTTTTACTTTCTGTGCTTTCCTCCCCTCCCACTGTGGGGACACGACCTAGAGGTAGGTAAAGAAACCCTGAACTATAACATAAGCTACGAGGCACAGGACAGAGCTGTAAAGTTCCTTATTCAAACTACGAGGCAACCCTCACATTAAATGCAAGGCAAAACTCTGGGATGCTCTTTTGTAAGACTGAATAGCTTCATCAAACAGCCTTTCCCAGCTGAAAATACAGAGAGAGAGAAAATTTTCACTGAAGTGTATAGACAAAAGATCTCAAAAAAAGTGCTATGGCTCTGGATACTAGCTTTACATTGTATTTTTATATGCTGTTTTCCTTTAAAGATTCAAAATAGCTTTCCTTCATAAAGGCCAAAAACCAAAACCAACCAACCAAACAACAAAACAAAACGAAACCATCCAGCCCAGCCGTCTCTACGAATGAATTGAAACCTCGGAAGAGTGTAATTCTATGTCTCACCGCTGGATGGTGATGCAGAATTTATTTTAGATGAAGCGACTGTCTAAGAATAACTGTTTCACTGGGGGAGGTATCTTCTGTTAGACAAAAGATTGAGAAGGAAAGCAAAATAAAACAAACAACAACAACAAAACAACAGAACACTTGCTGACACAAAACGTTGTTTGTGATATTTTCTCCATTTTTTGTAATGAATTCAACTGATCTAGTAAGTTCATTTACATTTTTAACGGTTCCAAATTTAAATGATGAAATGCAAGCTAGTGTTTGTTTGTAAACTTTATGTGCAAATTAGAGAGAAAAAAAAGTAAGGTCATTTGCTCCAATATATGATGCCTTTGTCTCATGTGAAATCCTTACCACATACCATCAGTGCTATTCCATTGATGCATTTATTCTCTGGTGCATTGTTTACTTGTGGCTGTATTTTTAGCTGTACTGTTTTATCTCCAGGAAGTGATTATATTATATAGAAAATCACTGCATTCATGTGGAGGAAGCTATTGAAACAAAGAACAAGACAAAGTGCATATGGACTACAGATACCATGTGAGAGGTGGGGCTCTTACCTGTTAATTTATTTGCTTTGTGGAGTGCTCTCATTGAGAGCAGGACTCTGTTTTGCTGTGGACTGAAGCCACTGATGGATGGCAAGACATCCCCTTCAACAAGCATCCTCTGAGGCAAGAAAAGCTGGAAGTTGTTTGTGGTTTGTAAATCTGTACAGAAATGTGTGGCTGCAATGAAATCTACAGCATTAGCCCAGTCTTCACCAAAATTTGCTTCTGGATCAGGGAGATATCTTAAGCTGAAATAAATCAAAATAAAAATGTAACAGATAATTGAAATCCACCATAGAACACAGTAGTTTATCATTTATCCCAAACGTGTTTTGTTCATTATAAAATCCTGAGTGGTCTTGGTGTCACAGTGACTTAAAGTCTCTTTCAGAACTTTACACCTAATTTCTCTTGGCATCACTGCCTCTGGCCAGGTTAGACACTGCTTCTGGCTCAGGTCCTGGCTCCCAGAGAGGAATCACCATCTTTTTGTTAGCCCATAGCCTGCCTGCCCTTTGCAGCTTGAGGCACAGGGGCTTCATGTCTCAGTGGATATCCCACACTCCTACAGAGTGGATGAGCAGAGCCTAAAGGGCATCATCTCTCACCCATTATCTTGCACACCAAGGGCATGGAAGGGTAGAGCCTAAAGAGTGGAAGCCCAAAACCTCATAGAGTCTTTGTTCAGACATTATCCTTACAAACAGTCATGGGGGTGGGAAGGTCCCCTGGCCAGCTCTCTGATTCCCATACCTGTCCTGGAACTTGGGCAGTGCGTAGGCAATGGAGGCAACGTGTGCCTTCCACATGTAATGGAGAGCGTCATCCAGTATGAAAGAGGAGAACGTTTCAGGGCCCACAGCTTTTTGCTCTGTAAACTGCAGATACTACAACAGCAGGGAGGGGAAAAGGCAGAGAAATGAGAAGGTGATTCAAACCCAATAAATTTTTCAGATTTATGTACAGATCACACAAAAGAGTAAGTTCACAACATAAGGAAAACTGTTTTTGAGTAGTTAGCATGTGTTGCTTTTACTTTGTAAGTAATTGTAATATCTGACCTAGGAAGAAAAGGATGATTAATATAGATTTATAAAGTGAATTAATGTTCCCACTGAAGTTAAAGGGATTTGCCATTCTTCAACTTCAATAGAGTGTTTTTCCCACATAATATAGGCATTCTGTCAGAATTCAGTGGACTTGTGTATCTGAGTCTATCTGACTTGTGTATCTGAAGCTTCCATGCTATTGGATTCCTTTAAAAATTGTTTGTACTCTTTCAGCTGCAACTGCTGCAGGTTTTCAAAAAAATAAGAATATGAGTATTAATGGTTATCATTATGGCTATTTGAGAAGTAGATTGTTTATAATGACCTCATAAACATACTGTTTACAATAAAGAATCTGAAGAAAACAAATCCAGTCTTGCTCTGAAAACCTCACCCTCTGCTCACAGCTGTCAAGAGGAACTTACAGTTCTAAGTTTCTGATTGTTATCTACTACTTGACTACTAACAAAGACATTGAATAAAGAAGTCTATCTTTAAAAGTAGTTATTAAATCTATGAAATAAGAAATACTGATATCTTTGGGATTAGAGAGCAACTGAATAAGGAGGAAAAAGAGTATGTACTTGCATAAATAAATACGCTACTCAGTGAAGTTTCAGAACTTCAGGTTTAGTTGTTCAGAAGAATAAATGAGCCTTACAAAATCAACACGAGGCCATTTCTCAAGGGTAATGTTCTATCTTGAATGCTAATGTTAGCAATTTAACATGCTAATATTAAGACTACAAGTATAACTGTTAATGAAACAGTCTCTGAGGACAGACACCAAAATAATTGTGTCACTCTATGTCATGCTTTTCCACTTTTCTATTTCTTACTTTTTTATCAAGCTGTTATTGAAAGCAAATCAAGCTCCCTAAATCTTAATAATAATACTTCTAAAGTAATATTCTGATATCATCTCTTACAAAACATGAAAAGTAAAAAAGTAAAATTGTTTACTTCAAAATAGGCCTTCCACTTATCCATGAGTTCAGGAATGCGAGAACGGCAGTCAGCAACACTATAGCAGAAATCATCTCTTCGTTCCTCTGGTGGCAGTAATTCTATCTCATATGGTACCTCTCGAAAGAGGCCAGCTTCCACTGCCCCCAGAAAGGGTATGACGGCCAAGTAGTAATTCATACCTGTAATGATAATTAAAAATGCAGAGGCACTACCCACTAGCAATGAAAAGTTCCCACACAGAGAAATGGAATCTCTCCAGCACCAAATGTGGTCATTTCAAATTGCCATTGCTATGTTCAGCAGTGAGATAGAAGTTTGTGCTGAAATGCACTAGTGATAATATCTGTATTGATTCTGATATGATTTGCAATATTGATTTATATATTGCCCATTTATAGTCTTGCATGAGCTGAAAGTGTTCTATACTTTGCAGAAATTGAAAAACTAAAAGTAAAATTAGATCTTTATAGGTTACCATGGATAGAACATTAAAAGCCTTTGAAATGCTAGTTGCAAACTGAGCAGAGAAAATGATGATCAGGGTGAAAGATGAAGAGATCCTCCAACATGGCATCACAAGTATTGCTTTCATAAAAAAACCTCTGTATACATCCTAAGAATATAAGAAAGGAAAAGGCAAGTCCTAGCAATATTTTCCTGGAAACTGATTTTATTTTTAAAAGAGACATTTAATTCATTGAAAACTTATTGGAAATGACCTCAGTTGATTTGGTATGATTTATTTTAGGATGATGGCTTCCTGTGGTCTGATCTATAAGTTAGAGCAGTCAGTTCCAGTATGTAGAAAACCCAGATTCAGTTCCTGCCTGTGCTGGACCACATCTCCTGTGAGAGTGCCCATACAGATATTTGATGATCTTCATTTAGGAAGAAATTTTTAAATTCTTGCCTTAATTGCATCCTTCTCTGTAGAAATAAATTTTAATGACTTTCAGTGAAGAACAGGCTAAAGCCTGGATATCTTCCCTCCTGGGTGGGTAGCTCTGAGCCATTGAGCTGAGAAGTCATTTGCTCATGCTTAAGTAGCAGTGTGACAAGGACGGTCTCACACACCTTGGGGCATATTAAATACAGATTTCTGGTTTAAGCTCATTCCTGGCTTGGTATGACTATGCATGCCAGACAGGGTCACCCTGAAGGCCAACCAAAAACACGTACATCCTCAGAGCAGTAAGAGGCATTTCTATGCAGTCTGAAACACTTTTTGTGTGTTGCTGCTGCAATATGGTAAATCAAGACTGAGTTTATACATTTTCTGGAGGCAACAAAAGTGGTATCATGCAGAATTGCAGTGTTTAGAAGTAAGTTAAGAGCTGGAATGCGATTTTTGTTCCAGGAAGGTCCTCCACTTGTACAGGGCTATGCCATGACCCTTCATACTTGTCACTGTGTGGGACACCTTCCACCAGAGTACCTAGTCTGCCTCAGAGATGAGAAATTGAATTTAGCAGTTGGATTGAGTATCACAGTGAGCTTTGATTTTACTCTAAATTTATGTTTTACATTTACTCTGTGCTCATACTTTTGATCACATGAAGATACGTACATTTAATTGCTGGTTCACGAACAGAAGCTTCATTCAAAGAGCCTCTACAATAAAGCACTGGCATGGAGGGAAGGGACAGAGCTTGCCTGCAGGTCTTGTGGAAAGGGGGACTTGTGGCAGGACAGCAGGAAAGCAGAGGGAGCAATGGACAGAAGTGATGGAGAGAAAATGTGTGAGATGAAAAGGAGGGGACAGCCTTCCCTTTCTAATGAAGGGAAAGAATATTCAAATATTTAAAAAAAAAAAAAAAAGTTTTACATAATTTTATTACATTTATTTATAATTACTGATTATAAGCTATAGGTCAGGCTTTTTCTTTTTTTCCTTCTGTCCTACCTGCCAGTTCCATTTCTGAAAAAAAAAAAAAAAAAAAAAAAGTAGGTAATCTTTCCAAAAGAGTCAGAGTTCCAGTCTCAGAAAAACAAAAACAACAGCAAAAATCAACAAACGAACAACAACAAAAAAAAAAAAAAAAAAAAAAAACAGATCTTAAAATTATCAGATCAGATAAAAAGGAAATTTTATTATTTAAAATTATTAAAGAATGTGTTAATTCAGCTTTTCTATAATGGAAATAAAACCATCATTCTATTTAGACCATTTGGAATATATTAGATTGGGTGCAGGCAAGTTATTTAAATATTTCTGTTTTATCAAATGAGAAAATGTAATTGTTATTTATGTTGTTTTTTTGTTTTTTTTATGGGCTCATAAAAGTCCATACTCTGTGAAAATCTGTGTAAGCATTTTTTGAGAACTCTATTTCCACATAGCACACTGGCTGTAAATAGAGCAGAGGGGAATAAACTACACATGTGGCCTCTTCTTGCAGATAACCAGTGATAGAACAAGAGAGAATGGCCTCAAGTTGTACCAGGGGAGATTTAGGTTGGAAATTAGGAGAATTTTTTTCTCAGAAAGAGTAGTCAGGCATTAAAATGTGTTGCCCAGGGAGGTGGTGGAATCACCGTCCCTGAGGGTGTTTTAAGGAAAGGTTGAATGTGATACTTAGGGACATGGTTTAGTGGGTGACATTGGTAATAGGAGGATGGTTTGACCACATGATCTCGAAGGTCTTTTCCAACATTAATGATTCTATGTGTACTTAGAATCATAGAATGTTTTGCATTGGAAAAGACCTTAAACATGATCTAGCTCCAACCCCACTGGCAGGGGGCAGGAACAATTCCCACCAGACCAGGTTGCTCAGAGTCTCATCCAATCTGGCCTTGAACGTTTCCAGGGATGGGACATTCACAGCTTCTCTGGGCAACCTGTTCCAGTGCCTCACCAGCCTCTGAGTAAAGAATATCTACCTAATATCTAAGCTAAATCTTCCCTCTTTTACTTTAAAACCTTTACTCCTTGTCCTATCACCATGCTCAGTGACAAAGAGTCCCTCCCCAGCTTTCCTGTAGGCCCCATTTAGGCACAGGAAGGCCACCATAAGGTCTTCCTGGAACCTTTTCTTCTCCAAGACAAACAACCCTAACTCCCTCAGCCTGTTTTCATCGAAGAGGTGCTCCAGCCCCTTGATCATCTTCACGGCCCTCCTCTGAACTTGCCCTAATAAGTCCATGTCCTTCTTGTGCTGGGGGCCCCAGGGCTGAATGCAGTGCTCCAGGCAGGGTCTCACAAGAGCAGAGTAGAGGGGGAGAATCACCTCCCTTGGCCTGCTGGCCATGCTTCAGTTGACACAGCCCAGGGTATGGTTGGCTGTCTGGGCTGTAAGCACACATTACTGGCTCATATTGAGCTTCTCATCCACCAACACACCCAGATCCTTTTCCTCAGGGCTGCTCTCAATACTTGCACTTGAGACAAAGAACATTGTAGTATTAGAGTCTTTTCTATTGATGCTTAAAGTGTTACTCATTGGGCTGTCCTACAGAACAATAAATGGTTACCTTTGACTTACGTGACACATTCCAGATCACATCCTTTTCTGTTCTGCAAAGTTCTTAGCTAGACATGAATACAACTATTCTTTCATTTCTATTTAAATAACTGGTTACAGTTTGCTGTGCCACACACCATAATTTCTCCCATGATACTTTCAGAGGATGCAGTATACCTACCTTTACATCCCACATAAGAGTAAGGTGCTCTGCCACATCTACCAATAGAGGTGCCAATACCACTGATTTAGTGAGCACTTTGGCTGAGTTAGCTCACAGCTATTCCTTCAGTAACATTTGTTGCTTTGTTTTTTATTGGCATTGCCTTACGCAAAGGTGTTTCCAAATATAATTTGATCTCACTATCACTGCTTCCTACTATGTCTAATATTTTCTTATGTGCAATGGAAAGACCCATTTTTAGTTACACCTATGGTAGACATTTTTACAAATCAAATTCTTGTGTGTCTCATGCTAAGAAAAAACCCACAGACTATCAAAAACAATTAGTTGATCTCCTCAGTTCAACCTATGAATTGACAGGGGCAACCTATGAATTAACAGAATTATCAGAACAACCCTGGGATTTTGGATGTCGTTTTTTTTTTTTTTTTTTTTTTTTTTTTTTTTTTTTAAATCTAGATGTACATTTTCAGACATGTTGAGGAAAACATTGAGAGTGTCAGTGACATTGATGTTGGAAAGTCAGATCTTTACATTTTCTCTCTCTGTCTTCAATTTGTTTCTACTTACTGGAATAACAAAATAATAATAATAATAATAATAATACGATTTAAGCCTACTAGAAGTCCAAAGCCAATATTAAAGTGAATAGAAATTATCCTGCAGCTTATGTATGCCAAATCAAAGTGATAACTGCTTTTGCTGGGTATTTCAGGGTCCACTGGAAAAAATGTTGTCACTGTGATGAAGATAGCAAAGTTATTTGGACATTGTGGACAAAACATCTCCCTTTCTTTTATTCTCTATAGCCTACCAAACCACAAAGATACCTGGTTGGCATTCTCACACTAAGTTTTAGTTTGAAGAATTAGCATTTAAACTGAAGAAATCTGCTCAGGAGTGATTGAAAAAGGTAATTTCTACAAGTGCCTACAAATACAGATACCCATCATGGTGTTTCCCACATTTTCACTCATATTTTGCTGCAAGTTTTCATCGAAGAACTGTGTAGCACTGCAATCACTTTGTAGTAGAGAAGTCCAAGAGGAAGAAAGACTCTGAATTGCCTTCTAGGACACTAATCATATTTTGAGTAACAGTGTAATAGCATACATGTATACTTACAGGACCACCAGCTTCTTACAGATATGCACAGGTCTCCATCTTCATAGCCACAGGAAGTCACACTGGAAGGATCTGCTAGTCTGCCTGAATAAAATGAAAGAATGCACCAAATATTTCTCATCCTTTTTTACATGAGAAATCCCACTGAGAGGGAAAAAAAAAAAATCTGTACCAGTAAAGCGTGCAAAATTTTGCTCAGAGAGGCAGAACAATTACTGCTGTTCTGCTTTATAAAATACTGTTGGTACAGTATTTGAATTTCTCAGTCAATATTTCACAGAATGCCTAGTAATTTGACTATGTTTTACGTTTCACATTGTAAAATTCACTGTAAATGTATTCTGAGAGTTTATGGAACTGTCTGAAACTAGGACATGATTTTTTATAGAGATATAAATATGAATGTGCATACGGACATAAATACACGCATAGCTGATGCATCATTTTCAGTAGCTGCAAGGCTGCTAGTGCAGGAGAGCTGTTTAATGAGGAGAATAGCACAAATTAAAAGTGCTAGTAATTGTGTCACCTAATTGGGTTGTGTGGTACAGAATTCCTTCCAGTTTAATGATGCATACAAACATTGCCTTCCTGTTAAGCTAAGCATGCAAACATTGTTGTATCTGATTAGCAGAGTTTTCAAGCATCTGTGCCATAACAAACACGCAAGACATTTCACAGTTTTCTGTGACAGCACGTAAGGTGTATTTTACTTTGAGCACATGACATAGAGGAATTCCTTAAAACACTTGGATATGTCCTTCATGTGCTGAGTAGTCAGGTAGGGAGTCAGGAAAATTGCTTTAAGTACATGATGTGAACTTGTCATGGTCAGCCTCAATGACTTGAGCAATTCCAGAAACTCTCAACCCCTATCCTGCAAAGCACTTACTTTCTGACAAGTCAGCTGAATACAGACATTGTCACTTCTGTCAGATCAGAAGTGAAGTTCATCGTATTCTTTAAAAGACAAAACAAATTTTCTTTGAGGTACCTGATGTGTTTTGCTCAAAGAGAAAATGGAATCATGAACCATCTGTATTAAGATTATCCTAATTATCCTCTCCATCTGACTGGACAGAGGGTGTGTGTTGAGGCATACTAGCAACTGAAGCCCATGCCTTTCAGTAGCAGAACATCAAGAGCAAGCAGGAACTTGCAATGGAGAAGAATACAGTTCAATGTGATTATTTTTTTTAATTTTTTTTTTTTTAAGAGTTACAGAAAGACTTGATCTTTTGTTTCTTTATTTCTTTTGGGCAAGGCCATATTTCCACACAGGCAATCACTAGGCATCAGTAGTTCACTAGTGTGCAAAGAAGTTGAATGGAGAAAGACAAAGGTAAAGGAAAAAAATGTTTCAGAAGAATTATACATGAAATTTACCAAAGATCATTAATTAACCTGGGCATTTTGGGAAAATAGAGTCCTGGAAAGTATTGGTGATAATTATGGGATATGTCTGAATTGCTTGCATCTTGAAGCACTAACTATACTTCCAGGTCTACACTCCAGGTTTGTCCTCTCCGTTCCCCCTTATTTCTTGTGTTTAACATGATTATTTCAGTCTTCATGTATATCCAAGCTATCCCAATCTTTCTTTGTATATTGACAGTACCTCCCAGCTGTACATCATTAGCAAGTTTGTGCATGATTTCTCATTAGCAGGATTTCCTTGCTATTTTTTTGTAACAAGATTGTTAACAGAAAAAAAATAAAGGAGAAGTTGTTCTCAAGAACGATAACTGAAGAACTCTGAGTGTATCCTTCACTTTGCTGTAAACGTCCCTTAGCAACACTTATCATTAAACTCTCCTTTAGGTGTTCCATTGTCAGATTTACAATTTCCTTTTTCTGTTTTATTTTGGAGAGTGTTACTAACAACTTTCATTCAATGTTTTGATTCTATAGAGGAAGGAAATACATTTCTAGACTTGGGTGAAACATCAATTATATCATAAAAGAAAATACCCTGTTAGTCTAGAAGAATCCATTTTAGATTAGCATAAACTAATCTATCCATTTTTATATTTAGCCCCATGTCTTTTTAAAATTATTTTCGTTATGCTTATTCCAATGTCTTACCTACTGTTAAGGTAAGAATAAGAATATTTGTGCTGTTTTTCCTTCTTCTTCAGTACAGGTAGTACTTTTCCTGCTCTTCAGACATTTTAGAACCTGAAACTTTCTTAAAATCCTTGCTCCTGGATTTGTACTTCAGTATGACAATTCCTTCAAGTGGGAGTACCCAATTTCCTCAGTTTGTGTAGGCAGGACTCTTTCAGTTTGTCTCCATCTCCAAAGTAATGATTTCTGTCTCCATAGTCTCATTCTTATCAGCTATTTTGGCTTGCCCATCAAGACATCCTGCCTTGCAAACACTGTGTCTCCCATAAACTTGGGCAAATTAACGATTTCATTTTATGCCCATGTATGGTCATTACAAATATTAGTACCACTCTTACTAAAGTAGTAGCTTCACTTGTTCTTTAAGAATTATATAGAACCATATCCATTAAAAAATGTTTTCTCAGCCATATAACCTTCATGACCAGGCAGAATAGTTAATGCAACATATTTCAGTGGTTCTTGCGGAAATCTGTTCTCCCACACCATGAATTTATTTCCTCCTTTTAATTGCCCAAGCTTGTTATGTTGATATACAAATCCTTCAGTCTTTCTTCACTAATCTCACCCTATCTGGATTAGGCTTAAATATTTGGTAACTTTACTACTATTCACACCAAAATTTAAACCTTTCATTTCCCCTTATCTGTCTATACTTCTTACATTTCTTTCCATAAACCACTTTCTAGTTGTGTAATATTTCTCCTACTATTTTTTCCCTCCATTTGTTCATGTAATTTCAAAAATTTATCTCCTTGTCTATGGACTAATTATATGACAGTAAGTCTTTACCTGTCTGTGTAACCAGGTGCAAATCTTTCTCTCTCCCATCCTGTCCCTCATCTCTATTTGGGAACTGTCACTGCAACCAGGCACAGCTTCACTTTGCAGATGAGGCCACACTACATAACCAGATTGTTTCCAGCAGTTCCCCACTCAAGTGTAGATTCTGCATCCAGGCACCTTTGTCTCTGCCACTCATTGGATCAACTCTCCTGCTGCATCAGCCATCCTCTTCAACTTCTCTTTCTTTTCCTGCTTAAAACCCAACCAAATTCTCCTTGCTGCTCTCTGTTTTCCAGCTAGTTTCCTGCTCAGATTTTGCTTGCTCTACCTCTTTTTCCTCATTTTGACTTAGTAGTTAATTTTCCATTAAGTGCAATTAAATGCTGGCAGCCTTTCTTCACCACCAGCTACAATGCCTCTGTTTTCTTCCAGGTGAACATACACCTTCAGTAAAACCAGGACCTCAAGAAACTATAGAGCACAACCCATAAAACAAAAAAAAAAAAAAGATCAGGCATTTGCTTACACATGGCAAGAAAGAATTTACCACCAGGCACCAGTTTCTACAAACAACACTGCCTATTATTCCCTTCTTCCCACCTTCCCTAGTTGCTAGAACAAAGCAAGGCAACATCGGCTTTGTGTGGAAGGTTTCAGTGCATGCTGCTTGCCTGTGAAGCAACGTGGAAGAACAAGTTCACTAACAAAGCCTTTGATAAGATATTGCAGCTTAAGCCTCAAAGGACCTTTTACACATGTTTCTGTCTCTGCTTTCCCAGCATGGCCAACTAGAGAACAAGTATGATTGCCCAAAAAACCAACCTGCTTAAATAAATAAATAAATAAATAAATTACTTTTTGGAAAAAAAAATATATATATATATATTTATTTTAAAATGTATCAAGGCTGCTTCTAATCTGATCAAATAAGGCACAGAGGGAGAAAAATCTTGGTGGGAGAGGCAGGCTTTCAACAGTATGTATTAGAAATTAAACTCAAACCACCAGCAAAAGATCATAACATTAGCAGCCAAAGAAAGCCTATCAGTTAACAATATATGAAGAGTACTGCAGAGCACGGACCCGAATACCTACCTGCAACAAGCTGGAAAGACTGGGAATATGTTTTCAAAGATTTTTGGATACCTGAAGTACTGCCCTCTTCATTTGAGATGCTAGTGTTTCTAAACCACAGTCCCTCTGGATTCTGATCAGTTCTATGTTTAATAATATCCTTTCTTATTAGAAAATCCAATAGATATTATAATAATAGATATTAAGGGTTGCTTTCATTGAGAATTTCTCCTTCAAACCACCAGCTTAGCACTGTATGTAAAAAATTACAATATGATGCTACAGGAGGCTTGCAAGGTAGAAACCTTGGGAAAAAACGACCCCCTCCCCAAAGTGGGTCTGGTAAACAGTTAGCTGTTCTAGCCACTTAAGGACACAGTTCATACCTGTACGGAATTGCCACCCATGCTGCAATGGTAGTCCCCAGAGAATATTGCCAAAATTTTGGGATCCAAAGTTGGTAAAATATTTGGCTGAAGAATTTAGCAAGCTCTTATACACTCCCAGTCGTTCCCGATAGTTCCAAGGATCAATGACAATTTTGTTGCCCTTAACTGGGAAATTCAGCAGGTTTTCAGGGACAATGTCCCACAGCGGGGGATAGACCTGTTCTCCAGTAGCATCTTTGTCATTCTGTGCTGCTGCAGCAGTTGCTGGATTCAGGGTAACAGTTGCTATGAGAAGAAGAGCACATATGCCACCATAGGTCTGCATTGTGGAGGTTTGTGACCCAGGTGTTTGTGGCTGCAGGGCTTTTATCATGAAAGGTGAGGGCTGGGCAAAAAGGATGACTCAGACTGCAGAGGTCTCCTGTCTCCCTTCCTTCTTTCCTGTGACCCTGACCTGGCATTTCCAGGTGAGCAAGCTGTGAGTAATGCTTCTGCCTCTGTCCTCTTGGTGAGGTGTGGGGTGCAAGAGCAGACGTTTAAGGGGGATCAGCCTGACAAGAAATGTATGCCCACAGTTTATACCCACCCTTCTGAAAGACAGCCATGCTGCAGTACTGCTTTGCCCAGTAGTATTATGAAACTTTCTGTCCCTGTTATTTTTGCTAATTGCCATCTTCCCCTTTCTCTGCCTAGTTCCTCCAGGTAAAGCTCAGGCAGCAGTATCAAAGAGCTCACCCCTAAATCAGACATAGGGTTGAGTGACTCCAAATGAGGTGCTTTGAGGAGGGTCTGGGTGCCTACCAAGGAGCAGCAGTGGCATAAGCCAGGTGCTGCCTTTGATATCTTTATATTTTGGTCTTGGGACAACTTTCCATGGCCGATGTGAAATGCTGTAAGTTCCTAGCTGATGTCTAGCAACTGGCTACCTGTATTTTAGTGTCAGTTTGTTTTGTGTGAAAACGATCACCATAAAGACCTGAAGTCTCCTGTTAAATCTCCATGGTCTTGCAGACTCCAAATGCAATACAAAGGCCACCCCTCCACTGATAAAATTGGTATTTGAATTAGTTACACTTCAACATAAATGAAATTGTCAAGCTACCTTCACCTCATCTACTTCTAGGATTGTATAATATTCAGCTGCTTTTTCTCAGATAAGGAACTGTTGCAAAACAGTAGTCAGCAAACAAATGTATTTCTTATCTCTGTAGCCATACTTTCACATGAGAAAAATCGCAAATGCTTACTTTCTTTGAAGCAGTTCTGTGATTTGGTCAGTCACTGTGTGCTTAAAGTACCCTAAACATACAACATGGATGAGAGCAAGATGAAGTTGTCTGCAAATTTGAACAGTAGACTTGAAAGAAATGTATAAGTTCAGTTCAAACATTTTCCATCTTTTCTATGTATTAAGGAGACTTCCTAGAAAACAGCGTAATTTTTTTCAATGGTCAATTTTTATTTGTGGCTCTACTAATGAGAAAAAAACAACAACAACAAACAATGAAAAATGACGTGTTCAACCAAACAGAGATCAGCATAAACTTGAGAACTCTTTGCCAAATCATGGTCCCTTATAGAGATTTTAAATAACCAACTTTTCCTTTCATTAAATTCAAATGAATTGAATTTTTCTCAGCTAATTGTGAACATTTCAGGATTAATCTAACTATGCAGATTTCTTTGATGGCCAAAGCAGAGAATCAAGCATGTTCCAGAACATTACTCTTTTAAAATACATCACCAAGAGATGTATTATTCTTGGCTGACTGTAGAAGGAGTTGAAATTTAGGCTTAGCTTCAGACATAAACAAATATATTAAATAAAATCAATATTGTTGTTACTTAATTTCCTGTAATAATTTCAGAAATGTTTTCAAATTTAGTTGTTTTTCTTAAAAAAAGGCATTCTATAAAATAATCTTGAAGGTAAATGCCAAGAACTGCACTATCTATCTCTCTCTCTATATATATGTATGGCTTTGACTGAGGTAATGAGCAGTGAATCTCACCTGAAAAGCAAGGATGCTGAAAGGCATTATCTGAAGTGCAAGATATATAAAGGAAACCTATGATTCTATGAAATAAAGTGTGTAAAGGCTATAATCATGCTAGGATAGAAATTTTGATTGGGAATATGAAAGACTGGTTAATGGTGGGGATTATTTTTACCATCACTACAAAAGTGCCTGATTTGGGAGTCTAAATTCTCTATGCCTTTATACAATCAAAGTAGAGAATTTGAGTTCTCCTAGTGAGAACTACACAAGTGATTTCAGTTTCATTGCTTACAGTAAAGAGATGTGAAAAAATGCCTTCAGTTTTCACAGAAATTCCATATATATATATCCTGATGGCAGATTTGCATGTAGCAAATTGACTTGTTCCATATTTGTATGAACATTTACTGTGGCACAAAGCCTGTCCTCCACTCTGTTATCTAGAAAGGCAGTCCCTGTTAACAGTATTCAGGGCAGAAATGCAAATATGAATTAATCTGGATGCAGACTTTAAGTTCTCAAAAGATTTAATATAGTAATGAAGAATTATATAAATAATAAATAATTAAGGTAAATCAATGACATAAATGCCTGCCTTATGCCAATTTTAGAGCTAACGTATAAAGATTTGTGTTATAGACTACATGATATAAGTTGTAAAATACAAATATGTCTAGTAACTTCTGCTGAATTCCTTCATCTTTTAAAGTCTGAACCTTTTGTCTTTTGCTAACAGGACTTCAACAATCCAATTGACCCTTAATGAGTTCAATTTAAAGAAAAAAAATCCTGCAAAATATTACAATTAATTTTATAGATCTTGCACTATTTTCCCACTTTTTATCATGGGCAAATAAGTTGCAATAGTTTTTGTAATACTTTAAGGGCAACAGCTTGCCTTTGAGAAGTCTCCACACTGGCATTTCAAGCTTGGAATCCAGTCATGTTTGTTTACTGCCTTGAGCAGAGGAGAGGATTCACGTGGTGTCAACAGGACCTGAGTGGTGCCAGTGACAGGTCTTGAGTCATAACCATTACTTTGGGTATGTCAGCATTTCAAATGAGTGGAATGTTAAGGAAGACTATTGGTAATGTCAGCATCACTGTTTTATTCATCATTGTTTTAATAACCACTCCACTAGTTACTCGGTATGGCTGTGCCTTTACAGATACTGCAATAGGAGAAAGACCTGGAAAGTCTTGTGGATAGTGGTATGCTGAACTGATGTGTAGTTGTTAGCAGGTTTTCAAGAGAAAACAACATACTTTTCAGCTGGGATGCAGAGTTTTATTCAAGATAACTGCAGAACTGCTGATAAGCATCAATACTAAAATAGATTAGTTGAGGTGATGTATTTACTGCACTATTTCTGTGTCAATGGAGAAAACCAAGCTGTTGAAAAGAAGCTTATAAAACAAGATACCATCATTTATGGTGGTATTTATCTTATCCTAATCTTAGTCACATAACAGCTAAGCATCATGTCTAAGTTGTATAGGTTCCTTGTATAGTCAATGCAGAGAGACAAACACTTCCAGTAGGTAATGTATCCCATTTTGTTAAAGGCTCCTGAGATGTAACAAGAATCTCTTTCTGGATATGTCAACCTCTTTACATTCATTGCAGATAAAGTTTAAACAGTTACGTCTTTTTTTTTTTTTTTTTAATTATTTTATTTTATTTTTATAAACAGTTAAAGTTAAGCAAATTGTCTCTTACTCTTAAAGAGTATGCTATTTGGACTATAACAGTACTTGGTGTGTGTATGTGTGTTTGTGTGTGTGTCAAACAGAAAAAAAACATGTATATGAAGGCTGTAAAATATCAAAATATCTTCAGTGAGTGCAAAGTAGAGCAGTCAGCAGGATTTTGTCCAGCAGTCTTTCTTCTGGGTATCTTCCAATGAAGTGGACTATAAGAAGAAATAATGGCCCATGTTTGGTCCCAATCCTTACTCCTGATGAGACACTGAGGAAGGAACTTGCAAGCCAGTAAAGAAGAGGCATCATTACCTTCATTCAAATGAACTCAGAACTGATGCAGAGCTTTGCAGGTGAGAAAATCTTTAGGTGAGCTGGGGATGTCACCATTCTTTAGTCACAGAAGACAGCACTGAAAGGTAGGATTAACTCACTCTCATTTAGGGCAAATATCCTAAGGGGAAGATGAATGAGTTTTATTCTAAGTGGAATATCGGTAGGGAAAAGGCTTGCAGTCACCTGGCACACTTTGCCGTGGCACTTACACTAGCACCAGTGGTTATGAGTGCTTCCAAGGAAAAGAAGACCACACTTTAGTTGAAGTTATTCTTCATATATTTTATTGGGTAAACCTGTAGCAGTGAATATATTTAGACTGTTTACCAGTCTCACCAATCTCTGTTGCTATAGTCTGCAGTTACAGCTTTGAACAGATATTCTATTTCCTTTTGTCACACGCTTTTAATATTTGGCAAGGAGGATCTCTCTAGCTTCAGTGTCCTCCAGCAAAAGCCCATGACAGGGCTAAAAAAAAAAGGGGGATATTTAAATTGCTACTTCACTTCTCTTGGGTGTGGCTGCCAGGAAAGATTATCAGCCAAAGCCCATGGCCACATGGGTGGACTCCACCACTAATGCAGCAATACAAGTTGTGCTAAGAGTACCAGGAATCCCAGGGGAAGTTGCATCGTATGTGTGGTGGAGCAAACAGTAGGTGCTGTGCCTTCATATCATGGCTCCTCCATAAATCCTCCTTTGGAAAACATCATTCTTATGTTATCTATTTCTCCTGTTCTACCATCTGCAAAAGTCTTTTCATCTTACCTGCTGATCCTAGTTCAACAGAAGAATTAACCTGTACTGCAGATCCTGACAATTCAGGCTTTAAGTTGCTCTGATAATCTCTGCTGATGAAGTATTGGCATAATAAAATAATCACTTTTTTTTTTTTTTTTTTAAGGAGCTATCTACTGAATTGATCACACAGTAACACACAAATACAGAAATTAAAATTAAGTGAAAATAAACTTATAATGAATAATGCTCCCAATCTAAGCCAAACACTTCAATTCTAAAATTCTAAAAATATATATATACCAGATTCATAGCTATGGTGGGATATATGCCATACGTAGTTCGTCTTTTCCTGATGAAACTGTCATTTTTCCATGAGGATGGCTAGGTAAACAGCTGTCTGGGTGTTTGCAAAAAATAGTGTAAATGACATGTTTCCAGAGTTCTAATTGCTAATTTTAAAAGAAAGTGTAGTTCCAGCAAAGTAAAAATAACGATATGGGATCAAGCCTACATACAAGGCCTGCTTGCAGGACCAATGTTAATATACATACATACATACATACATATATATATACACATATAACAACAAACAAACAGGAAAAGAGGAAATTTTGAATTAAGCTTCCTACTAACTTCAGGGTGAGTTTAAAGGCAATATAATATATATCTACATTGTCCAGAGAGAGTTACTCAAATGCAGAGCTAAATCTGCTTATAAACTCAAGGAAATCTTTTGGCTGTTTGCTTGTATATCACTAGGGAAAAAGCAAACTGCAGAAAAAGTATCAGAATTACATTCTGAATTGGCTTTATTTCAATCTTTCATTAATTATGCATCCATTTATAAGACAAATTAACTGAATCCTCACTTATATTTTTAGTATGGCATTTTAATTAGATGAAAATGAGAATAAGTGGGAATAACTAATTAGAAAAAATCAGCATAATGGCAAAGATTCATTAAAAGAAAAGCACAAACATCCAAAGCAGTAAATCTTTAGCTAAATGTTAGCACCCAGACTATCTGATGTGAAGTATGCAAAATGACAGAATCAATTAGAAACTTGGACCAAAGCCGGTTTTTATCTTTTTGCCAGTTGGAAGGAGTAAACAATTAATTCAGAAATTTAAATCAGGAGATATTTTCACCTCTTGAAACTCAGAGACTGCAGAGAAAATTTACAGAGGACTGTGATTCATCTTCTTCCAGCTGCAGCCATTTTCCTTAGGAAAAAAAAAAAATGGAGGGGGAGGGGAGAAGCTTTCTTGCAAGAAAGGAAAGTAGAGCTAGCAAAAACATTTCTCAAAGAAATAATTTAGGTTTTACTGTGTAAGCAGGAAAAATAAATTTTGGTACAAGACAATTCTAAAGAAATGCAGTAAAATAACAGACATGATGTATAAATCATCCTTACTTTATTGCCTAATTCTACTTGTCTCATGTGAAAGAATAACGCTTTTGTTGTTTCTAATTGATATTCTGTGTTGGTATAGAACACAGTAATTTGGCTCTGCTGTTTCATTTGCAATGACAGAGGAAATAAGGCTGATTTTCAAGAAAAATAGATTTTAGACTTGTTCAGAGAAGCGTGAATAACTCACTAGAAACAAATTTGAAATCTGTTTAAATTAAAATGTGTATTTAATATATACTTCCTACATCAAATCAGTAATTTCTGAAACATTCTCATGTTATTATAATACCTAGAAAAGATGTGTAAGGAGCAAACATATACATGGACAGATGTTAAAAGTGAGAAATTATAGGGTATGGAAAGATATTTGTACAACAGTACTAGTATTATCCTGAGATGAGACAAAATGATAGTATATGGAGTGATGTCACATCACCTAGTTGAAAGATGAGAGAACACACAATTTTAGAACCAGATGTTTTTCTGGAAAATATTATAATTATTTCTTTTCTCCATTCTTTTCATGCTTTTCTTTTTTTTTAACTTAAGTTCACTTTCATTTCTTTTTAGATCACTTCCCAAACTCCAATACCTGGATGCTCCCAAGAACTCTGCTTCTGAGATTCTTCATATGCCATGATTTCATATACACTGATAACAATTCCATAAAGCAGGTGTCTAGTGCTTAAAGATTCCTGTGAAATACAGGTAATATACTCATGTCTATGCTAGGTACCTGATACACATACCGCCCTGTGAGAACTAATGCCATGATATTTACTGTAGCTGGCTAGTATCTGCTTATATTACACGGGAAACATAAATGTAAGTGCCACAGAAGTCCCCATGCTTGGAACAATAATGAAAATGAATAAAAACACTGCGGAACACACATGGGCAACTGTCGTAGGACATGACTTTCTAATCCACTGGCCCATATTTTGCCCAAGACCCCAAAATTGGGCCTTGGATTTTCTAAGCAACACAAGAGGAACAGATGTTGTGTTTTAAATTGATTTGAAAAGAATTAATTTTAGTCCCCAGAAAGTGCTATCAAACTAGAACCTCTGCGGACTTGCTCACTTCACAGGGAAAAGTGCCGAGCTTCCAAAATATCCTTGGCATCCGCTTAGAGCCATTTCCTGAAAAAAATGTGACACATGAACTTATTCAACTGGAGTCTCATTTAATTGTCATGTTTAGTTGTCATAATCTCTGTTAAAATAAAAGATTTGTCTCTCCTTCAGCCTCGCATACAGCTCTCTGTCCTCCTGCCACTGTGACTTGTGGTCCCAGCTGAGTTTGTTCTCTCCCTGCCTGCACCATGGCCTTTGTGAGGAGCTACCTGGAGCTTACCCACAGTGAGTACCAGGCTGAGGGAAACCATCTGGCAGCATCATACAGGAAGCCATGAGCCAAATTCCTCATGCCATCCAGGTAGTGAAGGGAGCTGCTGATCTCCTCAGCGACAGAGGCTGTGGCTCCTTGGGAATGACAATACCAGGCAGAGATGGCAAGGAGTGTCATTGACATAGTCATCAGGCCCAACGTGACCTCAATAGCCTAACTATCCTGCACCCTGGTGTATGTCTCACATTGTACCAAGATTTAAATGACAGACCAGGGCACTGGTTTTTGCCTTGGTATTTACCTCACTACAGGCTAACATGGATGGACATACTAACATAGCACACAGTCAAATGCAAACAATCATGAAACCTTGAAATCTTTATCATTTGAGAAGGAGGCAGAAGACAGTTGCAGAGCAGTGAATATAAAAAGTCTGCAACTCTTTCCTGGATTTATGCGGCTTTTTCTTCTAATTAATCTAATTGCAAAATCTCAGCCCTGGAGCCAGAAAACTTGCATTCCTCTCCTGGTTCTGTACCTTTAAACAAATAATTCAGTAATATTTTATTTTATGTTGTCAAAGCCAAGTGAGTACATTAGAATGAATATAGGCCCTGATCATGGGCTTTTACCATCCTTACACTAAAACCCCACACCAAAATTCTTTGGCTTAAGCTCATTTGCCAAACAAACAAACAAAAAATACCCGCTTGCAACAAGGTGTTTGATATCCTTGTTCTACAACTGTGAATGGTAACAATGTGAGCATGACACAGCTTCTAGCCTAATACTATATTTTTTTCTTACAATCCACAGGCTGACAGCTGCAAATAATGAATTTAACTTACATTTTCCTTTGTAGTTAGTACTGATGCCAGATATTTTGAGTGAATGATAGTGGAATTGCAAGCTCCTGTACATTTACACATGTCCACTAGATGATGCTATATAACTTTTCCATCTCCATTACTTTCACAAGTAACTGAAAAAAAAAAAAAAAAAAAAAAAAAAAAAAAAAAAAAAAAAAAGACTGAAATAGAACTTGGTTTTAATACACGGGTAAACATGCACATAAGCAAAATCTTAGCATTTGAGTAAAAAATATCTTCATTCCACTCCCAGTTAGCATTTGTTAACAGATGGATGCAATGAGAGGGTGCATCTGATTTTAGGGATCCTTGTGCCAGATCAGAAATATTGTAGCAATGTGATACATAACGATTTTTAACAAACATTTGACAGCAAAAGTTCTTTCAAAAATGTTAAAAAATTAAGTTTTCTCAGCATTTTTTTTCCCCCCTCTGGATCAGGTATCAGCTCCTGCAGTCAGGAAAAAAAAATCCTTAAACTGGCATAAACATCGCGTGCTTCAACTAAGTCAGCTTGCTTTAGTCCAGATGCAACTTGTACTGCCAGGGGTAATATGGTGGTGTACACTATCGGTATTAATAAATATTCTATTATTGCCAGAAAGGGACTAATGACCAAATTCACACTGCAACTTTTCTGTACTCTTGTCCTAAAGTGTGTCCCAAAGGCTCTATGCAGCCGCTGGTCTACAGCATGATTTGCACTTCCAGTTGAGCGCAACAGTGTATATAAAATATACAAATTAAATTATAAATATAAATATATTATATTATATATATTATATACATTGTATATAATATATATTACATGCATTATATATAATATACATATAATATATATATTTATAACATATTATATATAAAATATATATTTTTATGTAATATATAGAGAGAAATGTAAATATACATTTCTTTATAAATCAAGATAGGAGGATTTTGGCTACAGGAGAAGAGGACAGAGAAACGTTGCAGGGTAGAAGGTATGTGTGGTGTCTTTCACACATTCCACATCTTTGAATCACCATTTAATCACTATCCAGCTACTGAATCTGAGTCTCAGGATGGTTATAGATAGAGATACAGACAAGTTCCTCTCCACCTGAGTCTTTCAGCATTTTCAGAAATGCTGAAAGGAACAATCCCCAGTTTTGCTGTCTGGGAACTGGACTAGCAGCTGTCCCTGCCTCAGGGAGGTATTGATCTATGCAATTTCCAGAAATCCCTGCTCAGGGGACATTGCCTGCACACTAATGTGTTCATCAGGCAGTCATAAAAATTACTCTGCCGTCATAGATGGGCTCATTTCACATCACTGGTGAAGGTCTCCATTATCTGAAAGTCCTGAATCAGAGTAACTGAAAGGTTAATTGATGAGGGCACATGGACTTGAGCTATGATTTAGACTTGCTGGAAAAATATTTTGATTATTCTCCAATGCTTTGGTAGTTATTACAAGACATAGCTTTAAAAGGTTCTTCACCAAGATTTGCAAAATGCTTCCAAAAGACTTGGTGTCTGACCACAGTATTTATTTATTTATTTGTTTGTTTGTTTATTTATTTATTTGTTTGCTTGTGTGAGCACTACAGAAAAACAGTCTCATTTGCCTTCTAGACTTTTACAAGCCACTGCTCAAAAAAACTCCTTCCACTACATGGATGTACAACAAATTCATCATTTTCAGGAATGTGACTGAGCCAAACTTTATAAAGAACTTACTGAGTATTAGAGGTCTTGGGTGACCTTATTAGAGGTGACTTGCTCCATCATGTGTAAATATTTTTAGCCAATCTGCTCGTTTGCTTAAGGTTGAAAAACACTAATGCACTTGGATTACAGTTCCTTTGCTTGCATAACTTACCCAGTGAGTGCTCTCAAATGGCACCAAAAAAACATGTCAAGGATAGCAGCATCCTTACACCCTGCTTGTCATGTGCTGTTTCCAGGATGACCTGCTCTATCTTCCTTCTCCTGCTCCTTGCAGACCACTCCTCAAAGGAGACAGGAGTGAGTCTGCTCTTGCCCAGATCCCTCTGCCTCTGTTCAGTGTTACTCCTTTGTGACAAAGATGACAATCTCCGTAATACCTCCTTTTTCCCTTGCTGTTTTTACCCCAGCAAGGAACAGAGGGAGGTTGAAGAAGAATTCAGCTTCTAAATCCCCCGGCAAGAACTGAAGAAAACACACCTGGAGCAGGCAAGAGCTGTGCTGGGCTTTGCTAGCCCTTCTGCAAGGCTTGCATTTCTTTTCCTGTGCTCAGGCAGGCTCATCACCATGGCTCCAACCTTGCTGTGTAAGGTTTGTTCACCAAGGTGTTGGAGAGCTGGGTGACAATGGTTAGCTCTTGATTGGCAGAGCAAGGATGGATGGAGCAAATAACACAAGAGCCCTCCACTTCTAAACAACAATGGCATCTGACAGATGGCTTCATTCTTCTCTTGCTGTACCAAAGAAAACAATCATGCATTAATACTAATAACTAAAATATAATATTAATAAAAGTATTTGTTAACATAACTGGTATTTTACAGTTAAATGACAGAAAGTGTTTCCAATGTTTAGTCATTAAAACAGCAATATCTATATGCATTTTTCTGTTTCTTTACACGTAAGAAAATAGTTGTGCCAGTACAAGAAATACTTTGCATATGATGAAAGTCTTATGGTATTTCATTAATTCAAGACCTAGTAATCACAGTGTTCTTTCACAGTTTTATGTCAGGTCTGATATGAGGAAATCAAAATATTCCGTATTTTTAACCAGACTCTAGCACCCTGTTCTGTCACATAAGCATCAGCCTATGGTGAATGGCTGCTGCTGTGCATTCGTTACAAGAGCCCACAGAAATTCTTTTATTGTCCTCATACAAAGAGTGTGCTTGTTCTTCCAGGATATCCAGGGAGAAAGGAGGAATTGTATGAGCTACTGATCTCTTTGGAAGTGGATTTGATATTAATTTAAGATGGTACTTGCTTGATTGTACACCAGACAGAACTTCTCATAGGCACTGCTGCTGTCAAATTTTTCACAAACATGAAAACATGTATTTTGTTCTCATCAACTTTCCAACTCTGCTGGTTCTTGCTGGCTATCTTCCCTTTCCACATCATGAATCTACAAGTGCTTGCTCTGCTATTTCCTCTTTTTGTTTGGGCTAGAGGAAGGTTTCTCTGTGAGACTCCTTGCTCAGGTTTTCCATGATCACCTGGATACCTGCTCATTTTTTTTTTTTTTTGGTGTGAACTTCTTGGCTTTTAACAACTTTTGAGAAATTTCTCTTTTGCTTACCTGAGGTCATCATGGTTGTTAACTACTTCTAATGTGTTTAGTCACAAAATATGTAATGTCTTTAATTCAGATGTGCATGTTTTTTGTATGTATAGAAGTGATAAATAAATAAATAAATAAATAAAGGAAAGTGAACAAATGAGTTGTAAGCCTTAATCCTGAACTAAAATCAAGACAGAGATGAAATAAAGTAAATATTTTTAGTGTCTAAAAACCAATACTGGGTAGAGTTCAGCAGAACATAATGGAGCAATCTTGTTTGAGGTAATCACCTCAAAAGAAAAGATGCACGTTCTGAGATTAGATACAGCAGAGCAGCTGGGAAGGATTCTGCTGTTGTTGTAAAGAGAAGAGGGATCTGTAGCAATAAGAGTACTTGAATTTTAGCATTATCACTACTAAAGCACAGGGTTTTGTAATGCTCTCCTTGAGCATGAGAGCAATACTGGTCTCTGTCAATTGAACCTGATCATAAATAAGATGATAAGAGTGTAGCAGAGGAACAGAAGCTGTTACCTGTTGTGCAGATTGGAGAAGTTCTGATGTACGATGCCCTCACTGTCAGCAACACTTTTCTACCTGTGGTGTATTAAACTCACATTCTCATCAAGACTATTTTAATATACAGATGAACTTTTGCACTTAATCCCTCTACGCACCTTCAGCTTCCCATAAGAGGAAATACAGCTTCCCTGAACTTATGGCCATCATATTCTGTTTCTTCAGTATTACTTCAATAGCAGTACACACCTGCCTTAGAGTTTTCTTTGTGTGCATTAAAGTGCTTTATGCAGAGATCAACACCCTCCTTTGTGCATGTGGGGAAACTATTATATTTTGCCAGTATGCCAAGAATGATGCTAGCAGGAACTTTCCTTACTCTGTGAAGTCATAAAATGAGGCTGCTCCATAACTCCTCAATTTCTCTTTTTTTGCCGGAGTGCAACATTGTTTTTGATATATCTCTGTTGCCTTAGACAGAGAGTACCCAATGTGCAAACAAATATAACTGCTTTATTATAGTTATGAAATTCTCACATATGCCCTAGAAAATGCAGACGAAAGGCTATAAAAATAAATGTAATCAAATTAGATTCATGCTTCAGTGATTAGACTCCCAATGGCTCACAAAACATCCTACAATGAGAGAGACCATTGCTGTAGTGGTAGCTGAAGAAGCCAATTATCCTTGCTGAAAGAGGGAGATTCTGGGTTCAAGAGAAGTTTCCACGTGTCTTTTTTTTTTTTTTTGGGGGGGGGGGGGGTGGGCGCTTTAATGATAGTGAAGCTTTCAGCACTAGAGTTTTCAGTATTTCAAGCTATTAAAAGTATGATAAACTGAAAGATAGTATTGTGCTTTGACTCAGGTGGCTTTTTTTGTTGTTGGTATTATGGATTGGTGGGAAGTACATGTAAAAGAAAAGTGCGTAAAAATACTTTTAAAAAAAAAAACAAACAAGCAAAAAAATCAATTTAGTCTGAGAGCAAGGAATTAACTTCCCTAAATTAACCTGTTTTTCATAGGTCTTTCAAGGATTAGATCTCAAGGGTAGGAAGGAAAGAGATGGTAGCAAATATTATGATGACTTTAGGAGCCTGTGACACTCAAAGTTGTGTCATACACCCAGCAGGAGAGCAGAAGGCATTTCTCTGCTCTGTGCAAAAGCCTCAGCAGTCCCAAGTGAGTATGGAGGCCTCTTGTTTCCAGTAGCTATAGTATTTCATCTCTAAAAAAAATCTTCGTAATAAAATTTGGAACATCTGCTTTACCGTGTTAAGTGAGTTTTATTTTGCTTTTTCTTTTTTGCTTTTTTTTTTTCTGTCATACAAAAAATGCAAATATAGCAAAGACAATTGCTGCTTTAATAAAGTTTGTTTCTAAACATATTTTGGGAATTTATAGTACAATTCATTACTATGATTTGTAGAGTTTCCTAGGTTATATGAAGCATTTCAAGTGAACAGAATATTGCTTTTTTTTTTAGTCATGGGAGAAATAATCAGTGACATGAAAAGATGTATTAACTTTATGGCAGCTTATTTAGTTAAAAAAATATAAATAAAATCTGTTAATATTCAAATCATTGTGAACAAACCTGTGTCAGCTAACCAGAGACCTTAAGTAAAATGGCCAACGAAACCTAAAGTCTTGGCCTGGCCTTTTTAATGACAGTGTGAGATTTGCTATTGACCTCAGTGGACCCAGAATTTAATCCCAGAGGATTTTAAGGGAACGTCGAAGATCCTTGTAATACAAGGTTTGGTTGCTTCCTACACGTGCCTCTTTTACAATTACAGGGCAGACTGGAACATGGGGCTAGAGGGTGTGTTTGGAAAGAGCGCATTATAGGATCTGAGCAAGCATGAGTTTGCAGAAGCATAGGTTTCTGTGCTTTCCTTGGACATCAGCAATGGACCTTGGAGTTATTAATGGCTAAATTAATAATAAAATAAAATAAAATAATATTAATTAATTAATAACTTGTAGTTATTACTGGCTTTGTTAAGACAGATACCAACCTAAACCCCCCAGTTCAGGCTTGGAGAGGGGGAGAGAAAGGTCCCCTCAGCATCCTTTTCAACCCATTGCCCAAGCATTGCCTTATCCTTAAGGGTATACTTTAATCATGGTCTCCAGTACCTTGGATCAATAAACGATTATCTCGGATCTGTCCCACAGTGCTGTGACTCCCTGTGGGCAGCTGTGCAGGTTTAGGCACCGCTGTGCCAATGTGACACAGAGCCTCGTGGCTAGGCGCCGATCTCACCTGCCCTTCCCCTATGCCACTGAACCGGGTTGCTAATTCTCCACTAAAAGAATTACACCAGAGTAAACGCGCTGCATTGAGTAACATCACCCTCTTGGGACTCAGAATAATAAATGTCAGGCTACCGGTGCCTTGTCTCTCTGCACTTCTGCTACAGGGGGTAAAAGTGGAGAAGAAAAGCAGACCCCTGCAGCTTGTCCCATAGTGACAATCTCTCTCTTATTCCCATTTCCAGATCATCTGAGACTATCAAAGCACCTGCAAAGGTAATGCACTGACTGTGATTTCCCTGGCTGCTCTTTGGAAAGGCTCCTTCCTCGCTTCGTCCTCCTCTCCCTACCCCCACATGGGCACGATCGCACTGAAAACATGCCAAAGGCTGTGGAAGAGGGGCTGCTGGATGGGTGACAAGCGGGTGAAGTCACCATAGAAACTGCGACTCTGGCCTCATTCACACATGAAACTGCTCTCCGGCAGCCCAGAGAGAGAGCAGAAGCCATTGTAGGCATGATCTATCCCTAGTTCAAAGCCTTGTGAAGCAATAATAGTGTACACGAGGAAGGATATTTGGGTCAAATTGTTTTCTCAATAGCCATTCTCACATGCAGTCCTTGAATCAAAAGTCATGCACCAATCTTCTTATATGTGCTTGTCGAAACACCCACAGAGCTTTTCCTATGCAGGCAGTGTTTATGTGTACCAGGTGGAGAACCTGATATCCTGATTTTACTGTTTTGATGTGTGCCAGCAGTTGTTCCATTTCTCAACAACCAACAGGGCATTATGTAAGAAGCTTGGATATGATCCAGGATGTAAATAACAACATAATACTCATGATAGAAGGTCCAATAAATTGGTAAACAAAGGAACTGATTCACTATTGACTTATTAATTTTTAGCTTGTGTAAGTACAGTGATTTTTCCCTAGCCTTTGAAAGTATAATTTAACTAATAAACTCTCCAGCTCTGTTCATCATATTCCAAAGCCGTTAAGACATAGGAATTAAAAACTTACTTTCAAAACAACTTATGCTAAGCTCTTAAAGGCATTTAGACATAAAGAACACAAAAAAATTTGCCAACATTTTTCAAAAGTTCTAGTCCAAGAGTTATCTCCAAAAATGGCATTAAGCTCAAAAATGTCTTAGATACATGCAAAAAGCTATTGATCCTGAAATACAAGTTATAGTGAATAATTACCAGAGAGAATAAAGATGAAAGAAGAGACAGATTATCAGTCAGAAGATGACAATAAGGCAGAGAGCAATTCGGGAGGCACCAAAGGTGGAAGGGAAACAATCGTCTAAGACCAGATCTTGGTAAAACTGTGTCCAGTTTTGCACCTGGAAGCTTACATGTGTAGTAATGCGATGCCACCTGGAAGTCAAAATAACAAGATACAGTTCCAGCCTGAATAATTATACACAATCATATGTAATCAAAATGAGCATTCTGAATAAACAAAATGGAGATAAAAAATATATTAACATTAAGTGATGAATAAATACAAAACAAAGCATAAACAAAATAACAAAATGCAGGCTGTTTCATCACCTGTTCCCTCACTTCAGCCTCTGTCTTCTCAAGGTCGGGGTCTAAGTCCCCTCATACTCGTAGGGAATTGGGCACCACAGCACCTTTAAGGTTGTGCAGCTTCATTTTACACCTATGTGACTGATGTAATGACTAACTACTGGAATAAAATAATGAGGAAAACTCACCCACCCATGGCACAATCCTGCTTCTTCCAAACTCTCTTTAGGCATAGAAGAAGGAGCCTGTAAATGCTCCTGGGTGCAGTAACTGTTGTGGTTACTTTAAGCTGTAGAGCGTGATGGGGTAAGAAGCTGTGCAACCTGTTGGAGCACGTTGTTATGAGGACCTTAGGCATTAGGATGAGTAACAAAACCCTAACACGGAACATAGAGCAGCTCTATACGATGCACCCATTGTGGCTGGGTGTGCACAAGCAGGCAGACAGGTCCACACTGCCTCCCTCAAGGGATGAAGTGGGCAGACCCCAGAGCACAGTCTGCTCATGAGTTACTACTCTGTAACTGTAAACAGATGAGTACTCATCTGTTTAGCTCTAGAGAACAGCTCTGAGGTTGTCTTCAGTCGTTTGCCTTTATATTTGAAAGCTCTCTCTAGAAATGGCTACTTGAGCCTACTGGTAATATGTTCAAAAAAAAAAAAAAAGTGTTTTTTTCTCTAGCAGTCACTGAGCATTTTATATATAATGCAATAAGACAAGGTGCAAGACTGATTAACTCAAAGAAATTCCATATTTTGTCTTTCTTTCCTACAGTTTTAGCTATAACATCTTCTGTACAGTTCCTCTCCTAGTAGCCTCATTAAGTAATCAATGAGTTTTAGGTAGGAATGTAATATATAGCCTATACAGATGCATGCATACATGGTAGGATTTATATAATTTTGGGATAATCCTAGCCTCTGAATATGAAAACAAAACAAAACAAAACAAAACAAACAAACAAAAACAAACACAAAAACAAACAAACAAAAAAAGACCCATAGGAAAGTAACAGGAAACAGTGATACAGAAAGACTGTTATGTGTTTTGTTGTTGTTGTTTGCTTGTTTTTTTCCAGTATAAATAATATCTTAAGTTCCAAATTCACAAATTATTTAAAAAAAAAAAATCATTCTGGTAGCAGAAAGTATAGCAAGTCCAGGAGAGGCAGAGGGAGCCTGCAAGAGGTCATTTTTTCATTAGGAATGGTTGAGATGCCCTGGCCTTTTTCAAGGCATGCTCAGTTCTGTCATTATTTCCAAACAATAGGCACAATTGATTTCTTTAAGAATAAAAGGCAGGACATAAGATTTCCTGTGGCCTTCAGAAAGCCTGAATGAAATGTTGGACAACAAAAATAGAATTGAGCCTTTATTTTATGACTACAACTATTGAGTTCTAATAAGCAACAGGCCTAATTTTACCCAGTTTTATTCCCCAGTGACAAAGCCAAAGAATCCTCTAATCTTAATTTCATTTTTTGTACCCGGTCACCCCTATGAGGCTAAGAAACTGCCCAGGTGTTGTGAAGAATCCTCTAATCTTAATTTCCTTTTCTGTACCTGGTCACCCCTGTGAGGCTGAGAAACTGCCCAGGTGTTTAAAGGCAAGGACTGAACAGACCAAGACCTCTATGACACAGCACATGACAAGCAGACTCCCTGACCTGGGAAATTAGAGATCCATTAGAATTGTGAAGGCTGAAGGCAGTGGATCAGATCCAAGAGTTTCCTTTACATAGTGGCAAAAGCAGCACAACATCCTTTTCTCATTGGGGTGAAGTGTTGGGGAGGTGCAGATGGCATCGCTGTCCCCATGTTGGGCTCTGTGGGTATGAGGATGTGGACGAACAGAAGGTGCAGCCTCAATGTGCCATGCTGTAGCAGCCTCTGGCTGAGGAGCAGTCACTACAGAGGAGGAAAAAAGAAGAGAGATGTGAAAACCAGGATCACCATTATCTTACAGAATAATATGGCCAATAGTGTATGCCAAAATAAATAACCCAGTTCGAACAAACTAGTTGGTGCTACCAGCACATTCCTATTTCATGAGTAGTATGAACTTAAATGTTATTTGTTTTTCAGTTTTACTTTTTTTTTTCCCAGTGTTATTCCTCTTTAACACAAAGCTTTTTATTATTTTTTTCTCCAGTATCATGATTTTATGCTGTGCAATTCTGCTATGCAATATATCTGGAAAGCTTTTCCATTTCCAAATAAATAGGAAAAGAGACCAGTGATAAAGTATTAATTGTTTATTCTCAAATCACTGCTTGATACAATAGACATCAGGGCCATTTAGTCAACATATTAGACATTGGTGAATTGAAGTCTCAAACCTTCAATTTTCCATGGAAAGAGAAAAAAGACTGTGGTCTGATGTATAATTAGTCATGTCCAGCACATCTCCTTGGGCAGGGAGACAAGCTGACAGCTGGGGCAGCACCATGCAGCTTGCACAGCACACTCCAGTAGCTCTTCTTTCTGCCCCCACATAGCCCAGGACCTTCCCAAGAGAGCAGATAAGGTGAGTATGTGTTGTGGCCTTAGTACAGCAGCTGAGTGCCACCCAGGGAGCCTCCTGGAAAAACATCCTCTCAAACCAGCTTCTGAAATCTGCTGGTAAAGTATTCTTTACTGAAAGATTGGAGGTCATGCTTTTAGGGTGTTATGTAAGGTGATTCTCATCTTCGCCCTAGGAAAAAAAAAAAGAAAAAAAAAAAACAAAAACACGTATATTGCTTAGACTGAAACTCTGCTTGGAAATTCTGCGTCTCCTTTCTCCCTCTTCCCTTTTCAATCCAGTGCCTTTACTTCTCTTGTACAACTACATATAACTAACTACAGTTGCAGGCTGGATTTAGAAATCTTTCTGTATGTGAACAAGCAGTAATGGATACTAGAAAATAAGGTATTCACAGTTTTAATTTGGGGTCAAAATACTTTTAGCCATTAAAGGCAAAAAAAAAAAAATAAATTATTGAAAAAGTCATACATTTGTTCTACAAGGGTGCAGCAGATTACCAAAGCTCTGCATGACAAGAAATCTGAGGCAAAACAGTGAAAAAGAAATGAAGAAAATAACAGAAGGATGAAAAGAGAGAAACAAAAGTAAAGAGTGATATATCTATACATAACAGTTTAATAATTTTCTTATGGAGTCAAACCAAAGACCTATTTAGCTCACTGGTAGGTGTCTGTCTGTGGCTGACAGTGGATGCTAGAGATGAACACAAAACAAGATAATGTTATTACTCCCAGACAGTTTCCCAAATAAAAAAAGTGGCATTGCAGAGGTTTTCTTGAACTATGTGTTTTGCCTTAGTTGCCTTCAGTTGATTTTCCTTCCTTGCCTTTGTTCGATCACTTTCCAAAGCCATGTAGACCATTAAATTCACATCACACCACGGCAGGGAGTTCCAGAGCTTAACCACAAGAACCATCTTCTTTATCATTTTGGAACTCATCATCTGCTTGTTTCTTTCATTTGGTTTTGCATCTCATCCTTTATGGGAAGAGACTGTGAATAGCACAAAAAATAACACAAAATGAAGTAATGCTTTTTAGCCTCCTTACTAAGGGTAGCAGGGACCTGAGTCATATTTCTCCTCAGTCACCCCTCTTCTAGCCTGAAGAAGCCATTGCACAGAGCCACTTCAGAACCTGGTTGCCACTCTCTGCACCTTCTACCAGGGCTGTGATGAGCTGGGGGACCAGAACGACACTTGAAAATCAGAATGTATCTGTATCCTGGAATTATGACAGAGCAATAAAGATGTCTCCTGTTTTGTTCTGTCTCTTCCTAAGCAATTCCTAATATTTGACTTTCAGTGTTTTGCCTGACACTGACATTTGTGCTAATGTATTTCACCTCATGACACTGTTTCATTCCTGAAAGGTAGTAGTCACCTGAAAGCCCCTTGTTTTCTATGTAAAATTTAGATCTTTCTTTCTGTGTATTATTTCCATCCACAAGTCTTTAGAGAACCTGAAAAAATATGTATATATAAATTTAATTTTTATTGTATTAGCATTTCTGTAATAGTTTTTTCCAAGCTAGACTTATTCTTGAAAAGGACCTGCTGGTCATGTAAAAGGCCTACAGAATCTATCAGAAAATTTCCTAATGGAAATACACCTTTTATAAGCAAAAGTGTGTATTGCATGGATTACACCTGTGCTCCCCTTTCTCTTCCTCCCCCACTCAAATAAATTATATGAACAGAATCATTTTTGTACCCATGTCAATTTTTATAACTGTGTCAGCACTGAGGTTTCAGCTAAAATAGAAATTTTGAGAAGGAAGTCAACAATCCCAAATGAAACAGGCAATTTTTTTCTACCATAAGTCATAGTACCTTATCTTTACTATCAGATGAAGATAACCTGATGACCTGCTTTTCAGTTGGACACTAACATGAGACAATAAGGATCTCTATCTTTCCAACAGCACAATGCAACTTGTAGTAGGCAGCATGGGATGTTATAACCCCCCATTTTTGTTTTAATACAGAAAGTCTATCCAGACAATACAGAGGGAACAGAAAGGATGCTAAAGGACGTTCAGTGCTTACAGGCAGGAATTGCTACGCTTTCCCTTATTGTGATGGCTTTATTGCCTTAATTCTGTATATTCGGGACACAAGGAGTCCACAACCTATCTTCTACCAGAATCTATCCACCACTTCCTTAGGAAAACTACAGCACATTGGGTGTATTTCTCAGCTCCAATTACAGAAATATTTTGTATTTTTATTCCTCATGTTTCAACCAATCATTCTGTTTAGTTGGTATGACTGCAGTCAATATTTAGGATGAGTTTCAAAACCCGTATCCTTCAGCATTAATCTTTCATTTCTCATTTTCTGATTGTACTCAACTCATCACATTTTCCTATGTCCACTTCATTCAGTTCAGGACTGGAGGACGTGTAGACAGGGGAAGTATCTTCCCGCATCCATACAAATGTACATATATATACATATATATACACACAGGCATATCTTTATATTGAGACACGTGTGCCATACATGTGCATATGCACAAACATTTATGTACATATGTATGTGCAATGTCTTTGTGTATATATACTGTGCATTACGACGTATGGATGTATGAATAAGCACACGGGTGGGGCCGTGGGGTGGAAACACGCCCTGTGCGCCCACGCTGCCCTGCTCAGAGGCAGGGGAAAGGAGGGAAAACCCCTTTGAAAGCCCCTTTTCTGTTCCTTTTTGTCATCGGGAAAGGTTTTCAGCTCGACAAGCCACCTAAGGTGCCCCAGAGCAAAGCCAAATTCAGCTGACGGTGCACCAAGCAGGTGGAGCTCCCCCAGGGTAATCAGGTGGCTGCCTCCGGGTTTTGCCCACGCCATGAATAAAGAGTCACTGGTAGGTTAGTCCAATATTCACGCGAAGAAATAACGCCCGGGGGTTATCTTCAATAGACCACCGTGCTTTGCCTTTGTTTCCACCTTTCCCGGCTCGTAGCAGGCTTTTGTCAAAGGGACGCGGTGCGGATCCGCTGCCCTGCGAGCGCAGATAAAGGCGGCGAACAAAGGAAAGCCTCTCTCTTATCGTCCTGCTGCTGATGCACAAGGCGCCCGGCATCCCGCCCGCTCCAAGCCGGCTCCCCTGGAGGAGCCGCTAAATAATTGATCAGGATCGATCGCCGGGGTGGATCGGGAAGGGAAGCCGGGCGCGTCCTTCCCCCATTTGCGCCGTAATCCGGTGGCACCATGTGCAGATAGATAAGGAAGGGGACGCAACTCAGCCTTCAGGCCTGGGCGGGGTCCTCGCCGTCTCATCTTTTCTTTTCTCTTCCCTCCGCTGCTCTCCTCCCTCTCCCCGGCCCTGGTGAGGTCAGCTCATGAATATTGCTTCATTTTCCTGAGCGGCTCCGGCAGCGCTGGGGACCTCGTGTGCGGTGCCCGGTTCCCCGTGCATGCATTTCGCCAGCCGGGCAGCAGGCAGGGCGGTGGTGAGTAACCCGTCTGCTTTACCCTCACGCCTTTCTTCCTTTTTCTTTTTCTTTTTCTTTCTTTTTATTTTATTTTATTTTTTCTTTTTTAAAGGTGGGGGTAGGGGGGATGTTACTCCAGATTCAGATTCAACAAAAGCGCCGGGCGTAGAGGGGGAGCTGCGAGAAGCCTCCCACGCCTCTAAAACCCGGACAAAAGGCAGGCGTGCCCCGCCACCTGCCACCCGCAGGAGGGACAGGGGCCGGGGGACAAGGGCCAGGGGCTGGGGACATCCCCACGCTGCCGGGTGGAGCCGCTGGACTCTCCCCCTTTGTTGCCGGCGGGTGTTTCTGCGCTTTTTCCACCTGCAGAGACGCAGCGTCCTGGCGCCACGTGGGCTTGCCACTGGAGGGGAGATGGGGTCGCGGAGTTTTGTGAGGGTTTTCGGAGGTTTCGGACCCGGGCTCAAAGGAGGCTTGCGTTGTGGGGAAAAAAAATAAATCAGAAAAACAGTAGGGAAGAGTCAGAGTTAAGAGGAGGATGCAGGATCTAGGCTGAGCCCTGACTTCCTGCAATTTTTTTTAGGTTTCGGTTTAAAGAGTGGCATTTTGGACCTGTCCAGCTCTGAAAAGCAGCAGTTTGGGAATTGTATTTATGATTGCTAGAGAAGCAAAGCAAATCAGTGTTGTGGTGCAAGTATAAGTTTTGGTAGGTTTACACTCCCTTACATGCTCCCTTTTTGCTTATTAATGCCTGGAAAAATCCTGCCAAATTATGTTCTTTTGAGCATTAATTTTCAATGGGTTGGTTAAAATCAGGGTGATAATGACAGTGCATTTGAGAGGAAACCTTGTACTCCTGCCAGTGAGTGCAGAGTAAACACAGTGTCATTGTCTGGTGTGTTGCAGGGAATAAACCAATTGTCAGGGCAGGGCATAATGTCTACATTGACTTTGACCAGTTGGCTTTCTTTACTCTGTACTTTGCGATGGGACAGTTGGGAATCACAAGGCCACGTTAGGAATGCTGTCATTTCAGTTTTGGCCCACATTTTCCCTTTAAGGATGGCTGAATAAAGGCTATGCGAAAACAGTTTATGGATCATAGCTATTATTTTTAGAATGCCTTACGGCACATCTTTGCAGCACGGTATGGCACCTAGCAGCCTATTTCAGTCATCTGCTGTGACCATGAAAACTCTACTAGGGTCAGGCCCTAGGGGGAAAATTGCCACCTGAGCACCCGCAGGTGAATACAGTGCCACATCTAGTGCTGGGCCAGGGTGCACTCCTTCCTTAATCCCTATGTTTTGGAAATGCGCTGGAGGGATTTTGCCCCGGTGCTGCTTCAGTGTAACGGGTAACAAGCCCGAATCGCTCCTTAGGTCTTGACAATGCTTCTGGGAGACAAACTGATGCAAAGATGGGTGTAGAAGTTGTTTCAGTGTCCCTTTTGCTCTCGATTTGTGCCTTGGAGGCCTCCCTTGAAGGGGCCCTGTCAAGGCTGAAGGGGGAGGCCCCGGGGGAGGCAGGTGCAGCAGCAGCGGGCACACGGCGGGGCAGGGCCGGGGCCCCCTCCCGGTCTCCCCCTGCCCCCCCCGACCGTCCTCCCCGCTTCTCCTCCCGCAGCCGGCCGGCCGGAGGAGGCGGAGGACGCCGCCGGCGATGGACTCTCCCCGCAGATAGCCGCCGCCATGAGCCAGCCGCCCGCAGGGGGCGCCGCCGCCGAGCCTCGCCTGCACCCGGAGGGCAGCAGCGGCAGGAAGCAGCCGCGAGCCTCCTCCCCGGCCAGGGCCCGCGACGCCCCCCCACGACCCCCGCCCGCCGCCGCCCGCGCCCCGCCAGCCGCCGCCGCCGCCGCCGCGGCCGCCGCCTCCTCCTCCAAGGCCGGCTCCGGGGCTCCGCGGCCGCCGCCGGGACAGGCGGCGAGGGGCGGCCGGGGCCGCGCCGCCGAGCGGCCGGGGCGAGGCGCGGCGCCGCCGGGCGCTGTCCAGCCCGGAGCCGGTGCTGAAGCCTCGCCCGCCGCCGAGCCCGCCGAGGAGGCGCCCCCTGCGGGCGGCGGCGCGGGGGAGCGGGAGCGGGAGCGGGAGCGGGAGGGGGCGGCGGCGCCGCAGCCGCAGCCGCCGCCGCCGCCGCCGCCCAGGCAGTGGCGGGGGAAAGCGGGGCGGTCCCCGCTGAAGGGCGCGGGGGAGGCGGCCCCGGCGCCTCCATCTTCGTCGGGCGCCGCCAAGGGCCGCGGGGCGGCGGGCGGCGGCGGCGGGTTCTGGAGGGAGGGATGCCTGCAAAGTGAGCTCATCCAGTTCCACCTCAGGAAGGGGCTGGCGGCGGCCGCCCAGATGCAAACCAAGGGCAGCAACCACGGCAGCGGCGGCCCCGGCCCCGGCGCCGCCTCCGCCTCCGCCTCCCCGGCGGCCGCCGCCTCGGCCGAGCCTCCCCCGGCATCCTCCGCCTCCTCGCCCTCTGCCATGGCGGCGGCGGCCGGGGCCGAGGGGCTGCGGCAGGGCGAGGCGGGCGGCGGCGGCCGGAGCGGCACCCCCGAGGGCTCCCTGAGCCCGCAGCTGCAGGACGAGATGCAGGAGGAGATGGAGAAGCTGCGGGAGGAGAACGAGAGCCTCAAGGTGAGGGGCCGGGGGCTGCGGGCTGGGAGGTGGCGGGGGGTGGGAGGTGGGAGCTCCCGGTGGGGTCGCTGAGACCCTGGTGGGCTCGCAGCCGCGCTTCGCTGCTTCGTTGCGGTGCTCCTGATGAGCTCGGCAGCGCTTAGGCGGTGTCCCCGCAGGGATGAGGGCCGGTCCCCATGCTCCGTGTTGGCCGGCTCCCCCCGTGCTTGCTGGCATTTGTGTTTTTGACCCACCTGTTGCGTCCCCACCCCTTCTCACCCCGGTGCCAGAACGAGATAGATGAGCTGAGGACCGAGATGGACGAGATGAGGGACAGCTTCTTCGAGGAGGACGCTTGTCAGCTTCAAGAGATGCGCCACGAGCTGGAGCGAGCCAACAAGAACTGCCGGATCCTCCAGTACCGGCTGCGCAAGGCCGAGCGCAAGAGGCTCCGCTACGCGCAGACCGGCGAGATCGACGGCGAGCTCCTGCGCAGCATGGAGCAGGACCTCAAGGTACGGGCGTGAGCAGGTGTCGAGGAGAGAGGGAGCGCCAGGGACGGAGACACGGACGTGCTCTCAGTCCTCATGACTCAGGCGTTTCCATCCCTTCTGTTGTACAACGCGCACCCTACACGGCACGTAGGATTGCAGCGGCCAAGCCTACTGTAGTAATGTAAGCCCTTCAGTGAGTGGCCCAGTGGTGAGGCTTCGTGGGTAGGCTGTTCTCAGCTTTGGTCCAATCATTTTTCGTGAAGGTAATGTGCAATAGGTGACTCAAATACAAATTGGGATCTAGAGTTTTGGATCTTTTTATGATGAACATAAACTGTGTCCTACCACTGCAAAATTAAAACAACCTCACTGAACGGTCCCACTGACTTTTAGGGGATTGCAGTACTCCTTCTTAAAGATTTCAGAGGACTGTTATATTAAATACATGAAATCCTGACTTGGTGGGTGTCAGTGGAAAAACTCTTACCTTCAACAAAGCCTGGATTTTCCACATCCACCTGGAACCGTAGATGCAGCCCATCAGATTTCAGTGTGTCATCAGCTGTATTTAATCCATAGCATCTGAATGAACCACAGCCCATTGCAGAGGACAAGTTTCAGCCTTTGTTTAAAGACTGACATTAGTAAATAATGCATCATCTCCATTCTAGATTTCTCCAATTACAGGGAAAAAAAGTTTCTTGTGCTAGTTGGAATTTGTTTTATATTTGCTTCCATACTGTAGATTTTGTTAAGGCTGTTACTGAATCAGCACTTCTAAACCTTCTTCAGTTGATGGGTCTCCCAGTTATTTCTCATGGAAATGCAGACCTCTGCTATAGCAAATTGGACCTTGTTGACCACGCTACTGCCTGGGACTAGTTACCTATGTTGAATTCTGTGGACTGCAGTTAGAAATGATAATTCAATACATGGTCATGAACAGGTCAATTTCAAACTTCTTTCTGATAAACACAATGGATTGAGAGTCTGTTATTCCCAGCCCTGTTTTTAGGAGTTGGATCACCTTTTCTGAAAAGTTTCCAGCTTATCATCATTTTTACTAAAACGTAGATACCAGGCCAAGGCATGTTCCAATAATTTTCTTGCTCATGCCATTAATAATGCTAATATCCTTCTTGGTACTTCTATTTAATAATCCTTTTCCGTGCACATTAAAAAAACGCATCTGCTGTTTTGGCCATGACAGTTCTGTAAGTAGCTGCTCACGTGGCTATAGACAAACTTGTGCCTTCCTGGTCAGAAACAAAACTAGTGAAATGTTTTTTTTGATGCACCCTACTCAGGGCTTAGGTAGAATTTCTAATCAAAACAAGGGGCATTTTGCATGCTCAAAATGATGTGAACAGTTGTGCTGCACACCTTGCAGGCAGAATTTGAATGGGAACCTCCCTGTCCCAAGTGAACGTTGTGATTCCAGCTTCTAGAGTTGATTTATTTGTTGGCTCAATGCTACTTTGTATTTGCAAGTGATTTAAACAGAGGGCTGGGAGGGAAGTTGACTCTGTAGTTAGGTGCTCACCTGCCACATAGGAGGTACCAGCTAAGGCCTCAGGTTGAAGAAAGGACTCACTTCAGTTACGACTTCTCTTGTGTCTTTCCTAATAACCATGCAACTTACTACTTGGGAAAGAATAATGATTTTATGGAGCCTTCCCACATGATTGTGTCCTGCTTTGGGGTAGGGATGTTTGTCAAGTTCCATATTTCTGCCAAACTGAATTTCTGGTTCTTGCTAGCCATATTTGTAACTCCTGTGCAGTTCTTTGTAGTGATCCCAAATCTGCTTCTGAAGAATTTCTATCCAAAATAATGTTCTCCATTTTACAAGGGTGATACAAGAGGGAACGTGGTTCTTCAGAGGTACGGTCTTGCATACAGCTGTGTTAAAATGCATCTTGAATAAGTAAGCCCCTATTCCCAGGTGATCTTGAATACTCTGTAGGATTTACCTGCATTAATTACCTCTCCACTAAATTTTGTTACAAAACATCACTACCAGTAAGGATTTTGTTATTTCATTGTATTTACTGATTCAGAGTGTAACTGCGGGCTGCACACAGATTCTGATAGGTTGCTGTTAAAAATATGTCCCCAATGATTTTCCATTTACTTTGGTTGGACAACTAGATGAGCAGTTTAATACTGACGATGGGAAAATCCATCAAAATACAGCCCTTTGGTGTGATTCTCAGCTCATTCTGCAGTCTCTTTGGAGTATGCTTATAATTGAAATTCCCCTCCACCCTCTCTTTCTGTTGGGCATTATGTGTCTTGAGTGTGTGTGCAGTGGGGGAGGTTATTGAATAGTCTTGTGCTACACTGCAGTGTTGTATCAGTAATTCACACACACTGTGTTTCTTGTCAGGGGAGGCTGACTCACTAGCTGCTGCTGTTTTCTGGTAGATCGGATTCTTCTAGACTGCTTGCTTACAATTATTACTTTTTCTTTAGAGCTTTAGTATGTCAAATAGAGTTCTTTGACATACCGTAGTGAATAACCCTGACGCGAGCTCTCTGAGCTCCCCTAAATAGTTTTAGGAAAGGTAAATTTTACTTTCTGATGTTTTAAAAAAGCATGAATTTGCCTTTTCAAATTATATGTCTAAATCACCATCATAGCAGGAATTAGTGTACATTTAAATATTTTTAGTGTATGATTATAATTTCTGCTGGTTTCATCAAATAGAATGCAAATAGCTTGAATGGCAAAATTCTTTTTACCTTACCTAAGGAAAAGGAATTAGATATTGTCATGTTCCTTTTAGCTCTTCCTGTGAAAATGCAATTTAGAAACAAAAAAATCAAAAACAACTACAAAAAACCACCTCATGTTTATTTCAATTTAAAAATATTGGATTACATTTGGATAAATACAAGGTCAGTAAGGATATTGCTTTTTCATATTTTACTCTTTAAATTAACCAGTAGCACTAAATGCCAAATAGTTAGATTATCTGTCCATGAAGGAGAGAGAAACTGAAAGGGTAGAAATAAAGGTTCATCCATTTGTGGTTCTATGCAATGGACAGGTACAGTAGGCCTGGAGAAGGTGGGCTCTGCTTTTAAACTGATGCTTCCACATGTCAAGTGTTTGAAGGGCATATCCCTTAGTGCATTGAAAAGCAGGGGGCTGGCAGTGGTAGAAAGAAAACAGATACTCCAGGAATAATGAAGATACGGTTTCATTTTGATGTAACAGAACCTAAGAAATGGTTACCAGTGGCTCCAGTGAAGTCCATAGGAAGAACATGCCAGCTTTTTGCAGGAATTGAATTTTGAATTGTTTAAAATTCTATCTGTGTATGCCATTGTCTACATGTTTCCTTACATGCTGCTGAAAACATCAGAATTGACCTGTAAATGGTTGCTTAGACACTAAGCACTTCAGCACTAATTCTTTTGTAATTCTTTTTTTTTTTTTTTTCTTCTTCTTTTTGAAATACCACTTCATTTAGGTTGCAAAAGATGTATCAGTGAGACTTCATCATGAGTTAGAAAACGTGGAAGAAAAACGTACAATAACAGAAGATGAAAATGAAAAATTAAGGCAGCAGCTTATAGAAGTTGAAACTGCAAAACAAGCACTACAGAATGAACTGGAAAAAATGAAAGAGGTTAGTGTTTCTATTTACTTCTACACAATGTATTTGAAGTTCTCAAATTCTTACTGTTAAACTTATTTTTCTTCCTGTAACTTGTTTTGGGGGCAAAAAATATGACAGACAAAAGTTGGAAGTAGCAAAGAGTGCTGAGATACAGATTGGTGACTGGCAAGCAGAGAATGAACTAAAATATTCAGTGATTTCTAGAAGAAATGGAAAGCAAACTGTGTCTTTGTTTTTCCCAGACTGGGAGGGAAATGTAGAACATAGCTGTAACTATGTAGCTATAATAAATGTAGAACATAGATGTAACAGAGTTCAGAAGCTTTGAGACTTGGTACTTAAGTTAAGACGTGTGGATAGAATGTTGAAAGGAGTCAGAGGCATCTGACTTTGCAAATGATGTTCCCCCCACGTTGTTACAAAGACCAGTATTTTCCCTTTGCAAGGGACTGGCAGGCACACTAAGACAGGGAATTGAGACACATCTCCATGTTGTTCAGGCATGCTCTTCTGGAGTACTGGGGAGTGGGGGACTCCACCTGGCCTTTCAGTCTTAGCATAATTTTATTTTACATCTAATTCATCTACAAAATTACTCCATTTGCCATTATATAGATGCAAGATACCATCCCATTAAGTAAGCAGAAAATTGTATTACAGCGGTAATAGCTTGGCTGACAGAGATAATAAAGCATGTGGTAAAAGGAGAAACTGTTGAATAAGAATGAATTCTTGGAACAGATTTTAGAAACAATTCTCATGTTCAATGTTTAAAATTCAATGAATGACACTGATTTTCACATTTAGTAATATTCCCTAACAGAAATGCCAATATCTACTTTGATCTTACATGAAGCAGAAGAGATGTATTTGAGATGTTAAGAAAGAGAGGAGATTCTCAGTTGTATGATAAGTTACAGTATTTTTAAGAATTGCAAATGCTTACTCTAAGTGATGTAGTATTAAAAATATTCATATGTTTCCTTTACAGGAACTGAATTTCAACCATGTTAGTAGAGGATAAACAGGTGGTTATTTTTTGTCACCTTCTGCTGCTTTTCCAGATAATTGCAGATTTGAAAAGGACATGAAATCTGAGCCTTATTTAGCTTCCTCTCCTCTCTGAGATTTCCTTTTTCTGTTTTTACTCTGGTCTATGCCGTAAAATACCACTCAGTTTCTGGGACCATCTTCTTTATGACAGCATGGACTTTCTGTAATTGTCCTTACAATTTGATGTTAAGCTTGACTTTACTCCAAGTTTTCAATGTTTGTTGTCCTTCAGACTCTACTTTCCTGTATATTCCTATTTCTGAATCCTTTCCTCCTGCCCTGTGATGGGTTGTTCCACAGGTAGCTAGTTTGCTTTTTCCTTGTTTCTTCTTATGGGTCTTTGCACTACAGTGAAACATAGTGGCAATTTAATACCTTGCATTCTTTGGGAGCTGTGTAGCTGCAGGACATTAACCCAATAATTAGGCTTCCTCATCTCTTTCATCAGTGGTCTTTTTCTCCTTATCCTGTCTCTTCCCTCTGGCCCACTAGGCTGAACTGTGGCTCTTCTGTTCTCATATTCCACTTCTTTTTTAGCTTAGGTATTTGCGTCTTTATGTCTTTGCTCTTGGAAGCCATCAAAGGAAGGATACTTCAGGCTCCAGAACAAAAAATGTATTTAAGTTAGGGGCTCTTCTACATGATACTATTTTCCTGAAGCTGAAGCAGATGAATGATTTCCTTTGGCACAGAATGGGGGCACTGAGCCAGAGCTGAGAAATGCATTAAGACTCTACACCAGAGTAGAGATGGAGCTGATGAAGAGTCAGAAATACATCCTTATACTGAGCTTGGGAGAGCTGCCATGCCCAGTTATTATGTGTGTCATCAGAATTATGCAGGAGTTTTCATTTATATATTTCACACAGACTGCTGAGTTTCAGTGAGCAGAGGAGGCTACTTGTCGGGCTAAGACTTCCAGCACAGGATGGGAGATACTGGAGAACGGTTGAGGAGATGCAAGTCAGAGAAAAGCAAGTTTGAAGCAAAGGCAAATTATTATGCACTTTACAAACATGCCATGTCTTTGGGAACCAACGGAAGAAGGCAGATGAAGAACACTAATGCTTAACAATTTGAAATTTAGAATCTGTGAAAAAGCTATGAAAATATTAACATGAAACAAACGTGAGGACAACCCATAGTAGTCCAAAGTGAATTAGATTTTTTTCTGTGACAAAAGCTTTTTCTTATTCTTCAGCAATTGGAGCTTTTGTATGTCACTGTCAGATAGTCACAACATTAATCTGTTTGCATGTGAGTTACTTCCTGTGGTTTCACAGTATTACAACCCACTCTTATTTCGGTACACCTATTATAACCAATGAAATCTTGTCAAGTAAGTTCTAATCAGCATAAATAGGAATGCAGAGTCAAGGCCTTTTGTCTGGATTGTGTTCTTCACTTTACTGTGCTTTGAATTAATGACAGAAGTAACTCTAAAGTCAATGAAGCTTTTTGATTTTACAGCATAGTAGCAGTGCTCAGAGTATATATATCTGATTTCTATACTTTTATGTTACCTAGCGTACTGCAGAAACACAGACTTAATTTTGTGCACCAGCTGATAAAGCTTCCCAGTCTTCTCAAAATCTATTTATTTATAACTGCCATGGGAAATTTGTTCTCCTTTTATGATGAATGGTGTGAGGTAGCAAAGAAAGGTTAAAAGACTTAATAGAAAATGTTGGAGGCAGAAACAGCATTTTTTGTCAGTTGGTCTCCAGAGTGTGACCAGAGTCAAAGTTTCCTGTGTAGATTCTATATTGTTTTAATACACAAGACTTGACCACAAACATGTCTATAATATAAATGCTAGCAGATGTGTTTGTGTAGACAAAGCTAGGGTGTAGAGACAGATCCAGAGTTCTCCACTGAACATTTTGGGGTGAATATAGACTTGTGAATGTATTTTTACAGAGAGATAGGAAATAGTTGCAATTTCCTTTCCTGGTTTGGAGCTTTTGGAAATATATATATATATGCATATAATATATATATATCATGACAAACAGAAGTTGATGACTGCAGCAGAAGCTTGCAAGCATCCAAGGTTTGGAAGGTGCTCCAGTAAGGCATATGTTTTCTATCAGTTACTCTTACTTGCAGACCCCAGCCTGCAGGTATTTCATTTTGCAGTGTTATTCCTGCATGCATCCACATGGAAACACAAGATTTTTAATCTAGGTTGTCAATTTTCATAATTTATTTCTGGGAACCGCTGTTGATTTCCTCTTTGTTGTTTGATATTAATAATTCTAATGCTTTTTATTTATTTATTTATTTTGAAGCTAAGAACAAACTAGAGACATAAAATGTTTCCTGAAATAAAGAGAAAGCAACTGTAGCTAGACGCAATTTTTAAATGTTAAAAAAAAAAAAAAAAAAAAAAAAAAGCTAATGGCTTGCATTCCTTAGCATATTCATTAATTTGTTTTTAGTTCTTACACTCATTTTAGATATGCAGTAAGAAAAGTAAGTAGTATTCAAATTGGCAACGATACTCTACTGACAGAAGCTTAATAATTCAAAGTATGGTAAGCATTTGTTGAAGCCTAATTAACACTTACAGACCTTTTAATGGTGAAATATGAACACAAAATAAGAATTCATTCCTTTGCTATAGCTATATAGGAAATGCCCAGTTAGCCATGTTTTAGAAGGTTTGTCATGAGAGAAACAAAGTAGGGGGAGAGTATGACAGATGTACTGGACCCTGGGCTTCATAAATCCTCATTGCAATGCAGATATGTAATTGCAGAAGGCACAGTGTTTTTTTCAGAGACATATGTCTTTATGGATAGAAATAGATTATTATGGATAGAAATAGATGCTCCAAGCTGGGCAGATGCAAGATAGCTCAGTTCTTACAGCCACGTTACAGTAATGTCATCAAGCTGACAATTTCTTCTTCTGAGCTCTGGTTATTAGCTCAGGTAGCGAGCTTGCAATAACCATTGCTACGTGGCATGAACCAGAGACATCTTGTGCCCAGTCAATTCAGAATGCAGGCAGAGGAGTTTGCATCTCTCTGCATGGATCTGTGTTTTCCTGGAGTGGTGCCTGTCTTATCAGTCTGTTTCGTATGTTGCATGAAGATGGAAGACAGCAGCGTGATCTGGGGAGCTGGGTACAGGGCTTGCAAGGAGGAATTTGAATTCTGTTCCTGATTTTGATACAAACTGGCTGTGGGACCACAGGAAAGTAGTTATATATTTCTGCTTACTCTTGCAACATTTGTTCTGCCCTGTTTATGTAACCTGTGGGCACAGATTAGATCTCCATACATCACTGAGTGCTCAGGCTGAGCAGAAATCAGGACAGTAGCTGGAGATTTCGCAACAAAAGCTGCTGTCAATGAAAGAAAAAAGGGAAAAACAAAAACAAACAAACAAAAAAACAACAACCCACCACTACAAAAAACAAAACTGGAGAGCTGTGAATAGAACTAGTAAGGGATATTCTCGTCCCAGTACCTTTGATCACTAATATCAGCCACTATGTCTCCTTGATAAAAATCTCTCATTTTTTTTTCTCTCTAAGTCTCTTCTTCTGTCATCTAACAACAACCACGGATTTCTCTTAACTCTTCACTTTTGCATCTGGATTGAGGGCAGTGGAAGATCATTCACTCTACTGTGAAACACAACTGTATCAATTATATCAGCAACTATGAGCACAAGAGAAAATGTTTCTGGTTGTAATGCCTGACTTCAGCCTTTCTTAGACCAATATGGAGCAATAGTAGCAGGAGTAATTAGGCATTGTCTTCTGGAGTTGGAACATAATCTGTCAGCTTGAGTAAACGTACAGATTAACAGCTAGGGAGGGAGAGTATGTGATAGTTTATAAATACAGATTTTTCTGCAGTTTAAACTGGTAAACTCCAAGAAATAATTACCTGGTGATCTATGGGAATGGAAGATTTTAGAAGGGATACTATTGGGTCAGTCATGATTGGATGAATTGCAAAAGCACAAAGTGTATATTATATATTGACACAAAAACATTCCAGAACAGAGGCATACAGGAACCCCTCAAAAGAACAGTTGCTAGAATAACTTAATACAAGCAAACCAGGATATTCTGTTCTTGGAGAGAGTATCACTTTGCTGAAGTGTTCTAAAATACTACCGGTGTTAATGTCTTCAACACATTGCAGAAATCACGTCTTCTAGTTTTGTAAAAAAGCTTTCATCTATTTCATCTTATTCATCAGATGGTCTGTAGGAGATACCCAAAAAGATGTTACCCATGCTTCTCTGTCCTTTGATCCTTACCCATAGCTTGTAGCTAGCCCATCACCCATAACAGTGCAATGCATTTGAACTTTGCATAAAGTAGAACCCTTTTCCCTCAGCATTCAAGATCATGTCAATCTATGGCAGCACTCCAGGCATGTGAGCTATCCTGTCCTGTCTCCCATGTTATCTGAGCAAGGTCATAGCTCTGTAACTGGGTGTGGATTTCTAGCTTGTGTTTCTTTCCCATGCTGCATGTGTACAAGTCACAGGAGATAGTAACCTGGTTGTGCTGCTTTGACAGGGAATGTTTGAGTATTCTGTATCATGTTGCCCTCCAGTAACCTCCTAATTGCACCCCCATGCTTCCATTTCAACTTTGATGTCTTTTCAAACAGCTACAATGGAGGGAGCAGGGACAAGGTAGAGAGAGAGAGATGAGATGAGATGTTATTACACCTGCTGATGGAGCTGATCAGCTGCATAGGATCACTGTAGTAAACCAGTATTCTTCAAAGAGTAATTTACTTGCTCCTGGCACCAGATGGCAGCAGGGTAGGATTTAATAAGTCTTGCACAAGCCCAGTTCCTCCCTGGGTTTTTTGGAGGACCCAAATGTCAGGTCTCGGCAGCACTGCTACTAGAGGTCCCTTTAAGCAGAGTGCTTTAGTGATCTGGAATCTGTTTGTTGCCTCATGAAAATTCAAGTTGCTTTGGTGAACAGCAGCATGATTATGAGATTTCTTTAAAAAAAAAAAAAAAAAAAAAAAAAAAGATTAGAAACAAATCTCTGCCTTGGTTTATGCATGAAAAAGCAAACAAAATCCTGTCTCCAAACCTGGCTCAGTTATTCTCTTAAGTGTCACATCCCTGCAGATGCAGAATCCCCGTTTACTTTAGTCAGACTTGCTTATGATTTGCTTCTATTACATTTGGTATCCTGCCTAAATATTTGTTCCTTTACAAACTGTACTCAGCAGGGAATACTATTCATAATCTGTGAGGGTGTGATTCTGACTTCTTTGCTCAGAGCACACTGTGATCAGTTCCACTGATTTCACAGTGAGCAGTATAAGCAGAGTTTACTGCAGTTTAGTTTTCTGAGCATGTGAAAAGAATAATAATGAAGAAATACATTAATTTCTGTTACAAAATCTGTATTAATAATTCTCTAAAAATGTCATGCCATAAGGGGAAAAGAAAAAAAAAAGTATATTTGCAAAGCAGTTTACACTCAGACCTCATAAAATTACATTTTAATTATGTGCTAGCCATCAGCAATTCATGAGATGTGTGCTTATCAGAACTGAAAATAAGCAGCCTGATTGTCAATAATAATAAACTTCAAAACATATATAATAAATAGTGGAAGATTTCAAAAGAGTAAAGCTGGAAAGATAACTCATTGTGAAGAGGTTTTGTGAGGAAAGATGCCTAGAAGGGTTTTTTTTTGGAGAGTCATTGAAGCTAATGTGCTGCTTTGTGGATTCTTATTAAATCAGCATAAAGCTTGCAAGGACATGCAAAAGGAGTGGGTGATTTGCTTGCTAATGGGAAAGCATTAATAAAAGTGGCATCTGTAGTCAAAAAGAATATATATAGCATATGTATAAAACAGAAAAGAATTTAGCCATCACAAAATGAAGTTAAGTTTGAGCAACATTTTTGAATCTGTAAACATGTTACTATTGCTCTGCCTTCATGGAGGCAAAGGAGTTCCATCCTTTTGGCAGGATATTACTTCATTTGCCTTTTTTCTCTGTGATGGATATGAGCAGCCTTAGATTTGCAAGTTCTCCAGTCAAAAATGTTATTATTGATGTTACAGGTAAAATCAGTGTCCCTCTTTATTAAGCTCTAATAAAATAAAATAAAATAAAATAAAATAAAATAAAATAAAATAAAATAAAATAGGTAATAAATGTGTGGTGACTGTGGCTTGGGTAACTGGTTATGAGAGAAAATGGTTTGTGAGCGTGAACTCACAAAGGTGAAGGCTGGAAAAGATACATCTCTGTTACTTACAGACCTTAGGGCATGACTTTCTTGAGATCTGAAGGGGAGGAAAGGGCTTTTTTATCTCTACCTCAGTAGGCAATGTTGCTAATGACTTCAGAAAGGTCCTCAAAGTACCATACTATGTTAACAAATGAAGGAAGGTTTGGGAAATCCAGTATTCCTTGGTTTACCTTCAGTCATTTTGTAATCTCATGCTGACACTGTGCTGCTTGTAAGCTTGAGAAGTTTACTTATTTTCTAGGAAAAGACATAAAGTTTTATGGGACTTTGCAATGGTCCTCAATTACAAATGACAAGTTTTTAGTTTTGCATTTCCCAGTTTCTTTTTTTTTTTTTAACTTAGGTGGACAATTAAATGTCCAAATATATAATTTAAACATAAAGGTAGCAACTTGACTGCTCGAATGAAAGATGCTCAATAACTTAAAGTCCAAGTGTAAAAATGAGCTCCCTGCTCTAGCTGGCATGTCAACAACCGTCATACTACCTTCCACAGTTGTATCCATAGTTGTGTGCACAGACAGTACATAATTCTTGCTGGTTCTTTTGTTGTTAATTGCTTATTTTTAAAAAAGGTTATTATGCTTTTTAAATTCCAACTGCAATTTTATTTTTATCTGTTGTCTTTTTGGCAGGTGTCTGGATTTATTTATTTATTTTTAATTGTAAGACACTATGTGTGATTTGCTCAGTTTATTAAGGAAAGAAATTGGGTAATAGAGAGGCCAAATTCAAACTCTTTATAATGCTACAGAAGCATGAAGGGGACTATAGAGGTAGACCAGGATTCTCTAGATTAGGAGGAAATCCAGATGACTTTGCAAAAGTACTTTCTATCAGCTGGAATGGAGGCAGAACAGAGACATTTTTGAGTGCCAAACCAGAGGTCTAGAGGCATGTTGTAGTACAGAATCAATATACACCAAGTATCATAGTCTTACTGGAAGTCTCACCAAAGCTTTGATGAATAACAGTAATAAATAATTTCTGCCTTTTATACCACTGTGTTCAGTCCACTGCTTAAGTGCACTAGTCCCTTCAAGAAACACCTGGTAAAACAGAGCATTTGCACTGTGTTAATAAAGGTCAAAGCTGAGGTTGCTTCAGACTGAAGGGAATATTACAATGGCTCTGTTTTTGTTCAACACATGTACTCACTGCTGTCTTCAGGGCTTTTTTTCCTCATGGTCTTAAATTGAGTTCCTCAGCCACCCCACATTAAACAATTTTCCGTGTTACGTTCTTTGGTGCCAATGGCAAGTCATTTCTCCCTGCCTTAGGAAAGTAAGCAGAAAGTAGCACTGTGGAGGTAAGCACTGCTCTGTGTTTTGGCTGAACTCAGCTGCCAGCGTGAGGAATAAGAACCTTGTCATGTCATAATACAGATGGCTGTTGTGAAGCATGTCATGGGCCCTCAGGGAGTAATATCAGTGCAGTTTCCAGTGTAAAAACGGGTGAAGGAGACTGGCAAGCCCTCAAATGGGAAAATGGACAAAAGAGCCATATGCAGCAAAACTCTCACAGATATTGCAGAATTTACTATTCAATATGTTGCTCATTACTTTTTCAAAATGGTGGTTCTGTGATGGTTCAAATGTCACTTCTGTCTTCTAGAAGGACAAGAAGGAGAATGTGGGGAAATACAGGCTGGCCAGCCTCACCTGGATCCCTGGGAAGGCAATGGAGAAATAATTCTGGAAGCTATTTCCAGACATACTAAATGCAAGAAGGTGACTGGGAATAGTCAGCATGGATTTACAAAGAGGGAATCATGCTTGACAAAACTGATAGCTATCTATGAAGAGATGACTGGCTCAGTGGATGAGGGTAGAGCACTGAATGTTGTTTATCTGAAATTCAGTAAGGCTTTCAACAGTCTTTCATAATGTTCTAGACAAGCTGAGGAAGCATGAGCTAGATAACTGGACAGTGAGGTTGATTGCAAACTGGCTGATGAACTGCTAGGCTCAAACAATTGTAATCAGCAGCTCAAAGTCCATCTGGAAGCTGGTGTATAGCGGCATACCTCTAACAGCACGGGCCAACTGCTCTCAATGACTGGGAGCCAGGAAACAAATGCAATAACACAGCTGGCAGGGCAGGAGCCCCACCACCCAGTGACCACTTCAACAGTGCCTGAGCATGGAGAGAAGAACAGGCCTGAGGAAAGCAGCTGTCATCAGCTGAGGCCAGATCATCTGTCAAGTTTGTGGTGACAAGGAAAGTCTGAAATTAGTTGGGGAAGTCAATCCACACGTCGGCATCAGGTCCAGTGATGAAGAAAGAGCAAGGTCAACCTAGAAATTCAGGCCACAGGTCAAGGTTAAGATCGACAGGGTCTGCAACTGAGCAGAGTGACAAAGCTGCAGATGAGTACAGCTATCACATAGCTCAGGCAGGGTTGTGAGGCACAGGTTTAGGTGGAGCTCCTGGACCCATGTGGTGTGGATGGAAGCCCCATGTGAAGCTCATCAGGGTAATCAAGGTTATTAACATGCTCAGGCCTCTAGCAGTACCCCAGGGGACTGGATCAATAGAATCCATGGCTGAGCACAACTGTGGTGAGCTGGAAGCCAGTGACCCTCTGACACTGCTCAAGAAGGGACTGAAGCCCTTGTGCTGAACTGAAATGGGGCCCATGGGCAGAGTGCATGAGTGAAGGTGGTCAGAGCCACTAAGGCAGACCTTTGGGTGCCATGAGGGCCCTGGATGGAGAAGAATAATGGGGTGTGTGCATGCATATGAATCATATCAATATATATAAATACCTAATGGGAGGGTAGGAAAAAAGTGGAGTCAGATTCATTTCTTTGGTGCCCAGTGACAGGCAATAGGCACAAATTGCAGTGCTGCCAATTCTGTTTAAGCATAAGAAAACATTTTTGCTGTGAAGGTGATCAAACACTAGAACACGTTGGTTGTAGAGGAAGGAGTCTTCATCCTTCAAGATACGCAAGACCCCACAGGACATGGCATTGGGACGCCTGCTTTATTTGACTCTGCTCTGAGCACAGGGATTAGATTAGATCTCCAGAAGTTGATTTCAACCTTAACTATTTCGTGATTCTTTGATTTTTTTTTCTCACTTCTGTTGTCTGTAATTGGCAATAAAAAGCATAATCTAACATCTCATTTTGCAGCAGAGCGTACAGGGGTAGAAAAGGTCAGTTCTGGAAGAGAGGAGAGGAAATGGTTTCCAGGTTATTTCTGTTAAACAGGGAGACTTGGGAGTCTGTAAAATTGTCTTCTCAGGCAGAACACAGCCAGTGAACAGGAGATCAGATGCAGGTACATCAAGGGCATTTTCCCTGCTGCTCTGATGTGCCCACAGAGCAACTAGTTTGTTCTGTGCAATATAGCACTGTGTGTGTGTGCAGAGTATTAAACCTTCCATCAGACAGATACCTCACATGCATTAAGGGGAGTGATGTATGACAAATGAAGTATAACAAAGAAAGTACCAGCAGTGGGGAATACTGCCCAATGAATAGCTGCTGTGGCTGGGCTGTACAACAGTAAAGACTGTGATTGTGCAATGTGATTCTTCATTGATTACCAGTGTGCTAGTTGTGCTCTGTCTCTTAACAGTCCTGTAAATGTACTACAGTTAGAAGAGCAGAACGGCATGTTTTGAGCCATCTTCTATTAGGCTCTTACATTTGCATATGTTTATAACAATGGTTTGTGGTGTATAGAGGCGAGTCACTTAACAGGAAGAGCATCCAGGTATAGGGTGTGCTGGGCGCTGTGATCTGCCACACTGCCCTTCTGAAGTGTACTAGACAGGAACAAGAACACCAAGCTTATGATATTTGTTCACTGCAACCTGGAGGTTTATTCTTACTGCAGTGTTTGTAAGATCAAGAAATGCAACCCTCTGGCATTTTAAGATCCAGGTCTTGATAATGCTCCACAGTTATGATTTGCAAACATTGCATTTATTAATCTGAAGTAAAGGGCAGTGGATTAAGCTTTGATAGGTGCAGGTAATTTTTTTGAAGTGTTTGTTTCTGCTGAGATGTTTTGGCATATTATATATTTTTTCTTCCTATTGCTCACATTAACAATAGCACATTGAGATGTGTAGAGTGAGTGGATATCAATTCTGTTTTGCTTTGTCTGATCCTAGTTGTATGATTGTGTTAATTGAATTTGACTGTCTCAGCCGTGAGTTCAGGTTAGGATAATAACCAAGCTCTTTGCTTAGGTCACAGATGAATACTTGCACTTACAGTATATTTGCCATGCATCTGTTTCCATCAGTGTTGTGTATAATGAGAGGCTTCTATGTCCCTGTAAAGCATGACTGATGATGACATCAAAGTGGCCTAATTACCAAGAGTGTTTTATATTACAGGCTTGGCTGAATTATTTCAATTTTTACAGATGCTTGCAGTTTAGAGCTTTGATTAAGTGACTAATTAGAAGCACCAGTAACAGTGCCCCTGAAAGAGTTTTGAACTGGAATGTTGCCTTGATGATACACAGACACAAATACACTCATAAGGTTCATTTTCCTTGTGGCGTGCTTCTCCAAGTAGTGTTGCTGAGTTCCCAGACTTTGGTAGAGTTTCATACAGTTGAAGTTGAGGCCAGAACTGTGTAATATGATCAGCCAGTCTGGCCTCTTGAATACCATGGGTCACAGAATGTCTCAAGACATTTTATTTAAACAATACCTACTTTTCAGAAAAAGTTGCTGGTCTTCTGTGAACATTGACAGCTACAAACAGCCTACCACAACTCTTCCTGAACTGTTCTAATAATGGGTAAAATTTTGCACCTCTCTTCTCATCTGAACTAGCTGAAGGCCAGTTACCAGCCTGCTACTGTGCTACATTCCAGCATGAGAATGATGAGTCTAGCATCAATGCTGTGTTTGTTCATTTTAATCTGCATGCTTAGGGTTGATATCATTTAGGCATCTAAAAATAAAGCTGTTAACCTAAGATAGGAATTTGGCCTCCATCGAAGAAGAAAGATGGGCACTGCTTGAAAGTGGTTCATTGCACTGGTCTGAGGGTGGCACAACTGTGGAAAGGAACATCCGTCTCTAGAGACTTCACAGGGAACCTCAGTTTTGACATCTACTTCCTAGGACTAATTAAGCCATTTGGTCACCATGGTGGTTTCACTGCCCTCTCACACTCCCTCAAAAGAACAGGAGGAGAAAACATGATGAAAAAGGCTCATGGGTTGAGATAGGGACAGGGAGATCACTCACCAGTTACTGTCACAGACAAAATAAAACTCAGCATAATGGAATTAATGTAATTTATTTCCTGTTGATAACAAACTAGAGCAGTGAGAAATAAAAACACCTCCCCCCATCCACCCTCTTCCACCTCCTCTTGCCCCAAGCAGCCCAGGGAACAGGGAATGGGGGCTGTGGTCAGTCCCTAACGCTTCATCTCTGCTGCTCCTTCGTGGTCCCTCTCTGCCCCTGCTCTCCATGGGGTCCCTCCCATGGATGCCGTCCTTCCTGAACTGAGCCTGCAGGGGCTGCTCACAGGCAGCAGCTCTTCAAGCACTGCTCCCACACGGCTCCATACCATGGGGTCCATCCCCCAGGAGCAAACTGCTCCAGCACGGGTCCCCCATGGGTGGGTGGCAGCTCCCCCCAAACCCCCTGCTCCTGCGGGGGCTCCTCTCTACAGGCTGCAGCATGGAGATCTGCTCCACATGGGACCCATGGGTTGCAGGGGGACAGCCTGCTCCACCAGGGGCTCCTCCACAGGCCACAGGGGAACTGTTGGTGTGGTGCCTGGAGCACCTCCTGCCCTCCTGCTGCACTCACCTTGGGCTCTGCAGGGCTGCTTCTCTCACATTTTTCTCACTGCTTTCTCCCAGCTGCTGTTGCACAGCCTTTTTATTATAATTTTTATTTTTATTTTTTCCCCTTCCTTAAATCTGCTCTCCCAGAGGCCCACCCAGTGACACTCCCTGGCTCAGCTCTGGCCAGCAGCAGGTCTCTTTTGGATCCGTCTGGAGCTGGCTCTGATCTGACATGGGGCAACTGCTAGGCTCTCTCTCAGCCCCCCTGCTACAAAAACCTTGATTTATAAGCTTTATACAGTCACAAAAGTACACTTGAACATCACTTCAGCTGATTATCCTCTTTGACCCTGTAGTCTTTTTCAGAGATGTAGCTTTTCAGGTTTCTTCTGTATTGTCTAGGCTGTTTTCCTATTGTCTTAGCATAGCTTTCATTCTGTTTTCACATGTGTATTATCACACTTAGTCATGTTTAAACATAAGTTATTTCATTGCACCTAGGTAGTATGAGTGACTCTCCTTTTTAACATTTTTCCAACCTTCATCTGCAGTTTAAATCCACGATTATTTTATGTTTTTCCCAGGCAGGAGTGAAAAATGTTAATTAGCGTAGGACCAAGAATTGATTCCTGTGAGACCCCATTAGGACTGCTGTGGTGTTAATTTGCAGGTGATTTGCTGGCTCAGTGACATTTATGATAAATGCAGAAGAGTGGATGTTTGCTCATGACGGCTAGTTAAAAATGCATCCCAGTGATCAAATATTTATAATGAGCTGAAGACTTCATTTTAGAATGAAATTTCCTCATTCCTGGCAAAGGGAACCTTTAAATAAGAATCTTACAGCACATCTACATGCAGATTTTATGTCAGCCTATGATCTACAGCCCCTTCCCTTTCTGGGAATGAGCATCTTTAAAAATCTAAGCAAGTCACTGGTCCCCTGCTCTAGCCAATGCTGCAGTAATCTATTTCTCTCATCTCCATCTTTGTCTGGTAGAAATACTGGGAAAAGCACTGGGTGCAGGCTTGTGAGTGTAATATACCAGACAGAGAGCATAAGATACGAGATAGAGTGAGAAAAGTGGGTGAGAGGATGTCCAAACTGCAAAAAAGTCTTCCCTCCATTTTAAACTCTAGACTCCTTGGTTCATTTTTGTGATGTGTGTTCTTGACATGAGTTGCTCAACAAAACATAGATTTAATTTGTGGCAGTGATACACTGGCATAACTTCAGAGCACTGCAGTCCGGTCCTCAGTTTTCAATCATCTAAATTCCTAAACACCTTTAAAACTTCCCCTCATGTCATATTATATATAGAAAATATTTCTCAGCCAATTTGCAGAATGTACTATAAAACTTCCCCAAGGAAATAAAGACAAAAAAGAGATGAAGAGAAAAAGAAGACCCCTCTTTCTAGTGAGAAGATAGAGTGGTGATTGCTGACATGTGAGAAATGGATTTCTTTCCTCTGTTAACAGAAAATCTCCTTCTCACTGTGAAGACCTCTAGACCAAGTGTAGATTTCAGAATTTTTCCTAACTGAATCCATCTCAAATTTTTGCATCCTCTCTACTGTAATTTTTTTTTTTTTTTTTTTTTTTTTTTTTTTGGTGAGTTGTTCCTGTGACCAGAAGTGCTGTCTCTGGTGCACAGACTTGTAGGGAGAGCTGCAAAGCTCCTTTCTCTGTTGTGTGCCTGGAAACCTAAATGAGTTCGTATACATGTGCATGTTGTTGATGCCACCATTCCTTGTGAATCCAGCTGAGTGACTTTAAGAGCTGACTGTGCATGCTCTTCAGTATAAAATGAACTTGAAACCACTGTACACCTGTGGTCAGCCCCCAGCTATGCAGAGCTAGCTTCTGTATACATCTCTACTGAGCAGTGTATGTAAAACTTTATTTTGATTTGGTAAAATCTGAGATGTATTTTACTGATAACTTCCACGTCCATGTCTGTGATTTATGATTATTGCTGTTGTTGTATGGTGGTTTTTTGAGCTGTGTTGGTATACTGTCTGTCATACTGGCAGTCCCAGATAACAGCTGGGGTGCATTGTACTGGGCACTGTGCAAACCCTGACAAAAAGACTGACTCTTTTCTCTCAGAAAACATAAATAATGAAGCTGACAAATAAACAGCAATTTAGACAAGCACTAGTAAACAGATTTAACTAGCATCACTCTGCAACAAAATACCTTATTCCAGCGTTTTCACTTCAGAGGATTCATGTTCTGAGATTTACTCTTGCATTTCAGGATTAGGGAGCTGAGTGTTAGCTGACGCTGATTTCTGCATCCATAATGAAGCCTAGTTGGATAGTGCTGGGGAACTAAGCATGTCTAGCTCATTCATCATTTAAAAGGTTCAAATGGCAGGAGGCATCTTCCTCTTCAGGAATTTTCTTTCACTCTTTTCAGATATACTGGTAGATGAGGGAGTGTACGATCACAGAAAAATGAAGTATCAGAATCAGTTGGCTATTTGACCTGGTCATATGGAGAGCTTTGAAAAGGCAGCTTTCATCTTCTACTGCTCAGGATTTTTTTCAAATAGGAAAACAGAGGAAGCAGGTGTCATGGAAGCAAATGTGCTGCTTTGTTTTATTCATTGCAAAGAATGTTTTTATCTGGTTGCATCACAGAGTTATCATTATTATAGGAAGAAGTTTTAGTATAATTGTATTATAATATAATTACATTATAGGAAGAAGTTCTTTATTATGAGTGTGGTGAGGCCCTGGCACAGGTTGCCCAGAGAAGCTGTGGATGCCCCATCCCTAGAGGTGTTCAAGGCCAGGCTGGATGGGGCTTTGGGCAACCTGGTCTGGTGGGAGGTATCCCTGCCCATGGCAGCAGGGTTGTAATTAGATGGTCTTTAAGGTCGCTTCCAATCCAAACCATTCTATTATTCTATGATTATTTACTGTAGTAATGTGTTTTTCATACAAAATGTAAAGGATTTCTCTAGGTAAAATTCAAGCGTGTGTCTTTTTCCCTCTTTATATTTTTTCTTTTTTCTTTTAATTTACAAACGAATAATGGCAAATGATCTGAAAATGATAACTGAAGTAATTCATAAATGAAAATGAAATAATTCAAACATTGCAGAATAGCTGTTCTCTTCTAAAATATGAAGATATTCAAAAAATTACATAATATATATTTTTCTCTCATTGATCTCATTTCATATTGTTCTTCAGCAGTGTTTTCAAATACACCAGTTTTAATATGAAGAGAACATTTTTAGAGCTATTAGGGGTATGCTTAGAACCACAGCTCGGTGTTTGGTTCATGGAGTTGGGTGCTGTGCTTCTTTGCATTTCCCATATCCTCTGCATTTTCTTTCTTGCCTTAATTTTGCAGGCAAGTAATACTGAAATACTTGGGGCTGCTGCCCGTGAAACAGTGTGGAAGGAGTAGAGGGTGTGTGTGATTCTACATACTGGTACCAATGACAGACAAAGCCAGTGTCTTGAGTTTGTTACTGGTAAACAGCCACAGATTGGCTGGCATTTTAAGGAGTCCGTATGTGAAAAAGGTTGATAGAGTTGCAGAATAAAGGAGACGTTTTAAAAAACAAAGATTGCTTTCAGGAGACAGCGTATTTTCAGTTTGACAGCATGGAGAGTGTCCAGTTATTTTTTACTACATAATCTGATATGTTGAATTAGACTCAGTGGCAGTAAACTGAAAAATCTGTCTTGTGTCTGCTTTGATCCAGATCCATGAGCTAACCGACCATACTTGCCTGAAGGGAAAGTACAGTGAGAGTCTTAGGGCAAATTTCCATTTCCCTGATCACGGTCACTCAGTACCAGCGGCAAGTTTGTGCTGCCCCAAAGTTGTTCAATATTCAGTGACTTTTCATAGAATCACATAATGATTTGGGTTGGAAGGGACCTTAAAGACCATCCAGTTCCAACCCCCTGCCATGGGCAGGGACACCTCCCACCAGATGAGGCAGATCAAAGGCTGTAAAGATGTTGCTTCATGACTATAAAGACGGTGTTAGGTTTGCTCTGATTTTTGAAAGCTTTGTTGATCTGTCACAGCAGTTAGGAGGCAGCTAACTGTGAGTGTGTACAGTGCAACTGTGTGGGAATGAGAAAGGCCAGTTGCAGCTGTGGAGGTTCAGACGCTGTACATCCTTTGCCTTGTCCTGCTCTGTGAGGAGGGATAAGGGCTGGCTGGGGAGCCCTGTGCACCCATATAACCCTTTATGTGTTGGGAATTCCTCCTGTGGTTGATTTTTGATTTTTTATATATTGATTTTTTATATATTATATATATATTATATATATATATATAAATATATATATATTTATATATATATTTTTATATATTGATCATTTACCCTCGGATCAGGCTTGAAATAATCAACCTAAGTGTCTTGAAATCTTGTATGTTTTATTCAGGGCTTCTTTATAAATTGCAGGGAGATTTACTGTAGTCTAGAGTCAGGCAGTGATAACTGAGTTCATTTTACAGCTTTGCTACTTGGAGTGTGATGCTGTTATTTCATTGCATTGTATTTTTATAGAGTAGATTTCAGGTCTTTTTGTATCCGTGAAGCACTCAGCATCGCAGGTGGTTAGGATTGCACATTTGGATTGCAGCTTAAGGCTGGCAAGAGAAGGATTTTGCCATCTGGTCTTGAGAAGTGCTTAGCATCTCCAGCAAGACATTGGAATAACTCCAGTGAGGGGTCACTGGAGAACTGGTGCTGCTGAACATCACAACAGAATTGCCCATTGCATGTGATCCGGTGTGCATATAATGCAGACATTGTCTGTGGGCTTATCTAGGCTGTGGCAATTCCTCAGCGTTGCCAGGACACTGATGCAGCCTTATGTGTGCTCACAACAGCGAATGCTGGGATAGTCAGCTCAAACCTGGGTGTACTTCCTTCCTCCAGAGGTAAGCAGAGCTTGTACAATACAGGCATATATGCCCTACTTGCAGCTCTTATTATCCCTAGCACTGTTGAAATATTTCAATACTACTTGAGCAGTTTAGCAAACTCCCCATTGTAGATATCACAGTATGATAGGCATTTTTTGTTTATTCGTTTCTCCTGCAGATGGGTAGCTTGGTTCGAGGTTATTAAAACAATAAAGCTGTCTGGCTAGCATACTGATCAGATAGTACAAAGGCAGTCTTGTGTTTGTTACTTTTATTTTTCTATTTTTAAAATTCATCATCATTAAATAGACTGAACTGAATGTAATTTTAAAAAAATGGAAGAAAAATTTTCTGAGCCCTGAAATTACCCTTTGCAACAAATTCTCAAAACCAGTTCTAAAATTTGAGTTTTGTTTTGTTTTGTTTTGTTTTGTTTTGTTTTTCTTTAGTTGAGAAACAGTAGAGGTGACCTCTAAGGGTAATTACAATATGCTTTGCGGTACACTGTGACATGGGAAAAGGCTCAGCAAGTGGAGAGTTATATTAAAAGAGGATCAAACACAAAGCTTTTTGAACAAACAACTTTTGAACTCTGAATAAATCTCTCAATATTGATTATTTATAGCAGGATATACTGCTTGATATGTGGCATTCTTCATTCAGTATGGGTATTGCCTCAGTGTCCTAACATGATGTTTATGGGGCACTGTGATTTTGAAGATGCCATCTGTCAGCTGCGGTGTGTAAATGAGATCTTAACCTCTGGTGAACAGAAATTGTGTCCTGGTGTTTTTCACAAGAAAAGAGATTATATAAATTCCTGCTGGGTCTAACCTACTTACCCAAATCATCCGGCCCATTGAATTGTGTATGTTCTTCATTGCTTTCTGCTATGAAATTATGTTAATACACACCATAATTTCATTGGTGAATATTATAAGCTTTGTGCATGGTTTGTTGTAATTCAAGTAGAGCAGAGTAGAAAGTCATGCCTAGTCATTAAATAGCCACAACTATTGTTGTAGTTAAAATGGAACTATCCTGACAATATCAAAAGGGACTTTAACATAAAAAAAATTAACAAAATAACAAAACAAAACAAAACAAACAAACAAACAAAAAACATAAAAGAGAGAAAGGAGAAACACAAGTTTTTAGTTTTATGTCAAGTCCATAAAAATACTTTCGGCCTCTAGGATTATTTTTTTTTTTTGGTCATCTGAAACTTTTGAAACTTTTTCATATATCTCATATCTTCCAAAAAGTTGTAGGGTACACAAGAAGATGTAGTTCAGCATTTCAGAACCTCATTATGTGTGGAGAGATGCTGAGCTTGGCAAGAAGGAATTTATGTAATCAAGGAGAAATATAGCTTAACTATCCCTTAGTTACTTTATCAGTGGGTGGCATTGGCAAGAATCTGGTGCAAGCCAAAGTTTGCAGTGATAACTCTTCTGGAAAGGGGCTTTTTATAGTGGTATAACTAATGGCAATGAACAGGAGGAAGATGTATCTCTGAAAGTTTAACTCTTTATAGATATGCAATTCAGAAAGAAAAACAACAAAAAGCCTTCCACATGCACATATCAGTTCTGTAATAGGATAACTACTGGGTGACCCTGGAGAAGAATCATTTGTAGACTCAATCCCTAAGTAGTTAGCTTTATTTTTAAAGGAAGGGGTGAATTAATTTAACTATTCTTGTGTCTTTTCTAGATTCTTCTAGAATCCTGTGATTAGTATCTCAGCTAGATACCTATGCATCATCTTTGGCTTTATTGTCTTATCTGCTGAGAGCACTGAGCATTCCTTCAAGAGACTAAAAAATTTTGATTCTGATTCTTAGTGAATCCATCTGTGAATTTTAGTTCTTCTAAATCTGATCTTATTTTAATTCTTGCATAACTCTATAGGGATTTTGAGCAAAAAGCCTTATAAGAAACTACCTCTTAAGGTTGCTTAGATTTACATTTGAGTCACTTCTATGGCATTGACTTTTCCTTTGGAGTGAGCAGTCCATGGAGCTTAACATTCATTAGGAAGGTGATCTGTAGAAGAAGGAGAAAAATTGGTACTAGCAGGCGAATACAGCAAAGGATTGTAATGTACAGCATACTTGCCCATTGTACTCTGCTCCTTGAGGATTATGAACAGATTTGAATTCCCACCATATAGAACTGGATGGCTTTTAGACACAGCTGCTTTCTCCCTGGCTGCCGCAGGGAAATGCATGTTTCTCGATTCCCAGTGGCACAAAGGGTCCTTTTACCAGAGAATAATCTCGGAGGGAGTTGGTGACAGTTGTATTCCTGTCCTGCTGCAGGGCCTACATTTTACCTGGGGAGCATAAAAACTGGGAACAGCTGCAAGTGGGATGTTATGTATTAACATATTTTCTCAGGCACTTTCCTCTCTCCTGCTGTTTTCTTGATGATCTGTATTGAGTGTTGACAGTGGGATGGTTGCAGTTGTTTTCCACTGCTACCGCTTGCCTGCTAATGAACTTTTTATTGTTAGCAATTATGAGATTTTTTCCAGTAGGTTTTGAACCCAGTGCATCCTGCTATAAAAGCAGGAATTTCTTTCCTGTTCACTTTGGCTACATAGCACAGGTGAAGATACCATAGGAACATGTTCATATGGTGGTACACAGATGTGTTTGTGTGGTGCTGGTCACAAGCTAATTCACTTTGTGTAAGACTTTGTAGTCTGAGCAGCTTTAAGTCACATTTATTGAATACATTCAGAGAACAGAACGACCCCAGTGACCAGATCTATGTGTTTGTCTGCACAGAGTTTGTCTACAGTGTATGCCTGTGAGATGAGTGATGGTAGTCCACTGCAAGCTTGAAGCCTGTGGGTGGGACACAGAGAAAGATGTGCTTGTAGATACATGCCCAGGTCAGCTGGTGGGATGTCACTGACATTGATTATGTGGTTTGGCTGTGTGGTTTGCATCGTGTCAAGGATTAAAAGAAATTACTGCTTTTATGTTTGCATTTGTCTCACTGTTTAAAAAGAATGACTAAATTATATACATCTTCAGTGAAATATTCAGTGCCTCTCATTGTGTTGTTGCAGCAATCACTGAAAAGAAGAGGGAGCAAAGACCTACAAAAATCAGAAAAAAAGTCACAGCAGACACCAACAGAGGTATGTTAAAATATCAGTACTCTGGATCCTCATGTTTAGGCTTCAGGGACACTCTAGAAATGATGTATATGATGTATAAACACTTCAGCTGCTTGCTTTCTCTGGTGTTTTCTTTATATGTATATATGCTGCCAAATGGCGAACTTTTACCCCATACCTACAGTCATCTTGCATGGTGTCAGGGACCACCTAAATGAACCACTGGTGCTGCAACAGAACCCACCAGCTTACATGTGCTCTGTATACTTTAGGCAAAATAAGTAAACAGACCACCATTGGAACAAGATTATAGACTCTTTGTACACAAAGTTCAGGATTTTTGAGTGGTGTAAAGTCTGTTGCAGCATTGCAAGTCTCGAAAATACAAGGTGCCCCCAATTGTATTTTCTGGAGACTGTGCAGATTTTCATTGCAAGTAAAATAGGCTTTCTCCCTCTTTTAAATTTAAATATTTATTTCTCCTTCTTTTGCCAAATCAATGAAAAACAATGATCATGGGAAATCCTTTGTTTATAAAACCATGTACCTGTGATTGGTGATCTTGTAATTTAAGACCATCCACTGGAGGTCTCCTCTTTTACATCAAATTTCTTCAAATATTTTTTTTCCTTTTTTTTTTTTCCTAAGGAGGACAATGAAGACCTGAAATGCCAGCTACAGTTTGTCAAAGAAGAAGCAGCTTTGATGAGGAAGAAAATGGCCAAGATTGATAAGGAGAAGGACAGATTTGAACATGAGCTGCAAAAATACAGATCATTTTATGGGGATTTGGACAGTCCCTTGCCAAAAGGTGAAGCAGGTGGGCCACCTACCACAAGAGAAGCTGAACTTAAGCTTCGATTGAGACTTGTGGAAGAGGAAGCTAACATTCTTGGGAGGAAAATAGTGGAGCTAGAAGTAGAAAATAGAGGACTGAAAGCAGAGCTTGATGATTTAAGAGGAGACGATTTCTCAGGGACCTCTAATCCGCTCCTGGGAGAACAGAGTGAATCTCTGTCAGAATTGCGACAGCATTTGCAGCTAGTAGAAGATGAAACAGAATTGCTGAGGAGAAATTTAGCTGATGTGGAAGAACAAAACAAGCGCATAACCGCTGAGTTGAACAAATACAAGTACAAGTCTGGGGCCCATGAGAGCTCCAGGCACCATGATAATGCCAAGACAGAAGCACTGCAGGAGGAGCTAAAAGCTGCACGAATGCAGATCAATGAGCTGAGTGGCAAAGTCATGCAACTCCAGTATGAGAACAGAGTTCTCATGTCCAACATGCAGCGCTATGATTTAGCCTCTCATCTTGGCATCCGTGGCAGCCCCAGAGACAGTGATGCAGAAAGTGATGCAGGAAAAAAGGAGAGCGATGATGATTCCCGCCCCCCTCACCGCAAAAGGGAAGGGCCCATTGGTGGGGAAAGTGACTCTGAAGAGGTACGAAACATCCGATGCCTGACACCCACGAGGTCTTTTTATCCAACACCATCTGGATGGCAGAAAAGCTTCACTGATAGGCAGCAGATGAAGGACATTCGCTGTGAAGCTGAGCGACTGGGCAAGACAATAGATCGCTTAATTTCTGACACAAGCACCATCATAACAGAGGCAAGAATTTATGTAGCTAATGGGGACCTGTTTGGACTGATGGATGAGGAAGACGATGGCAGCAGAATACGTGAGCATGAGCTTCTCTACCGGATCAATGCGCAGATGAAGGCGTTCAGGAAAGAGCTCCAGACTTTCATCGACAGACTTGAAGTTCCAAAGTCTTCAGATGATCGAAGTGCAGACGAACCTTTGTCAGTGAGTCAGGTAGACTTTTACTTATTACGGCCTACAGGTAAAAAGGCTTGGCCAAATGAATTAAGCCTAAAATTTGACGTATGGCATATTAAAATTCTTACACTAAACTGTGGACAAAAGTCTCTATTTCTTATATTACTTAAAATCCTCATTTGGCCATATGAAACCTTGTTCTACCAAGGGGCCTACTCATGAACAGTGAATAAATCATGTCTGCATGAATTTAAAAGAATTATACTCTAGGTATAATAGAGAATATATTGTACTGTAGGAGGTGAAAGATTTTACTCCTTCTTCTGGCTTTGCAGATGCATTTGCCAGAGTTGTGCCTTCTAAAGCAGTGTATGATAGCATTTTTGGCACATAAATGAGCATGGTTATTTTCTTGGTGGTTGGGTCCCTGTTAAATTAATAAAAACAAAATGTATTAATTTTAAACAGGAGGAAGCATACAGTTTCCAAAATTATAAAGACTATGACAAACCACGGAGAAAAATAAACCATGAAAAATTATAAAGTCACAGAGCCGCACAGTAGCATGTAAATATTGGAATTGCTGTAACTCGTTGTATCTTTTGTTGAAAGGCTGTGGGTCACTGCTTACATGAAACAGTGACTAGCGTCTTTTCTGCAGTTCTTTTTTATTCTTCTCTCATCCTCTAAGGAAAGAGCCAACGAGCATCCTGCATGTGATGTGCAGAGTTGTTCCAAAGAGGTTTTGGGGAGCAAATTCCTTGCTGACTCAAGATCTTCTGCCATGAAAAATGAAAATTACCTACCCTTATCTTATATTGCAATCCTATAGTTGGCAAATGCTGTTATTGCTCACGGTATTATCCAGATGTTTTAGTAAGTCTCTTGCTATGTTAATTTACTTGTGTTGTCCTGCTAGTTTACAGTCAAAGTAGTTACCAGGTGAAGCTGAAAGCTATTATTTCTTATCCCTATGCTGACTAATTAGTCTTTTGTTTCCTTGTATCAGAAAGTCACAGACGCAGTGAGTTTGAAGCTAATCATTTACTATACATGTACTGCATGAAATCAAACAGAAAAGACATTTGGCATGCTCACTTTCTGATCTAGCAATACCTCTGAGCTTGTAGAGCTCCCATTAACTTAGAGGCAGAGCACTGCATGGGTTCATACAAATTTAAAGCAATCTAATTGGTATTTTCTCTGAACAAATAACAGTAATAATTAAATTTGGCATTTCAACGTTAGACCATGCAGAACTCCTACTGATGTCAATGGGAGATGGGCACTTGGTCCCTCCACAAGCATAGTCTGATTCACTATTTATTTTGTTAAAACTTTGGACTTGCTATTCCATTAATTGACTGTTCTCTTTGTCTTTGTATTTACTTTCCCAGATGTTCCAGCCTATCATTTTACTTATTCTCATCCTTGTATTATTTTCATCCCTTTCATACACAACAATATTTAAACTTGTCTTCCTTTTTACACTGTTTTTTGTACTGTAAGCCATTCATCATTTACTGTTCATTGTAGTATTATTTTCAGTTTGTTTATTTTGTCCACCCTCCAAGATAAGACGTGCAAGAGACATAGTTTCTGTAATAGCCACTGCTGTAAAAACACTGAAGACTACTTGTTTGCCAAACCTAAACCAAACCCCCAAAAAACTGAAAAAAGCACCCTGAAAATCACCCAGTTGAATAGAAAGACTGCTCATCACAGTGTTCCAGGTAAGCAAACATAAAAGAATATTTTTCACTTTGCCTACTTTTTCTCATTTTTGAATGAAATATTCTTGAGTGTCTGGAACCAATTTAATATTCATTAATTTGTACCAAATCAGAAGCAAAATAGAAATATGCAGAGTGGGTGTGAAGAGTCTGTTCCTTTTGTCTTCCCACTCTCAGAAAAAGAATTTGTATTCTAGCCACCTATGAATAGTGAAACCACTTTTGATGTGTGTTCTGAAATTGTATTTCACAGTCTGTATATATTTTGCCTGGTTTTGATGATAATACTTTTCAGCACCGTATTAAGTGTATTAGACACCATGGAGGGACAAAATGAGAATGGAGATTGGACACTCTGATGTGGAAATGTGACAAGGAGCTGGAACCCTGAGAATGAGATACAAAAGGAGGAGGTATCAGAGCAGGCAAGGATTCTTCTGAGAGATGTAGGCTGGCTGCATTCTCTGCTCTAGAAAGGTGGTCACAATACAGTCTGAACTAAAGACGGTGAAGTCACCTTCTCTGATGCCAATTATCTTTTCCTAGCAACCTACTGCATTAGATAACATTTTCTTGTGTGCTCTGTAGCTACTAGGGCCCTGGGTTCTCTCCCTCCAGTTTGGGCATGAAGGAACATTGTAACTCTTGGCCTGCTGAGTGACCCTTGTTTAACCACGTGGATGGTGGTGAGCAATCATAGATCAGGGAGGCCTGTGTGCATCATCAGCCACTGAATATTTCTGTCTTGCCTACAAGAGGCTGCACAGAGAGCAGAGGCCACACATGATCTTCCTATAACACTGAACATAGGCAGTTACTACAAACACAAGATCTTCCACTGTGAAAACCTCATTTGAAGTGCCCCAATGGAGCTCAGTTTTATCTATTTTTTTCAACCTGTGTTGAAACCAGAGTCACACAATTTTGAATTCTCCAAAATTGATCATTTACAAGTGAGTGTATTAATGAAAGTCTCGTGCAGATGCCATGATAAAGGATCTAGTGAATAAAGCAGCTGCTTTTACAGCTGACAATAAGGACTTCCTTTCCATGCCAGCACTCTGTTCACTTAATGTGTTCCTGTGTGAGAAGAGTTCACCTCCATGCCTCTCTCCAACTAATCAGAATCCTGCCAAGGGCTGTATCCCACTACCTGAAATAGCAGAGACAATGTCTTTAGAGAAACCCCTTATAGGTAAGCTGAGGTTGGACAACAGAATTTATTTTAGAAGAACAAAAAAGATAGTAAACTTACTACTTTCAGTATTAAACAAAACTCTTAGTGTTCTCCGTATTTGTCTAGCTCTACGTATTTGTCTAGCGCTACTGTGTACTCTATGCATGTGTAGTAACACTGATCAGTTAAATCACTTAATCTTAATATAATACAAATACTTACTCCTATCAGGGGATATTGTTGTTTGTATTTATTTTGTAGTTATCAAGATATGGGTAAAAGAAATGATAGTCAACATATAAGTAGAGATTAATTGATCTGGTGTCCTGTTTAAAGAGAAAGTCAGGCCCAGGAGAGTTTGAAACTTTGAAGAGTTTCTAAGATGCTCAGTTGCCTAAAAGTTAAGTTACATATATTAGAAACTATTACCAGATATGGTCAGTCACAACTTACCTTCACAGTGAATTTCTGTAACCTTAAAGATAGTTCTCAAATCACTGAGCCTTTTTGCTGCTTTTGTCACAGTCAGATTTTGCAGCAACTGTTTGAAAAATTCTGTGTTGTTTTTTTTTGTTGTTGTTTTTTTTGTTTGTTTGTTTTTTTCCTCATGGCTTTGCCATTTGGATATTAAAATATAATAGTTCTAGGCTTCAACTTGTCATATTAAATCTTAGAGCAAGACTGACTTTTTGAGTTTCTTTTTGTTTTACTGTTGCCCTTGAGAGAAGAATAGATTTATTTTTTTCTTAAATGTTAGAGGCTCAGTTCCATAAAGGATGACAAATCATGCTTAAACCTGATCTGAAGTTCTGGGCTTTCAGGTTTTAACCTACACTTGTTTATGCCTTTCTCAGCCTTATATGTAGTCAAGATGATTAGAGAGATCTTGCTTTACACTGAGTGGATTGGTAAGGATACTACTGTAAAGTAGTAGGAAAGGTTAATACACTGAATTTATACATTGGATATGTCTTGGAAATAACTTGGAAAAGATTTGTGTCTTTCTTGGAAATCAGAAAAGTAACCATGAATCTATTGAGTCAAGAGGCCAAGAAGTCCTCTGCATAGAACTGGCAATTATATCTCCACTGATTAGTCATGGTGATTTTTGTTTCATGTAGTTTTAGATTTCCTTTATGTGAGTTGAACTCCTCATCCTAATTATGTCAAGCATCAAGAAAGCCAGTCAATGTTGAGACTTCTGGGGGCATTTAGGGAGCTGTTGTACAGGCTACAATCTGAAATTAAAGGATCCTGAAGCATCCAAAATCATTTTAGAAGGTCCCCACAGTCTTTGAATCTGTGATGAGCAAGAACAGTGAGGACCTCCGCAAACCTCAGTGCAGAGAAGGAACTACAGAGAAGGAGCTGGGGTTATTTAGCCTAGAGAAAAGGAGGCTCAAGGAGACCTTATCCTGCTCTACAACTACCTCAGACAAGGTTGTAGTGGGGTGGACATTAGTCTCTCTTCCCAAGCAGCAAGTGATAGGACAAGAGGAAATGGCCTTAAGTTGTGCTAGGGGAGGTTTAGGTTGGATATTAGGAAAAAAAAAGTCCACTGGAAGGGTTGTGGAACAGGCAGCCCAGGGAAGTGGTTGTGTCACTATCCCTGGAGATTTTCAAAAGACATGTAAGATGTGTTGCTTAGGGACATGGTTTAATGGTAAACTTGTCAGTGCTAGGTTAACAGTTAGACTTGGTGATCTTGGAGGTCTTTTCCAACCCAAATAATTCTATAATTCTATGAAATAAAAGGCATCCTTCATGTGCTGCATTCAGCTTGAAGGGAGTGATCAGAGCTGCTTAACTTTCACACTGGGTATTGCAGAGAAATTCACAGACCTCCATTTTTCACTATTTCAGAAGCCTCTGAGAAAGCTGATAAAATGAGTACAGACCCATAGCCAGAAGATAACATCTAGCCAATAAAATAAGAGTTCTGTATTTTGCTAAATGGAAATAGCTTGGTCTCACAAAGAAATGTGACAGTTATACTTGCCAAGAAAGGCTGCAGATTTTCTCCTCTCAGTTATTGGCCTGGTGGGCAAAGTTCACCTCAGAGGTGAGCAGATAAATGCAGTTGAACACGTTTGCATCCTCTAGCAGGAGTGCGTGGGAGTCAGACAGAGAAGAGCCAGACAGCACACTGCTGATTCATTAACTTGTCTGCCGCACAGCATCTCATTCTGAAGAGCAGTAATAAGAAGAATATAAGATTTCGCTTTTATGTGGCAACAAGCCAGATATGCCACATTACCTATCAGTTCAAATCTGTTATACCTATAGAGATTCACAAATCCCCTTCTGTAAGCAAAGTGCTTCTTAGAACATGCTGCAATAGCAGAACATGGTGGGTATCGCAGACTAAAGAAATGTTTATTGTTGCTCTCTAAAACCCATGATGAGAGAAGGTTAAATTAACCCAAATTTATATGTTTCTTCAAGTGAAAGGAAGGTGCTTCCACAATAAAAGGCATAGATTCTCCATAAGTAGGATTAATATTTTGAAGTCTTCTTTTATAGCATAAAACTCAGATGTTAAGGAAGTGAACATGCATCATAAAGCTAACCAACCTTTTTATGAAGTATGTTTCCTCTCACAGATCACCACTGCAGTTACCCTGTGCAAGTTATCCCAAGTCGTTTTATCAGCTGATGAAATGCAGTTCCTCTGAAGCACAATGTAGGAGTTGCACAAGTATGCAGTCCTACAAAACTGTGAGATACAATATCTACTGCTGCTAATAGGGCTATTAAAACAAATTTGGTAATGCATTATGCTAGGGTGTAAATGTTGGAAATCTGATTTAAAAGTGCACGAAGAAGCTGTACAACATTTTACTGAAGGGGATGAAATTAAGCAACATGTTTTAAATGGGCACTGGAGTTTTATTCTGTGGATAGAACTAATGCAAAGCTGAATTTCGGCTGGATGCTGGGATTAATATTCTATTCTTGCAAAACACTTAACTAAATTTCAGCCTCAGGATTGCCTTATTTCTGCATTTCTCTGAAATATTAAATTTCTGTATCCTGCATTCCCAGGGAATTCATTCCACATTCTTTCAGAAAGAAGAGATCTTGCATATGTAGATCTAATTCTGATATTTTAACATTTGTATAAATTGGAAGTAAATCAGATGACTTTCTGTGTCACTTAGAATATAGATGCATTTTTTACTTCACTGCAAACAGCAAAATACAATTAATTTTCTTTCCTATTGAGAGTCAGCTCTGGATACCCTGAGAAAATACCTCTATAAATATTTTCTTTATTCTTACTGCAGAATTCCCATGATACTAGAAAGATCGTCTTCTCCAGGATCAGTGATATTTCTTTCAACCAAAAATATCTGTGCCTGAAGCTCCAGTTAGAGAGAGAATAAGTGTCTGCTGACACATATCACCAGTGCTTCAGAATCAAAACCAGAAGAGAGCAGGTGCTATAGTGCAGAAATATGCCTGGCAGTCGGAAAAAAAGAAAATTGCCAAAAACATGGCTGTAAATATGTGTTATAAAAAGAGATGAACTGCACATGAACTTTGGGTGTTGTTTACAAAAACAAGCAGAGCTTTAGGATATTAGATGTCCTTCCCCTTAATCACCCCAGAATTTGATAGGTGAGTAGGAGACTTCTAAAGGCATCGGTATCAGGGGCCCAGCTCTCATTGGCTTACATTTCTGTCTCTGATTTAATGCCGAGGGAAGTGATATTCAAACCCAACTTTTGCCATTACACATGCGGTTGCCTATGGGGAAAATTACAGTGGCTCTATTTAAAGTAAACATCTAAAGTATCTGCCACCGATTTCCAATGTACCCTTGGAGAACTGGCATGACATAACACTTTGTTGGCTCTGTTTCTCCGTTAAGACAGATGCGATTGCAGAAGCGCACAATGGTTAGAGGAGGCAGAATTTGTGTTGCTTTCTGCCCGTTTCCTGAGATATATCCACAGCTGAGATGTATTTGCCAAAATTATTGAGGTGTAAATTGTAATGTTCCAGGGATCTGGTGTAGTGATTGGGTTGACTGCAGTGGCAGCAGTGCTGTTCTTTCCTCCTCTTACCCACTTGATGCTGACAGAACAACATGGGTGCACTGTCACCAAGCTAGTACTAAAGGTGCTCTGAAATGGTCTTGGGCACAGGCTGTTATCCACAGCACACACTACCCGAGTATGTAATCAGATTATAGCCCATGCTGAACTTGCACTCCTTTGTCTTCAGCCTTGTACAATGAAGAGAAATTTAGCAGAGGAGCTGATTAAAATGCCCTTGCACTTGTTCTGTTGAAGTGCTAACTTCTAACACAAGCTGAGCTGATACCAGGCATGGACAAAGTGCACTTTGCCTATGGAAGGCATGTGTCAGAATTAATCAACCTAAAATTTCCTTCCTGCTTATTTTGCCTGTACCAGAGCCCAGAAAGCCACATTTGCCACTTTTTCTGGTGATATTGAAGGATGGACAGTTTGTGTTGGATGACTTTTCCCCTAGAGCAAAAGCCATTACTGCTACACTTAGGGTTGTGAGGAGCGCTGAGCCCAGGTTTTAATAGCTCACTTTTTTTTGTTGTTGTTGTTGTTGTTGTTGTTTTTTTTATCCCAACTTTGCTCTTCTTTTCCCATATTAGAAGTTTAACATGGCCATTTGACCCATGCACAGAAACATTTAGTTTTCCCTACCCAGCCTCGAGCTGTTTCTGAACTGTCCTTCCAGTGTGATGTGTAGGTCAGGAAATTTTCTTTCTCCAAATATCATCCTGCAAAATAGTGTGAGTGAAATAGAGTTTGTGGCTATCCAGGACAGCAGTAATGCCTGGCTTCCATGGGGGTTTAACTTCAGGGAGCCCAGGATATGAGGGAGCAGAGCTCCTTCATGGTCCTCATGAGTGAAGCCCTCTGTCTTCTTAGTGAAAGCCAAGCACCTACACCCTCATGCAGATCCCACCATCTCAGCAAAGGTTGGATGTGAAGCTGCAGTGTCACCTGGAGAGCCCCATTCAACTGAGTGGGGTCCAGCTCTACATGAGCCCCTCAGTCTCACACATTTCTAATTCCTCTCACTGTCAGAAATGCAGGATTTTGCCTGAGTGAAAACTCAAGGCTGTGATTTAGTCCATTGTTTCCCTTGCTTTTGCTGTTCTGTATTTCCAGGACTTGTCATAGCAAGATAAGGGACGTTGAGTTAGCAATATTAAATACACAAGGATAATAGCCAATACTGATGGGAAATATACAGAAAGAAAAGAGAAAAAAAAAAAAAAAAGGGAAAAAAAATCCCTTCATATTGTCTCTATTTGCAGGGGTGCAGCTGTGCTGGCTGCAGGGAGGAGCAGCACTGTGGCACCCAGCCTCCAGCTGTGTGCTCTGTTCTGCCCCCAGGCATTCGGCGTTGCTGCCAGCCATGGCAGCTGGCCTGCTTGGAAATAACCTCCCCAACAAGTCACACTTTTGCCTTATGAACGGGAAAACTGCAATTCCTCAGCAGTTGGAGGCTGAGGATTTTCTTCAGGAACATTCAGTCTCATACTTGGGGATCTTTGTTTGGTTTTAGATTGTCTGTAAAATTTTCACAAATGGCCCAAGTCCCATTATTTATGTTACATGGGGACAGAATAAGCACCCAAGTAATGTGTTTTCTGAGACTTACAGCTAGACCATATAAGGAGACAAAATGTGTTTTCACTGAAACCTGCTTTGGTATTTACTTTAAAATGCACCCAGAGCTAAAATCTGTATGTTGTGTGTAGATTTTATCACACATGCATCTTATTGTCCTGAGGAGGAAGGTGCTGACTAAGCAAGGAGGTGAGAATCATATCATGTCCTCTGTCTCCCAGATCCTCCTGTCATCAGCTGCCCTGCCCACAAAAATATACATCACCCCTGCTTGGTGCATTTGAAGACAAACATCTGATGGGTCAGTTTGCCCAGAGTTTTATGCTCCCTTAGTCAGGTACGTGGTAGCACCTTTCAGGGCCCACATGGGAACAAATGGTCCCTGAAATGTGAGTTTTCTGGCTGTGGCTGTTCCCAATCACTGCCCACAGACATGAGTACCCAGTGGGTCAGCAGTACGTGTGCACAGCCCTGCCTGGGGTCTCCCTGGCTGTGCCACAGGAGAGCAGTGTGACACACACATCATGTGGCACAGCCTTGCTGCCTGCACGAGGCATGGTGGTGAGCAGAGATGCAAGGAGCCAGCCAGAGCTCCTCGTGCTCAGAGTGGCTTCAGGGTCTCCTGCAAACTCTCACCTGCTGGGTCATTTCTGTCACACTCCCCTTCCCCTTCCCATGTCCCTTCCTGTGCTGACAATTGCTGTGGGCACTCCCAGTGCTTTACGTCCAGGCTGAGGTGCTTTTGGACCATCCTTGCTAGCCTTATCCCAGGGATGAATTTCCCTGTGCAAAGGAGATTCCGTTGGCTTTCAAGCACTTTGCTGAAATAAAAAGTATCCTAACAGACCAGGGAATCTGATCCAGAAAGCTTATAAAGTAGCAGGAATATTTGGGCATATCCCAAAGAAACCATTGTCACCGTTCCCAGAATGCGGGACAGTAGGATTACACAATGCCCAGTAATTCTGCACTTTGTAAGTGATAGTATATGAACGCAGAAAAAGATTTTAGGGAGGAGTCTTTTGCTTTTAGCTCTTTAAGATAGCTATTAGACAGCTAAACTGCTTCTTTAAACAAACTCCCTTTACAAAGCGCTTTATGAGGGTCAAGTTGCAAAGCTCAAAATGATTGCACTAAAAAATATAACCCTGGAAACTGGGTCTGGGAGACAGAAGAATCTTCCTTCACGACATGGACGCTAATAAAAGAAACCTAAAATTGCCTATTGTCATAGCTGTAATGTTAGCACTGGCTGCTTTGGCAAGCTTTAAAGACTGGACTGCACTATAAAACCTAAAAATGTCCTGGACTTGGAGTTGTTTACACAAAATATGAGGAGATATAAAGTTACAGAGCTGGGGGTTGGAAGAGATGGCTTTAAAGCCATCCTCCGTGCGCTGACGTCACGTGGAAGCCAGCTGCTGGGATGATGCTGAGCGGAACTGTTTTTCAGTTTGCAAAAGTTGTGGAGTTATTCAAAGAGAGTTGCAAATGCTGTCCCAAGTGAAAGGTTAGCTTAGCTTTCTTGTTTCTTTTCAAGATCAAGATCTGCAGAACTGGATCTCAGCTAGCTACGCGCTTCATTGCTTTCACTGCTGTTTAGAAATGGACTGAAAAACTTCTGAAGGATTTCTTATTCCATGAAAGGTATGGTTATGATTTATTTGAAATCGGTAGGTTTGAACGGCTTTGAACTGTTAATATAATTTTAAAAAATGCAAATTGCTAATGTAACAAACAGTTATTTAAACATCTCTCTGATGTTTCTATTTATATGTTATATGGTGTTTTATGTATGGTGCACATGTTTTTTATTCTTAGATAAAGACTCGGCATTAGTTTAGTCGGTTTCTTTAGTGCAAACACAGATATATCAACAGAACAGGGATGACAGGTATCATATGAGCACTGGAGTTTCTTTTTCCTTCTTTCTCTTTTTCTTTTTCTGTTTTCTCATTTTCTTTCTCCTCCTTCCTTCCCCTTGCCCCTTTCTCCCTCTCTCTCTTTCTCTCTCTCAAATGTAGTTTCTTTCCAAGTATAAAGTGCACAGTATCATGGCACCTGACTCACTTTTATAATTGAACAAATAAATTACTTTATAGTTTCTTTAGTCATCCAAAATATCAAAATATAGTACCTTGTAGGAAATATCTTTTTTTTTTTTTTTTTTTTTTTTTTATTTGAAAAATCAGTGGAAGTTTTGTGTATCTGAATGGTCATGAACATCCAGTTAATCTCTGTTGAAAAATAACGTCTCCTCAGCTGATGTCACTGCAGATTATTTTAAGAAGTTAGTAAAATTTGATTTCAAACTGTTGTGCATCTTTAACTGGTAGATAAAAAAGACACAGATAGTAACAGTAATGCCAAATAATAACTTAAAACATTTTTGTTTTGTTTGAAAGGAGGGAGGGCTAAAGGAAAAGTTAAGAGAAAACACAGATGATGCAGACAAAATTGATTATTTGTTTGAAGCTGATTGCTGCAATGAGCTTCTGACCTTGTCTAGGACATGCAGAATGTGCCAATACTGCAACAGCACAGATACTGCTCTGATCCACACAGCAGATGAAAAAGTGTAATTTTTCATCCCTTTACGTTGCTTAAGCCATATGCAATATCCCTCGGGACATCTGGGTACACCATACAGAGAGAGAGTATACTACCTGAACTACACATGGGTTTCTATTGCTAGTAGGGAGTAAAACAAACAAACAAAGAAACAAAACAAAACAAACAAACAATAAAAACCAAGAAAAAAAACAAACAAACAACAAAAACAACAACAACAACAACAACAAACAAAACAAAAAATAAAATAAAATAAAATAAAAACAGGAATAGAGCCACAGAAACAGGAGTTAAAACTCTCAGAGGAAATTACAATAGCAGTAAAATAGCTGTTTTCTTCTCAGAGTTTATGTCAAGAGGATATCAGAGAAACATAAGCAATACAAGGTTTTTGTGGATCTTAGAGCTACAAGTAACGATCTGTAACTTTTGTTACTAGCCTCTTCACCTCTTCCAAGACTTGATTGCATTTTGATCATCTCAGGTTCTTTTTATAATTACAGTCTCATATGAAACAGCTTGTAAATTGTTAAGATGAATGCAAACATAACAAAAGTAGTTCCCAGCACAAAGAAACCACCAGGGGCTTTTTTGATGATATATGCATGCTTGAAAGGAGTACATATGTATTCTTATATATATATATATATATATGATGTGATATGATGTCTTGTGTTTCTTACTACTAATATGCTGCCAATTGAAGCATGGCCATTGCTACTTACAGTACACTGACAAAATCACCACTTCTGCAAGTTATAGACAGATTCTTTCTGCCTCTCTAGTTCATGACTTTACAGTGCTTGCACATTTCTGTTTCTTCCTGACACATATTTAACGGGCTCCAGCGGAGCAGAGTAAGTAGAGAGGTGACTTTTGTTTATTTCTCTGAGGTGTCTTGAGAAATAAAGGCATAAATGTAGCAAAATAAATAAATAAATAAAATCTACTAAAAATTATGACCTTTGAAGTAATGAAGTGAGGAAGAATTGAAACAGTTGTAAAGTTATTTAGAAATAAGTGCTTAGATTGCAACAGATCTTAAGGTTTTTTTGTAAGTTGTTTTAAGATTTTTTTTTGTTGCTTTGTTATTGTAAGTTCTTTTTTGTAAATTGTTTTTGGTCAACACTTAGTGAAGTTTGGCACAAAGCTTTGGCCTGGAGAGCTGCAGTCTCTATAGCCTGGCCACCTTCCCTAAGGAGCCACAACCAAGCCAGTGCTTGACCTCTTTCATGATGAGAATGCTGTGTTGTCTTTGAGCAGCTCTTAATTTCAGGAAGTTTTATGTGTTTGTAAAACTGCCCCACACATTTTTAGGCAGGTGGAAGAAGAAGGGCCTGAAATCTGTTCATAAATAGTTGAGGGACAGATTGCCATTTCAGAGCTCCTTGTCAGGGGTGGGCCAAAGACTGAAAGAGTAAGCTCCAGTACCAGGTTATGTGGTGGCATGGTTACATTGCTATGAAACAGACTAGCAGAGATGTTTGGAGAATAGCTAGCTTACTCTCTCAGTCCTCAGTCCCAGCCTGTTTGAGGGTTAATGGTTCTATAACCCCGGGGTTAGGTTTGGGCCCAAGATGGCCTGGTCTGGTGGAAGATGCTGTAGGAGGCCTTCCTGTGACACAAAACAAATGGGGCTCAGTGGAGCTCTCTGCTCACTTGCTAATGAAAGAAGCTGACTCCAAGTTTGGCATCAGCTTACCAGTCAGCTGAAATAATGCAGACACTGGTAAGCACTGATTATATAGTAGCCACAGCTGAATCAACAAGACTTGCCCAATAAAATACAGGATGAAGAAGAACTGTGTGAAGCTTGAGGGTGAATTTTCACTACATCAAAGAAAATGTGGGTGGTAAAATGGGCTGTTCCTGTGAGCTGAGAGTCACTGACTGTCAGTCAGGGAAATGAACAAATTCCAGTAACATAAACTGGGGCTTACCTACCTCTAGTTAACTCTCTGATAAGCCATTTGCCTGCCTGTACACTTGGTTTCTGGTTGGAGACCAAGGCAATGCACAGGCATTTTGTGATTAAAGTCACAAAAAACTCCAGGTCCACCTAAATAACACAACAGCATGCCTTGAGAGCCAAAGTTAACAACTGAAGCATCAGTGTGCATGTACCAGCCATTACGCCACAGAATTCACTGTAACTGAATGAATGAGCATTACTTTGGCCTAGCTGGCATAGTAAGTGTGCTGACAGTAGTGGAGTTTCTACTGTAAGCCTAACAAAGCACGAGGAATATCAGGCCCAGAAAATCTGTAACTGTTTTGCTCCAATGTCAAATGAGAAGATCCAAAATATTTCCTTTAAAATATGTGTTTGGTAGTTCTATTAATATTTTTTCATTCACACATACAAGGAAACCAAAGAGTTCTGAAGAGGATTTAGAAACTGAATCACAAATGAGTGAAATATTCTGAGCAAGGTTTTGAAATAAATTTGAGTTAGTGCTCTCAGAGAACAGTTTCCAGTTTTCTCTGCTAGTCCTAAAACTAACACTTATAGATGTAGATTTGTGAATACAAAATACGTGAAATCTTTATAGATTAATGCTTTATGCTATGTGTGTTTGTTACCTGCTACTTGCTTTTCTCTTGACTTTTTCTTTGTGTGTTCTAAAGCATTCATATAGCCATGAGAACTTTCTTCTCATGTCTCGTTTACAGTCTTAACTCCTAAAAGAATGTCATAGTCTTTTCCATGCTAAATGCATGTGTAAAAGGAGTGAGACAGCAAACATGATACCTTCACACCTGCAGTTGTCTTTTGAACAAATGTAAATATAGCTTTCACCCTCAAGGGCAGACCTCACAGGATCCCAAGGTCCTGAAGTGCCGTTCAGTATCACATAGACTCGAATTTCTTTGAAAGCATGTTTATAGTGAGTAGTAACATCAAAGATGTGAATTGGCCATGGTACACAGCCTGTTGTGGGAGACACTGGTGAATCTTGTGATGCTGGCTGTGCATCCCTCCTCTTCTCAGACTGGGCCTGTCTACCCCTAGGTTAGTGTCCTGTAACGCTTAGTTTTTCATCTTCCAGTCATACTGCAGATATATATAATGCAATCTTGTACTGCTCTCTCCTGCAAGCTTATTTCCATTAATTATTTGGTTGTGGAATTTTTGCTCTTTTTTTTTTTTTTTCTTTTTTTTTTCTGGAAGCTAGATTCAAAGACAAATAAGACTTATTCTGATAAACTTTCAGGAAACATTCAGGGAAGAAAGAAAAAAGCAGAGCTATCTTGTTGCTGTTACACAGACTGTAACCATGGACCTGCGTAAACAACTGGAGAATACAGAGAGGAACTGGAATAAGGAGAAGATGGAGCTGCTGGAGAGATTTGACAATGAAAGGAAGGAATGGGAATGTCAATGGAAGGTCATGCAGAAGAAAATTGAAGAGGTACTTCTAAACAAAACTCTGAGCACTGGCATTTTTTCTTGAGTCTTTTCAGTGACTAGAGGTCACTTTGATTTATTTTTCTCTGAGTTATATCCTATCTCCTATCTGTCACTGGGATTTTGTTATAGCTGATGGTAGGATACAGAGCCTGGTGTTAATCAGCATTTGCCATTGTTCGTTTAATATTCACAAATACGATGTAGGAGGTTAAATGTAACTCTGTCAAGTTTGCTGTATTGTTGGCTATATATACCGCTGCCAGTTCTGGCCATGAGCCACAGTGCTCATTTTATACATGTTCAGACACGCTGAGCAGATCTGCACGTATGGGGTTTAGGAAAATGCATATTTAGTAACAAAAAAATCTAGGTATTGTAATTCTCTGGCAAAAAAAAAGGGGGGGGGAAGGGAGTTACATGGCACAAGTCTGTTAGAATAAATGGTAATGTTAAAAAAGTAAGTCATACATCAAACGCCGTATGATGCAGAACTTTTCTGGCTAGAACCTGCTCCATTTATGGACAGCATTTAGTAGAGAAAATGGCTACAATAAATAGTATGAAAGCCCTGACACCACTTGTGTTTACACATACTAACAAATACTCGCTCTGTGCCATTTGTAAGGCATCTCCTTCCAGAAATAGTTTAGGTAATTTTTTGTTACTCTTTTATCTCCAAATTGTCACTTCAACAGAACCCTCTGACACACTGAAATGCATAAATGGAATCTGCTTTAGCAACATACAGAGACAAGTTTTTTCATCACTGAGCTTTCCACATTTTTCATGCTAATATACGCATGGAGTAGTTTTGCTTGCTCTCTGCCAACACCTCCCTGTGGCTGAGCAGCACAGGAATGTATGGCAGAGACTGCTTAGTATGAGAAGGAAAACGAATTGCAGCCATATACTGCCCTCAGCATACAACATAACTCCATAATGTCAGCTCTCCCATATATTACCTACAGTTTTTACATACCTTGGTGTGACAGTCTCTGCTGCATTTTGTCCTTTGCGTTAAGACATTTCTTTGCTGTCTTACCTGATTTTACCACCAAAGTGAGGGGGCTACAAAAGTTAGTTGTGTGATCCGTGTATATTGAAAATAAGCTTGTTAGGTTTATGAACGGTTTTCAAATGACAGTAATGTGTTGTGAAAAGGTATTCTGATTATTAGTAGTCCTGACAATGTCAGTGAAGGCCATGTTTGTTCAATGTTTTTTATTAGCATATGGATTATAAAAGTATGACAGAGAAAAAGAGAATGAAGGGAATCGATGATGCAAATAGCTGAGTATTACAGGACCAGACAAAACTAGAGATGATACCCCAAGTTTATTGGTATCCAAAAGTCCCTTCTTAAGCTATGTCTGTAACTAGCTACCCTTGATTTCAGTTGCGTAGTGTTTCTTCACTAAAAGCCACAAGGGTGGAGAAAAGGGGAGATGCCTTTTAAATGCCATCATCTGTAGAGGGTTTTCCTCAACAAAACTTGTGCTACCTTATCAACTTGTAATTTCATTTGGTAGTTTTCTCTAGCCCACTAAATACTAACTTGGTTCATGGATTCCTCCAGGAAGACCTATGTGATTTAGGAGATGATATTGCTAAGTTACGAGGTAGTATCCTTCTTTCTTATTGCTGTGCTGAACCCATATGGAGCCCTCATTTCTAGGAAATTACAAAGTTTAGTCCTCAGGTTTCATGAGCAGCTGGGCTTTGTTAGTGAATTTGAGAGTTTAGGATGAGGTCAAGTGTCAAGTCTCTGAACATGAGAATACTTCAGATCCACAGCACTAACCATGAAATGTCCACATGTTCTTCACGTTGTCATTCTTTTTCACCGTCTTTCCAAAAGCCATTGGGTTGGCCTTATACACTGTGAAAGAGCAGGCAGATGGCTGTCCAGAGGTGCTTGCTTTATGCTTTCTTCATAAAAGCAGGTTAAGAATGAATGTTTATAAAGAGCCATGGGATACTTGGCACAAGAAGTGATACTGTAAGCAGAAGAGGTTTTTATGATGTTGCTATTTTTTCTACTTTATAATTTGTCAAAGTTCCCTGGTTTTGATGTGCTGGGTAACAGGAACTAACACCTTTTCATTTACTAATAAAGCTACTGGGTCTTAGCAGACATTGTGAAAGAAAATAAAGGGGTGACAGCATTTGCCAAATATGCCATTCTGGACTTATCACTGAGTCATAGAGAAGAGTGCTGTGATTTAATAGAAAGTTGTATTGTTTTTTTCAGCTTTACCAGGAGGTAAAACTTAGAAGGGAGAACAACATGAACGTCCATGATAATAAGGCCATTCAGAGCAAGATGCTGCAGCTGTCCATGCATTCCCCCACTTCAGAAGAGAGTGACACAGTGGAGCTGAACTATCAACACAATGTGGTAAATGACAGGATGGAAAAAGGGAGTTTGCTCAGTAAAATAGGACCCGAAGGTAAAGAAGCCAGAGCCAAGAGCAAAAACAATATTCTGCTAATGGACAATTTGGCTTTTGAGAACCATGAGGAACCTGAAGACAGTATCAGCATCAGAACTTCCAAGAAAAATGCCAAGAATTATATTGGTGATCTCAATGTAGTAAGTAAAGTCTACCATGTTTCAATTATAAGGGTGAGGAAAATACTGAGAGCTTTGGCCTGCCAGGGTTAACCTGAAGAACTGATCTTCCAGATTTTATTTTTGCAGACATTTTATTTCCTCTACTTCCTCCTCAGTTTGCCATTGTTGTGTGTCTTACCACTGTTTAAATGTGCTAACAGCATGCACTTTACATCAATTCCTAACCGGGGGGCATATTAATATCTTTTGCTTTGCTAATTCCCTTTGCTGTGAATCTTAAATTCAAATCACCACAAGTTTCAAAATAATTCCGGAGATACCATTTAAAGGCTTATGTTAAAAGACTATTCTTATATTTACAAAGGCTCTTAAAGAACTTGCCAGAGTTAGTGAAGAATTATGCAGCTATCAAGAGGAAATTCGAAAGAAGTCTAACCACAGAAGGTAAAAACATACTTGGACTCTTTATCTTAGAGGAAGAAAATTAATAATAAAGTTGTGTTCCTGTTCACTTTGAAGGGAGGTTTGCTCTTGAATTTATTAGCAGCTGAGCAGTTTCTATCCTCTCAGTCTCTCAGTGCATAAAACTTTCAAATTAAATTTGCTGAAATATAATAAAAGACCATGTTTTACTAGAAGAATTTAGTTTATCTATAGAACCTACAAAACGAGATAAGTATGAGATAAGTATGAGATGACATTGTACGTGTTTTTCTAACGGATTTATAGAGGTTTGGGAAAATGAACAGATATTTCTCTTTGCCCTGGTGCTGTTTCCATGCAATTCTGTACAATTTTGTATGGGTATGGTTGGGAGGTTTCTTAAACACAGATTTAGCCTTAAATATTGGAGATATGTCAGGGAATTATAATCCAAGACTGCGAAGAAAGCAAGAGAAGGAAGAACGATCATACATTTGTATGAATGGAAAGATAGTAAACCACACCCTGAAAAGTACAGTAAATGAATATTCCACCATCTATTAAAAATTCAATGCTCATGGTCTCTTTTAGCAAGCTAAACACCAGACTTTCTCTTGAGTAGTGCATAAATGCTCAGAAGGTAAGACTGTACCCATGATCTGACATGGTGTGACACATCATGAAAGAGATGGAGATGGGCTATGTCTAATCTATGACTAATCTATGACTGCTGAGCTCCCTAGGAAATCTGCACATGGCAAGCTCACATGCACCCAAAGATGAGAGGGACTCCTTACACTCTCCTATGCAACCATACAGTCAATGTGCTGCCTGTCACTAAGTTTTTATTGCCACTATCCTTGCTATAGGACAGTTAAGGGAACAACTAGTCATCTGACTATCTATCACTAAAAACTCTGAAAAATAATTTTAGTGTCAAGAGAATGGAACACAAAATTCCCTGGGTTGAGCTTTCTTCAAATTCTTCATGTATTTTTCAAATATGTTGTATGTATCAGCTGCAGCAAAACCACTCCCAAATCCTTTTAAGTAGCCAGCATTAAAACACCTGCTCTCAGAGAGAATGGATCCATGCTGAGGTCCCCTGGGGGAAAACCCTTATTGCTCATCCCTAAAATACCTCTTCTTTTATGTCCAGAATGAAGTCACTTCCTTTCCTGGGGGAATTTGAAGAAACCCAAAACACAGTTATTCTGCCTGAGATGAACCATGTGGCCAGCAGTGAATCACAGACTTCAGCTGCTTTTGAAACAGAGGAGCATAATAATAGGAAGAATCTGATGAGCTCCAGCAAGGGTTTGAAGGACATGTCCTATGGTGGTCTTATTGGTGATGGAGGAGCAGACTTCAGACCTTGGCAAAAGAAAGAAGCTCCACCAGTTCCTCCACGGAGCACTTCTCGACACCTAGCAAATTCACTTTCTGCAGTAGTACAGCTTTCTGAAGCACCCATGAGAGATCCAGGCATCAAAAGCACTTGCAAAGTTCAGGACTGTAGGAGTGGAAGGAAACTGATGAATCCATTGCCTATAAAACAAAATGAAACTGCAGTGACAAATGAAGGGCAGACTGTGAAAGGTCCTGTGGTGGTAACTGCTGCAATACCTGTAACCAAAAATGAGTGCAATGTACCAACAAGTTTCTGCCACAACACGTGGGCATATGATGCTGGCAAAGACAGTAAAAGTGAGTCCTCCCCACTGTCATCCCAGAAAAGTTGCTCAGATGGAAATATGGCCCAAAGCAACAAGATGCACCAGAAACAAAATCCCAAATCTCATAGCAGTCTTTTTTACAGTAATGACTTTTATGCCCCTGCTACCCTGCACAGTGATCTTTTGGGAGACTGTAGGTATACTTTGGGAAAGGCCCCAAGAAATGAAACTTTAGCAGCAAAGATTGATGAGTTTAACCGGACTGTATTCCACACAGATAAACGTAGCAATGCTTTGCAAGAAAACCTGGTGATTCAAACAGTGTCAGAAGATCACAAACCCTGCAGCCCACCTTGTGACTCTGCTATTAGCAGGACAGAAACTGTAGATACATCTCATGTTTCAAATCCTGAATTGTCTGCACAAAAGGAAAAAGAAACCAGCAACCCCAGCAAAGCTGTCAGATCAGCAGGGCAACAAAAGCAAGTAAATGGACTTCCAAGTACTAGCAGTTATAGACACATGCTTCATGAGCATGACTGGAGACCAAGTAATTTATCCGGTCGCCCGCGTTCAGCTGACTCAAGGTCAAACTATGGTGTTGTTGAAAAGCTTTTGAAAAACTATGAAAAATCCACAGTGACTTCTCCATGTAATGAAAAACACTGCAAAGATAAGTGGACACGGGCAAACACTGAATCCACCGATGGCGGTTGTGAGATGTTGAGTCAGTATTTAGAAATGCTTCAGATTGAGCAAGGAAAGCAAGAATTTCCGAGGAATTCAGCCAGGCATATTGGGCAGCAACTCAAGCAAGGAAAGGAGAGACAGAAGTTACCAGAGGTAAGGTTCATAAGAATGGCAAGAGCAAAATAGTTCAGTTTCGTACCGAGCTTCAGATTCTAATGTGAGGCAAGCTAACCTGGCAGTGTAAATAATTACATAAAAATAGATTATTTAGGCCAGGATCTGGATGAATCAGGAGGATTTTCATTGAAGATAATAGAGTTTTAGGCAGAAGCATTTAAGTAAGCATGACCAGTGAAGATGTGTGCCAGATTCTCCTCTCTGCTGCTGCTACATAAAACTAGATTTTAACTGCAGTGCAGTTATTCAAGGACTGAACTAATGAAAATTGCAATCAGATTTTAACTCACTCCCCTTTTCCTTTAGCTGGCTAGATATTTCATAAGACTTTCCAAAAGTCTTAAGCACACAGTAATGTCAAAATCCTAGAGGAGACAGGATTCTTCTGTCCTGGGTGCTGCTTGTTTCAGGATTTTCTTGTAACTGCCTTTGAAAATGGGTGCTGTAGCTTCCTTAAAGCTTCCAGTAATAAAGTGACCTCCTCTTACTCATGTCTCAGTTCCAGGCTTGTCCTATATATTCAAGAATAGGCTCACAGGAACAGAAGAGTATGGCATAACTAATTAATTTATATTTGGCAGAAATGTATTTGCAAAAGTTTAGAAGTATCGCTTTTGCCAACATTCTTTCTTAATGAGAAAAGAAACAGATGTGTTTGTGTTGATTTTTTTTTAATTTTTTTATTTTTTTTAAATATACTATAAGTTACAGGTTTTATAAAAGGCCACAAAGAAAGAAAAATCAGTTTTTCTGAAGAGCTCCTTGGCCAAAGAACATAAATAGACATGCCCCTTAGCATCTCAGAAAAGAGAAGGCAAATGTGTTCAGAGCCGAGAAACTTAAATGGGTTTAGACTGTCAGCTGGTATGCCTTAAACTGTCACAAATTCACAGACTTCAGTGGAGCCATGTGAATTTAAACAGCTGAGAATCTGACCATATAGATTTTCTACTGCTTGTCTTTATGTCAGCCTCTTGCAGCATCTTGTTTAGTAGAAACACCTTTGCTACAGCATAGAGGAAAACCTCTGATTTCTTTTTTATCCAGTGAAAGTTTGATAGGAAAATGAAATTTCATCAATAAGTATGTAGGGAAGAAATAATGATCAGATAATGGCTGAATTTATGTTGATATCAGCCAAGAATAACTTTACTAAGCCAATTGGATCATTTTATCCACTCACTTTATGTTGCTCACACTTTATATGGCTGTTTATGTTGTATAAAGTGTGGGATACTGCCTGATTAGGGGGTACCATTCTAAGTCCAGCAGCATTCATGCCACAGAGGTGTAAGGAACTACACGTGGCATGAGGCATGGAGGAATTTGGTTTATTTTCATTATTTCAGATTCACATCACTGTAGTTAATATCAAAGTCTGTTGTTTTTCTGGTGTATATAAGGCTCTGCGTGCAGACATGACACTTCATTAATAAATAAGCATTCTGAATTATTTACCAAGAGTAAACAGCTTCATGCTGTGCTAATGGAAAAAGAGTTCTCAGCAAGATGTGACTGCTGAAAAAGGATTTATCAGAAAGTGCTTGAAAGTCCATAGACCACACTCCAGTAATGTAAGATGGCATTCTAACTTCTATGTGTAGAACAGTATACAGAGTTCATTCACAAATCTTCTAAAAAGGAAAAGAAATAAACAGGGAATGTTCAGTTCTGTCTTGCATTAACATTTTGTCCCTTTCCTTGCATCTGACACTTGTCTCCACATTTTTTAAACTGCCATTGATGCAAGAAGCCCTATACATAGAAGTAGCTGTTCTTTTGCATTCTGTTCATTGCTGCGTTCCTTTAATAGCTTCAGACCACCTGCTCTGCGGTCACCCTAAATGTCTTCCTACATTCCTATTGCATTCCACAAAAGACTTTTGTGCCCTAACGTGTTAAAGCAAGGAGCTGCCTTTGTGTTCCAGATATCTGTGCCAGCTAAATGTTCAAGTGGGAAGGGTTTCTCCCGACCAGCCCGACCAGCAAATCGACGTTTACCTTCCAGATGGGCATCGAGATCACCGTCAGCACCACCTGCTATGAGAAGGACGGCATACAACTGCTCTGTCTCCTTTCGTTCAGAGACTTCAGTAGTCTGAACCCAGAGATGGGTTGGGTGGTGTTGCGAAAGCTCTGCACCTCATTGTAACTGTGTTTGACATGTTACAGTGACCAGTTCTACCCTATCCTATCTTGTCCAAGAATGACCCCATCACATGCCGGACAAAACATTTTGAATCTTAGGTCGTCATCATGGTCTTCAGTGTTTTTATTAAGATGGAACAACTATATCCCTGGTTTTCTCTTTTTTTATTATTTTTTTTTTTAGTACTAGCTCACAAAGAATTTATTTTGAGTGGCATCTTCCTTAATTTGCCAATCAATTTTGAGTTGGAACAATGTATAGTGCTGTATATTCTGACTCTTCTGCAAACAGCAGAACGTAAAGCTGTATGCATGATCATGTGTTTGTAGGTGCATGTGTTGGACTAGGAAGTATACAGGTCTGTATTTAGAAGAGAAAAACTGTGCTAGTGTTGACATTGAAACTACAACCTATATGCTGACATATATATATATATACTTTGTGTTTATTTTAAAAAGTTTGAAATATACAGTCCTGATGACATTTATATTTTGTATATCTTTTACATAGGTTCACAGGTGTAGTATTTAATGTACAAAAACTAAATATGCATTTTTGTGACTGATTGCAGCGATAATGCCTTGCACAATATGTATCTGAAGCAGACTAGCTCGACTGATTTGTCAGTCATGCTTCATGGCATCCTCGTTCAGTTTCCTAACCCTTATGATACTAGGTCAAAATACCCAGACATATTTTTTCTGAATTAAAATATTATATGATTTGTAATACATTAACCTTTTTCAGCACCAGAGACATTCCTGAAATGACCGAATCCCTTTAAAAAGCTTAAATGCGCCATTATATATATAGCATACTGTAAACACTTCGGTAGTTTCAACTAGCGTAACATACAATTTATGAAGGGAAGATAAGGGTTGTATATGCTCAATTCTGTGAAACTTATTTTTCCTTCTAGCGCTATACTTTGAGGTTTGGCAAAGTCACAGAACAATGGACTTGTTTACTCTCACTCAAGGCAGGAGAACAAGGACCGTTGTTGTTCCCAGTGCTGCAGGCACACTCCTTTTTTACTCTCCTCCTAGACTAGAGTGCCTGAGCCACTTGCTAATGTACCGCTCCCTGACTGACTCGTGGCAGTCAGTTACAAAGTTTACGTGCACTCTGGCAACAAGCTGCATCTAGTACGGAAATACTGCATCAAGATATCATCACAGTGGTGCCAGAAATCCCAGGCAAATGGCATTGGAAGTGTGTTTTTGCTATCACCTGACTCGGCATTATGGGCCATTGCGATGATGTGTACAGAGCCTGGCTTGTTCCTCCGCACAGTGTGAAAGAAACACAGATACTACCCAGACTCTTGCTGAAAAGACGGTGTCCCTCATCCTGGAATTTTTGCACCCTTTTCAAGGCTGTTGCTGGATGCGTAGTGTGGTAAAGATGATAAATGTCGCCTTTAAACAACATGTCTAGGTTAAAAGGAGTAAAGAGGTGCTTCAACATCAGCCTAATCTTGTCTTGCAACTTTTCTTCTTCTCCTGGAGAAACACAGTGTGTTCAAAGGAATTTCAGAAATCATCCCAGGATCCATTAATGTGCACATTTCATATGTGAATGTAAAAAGGATTTCAGAGAGGGTATAGGCTTTTGTCCTAGTGAATTGTCTGTGTGGCAATATAGGGAAAATTAGTTGTGCTTAATTTGATAGTGATATATTGTCTTACTCCAGTCATGATAAGAATCCACACCTTTTTGCTTCCTTTTAGGGCCTTATTCTTCTTTCCTCTGCATGACTGTAGTTTTGCAGAGAGAGAAAGCAGAGGGCAGCTTGTTCTGAGCAATATACCCTCCAAGGTAGTATCAATAACTTTTCGGGCAAGCCAGTGTTGGATTGAGCAAGTATTAGAGCCATAAATCCAACCTTAGCCATGCTGTCATGGCTGCCTGCTTGGCAAAAACATGCTCAGAATAATTTGCCCAGTCTTAACTTCCTGGTACTTTCTATGTGTGAGTGGCAGGAAACCCAATAACAATTTGTGAAGGCTTCAAACGGATCAACAATTCATCAAAATTCACTTGGACATTATTGCAAAGTAATTACTGGAAATTGTATAAGGACAGAGAATCTTGAAGAAAATATACAATTTGGACAGACGCAAAAATCCATGTGCTCGAGTGAAAAATCAAGAGTATTATAAATGTTCTTGTTTGACCTAATTTAGAGATTGCACTCCATTAGCTTCCTTAGAACTAGAAAAATTACAAATGATTTATAGTGAATTGGGAACATTGCTTAAAAGTTTCTCTAACTGTGGAAACCGGCAAACTGAAATGCCTTGCAAATTGACCTTTTAAATGCCTAAGTAGCTGAGCAGCTTTAAATGCCTAAAGCTGAGGAAAGGGTAATGTGAGAGAACTGTAAAATTATAGTTCTTAATTTCAGAGTGCTGACTGCAATCAAACTTCCTTCAGTTACCTTTATGGTAATGTTAAGCAGTTTTGTTCTGAAAAATGGTGGTGCACTTTTGTTTGACGAATGTAACTATGAAAGAGTTTCCCTTAATTAATCAGTGAAGGTGTTTCTTTAGCTCACTTAATTTTATTTATTTATTTTTTGGTTGCTTTGGACATATATCACATTGTTGAATAACAGAGAAAGGATCAAATACTTACAACATTCCCTGATGTATGTAAGTTTAATGAACAGAAGGTTTTTGAAATAAAGAATAAGTCCATTTTGTCAAGATTTTCTGTGTCCATCTAATTATAGACATGATTCTGATGCCTGAAAGTATCAAAACTGGTGATTTAGATCTGTAGGTGGCTAGATGAATATACCAATTTTAGAAACTTGCTGCTGAAGCTATTTAAATATCCTTTTCAGTCATACCCATGACAGGGCCAGTGCAGTGCACTGCTGTGAGTTTTTTAGTTCCCAGAACTGTGATTACTGAACCGTAGTACTGGCTTCATTGCACTTGCTGTAGGAGGAAAGAGCTCCAGGTTCCCCCATATGACAGGAAAATGTAGTTATCTTGGAAGCTCTTGGGCAAAAGAGGCTCTATACACATGCACACAGATACACTAGTAAAAGAACCATAAATAGCCTAGGTAGAATCAACTCTACTTATTACATAATGCTGGTGTCGCCTATGGAAGCTGATTGTTTTCTAAGCCATTTTTTAAAATAAGTTTTTATTATTCTTCTATATGCCACCTCAAGTCTTAACGTCGATACAGAGTCTTCTTACCTGTGCTCTGAACAAGTCTGGGATCTTGTGAGTGTATGCTTAGGGGCACTGAAATAAATGCAGCAGAGAATTTTCAAAGTGTAAAAACCTTAAACCAAGTAACAGGGCAGGCACATTAAAGGGCACCCTCTTGCACACGAGAAATCAGCTGCCCACTGAAATATTTATAAGCTGATGGAGACATCATCTTTCCCTCAAACCCTTTTAGGGAGGACCGCAGTGTGGAGGAAACACACAGGGAAGAGAGGGTCAGGCCTTGGCTCCATATACAACATAGCAGGCTACCCGAGTGCTGCAAAACCTCTGGATATTGTTCCTCAAAGACAGAATATATTTCCCCTAAATGTTTTATCTTTACAGTTTTAGTGATAGACTTCTTATATATCTTTAAAACGTTGCTGAAGGGATGAACTTTGTTCTCCATCAACAATGCAATTCTCTTTGACTGTTACTGTAAAGGAGTTAACTGTTATGTATAGCAAAGAACTGGCAATCAATGTAATATAACTCTCCAGAGCACTCAGAGCACCAGTTTATTGCTCCAGTTGTCTACTTAAGAACTTGTACCTGTAAATAGGAATTTTCTATCCAAATGTCTTCAACAGCATTTTAGCGAGCTCCACAGCAGCCCAGCAGGTAGGCCATTTCCCTCAGAGTTTTGTTGTTTCTGGACCGAGCCTAAATGTCCTAGCATGAGAGAACTTATGCAATTCTCACAGTGCTGCTATGCAAAGAATTCCTTTGGCTTTGAGACCTGCGGTGTACAGCTATAGCAATTATACTGCTGATTTTCTCTATTGAATGGATCTGTAGTGGACTCTTTGATTGTGTACGTGCTTTTTAAACTGGAAGGCAGAATGCATTTCCTCTCGGTGCACTAAATCAAAGCCCCTTGTTGCCTCTGGCCTTTCCATCCCTCCTTGATTCCTGGTGGATGTATATTTTTAGGTTGTTTATTGCCACTGCTCTTTATGTATATGCCATACCACAGGACTTTCTATTTGTACCACCAACAAAATATTTTTTGACAGCCTGTTCTTAAAAATGCTGATATAATTATTGCCATTCACAAATATATTAGAACTTGTTGGTTCACTTTACTGAAAATGCAATTTCTTCATCAACTGTTAATGGCATCAGTATATAAAACCTGTTGCTCATGCTTTTTGAAACAATGATTGATCTGCTTGTGAGGCTTGCTTCTACCCCTTAACCAACATTTCTTTTCTGTTTTGCAAAGTGCTTGTGTCAGCAGATATGTGTTCCTGACGTGTACGGTTCGTTCATTGGTTGTGTGGCTATGGCAGCTCATACCTAAGGGTGCCTTTCAAACTGTGTTACTCTACAGAGAACTGTATTAGCTTTTTGGGGGTGTAAGGAGACTTGAACCCTCAATAAGATCAAAGTGAAAGTGTGCAAATAAAAGCCAGAAAGGAAACAGATCAATCAAATAGGAGGCTGTAACACTTGTAGTGATTGTTGTGGCTAGTTCTTTGCTTCTGATGGAAGATGTCTGTGTGCTGCCTGCTTCATACTGCCTGAAACTTCCCGTAATGTGCTGTCTTCTCTCAATTAGCATCCTTGTATGTACCCTTTTCCCATTTTGTGAGCCAATAATAGCAAGAGATACTGAAATGGATGTCAGATTAATACCAATCCTTCCTTTTCCAATATCTGATGTTGTGGTGGTTATTGAGGAATGCCTTTTTCATTTGTTAATCCTTTCATTGGCAGCAGTTGGTTTTACCACCAGGAACATGATAGTGCTCATGGCATGAACGTTACTGAATGCACAGCAGATTGTATCTTCTACCCACGCAGGATTCCCAACAAGGGGACACTCTGTCACACTGTTGAAATGTGGAGATTCCTGAAACATAAATGTAAATCAGCTTTTTGCCTTAGTACAACAAGAGCCAGGCTGTACCTCAGCTCCATGGGTCATGCCAGGCAGCCTGACAAGAGTACAAGCAACGTCAGTCCTCTGTACAGGATGTTTTTCACCAGACTGGGACAAAAATTATAGTCTTACGGTCTTTTCTGTGGGGATGCCCTTCTCTAAGGACATCTGGGGATTGAAGGAGAAGTAGCACCTGTCCTGGGACGGAGCATCTCATGAATTTGGATCAGATCCATTTCACGTAGTCTAAAATCTCTTACTACTCCCTGGGTAAAAGAGCAGTGAAAAAAATATGCAACTACTAGTTAGTGTTTATTCTTATAGGAACTAATTTTCCTGTACCTATCCAGAGGCTGCTGATTTAAGCCTTTTCTTCAGTAATCTCAGTCTACAGTGCTTCTGTTGAAAGTTCCAGAGATTGATTCCTACCAGTGATGCATGTTTGTGTGGGTCAACAATCACCATGGCCAATAATCACTGAAAAAATGACATTGTAGGGAAAAATCCCTACATCTTACTTTTATGTCATTTCATCTAATGTGTGAGCCCTCAATATCTGGGCTGTGTTGCATGAGATAATGTTTCCCTTTACTAGGGAGTAGATGTGATACCAATATGAAATGGAGGGAAGAGCACAAGCACTGCACAGCTGTGTAATACAGGTAAGCAAGTTTAATGGCTGATAATAACAAGTGAGCTCAAGCCTCTTGACGAGTCACCCCAGTAATGGCGAAGGTTCTTTAATATTTGGACTCCGTGGATGCATGGACTTCTAACTTGGTAGCATGTCACAGGGATGTAGCAGATGTGCCTGCATAGTCTTTTGTCAATGCCCCTTAGATTTCCCTAAAGCAGTTTACTGCAACTGGAAGAACTTGTAGCATCAAGAAATCATGCTTGTGAAGAGAGAAAAGAACTAAAGAAAAGGACTTTAAAGAAAATTGCACTCATACATGTATGTGCACTTTGGATGGTGACACAGAAAATCATACTGGGTTTTGCTTCTACATCATGAGATATCTGCAGCAGTTCAACAATTCTGGAACCATATATGTTGTAGGGCTGCTTAAGATATTATTGATGGAAATGCACCACAGACAAATACATGTGTACATATGGACTGCTTGTTTCTTTGCAGAATCCTTGTAGTTTCCATAAAGGCATGCTGATTGGGAGTTTAAGACTCATTTTTCAAAATCACCCGAAGGCAGATGAACTACCTGAGCTACTCCTGGTAAGAAGTCCCATGGGGAATTCTTCTGAAACCAAAATGCCTGCTCAGAGAAGTAGCCTGCTACCAAAGGAGGTAAGATGATCACAAGCTGGCTCTTATCCTGTCACATCTCCTGTGTATATATATGTCACAGTGCTTGATCTTCTGGGTCAGATGATATTTTCCAAACTGACATGCTAACAATTTTCCCTCCGGAAAGTCTGACGGTGTCCAGTGTAGCTGTTTTGGCTCTAGGATGCCATTTTGTGTATAGATGGGTACCACGGTCAGACTCATATTAAACATTGGCAAATTATCTCCACTATTGTAAGTAAACGGACTCCTCCCAAAAAATGGTACTGAAATGCTTTACACATTAAAACCAGCATGTCAGTTAATGGGATCCAGCCATTTCTGAAAGCTCATTTTCTTTTAAGTAAGTAAATGCAGTCAAATATTTTAATGAGAAAAATGTGCTTATACATACCACCTTTTCCTTCCAAATACTGTAAGCCTACTGTACAAGCTCTGATCCTAATTTTGCCTCTTTTACTGAAGGGTGGGGGGAGGAGGTGGAAGGTGAGTGGTAATAGAGAGAGTTAGAAAAATCCTCTAGCTTAGGCACTGCAAAAGGACATTGCATGGTTTGGAGACTTTTGTAGTGTTTTGGCAGTTTAAAATTAAACAAATAAAGTCACATTCTTGTCCATGCAGAGAAGTTGAATCTCCATTTCCCCCCTCCATAGTTTTACTCCTTCCCTGCCTCTCCTTCCATTGGGAGGTAAAGATTCAACCACTCAACTGAAGAGAAAAGGGATTGGTAAAAATAGCTACCTAGGATCTTCTCCTAACCTTTCAGCTCCTCTTCTGCAGGCCTCCAGACCTGCAAAATACAAGAGGTTTCCATGGCCTGTCTCTGAGAAGCCAGAGAAAGGTCCCATTTGTGGTCGTCCTGCAACAAGCTCTAAAGCAGCCAGTTTGGGGCTGAATTTTGTTGTTGGTGGTGGTAGTGGTTAGTTGTTTTTTTTGTACTGGGGAGAAAGCTTTTGTTTTCTGCTCTTCTGTCTCTCTCAACCACCTCTTGGATGGGTTTCTGCAATTTTAATTCTTTTTATAGCAAAACTTTACAACAGTTTGGACAGAAAGTGAAGAATTCCTCATTCTCTATTGAAAGGTAGCCAAAAACTGAACAAGATGTATAAAGGGCCAAGAAGAATTTAAAGCTGTTTAAAAACCTCCAGCCAGTGATCTGCTGCCAGCCCACCAAGGTTTTTAGAATTAACTTGTCCCTTTACTCTTGTCTTTGGGAAATAAACCAACTTGTTTCTGTCGTAATGAGTGGAAAGTGGACGATGAGAGTAATTTGCAATATTCGGGAATGAAGATAACAGTGGTCTTGTGATTTAAGCATCACTATGCTGTCTGTACAACCTCCTAAGAGTAGTTATGTGTTAGACATTGTGTTTTTCCTAGGAGGTGCCATTCAGTGCCAGACCATATGTCTTTTGGTCTTGGCTGTTGTGTTTCATAGGAGCTATACATTTAAATATGTTTGGGAGAAGCAGGATGATGTAATGCTGGATACACCACCTCTGGGGCTCTATAGTGTTTGTGAAAAATCAAAGCTCACCAGTTCTGAGTGCTTGCTTCGCTTTTATATGTATACACATACACATGTGTACACAGAACACGTACACAACATGTGCATATACACATTGATCTATTTTTTATTGCTTCTTCCTTGCTTTGCTCACTGTATGGAAGCAGCAACAGTGGGGCCCATACACAGTTAGAATCAGTGTTAGCTAAACTGAAACAAACAGTGGCGTTACACTGGACTGGGGATCCCAACCAACACCCCAGTGAAAGGAAATGTTGAGACATTTTAGGGTAGGGAGTTGGACCAAGCCATGTATTACTCATTTCAGCTAAAGCAGTCCTAATACTTTCTCGTGATATCTTGTTCAAACACTATAGGTTTGCTGCTGTATCTATGGGGCCAGTTTGAGTAAGCTTATATTTTTCCCAACCTACATTTTCCTGTGATTTGGAGAAAGGCTGTAGAAAAAAGACTTGGAATAAAATTGAAGATTTCCCCAACTCAGGATGATTTGGGGAAATTCTGTTCATTCACTTGGCACACAGAGGTCAAATGTGTCCAAACTGAATTCATCCAAAATTGGACAGATTCAGAACCCTGGTTTAGTCCAATTTGTTCAGTTTGTCTTTTTTACTTTTTTTTTTTTTTTTTTCCAGACTAGTCTAATTTGCATAGTCTAGTGATGGTGTCGTTGATGTCATCTCACACCTAGCTGGTTTTGCATTCAGAAGAGTGCTCCAGTCCGACAATGTTATCGTGCCATTATGAACATATGAACTAGGTCAGAGCTATGTTATATTAACTATAGATCTCACTGAAGACTGAGGAGGTAGCATTTGTTCTGCTCAGACTCCGTTCACTAGTAACTCTAGAGAGCAACTCATTGGGTACAGCCTTTACGTGCTTTCACAGATTAGCAAGGTATGATGAGTTATTTAGAAATTTGATCACTATCTCAAGTAATCTGATAACTGTGTCAAGCTTATTCTAGCCAGTGAGCTGTGTAACATTGGGTAAGTTATTCTGTAAATCTATATTTACACTTTGAAGAGTCCCTTTTTAAAATCTACGTGCATTCTGCAGAGCCTCATCCTTGTACTTACATTTCAGGACTAATCACTGCATGTTTACTATTAGTTTTCTGGTTTGTTCATCTTAATCCAAGAAAAGAAACAGCATCAAGATAGAGCATGGGACTGGGACTGTGGGGGTCTATGTTCAGGTTTCTTGTACCAACAGACAATTTGGCTAATCTCACTCAAACCACTGGGTCAGGTTACCAAAGAGGGACCCAGTGCTCATTTCTGCAGGAGTGAGTGAGGCACTTGCATAGTTTTGCAGGTCTGGACTTTCATTCCCCTTCTTCAAAATAATGGTTATAATAATACTTTCTTTGGCTGACTTGTCTGTTTAGATTATGTTAGTCACTCTGCAGACATAGCAGAGAGACAACACGAACTCCCTATTTCAGGGTAAAACAAAGAGCAACAAATCCAAAATCCACTGAAATCATTAGAAGTCTTTTCTGTCTTGAATCATGCCCAGTATGTTTAAGATCAGTTTTCACCTAATATTTCCTATCCTTGAATTTGTGAGAGTAATCTGGAAAGGAGCCATGGAAGAAAGACATGAAAAGATGCAAAGAGAATTCCTTTCTTCGATTAACATGTATCTCCACATTACACTTTGGCAAAATTTGCTGAGTTTTGGTCCTAGTTCTGGAAAACTGTTGTGGGCATCCCTAAGACCAGCGCACAAGTCTCACAGAGTGTCATCAGAGTAACTTCCTATTATCAACCTAGTGGATAAAATTATTAAAATGTTGCTGAATCTTCCATATAAGGCATATTGGATTCAAAACCGAGCTGGTCTGTGCCTGTCAGCGTTGAGTTAACAGATTCCAGGCAGTATGCTCCAAGTCTGCAATACTTTATTCTCCTGCCCCTGATTAAGGTCTTGGATCCATACAGCTCTCACATTTAATTGCACTCTTGTCAGTTAAAAGCACATCTTTAATCAAGCAGTGGGCAGCTGCAGTTAGCGCAATCAGATGTCCTAATGAAAGAAAGAAGCTGTAGGTGTTGCCAGCAGAGCTCACACAAACCATGCTGAAAAGAAAGGCAAGCTGATGGCTGGAAAAGTTTCTGTCTTTTCTCTTCTCTTTAGCCACCCCTCCCCTCTCCCGCTGACATTTTCTAACTCAGTAGAAGCTGCCAAATTGCAGATGGTTGCGGGGCCTGCATGAACCAGAATAAAGCACGGAAGCCAGTATCTGCAGGAGAGGTTGGAACAGGAACAAATGCGACTGACCCGATTATTCAAGCATGGCCAGATATAATGCCAAGGTCCATCTTCTGATATTTGTTATGTGCTTTATATACCAATTCTGTGTAGAATGCAGTCAAAAAGTGCTGCATAGCTGTTTTTCTTCCTCTCGTGTAGTTGTAGTAGCGGTGGGGTGCTTTGAACCTGCTGCCTTCCAAACTTTGCTGTATCATACACCTCAAATGCAGGTTCCTGGGGGCAGAAATACCAAATCCAAAAAAAAAAAAAAAAGCTTTTCCCCAAACAGTAATAAGTGCAGATATTTTGTTACCAAGATGTTTAATCCCTATGTAGCTAATATTCTGTTTCAATGAAGATGTGGTATTGCATGCTGGGTCTTGTAGTTTCAGCACAGTACCTGTGTATGGAAGAGGAGTAAAGGTTCATCCCAGAGTTGCCAGCAGTTGGTTCCAAGGTTCATGCTGAGTTCGCTTTTGCTTTTCATCACATTCATTGATGCTTTGTCATCAAAGGTGCATGCTGGAGCAAAGGCATGGATACAACCTCAGTCACTGAAAACTTAAGGCAGAAAGGGGAGAGGGACGCTGAGTCACAGGCAGGACTCATCAAGCACTGCTATTGCTCTCCTGGCTCTGTGGCATCAGAATATCCCCCTCCAAGAGCAGGACCACTGCTGCCATACTAGCCTAGCCTGACCTCCTCAGAGGTCAGCAATATCGTGTACTTTGGGACAAGGAGAAAAAAGCAAACAAGCAAAAAATCCCACAGAATTAGGAATATTAATTAATTCTGAAGATAATGTTTCTCATATCCCTGGTCCCAGGAATATGGATCTGTTCACTTCTTAAGCCTTGACAGATTGGCCCTTCTGTGTTTTTTGGATGGAGTGCAATGCCATTGTTTGCACTCTGTAGCTGGAGAGCAGAGGCACAGAGAGACCCATGTTTTAAAGGCACTGACATGTGTTGTTCTCATGGGACTTTGGTTTCCAAACCACGTTTAAGCATCTGGCCCTCTATTGTCTTTCCTTCCTCCCCACCAAACTGAGATTGCAGGGTAAGGAAGGAAATTGAACCCATACCTCTCACAGTCACCATTACAGCCACATCCAAGACCATCCCCACCAGCTAAGATTAGTATTTGGACCCTGCAGACTAGTACTGTTATAGCTCTTGAAATTGCTTTCAGCTGTAAGCAAACCTAACCTGCCTTTCTGTCCTTAAGGGTGCCTGCTTTAATGAGAACACAGGCTGTCTATGCACATGGTGAAAATGTACATTTTTTAACTGCTTTTCTTTCATTCCTCCCCATGCTCTTATGAAAGAAAGAATAAATGTAACTTCCTCATTCACTTTCTTGATTGGGTCATTTTACATGCTTTTAGTCTTGTTCCTTTTTACAAAACCTTTTTTGACTCAGTCCACAGAAACTGTCCCAAACTTCTCAAGCATCCTTTATGGGGAATTTTGCCATGCCTCTAATTATGCTTCGGATTTGCCTCTAATGCCATCCAGTCCTCACAAAATAGGCAGAAGCAAACTGTGTTTTGAATAAGAAACTCTCCCTGTATTATCACATCACCCAGAGCGTATTTCATACTGTTTTCCACCCCCCTTCTTTTTGCATTCTGACATACATTAGTTATTTTCACCACTACTGCAAAGCACGCAGAGGATTTCTGTGGCTGTCTATGCCAACACCAAGTTAATTCCTAACAGGGATGCCCCGGGGCATGTCCACACAACAACAGTGGAGCTGGGGCAAGCACTGACCTGAGAGCTGCTAAGCCACTGAACGTTACTTAGTGGTTATCTCTGAGTCACTAAGTAGTGCTTGTATATGGAGTTAGCAGCAGGGTCACAGCTAACGAGACCTGCAGGTTCACTTGGTGGCTCTGAAAAATGATCTTCTAGAAGCTGCAGACATTCACATGCAGGCAATGAAATTACCATGACTATTTATTACTCATGTCGTTAGAAAACATGCATACGGAAGACTCATCTTTCTTTTTAGAAACTGGTCATTTTGTTTTGTATAGCAGTGGGCAGCAAATGCTAATGAAAGACCAAAAGCCATCACACAGACTAAATGACATGTCTCTTTCTGCAGCCAAATTTAACTTGCATTGAAGTCCACGGGAGTTTTGCCAATGACTAGTAGAAATACTAGATGTTCCTCGGGGACAGACAAGCAGTAAAACTGTGTAGGGAAAAATCCAACTGAAGGCTGCACTTCAAATATATTTGTAAAAAATTAGTCCTGCTCACAAGAAATTCACAGGCTGCCACCTGCCATGGGGCAAGTGATAGTTAAAAGGAGCCTAAGCTCAGGCTGTGTGGTGGTTTTAGTAGGGATGCAAGTTCAACACAGGTACAAAGCGGATTAGCCCCCACTCTGGAACATGCTGTTATGAAATCTTTGTGATACAGTCTCACTCAAAGCCGCTAGTTTTCTCATTTGGTAAAACACAGGCCTTTCCTCCTTTAAAGAACATGGTAACTTAGCTAATACATGTAAATGCAGTGCACAAAGGCCTGTTGCTTAGCACTGGCCAGTGCTCGTGATCCCTGGCTTGATTTAAAAAGTGTTTAAATAGATAATTTTGTTTCAGTAAAAATGAACTATTCTCTTAGACTACAAGAGAGTGCTTAGTGTTCAGCCAAATCTAGGTTCAGAAAAAGATATCCTTTAAAATAGGGTAGACACAATAAAGCAAGGAGTAATGATATACTGGGAAATTGTGTAAAAACATCATGATAATAATAGGCGTATTTTAATGTGGAAAAAAGAACAAATCTAGTGGTGTACCTTTTAGAGGCAACAGGCCTTGATAGTGCCAGACACATACAAAAACATTGATCAGAACTCATGGGCATGAATAATATACAACAAATACGAGAGATGGAGGGACCAAAAAAAACAACAAAGTGTCCTTGTGCTGAAAGTTCACGCTGTAGGCAGAATCAGATGGAAACTATCTCTGGAAATGTTATAGGCAAAATATGTGTTACAATTGCATCTCCAAATACTCTAGTCTAATTTACCACATCAAGAGGTATCCTAAACCCCACATTTCTTATAAATGTGCAGACAAATATTAAGAGATTCTTTACTGCAGAATGAGATAAATCTTCCAAATGAGCCCAGAGGCTCAACAAGTTTCAAGAGATCAGCAGTAACTCATTTCTGAGTGCCTAGGTCATGGCAGAGGTACTAACTATAGCCTGGTATTGAAAGTATCGAGCATGACCTCCTCCTAACATTGTGTGTGTCTACATATTTACCCTGGTGATGCTATTTACACGGCTGTGGTCATTCGGTCCCTATGGGCCTCAGTACTGCCTGTGAAACTGGATAGTGTTGCCAATAACAGAGGAGGAGGATGTCACCAACTGACCATGGTAACTTAGCACACGTGATGCTTATGCGGCATGTTAGATCCCTGGAGCCTTGGGAAGTAGTGAGTTGGCAACATAAACTCACATTTTGTGTCAGAATAAACATCGGACATCCCTAGTATAAGTGAGACATGGTACCTATGCTACTTGAGTGCTATTGAGACTTTCCAAATTGGGGGAGAAATGACATTTTGCTTATTAATAATTGATGGATAAGAATGTCCATCCCAATAATGTACAGTTTCTTTGGAAGTCAGGATGCTGACATTAGCAGCTCCCAAGGATGCCGTCACATCCCATAACCTCAAAAGTTCAGAGGTGTAGACTAACAGAAAGTAAACTTCATATTTCTCAAAGGCAAAGCTATTTTGGGATCTAGCCTTCCAATGATGTTCTAATAGATATTTTCAGTCCTAGCTTCCAACTTTTGTAACTCACTGACAGCAGTGGGCTTCCTCTCTCTAGATCCTAACAGCTTCTGAGAGACAAATAAATCTGGTTTATCTTTGACACCACCATGTATGTTGGTCTTTATTGCTACCTATTTCTGTCTCTTTCCATTTTTCTGTCCTTGCCTGGCAGCTGAAAAAAAAAAAAAAAAAAAAAAAGAAAAGAAAAGAAAAAAAAAAAAAAAACACAAGAAATGTCTTCAGATTTGCCACTTTAAGGAGACAGAAATGATCTTTATAGTATCAGTTGCCATTGGCAACTGCTCTACTGCAGATACAAATGCTCTACTGTGTGTCTGCCTCCCTGCTTTTCAGCTCCCAAGTCATCTTCACAAGATGTCAGAAAGTATTAAGTAGGAACGTAATTGCTGCTGTGTAAAATAGATATATGAAATTGTAATAATTACCATTGTACTAGCTGTCATAATGCAGTATGTGATCGAAGGTTTTTCCTACAGCATTAGCCAAGCTTTAAATCTGGTCAGTTCTCACAGAAACCTCCCATGGAGCCTGCCTGCTAACAAATCTTGTCACATATACCCAATACACAAAGAAAGATAAAACATGCCACTTTTCTCACTGCTAAGTATTTCCATCACTTTCTTTTTTATGAGGGAAAATGGCTGAAAGTTGAAGTTATGTGCTTGTCATAGGCCCAGTTCTCATTAGGTGTTACCACACTTAATGAGTATTCAGATTTAATTTACCTGTGTTCTGAGCATTTGAAGTCTGCAGGTTGATCATGTTCAAGTGAAGCATTTCCTCAGGCTCATATGGGCACGTGAGGTCTCTGCCACGTGAACTGTTGACTGACTGCCATGTGTCAGCTAAGACCTGGGTACCACAGACTTCTGCTGTGTTCCCACGTCTAGTCTGCCATATGTAGGTGCAAGGTAAGGCAATAGAGCTCAGACCTATGTGAAAAAAAAAAAAACTGATGTCTAGAAGACTGCAGGTAGATCTAACAATGCAGGAGTTACGAGATGTGGTATTTTTCCTCTCTGTGGCTCTCATCTGCTGTGCAACTTTGGGCAGATTGCTTTGGCCTGTCATGTTCCTCTCTTGCCTTGTACTTTTTCCTCTCTCCTGTTTACTGTTGTTAAAAATTTTTGAAGGATCATATGCACTTGGGGTCTGTAGAGTTCCCTATACAAAGAGTTCTTACATCTCTTGGGGTTTGCATCCAGCAAGGACATGAATCGTATGGTTCAACGAGCTTAGAGAGCGCCCTTGTGAAGACAACCATGTGTGCAGGTAATGCAAGCTCAGAGAAAGGACATCCATGTTGACTGAAACAAGACCTGTGAACTGGACAGTGGCTGAGTGAAGGAAACAATGGCCATTAGTCTGAAATATTCCTAATTGAATCTGACTCCTAACTAAAGCACTGCTGTGAGTCACACCAGTGCTTCAGTGTAAATACTTCTCTCAATCAGACACAATAAAATATAATTGGAGTCAGCCTGTTGTTATTGATTAGAACATAATGTGTTAGAGACCATCCTCTTTTAATACACTCTATTTATAGTGTCTGCATCATGGAACAGTCATTAAAGCTTTTCCATCCTTATTGCTCAATCATGAACAAAGCACTTAACATGCATTCCTGTTAGCACACTAATTCATGCCTGTATAAAATGACAGGGACTAAAGCCAGCTTGAGAATGTAGCATTTAAGGAGCATTTCTGTGAGAATCTGTCCAAGCAGAGTGAAATCCAGAGGAAGAGGGGTGTGATTTATCAAGGGATGTTAATTTTCTCTATGTGGGAAGTGTTACACACTGGGGACATGGTATGTATGTTTGCACTGCCAAAAGCATTTACAGGGCAGATGGCACTACATGAGTCTTCTCTCCCTCCAAAAGTGGCTCTGTGCCTGGCTCTGCAGCTTTCCCTCTAGTCGCTCCACGAACCTGCAGTCCCAGGAGAAGCCTCTCTCGAATGGGCTTGCAGTGGAAAACAAAGTTTGTGTTCTGCCAGATTCACTTTACCTTAAGCTGTAGTGCAAAAATAGAGAAACAGATGTCTATTGAATGAGGTATATATTAATGGGCACGTGAGCAGGAAAGTGCCTTCAGGCTGATGCAGTGCAAGTCCACACACAATTAGAGAGAAACTTGTGTGCCGACAGCATACTCTTCCTACCCCTCGCTGTGAATGCCATGGAGGGTTTAATTTTGTGTCCGCTGTCTCCAGTGCTGTTGCTGCAAGGTGGTGACAGTGCAGTGTCACACGAAACCGCTGATTTAGAGTCTGCTTTCTGCAGAGGACGCACAAGGTTGCCCTCTCAAGAATGAGGCACACATTGGCCAAGACAGACAGTGATGGCACCGTGTGTTCCCAGGGGAAACAGCAACTGGCAATGCTCTTGAACAAGTATGTTTGGGCCAGTGTTTGAAGTAACCTCACAGGGCCTGAGGTGAGGTCTGCAGATGGTGTAATACAGGACTGTCCTTAATAGTATGAAGCAGGTAGTTAATAACAGGGCCAAAATTCAGCAAAGCACATAAGCCACGATTAACTGCTTGAAGCTGAACATGTGCTCAAACATTTCACTGAACTGGAGCCAAAGGTGAAAAAAAAAAAAAAAAAAAAAAAAAGGCAATAGCAAAGGAACATCTGAAAATGGGAAAAAAAATATAGTACTGGAAACACTCGTGACAATTCTTTTAGTTTGCTATGTGCAGATATATTCTTCTTTATTTTTCCCCTGTTTGCACCCTAGCATAGCTATACAGAGCTAAGCTGGAGACATTCACCTTGAAGGGGTCTGCATTTCAGTGGAGATTAGGAGTGTGGTTTATTCTGACAATTAGTAGTAATCTACTTTTCTGGCAGGGAAAGTGAGTAGCATTTAAAAGTGAGAGGCAAACAGCAGTGGAAGACCTACAGCAAACTCTGTTATTACTAGCCATGGGCAAATACATCTTGCTCCAGATTGTGCATCCGTCTGCTACAGCCCCAGACCTCAGAGCACCACGGAGTAATGCACACCTGCTATAAATAGTCACCAAGGGCTGTTTGAGAGTGTTCTGTAGGTACTAAATATTTTTTGCAAGACTAGACCCTTCATTTGTCCTTCATGGTATGACACAACATGAAATTATATCGATATGATACATTAACTGGGATATATTGGGGCCTGGCTCTCATTTACAGTAGAATAGGCAGTAAAGACACCAAATGACTTGATACAGACTTCGCTTCAAGGGCTTTTACACTTCCTGCACTGTGTGAAAGGCCCATGGTGCCAGTGAACCAGTCCCCTGGTGCCAAAGGCAGACACACTCAGCGATGTGCTTGAACTCCTCTTTGCTGCCTGCAGCCTCAGTGGTGCCCGTGGGCAGGACCACAGGACAGGGCTCCTGCCTCTTCTCTGCAGGAACCTCCAAGGACCATGGTTCACCATGAGTTCCTGACTGTTAAAGTGTCTCCAGGGTGAAAGCAGAGTATATAACCAGAGGACAGAAAGCATGCCATTCCCAGTGCAGAGTTCAAAGTGCAGGAGGGAGTGCAGGAGGGGAAGAGCCCAGCTGGATCATTTCATGTCAGGCTCCTGTGGATCCCAGGAGAGCACGTGATGTGGTCCCACTCCTTGCTACGTGTGGTCTGTGAGGTTGTGCCGTGCAGTCTGCAGACTGATGTGAGAGAATATCATCTTTCTTAAGCCTTCCCAGGGAACATATTGATGCTAGCAGTATCTTGAGGTCTGTGAAAAGTTAGGCCACATCCTTCGGTCCACATGGTGTGGGATACCAGCTTGATCTTACACACTATGTGGTATAAAGAGGTGGCTGATAGCAGCTTGAGAGAGTGCTGGAGAGCACACCAAACTGTTGTATAGCAAGGGCAGGATCGGTACAAATGTGCAAACTTTCACATGGACACAAGCCAAAGGACGTATATCATCTGCAAGGGGCAACAGGAGATCTCATTGTTTCTTACAGGCCGGATCTGGGCTGACTGCATGGCTGTTAACTCAGACAAGCCAAAGCTGTCAAACCCAGGAGCTCCTGCTGGCCCAGTGCTCGACGGAGAGGACACTGTCCAGCAGGAGCTGAACTGCTCACAGGCTGCTCCTTGTGAGCCTTTCTGTAGTGCCCATACCAATGTGGGAAGGGCAGGTACATGCTTGGAGGATTTCTGTCCTGCTGCTGCTTCCCTGGCACCTGGCAGACCGACAGGCCTTGGAGCATGCAGCAGTTGAACAAAAGAGAAGGTCACCACAGAAGGAAGCCAAAAGATCAGGCATTGTTCCAGGCACTGCTGCTGATGTATAAAATATAATCCAATTGGCATGCAGACCCCTCTAGCTGCCAAACATATCCCAAGAAGAGCTCAGGGTGGTCTCTAGGGCTGGACCACTGAGAGGAAAAAATGTACTAATGGCAGCAAGATGGGGAAGCCTTGCCAAGTCAGGACAAAAATCATGTGTGTACCAGTTTCCATGCCTGTGAAGAAAACTCTGCTATGTCTGTGAGAAAGGATCTACACATGGACACGGTCACGCACGCATATGTGCACGCTGAGCTCAGCACACGTGGCCAGGATGGCTCGCAGCAGCATCGCTCTGCCCTGACCCGGCGGGCAAGATCTGGGGAGACATCCAGCTGCAAACAGGCCCAGGGGAAAAATAAAATCTGACGTCCAGACTGAGACATTCCCTGACTCATTTTGCCATTTGTCCCCACCTCAGTGCTAGGGAGGCTTTGGGAGTGTGCAGCAGGCCAGTCATGTCCTTTTGGATGACGGTGTGAAATTGTATCTGTTTAATTGCACACAAAAACCTGGTCTGGTTCACGCAGGTCAGACCTAGAGGAGAATTTGAGGGTTTGTTTCAAGGAGACTGCTCATTATCTGAACTGTCCTTTTAGACTAAAATAGAAATGAGCATTAGACCTGAAGAATTGTATCCCCCTAGGTATGTACATGGATTTAGGCTGGTGAGAGACCAATTGCTGGCTGGCCCAACATCTCTCTCTTTTTTCCTTCCCCTTTCCAGCTATGTCTGTCCCCTTGTTGCAATGGCTCTGGGTCTGTTGAACCACATGCTGAGCAGTTCAGCACATTAAAACTTCAACTAATTAACCCATCAAAGGAAAATGAAGTATCTTCTGTCAGGCTGGGGCACTGACATGCCTTTTGTGCAGGGTCTGACAATCATCAGAAAGCAGTGGAAGCAAGGGGGTAAGAGAAGTGACTGTGACACTCTGCAGATAAATCTGTAGAGGCTCCTACCCCAGGACAGCAGCCCCAAAAGACAACAGACTCACTGTCTGGCCTGAAATCATTTGTTTCCTGACAGGTTTTGTGACAGGTGAATATAGTGAGGGACAAGTTTAATTCTGGCTTGTGATCTTTCTAGTGTTTTGCAGTTTCTTTGGAGGGAAAAAATTGCAATTTAAAAGTGCAATGGATTTGATTCCTTGGCTTTCTTTCTGTCAGTACCCAGCAGACATTGAAATAAGAGAAGTCTTGTCCAGCTGCAACAGTGCATTGATATTCAGGATCACTTTCACTGGGAGAAATTACCAATTACATGAATCAAGTGTCCTTCAGTGTAACTGTACTTGACCCACAAGCACAAAGCCTTGATTTCCCAAGGACTATTGGAAGGAACAGGCATTTTCCATGCTCAGCATCCCCCAGTCTGCCACACCAGTGAGCTCTGTGCCCATGAAGCCTGATTTCTGTTGCTCCTCAGAAGTCCATGATGCTTTTTCTTTGGTTTCAGCTGTCAACATACTGCCTTTAGCTCATGTGCTCATCCCAGGCTTGTGACTTGGAAAAGTTCAGCACCACAACGTGCTGTGCAGCCTTCACTGGTTCTTCTCTTGTTTTGATGAGGTTTTGCTAACAGCAGCTGGTGGCTGCTCCCATTGAGTCAGGAGAAGGGCGCAACACATCTCTGGTTTGGTAGGCATGTCTCTCGTGCCATAATGCCACTTTCAAAGGCAACATAATCTTATTTTAGGACAGGAAAAAAATGTCATAGGCCATCAGGACCAGTGTACTTGAAGATCCATCTTCAAGATGTTGCTGGCCCCATATCTTTTCCCTGCATTAGCATCTCATGGTGGGAGAGGGAACAGCCCTGAGCTCTTTCCCGCTCACCTTCAGGGAAGACATTCACTCTAATGCAACAAACTCACCCATGGTCTGCATGTGGCTTGGTCCTGCAAGTATCTCCCTGGGTGATGCTGAAGTACACCCATCAGTTTGCCTCTGATTCAAACTGGACTGCTTACCCAGTTTCTGGGAGCACTTCTGAACTGCAGCGAAACACTGAGCGCTGGCCTGAAAGGTCAGTGTGTGCAGGCTGGAAATGGCAGGTATTGGGCATTCAGTGGTCAAAGAACCTCCCTGAAACTCAAACTGACTTTGATCTTAACTATTATTTGACAATAAATGATATCACAAAATAAAATAACATTTGATACTAAGCTGGACTATCTTTCTGGTACTGAATGGATGTGAGAATGAAGGTGCCAAGTGGCACTGGAAACACTAGGTCACCATGCCCAATCTGGATGCTTGTGTGAGAGAACAAGAATATTTATCTGCTCACAGTGTTCTGACACCTCATTAATTAACATTTGTGTCACCCTCTGACTTTCTCAGCTGGGAGGCAGGGCTGTGCGGTTACCCTCGAAGTGGTAGCAGGAGCGGTTTTAGCCCTGAAAGCAGAACTGCTCTGGTGGCTGGATGCAATGCTGTGCCTTCTGCTGGTGTGCCAAGAACACAAGAGTTCAAAGGTATTTCATGGGTCATGTTACTTTGGCCACTTCTCCCCTTCTAATGCTGAAATCCAATGTGTATTTTGGAAGAGGCAGCTTCCCCTAATCCAGCAGGATTGTTTTCATTAAAAACAAGCCTCTTGGAGCCAGAGCAGCACAGAGGTGGAGAGAGCCTGCCAATGCCTGCAGCCACCTAACCCGGCATTGCCACAGCCCCCCTGCACACCCCGAGTCCCAGCTTCAGCTGACGTGGGAGCACAGCCGGCTGGGGACATGGCTCTGGGGGTGAGCGAGGAACCCAGGAGAGAATGTTGGGGGGGACAGAGGCAACGGAGGGGGGCAGAGGGAAGGGGAGATGGGGACTGGGAAAGGATGTGGGGCTAGGATGGGGAAAAGGTACAGGAAATCATGGAAAGGGGAAAGGTGGTGAGACAGGAAATCATGGAAAAGAGGGCAAGGAGGGAAAATGAGGAGAGAGGGTGGCTTCAAGCTCCTGGGAGGGAATTGAGCTATGGGGAAATGGAGGGAAATCTTCATGGCCGCAGAGGGACACATGTTGCATTGCAGCATTGGGGATGGCATGAGGGCTGGTGGGAAAGCTGTGGACAGAAGAGGGATTGAGCCAGAGAAAACATAATGGGGAGAGGTGAAGGGAGGCTGGGCTTGGGGAAGAAGAATCAGGAGGAAAAAAGAGGGAATGAAAACATGCAAGAGGTTAATGTAATAGAGAACAATGAAGAATGAAAATGGAGAGTCAAGGACGTGCCCATAACTGTTAGACATTTCAGTTCATTCAGGCTTGCTTCAGCCCAGTTTTTAAGGTTGACTCGAGGATAGGCTTAGGAGCCTGTGTTAAACACACTGCATTTTGGAAATTTCCTTCCAATAACAATGAAGCAAGATGCCTGAAAATTGGCATGCTTCCTGTAGAAAGGAGGAGATGTAAGGAAAGAAAAATAATAGACTTGTTCATAAAGAAAGTAATTACAACCATGTGTTCACACAGTAGATCTATTTTTAAAGTATCATAGTATTTTTATTTATTTATTTATTGCTTATTAACTGTCACTAGGGATGAAAAAGGATGTAGAATATCAAGGAATTAACTAACCTGTGCTTGAAGCACTGCCTGCTGCTGGATAGCTGTGCTTGTACCCCACCAAATATATGCCTATGCTGTACATCATGTAGCAGCAGGCGGGGAGCTGAGGTGCGATCTCAGCCCTGGTTTCAGCTGCCCTGCTGAGCCTGGCTCTGCCTTTGCGTGGGCATCAGCATGCATCCAGCTGAGCCTCAGGCCTGTGTGTGCATCGGACAGGGTGCTGAACCTGGTCTTTGCGTGACCTTGTGTTCTTCAGTGCGGAGCAGGGCTGTACAGCAGGTGCCCCCCACCAAGCAGCCCCAGGGCAACACAAGTGAGATGCCACCACAGCTGAGGTGGTTTGGGGCCAGGTGGCCTGGGGCTGGAGCAACCCATGCTGTTATGATGAAGTGACTGCAAGTTCATGTCACTTCACCTGGCAGCGTGCTGACAACCACACAACCTGTCACGCACTTCTGGTGCTACTATGAATGATGGAAAAACAAAAACAAACAAACAAACAAACAAAAACAAACAACAACAACAAAAAAAAAACAAAACACAAGCTGTAGCAACAAGGAACGTAAAACTGCCAACTCTGTGCCATGCCTCAACAGAGTTTCAGTCACGGCTGTGGTGACTTGCAGCCCAGCCCTGTCAGACTTCTCTGGTGTTGGCTGAGGCATCCCCACGTTGTATGTACTGCTCACAGGTTTCTGGTCAGTGCTTCCTCCTATCTTCTCCCTGTGAGGATGAGGAGGGGCTGTGCTGCCGAAGCAGCAGCCAAGGAGCAGGATGTGCCTGGTGGGAATGATGCCCCACCTCTGGGTCCAGGTGGAGATCAGTAATGAGTGGTTTTCTTCAGGGGTCAGTATTGGGACTGATGCTGTTTAACATCTATGTTGGTGACATGGACAGTGGGATCGAGTGCACCCTCAGCAAGTTTGCCAGTGACATCAAGACAAGTTGTGTGGTGCAGTCAACACACTAGAGGGAAGGGATGCCATCCAGAGGGACCTGGACAGGCTTGAGAAGTAGGCCTGTGGGACACTCATGAGGGACCCACAAGGCTAAGTGCAGGGCCCTGAACCTGGGTCAGGGCAATCCCAAGCACAAATACAGACTGGGTGGAGAATGGGTTGAGAGCAGCCCTGAGGAGAAGGACCTGGGAGTGTTGGATGATGAGAAGCTCAACATGAGCCATCAATGAGTACTCTCAGCCCAGAAAGCCAACCGTGTCCTGGGCTGCGTCAACTGAAGCATGGCCAGCAGGCCAAGGGAAGCAATTCTGTCCCTCTTCTCTGCTCTTGTGAGACCCCACCTGGAGCATTGTGTTCAGCACTGGGGCCCCCAGCACAAGAAAGACATGGACATATTAGAACAAGTCCAGAGCAAGGCCATGAGAATGATCAAGGGGCTGGAACACCTCTGCTATGAAGACAGGCTGAGGGAGTTGGGGTTTTTCAGCCTGGAGAAGAGAAGGCTCCAGGGAGACCCCATAGAGGCCTTCCAGTGCCTAAAGGGGACCTACAGGAAAGCTGGGGAGGAACTCTTTGTTAGGAAGTGTGGTGACAGGACAAGAAGTAATGACTTTAAAGTAAAAGAGAGTAGATTAGATACTCTAATAGTAGATTAGACCGTCCATACTCAGTGGGTGGTGAGGCACTGGCACGGGTTGTCCAGAGAAGCTGTGGGTGCCCCATCCCTGGAGGTGTTCAAGGCCAGGCAGGATGGGGCTTTGGGCAACCTGGTCTAGTGGGAGGTGTCCCAGCCCATGGCAGAGGGTTGGGACTGGGTGGTCTTTAAGGTCCCTTCCAACCCAAACCATTCCGTGATTCTATGCATTCACTGAGAACAGAGTGCAGCAGAAGCCTTTCCTGCATTTCCCCACCAACTTGATTCAGTGCCATTACTCCAAGCTGTGCCAGTGCTGTTCTCCTGGTGGCCCCAAAGACGCCCACTGCTAACAAAGTGTCTGGGTGCTACCACCTGGAGTGTCAGCTGGTGAGGATGCCCAGGGCCAAGGAGCACAGTACGTGGCATGGGCAGGCACCATGCACTGCAGCTCTTCTGCTTGGGAATTTGTCTATGCTAAAGTGTGTTGAAAGCTTTAAGAATGCATTAGCAAATAAAGCAGTTAAGTACTCACCAGCATTTTAAATATCTTGTTTCCACGTGTTACATCAGAGAACAACGTTTTAATATCATGTTCAAAGTGGTATCTAAGGGACTGTGCACCAAAATAATTGCTGTGCATTAGCGCTGCAAACTTACTGGAGGGTTGTTTTAGAAGCCTGCCTGCAACACTAAGTGGGGAGGCATTGCCAATAGCAGCAGCTCCATTAAAGAGAGCAATAAAGCAGAATTCTGTAAAAGTCAGACATGCCTGAGCAGCAAGCTCTTTTGGAAAATGGCTTTTGTTCCATGAAGATGTAATGAGAATCACTTAAAGACATAAAAACAGAACATGTATTAGATGAACTCCACAGACAAGAAAAAATAGTATGAATACCTGGCACTAAGAATAGAAATTCTTCTCTTCCATATAATCTCAGTGTATCTGTCTCTTCAAAATCTCGACTTACAGATGTGAAAAAAAAAAGCTTTATTTACTTTATAGCTTTCTAGGCTATAATATCTTAAAAGAAACCTCCTGAGAGCATCATCCAGTTTTATAGGTCTTTCCTTAGTGATTTAGGTGTTCCTGGGAAATGGTCTGGGTTATGGCATCTCATTAGAAACAGAACTCTATTGACTGAAACAGACTGTAAATAAACCTGAGCACCAGCAGGCTGGTTTTTGTCACAGCCCACATCCCGCCGCTGCACTCATACACATGCCTGTTAGGACCTTGTTTTGCAGAGATGCTGACACGTGCTATTCCTTCTCATGTCAGGAACACTTGTGGGTGTACTAACATATCAAAAATCAGGTCAAAAGGATTTTTATGCTTTGCTGGCCCCAATTCCACATTTCATGAGCACCTTGCTGGTGTGGTACGGGAAACGGGAACCTGCTCCTTGTGTGCCTGCTCTGCACTCCATGACAACAAATTGCTACTTGTTACTGTCATTATATTGATTGATTATTTTTAATTGTGTAGTGAATTGCCATGAAAATCACCGAGCTTCCAGTACTCCACCAGTCCATTCCTTCCCCTTCTGCACCTTTGTATTTCCAATTAGCTCATAAATTTATTCTGAGCAAGCTGTCTCCCATAGCAGTACCTGTGGCCAATGGTGTGCACGGACTGTACCTTGAGGAGTTTTTTGAAGAAAAAGCAGGAAAAGAAAAGCGAGAAGAGAGGTCTGCTTCTCCCCTGGGAACTGCCTGGTGTTCTGAAAACAAAGAGAGGTGGAAAGCACTGGGCTAGCTTAGCTTGTCTTCAGCAAGGGCTGCCTGCATGTTTACAGCCTTATGGTTTTGCCAGAGTAAGCTATAGGGCTACCACTGTTGTTTCTCATCCTCCTCTCGACACATACACCTGTTTATTTATGTATTTTTATATATATATATATATATATATATATATATATAAACTATATGGCCAGAGATAGATGATATAGCCATTAGCTATATTTCTTATGGACTATCTTTCTCTGGCTGATGCGGGAGACCACCTACTAACACAGGAATTCTCAGAGAATTACACGCATCTTAACTTAACATCTTAACATCTTATGTGCATCTGCACATAAGAAAATGGCACTAAAAACTATTAGCACCTGGAATAGCCTGGGAGACTCCCAGATGCCCAGAGGTTTAATAAAAGTTATATTTTTGTGATGTAAGGCCTAATATTGAGGAACACTTCACTGGTCAGGCTAGTTTAATCCCAGGAAAAAGTAGTTGCCTTACGGTATAGTTCAAAAAATGGTGAGAAAGAGAGATGGAAGTAGCTTCAGGACCCCTCTCAAATACCAAAGAAAAATCAGCCAGACTTGAAGTCCCTGAGAGAGCTCTCTTCCTGTGCCTTGCTATCCCTGCTATTGGAGAGCTTTGTCCAAAAGCTAAACAGGATTTCCAATGCTGCACTTAATTTGAAGCCCTGCTTTCTTCTCTTACCCACCATTGCTGTGGGGAATTGGTTTCCCTTTTCTCCTTTCAGCTTTTGCTTTCTTGTCCCCCAGATCTTCACACAGATCCTATTCCAGGGCAGTCCTATTGATGCTGCTGTTCCCTCTGTGTCTAAACACTGCCAGAAAATGGTTGCCCAAAGGCTCCCTGCTGTAAAGAGGTTGAACATGGTCCTGCACAAGCTTTAGACCAGACCTTTGCTCAAGCTTATGTACTTCATTTAAGCTGGCAGTGCTATCAGGACACAAGCAGGGCCAGAGGGATGCGGAAAACTATCTGCATATCCCCCTAGCACACTGCAGCTCCTCTACCAAACCTACAAATATTTTTGTTGGCTTTTGGCTTCTTTGCATAAAGATTGTAAAGTGAGTTTCATGGGTTAGGGAAATGGGGGGAGTGAGCATATAGAACCAGGTACAGTAGAGGCTTATTCTCTTGGGTTGTCAAGAAATGGTGCTCTTAAGTATTTTAACTGTGATAAATGCATCAGGATATATGAAACAGATGGGAATAATTTAAAATTTAACTCAGTCCCAGCTAGACCAGCTTGCAACACACATATTGCTTCCTATTCTCAAAATGTGATTGGGTGCTTTATTTTATTTGTGGGAAAGGGCTGAGTATACATCTTGAATGGATTAATTTCACTTCTTACATAAACCTACAAAGCTGTCCATAGAGCTAATCTATACAAAAATTATTCTCTTGGCCCTAAATCCTATCTTTTTTTTTTTTTCTTTACACTCTAAAAAGCCATCTTTACAATACAACCAAGATGTGTGGTTTTGCAATTTTATTTTTCCTTTTATGTACAACTAGGTTTTCAGGACTCAGAAAATGACAATGTGTATGAGCCCTCATTCTGCAACATTTGAGTAATGATATTAGTCCCAGAACTCTGCTGCCATCAGGGAAGACAAAATGCTTTTTATGCACAGACATAACAAGCTTCCAAACACCAGAGTTCCCAAAGGGGCAGTGGGAGGCTCGATCTGTTGAGAGTTTTCATCCCTCACCTGAAGCCAGTCCAACAGCAATATACTCTGCCAGCTCCCACATGTTCAACAAACCCTGATGCTTTTATCAGCTTTGTGACGCTGTTTTAACTTCATACCACATCAGGTATCATCTGTTCTCCTGCTGCTTGTGGACAGCCTCAGGTTGCCGCTGACAGCTGCTGTGGACTTGGGTTGATTTGGGGGGAATGAGGTGGTTTGATCTCATTTGTCCTGTTAGGCCAGGCAGTGCTCAGGTCTGGTACCAATTGTCATGAAGCCACAGCCCCGAGAGAAGGCACGGCAAGTGACTGGACAGCAAGATTATTAAAAGAGAGACTGAAAGTGTAAAACAGAGGTGGGGGAAAAAAATGCTAACCTTCAGGGAATAAGTAAAAGAGGAACAATGATAAACTCCAAACATAATGAGTTGGGGATAAGTAGCCAAAACTGGCATGGTAAGGATAAGGCCCAGTATTTTGGTGAACCCTTCATCCAAAGCACTTCCTAGTCATTGCTGAGTGACAAAGAGGCCAAAGTGCATAAGATGGGTAATACTACTCCTGTTCTGCAGGCATGGAGGTGATGATGGAGAGAGAGGTGGTAGGCTTGTCTGGCAGCCTGCAAAAAAATGGTGCCCATGGTGAAGCCAAGGCAGTTCTGCTGAGCCCCAGCAGCAGGCGGAGGCATAAGGTTTGCTAGGGCGAGCACAGTGGAGAGTAAAGGACTGGAGGAACCAAAGACTCCCTGTTTCCTTCTCTGTTGTGAGCACAATTTACAGCAAGTCTTCCCAGTGCTCCCACGTGCCTTCAGTATCTGATAGCAGAGACAAGCTCTGTGTTGAAGGGAAAACACCCCCATTGGAAAACAAGCATTACATTTAGTAAACCATGATAACTTCATGCAAAATGTGTTCTGGGAGTGGACTTTAGCTTTCCTTCCTATATTTGTGCTCTGTGGAACCTCCCATGGCAGAATTAGAAGTGCAAATCAGTTCCTTGGTCTCGCTCTTGTAAGCTGCAGCATTCTCGTAAAGGATGTGGCCCCACAGTAAGAGTAGATTTAAGTGCCTGTGAAGCTACTTGCATACTAATGCTTCCCTGCCTTGGTGCTTACTGCCTGTGGATTCTGTAGGCAGGGCTCAGAAGCTGAGACCAGAGCACAAAGTGGGCCAAGGGCAAAAAGAACCACTGAGCACATCTGTAAAATACGAATAGAAATGGCAGCCCCCTGAGAGGGGCAAGGCTCTGAAATCATGCAGCCAGACTCAGCATTGACTTCAGCTCAGGAAACTGGGAGAGGGAGAGAGGGAGGGAGGGACTCACTCTTCCTGTGCTGCTTCACCATGTCCTGCTGGGGGAAGATCCCAATGTGCATCTGGTGAAGGAGGAGCCAGAACAGTAAATATTTGTGTGGAAAGAATCTATTAAGCCCTGTTCATTTTCATTTTCTTAAACTCTTATGTAGCAGAAATGGTGAGGCAAATATGAGGGTTTTCTGATTTTTGTGAATCAGTTGCATCCAAAACCTATAAGGAGGAATTTAATAGCCTGAAACCCTACATCCTTCAAACTGTTCCAGAAAAATTCTGGGGTGGGATGCTCTTGGGAGATGACCTCTGAATGTCAAGAAACTGTTCACAGCATTTGTTTGGAATTTGCCTTTCCTCCTTTAATGTTGTCCCTGTTTGTGAGGTTTTCTCAGAGCTTCATCTTGGTAATACAGCAATTCTGAGAGCAGAGGTGAAGTGATTCATTCCTGCTTCTTTAATGTAGCAGAATATTTAATTGCTATTTATTTCCTTGGAAATTAGGCACCAAAGTATTTTGGGGATTTGAGACAAACCTCTGTGAAGAGAACTTCTTTTTGCACTTCCAAAATTTCTGTTCAGTCCATCCATGGCTAAGTGCCATAACCTGCCCTGAATCTCACTGTTGTCAGCAGTATGTCCTGTGCTCCTTTGCTGAGCCTGCAAGCACAAGCTCTGCCCTAGATGTGAGAGCTGCCATCTGTGAAGCTTGGTACAAATTGCACTGGTGCACGGGTACCAGGGCCTCCCCCTGCTGCCACCAGTGTAGTGGGGTGGAAAAGCAGCTCCGGCACTCACAGCCCCAGTGCATGAAATGTGCTCAGAGGTAAGTTAGGTCAAACCACATTTGAACAGAGGGAAAAAAAAAAATATATATATATATATATATCCTCCAATGCAGCTGGGTGCAATTACTAGGGTGAGCTCTATCCATCCTCCGGTCATGCTGGGTTCTTGCACCACAAGCAGTTGGCAACACAGCTTTTCAGCGACACAACAAAACTGTCAGCACTATGCTGGCTGGCCTTACGGCATGTGCCCTCTTGCAGTGCTTCTGGACAGTGGGTTTTGGAAGATGGTTTGGCTTTGACAGTTTCCTCACTTTCTGCTGCAGCCAGCAGCCAGGAAAAGGAGGGTGTGTGGAAGCAGGCTCTGAATTTGCTCTGTCTCCAGGCTGCTGGCTTTTACTGCCTGCCTCTAAACACCATGTTCAACCTTGGGTTTTCACCGCTCAGTCATTTCCTGCCCTGATAAACTCTTCTTTCAAATGCTCATATCCTCCACTGCGTATTCCCATCAAACCAGACCCCTCCAGCATCACCAGCTCCAAGGGTGTTACTCCCTCTAGTAAGAGACTAGAGACAACAGAGATGGAGACTGTCATACCATTCAGTAACTTCTTTATTGTTGTGTTTATATGTGTATACATACATCTGCACGCATACACAGGGGCAGGTACAGATATTTCTGTAATTTCTCACGTGTATCAATTTGGCTTAATTTTTGAGACACTGATTTTGTAACACTATGTCTATACGCTTAGATATATTTTAAACTCTACAGAATTCTTCATGAGTGTGCTGTAACAGTGCTACCTTTTTTTCACGATCAGACTCTTTAGGTCACTTTGTTTATTTGCTTGTTTCCCAGGATAGTGTCTTTCAGTTTGTTGGTCTGGCTTGTATCTCTTCTTCCCTGATGTGATAATTTGCAACTTTTTGTTGAAGACATTTTCATTGAATAGGTTCAGTTCAACAACTGACAGAGATCGTTACAGTTGACAGTCTTAGCCTGATCTTTGTCTGTTTCTTTAGTCTTGCCTCAACCACCAGTTTTAGTAGCAGTGACTTTATGTTTACTTCTTGGTCCCTGACAAAAATAATGGCTGTTGATAGACTCAAGCCAAGGTTTGCAGAAGCTCCCAAGGTAAATTACTTTTCAGTCATGATTCCTCACTAAAAAACAATATTGAGATATGTGGTCACACAGATCTTTTATAGGAGTGAGAGGTAGTACACATTTTTAAAAGAAAAATGTTGTTTCAATACAGATTGTGTTACACAGTTGGATGAGGTTTTAGGTTAAGGTCGTATCTCTTTATAGAATTTTTAAAACCATAAAAAGTTACATGTGTGTAAGCTACTTCTGTCAACTGATTTCTTCAATGGGTGAAATCAGCATTGTCTTACACTAACCATTTTAGTTGGGCATCCTTTGAATGAACTCTGGATAGAAGAAAAATTCAGCAGTTTCTATTTTACTGCTTTCCCATTCTGTCTTTACATATCTTAAAAGAAGAATGTGAAACAAATGTATAACTGTAACTTCTATTGTCTTCTCTCTCCTGTTAACACAGGGAAGTTATCTACACTTATTTAGTTATTTACTCAATATGCATGGATAACTGCTAGCGAGCAAACCACTCTATGGATCTATCTTAATTTGCCTGCAGTACAAGTGCCCTTCTTCCTGTGTGTTTTTTGGTTAAATTCACTCATGACCTGGCATTATTATAGCTTTTGAAGGATAAAAAAGCCATTCACCCTGACACCACTTCTCGCTGTGCTTGCTCTCAGAAGTGACGTGATTTTTTCTGATGGTTGGCTGGCTGGCTCTAGTGCAGGTGAAGGCAGACTTAAAAATCTCACTACAGTTTTGATTTTTTTTTTTTCCTGGGAGAACTGACATGTAGTAGTGAGGAACTCCAGAAACTATGAAATCATTTATTTTCCATCCAAACAGACATTATGTGGGACATGTTTCCAAAAGGAAAGGGAGTTCTGCCAGATTTATTGCCTGGGTGCACAGTTTACATTTAATTTTCTCCTCTCGCCACCACACAAGTTTGTTTCCATATCCATAAGGAATAATCTATGATCACAGTGGAAATGGGCATCCAGATCCTTAACATGACTGACTTCTACCACCGAGGCAACTCCTTCTCAAAAGGACTTAAAGCATCTTTTATTCCAGGGCAGAAGTACAGCACTGAAACAGCAGATTTTCTTGAACAGTAAAGAGGAAGCTGATTTGGACTGGAAGTTGAAAAAAAGTCCAAATGCCATATCTGTTCTGGTTAGAGAGATACTTTTGTAGTTAGACAGTCCAGTGTTTTACTAGTTAGACACCCTAAGGCTAGCCTGCTTTGTGCCAGAAGTTACTTTGTCCCCAGGATGCCTCAGCATGATGGATTGGCAATAGAAAGTGCTCCTTGGCAAGCCAGGAGACAGCTTTCATAATAGAGGCTGAACCTCTAGTTAAAAGAACAGGCAAGTCTCATTCTACCAATCTTTTATAAATTGGGCTAAAATCCTCATTTGGCGTGTTCAATTTTTGCTTTTAATGGGGCATCAGAGAGCTCCTCTACTAGCTTGTAAACATATGTCCCATACAATCTGACTTTCAGCACAGTTACTGAGGATGAAATCTCTTTTCTGGAATGCTCCTGCAAGAAGAAACATTTTATCATTGAAAATGAACCTTCCAGGACCAGCTGGAGTTTGCTGTTTTTAACTTACTACAAACAGTCCTTGTTATATTTTGCAGAATTAATTTAGCTTTCTTTACTTCCTGAGGAGAGAAAATGTTGTTTGTCTTCCCGTTCTGGCTGCAACAGTTTATTCATTTCCTAGGATTGCTAATTCAGTGCCTCTCTTTTTTCTGTTCTTACAGTCAAACCACTCATGTAAAAGTTTGGGATCATCCCAGAATATTTTAAAGCAATTTGCACTTTGTATTTCATTACACTACCTCATTACTCAGCTATCTACGGGCATCCAAATGACAGTGTCACACAAGCATGTCTATATTATGTCAACCCGTAAGCATAATGATGCTTATGCATGTATACATACATTCACAGCAGTTACATTTCATAGGCTGCAAAGTTGATGTGCTAATCTGAAGCAGCAGGTTGTTTTGGCCTCTGCTTCTTTTTTGTAAAACCCACTACCCCACCATCATACAGATGTGCTCTGGAGCTCCGTGTCAGCAAATATTGCAGCTCTGCATGCTAGGCAAGCACTGGTGCTTTGAAATGAACCTGAAACATGGCTGGAATTTTCATCTTTCACCAAGGTGCTTAGATATCATTAGAATGATGAAAAGAAAAAAAAAAAAAAAGGCAAAAACAAAACCCTAATTTTTAAAATGAAAATCATATCCAGTGAGCCTACAGGCACTTTGACTAACCATATTAGCTTTTGTTTGTTTGTTTGTTTGTTTTTTCCTGTGATATATTACTAAAAAGAGAGGGATTAGTCAGTTGTTGACCTGGACTTTCTGTTAAACTGAGCCCTTATAATCTTCTTTCATTGAACAGATTACTGAAAAATTTAAGCAAAAGCAGTTTGTCCAGGAGCAAAGCTATGAATACTTTTGAAAGAGATTGATTTTATATAGGCCAGAATTTATTTGTTTATATATATTTACCCCAATGTGATGTAGAACTTGTCAGTTTGGCCAAGCTAAATAGAGAAATAGAATTGTTTGAAGAGTTTGACGTTTCCTTGGGTCTTGTCCTTCCTTCTCCTTCCCTCCCTGCCTCACTCAACAGAGGGTATGAAGAGCAAACTCATTTCTCTACGCAGACCAAATTTTTCATAGGAATGCTGCCCTGTAAATAATGCAGTTCTTCCCCCTTGTGGCATTTCTAGCAAAACCACAAGTTGTGATATTTTTGGTAAATATTTCACAGATTTGATAGATGCACAGCCAGTTGTTTTATGTGTCACTGAGGGAGAACTGAGACGTCTGCAGCTACAGGCAGGGAGAGCGAGAAGGAGAGCAGAGGTCTGAAGCAGCATCTGAAAATGTCTCCTGTCCCTTTGGGCATGAATTCAGGGCACAGCAGTGCCATACTTTGAGGTGTAGCATTGGCTGGCCTGCTCTGTTTTCAGGGGTCTTGAGCTCTCCCATTTCACCTCACACTGTCCCAGCAATCATGGGAGTCAGCCAGTGCAGCTTGTCCCAGTGGCAGAGAGGCACCGCTCAGCACTATCTGCTTAACATCCTGTTCTTCTTTGCCCTGATCCCCTGTCATTTGTTCAAAGAGATGCTCTGCAGCTCACTGGGGACTTTTGGCATTTGATACACTGTCAATGAAATGAAGACATGGTTTCTCATAGGAGATCGTTCATCTCTCTGACTCGGAGTGCTGATGGCAGAGGATGCATTATTCATGTGCCATTACAGAGCACAGAGGAAGAAAGAGCATCTTGGAGGAACTACGAGGGAATTCCAGACCATTGTACCATGTCTTATGTTATGAAGTTATCAGGGTATAACTTAGGGGAGGATTTTGCTTGCCACTGCTCTTCTTGTAGTGACTTGATGTAATGGGATGGATGGGATGGGATGGGATGGGATGGGATGGGATGGGATGGGATGGGATAGCTCATTTGAAAGGGATCTTCAAAGATCATCCAGTTCAACTGCCTGACCACTTCAGGGCTAACTACAAGTTAAAACATGTTATTGGAGGCATTGTCCAAATGCCTCTCAAACACTGACAGGCATGGGGCATCGATCGCCTCTCTCACAAGCCTATTCCAGTGTGTGACCACTCTCACAGTAAAGACATTTGCCTTAATGCCCAATCTGACTCTCTCTGGAGCAGCTTTGTGCTGTTCCCACGTGTCTCGCCATCAGTTACCATGGAGAAGAGACCAGCACCTCCCTCTGTGCTTCTCCTCCTTGGGAAGCTGTATAAATAAATAAATAAATAAATAATCCATATAGCAGATATCTCCGCTTCTCCGCATTATCCTCATTGTTAATGCCAGATCCCTGCATCAATATACACCTGAGCTGTTTTAGGTTGGTGAAAAAATAAAGCAGAATGCCTGGCGAATGGTGTGCATGCCTTTGTGCCATGCCGCAGCAATTTCTCTGGTCACAATTTCAGTCCCAGTGCTTCCCTGAGCCCTGTTAGCAGTGCTCAGCCTCTCTTAGCCATCTCCTTGTATCTGTGTGCATCTGTCAGAGGAACAACCAGGGGTTATAAGTGAGGCACAGCAGTAGTTGAGCAGCAGAAAAGCACTCACCCCAGTGAGGTCTTTGCAGCACCTTTAACAGAGGCAGAGCTGTGCTTTACTGAGTAGCATCTGCACATCCAACTTCTGTCCCTCCACACTGCGGGCAAGGTGAGAGGTGCACACATCCACTGTAATTCATCCTGCTTGGAGAATCAGCCCTGGGCTGCTTTTGACAAGAACAGTAAAGTTCCCTGGGCACTTTTCAGTCTGGTTCAACAGCCTGTCCCAGAAACTTCCTGTAAATTCACTCTGCTGCAGCAAACCAGCACTCTTATTTTTCATTCTGAGCCCTGAAATAGTAGCAACCTCCTATTTAATTTCCCTGGTAACTGTATGGAAGGGAATAGAGTATTCCCTGGCATAGATATGCAGAGCAATAACTAAGCTTCACAATGAGCAATTTCAAAATACCATCAGTCTTTGGCACCACAGGATATTTTTTCCTCAGTTCTCCCACAAAAACCTTCCCACAGTCAACTGTTTTTACACTCTCCCATTTGTTCCCACACAGGTTCCCGAATATTTGATTACCACGCTGGCCAGATCCATCAGTCTGCTGCAGCTGTTTTGTAACACCACCAGTGGCCATGAACCTGAAGCTTGCTTTAGAGTTGCTGCATGTTAGCAGGCTTGGGCCGTTAGCTGAGTGTGGCTGTGGACACAGAGGGATCTAGTCCTGAGGGGGGAGCTTGAAAAAGCTCATCTTAAAGTGACAAATAGGTGTGTTCTGCCCACAATGGCAGGAAACTGGCTCTTTGCTCACCTTCCGTGGCCAAATCACTTAGGCCCCATGAGCAACTGGATCAATAAGGAAAAAGAACAAGGCTGGTCTGGAGGTACTTCAGCCTGGTTTGGTGGGACCAGCTGCTCCAACCAGTCACTTTGCAAACCTCTAGCCAAAGCCAGCTTCAACCAGGTCATACAGCGCCCATTTCTCTTCACTGTTGATGAGGCCCATACCACGTTCAGAAAGCAGCTTGTGGCTGTCAGGCTGCTGATTTCTTCACTCAACAGGAATGAGAAACCACCTCCTGAAACACAGTTGAAAGCACATTTAACAGCAAGTGTTGGATTATATCACAGCAAGATGGACACACATCTGTTTCTGCCTGCTGACTGTGTCAAGGCAGTTTTATAATTACAGCGATTCAACTTCTGCTGCCTGTCTCTGACTGCAGGATTGGAGCCAGGGCAGTGGGAGGGCATGATGCTGGGCTGTTGTATTACAGAGGAACAGCTGGCAGCTCCCACCTTGGCAGCTACAGCTGAAGATGGGCTTGGTAGGACAGCCACAACATCTTGTAATTTGTGACACCATTGACTGAAGTTTAGGTTATAACATGATACGTGCCCTGCCCACAGTGATATTATTTAAAATGTTTGGTTTTATTCCCAGGGAGCATTTGGCCTTCCACAACACGCTGACTCAGGATGGCACTTGATGGCACTCAACCCTGATTTATAGACACCGAAGCCAGGACAGCCTGACCAGATGAGCAAAACAGAGGATGATGAGGCCCTGGCACAGGTTGCCTGGAGAAGCTGTGGATGCCCCATCCCTGGAGGTGTTCAAGGCCAGGCAAGATGGGGATTTGGGCAACCTGGTCTGGTGGGAGGTATCCCTGCAGGGGGTTGGGATTGGGTGGTCTTTAAGGTCCCTTCCAACCCAAACCATTCTGTGATTCTGTGATTCTGTGGTTTCACCGATTTATTCCTACGTAGAGCACAATTACTTGGGAATTTGATTGGAAGACATTTGAGTCAAATGCACACCAAGAGCTTAAAAGTCCACTCATTTTCTTGGCATTTGTTGCTGTGGCTGATTCCTCACTACACCCATGTGGGCTTAGAATACCAGCATCTATTTTTTCACTTGAGAGCATGGAAGATGTCTCCCCTGGAACTAACTCTCAGCCACTGGTTCCCATCACAGTATTTCTCTGCCAACATGGATCACCCCATGGAAGCTGATATCTTCTCCTTGCAAGGGCACCAGGTTGATGAAATCAAGCCAAGGCACATGTGAGTCTTCATGGTGAAGCATAATGCTGCAGACTGGGGCTGCCTTCCTCACCTCCTCATCCTTGCCAGGGACTGAGGGCCTGCCTGTTGGTGTCCTTCCTCTGGCATCTCCACTGCGGAAAGCCTGGCATCCCTCACAAGGAGTTGAAGACAGCAGTGCATGAGAAGTTGAAGCATTCTCCTACAAAGAAGCCGTAACTCCTGAAGTCTATGATCTGGGGTAAGCCCGAGATGCAAGGCTTCTGTATCTCCTTAAAGTCAGACTTGCTTCATGAATACCATGCCAAACCAAAATGCATATTGATTGCTATCTTGCTTTTCCTGAAGTTGTATCATTAACTTCACCAAAGTGCCAGCTATAATGCCATTTGTTCCTCTGTCCTGCTATAGTCATGGTGTTCTCCTCTTTGTCCTGTTTGCCATGAACCATGCTGTTTATATGACCTTCCAGTCCCAAGGACTAAACCAAGCCCCTCCTCATGTTTTCCTCTGGAAACTCAGTGCAGCCCCTGTTGAAGGGTGTGCTTGGACAATAATTTTGTGTCCTCTCTCTCCACATCCACTCTTCTCTCATAAAAGAGGTCTGAGACCAGGGTGATCCCACCACTAAAACTACCATTTTGGTTCTATGACAAGGCAAGGGTACGTAGAGTAGATACCTCAGGATTATCACACACACACAGAATCACACAGAATTTCTAGGTTGGAAGAGACCTCAAGATCATCGAGTCCAACCTCTGACCTAACACTAACAGTCCCCACTAAACCATATCCCTGAGCTCTACATCTAAACGTCTTTTGAAGACTTCCAGGGATGGTGACTCCACCACTTCCCTGGGCAGCCTGTTCCAATGTCTAACAACCCTTTCGGTAAAGAAGTTCTTCCTAAGATCCAACCTAAAACTCCCCTGGCACAACTTAAACCCATTCCCCCTCGTCCTGTCACCAGGCATGTGGGAGAACAGACCAACCCCCACCTCACTACAGCCTCCTTTGAGATACCGAAACATGCCATTCTTTCAAACAGCATGGTGAGGTCAAACTGGACCAATACAATTTGTATACACACACACACCTACCAATCTATATAAATAAAACAAAGATTGCTTTCTGATTTCTTCTCTAGGTGGTTCACCATGAAGAAATGCTAGAGAAATTCATCTTGTTTTTCTCATGCAAACCTCAATAAATGGATTTTGCTCTGTGTCATTCAGCCACCCCAAACAGGATGGTACCTGGGTGCTGATATGTCACACAGACTGTGCTCACCTGTCAGCATAAGCTCTGAAGCTGCAAAACTCAGAAACCACATCCACAAAAAAGGACTCCTGCTTCATATCAAAAGTGTTGACCTGCCAACACTGCCTTTGTAAATAGGTTTGATTGTCTCCTGTCTCGGCCAGGCCAAGCAAGCTCTCTGTGCACAGCACCCCACCAGCCTTCTCCCCCTCCTCCTCCTTTTTATTCTTCTGACACTTACCTTCTGTCTTCACAGTATAAACTTGCCATTGTTATTAATGTCTTGCTCCTTGTTCCTTCCTGGCTTTACTTTATAAGGAAAGAAGAGAAAAGCAGCCCCCTCGAAAAGAAAGAAATGTTATTACTACAAGGGGATGAAAGCTTGACTGCTCATGGGTTGCAGTCTGTATAGATTTGCTGCACTCCCCACATTGCTGTCATGTTCCTGGGAGAATCAGGCAAGGCAGTCAACGTCCTTAGACTACCCACATCACATGGGCTGTAAAACCTGGGAAAGTGTGTCAGGAAGCCCCCAATATATAAGGCAGATGACCATATTACAACAATAAAATCCTTCTCTGGGCTCATTCTGCTTGTAGGTGACAGATACGGATACAGCCCTATGATTCAGTGCATATGGGTGTGAGGCTGGTGCCAAAGAGAAGCTACATGTGCCAGAAACAGTGCTAATAGCTGCTGTATCTGACTGCCTGTGTAGGAAAAAACAGAGGCTTCCTTGGTATGAATGGCTATAAGGTACGTGCAGCTACACATATTGGGCAGACCAAGTCCAGAAAGGAACGTTAGAGCACAGGTCAAAGCAGATGAAATGTCAAAAAGATTAGGAATGTTAGGAGTTAGGAATGAGCTCCCAGAGGAGGGTGGAGGGTATGAACTTCAGCAGCACTGTTCTCAAACGCAGAGAAACACTAGTGTAATGCCTCTAATCCACGCTAGTTCAGCACGTGATCATAAGCCTGTAGCCCAAGACGAGATATACTGAGAGATTTTGGTGGTCCTCATTCCTGGGCCTTGCTTCTCTTGCTGCATTGCTGATTAGCTCTGAAGTTATTATGCCATAAATAAGCAATGCATGCAAACTCATGTATGATCAGAGGGCGATGTAATCTGACAATTTGCATTTGCTTACTGAAGCATTAAGGCCAGCAGAAGCAGCCATCTGGCCAGGTGGGCTCTTACAAAAGCATCTTCATGCCTCAAAACTGAAGCAAAAACAGGCAAACCTTCCTTACTGCAGGAGCCAGGAGAAAAAACAGATGCCATAATCAAGTCAGTTATCAAGAAGGGAAGGGGTAGAGGTGGGGAAAAAAGCCATAAAGCAAATTTCTACTCCAGATGATCTGGCTCTCTTCCCCCTTGTTATGAGCTACTAGGTCCACCCTTGCTGCTGACCTCTTACAGCACCAGCCACGGTGTCAGGGAGCACTGGAGGCTGTGAGCATTTGTTCCTCTACCAGGCTGTGGCATAGCAGCTGCAGGGGCTGGTAGTGGGGATGCCAGCCCCAAATAAACCCCTCCCAGTGAACACCCTTCCCTGTAAAGACAGGGAAGAAGGCGCTTGACCACCAGGATTTCACTGAACCTACAGCACTACAGAAGTACATGCTAACGTGCACTTACCCATACCTCCTCACCCATTTTATAAGCTTCTCTGAATTTCTGGGGTGACATTCTGGGTGCCTGAAAACAAAACTCTTGCAAAGCTGTTGGCCTCTGCTGTAGAAGACATCCTACAGGCTTCTGTTGCCCTGTGCCTCAACCCATTTTTTTCCACCTTTGTCTCGAAGACCTGCATCACATTTAAGGCAGTGCTTTGGACTCCTACTTTGTAGGCAGTTTGGGTGCCAGGTCCCAGGCAGGCTTTTCACCACCTGGCCTTGAGTTGAAGCTAATTCCCTACACAGCACCTTTATGTATGGCCTATATAAAGATTCATTTCTGTTATTTTAGTTTCCTTTTTTTTTAATATATATATATATATAAAGATTTGATGATGCTCCATCCCTATCTCATCCTGTGTTGATGAGGAAACAACAAAGGGAATACTGCACAGCATGCCAGGTCAGAAGCTGCTGAAATATACATGGACACAAATGTTTGATCATATTTGGTAAATAATAACAGTATCCAGTCTTACAAAATGCTTCATAAAGGATGTCTGCCTAGCTGTTCCTCTCTCATTACGCAGAAGGGGAAGGGAGGTGAATGGAAGGGCAGGAGGCTCCTCTAGCCAGCATCTTTACTGATGGGGAATGCTCGCTTGCTCTCAGCCTGACCCCACTGGCAGAGCATCCCTGCTGTCAGGTCACGTAGCTCCTCTGGCTTCTAGCGAAGCTGCTCCCAGACCCTTTCTCAGCGCTGTGAGCATGCACGTCAGCTCCCATCTAAGCAGACCGACCTAGCCAGCCAGTAACGTCTGGCTAAAAAGTGCAGGCGGAAAAACCACACAAATCCTAACCACTTTCTGAAATAGTGGCACGGTGCCTCATCATCACCTCTGTAGGAGCAGAAAAAATAACTGTCTGCATTGAATGCATTACAAATTATGATTTATTTGTTTGATTCAGCAGTTAAAAGCTTGTAAAATTTGTTATTTTACTATATTACTGGGGGGTGGGGGAGAGAAGGGGAATGTTATTTAAATACCAGAAAGACAGAAAGGCATTCTATGAAGACTAACACTTTTTTGTTAATAATTTAAATCCAATTTTATTCACATGTATTTGAAAGGCAATAGAGATAGATGATCAAAGTGATGTAATGATCTTTTCATTGCTTTGTGCCGTTCAGGGTAGGCTGATCATATCTTCAGCAGCATCCCAAAATAAAGCTGTCTGAAGGTACAAGCAGATGATGTGCAACCAATGCAAGCAGGGGCAACCCTGCTGCAATGACACAGATCACATTAATTTAAGCTCAGGCTGACTCCAGCCTGCTAGTTAGCACAGGTTCCCCTAATTACCACTGGTAATCAAGTGATTTGGCTCCCCTGCTAGTTTAGGCCAGCTGGCACTGTGCACCTACCTAGACTGACTTTAGTAAAATATAGATGGACTGCACTGCTAGTGAAAACATAGCACAAATTACGAGGTAACTCAAAGATACTCGTGTGCCTGTGTTATTCAGGTTCAGTGATATTTTGGGTTTAAATTAGCTACTTCCAAAAAGTCAATTAATGGAGATTTCGTATGCTGTTTGTCCAGCTGTTTTCTGTCAACAGGGAGAGATGGGTCAGCGCAGGAAGCATCAGTGGCAGAACAGGAATCATGAAAGGTCTGTTTTGCCTCCAGATCTTTCTGCCTTTGGCTCTAGCTTTGAGTTATGCCACAAGAGCAGTACATTTTAATATTATAAAAAGGGTGATGAGTTAGATTGTTACACGCGTGCAGGATTATGCTTTCATTGGAGGAAAAACGTAGGTGCTGGTTATCTTTGAAGGTTCTAAGAACAGCAGATATGCAAGCTTTTTCTTTTGAAAAACAAACAAACAAAAAATGCACCCCCTCCCGAAAAGCAAAACAACAACAACAAAAAACACTAATGTGTAGGTATGAGTTTATTCCTAAATTAACTTATTCAGAGACTTGATCACAGCCAGAACTAGTTCTTTAACACTATTTTAAAAATCTTCATGGGTAACCATGAAATCTCTGAAGTCAGTCAAAAACTTCTTTTTATCAGTTTCCTCGTCTACCACTGCAGTATTTTTAAATATGCTGTGTTTCCATTCATTGTGGCCTATTACCAGGCAAGCCCTAAGCTGGACAGCATCTCGGCATAAGGCCTAGCAGCCCCAGTGGGGACGGGGTCATAGGAGCAGGCAGGCTGCTCAGCCTCAGGCCAGCTGAGAGCCTGCTTATTTATCTTTTGAAATATCTCAGCTGCAAAAGCGATACACTTACATAACGTGCCCTTCAGACAAATAAAAACACCTCTGCTTTTAAAGAGAAGTGCTCTGCAGCTCCCGCTGCTGCCTAATTCTCACTGCTACAATTTGCTCTTTATCTATAAAATGTGAAGTATAAAAATATGGTAAGCAAACAGAACGATGGCCAGGCAAGAAGGATGAAAACCAATGAAAAAGCAAATGAAAGTAGGGAACAATGCTGCCTTAAAACAACATCCAATTCTGTTCATTTAGCAGCAACCCCAGCATTGCATCCATCATGTTTTTCCTCCGGAGTGGGAAGATTTTGGGAGAAGCAAGTGCTTGCCTTAGCTCTTGCTGCTACCTGAGATAAAGTTACGAGATCTGGCTACTATGTGGATAAAGTCTTCATCACAAATGAGATTATTTATCATTGTTATGCATCTCCAGCCACGTGCCTCAATGTAGTTCATGCAAATGCCATGGCACTGTTGCAAAAGACAAAAATCTTTCACCAGCTCACTCCGTGGTTGCTGGTGGATGGACCTGAGGCATAGGCATGAAACTGCCAACACCTACCATAATTTCATGCTGCAGCTACAGATAAATACTGCAACTGCTCTTTGGAAATCTTTAATGCACTGCAAGGAGAGAGAGCACGAGGTTTGGCAGGCAGGATGGGCCTGATTCAGCAAAGTGCTTGTGTGTCACTGACATCGACTGGACTACTCAGGGTCTTAATTGCCTTGCTGAACCTGGGCCAGAGAGGAAAAAATGTGAAATGGTTAAGCTGCATGACTCTTTGGCCTGGGAAATTTGGACCTTTTATCGATATGATGATTCTCCCTAATGATTCAGGGTGATTTAGAAAAGCTTCAGAGGAAGCCTCACTTTCTGGCCCTGATATAGCAAACATTTTGGTGCCTGTGTAACATTGTTCATGCAGATAGTGCCATTTGCTTGTTAACAGAAAGACGTATGTTAAGTGCCACAATGGGCTGTTTTGCAGGTTAGAGCTGTGTTTTAGTATCTACAGAGTTTTAGCATTCCTACTGAAGTTATACAACTGCTAGAGACATCTGGAGCTAACATTGAAATATTTTCTATCACAATCTGTGTACATGTGAATATTCTTGTGCCAGAATATCTATTTTAAATTCTCTTTAAAAGAAAGTACAATAAATTCAGTGTTACATTTTCTCTTATTTTTTTCTTTAAATAGTAAATAAGCCCCATCAAATAAAAGTTAACAATTCCAATATCAATGCTAAAATAATGTTTTGTTTCATTTGTTTTTTTTTCCTCAGTGGTTAGTGAGAACCCATAAAGGATGGCTGCTTTTGTCCTAATTAATGTCCTCATTTTCAGGAGAGGCTTTTAATTAACAGCTGACATTTAAGCAGCACTACAATGTGCTGTGCAATTATCACCTGGCCTACTTCTATGCAATTCAAAGACTCTTGTAGAAAAAGGTACAATGCCTTTTTTTTTTTTTTTTTTTAGTATGAAATCTTATAGAACACAGTGGCAAGAGACAACTGAGAAAGAGGGAAGAAATAGAGGTGGATCTTCAGAGGGATTTAGGCTGAGCTTTTCTGGTACAATTAACCTGATGCAGTGACTAGCTGCCCCTCAGAGATGCTCACATGGCTCTCAGCTTTTTCTTGGGGCACGTATTTTCTAACCTGTTCCTTCTCCTCAAATTGGCAATACCCTGTCCACCATGGGAGCCAGGTATAAAAACATGACAGAGCTCGTTTGATAGCTCAGCGCTGCTAAAACAGGACAGCCTTCTGCCTGAGGTTTCCTCCTACTTCTTTCCCCTATTTCTGTGTTCCTGAGGGTCACCTGGTAGCAAGCCAGTCTGGTTCTGTTCATTGGCCCTGGGAACAAACCAAACACTAGATGTTGTGCTAAAACAGTTTTCTGCCTGTTGGGTGAGCTCAGCTGGCTCACTGTGCAGTCACCCTCATTCCCAGGAAGGAAGAGAAAGAAGCATGGGACCACCATCCCTCTGTGGGGGTGAGCTGCTAATTCAAGATGTACTGTAAATTAAGCAGTATTGGGAAATAAGCTCTTGTGTAGGAAGGTAAACCCCACACAAGCTTATTTTTGTATGGTATACACTTCATGACAGCAAATTAATGTCCAACAAATGACGGTGCTGGTAAGAGTGAAAGGTGGGACCACACAGCAGGGGCTTGCTGACCCTTTGGCAGCAGCCACACCAGGCCTGTTCTTCTAGTGCTGAGCCATAACCAGACAGAGGTCTTTGCAGAACAAGAACTTGCTTCATCCTGCTTGTTCAAACTGCTCTATACTGCATGTAATAACTTACAGTAGGTATTAATGTTTAAATACATCAATATTTGCTGGGTCACCGAGAGACTGAGCAAACATCAAGCTGTGGCCATGCTGAACCTCTTTCCTTTTCTCTGGCCTAATGGATATTTAATTATGCTACAGCAAGTGAAATAGCTTTTGGCACGAAGGCCTGGGCTGGTCTCCCTTAGCTTCCCTAGAACATGCCAGAGACTGGTGATCAGAGAAACAAGCTCATTTTCTGGGGCAGAAGAGGGCACTCAGCCCTGCTGGGTGATGGTTCCCATGCCACTGTACAACAGGTGGGTACTTCCTTGCAGATGCTTCCTCACCTCTTCTTCCAGCTGTGTCTTGGTGGAGCCAGGTCAGCTCTGCCCACAGGATGGTGACCCTTAAATGGCATGGGTTGACAATGTTGAATCAACACACCATGGTGGGATGGGTATGGAGCTACCCAGAAAGAGCTGAGCCCTTTGTAGACATGCTCAGTGATAGAATCTTAGGTGGGAAGCAGCCCTAGTCTTGAGTGCTGATTGCTTTGGTTCATGAGAGGGACAGGCTGACACACAAGTGACTGATAAGGTTACAGTCCTGAGGTATGCACAGTGACTGTGCTGTTCCCAGCCAGCCCCAGCCCAACGAAATCAAACCAAATTTAACTTGGCATGTGGGGCCGTGTATAGAAAGCTGCAGCAGCTCAGGGGTATTTCAAGTATCTGCAGTGAGGACAGGAGAGACAACTGGGGTGCTAGTCTTGTTAGCCAGTCTGATATGAATTGTCTCTTCCCATGAAGTGAGGCTGTCAAGCACCAATGGGACTTGAGAGCCTCCAGAGTTAGACAGACGCTTGGGGAGGAGAAACAGAGCATCATGATTTTGAGATTTAAATTTGAGAAAGGTTTTAGAAATAGAATGCAGGTACCGAGTCATTTTTGTGGATCTAGTCTCTGGAGTATATGTTAGACCATTGGCCTGTTATTTTTCCAAACAGAGTTGATGACATTTTCATCCCAAAAATTACAGTTAAGAGACTTGTTATGAATTGACCATGGGGTTGTGTGTCAGTTAGTATCTAATAATTCCTAAGATGTAAGCCCCAATCTGTCATTGGTTTGTTCAGTGACTTTGAAAGGAGTTTGTAAAAATAGTACCATGGAGCTTTGTATATATTGGAATTCAATATTTCAGTCTGGCAGCCTTGGATCTGAGAGCGGGGCTTTGTTCTTTTAGCCAGTACACAGCCATCAGCTGTAATGAAGTCGCTTTGGGGTCAGTGATAGGAAACGGGAACATACTCAATAATTCAAGTGATGACCTGGCTCTCCTATGGCAGTACTGGCTTAGCATTACAAGGAGAAAGTGTTATTGAAATCAGTGGGATTGTTTGCATAAATAAGAACAAGAAGCTATTTACAGAATTGTGTGCCTCTCTCTCTCTTTCTTATTGTACATTAAAGCATGCAGGAACTAGTGTCACTGTCCTGCTGGTGGAATTTTCAACACATAAGTAATCAGAGGAGGCTACAATTAGTCTGTTTTCCTCCATTCCTCACTCTGTAGTCTAAATATATCCTTTTCCAATCATCATGTTATACATGGTACAACACAATGACAAGTGAGACAAAGTATGAAACTTAAGGTCAGGTTTGTGCTACTTTCTCTGAGCGCTGCTAGGTGGCAATATGTTCCCTGGAAAACCACGAGCTTCCAACCACCACCACTCTTCTCTGCTTAGGACAGTTAGGACAATGCCTGGACATTGCTTCAACAGAAGAGGATACTGCATTGGAGCAGGACATGCTGAAAGCTGCTTCACTAGTGCAGATTTCTGACTTGGGACTGAGGTTTTACAGTAATAAATACATGACTGAATCCTGCTGGAAGAATCTCTCCTCTGCAAACGAGAGAAAAAAGCCTTTACACTGAAATAAGAGGCAAGCTCACCTCTTGTAATATTTCTATGTATGCTGGGAATGTCATAATAAGGAAAATGAAATTGTCTGTTCTATGAAGATATTGCCATCTGAGACCAGAATATTTCATATTCTTACAGGATCTCTTAACAATAGAAAATTAGAAATATCTGTTCAGAGTGCAAAGATTTTGTTTTTCCAAATGTATGATTAATTGAAATCCTTTGCATGTTCAATCATAATATTTAATCAACAAGACCGACTTTATGCCATTTGTATTGACAGTTACGTTGAAAAACAGTTTTAATAAAGGTGGAGAAGTATTTCCAAGCATATTTTTTTTTTTATTCAGGCTACAAATACTTTAAAGTGAGTCATCTTACATATGTATATTAACAAAGACATAGCAATAAAGAGCAGAAGGCTTTTGCATATTGCTTTGAATACACAAAGCAGCTGTGTATTCAAAGTGATCTGCATTGAAACGAGCATTTATTTTCCTCAGTCTAGTTCCTGGTGGGGCAGCACACGTCCTTCCAGGAGGTAAAACAAATGGCCAGGGGAAAGACAGGACAGGCAGGGCTGTAACAGTGCCATTTCATGCCAGCTCTAAGTTTACATTGAATCTCCAGGATGAGTTACTTTCCATGCATGGACAGCTTGCAGAGTGCTGGTGCCAGTGAGCGGTACCTGATGCTGGGGAGGCAGTGGCCAGGAGCTCTCCTTTCGGTAGCTGCTCACACCTAGAACAACACAAACCAGACACGTGTTAGCGCAGAGTGGGCATTGCTCCTTATGATGGCAGCGCAGGGCCTGTGGCAATAAGCTGCATGAGTGTGGTAGGCAGGCCTGGTGTGGGCAAGGGCTGTGGCCACAGGGGTTGGGACAGCCAAATACACTGACTTAAGTTAAGCCTGGCTGCAGGCAGGGCTCTGGGGGCAGAAGCACGTGTTACGGTGCAAGGTGTCATCCTGGATGGATGGGGACAGGGACACATTAACTTTTTGAATCATAGAATTGTTAAGGTTGGAAAAGACCTTCATGACCATCTGGTCCAACCATCCACCTACCACCAATATCACCCACTAAACCATGTCCCTAAGCACCAGGTCCAACCTTTCCTTGAACATCCCCAGGGACAGTGACTCCACCACCTCTCTGGGCAACCTGTCCAAGTGCCTGACTGCTCTTTCCGAGAAGAAATGTCTCCTCATTTCTAACCTGAACCTCTCCTGGCACAACTTGAAGCCATTCCCTCTGGTCCTATCAGTAGTTACCTGTGAGAAGAGGCTGACCCCCAGCTCCCCACACCTTCCTTTCAGGTAGTTGTAGAGAGCAGTAAGGTCTCCCCTGTGCCTCCTTTTCTCCAGACTGAACAACCCCAGTTCCCTCAGCCGCTCCTCACAGGACTTGTGCTCCAGGCCCTTCTCCAGCTTCATAGCCCTTCTCTGGATAAGATTCCAGGACCTTGATGTCCTTCTTGTAGTGAGGGGCCCAAAGCTGAACACAGTACTCGAGGTGTGGCCACACCAGAGCAGAGTACAGGGGGATGATCACCTACTGCTCCTGCTGGCTGCACTATCCCTGATATGAGCCAGGATGCTGTTGGCCTTCTTGGCCACCTGGGCACACTGCCGGCTCATGTCCAGGGGAGCATCCACCAACACCCCCAGATCCTTTTCCTCTGCACAGCTTTCCAGCCCCTCTGCCCCAAGCCTGTAGCGCTGCACGGTGCTGTTGTGCCAGCACTTAGCCATGCTGAACCTCATCCCACTGGCCTCTGCCCGCCACACCGGCTTGGGCCGAAACTCAGGTTTTTTGGCTGAAAACCCAGCTTCCAGCTGTGCACACTACTACTGGAGGAGACACAACCCAATTACCCTAGCAGCAGCGGTCCCTGGCAGCGCGGTGGTGGTTCCCGGCGGGGCCGCTTTCTCCGCAGCACCGCCCTGCCGGGGGAAGGGGCACAGCTGGAGCCGGGCCGGGCTGCGGGCAGGTCGGTGCCTGCCTCCCCCGGGGGACGGGGAGAGGGACAGGGACGGGGCTGAGCGGGGCTGCGGCGGCGCCTTGGGGCGCAGGGGGGCGCAGGGGCTCGGGGCGGCGGCGGCGGGCAGCACGGGGCCGGGTGCCCGTGTCGGGGCTGTCAGGGCGGCGCGGTCCCGCATAGCGGGCGGCAGGGAGGCTCTGCTGGGGAAGGGGTTTCACCCCTGGGAGCCTGCTTTGCTCGCCACGCAGGGTGGCTGCTGGCTAAAACGTGTGTGTGTGTCCTGCCACAGAGCCGCCCCGCCGTCCTGGTAGTGCCCCGTGTCACTGCAGCGGGCTGGGGGGTGACACCGCTGCTGTCCCCGCTGCTGTTTTTTGGCTACAAAACTTCGCGTCGTTTTCAAGGCGTATCGGGGAAAGTATCATAAGAGGTGACGGCCAGGATAAATTCACCGCTTTGCTTTTTGTGGGTCAGGATTTGGTGACTGGGAGGCAAGCAGTGAGCTGGTTGGGGTCATTTGCGATCCTGTGGGGTGGCGCGTCTGCTCCCCGTAAAGGTGTCCAAAACACACCTAGCGGACAGTGAGCTTTGCATGAACTTAAAGTGATTTTTTTTCATGCTGATATACAAACAGACCTCTTTAGACCAATGCATTAGCAATGAGGTGTCTGTGTGCTTTCTGCAGAAGATAACAGGTTCTTGCTCTCACCCTCTGCTGTGAAACTCGGTTCCTGTGCTCATTGTGGGACCAGAACCAAACGTCATTGGGTAGTGTCGTGTGTATTTATGGAAGGGCTTCTTTTGTCAGCTGTTTTACGTCCTTGAAGGCCGTTATTTTTCACTAGATTTGGGTAACTTTCTGTGTGATTTGTTTACTAAATCTTAAAAATAATTGAAGCATGATTAAAAGGGAAAATAATTGGTTAGGAACAGAGAGAGACGATTTAAATCTAAAATTTAGCACGCAGGGACTAAGCAGAGAACAAATGGTTTAGAAACCACACACCATCCCAAAAAGTGATCTGTTCAGAAACAAAGAAAAAACAAGGAAAAAAAGAGGTAGAAGCTGAAAAGAGAAAAAAACATAAAAGCAACTGTAAAAGAAAAGAGGTGTAAAGGGTAAACCATATTAAAACTAAAATCACTGACAATGTTTTTTTGTAACTTGCAATGTTAAAAATCTTTTTCCAAAACTTATTTCATGGTGTGTGGTTTGAAGCATCTTCAGTTAGTTTATTTGGATGTCTCACATCTTGTTCTCTCAGTTCTGGACAGGTAAACATCGTTTCTAATGCTGAAAAGTGGAGATTGGGAGGCCCAAACTGCTTGTTCTCTGAATATATTATAATGGCTAAAAAAAGTTCTTTCTAATTCTAGGTACTTCTAAAGTCTGATTTTAGAGGAATTGCAAAGCTCTTTAAGGATCTTCACACTGAACTGCAGAGATTATTGATCCTGCCTAATTTGGCTATGATGTAGGTACCAGCAATGATGTACTAAAAGTTTGAACAAGTTTCAGCAGGTTTGAGAGCAAGTTTTGTGCCTCTGATCCCTTGGCCTGCATAAGATCTGCTCACTGCTTTCTTCCAGCTGAAGTAAAGCCAGCTGGAGAGGTGTCTGCCCTCAGGTTGCCTCGGCTGGTAGTTGTTGGAATGGGAAGAACCTGCCAGGTAAGGTGTTTAAGTTTGCCTGGCCATGCATCACTGAAGGAAACAGGACTGATGCATGAAGCAGATGAGATAGGAGATGGAGGGCTCTGTAACCTTCAGGTGAGGGGTGCTGACAAGCAGCTGGCATCAGCGGCCTGCTCAGCCAGTGCTCGGGTGATACCTCCTGCCTTCACCTTTCTTGTGTTGGAATCCAGGGTCTGGGGACTCCTCTTCACTATGAGGCCCATGCCCTTGTTTTGGTTTCTCATCCAGGCTGGCCCTCTTTGCAGTTTCTGAATTCCATCCCCACCTCCAACACCAGAATTTCTTTTTTTTCTTTTCCTCCAACACTCACCAGCCTGCTGTCCCAGGTTTCAGTCAGCTGGTGTTAACGATTATCACTCACTTTCAACCTACCTATTTTGTACAGATGGACTATTTTCATGCTTTGGTTGTGTTTCCCCTTTGCTCTGCTCTTTTGTCTGCTTTCATGCAGACATTGAGGCAGTTGTGCTGGTCCTCAGCGTTGGCTCACCACTTGCCTTCCATTTGGTAGTCAGTCACCCTCACAGAGGGAACCCAGTGCAGCACCCATCAGTCACCCTCACTGTTCCCTAGCACAGATAGATGCCTTTGACAGTGACTGGTAACACACACGCATGGTTAAGCTGTGAATCATCTCACGATCATCATCAGTATACATTTTTCTATCCCTTTCTCCACACCCTGCCTTCACACTTCTGTGCTTGTCACTGAAATTACAGCTGCTGGAGGTCAGTGTCAGGTCAAGTTCCCCAGTGTTTCTTGACCTGTCAGCTGCCTTTAACACATTTGGCAGTATCTTATATTTTTCTTTCTAATTGTTCTTTTATTATGCAATTTGAATATTTTCTTCTCCCTGATATTTTTTAAGGACTTTATAATTTGTCCTTTTTTTTTTTTTTTTTTTTTTTTTTCCTGCTGCACTTTATCTCAGGATACCTTTATCCAAAACCAGAAACTCAGCTGATGTCTCTTTGCAGGTGATGCACAGGTCTATGTCTTCACTTCACACCTGTCACTTCCTGACCCAAAAGAAAGAGCATCCTTATTTCTCTGATATATCACGGCCAGTCATTGTAAGCTGCTTGGTGATAGCATGTCCCTGCATCCTTTCTCCCCCTTTTCTTCTTCCCTGATTTGTGTCAGTAATTCAGACACTATCTTGGAGTTGGAGTTTTCCCTGCTTGCGTATTTTAACTTGTAGATTATTTCTGTGTAGCTGCTCTGTAGCGTAGCTTTTCTTGTTTGAGCATGCAGCTCAAATGTCTGCCTGAGTTCCCAGAATCCAGTTCTCTGGTTTATCTTAGTTTTGACCATCCGGGAGGTTGCTGTGTGTATCCTTTAACCATTGCTCTGGCCAGTCATCTTTATGCTCTCTGGCAATTGCAGCTGGCAATACTGACTAAGGTTGCTGTTTTATACAGTGTGTTTTAAAAGAAAAATTAGGGTTGCAATAGAACAGTGGTTTTTGGCAAGGACAGGTATGCTTGGTTGAAAGTTGGGGCGTATTGTTTTCCCAAGGAATCTGTCTACTAGAGATGGAATATCAATGCTGATATTTTCTCTATTTTATTTTATATTATTTTGAGAACAGAATTCTAACTAGGCAGTTACCAAAAGTGTTCAGAAGGCCTCTGATATATATGCATACACAGAAAATGTATAACTGTCTACATTTACATGTGTATATATGGCACCTTCACATTATGTATCATTCCTTTGATACTGAGCTGTTGACTTCCAACATGTGTCCATGTTAACCCATAATCTTCTAGCCCATGTGAAAGTGTATTAAAAAAAAATCAATTGAGTACCATATGGGATTGAAACTGTTGCTTTATATAAGAGGTACAAAACTTGGGTACTGATGTAACTAAAGATTGGATATCACGAGCTGTACATTCCACATACTATTTGCTTATCTGTTCCTTGCTACCAGCAATACATTAGCAGTTTTCAAAATTCAAAAGATGCAAATTGTCCATATTGTTCATTATTCCTATACTGTCGGAAATCTGGTCATTATAAAAGCTATGCATAAATTCTGTGCGCTACTGATGTTAATGGGTATAGCATGTCAGACTAAGATTTCATTTTAATGTATCTAAATAGACAATTATTTTATGTTAAGCTGAAAATTTTAGTACAATATCTCTTGGCTTGTCCTACAACATTGTGCTGGTTACAGCAACAGCTATCTCTTGCATTCCTTTCACTTGCAGTACAAAAACTCAGTCTCAGTCATGCTGTGGGTTGCTCCATACTTACTGAAATTTTGAGTGTTGTTTGTCAGAGATCAGCAAAAATTCCTTTAGTCTGAGAGCAGTGAAGCTTAAACCTCATGCTTTTCCTCAGTGGTTAGCTTTTTCTAACTGAGCTGTTAAAAATAATCCTGTATTTATTAAAAAAGTAGTGGGTACTGACCGGCACTGTAAGAGATGGATTTTAAAAAGTAATTCAATGATAATACCTTGCATGAGTCATTAATCATGAGTCACGATCAGCAGGCAATGATGTCCAATTTGTTTTCTAATCCAGCACTTGCTGATGCTCTTTATTGCCATAGTGATAATATTAAAGAGCTGTTAATGCATATAACCACACAGTTAAAGATGACAGACTCTTTTTTTGGTGGAATGAAATTTCCATATCTTAAAGCTGTTTTGCTCTATACATTTTTTGACAAGTAAAATCTAGGTAGTATAAAAATGATCAAACAGATATAATTTGGCAAGGGGTTAGGTTAAGAACAGACTTTTTTTTTTTTTTTTCTTTTCTATCAAGCCAATCATTGTGGTTTCCTAGAGAATTAAGTCTCATCTTTCTTCTTATGAGGATTGGAGAGGCTTTGTATTCATTAAAAATTGGAAACTAATTGCTCTGTGTTGAATCAGGCATAGTGCAAGCTGCATTTTGCAGCAAGAGCCTGCACCTATCCATGCTTTTAGCGTTCGTTCTCTCCTGGCCAAAAATTAGTAGCTGGGTGGGAGATTTTATTGCATGAATGTATGTTGGGGAATAAAGATTTAGAGCAACAGCTTGCTTTCAGTGCTTTGTGCGGATTGCCATAAGTCAAAGTTGAGTGAATTAAATAAATTTGTTACTTTATTCCCTTATGCTCTTTTATTTATTTATTTAGTGTTCTGGCACCTTGCTGTACTAGATGACATGAGAAAATGGAAGACGTTTTCTCTTCTGAGAGCCTGAATATCAGAAAAAGAATTTGGCTAAGAAATTGCCTTTGGATATATGTTTCCACTATTTAAAAAAAAATAAATTAAAAGCAATTTTAAAAGCTTTGAAGGATGATAGCTGAGATGTTGCAGATATTTGAATGTTCATAGATACAGAGCAGTAGGTTGATGTTAAATATGAGCTAATTGATTTTGTTTTCAATCAGATTTTAACTTTATTAAATTTTAATTAAAAAAGATAAATAATAATATTTTTAATGACTTCCTTGTTATGTCCTGGTGCACGTGGTTACTTTGTAGAGTGGAAATAGTGGAGGAATGAGCCGTGGGTATTCTGGTACACAGAAGTAGACTACCAATATTATGTAGCTGTGTAGAAAGCAAGGGCAATACTCCATTTATAATACTGCTCTACACTTTTCCTCCTTTGGGATACTGCATAGGTTCTGGTGCCCTGTGTCTGAGTGAGGTCAATTCCAAGAGATACTGGAATGACTGAGAAAACATACGGTGGCTTCTAGGGGCTAGGCAATCTAACCAGTTTTAAGATGGGATGTAATAAATAGGTTAATGGAATTAGATGATAGGGAATTGACCTGAAGGTGGGAAAGATCTTTGGTTCCTAATTTTTTTAGTTCTTCAGTACTTCTCCCAGGAACATATTATTGTAATAGTTGCTTACAGAAAAACAGGAAGTCCTCTTCCTGAAAGCTAGAGGTTTCAGTAGGATTTCTTCTCCAACACAGATGCGGGGTTTTTGTGCATGTTTTGTTTGTTTGTTTTGGAGGGGAAGAGGGTTGGAAGATTAGTACAGAATACGTTGGTCTAATGGAATATGCAAGTATTTTACTGCATTTCTTGAGCCTCTTCTGTGTTCTGTACCCAAATAGTTTGGGGTAATTTTTACAAGAAAAGGTTTTAAAAGATGGTAATTTCTGTCTTAACTGCTAAAATCACTGCATAAAACTCAAGCTGTTAACTTTGTGGGAGTAGTTTCGAACTAAGATTTTTGTGAATACAGTCTGTAATGAGCAAATTTTTGTAGACTTCTGTGATGCCATCCTCTTCATATTAGTTTCTGCTGTCCTGCTTCTCTTTCTTTCAGAAAGAAAACTGAGCTGGATCAGCTGGATCTCAAAGCAAAAATTTCCTTTTTTTTTTTTTTTTTTTCCAGAAATGGCAGTTTCTCTATGCAAAAAAATATTTCAGACTGCAAAGAAGAGGATAATACAGCAGAGAAGGGTATCACTGTATAATGTTGCGCATGGCTATGAGGAAGAATTGATAAAGAAGAAACTTCAGCAGTTTGCTGGTGGATCCATCAACCTTTCCAAAGAAGATAATGGCATTGGAATACTTACCGTGAACAACCCGCAGCTAATGAATGCCTTCACAGGTATTAATTAGTTAACAGAAATGAGAATCTGGTTTTTGTGTTTGTTTTTGATCCCCCCCACCCCCCTTCAGTTAGTTCTTCTATGGTTTTGCATAAACAAAGTGAAAAGCTGTGCCTTACCATTCCTTAACTAAAAGAAATATTGGATTTTTAACCAGAGGTGTGGTAAAATTCCCTCTTCTTCATGGTACTTTTGCTCTAAACATCGTAGATGCAAGAAGTTCCTAATGACATAAAGAATGTCTTGCAGAACGTACCTCTCCTCTTTTTTTTTTTTTTTTTTTTTTTTTTTTTTCTCTCCAGTGAGGACCATTCTGCTGCTGTGCTTTTTCTTATTTCTTCTTTTGTTTTGTCTCTACTGCTCTGGAACTATGTGGTATTTTTATGGGGATGGGAAAATACGATCTTTGTTTTGTAGATGGTGTAGAAAGGGCCAGTTTATTATGTTGTTCTTTACCTCAAATCTTCCCTCTAACTTAAGCTTCTGCAATTTGGTATTTTCTAGTTTCCCAGACTGACTTCCATTTCTTCTTCACTTGTCTTGTACCTTAAATACTGATGTTTGTGAAAGGCCTGATGAGTTGGGTATTCTTAGGTGTTGCAGATGAGGAATCTTCTTAAGTATTGTCCAGTGTAAAAGCGTATAGTTATCAAAACCAAGTGCTATATTTTACTAGTCTTGAACAATGAGAAGCTTTTGATCTCCAAGATATGTATATTTGCTCTCTCTCTTTAACTGTCTAGCAATATTCCAACTTATTCAATTCTTTTCAGACATAAGTGGCACACGTTCAGGGTCTACATGTGCCTGAACTTGAGCTGTTTGCAAGCCTGTAAGAATGCCTTTATCTCTTAATATTCTGAAATGGATGCATTTGTCATCTTGTTGATTTCTTTTTTGCTGTTCTCTTTTCCTGCCCAGTTCTCACTGTTCCTTTGCTGTCAGCAAATAAGTTTGCAACACACTAGCAAAGCATAGAGCTGTTTACATGGAGAATGTCCACAAATGATTGTTAGCTGAAAGGAAGAAAACCTAACAGAATAACAGAATTTGTGGTAATTCACCCAGATGTCTCTGCAGTTGCTCTTTTGTTTCTTCTTAAAAGCTCATGTGTAAAATCATTGCTTAACATGAGAAGTTTAGTTAAAAGACATTAGCATGGAGATTGTCTTTCTGAATACTTCCCTGTCAGCATACATGTTATTATACAATCATAATTACACTACTGTTTGCTCTTTTTCTACAGGTTGTTTTTTTTTTTTTTTTTTTTTTTTTTTTTTTTTTTTGACTTAAAATAGAGCTGTGCAAACTACAGTTTATGGGCTGGGTGTTCATAGCTTTTTTGTTGTTTTGTTTGGAAGAATCATGAGAAGTGAGCAATAAAAGAGGAAGGACAGATAAAGCCCAGCCTGCTATGGGGATCAGATGTAATGGAAGTCAAGTTGCTGAAACCAAACCTAGAGCAGAGCAGGCCGAGGGGAGGCCTCATGGCGCACGAGGGGAGCGGAGGGGCAGGCGCCGAGCTCTGCTCTCTGGGGACAGTGACTGGACCTGAGGGAACGGCATGGAGCTGAGACAGGGGAGGGTCAGGCTGGGGGTTAGGGATAGGTTCTGCACCCAGAGGGTGGTCAGGCACTGGGACAGGCTCCCCAGGGCAGTGGTCACGGCCTCAGGCGTGCTGGAGTTCAAGCAACGTTTGGACAATGCTTCCAGACACATGGTCTGATTTTTGGGTGGTCCTGTGTGGAGCCAGGAGTTGGACGCAGTGATCCTTGTGGGTCCCTTCCAACTCAGGATATTCTGTGATTTTATGATTCTAAACTTTGAACTTACAACCGTGTTCCATGTTTTCTGGGTGCTTGAAGGGAGGGTCTCAGAACTGATTTCCAGAAGTGCTGAGCAGTCACAACTGCTGTTTAGGCCACTGTTAGCTGTGCTTTGACTATACTGAGTGCTGTACAACGCTATTGTGCTGAAATCATATCAGACCTCTCAAATTGGACACTCAAAATTAGCAGGTATTTTCTCTCTGGCTTAGTTGGTGGTCTGTAATGTTATAAGACTGCTGTGAAAATAAATTATTAGTGAATGTGAATGACTTCAGTGTTCTAGTAGCAAACAGAAGCTACAAAAAACTAAGAGGAAATTAATAGTTGTGTCTCTGTTGCAGACCCTGATTAGCATACAGCAAATGATCCATGGGACCAGACAGTTCTGTTTTATAGGAGTGTGTAGAGCCCTCTAGAGAGCAGTACCCCATTTCGCTAGGTAATAGCCACAGAAATTTGCTCTGGAAAATCTTACAGTGGCAGTTTAGGAGATAACTGCTTTTTTTCACTGTGCACCTCTGCTACAGATTTTTTTGTTGTTGCAGCAAGGAGAGTAGAAGCAGAGTCATGTTGGCTCCTTGGCCAAAACAAGTGATGGTATGGTACGTTAATTTACAATGCTCTTCACTTCAGTTTAACATCATTGTCTGTAATCCATAGGTGCTGAGGAACTAGCAAGCACTTGATCTTTTTCCATTTGCTGTGTATTGAGTAATACCCTTCAGGGGAAGTGTGGAAAGGAATAGGATGTACAGCCCTTAAATTGCTCCAGCAAGACCTGGTTAACTTCATTTGCCAGAGCCTGTGAAATACCCTACCTCAAAGAAATTCTGTTAATGTTGTGTCTCAGAGCTTCTCAAGAGTGGCAGATATGAATTTATATGTACATATACGCTTCCTTTAGAAAGCTGCAAAACATCATTAAACTGCTCAGAGAAATTCCATTTGCCAGGCATTTACTTTGCACAGCAGCTTTTTATCTCAGAGGAATTATGTTTGTTCAAAGCTTGAGCAACTCATGGAACTGAAAGCAGAACAAAATTGTTGGCAAATTGCTAATGGGCAATGTGGAAGTTGTTATGCCTTTTTTCTCTTCTTAATTGGAATCTGATAGCCACCTGTTTGAAATGGTCTCTTTGGAAACAAATGCTAATAATGTCAGTTTAAGCCTGGTGGAACCAATTTCAGCAACCCAACCTCTTGCTGAACTAAAGCTGAACTTTATTTAAAAGAGAAGGAGGCCAGCCTGCAAGAACTAGAAGGTAATGACGATAAACTTATTTTCTAGAATTATAATATAGAATCTAGAATAATTTCTTGTTATTTCTAAATAAAAAGCTATTTATTCTTAGTTAACAATTAATATACAAACAGATGAAATATTGCAAGTACCTTCAGTGCTGTGAGGAGCATGAACTTACTGGTATCGTATGTTGAAGGACCAAGACTGGCAGAACGAGGATTTGCTTTACTGTTGTGTCCTCATCATTGTATCAGACATCCTATGATGTGTCTGTTGGTGAAATAATAATTCAGTGTTGTCAGTGTACATGGTAATGGAGGGAATCCTCTGCCAGGGAGAGGGGGCAGGTGCTCACCTCTTTCTCTTGTTCCACCCGCTGTTGCATGCGGCTGGCTCATACAGTCCCTTTTTATAAGCTCAGTTTTTTGGTTACCTAGATTTTTGGTTCATAATACTCTCTGGAAAGACTCTTCACTACCTCACTGCTTTCATTATTAAAAGCACCACAAACAGTGGTTGTGCTATGTCTTGGCTCTGGCAAAACTTTGATGCCAGTCCAAATACCTTTCATGTAAGAAACTTGAGAAATACACAAAAAGCAAAATGTGTGGTGTTGAAGCACACCTATTTAAAGAACTGTTTGCAGGAAAGACATTGAATATGCTGTCAGGCTGGGAAAGCATTTCAAGTGAAGATCCGTGGAAGCCTCTGCTAGCCTAGTTCTGCTCAGTATTTTCATTCTTATCTTGGGTGATGAATAGAAAGTGAACTGCTGAAATTATCAGATGACCCAGGATTGGAAGAACTTGCAAGAAGGTTATTTGGAGCAGGGGAGTGGAATTCAAAGTGAAGTTGCTTAAGTGCTACAAAGAGCTCAAGATCAAAAAGGTGAAATTCAGTGAAAACAGATGTAATCTGCAACACACAAATAGCCTGAGCAAATTATAAAAGCAAATGGAAAGGAACTGGTAAAAGTGCAGTTCTGGTATATAGTATGCCATTAAAAAAAATAAAAATCGTTCTGGTATATAATATTTAATGTGCACTTCTTGCTTTCCTCAGGAGCATGGTCTTAGCTATTTCAGTGGCTGAGACCAAACCAAGCTGGAGGTCCTTTATAAAGCATTTGTTCTTGGCCTGGTGCTGGGATGCATACTTCATAAGGAACTGCAAGGAAAACAAGTAGGAAGAAAAAAATCTCAGGATGTTAGGATGGCTGCTAACAGGCAGTTTTAGGCCAGGAAATGTTCACTGTACATTCAGTGAAATGTGTGTAGGGTCAAAAAAATAAGAGACTTGGAAAAAAATGAAAGATTCCTTGAGATATTAATCTAAAGGTCATTTACATCTGAAGAAGGTAGGTCTGTCCATGTACATCCTCATCTAAGGAGGGTAGAGCTTAAAGCATCATCATCCTGTAGTTATGCTGCATTTTAAAATTACTTTGTATAAATATTTTTCTCTTAAGAACATATGAGAGTCCTTCAGAGGGGAAGAGCTTTAAGTTAATGTGGGTATGCTCAGTTGGTGTGGACAAGGAGTAATGGCTTCAAACTAAAGGAGGGTGGATTTAGATGAAATTTAAGGAAGAAATTCTTCACTCAGAGGGTGGTGAGGCACTGGCATAGGTTGCCCAGAGAAGTTTCAAGAAGTGTTTTGACAAGCTCTCAGATACATGGTCTGATTTTTATACATATATATATAGATAGATATATAAATTTTTTTTTGGGTGGCCCTCTGGGGACCCAGGAGTTGGATTAGATGATCCTTGTGAGTCTCTTCCAATTTGGATATTCTATAATGTGAAGTAGATTGAAAACAGAGATCTGTAAATGGATGAGAAAATGTTTCTTGCTAAGGAGTAAATACTTTTGGATGTCAGATGTTAATTCACACCTCAGTGTTATGCAATAAAAGATGAAAAGAATCACGGGCATGGGCTGTTGCAGTAATTGTTCTAATTCCATATATAGTTGATGAAGAAAGGTAGGTGTTGTCAGAGGTCTCTGGAAGTAAAGCCTGCCAATGCGAGTTCAGGCAGTTGCTTTGGGCAGTACGTAAAACGAGTTTTCACTGAACAAACTAGATTCTACTCTCAGCAACTCATGACGAAATGTCTGAAGTGTCCAAGCCTCTCAATTCCACATTTTAAATGTGAGCTCTACATAGCTGTCTCACAGCACTGATAATTTTCTTCCCTTCATCCTTTTTTCCAGTTTCTTTAGAGCAGAAATAAAATAACCCAAAAAAGTCTGTTGTGTAACACCAGGGATTAGCACAGTTATAACCGTCTGTAGTATGAGAAAGCTCTTAAGTGAACATGTGAGAATATTTGAAGTAAAAAGACGGTACTATTTAATCCATACATTTGAAGCCTAGGACGTACTTTGTAAAGACAGCTTTTCTAGACAGTTACCAGGGAGGGAATAGAAGATGTTTCAGAGAAATTTCCTTTTTTATTGTTCTTTTAAAAAAGTTATTTTACTTCAATTTTTAAATCTATTTCTAGATTTCTAGACTAGATGTCCAGTCTAAATCTGGACGCTTCTAAATGCCATTGGCCTTCAACACTGTTTGCTCTGCAGCCTTTTCTTTTTTTTTTTTTTTTTTTTTTTAATATATTTACATTTGAATATGCAGAGTGAAATGTCAGTGACATGAAAAGATGGACATGATGGACATGACTAGATGGACTGATTTGGATAGACACAAGAAGTTAATGTGTCCTGAATTTATGCAATTATAAACAAGAATAAATCAGGTAGAATTTATGCTTATGCCACTTGAATTTTTTGTTTTGTTTTGGTGAGTGTAATGCAAGTTGCAGAATACTCATCAGAATTTCAGTAAGTACATTTTTGGATTAAAAACATGTCAGTGCTGGGCAGGGATTTAAGGTGATTCTTTCCCTTGTGTTTTTAAGCCTATCACATCTTAATGATAACTTGATTTTGGTAGTGAAGAATGTAGTGTAAAACATGCTGCTTATAGTCATTTTGTTCTAAGCGTTGCTTCTCGTTTCTCGTAACAGGCACTATGATGCTAGAGCTCCAGGAGAAGGTAGCTGAACTGGAAAACTGGAAGGATGGCAAAGGCCTTATCATCTGTGGTGCAGGAAATACTTTTTGTTCAGGATCTGATTTGAATACTGTCAAAGCAATACCCAACAGCCAGGCAAGTAGTGATACAAAGTTTTGGGAGAAAAATGAGCTTTTTGATATTCAGAGATCCCTATCAGACAGAGGTGTTTCACTGTGTTTATGCTGCAATTTTACATGCAAAGCACATGGTTTAAAAAATGCTGGCAACCACTTTAAGCCATGGCTTAAGTGTCACTGTAATTGATTCGTAACTCTGAATTCCTACATGACTTATTCTTTTTAGCCTTTTCTTTTAAAAATCTCATTTTGGTTTCTCAGAACAGTATATGGTGCATTTACACATAAAATAACCCATGCTTCAGTAGTTTGACCTTTAAAAGCAAAGACAAGTAATCACTTCTTATATATTCTCAAGTCAAAAACAAACTTAAGCAGCGTGGCTGCTATTACAAGGAGGTTTCAATTTTGTCAACACTGTGTCTGGACCTGAATAAAATGGAAGAACAAATGTAACTCTTGTCCAGTTGAGCTTTGGCAATGATCTCTTAGTCCAGTTAGAGTAGTCATCTGTAATTTGGGGGTTGAAGAGCTTTTAGTAATGACAGAAATCACTTCTATTTTATTCAACCAATTGGCTGGATGGATGTGGTATTTGTCATAATCTGCAATATGGTCTGCCTTTCCATCTGGTGCAGGAAAGGCAAAATAATGGCCAAGAACATTGAAGGATTTTTGTGCCTTTGAGTGGCTTCTCCTCTTCTTCCTCCTTCTCCTCTTCCTCTCATGTTCAGCTATTCCTAACCCTGAAACGAACCCAGATACCCTGCCTGTTCTTTGTTGGTGAGCACTAATGTTAGGATGACCAAATCACGGCAGGCAAATTAATAGTGGTATTGTTAAAGAAAAATGTTTTCTTTCTGCCCTTGTAAACCTGGTTCCCAAGAACAATATCCTCATTCTGGAGTGAAACTTGAAAAGCTGGCTATCTGAAAAGCAGAAGAGGTTCTTGAAAGAACAGCTAAGAAGAAGGAGGCATGAAGGAGGTTTTCACTTTCTTTGTTCTCTGTCTAGAAGCCTTACAACAGAGGTTCCTAACCAGTAAGCAGCAGAGGACTTCTGAGCAGATGGAAATGATTTGTGAAGATGGACTAAATCCTGGCCTGCCTCAGAAACAGTGTGACCAGCAGGGCTAGGGAAGTGGTTGTCCCCTTGGCACTGATAAGACCACACCTCAAATGCTGAGTTCAGTTTTGAGCCCCTCAGTACAGGAGGATATTGAGTTGCTTGAGTGTGCTCAGAGAAGAGCAACAAAGCTGGTGAAGGGACTAGAAAACAAGACCTGCAAGGAATGGCTGAGGGAATTGCAGTTGTTTGGTGTGGAGAAGAGAAAGCTTGAGGGAAACCTCATCTCTTTCTAGAGCTACCTGAAAGAAGGTTGCATTGAGGGTGGTGTTTGTCTCTTTTCTCAGGTGACAAGTGATAGGACAAGAGGAAAAGGTCTCAAGTTGCACCAGGGGAGGTTTAGGTTGGACATTAGGAAGAATTCCTTGATAGACAGGTTGATTAGGTGTTGGAATGGGTTGCCCAGGGGAGCGATAGAGTTCCCAGTCCCTGGAGGTATTTAAGAGACGAGTGGACATGGAACCAAGGGACATGGTTTAGTGATGGGACTCAGTAGGTCTGGGTGATGGTTGAACTTGGTGATCTTGAAGGTCTTTTCAAACCTAGATGATTCTGTGATTCTATTTTTCTATGACTGTAAGTTCTTGCAGCAAAAAGAACCAGGGGTACAGTTTCCTTTTCTACTTTATGAAAGTGACTTTCTTTTTCCTTGTATCTCCCAGCTGCACCCCAAGCTATTAATCCTTTTTTTTTTTTTTTTTGTCTTTGCATGTAGTGCATACAATATTTTACCTGCCTTTCTTCTAACTAGTTTTCTTCTGACTCTGAGGACCATATTAGAGCTGAAAATGTGATTATTCCACTAGACTCCAGTGAACATCTCTCTTATTCAGATAAAAAATACTCTGACTAGTAGCCTTATTTTTCTTATCAGGAAGACTTGAAGGGTATGTTGTCCAGGACTTAAGTAACTCCATCTCTTTTGCTTTACACCTTTTTTATAAGCTCCCTTTAAGTACTGAAAAGCTGCAATAAGGTCACACCAGAGCCTTCTCTGTATGCTGAACAGCCCCAGCTCTCTCAGCCTTTCTTCGTAGGAGAGGTGCTCCAGCACCCTGATCATCTCTGTAGCCCTCTGAACCCATTCTGACAGATCAACATCCTTCTTGTGCTGGGGGACCCAGACCTACACTCCAAGAACGGCCTCACAAGGGCAGAGCAGAGAGGGATAATTGCCTCCCTCAGCCTGCTGGCTGCTCCTCATGCTGCTGTCATGGCATCTTCTGTCTGCCAGAAATCTGTCCCTGAATACCATAATTCTGGTTGGCTATGGGCAGAGTAGGTCTTGGGAGTACATGAATAAATTAACAATAAATTGGCCGAAATTGTCCTATTCCTGTTGCAAGCCCCTATTCCAAGAGGTACTGAAGATTTACTGCGTCTTTTCTTTCCCAGAGGTATGAGTCAGAAACTTTTAATTAAGGCAGATTCTTTAACATGAAAGCCCCTGTAAAACTGTTCATTAGAAATCAGTAAACACTGATACAGATATGTTGTTGTTTCTTTTTCTTCCTGCCATTTTTTGGAAGACAAGATGGAATTGTTACCTACTTTATTATTTTCACTATACCCAAGCATTATTTTTCTTAATTTGGATTAAATGTCACATGTGCAGTTCATTTAACATACATATACAGCCATGGTCATATTGTATCATTTGGCTTAGTCATGTGTGTGTGTTCCTGGTCAACACTAGACGCCTGGAGAAGAACGTAAGAACAGGGAAGGCAGAGAGAGAATGATTTTAATTCAGTATATTTTCTTAGTCTCCAGCAATTTATGGTGTGAAGGTGTTACCTTGTACTTAGTAACCTTTTGCAGATTTTTCTGTTGTGAGATTTTGTAGTTGTTCTTGAATTCATGTAGTCCTTTAAAGGTTGCAGTAATCTGCTGCAAAGTGTTCTGTTGTGTATGTTGTAGGAAGAGATATTTGTTCTGAACCTGGCAGCAGTTGATTTTATTTAAAGCCTTTGTTCTTGTACTGGAAGAGAAGGGAACAATTATTCCCTAGTCACTACTGTTTGCAAGCTGATGTTACTTCTTTCCTCCTTTTTGTTTTACAATCTTTTTTCCTGAAATGCTTTTAATTCAAATGATTAAAATAAAAAGCTGGTAAATTTTCACTTCTGTAAAGTTGTGTGGATTTAGAACAGTATGGAGTTCGCAGCCATCCATGGTCCTATACAAATGTTTAAAGCTCATCTTTACGGGTGTTTATCTGGGAGGAATGAGAACAGGAGATTCAGAGGAAAGGATGTAAAATTTCACATCACAGCAAGTTGGTATTGAAATTATTTTTATAGTGGTTTAATTATAACTGCAATTTTAATAAATGATTGAGGGTGTTTGTTGTTTTTTTTAACTCAATCTACACTAGGTTTTCTCTTTGGGCTTAGTGGGGTTGGACTGGATTATGGACAAGATTAACCAATTAACATTTTTGAATTTTCATTCTTTATAGGATGGGATGAATATGTGCATGTTTATGCAAAACACCTTAACCAGACTTATGAGGTAATATATTTTCTTTACCTTTCTTTATGAAGTAATTATAATGATTGAAATATGTTTTGGCTAACTCTTTAATCAGATGTTTTAAATATTAAATTTTGAATCCCAGACCTTGTATTTGCATATGTTAATTATGTAAGTATTTGTGGATTTTAATTTAGGCCTTGACATTTTGCAACTATTATTAGACTTTCCAGAGATTGGAACAGAAGAATACCTATAGGTTTCTATGTGGAGAGATGAGAGATAACTATAGTTAAGGAAGCATAGGCCTTTAATGTTTCTGAAGCTGACTTCTGTAACTCAGTAGAAATTGCTTGCTCTTAACAAACAAGCAGGGCCAGCTTATGCAGCCCACACAGGTAACATTTATTTAATATATTTATTTAATCTTCCCACTTCATAAGAGGAATGTATTCAGTTCTACCATCTGGTACTCCTGATTTCTTTTTCCTTTCTTTTAGATTCAGCTTCCTTTAAGAAATCACATTTCTATTACACGCATGTATGGTAGGTTCCATTTTTTGACTGCTCAGGGCTTTGTTAAGATAAATATTTTGTGTTTTCAAATAGTATATATGATAAAATGTTATGAGCTAACAGTATTCTGCAAAACTGCCCAGGAAATTGGAGACTTATTCTTAGTAGTACTGTATTGGAAGGAATCCTCAGGATCTGAATTAGAATCCATTTGTATAATTTGGCCTTGGTATAATCAAAAGTGATGTGGCAAAACAAAGAGGAAGAAGATGTATGAAGATTAAAATCTCACCTCAGGTATCTTGACTTAAAGTATATTGCACTGTATTGCGGCTGTGGTTCAGGTGGAGCACTAAATCGCTCTTTGGCAAGATCTATCTTAGTTGGATCCATCTCCCTCAGAGGGAGCTGAGGCAAACTGTGATCATGAAGGAGGTGCCTCAAACAGATGAGATGAGTGTGGATGTAGGGTGCTCGAACCCATATATTCTGGGTTCCCACAAACCGTAGGAATAATGAGGTTACCTTTTTCCACGGGTTCCCTTGTGCAAATTATTGTGTTAAGTGTGCTGCAGCTGGCAAGTGGACTTGGGCCATAAGAAATTTTTGGCATTTCTCTTAAAGTAGAAGTAAAACCAAATACCAGATTGTGATTGGGAGGCTGACTTCTGAATGTGGTTTTAACCCTGCTTAATGAATTAAATGCCTCTTTGTAGTAAAAGATGTATCAGGTCTGGGACTGACCAGTTATCTTCCTTTCTTAGGGTACTTGTCTTATCTTAAGTCAGTCACTGTTTATTAATATTGATTTCACAATGACAGTAGGAAAAGAGTTTCTCCCCACATACTCTTCCTTCCTTCTGTCCTTTGAATTACCTTGAACGTGATTGAATACAGCACCATCATAGCTAACAGATTGTTGCTATCCTCAAAGGACAGTTTTGTCCTCCGAAAAAAAGTTTTATTGATGTTTGAGATGATAGCACTGCTGTTTGAAGAAGTTTGCTGAAGTTGTCATGCTGAATCTCATTGTTTCTCAACAACCGAGCTGTGCAGTTCTTGGGGTCCCTTGCTACTGCTCTCTGTCCTGGCTTAGTGTAGAGTCTTGTGTCACTGTCCTGTCATTCCTTCTTGCAGAAAGCCTTCTCAGGTATAATTGTAGTATGTATTTTTTAATTTTTTTTTCATAATATTGTACATGATCTGCTTTACTGTGATTCCATTAGATATTTCTGTCTTGCTGTTGCATCATGGTTCCCATATTAATTATGAAAGAATGGATTTAGTTTAAGTGGAGTTGGTATTGTGCTGCTAACCTGCAAAGATGTTATCGAAAAAATTCAATAGATTTGAATTCAAAGAACGAATGAGTTAGAGCAGAATGTTCTTCTGAGCTTTTACTGTAAAGATAGTTTGCCTTTGATTGTTTCTCAGAATAAAAGAATGAATTTTGCTTGCAAAATTCTCTTGCGTAGATTGCCATTGATCAGTGTTGCACTAATCCAAGGAAAAGCTATTGGAGGAGGAGCCGAGCTTACCACAGCATGTGATTTCAGGTAAGATTAACAATTTCAATAGCCACTGTTGCATCAGTGATTTAATGACTACGTATGAAAAGTAGGAAGCTTTAGGTACCACTTCAACTTGGAGTCCCATCACAGAATCATAGAATCATTCAGATTAGAAAAGACCTCTAATATCACGTAGTTTAACCTTAAACCAAGCACTATTAAGACCAACATTAAACGATGTCACTAAGCACTACATCTAAATGTTTTTTGAAGGCCTCCAGGGATGGTGTCTCAACTACTTCTCTGGGCAACCTCTTACCAATACTTCACAACTATTTCAGAGAGAAATTTTCCCTAATATCCAACCTAAACCTCCCCTGGTGCAACTTCAGGCCATTTCTTCTTGTCTTACCACTTGTTGCTTGGGAGAAGATACCAACACCCACCCTGCTATAGCCTCCTTTAAGGTAATTGTACAGTTTTATAAGGTTTCCCCTGAGCCTCCTTTTCTCTAGGCTAAACAACCCTAGCTCCTTCCAGCGCTCTTCATAAGACTTGTTCTTTAGACCTTTCACCAGCTTCGTTGCCTTTGGAATTGGGCCTTGGTCAGCAGACTTCTGGAAACTCCAAATTTTTTTCCTGGTATAGTACAAATGAAAGATTACTTACTGCTGAGTTACACAGTTCAAAAAACTGTGTAAAACAAGAACAGTGATGAACTTTAGCAACTGTCTGTCACAGACAAAGTGGTTCCAAGATCTTGTACCTAAGTGAGAGGCAGGAAGACTGCATAATTATATATCTCCTTATGTCTCTTTTTGTTGCAGCAGTTGTGAGTAAAAATAAATAAAACTGTCCATTTATCTTGTATTTAGTGTTGTGGATTTACTATTTGCAACATAATTGTTGTACAGTTTTTGAAACAGGTTTGAGATGCAGAGGAAAGCAAATGAGGTTCAGTTCGTGTTTTTTCCACACAGGTGCAGGCATTTGCCAGCATGAAACAACTAGCAAAAATAGAGGGCTTTAATTAAAGAGGCTGAATGCAGAACAGGAACTGGAAGAAACTAACATAATAAAATGTCACTTTATTTAAACAGTTGCTAATGTGCAGACAGACAGCCTACAGATGTAGCAGGATAAGCACTGCACACAGCCTCTCTGAAAATTAGGAACTTTCAGTGAAGTTTTTATTGAAGAGAAGGAAATGTGCTCTTTAAGAGGGCCTTAGTGCCTGAAATGACAAAGAAATTGGCCAAAACAAGCTGAAAGTACTTACATGCAAAAGTAAATTAGAATATTAAAGCTGTTCTAGGTATCAAAACCAGGCTTTGCAAAGAGGAGATGGCATCCATGTTGTTTGAGCCTCTCAGAAGCAGTGAGTGGCTTTGAAACTTTTGCTTTGAAACTACATTCACCTGGATCTTTCTTCATATCTACACAGCTTTTAGTGTAGGTACAAAGATGCATTAAGCTCTGACTATGGCCTCTGAGTAATGCTGTACTATAAATACCTGGTAAGAAGTGCCATGTTTGATAGCTGTACAGTTGACCAGACAGTTTTATCTGGGAGACCTAGTAGATCTTACTGAATCTGTGAGTCCACTGACAGAAAGTGGATCCTGTTATCCCTAAGGAGGAGTTTAAGGCATGTGAGCATAATGAGATGGAAATCTTTTGCCTTTCTAAAACATATACTTTCTACTCTTACTCCAGCTATGTTGTTTGACATACTGTATAATTATAATCATTGTCAAGTAGCTCTTATTTGCATGAAGTGAGCAGCTGCAATTCCTCTGATGTGCTGCCATAATTTTCGCAATAACTACAGCTGTTGATCCGTCTTCCACTGCTTTCTAACACACCCATCCAGTGCAACTAAATAATAGCAATTCAGAAGAAGCAAATGGGACATAATTAATAACAGAGACAAGATAGAGAAACATTCTCTGTGTTGTTGTTATTGCTCTTGAATTTGAGGCTTTTAATACTGGGCAACAAAATCGTAGTTCTCTGAGGACTGTGAGCAGATAGTTGTGGAACAGAAATATTGTCCTGAATCACTAGATACCAAAAGAAGAACCTGAGAACAGAGATCAGAGAGGTTTGTTTTCTTTCTTTATGTTGAACAAACCGCTGTTCTCTCTCTCTTTTTTTTTTTTTTTTTTTTTTTTAATGAGAGTGAGTGAGTTATAGCTGCTTTTGATTTAATTTTTCAAATCCAATTCTATTTTTCTCAGTTATCATGTTAAACTAATAAAGGTCTTGGTCCTGGCCTGAAAAACTTTCTTATTTTCATCTCTACCTTAGTACTGCATTAACTATACTGATGCTGTTGAAGTGATTCACTTGAACTAAAATGGCTTATGTACCTTCTCAGAAATGCACTCTGGCAGCATGATGCACATCTATACTGGAGTAGAGGTGTGGACAAATTCAATTTTAAAACATCTGATGTGGTTTAATATGTTACTGATATAGTACACTGTTCTTCCAGTGGCAGTTGTTGTGGTTAATTGTCTCTTACTCTGTTTTCAGCCAGCTCATGTAAAATTAGGTTAGGGAGGTCTTGCATGAGCTTTGGCACATTTATTGCTGACATAAGGGCAGTGATGAAAAGCAGAAGCATTTTAAGTCAGTCCACTTCAGTTTGGAAGAGGATGTCTTCCCAAGGCATCATCTTCAATCTTATCTTACTTTATGGACTGTTGCAGAACATCTCTCCGTAAGAAGGAAGGTCCTTATAAGATTGTAAACAAATGATTAAAAAAAATTATAATTATCCAGACAAATGCAAGGTAATTAAAATCCTTTCAGACTTTTTTCTGATATGAAAGTTGGGAAGATAAGGCTTCTGACACTGTAATTATTTATCTCAATTATATCTGTAAATCTGAGTAAAATAAAACTGTGTGTATGAAACTTGTTTTGGCAGCAAGGCTTTGTGGTAGTTTCAAGAAATCTAGACTGCTTTCAATGTGCCACTACTGTGTATTTTCTGAGTCTGCGAAGATGGCTGTGGGATTCTGCTGCCAATGTCAGTGTACGTTGCAGTCTGCATGACACTGCAGCCATTTTAGTGGAGTGCACAAATGACTGTGTATTGGGTTCATGTGTCAAGGTTTTGTTAGCGGGGGGCTGCAAGGGTGGCCTCTGTGAGAAGAATCCAGAAGCTGTCCCATGTTAGATAAGGGCTAGTTTCAGCTGGCTCCAAAGGGATCTGCTGCTGGCCAGAGCCAAGCCAGTGGCTAACATTGGTTGGACCTCTGTGAAAGCAGATTTAAGAAAGGGAAACACCTGCTGCACAACAGCAGCTGGAAGAGAGGAGTGAGAACCAGCCATGCAGACCCCAAGTTGAGTGCAGCAGGAGGGCAGGAGGTGCTCCAGCCAGGCAGCAGCAGCTCCCCTGCGGCCGGTGGAGAGGCCCCTGGTGGAGCAGGCTGTCCCCCTGCAGCCCATGGGTCCCACATGGAGCAGATCTCCACGCTGCAGCCCCCCCATGGGTGGAGGAGCCCCCAGTGGAGCAGGTGGATGTGGTCTGGAGGAGGCTGTGGCCCATGGAGAGCCCCTGCAGGAGCAGGCCCCAGGCTGGAGCTGCAGCCCGTGGAGAGGAGCCCACGCAGGAGCAGGGGTCTGGGGGGAGCTGCCACCCGTGGGGGACCCGTGCTGGAGCAGTTTGCTCCAGCAGAGAGTGACTGTGAAGGACTGGAAGAGACAAAGCATTGGGGACTGACTGCAGCCCCTACTCCCTTCTTCCCTTTTGCTGGTTGGGAAGAGGAGGTAGAAAAGGGCTGATGATTTGGGGGGGGGGGAGAGAAGGAAGGCTTTCAACTGATTCAGTGATGCAATTTTACAAAGAAGTGAAATGAAATACCCATTCTGAGTTCTCTGTGTACAGAAACCTGAAGTATATCCTGTATGCACAACACATGAATTTAAGGAGAGCTGAGTTTACAGGGTTGGCTAAGGAATTTGGACAAGAATTATAGTGGTTTGCTGGGCAATGAAGTAAAAATTAGATATGGGGCAGAAAGGGATAGATAAGGGATCTGTCTGTGCAATTAGCTGAACACAATGATCTCTGAGCACATTAGCATCAGTGGGCTACCAGCCAATAGCCGGAACAACTGGCTTTGAATTCTGAACAGGCTTGTCTTCTGTTTCACATTGATGCCTCTGAGAAATCTCACTGGGTAATCTGTAGGTCATTTAGACACTTCAACAGCTTTGAAAATCTGGCCCTATCTCACTTGATAAATTAACTTCATTGTACCTGGTGCTTTTGAAAAATATAGTCTCTTCCCCCCGCACCCCCCTTCTTATTCTCTAATGCTACTGCAGTCAAAATAGTCAATTGTGAATCCAATTTAAAAGATGGTGTCTCCAGGCAAAGGGCAAGAATACCAAGATAGAAAGCTATACACTGCTCATAATATTGACTTCAAAATGGGCTCATCAGTAGAAGCAGACGTATTATTTTATTTTTTAGAGAATAAATCAATCAACTATAATTTCTTCAGGTGGTACTGATGTTGCATAGTTAAATTACAAAGGGCCAATTTCATTACTCTTGTTGTTTGTGCCGAGTAATATCTTAACTTGTAAAAAGCACCATTGACTTAAAGAAGCATTTGCGTTCTGAGCAGTCTTCTGCTCTGTCTCGAATGGCAGAATGAAGTTTTTAACAGGGGAGGCAGCTTGTCCTAGTAGTACTGCATTGATATCAAGTTGGCCCTGCTGTATGTGAGTTGAACGTTTTCTGCATTTTTGTGAAACATGTAGGCGTGCTTCTTATTATTTTAAGGTGATGATGTGTTCCATCAAAGAGATGCTTCTGCTGTTTGTGTTTGTGATGACTTGTTTATATACTTTACAAGCACGCACTTAGTGTATTAAATGTAACTTGGACAAAATGACAGGAGCAGAAGAAAGTACAACTGCTACATAGATGTAGGCCCACTATGACTGACTTCTCGCTTGTAGACAGTCAACAGTCATCCTTTTATTAGGCTACAGTTCATTTGTTGCTCCTTTAAAAAAAAAAAGGCTTTAGAAATGTTAATATTCTACAGTAAGCTTTTCCAAGAATTGGTTTCAGAATGTCAGAGCACAACACGCTTGCTTCTTTGTAAATATTTCGCTGTATGCAAGAATTTCAGCTTTCATTTTTATCAGAAGGAGCCTTTAGGTATACAGGAGGTTGCCATTTGAAAAAAAAGAGGACCTCAGCACATAGTAGCTCTTTTCTTTGTGCAGAGCATGATATGAATGTTACCGGATGGAATTCACATATCCACGAGTTCTTGCAAAGTTCGGGCCAACAAAGCACTTTCCATCAGAAGTGACTCCGTAATGTCGCTGCACATTGTTGGGAACAGAATCGGTAGCTATGTCTAAGAATGGTTTCTGGCAACTTCAGGTGCTTGCTGTATGCCACAAATCACTCGTTTAACTCTATTAACTTCCCCTCTCATATATGAGAGGGGGACATATATGTGTGTGTATCTATGCATAAAACCTCCTTGAAATCAGTTGGTAATTTTAGAATTTCATTGCAATCATGTATCACTTCTCATTTTAGATCCCTGGGAGCTTTGTTACTACAATTTTCTGACGAATTTTCAGAGAGATGCATTATGGTTTTAAAAGTTTCACGTCGCCTGCCTCTAAGGAGGCTGTGTGACCTGGCACACTTGATGTCTGGTTAAGCAATCACAGCACTGCTAGAAATGGACTTGAGAACCTATATTTTTGGAATTATGTTTGTGGACTAGTATTGCTTTTTCTTTATTACCAGTTTTTATTGGCTTTTGAAATTCATGTGTTCACAGTCTTCCACACAAAGGGTTTTTTTTGCATACAGTCCACAGTTCAGATTTACTACTGTTTGGTATTACTGGAAATGTAAATAACAGCAACAAAACATGATTTTGAGTTGAAGTTTTTCTTTTTGAGGTTGTTTTTGTTGTTGTTATTTTAGGTAGGGATTTACTTCATCCCTTTTTTTTTTTTTCCCATTGGGAAAACAAATCATCTTATTGTGGAAGACTGAGTGTTTTGTCATCAGCATGTATCTACCTTTTTGACTACTACTACCATGCAACCTTATGTCCTTTCTGTTGAATAACCCTGTATGCAGCCGATTCTCTGCTGTGCAGTAATAATAGAGATAGCCCAGATAATGGAAAATCTAGATAAGACAGATTTTAGGGAATGCAGAGCTGGATCCGTGCTGACTCCTGCTGAGACACCAGGCTGTCGTTCCACTGTAGGGAAGCATTCGAGGTTCTCGGAGAATTAGTTTAGGAAGAGTAGGCATGCATGGAAATCAGCCGTTATGATTGCATCTGTGAAGTGACTCAGCCCCAGTTTAGATAAAGTGCCTCCAGGTATTTGGGTTTGACACTCCATTGCTGATCTTCACTACAAAATATATATATCAGATAGCTCCACAAGTTGATTAAGTCTTTCTCAGACTTTACATTAAAGTCTGCTGATTCTGAGGTGGGGTTATACTGAGCTGTGATTTCATGGGGAGGGCAAACTGGCTGAACAGCTCACCTTGATGTTGGAAGAGGATGTTGCTGCTGCCATTCCTAACTCACTACTTACTGGTTTGCAAAGCACCAGTGAAAATGCCGGTATGAGTCAATTATCAAACCTAAAAGCAACAGAAAGGCTGGACGTTTTTTGTTCCTCTAGTGAGTTAAGGTGATTTTTAGCAGGCTAGTAATGGCTAGAACCAACATATAGCAGGAATTCAGTGTCTGGGAGAGGATAACGAAGAACAGGAGGAGATGGGAATACAATCTTCTAGTAAGTAGTTAGTAAAAAAAAATGAGTTGCTACTGTTGTAACTCAGCAGTCACAGTAAAAATAAATACAATTGTAAGTTCTTACATCAAATAAATTCCTATTTTACTTAAACTGTTGTATGTTTAAGAACTTCTGGTGTATCCATGGTCTGTTACTAGGTGTTATCCCCCAGTTCTCTTTTTATATATTGATGCATTCGTAAACAAAAAGCAAATATGTGGACTGAGGGAAAAACAGTAATTTCAGTTAGTATGAATTTATCTGTGTTAGAGAGAGAGAAAAGTCAGAAATGAAAGGATACCAGGGGAAATTATACTTCTGGTGCCAAGAGAAATGGTCACACGCTTAAGCGTGTTTGTGCAGGTTTTCCAACAGCTTGCTGAAAATGTGCCTGTGCCTTGTCTGGCTAGTCTTGAACGTATCACCAGGTAGTGAGCTGAAACTGTCTGTAGTTACCCATCAATATAGATAATGAAAAATTAAAAAGGTGAAGAAACGAGTTACTGTTTGTAATGTAGAATTTTAACGTTAAATTCTCCATCTCAGTTAAGCCTTTTTTGAGATATGCCATTGTGATACCACTCCCCCACTCCAAATAAATAAATAAATAAATAAATAAATAAATAAAGAGAGAGATGAGTTCTGAAATCATATAATCATATCCGGAAAACTCGAAACAGCCACTGCGATCATTTTAAAAAGGAAAAAAAAAATGGCATGGGTTCATTAACCTGGTATCCCGCTAAAATGGCAATGTCATAATTTCACCACCAGTGATTTCAAATGATCTTTCTGCTGTAGTCAGAAATCATTGTGTAGGATGTGCAAATTCAGCATCAGTAACACTGCACACAGAGATGGTTGAGTTTCAGTGTGTGTCTTGTTACCCTAGTTCTCGCAAAGGTTTGTTAGTGTGATGCTATGATATTTTTTAAATCCTTTCATGCCGTGGGTTGCAGAAATGTGATATCTCAAACACATCATGGAGTAATAGAGCAGGTTGGATCTTGCAACTCTTAGGGTTGATGTTAAGAAATGTTGTTACTTTCCAATCAGCTGAGATCAGTGGAGCAAAGTGATCTCTGCCTATTTGACATTTCAGATACCAATCTCTGAGCCATGTTTTTGGGAAAACTCCCCCTCCCTTTTCTGTGTCAGCAGTGGAGACAAGCAAAGAATATGACTGAAATGTTCTTGCTTTAAGAGGCTCTTGAATTGGGTCCAGGAGAATTTTGCTCTGCTTTCTGTGGTCTTGATAAACATATATGACAGAAATAAAGATTCGGGAAACAGGTTATTAACACAGGTATATATGCTGCAAGAACAGAATGTTACACACGAATGGTCATTTTTCATTGAAAAATCTGGAAAATATCACCATTTCTAATGGAAATTTTTGCTCAAGTCCAAAAGGCATATGTGTTGAAAACGTTTATTTGAACGAAATCCAAATGGCACCAGTTCCTTTTTGGGAAGGGAAGACTCATGTAACATTTTAGATTTTCAGCATGAGTAATTTTTGTGTGAGCCTTATTTTGGCTTTCGCTTGCTTGTGTGTTTAGACTTCAGCGGCTTGTAAAGCGTAGCCAAAACCTGCTTCGTGGGTAAGACCAAAGTGCTCTGTCAGGCTGGAAGCTGCTCTGACAATAATTGTGTGGTAGCAGAGGTTGCGGTGTGTCTGTGATTGGGGCCACTGGCACCTGGGGAACAGAAATAAAGTCATAGCTGGGAACTGGAGGTGTTAGCGAGAAGGGCATCGGGACTTGGCAAGGAAGGAAAAATGCAGTGGGCCTCCACAGGTTCCTGCACTACAGCTGCAGGGAGGGAAGCAGACCAGGCACCATGGAGCACCAGGGCCAGTTAGGCCAAATCATTTTCCTCCCTGTCATTTTTATTTATTTATTTTTATATGAAAAAACAAACAAACAAAAAGGATCATCTTACTTCCCTTAAGAGTGCTTGTGGAGTTCTAATCAGTCTTTTTTTGGGCACCTATTTCATGCCCCATGATCTGTCATCTAATACAATTTTTCATTCTTGCTACAGAAAAAAAAAAATCTTGCTATAATTTCCAGTATTCAGCTTCATTTATCCCTTTAAGAAGAAATGTAACTTTTTATAGCACACTTTTCTCTTTCTCTTTTCTGTGACGCTGCAGGCAAGGAAGTGTCAGCCTGAAATAAAGAATTTGATTTAAAAAAACCCTAATCCAGAACTGCTGGGCCTTCATCCTTAGCTGACTTTTGGGAGATCCTGGTATAGAAAGAGATTAGAAGAGCCAGCAGTACTATGCAGCCAGTGTTATTATGAGCATCATCACCTCAGGAGGCTTTCAGGGGCCATTCCTACCTTTTCTTGGTGGAGGCTGTCCTGTACCTCTTGTGAGTTATTAGCAAAAACTTCTTTCCCCCTGTGTATTTTTTTTTCTTCTTTTTCTTTCCATAACAGGCTTTCTGGCCCTATTTTAGCAGTTCTCCTCTGATTAGGGAGATGCTTGAGAAATAAACCTTCTTTAGTGCTCTGGTCATTCATATGTTCTGGACCACTTTTAGTCTGGTTCTTGCCAGGTCACGCAGTGTGTTCTGCTGCTTAAATGCACACGTTTTTGCTGCTGATAGAGCAGTTTCATACTTTTTCTGAGTGCAGGCATTGCTACTGAGGAGATGCTGGTTTTTCAGATTTCTGTAATCTGCTTGTTAGAATTTAAATCCTGTTATCCAGTGGATCTTTTTCTAGTAACAATATTATTTTGTGCTTCTTCCCTGGAGTGGCTTCATTTGAAATTGGAAATCCTGCAGTCTCTTTGAGTTGACCCTGTGCCTTCTGGGAGCTCACCTTCCTTTAAATGCCTCAAAGTTTGGGCAGTAGAGAGACTAAATGCATGCTAAAATGGATTATCTTTGCTTCAGTGTCTCTGTATTCCATCTCTGCCTGAGTTTTTTGTTACCTCCAACTCTTCTTTCATTACTATGCTTCACCTTTCTTTGATCCACGACCCCACTTTTCAGGATTTTAGCATCTACCAAATGTTTTGTGCATTTAAATGAAAACATGACTCTGTTGTTCTTTTTTTTTTCCAGATTTTATTTGACTCTGGGTTGATGTTAGAAGGCATGATAGAGTCACGGTTATAAATGGTTATTTTAAGGTTTCCCCTCAAATGTGCATCCCATTGTTTAGGTCCATCTGCTCCCCTCTGGGAAGTAGACTTGGATTTCCCAGCCAACCCAGAACAATGTTAGCTCTTCCTCCAGAAAACGCATCTGTCATTAGGAGGCTCTTTCTCAGACCAGATTTTGACCCTAATTCTTAGGGTTCCAGATTTTCCAGGGAAATCTGACTGGGGGGCAGCAACAAAAGGTAAAGGCAATAGATGCTGGGGAGAAGTGAGATATTTTCTCCTAGGCTACTTTAAGTAAACCCTGGGGGAGGGGGTGGTGGTGTAATGAATGCACTGAGAGTGTTACAAAATAATTCGGTAACTATAAATAAAATCCCATATAATCTGCAACGCGGTTTGAAGAGAGCTGAGAAAAGTGAGCTCTTGTGTTGGTGAGATTTCATAAGCTGGCATTGAGCCTACTCCTTTGACACTGAGTTTTAGGAGGTGCCTGGAACACTCTGTACTTGGGAGGCTAGGTGGGAACTTTTAAATTTTGGTTCTTGGATATCATTTTAATTTATTTAAATCTCAAGTAGAGAGGGTAAGTCGGTTGTGTTTTGTTTGATTTTTTTTTAAATCACTGAAAGGATTCGATGGGTTCACTTTCTAAAGGGCTTATTAAAATAGTGGCTGGACCTACTTCTTTCCATTGAAATCTTGTAATAAAGAGTACAGATTAAAGCTGATAAATAGGAGAGAGGATTAATGTGCACAGTCTTCTCTTACCCTAGTAAAATTTGGGATTGCAGAGCAGCTTTGTGCAATTGTATCTAAGCTATGTACAAGGGGCATAGTTTCGCCAAACTCTCTTAAACCATTTTCTCTTTATTTTTATGTTCTGTAGTGGTTACTGTTTAGGTATCTGTCAAGTGGATATTCATGACTGAAGGATTTTCAGAAAGAGTGAAGATTTGTCAGTTTGTTTTTATGATGTCAATCTGCATGGACTATCATGGACAATTCCTTCGTTTTGTTGGTTTTATAGTATTTTCACTTTGGGAGTCTCACTTCACGTTGCCACAGCTCTGAAGCAGCAATTGCTGTTATGCCTCATTGCCTTAATCTTCCTCTGTGCTGGTCAGAAACACGACGCTCCTCTCCATGACAGAAAGTGTGGGAGAGGAGCAGAGGAAATTATAACTAACTCAGGATGAACCCACTTGTTAGTATTTTCATAGAATTATGGTGGTTTTTTTTTGTTTTGTTTTGTTTTTTTTTTTTGTTTTTTTTTTTGTTTTTTTTTTTTTTTGTGATAGAAGATGTAGTAAAATAGCTGAATTTCAGAAAAATCTTCAGCTGATCTATCTAGATAATCACTTTACAGAGTGCCTGGGTAGTTATTTGATGGTATAGTGATAAAAGAGACACTGCATAGGCAGAGATGGATTAATTAGTCCCAGCTCGCTTTTTGGAGTAGACTGTCCTATTCTTGAGGGTCTAATTCTAACAGCATCTGTCACAAAAACTGAAGTAAGGACAAGAATCCGCTCATCAGCGGCTTTGCTGACTACCTAAATTATTTTAGTGTAGTACTGCATATTTCTTCCACAGAATGTTCTCCATGCAGTACCTTGCTGCTTCAAAATGCCTTTTTGATTGAAAAAATGACTGGTTAATTCATTTGTTGTCTTAAGGTGACTTTCTGCAATAACCATGGAAGAGGCTAAAACTATAAATATATATGTATATATACACACACATATATATATTTTTATTATTATTAAAAATAAAACGCCATACACTCTGCAGTTAAATACTGATGAAAATATCCCTAGCCTTTCTGATGAGACTTACAACCCTAAGAATATTTTGAGAGCCTAAATATTTATACAAGACAAGTTGTCACTTACAGAGCACACTGTTGTAATACAATTAAGTGTCAATATTTAGGTTTCCAGGTTAGGTCTCCATTGGTGTGATCCAGTTAAATTTAGACAGTGCTCTCATTTCAGGCTTTCCATGGCTTTGTGAAGATGTCAAGGCAGTGGTTCACATTCAGGGCTTGTTTTCAGGGCTATGTTCAGCAATTGCTTTTGCTGTTACAAGATGCTGGAGAAGCTACAGATGAGTTTTACGGCAAATGACCACAGAGCACATAAAAGTCCTCGAGAATTTGAACTATTTTAGCACTAAGAAAGCCGTGCAGTTTCTTACATGCATAGACACCTGTATGTGCGTGGTGGGGAGGGCAGGGTTCAGATGCATCAAATGGGAAGGCACATGGTATCCAGTGCATCTTCATGACTTTAAGATTTGCAATGCAGATGTTGGAGGAGGACTGAGTGCTCGATATATGTTAAGACTTGCAGGGCTGTCTCCCATGCCAAAGAAGAAGGGGAGAATGCATTACAGGAGCAACTCAGGGTAGGGTACAGTGACGGCAGTGCTTGGTGCACTGGGACTTGGTTTTTGGGGCAGGGCAGGTGTTCCCAGTGTGTGCTGCAAGCACTGATCATAGATTTGTGTGCTCCTTTTGTAGCCATGGGAAGAGCTTCATCCTGCTGTTGGCTGAAGGCCCTTTTACACACTTGCAGCTCCTCAGGCACAGATCAACCTCGGTTTTCATGTGCCATTACGGATGGCATGGAAGATCCCAGCTGCTCGGGTCCTATAGCTTGTCCTTAGCTCTAGAGACCTATGGCAGTGCTTCTGCCTCCCATGAAAGACACGTGGTGGCTTCTTTCTTTCTTTTAAGGAAATGCTCTTGCATCCTGCCGCCCACTTTCACCTCATCTGAACAGTTAATGTTCTTCATTTGTTCACTTTAAAGCTATTTTCTTTGCAAAGCCAGAGATGTAGTATGCTGCCTAGAAGATATTATTTTATTTATGTGGTGTGCTGGACCGAGCTGAAATAAAGGGCTTCTGTTCACAAATCAGGGCTTTTGTTGTGCAGATAAAGGAACTGGTAGTTTATTTCTTACTCTGATGCTATAAATTCAACAGACACAAATCTCTTTTGCTTTGTTTTCGCTTATGGTTACGAATAACACCTTAGCTGAGTAAAACCACCCTGTCTATTGCTTGTGTTCAGCAGCACTTTGAGTAGCACTCTTTTTTAATTAATTAATTTTTTTTTTTTTTTGTGGTGGGTTTTGCATGCATCAGCAAGTGGAGAGGGAAAGTTGGATTATGGATATTACTTGTGTAACTCTGCCTGTTGCCTGAGTCACCAGTCACTTGCTGCAAGGACCCACCACCAGTATGGGGATCTCCTGTGCCACTTGAGGTGACGAAGAAGCATTAGGAAGGTAGAGTGAGAGGATGGGTGCAACGTGCAGATGAAGCGGTGGGGCAGGGATTGTATTTTGAGTGTTGAGAAGCTGCAGTAGGACAGGGAAGAAGTAGACAATAGACACGGGATTTCTTAATGTGGATTTGAGACCTGCTGCAATTGCTGGTTGTCCTGGTAGTTTCCAAGCACAGTTGGAAAATCCTAAACTAGTTACATGCGACCTTTTGTCACTTGCAAGCAAGGTCATCAAAGTTTCATGCCCACCTGGCAAAATGACTTCCATTTGCGTGATTAACACCAGCCACAGGTAATGTAAGGTATGACCTCTAACAAAGTCTGTAACTTCCACTCTCCAGCAGTGCTTATTTTAAAAAGCTGTTTTAGCCACCTGTCAGCATGGCACGGCTGTTGCTTAATTTAACAAGAGTTAATTAAGCTGATGGCATATTGATGAGTATATTAGGAAAATGTAGACATTGGAAAAGTTTGTGACTGAATTGTACATCAACTTGGTTCTTCTGTTGTTTGCTGGTTAAAAGAAATGTGTGGCCCTTGATTACCTTCTTTCTGTTACCATTTTCTTGGTAATTTTATTCTTTCTTTAATATCTCTCTTTTGCTATGCTAAAAGTACATGCGTGTGTGGTTTGGATGGTTGGTTGAAAGCCTTAGATATCAATATTATATTCTGCTGGTCTCACTGAGTGATTGACAGTCAGCCAAAATACATGTGTGGCTGTCCATGACTGCTGCTTTTTGTGTGTCTGGGTGTCTAGCATCTACCTTTTGCAAAAATGTCCAATTGTATTTGAATGCCTAATTCTATTATATGCTGTTATATTGTATATTTCTCTTTCTGTACAGTGTGCTAAATGTATGGATGCCTTTTAATTGCATCCTAAGGACTTTGACGCTGCTTTTTTTGTGTGTGTGTTGGTTATAGATTTACCAAATTTTATAGAGTTACTACATAAAGTTGCCAAAATGTATAGAGGAAGGTGGTAGATTTAATTAAAGAACTTACATGACCCAAAGGCATATGCTTTGCCCATTGCTTGTGTTGGCTGTTGGTTCGAGAGCAAGCAGTGGGAGGCTGCAGGAGGCCAACGTATCTGTGAGAGAGATGAAAGTCATCTCCTGCAGCTCTGGCTGCCTGCTCCAGAATAACCATAGCTGAGAACCAGGTGCTGCAGCACTATGTGATACTGGCTGCATCCCTCTGTGATGTGTCCGTGTCATGCCAGATCACAGAAGAAGACTGGAGGTAAGGAGCTGTGTCCTTACGTGACTCTGGGAGCCAAACAGGGATGGGAATGAAATCCAGGTTGTTGACAACACATCTAATATTGTAGGCATCCTTCTTTGCATCGTGGCTTTTAGAAGCATAGTGGTAAGAGCTTTTAAAAGGCATAAAATAGAAGATGGCATTTGTCATTAGTGCCCTTGCCTTGTCAGAATTTAATTCAGACCCAAGAAGTCTAGGAAACGAGGAAGCAAGGGCCAGCACAGACCTTAATATCATCTTTGTTCTGCCCAAGGGACTGATTATACCTGTTGGAACAGGTCAGTAACACGAGCGCTATAAAAAGCAGATTCAAAAAACTGAGAAAGTACACTTTCGTTTGCATTATCTTTTCAGCCTTCATTGTGTGTGCCCTGGCTTCAAGTAGCTGGAAGGTACTTTAGCACAGGAAAGCACTGCCACTTGCTCACAAGGAGTGCTGCCTTTGAGGGAGCTGGCAGGCCCCTTTAAATATGGGGTTTGTTAGGTTGTGCTGTTAATGGCAAGCGAGGTGTTTTTTCAGATGCATTGTCAGGGAGGTGATGTGACAGTCAGCAGTTCGTGGGCGCAAGGAAATGTCAGAGCGAAGGAATCCTCCATCAAAGGTGAAGGGTTTGTAACATTTACTGAATCTGAGAACATTTTAAAATATACAGCAGGAACATTTGCTGTAGTTCTTGTTTGCTTCAGATGACTAACCCAAAATTGGATGCTTCCCATGGTAGCTGTGCTTTCTTCCTAGGGGTGCTGCAGTGTTTGTAACATGGAATTATAACGTTCTCGCAGAAGGCTTCTGCTGCACTTCGGTGCTTATGTTACCTTAAGCTTTCTTCTCCATTTTAAGACGTGAGGATTTCACTGCCCTTCACATTTCTGAAGGCTGTTTCTCTGCTTGTAAGGTCTTCAGTTACACTGTGTGTGAATTAGGTTTGATAAACATTTCTTTCAGCAGTGTCATGCAACAGATTTTTGTGTTTTGTTTTTTTTTCTTAGTCCAGGGAGGGCGTGTGTCCAGGAGCCCTGTGATACGACCTTCCCCCGGGTTATAGGAGACCCAGATTTTAATTCTCTTGACCTGGAAGACAAGTACAGGCACACTGCGTCAAATCAGAGCCTCGTTTTGTATTCATCTACTCTCCTGTCTCAGACAAGGCCAGTACTAGATGAATAACCTACGAGCAGCTCGAGAATAGAATGGTGCTTCTGTCTTTTCAGCTTTATAATTTCTACATCTCTGTACTTAGCAGTGTTTGATGTACTTTTCTTACATAAATTTATCTAATAGTAGATCAGATTCATCATGTCTCAGAAGATAGACTCAGCCCCTTTCACAGAATAAAAAAGGGGAAATATTTATGCAGGGCTGCAGCTGGTGATGTCCTGAGGCTGGTCCCAGGCGAGCTGAGCAGCAGCATTTAAGGCCTCCTGGAATGAGCTCAAGTCTCCTTTGCTTCCCTGGGCATAGGGACTGCAAGGGGGCCACGTAACTGATGGAGAGCGTGATGGGTGGTTTCTGTAGGGAGTGGAATAACTAAGGAGAGGATTTGTAGCTGAAAAGCCAGAAAAAAACACAGATATATTTCTGGAGTTTGAAGACAGCCAGGGACTACCTTAGCATCTTCTACTGACCGCCACTTATTCTCTGAGGAGCTTGTTGAAAGGTGCATTTTAGGGAGAGGGGAATTCCCATGAGATCCTGGAAGCTGCAGCCTGACAAGGCTCTCTGTGGATTTCGCTGTCAACCATTTGTTTTCCTTTCTGCATCTTTGGTTCCATTTTCGCTGAAGTGATGCCTGAGCAGGGTCACATATCATTTTCTATACAGAAAATTATTTTAGCCTTTTTCTTGTTGGTACTGAGGGATTGGTTGTTTTTGTAATGTAAAATTTGACTTCACATGTGCACTTCCAACTACGTTGAGAGAGCTTCCCAGATGAATCCATGCATTTTCCACTGAAAAGGTTGTCTGTAAGGCCCGAACACAAGTGCCTGGGACAATCTGGGAAATCAATTTGTTGTATTCAACAAATACAACACTGTCTTACTGATCTATTGCGGCTGTGTTACGAGACTGCCTACAGATTGTCTAGCATCACGTGACTAGATGCATATGACCACTCTTTTTTTAATGCTTTAAGTTGCTCAGCACAGCTAGAATTAAATCCTAAATAATATTTTCATTCCTGTTTTCCCAGTGGGACATTGGGTGTCAGCAAAAGTAAGCTGAGCCCATAAAGGAATTTTGGAATACTTGCCAAACCTTCCTTTTGAAGAGAAGGGACCTGAACTCCCTGGCATTTGCTGCATTTGGGAAGCACTTGGCTCATGTTAGCTAAAAACCTTTCCTCCCCTGCAATGCTCTGTTCTCTTCCTTTTGTCACATTACCTTCCTCCGCTATCTCTACAAAATGGCTTTCATGCAATCTGGCGTGTCAGCTGTTGCCTTTGTGCATTGTGTTGGGACTGGGATAAAGTGTAAGCTCTTCAGCCCTGGCGCTTTATATTACATCATGAATGCTGATAATGCTCTGGTTAAGAAAAAAAAAAAAACACCTTACAATTAACAATAACTGAGCAGATTGGGGAACTGTGAGCTCCCGGTAGTAGTTGCATTTTTAAAGGTTTTCTTTTTCTTCCCTTTTTAAAGCTGCTCACCTTGGTATTTTTATTACGGAAAACTGTGTTGTTAGGAAACAGACTTGAGTGTGTATCTCAGTATTACACGATCTATCTTCAGAAAGCCAATTAGTGCTTGGGTGGAAGCTAATCTACTTCACAAGTGTAATTTCCATCCCTTGTCTTGGAGGCGGCAGCGGCTAACCACGCCACGGAACATCTTGAGAAAGAGCAAGTACTGGTCTGCTTCTATGCATCTGCTCTGTGTGTTTCTATTTTGAGAGGCTTTTTCCACTAACCTAATGTGCCAGTGTGAACACTGAGGAGAGAGTACAGCCCGCTGCAGCAGAGCAGAGCTCCTCCAGGGAGACAGCTTAATCAACCCTAAGGTGAGGTCTTCAACAGGGGAGGTGACAGACTGCAGAAATGAAGCAAAGATGTGAAATCTTTGAAAACAGGAAAGCGGCTGTCTTCTGGAGAGGAGCAATTGTGTTACACAGTGTAAGGCATAGATAGAAAGCAATTCTGTTACATGCTGGGAGCCATAAATAGAAGATCCATCCTGACATCCCATACTGTAGTGAGTAGTTAGAAAATCAAGCTCAGGCAGACCCTCTACAATAGAGCAACAGCAACAACAAAACTATAATCAAACACAACAGTGCTGACAGAACTCCCCTAGTGCATATCAGTACTAAGATGAGCATGATGCATCCCCTCAAGAAATGAGCTTTGTGCTCAGAGTTTAGCCAAAACTGTTGCTTTAGGCATGAATTAGAGGGACTGTGCTAGTACTGTAAGTGTAATGCACTCTCTCATCTCTGCAATTCTGCTTTCAAACACTTTTTCGAACAGACTACGGGGATTGGTGTGGGCACTAAGCACCTTTACTTGTGGCAGTCTACAGGTCTCATTTTGAGAAGGGCCAAGAGCTGCAGCTGAAGTCACTGGGTGATATAAAAATTAAGGTATTACAGCTCTGGCTCTAATTATCATGCTGCCAGGTTGCATTTAAAGGTTGGACGTGGCACTTAGGGGCATGGTTCAGTGGGTGATGGTGGTGGTAGGGGGATGGTTGGACCAGATGATCTTGGAGGTCTTTTCCAACCCTAATGATTCTGTGATTATCCTTTGGAAGCAGCGGGGAGGAGGAAATGGAGAAGTGAACGCCGGAGAGCTGAAAGCTAAAGTCAGTGCAGAGACTGACCTCTGAATGTGTTTGTTTTTCCATTGACAGGTTGATGACGCCTGGCAGCGAAATTCGATTCGTCCATAAGCACATGGGGCTGGTTCCTGGCTGGGGAGGAGGCGCCAGGCTGGTGCGCATCGTCGGCAGCGGGGCTGCCCTCCGGCTGCTGAGCGGGGCCCTCAAGGTGGACCCCGAAAGAGCGCTGCACCTTGGGCTTTCGGAGGAGACCTTGCTGTCCCCGGAGGAAAGCGGATCCCTAGAAGAAGCTCGAGCCTGGCTGAGTCAGTACACGGAGGGTCCAGCTAGTGTGATTCGGGCTGCGAAACAGGTGGTCACAGCAGGAAGAGAGCTACCTCTGGAAGATGCCTTAAGGACAGAGAAGGACATTTTTGGAACTGTCTGGGGTGGGCCTGCCAATTTGCAGGCGCTGGTTAGAAGGCCAAAACACAAATGATGGGCAATGCGCAAGGAATGTTCTTGATATTTTGCAAAGCTTTCACTGAAACTGGTGTTAAAACTGAATCATTTAATGCCAGTTTAAATGAACAAGTTCTTAACATTCCTGTCATTTGTGTCTGGCAGACATATTTGGTGTGCAACCGCAGAGGAATTGCCAGAAAATTTACTGTTCTAATCACCCACTGAATGGAGATTAGTGAAATTAGTATGTAAAGGTAAATACCGTGCTGAGAGTAGAACTATAATTCTTTTGGAATGAGGTTGAAGATTATTTTCTTTGGAGTTACTTTTGTTTTTCTAACTGGTATGGAAATGAGAGATGAGAGTTTTATTTATTTACAGAGCAGGTGCACCTAAAGCTGGAAAACCTGAGTGCCCCAACATGTTGCCAGTGTCTTAAAGCAACTTTGAAGGGATGGTAACTACTGAGATGATATTTTTTTCTTTTTTCATCTTCAGTCAGTTCTGGGTATAATTGCTAAGAAAGTGATATGTCTTTTTTAATGGCAATTGTTTTATAGAAGCAGCTCTAGTTCATTGAAGAGCTTGTAGCCCTTGTTCACTGACATGGATCCAAATCTTTAAGTGCATTTAGGTGTCTACTGACTGCTTTGGGAACAGCGATCTTACATACGCATCTGCACATTCCCACAGCCTGGATCTGATACGGAGCACGTGCAAAGCTGCTGACCTGATTATTCACTTAAAATCTAGTTGAAATCTTAGAAAGCCATGATGCGTAATGCTCCCAGATGGTATTTTGTTGACTGGATGGTCTCAGTACTTCAGTGTTCTGGAAGGATTTTTCTTCCGTTTAAAGTACTTTTACTCACAGGGCATATTTGGGCTGTGAAAGACCAGACAACTTGGAACTCAATATCCATGCCAGTGACTGTGTGAATAACCAGATAACTCAGTGGGGAGAGTTTTTGCTTTAGAAATTAGAAACTGAGACTGAGTCCCTGCTTTGGGAGATGATTCTTGGTTTAAAATTAAATATCTTTGGTAGCAAAAATGTACAGACATATACATGACTGAGAGTTTCCTGTATTGTTGATTAGAAGGAACTTGTCTCTAAGTTAAGCAGGGTCGATACCTGAACCTGGGACCCATGTCCCCCCCGCAAGGGAGCATGTTAAGGAGGAAACTCTGGGATGTTTTGCATTGATGTGCATTCTTGCTGTGACCAGGCATAACTAACAGGTATGTGGTACAAGCTCCCTTAGGAAAATGAGGTGATTCCTTGCAGGGAAATCCATGTTACGGTATCTACAGTGTGGCAGAATTACTGAGTTTGAGACAGTGAGGATCTTGGGGCAGATTAATGATGGGAATTAGGTTTGGATTGCCTGCTAAGATTCTAAAGCTTTTGAGCATATGCTATGCTCCGCTGGGTATTTTACTATATGGCTTTAGCAGTGGGGAGCATGTATAGCCTGAAGCAATGCTGAAGGAAGGGATGTGTTCTGAGCTGGCTCCTCAAAAAAGATAAGCAACTTATCCTGTCCTGTTGATCCTTCCTTTCTGCCATTGCACCTGAAACTGTTGAAAGATTTCAAACCTTTCTTCCCCAACGATAACATTCAATGTTTACTTCCAAGTTAGATAGGAATGGGAACAGGGGAGAGGGTAGTGGTCTGTTTCGTGCTCCACCCTTCTTTTTTATCTAACAGCTCACTGTTAGTCCAGTGCTGCTGGATTCTCTCCTGGATTTCAAACCCATGACTTAGGAGGTAAGGTTGTTTTAATATAGTAAGGCAAAACTTAACTATTTAGTAATGAAGCTGATGTGCTTTTCATGAAGCTCATCAGGATTCCTGAGGGATTCCAGACTGCCAACATCACTGAACTTTCAGAGCGTGTTTTACTCCATGCTCACCCAATTCCTGTTCAACTTTTTGAAGCAATAGCACATCATTTTGTTATTAGTCAAAAAAAAAAAAAAGTACTTTCAATGGCAGATAGATAGTTAGGTCTTTAATAGCAACAAGAATAAATTTGCCATTACTAACATTGTGATTGTTTTTTAAAATGGTGTGAATATTACTTAGAACCTGAACAAGACCCTTGAATATTTTTATTTTTTGGGTGTCAGGCTATAAGGTCCAATAGCATATTCTGTGAACTGCGTGATATAAATTTGAAAGGGAGGAAACTGTAGCAGAAAAGCAGCCTGTTTTACTTGCGCATTTTGAACTAGACATATGCTGACAGTAAGCGTAACTTAGTATGTGTATCTACTGGGGACCTTTTTCCAGTTCAATCTGTAGGCAATGAGTTTACTTCTCATTTCAGCAAGTGCATTTCTCCAGCTATCCTCTCTGATTTGTATCAAAGCCAGTGTTTGCTTTTAATAACAGCACAAATAATTAACTGGTGCTAGAAATGGCTAAGACGCTTTCAGAAAAGGTTACAGAAACTCATTTTGTCCTCTGATCTGTTGGAATCACAAACATACCAAATGCTGCTATAGGAGATTCTCAAGGTAATTATAGGTGTTTGTTTTGATCAAGGATTTTTGTGCTCAGCCTAATACTGTATTCTATTATTATTTTTTTTCTGTCTTAAAAGCAAGTGTAGCCCTTGTTATGAAAACCAGTCTAACTAAATTACCATGAGTGGTATTACAAGGGCTCCAGAGATAAAATGGAGTCCCATTTTAGCAATTGCAAACCTAACTGCCCAGTTTCATACATCACTGTATTATCATCTTACAGTGACAAATACCTGTAACCAGTGGCTAATAGGCATTTAGGCATTTATTTTATATATATATACACATATATATATTACAATTTATTAAATACTACAAGCTTCACTCTTTTGTTCCCCTTAAGAAATGACCTAAAACCAAACAAGCGCTAAATGCACAGAATGAATTAGAAATCCATGTTCAAAATTGATCCTCCCAGCCTCCTAATTAAATGGAGCGCTAGCTTTTCTATTTCCTAGGGGCTAGTTTGCCAGCTCCCTCCTCAGCAAACGAGGTTTCACATTACGTTGTGAAACGCCTGTCTTGTTCCTTGCCTCTGTGTATTGGGACACCCCGAGTACTTAATGGGGGTGTGGATTGTGAGCTAAGCGTTCAATCGCATGATACGGTCACGCTGGGGATCACTTTTAGCAATACTGATACTTTCCTGTATTTTTGCCGCAGGAATATACTTACCAAATGGGCAACCGAGGTGTTCTTCCTGAATGCGTGGTTTGCTGGGTGTTTTTTACTGTGCTGGAGGAGTTCTGTATCTGTAGCTATCTGTTCTGGAACTGAAGAGATGCAGTACAGATTTTATAGTATTTTAATATCCTCTTTCCTCTCCACTCTGCGTTTCTATAGTTATTTTCTACAAGTTGAAAGATTGTGTAATGCATAGAGTTACAGAAAAAGGTATAATGCAGTGTGGCTGTAGCTTGGCTAAAATAGAGAACAAATATCCTACTGATGGTAATGATTTAAATGTGAGACGGGAATTACTGGTTACTGTGTCTTCCTAGCTTGATCTGGGGTGTGTATTTGCCACTCTGATGATTAGCTGTTAAGCACTTACCAGCCTTACTTTAACTAATTTCAGTAATTCACAGCTGCGGTCAGCCAGCAGGAGCCAAAGGCAGCATCATGGGTGTTCAGAGGTTTGCCTCTACTTTGGTCAAGAACCCCCATGGATAACCACTAATAAAATTCACTGTATGTTATTTGTGCTGGAAGTCCTCAAATTGAGCATATATAGCAAGTCTTGTATTTTGCATCTTGCTGTAACAGTGCATAACCTCGTGTTAAGTGAAATGCACGCGGTTATCAGAAGCATTCTTACTCTGTGTTTTTACAGCACAGTTAGATTTTGATTAGAGCCATTGCATGCTAACTAGAAAGAAAAAAGGCAGGTGACAACTAACAAATGGAAGAAAAGACAATCTAAGTTCTTTCCTTCCAATCACAGTACTGGCTCATTTCCTTTTGGAACTATTAAGTGGTAAGAAAGTAATGCTCCTTATTCCATCTAAGCCTCCTGTGTCAATTCCTTTGTTCCCTGGACTCACTGTCTCACCTTGCGGGCAAAAATAAACCCCAGAAACTGGAAGACTTGCACAGCTTTATCCATGAATACACATTTATTTCAGTCATTGTTATAGTAAGGAAAACATCTTAGAAGCTTAAGACTACCATTTTTAGCACCTTTTCTATCACAATTTGAAATAATTACATTTCAGCTATTGGCCCTTTCTATTCTGGGATATATGCACTAAGAATTGGAGTTTAATTACCTTTGTTTTAAAGATTAAGCCAAATCAACAGATGACTGACCACCATTTTTCAGAATGAGAAATAACTGCCATAGGAAAAAAAAAAGACATTGTACTCTTGACGTTTGTAGAAACTGGGAGATGCAGTATCCAGGATATGTATTTCTAATACAAGCCCACAATTATCTTTTCTGTGCTGCTAGTTTTGCTATGGAGAAAAGATGAATAGCAATGTATTCCTTAACATGTGTTCTTTACCTTGAAGTCGGGTTTGATTATTCATGCTCTTTTATTTCAATGTTTCTGCTGTTAATAAATAAGACTGTGATAGTTTTGTCTACCATAACAGTGAAGTGAGTTGATCAGCTCTTCAGCTGAGGAGCGTTAAGCCTGTGTAAACATTAAGTCTGTAACTCAGGATTTTCCTTTAGAAAGGCACACTCCTACAGTGTTGTTTGAGATACAGTCAGTCAGGGATGTTAAGAACTTAGATACCACTCAAAACCAATCCTCCCGTTCAGCAAACACAGGAAGCTGTTTCATGATGGTTTTCTTTAAAGTTCCTCCAGTGAAGTTCAATTAAACTGGAGACATATCTAAGATTGTTACTGGTAAAATGTAGTTTTATTAAATTATAAATTCCGTAACAAAAACGAGACAGATCAAGAAAGACCTCAAAAACAGAACTACAAGGACTAGATGGCAAAGCCCATGAAAATGCCATGAAGTGTATAGGTAAGAATTTGCAACGAAAGTTAACAGCATTTTTACATTTCCATTGAAGGAAGGTAAGTGATTGCTCTTTGTCTAGTAAAAACACATTTTAACTCCAAACTCACATCTATTTTTTCTCACATTAAATTAAGCATCCTGCTCACACCCAACATCTTGCCTGCTCCCACATTGCTTTAGTGTTCTTTTCATACATCAATCCATGCAGAAAGTAGTAAGACACTTAATGCAACAGTCAGATAATGAAAACAATTCAAGTTGTACAGTAGATATACATTGGCCAAAAAGGGACCGAGTATCTCCAAGGGGAAGATGCTACAAAATAAACACAAGACATTTTCAAGAAAACTGGGTATTGCTAAGCAGCTTTCAAACCATTAATAGGATGACCCAGTTTCTTACACTTAGTCTTCCAGCTGAGACACGTTAAAGAGACTTAAGTTAGGCCAGATCTGGTTCTCCCCTTCACCCCACCCTCCCACCAAACACACTGCTAGGTTTGAGTGCAATGCCAATGTGGACAGAAAATTTACAGATACGGGACTGAGTTTTTCAATCGCATGGCTCCAGATTTAAACTTCAGTGACTGTGCACTGTCCATCCGGCCTTCTAGACCTTACGCTTGCGTTTACCACCCCTCCCCCTGCCACTGGTCTATCCGCTCCTGACTGGTTTGCGTTGGCATTCAAGTGTCTCTGCTGGGCAGAGGATGGCTGTTGCTGGAGGTGGGTAGACACATCCTCGCTATCGCTGCTAGCATCCGATTCGGTCTCCTCCACGGAGGCGTCAGGGGCCGGCACCCTACCAGATGATGACGATTCATGGTCTTCCTCCCCCTCTCCCCTATGGCTCCTTTCGGCCATACTGTCTCCATTTATTTGCAACTGGGCAAAAGAGTTTTCTAGAGAAGCGCTTGCATCAGGCGATGGTGTTGAAGGACTCATCAGCTGACCATCGAGTGACGGCAGGGGCCTAGCAGGAACAGCTACCAGGGGCTGTACGGCTGCAGCCCCCGGGGTCGCTGTGCTGTCTGCACCATCAGCGGAGCTCTCTCTTGCCAGGTTGACAGTGTTAGCGTCACAGTCCAACCTAAGCCCAGCCACTCCCTTCTTTGGAATATCTATAATGTCCCGTTTTATTTTCCTGCGGCGTCCATGCTCGTTTCTCCTATACTGAACCATATTTTCAAGATCTGCTACGTATAAAAACCCAGCGATCAGCATTTCAGTGCTCTTTTTACCTTTGGAAAAGGCATCTTCCAGCTCTCTGCTGGTACGTTCATCATACTGCCACCAACCATTTCTACCTTCATAGTACCAAGCATATTCTCCGTTGCCTCTGCTTGCTGCTTTGAGTTCTTCCGGTGATAATAAGGTTGGCTTGTCGAGAAAATCCTCTGGAATCTCCTGCCGGCAGAGTGCACATCGTTTCCCAAGCCAAGAAGCTCCCTTCACACACAGATAGCAGAAGACATGTTTACAAGGCAGACTTACTGGATGGACACACGTTTGCAGACAGATAGCACATTCAGGGACTGTCAGGGGAGGTGCTGCATTAGCACATGACTCATTTGTCTTCCTATTTGTGGGAAGCATGTTGATCGAATGATCTATTTCACCACAGCCAGCCATCCTGCAGAAGATCAAAGAGATGTAAATCAGTTTACTGTGTCAACCTAAACTGGCACCTTACCTCACCATCCACAGAATGAGACACTTGCCTTGCGTTAAGATGAGGTATCATTTATGAAGCTCAACTTCTAAAGTAAGGGATAGGTTAACACTCTGTTTTCTGAGTCAACAAACTAAGCTGAATTTTGGTAGATTTCTTTTTTTCCCCCCAATCGCTGATCTTGAATCTTTTGTTTCATTTTTAACACAGTACCATGCCAAACTTTGGCATTTCCTGTCCTTTTTCTGAAGCAGTGCTCATCAGCTAGCTTTATGCAGCCTAAAGGTACTACGAAGTGTCCAGCCAGCCTGTTATTTTGGAAACTCCTCAGAAAATCTGAAGAGGCTATGATTCTTTTCTCAAGAGGTGACCTACCCACAAAACAATCCATCTGTACAGTACTGGTGATCATCAGTTTGACTAGGGGATTACCAGAACAGTACTTCAGGCTAGGTTTCCATAGTACAAAATATGCCCAGCAGCAGAACCAGGCTGGAGTATTCCCACTTGCTGTTTCTTAAGTCACCACAGCGTACCAGCCCTCAGACAGGGCTCGTAACAACCACAGGGCTACAGGAGGAAATGGATTTGAAGACAGGTGGCTTTTTCAAAAGCTATCCTGGATTTCTCTTTCCTAAAAAACAGGTGAACTTGCTGATCTAGCTGAGGGTACCTCAAAAGGAATTGTTCCAGCCAAGCAGAAGGGGCAGTGTATCTATCACAGGAGATGAAATATGCAGCCATGATCGTTTGTGAAGTCACTGCCTGTGCCTTTTCTGGCCATGTATTATCTCTGTTATTAAACAGAAATTTTGTAAGCAACTACAGTGTTACTCTGGCATTTTATAGGATTTCAATAGGCAAAATATTCTAGCCTAGACAATAAAAACGCCTGCTAGACTACATTCTACCTATGGCAATCTTTCACAGTCTTTTTCATGGTTATTTTCCTTTTATGTTCTCTTTTATTCTCATCAAAACAAACCAATAGATACCAAATGAGGGAGAAGAGCGGGCTTTGGGGGAATGGGGCCTAAAAATGTGCCTTTTTCATTTTAAATCTCCAAGGAATTTGGCAGCATGGTGCTGACACTCAGCAAAATAGCCTTTCAATATAACTAGTCCTCTTTGCACAAACAGCAGAGATTAGTTCATCCAAAGGCATCACAGAAGGGTGGGCCAGAAGGGACCATTAGAGGTCACAGGAGCCCAGATTCCAGCTCCACACGGCACTACCACCAGTATCAGATCTGATCAGTCATGGCTTTGTCTAGCTGACTTTTGTGAAACCTGCAAGGATGGTGGTATCACAACCTCCCTGGACAGCCTGTTCCAGTATTAGACATATTTCTAGTAAAACACGTTACCTCAAGAGAAAATCCCTCGTGTTACAGTAAAAGCCTCCACTGCTTTATACATCTTATGAACGCATGCTGGGATTAGAAAAAAAAAAAAAAGATTTATGCTTCTGTGTCTATATTTATCTTTACAATAATGTATCTCTATATGCTACCCATTCCCTTGTTACTGTAATTTCCCCTCGAAAGAGGAATGCCTTTCTTTAATCAAGTCGTTTTTTTTAAGCTCTACTGTTCATATATTTTTTTCTGAAGTGGCATATAATTGTGTCCACCTTTGTATCTGAATTTCCTTCTCTGAGATTAAGAACAAATATGCATACTAGCTCTTCAGTCAGCATGCAGATACAGACAGCATTACCACCTGGTAATTGTCTTTATTGTGCACATCTACATGTGAGACACATTCTAAAAGTGTTGTGAACTAGTTGCTCCCTGGCAACTTCACACTTTCCAGGTTATATTTGGAAGCAGAACTTTACACCAAAACTAGGTTTTTATGACGAGAAACTTATCAGAAAAAGGAGAGAAGAAAAGCTATTCAGATTTCAGAATACCCACGAACACAAGTCAAACGCTATCTCACAACAGAAGAGCTGAAAGAGAAATCCATGTATTGATTAATTTGTGCCAACCATGGCTGAGGAAAAAAGATCTGAATTTTCAAGTGTTCCCATAATGACATACTACTGTGCAGAAAGGCACAGCAGCTGAGATTTTTATTTCCATGCTACAGTTTTACAAAAGGCTTCTTTTCCCTAAATATGTTTTATAAGGTTATCCTCTTCAAAGAAAATATAAAAACAACATGAAGATAAGTAACTTCTATATAATTTGTGTATAATAATTAAGAATTTGGAGACTGCTGGGATTAAAATGAAACCCATTTTGACAAATCAAATTCTGGTATTGTTACTATTATGAGTAAATGTATTACGCTGTATCATGAGTAAACAAAAAGCAGTGTGAGATTTCTCATTAATATTTGAGCTGTGCTAAATACGTCACCTTTTAATTTGAAGGTTCTTTGATTCCTTACTAGATCAAGCTAATAATGCAGCATATGAACGGAAAGGAGGAATAAATGCCTTATTTTGAAAGTCTTAACTGATTTTTAATGAATTAGAGGAAGACAGTATTTGTAAAATTAATACAGCTAGAGGAATACCCTTATCTCTAACCAAGCACTACCCGCAACATAAAACTTTTAATAAAAGACAAGCACAACTGCAGTTGCATGTGCTCAGAATGCAGGACAATTATCCATTTAAAGATTTAGATCAACTGAACTGAGGCTCTCACTTTTTGTTTCTAAAAGAACATACTAATTAATCCTTTATTGTTTATCTTTTTAAGTATCAGATCTAGTTCATAGAGTTTGTCTATAAATTAGTACTAGGGCATATATACGTAGATTTTTATCGAACAGGTAAGCCCTTTGGAAAAGAGGAAAAACATCTAGAGCTGCTATTCTGCTAAGTTATGGTTGTGGGAGCACATTCATTCCAGCTTCATGGCATTAATAACTAAACAAATCTGAGCGCAGAGTATTTTCCCTGAAATTAACAGTAATATTTTATAACAAGATTTAATCAAAAAAGGATTCATATTTAAATGGTTTTCAAATACTAACCTCTGTTTTTTGGAGAGATGGGTTACTTTATTAATTTTGGCTAACAGGGAAAATTACATTATCGAATAAATTAAAATCAGTGACAGGTTCTAAAAATAAAATTATTTGAAGTATTTGGATCATCAGTTCAGATATAAAAAAGGGAACAACAAGCATCTGAATGCTACATTTTAACATAAATACAGCCTAAAGCCAACTGTGAAGGAGCTGGTCTACAATCTTGGCAGATCTCACTTCTATTATCTCTCTCTTTTTTTTAATTAATATTAAAACCTACATTTCATTTGGTAAGCTTAGGACGCATAGCCTAGAGTGCCTTCATCAACACACAAAGTATGGAATAGGTAATGTATAAAAATTATACTAAAATTCCCCAGGCCTTCTGGAACTCTGTCCAAAGAGCAAGTAAATTCCCATAACGCTACCCCAAAAAGTAATTTTTCAGACTCCAGATCAAATTCCAGCTACAACTAAGCAGTTTGTCAATGAGCTGACACATGCAAGACCATTAACAAAACAACAGCAGCTTACTTTCTCAGAGTAATTTCTACTGACGCATGCCACGAGACTAAGATGTCCTCTCTTCAGATGGCTCCAACTAGGATGGCAGGTCCTCTTTCCCAAGGCTGGCTCATTCCTTGTCTGTCCTGCCCAATGGTACACTGCAGTGTTTCAGCTTCTCTGCACACTAATGGAAAGCAAACAGTATCACCATTACAACAGCACTGTACGCAGGTATGAGTGAACAAAACCCAATGCCATGGTCCTGTTACAGAAAAGAAATAACTATCCTTTAATTTACTTGATGCAGACACCATCAGACATTGTTGCGTTTTTTGCAATTGCCAATTTTGCCCTACAGTTTGATGTCTATTATTCTGATGTCTAACTTATGCAAATTATCTTTTTCTAAAGTATTATAAAAGGCAATTATCTTATTACATCTGAAGTTAATGCCTCATTTCCATAAAGTAACCATGTAGACAAAATGAGAAACGAGACTAAAGTTAGGAGTATGTTACGTTTGTGCATATTTAATCTCTAGTAAATGACTTCCTGTTTTCAGAGAGTTTAACAAGTAACAACAGCATCCTAAACCTGTATCTAAAAAGAGCCATATCATATTATTCCAAAGGCCTATCCAGCTTTGTATCTTGTCTGTAAACAAGGGCTGTTTTGGGATGTTTGAGGAGAAAACAATGCATACAAACAGGTGATTTCCCTAGGTCCTGTCCACATTTCAAGCAGTCTGCAGCTTACGGCCCTCTTTATGAAGTGCCAAGTGCTTCTGAGGTTCAATCCTGAAACAAATACGTGTGATCTCTGAAAAAGAGGACAAGGGTGTAGTTCAGGCTCCGCAACTCTGAGGTAACATGCCCCTCTTCAGGCTACCAGTTAATGTCAGCCAAAATACATTTTGCAGTATGTCACCAGCCAGAATTTGAACCAATTCATTTCACAAATACAGAACAGTCACTAGAAACCAGTGTCTTAACAATTACCTAAATAACTCTACAGTAGGCAGGTAGGAATCTGCAAACTGGGCAAGAGCAGGGAGACCACCAAGATTTCACTGTCCTGTTCTCAAGCTCTAAACAGGAAGGTCTCGACCTGAAAGAGCCACCCTTAGTTACAGAAAGTATTTTGGGAATCGTATGTAGGAAGACTGGTGAGCCATACAGCTGTATCTTCCTCTCTTCTGGGCTGTCGCTTTCAAGATGTTTCTCAGGCATTTTGAATTACAATTTTCAGTTGCTGCAAAATCTTACACTTACGAATGCTTTGAAGCAGACCCAAGAACGTCACGTATTTGATTTCAATTTGCTCAAGGAAAGAATCGTTTTGGTGTAAACGTGGTGCAGATCAGATTTATGCACAGACTAGAGCAAAGTCAAGGAGTGGTAAGTCTCAGAAAGAACATGGAGCATTTAGTATTACGGTGTTCTGTGCTATGGTCCATCAAATGACTGAACATTTATCACGAATAATGTCAGATTGAAATGTTCAGATGACTCCAGTGTAAGATAAATTACTCAAACGTGTTTTTTTCCTTATAGCTGAGCTCCACGCAGCATTCAGTCCAGCTATTTTTAGCAAACGTTCAAAAGGAAAAATGCAAAAATGAACATGCCTATCTACTTGTCCTAGCACCCCTTCAAAAGGGAGATGGCTCTCCCCTCATCAATCCAGCAACTTCCCCTTTCTTCATACATTAATCTGAAATGGAGAGCTGCAATCACACTGAAATTTTGGCTCTACTAATCCACTCAGACCAAATACCGTGTTTGCTACGATCAAAGAGATGGTTGCAACAAGCTTGATGCTGTGGGTGTGGTGCCCAGCCCTTCAGCTCAGACCCTGGCTTTCTATTCCTTCTGCAGGTTTTATCTGCTACCTCCTCTAATCCACTGTCAGAGGTGGAGCATTCTAACATCAAATGTTACGTGGGCATGGGAGAAGGACGCTGGGTCAGCTCTGACAGATTTCCTACTAAAAAAAATGCACGCACATATACGATGCATGTAATTATACTGGGAAGAATCCAATTAGGGCATAATTATGGGATTATGGTAAGGCAACTTTCTAAATGCTGCACAGCTCTTAAAAAGAACTAGTTCACAAACTGACTTCAGGTAACCTCTACTCTTCATTACGTTGTTATTTATGTAATAAGCCAGCCATGAAAACTTTACAAAACGGGATAAAAGACGCTGGTGGTTACACACACCCTTTCCCGGACTCTGCTCCTTTGAAGTTAAGTGGCTAAGAGCCGTGTTCTCTACGTAGCAATTAACTGCCTACGTTAGACGAGCACCTCGTACGGGGAGTTACGCTAACTGTGGCAACCTGCAAGAGTCCCTTCCCCTTGCGCACTGACTAAACCCACACGTCCCATCACACGTGGATTTGGAAACGTGCATTCAACACGCAACGGATGCAGGACAATCCCACCACCCAGGAGCAAGGGCTTCGACCTGGCACCGACCTGGCATCAGCAGCTGGCCAGCAGCTCCTCCCACGCTGAGGCTCAGGCGGTGTCTGACTGCTCTTTGTTCCCTTGGAAGTCTCCAGGGACGCTTGCTGGGAGAAGTTGTGCCAGCCTCTTCCATGCAGCTTTATGACTCCAAAGTGGCTGACCTCCTACCTGAGCTACCATCCAACAGTGACCCCAGGTCTTCTTTGAGAAAAACGTCGAGCTCTTACTAAACCAAGATGGAACAAAACCTTTCTTGTCAGTTAACTGCTACCCATCAGGTTCCCAGTAACCTATCAGAGCCCAAACTACTTTTTTTTTCCCCCATTTTTCTTTTGCTTTGGAGACCAGAGCGAAAAGAAAAACAGCAATAATAATTAAAAAAAAAAAAAAGTATCCCAGAAATGCACATATTTAAGAAACCAGCTCCTGAATGTAAATGTGGTGTTACCTACAGCCTTATTTAAATCCTGCCTCAAATGATAAATTCTACAGCACTCTGCAGATTACTTAGAATAGTTACCACAAGCTAATCCTTTGTGTCCCCATATGCTGAAAAATCAATGGGTGCAGCACTACAAAATAAAAACGGTAAATGCTTTTATGTAGTTTAGTACTTGACTGTTTCCATCAAGCTCCCTATCTCATACCTCGATTCCTGGGGGTGGCGGGGTGGAAGGAGGTGGAAGCAGGGGATAGAACTCTGTCCTTCCCTACCAGCCACCATCAGCCAAACACTGGGGAAAGAAAGAAGGGAAGATTTTTGCCTTTTTTTTTTTTTTTTTTTTTTTAATAAGGTGAGGGAAAAAAACTCATTCTCCCAGCTGAAGGCCTGTTATTGTCAACGCAGTGTCAGCTAAAGGTACTGAGCCTTTCAGATATTTTTCAAACCATCACCAGGCAATGCACAGCAGATAAATAACCTGTCTCCTGTCCACGGTGACTTCTCTGTACCTCTTTCTTAAAGTTAGAGTATCTTTGGGAAATTAGAGATGTCATGAGGGCTCAACTTCCCTGTCATTCCTTATGCAGTGCCATTACACATTAATTAAAACAAAACAAAACAAAAGACACCTTGTATAGATTTAGAACTAAACCACAGAAAAATAGTCAAGTGCAGAACAGTCAACCATTTTGCTATTGAACTGCTGCATATTTATTCAAAGTGAGCTTCTTGTCCTATGCTACAATTGGAGCACTGAATTTGAAGTAAATATTTCATTTTATTTAAGAGAGCAAAATATTAGCTTCTTTCTCAAACAAAACTGATAGTGTCAAAGCTGCCGTAGGGAAACAAAGCAAGAATGGGTTCATCTGAAGTTATCAATGCTTTGGAAACACAAAGTAAGCACAGGAACATCTTTAAACAGAGAGAGATTAACATGCACAGAAAAAGGAGGGGGGGAAAATCAATTCCAATAAAGGTTTTTACTTCCACCATTTCCAAGGGCCCACCATGCAAACTGCCTTGAAATCCTGCAGCTCCATCCCTCTCGGCAAATGACAACGGCGTGACCGACACCCCAACTGCTGCAGCGGGTTTGGGAGGAAACAAAAAGAACTTTTTTCTTTTCTCCCCGCACAGATTCCGCACTGTAGCGATTTAAACAATCGGCACTTTGATTCCCTCGGACAGCAACCACAGCATCAGCCACAGGGCGCTGCCAAGCGGGCTCTGGCCAGCACAGGGGATTTAAGATTAACTCAAAGCGGCCAAATCGATCCCGGGGCTTCGTAGCGGGCGCTGGGCGCTGTCACGGCAGGTCGCTTTCGGCGACGCGTTTTGGGAGGCACTTCCAGGCCTGTTTTCAGCAATCCCCTGCGGTAGGGGAGGCTGCGCTTCTCCTGCCACAGACCCGACAAAGGCTCAACTTTTCGCAGCGCCCTCCCCTTGCGATCACCGGGGGCACGGTTCACGGCACGGGACCGGGGGCTGGGCTCACAGCGAAGCGACACCGGCACGGACACCAACACCGCAGCGCGACGGGCCGCGCAGGGCCCGCACCGGCACCGGCACCGCCGCCCCCCCGGGCCCCACCGCCGGCCGCCGCCTCCCTCCCCACGGCGCTGCCGGGCCCGGGGGGAGCCCCGCCGGCACCCCGGGGCCTGCCCTTTTGTTCCGGGCCTCGCACAGCCCGGCCCCGCCGCGGGGAGGAGGGTGGGAACGGGGGGGGGGGGGGGAGCGCGGCCGTTGGCGACCGTTGGTGACCGTTGGTGACCGTTGGAGCCCCCCCGTCCCCCCGGGGTGCCGCCGCCGGGGACTCACCCGCACGGCCGGGTCGGGTCGGGTCGGGCCGGGCCCGGCGCGCGCCGCTCCGCCACCTGCCGCCGCCGCGGGACGCGCCGACGTCACGGGCGGGGAGGGGAGGGAGGGGGGGGGCTGCCGCGCCACCGTGACGCCACCGGGAGGGAGGGGCCGTAAGGGGAGGGGAGGGGAGGGGAGGGGAGGGGCGCGCGCGCCGGTGGCGTCACGGGGCGGGGGGTGGCACGGCCACGCCCCCCGCCTCCCAGCCCGAGGAGGTGTCATGGCGGCGGGGCCGTGTTCTGCTTGTGGGCAGCCACACAGGCGTTAGGGCTGGGAAAGACCCCCGAGAGCATCTGGTCCGACTCCACCACCACCGGTGTCACTCACAAACCCACGTCCCTAAGCACCGTGTCCCTAAGCACCACGTCCCTAAGCACCCCGTCCAGCCTTCCCCCAAGTCGCAGCCCCAGCTCTGCCCCGAGGAGGGCTGGATGCTCCTCTGGCCTACTGCCTTTGGGACAGGACCCGGGTGTAGCTGGGGGCTGGGCTGACCCAAAACTGGGGCTGCTGCGTTGGAGGCAGCGTACGGGAAGGAGAGGCGTGTTTTCTGCAGGTACACCGTAAATAAACCATGGTGTGAAACAATAATCGATGTATCACTTCAGATGGAACCACAGAAACATTAAGGCTAGAAAAGACCTTCGAGATCGTCTGGTCCAACCATCACCCTACTACCAATGTCACCCACAATCATGTCCCTATGCACCAGGCCCAATCTTCCTGTGGCTACAAAGATGATGAAGGGCCTATAGGGGCCTGAAGACGTATGAGAAGAGGCTGAGATCACTTGGCCTGTTCAGCCTGGAGAAGAGGAGGCTGAGGGGAGATACAGCTTCCTCACGAGGGGTAGTGGAGGGGCAGGCACTGACCTATTCTGTTTACTGACCAGCAATAGGACCCGAGGGAATGGTGTCAAACTGCGACAGGGGAGGTTCAGGCTGGATATCAGGAAGAGGTTCTTCACCAAGAGAGTTGTTGCACGCTGGAACAGGCTCCCCAGGGCTGTAGTCACAGCACCAAGCCCCAGAGTTTAAGGAGCATTTGGACTGTGCACTTAGTCATATGGTCTGAACTTGTGGGTAGAGCTGTGTGGTGCCAGGAGTTGGACTCAATGGTCCTTGTGGGTCCCTTCCAGCTCGGGATGTTCTACGATTCTATGATTTCCTTCAACACCCCCAGGGACGGTGACTTGACCGCTTCCCTGGGCAACCCGTTCCAATGCCTGACCACCCTTTCCAAGAAGAAATGTCTCCTAGTTGTTTTAACTGTTGAAGAGTAGTGCTCATTGTTCAATTCTTTGTTTTAATTGTTGAAGAGTAGGGGAATGACATTTTCCTTTTTCCACTCACCAGGGACATCGCCCAACTGCCAGTGCATTTCAACTATTATGGAGAGAGGCATGGCAGCTACATCATCCAGTTCCCTCAGGACTCTGGGATTCATGTCATCAGGTCCCGTAGACTTGTACCTGTTCAAATTCATCAGGTGGTCTTGAACCTGCTCTTCACTTACAGTGGGTGGGACTTTGATCCCCCAACCTCCATCTATGGGTTCAGGGAAATTAAAGACTTGGGAAGTCCGTCTACCAGTGCAGACAGAGGCAAAGAAATTGTTGAGTACCTCAGCCTTCTCCATGTCTGTCGTTGTCAATTACTCAGGTATAGAAACTCACTCCTAATATAAGAAATTAGCCACCTATAATTGCTTACACACTACTATTTTTACCCCTCAGTCTATTTTCACAAATGTTAAAGGAGCATGGTGGCCCTCAGGGACTCCTCCTGTCACCCCAGCACAGCAGCCCAAAAGAAGCTGGCTCCTCTCTCATGCTCTTCCTCAAGGCTCTGTGCAGAAGGGATGCCACCTCTTGCACAAGGGCTGGGGGATGGGAAAGAAGCACTCACACAACCCCTGAGAATTGGCAACAGAGTTCTTAATTGCTGGGACATCTTGCAGGTAAGCCTGCAGGATGTCTGTGGTGTTTGGCAGGTCCAAGCTAATGCTTGGGATGGAGCCTGCGTGACGAGTAGGGAGCTCTCCAGGCAGTGCTGCGACGCTGTTGGTGGGCTCGGATGACAGAGAGTGAAGACATGCTGGGGTAGCCGCAGGTCTGATCTGGCCAAGGTGGATCCACTTCCATCGGTTCCTCCACATCTGCTGGTGGATTCACCTGCATGGGCCCCACGGTGTTTGGCAGAAGGATAAGCCACTCCTTGCCTGGGACTGCCCAAACGGGATGCCTTCCATCCAGAATGTTTTCGGGCCAGGGTGCCGAACCAGGGGGTCACCCAGTTCCACCCCTAGGTCCCATGCCACTGTCTGGCTGATTTCCATCTGTGGGTTTCATGCTGCTGTGTGCTTTACAGCCACAGTTGGGTCCCACACTGTGTTCTGGACTATGGGCAGGCCTCTGCTCCCTGTGGATGTCTGCCTGACACTTCTGCCTTCGCCCCACGCTGCCATTGTGCCACTGGGAAGGCCCAGGCCCCCTGTCACTGTGTGGCTGACACAGTGGGCGGCCTGTTCCCTGCATCATTGCAGTGCCAGTGGTACCGCTTGTAAATGTCTATGGGCTGTGTGCCAGAGGTACCTCGGGCACTGGTGTCAGTTGTGCCACAGGCACTGCCCCTCTGCCCATGACACTTCTCGTTAGGTGCCTTCATTCTCGGTGCTTCCTTGGACTGCATTGCTGTCCTCTCACACCGAGGAGGCCTGCCTCTCGCCTTACTGCTTCTGGACTTCTTCCTGCCACACAAGCTGGCTGTCAGAGTGCCTAGAAGCTCAGCGAGTGGTGGGCCAGCTGCAGGGGTCCTGGTTTATAGGACCTGGATCAGGGGCGGGGCAGTGGTGGCCACTGTGACCTCAGCAAGCCTCTGTAATGGAGTGGCCCACACATGGCCAAAGGCAGCTGTGTTGGGAGCGGCCTGGAAGATGCCCTCACATGGACAAGGAGGAGGGTTGTGGGGGCTGAGGGCCCCTTTTCTGAGGCTGGCTCCCCCGGGCCATTTGGCTTGCCAGAGAGAAAGGCTGCCCCTCGCCCACAGGGACTGCCCTCCACCTCCCATCCTGTGCCCTGAGTTTATTTTTAACATTTTTTTAGATAATTTAATTCTATTCTTTACAGAAAAGAACAAAAGTGAGGTGCAGCAATAGGACCCGAGGGAATGGTGTCAAGCTGCGACAAGGGAGGTTTAGGCTGGACATCAGGAAGAGGTTCTTCACTGAGAGGTGTGCTATCGCGCACTGGAACAGACTCCCCAGCTATGTAGTCACGGCACCAAGCCTGTCAGAATTCAAGAAGTGTTTGGACTGTGCACTTAGTCATATGGTCTGAATTTTTGGGTAGACCTATGTGGAGCCAGGAGTTGGAGTTGATGATACTAGGAAGAGAGGCCAAATACATCAGAGTACTCATTCCACATAAATACAAAACTAAATCTTTCAACATAACTAAATGAGCAAATTGTCTCATCAAATGCTTGCTAGGCCTAGAAGTGTTGTCAGCTGCACTTTTTCATGTTTTAACACACAGAAATCACAGGTATCAGAGAACACAGGATATCACAGATCTAATGCTGAATTCTAAATTTAATCAGTAATTATAAAATAAAAACATTTGGTTAAGCTGCTGAGTTATTTATAAAAGCCTAGAATGGCCTGGCTGTAATTCATACTGTTTTTAGGAAATGTGACATGATTGTATCTAAGGACAAACATCCGTGTGGCAACCTGGCATTTGTGTCCTGGTAGCAGGGAATGCTGAGAAGGTGGAGATAGTGAATGCCTTCTTTGCTTCAGTCTTTGCTTCAAAGACTCCCCCTTGGGACTCCTGGACTCCTGTGACTAGCGGTGTTCCCCAGAGGTTGGTGCTGGGTCTGGTCTTGTTCAACATCTTCATCGCCGACCTTGATGAGGGAATAGTGTCCACCCTCAGCAAGTATGCTGATGACACAAAGCTGGGAGGAGTGACCAACACACCAGAAGGCTGTGCTGCCATTCAGCGAGACGTGGACAGGCTGGAGAGATTGGCAGGAAGAAACCAAATGAGGTTTAACAAGAGCAAGTGTAGAGTCCTGCACCTGTGAAGGAACAGCCACATGTATCAGTACAGGCTGGGGGATGAGCTGCTGGAGAGGAGCTCTGAAGAGAAGGACCTGGGGGTCCTGGTGGACGACAGGTTGGCCATGAGCCAGCACTGTGCCCTTGTGGCCAAGAAGGCCAATGGGATCCTGGCATGCATTAAAAGGAGCGTGGCCAGCAGGTCAAGGGAGGTGATCCTCCCCCTCTACTCTGCCCTGGTCAGGCCTCACCTGGAGTATTGTGTCCAGTTCTGGGCTCCCTGGTACAAGAAAGACAGGGATCTCCTGGAAAGAGGCCAGCAGAGGGCCACAAATATTATATGGGGCCTAGAGAATCTTCCCTGTGAGGAAAGGTTGAGAGACCTGGGTCTGTTCAGCCTTGAGAAAAGAAGATTGAGAGGGGATCTTGCCAATGTGTATAAACACCTGAAGTGTGGGAGACAGAGGGATTTGGCCAACCTCTTTTCAGTGGTCTGTGGCGACAAGACAAGGGGCAATGGCCACAAGATGGAGCACAGGAAGTTCCGCACCAATATGCGAAAGAACTTCTTTATGATGAGGGTGATGGAGCACTGGAACAGGCTGCCCACGGAGGTTGTGGAGTCTCCCCTGGACATATTCAAGGCCCGTTTGGATGCCTACCTGGGCAACCTGCTCTAGGGAACTTGGTTTGGCAGGGAGGTTGGACATGATGCTCTCTTGAGATCCCTTCCAACCCCTACAATTCTGTGATTCTGTGATTCCGTAACCTATCCTGCTATTTAGAAAGGTCTTTTTGGTGCTGGGCCAAAGAATAGAGATTATAAAGAAGGAAAAGTCCTTTACTGGCAGTGAGTTTGTTCACCAGCAGTAGGCTTAATCCTGTACCAAACCAGACCTTGATCCTGTGGAAGTTATTGAGGCCAAATTCATGTTGGTTTCAGTTGAAATCTGACCTGAATAAGGAGAGCAAGTCAGGGTTCTCGGGGGATATAGGAACTTAAAGCACAGCTACTGTCATCGCATACAGCTTCATAAGAGAAGCAGCACCTTGGAAAACTATATTTAGGGGGGGAAGAAAGTCCCTGCCTGTGTTCAGGAGGTTTGTGACAGTTTACTGCAGATCGACTGAGAAAATGTACTAGTGAATGCACAATTTTATTTTCCACTCCATGAATGGCAGTTAAAGGCAATAGCAGATTGTGCCAAAGCTGGTAACCAAAGACTTTTAAATGTGTTACACCTCACTGGACTAAAGGAATAAGGAACACAAAAGTATCTAGTTGAAGAGTTTGGAATAAAGGGATAAGAAATGATCTGCTTAAGATCTAGTAAGATTATACCTTCTAAAATGTTACCTACACTATAAACAGTCCTTATTACCAGCTTTTATGTCAGTCAGAGTGCAGATGGTATCTTTTTCTGTGCTAGTGCCTTTTGCACGGACACATCCCATCTACTCCAGTGATGGTTTCCTTAATGCATATTAGTTCATACCTGTTTGTTATAACACATGAAAACACCTCAGTTCTGCCTTTCTACATCTTCTTCCTTCACAGTTCTGTTCTCCCGTATGTGTCTCTTTGTTGTTACCATTGTCTACGGTGTCATCAATCTGGAATTGATGTCTGATGCTCACCACTAAATTATTAATGAATACAGTGGCTTGAAAAGTAGATTCACCAGATTAGTCATTAAAAGACACTGCTTCCTCTGGTAAGTGTCTACACGCCATTAATATTTGCTGCTGCTTTGACAATGGAGAACTATTAATCCATATTTCAGTGATTCTTTTTATAAAAATTTGCTTCTGGTTCTTCAAATGTACTTGATACTATATAAACCTTTGCAGATATACCAATGTCTCATATTTACCAAGAGCTTGACCCTTGCTGCACTTGGCACAGTTAGAGACAGATGGGAGAAAGCATTTTCCTCCTGCTGTGGTTTTGAGTCAGTTTATATCAAAGCAGATTTGGGAACCTCAGAGTAGCTGTAAGTTATTCTAGCACTAAAGGAGTGGATGATGTATGGTATCATGTCCCCCTGTCCACACCCCTGCACCTTCAGCAAACCCTCTGTACAGAACAGAAGCTGTGAAGACTCCACTGTGCCGCTCAAGTGACAGTGAACCCTGGGCTCTTTCCTAGCGGCCAGAGGATGGGCTGAGGGTTGAATTCCAAAACACAACTATATTAAAAACAAATGCTGATTGCATTTTGAGAACAATTCTGTTCTATGAAGCCCTGTTGCTTATCACTCACTGCACTCCTTTCCTCTAAACTCTTGCAGAGCGTGGGATCATATTGCTGCGCAATATGGAAATCCAACTACTTTACCTTGTGCATTTTTTGTGTTTTGCTTACATAATGTAGAAATGTAGCAATGCCTGGCAAATACACTGCTATTTCATACGTTTGGAAGGATTGCGTTGTTTAGTCATGGGAGCATTCCCATTTTGCTTCAAAAAAAAGAATGTTGCATGATGCTGAGGAGCAGAAATGGGAGAAGCTGAGGGTGAGTTTCATTTCTCAGTTCTCCTGACTTGTGACTCTCAGTGGATCTGTACCCGTTCTGTCTGCAGACTCCCAGGGAGAGATCCGGATTGTTTTGCTTTCATTTAATAGCAATAAAAAAAAATCTACACAGCATACAAAAATTTATTTTATTGTCCCATTTGGCAGGCAAGGTAAAATTTTCTTCCACCAAGTAAACGTTGACTTTTTCCATTACCCCATCTGTCAGAATCCGATCACAGTATATGTTGCTGTTGAATTGAAATCGTCCGTATGGTGATGCAGACAAGCAGAAAAAACAAATAAACAAACAATAATGACAACAAAACAGCCACTGCCCTATAATTCAGTGTATTTAAATCCTTTAGTTTTCCATGCAGAGAGTTTCCAGGATTAAAGCCTGCTTTTCCCAGTAGTGAATCTTGTATCCTAGTCTCAAGACCACTAAGAACTCTTTCTCTTTGACTTCCTTCCCATCAACAGAGAATATTAATCTAGTATTTTAAAAAAATGATCTTCAAAATAACAAAGTTTAAAAAAAAATAACAAAATTAGACTTTGAGTTTCTTTTAAATTTGGCCCCTGAGTTTTACACCTTTTTAAAATGTATTTCTGTAGTTATAAAAATGACTGTTTTTACTTTAGTTGAAGCTGAGATTCTCATATAGTCAGACATCTTCAGAAGTTACATCTTGAAAACTAGCTGGCGTCACAAGATTTTTGATAGAAAATCTATTAGAGATAGCACTATCGTGACTACATTTTATTTTAATGGAAGGAAAGCAAAATATCTAAAATATGTTGTTGTCATCTTTCGTTCAAAGAATAATGAATTAGAAATTGCAGTTTCCTTTTGTATCACTAGATGGTATATGGTAACTGTAGGGAAGCTGAGCTCTTCAAAACAATGTTGATTAAATATAGGTACTGCTGCTTTCTCTCCGGATCCAGCTAATGCATTGAGCAGACTCCTGGCTTGCAGAGAAAGCACGTGCAAAAGCATTCCTGACAATGCAAACTAGTAGTTACACCAAAACCCTGGTCCTAGTGCAGTCAGTGGCAAAAACTGTCTGAATGGTTCTGTGCAGATGTTTTCTGGGAAAGTACATGCTACATAGATCTTTATTGTAGGGTTATATTTGGAAAGAGGAACTCTCTATTGAAATGCTTGAAAACATCCATGCTTCCTTGGAAAGTTAGCAAAGTCTTTGAACTGCGTGTATCGACCCCTCTGAACTACCTGCTGGTGAGCTCTCAATAGCTGTTAAAGTCCTTAAAAAGACAGAATAAATGGAAATATAGGCTTGTGATTTTATTTATACCTCTATGGCTTATCGTATAATTGCTATGCAAGCAGCTAGTTTCACACTAAAGGATACATTATTCTTTTTACAGGCAATATTTTTGAATGCTACAATAACACAATCAAAACAGCATCTCCTATAAAAATATAAAAGAAAAAAAATGGATAGAATGTGAACATAGATGAAGCAAGAAAATAATAGAACAAACAAGCAAAGAACAGCCAAAGCAAACTCCATAATTACTTTTTTTTTTTTTTTTTTTTTTTTTTCTCGAAATTGTAAGAGGTTGAATGTGAATTTTAGCATCTTGAGAAAAACTCAGCTTCTGAACCCTTTAAAAGGCTGACATGATTCAAGAAAGCTTCCTTGCCTGAGCTCATGTTAGGAGCTGATAACAGTGCAACCTTAGGACATAAAAGTGCTCCAGCAAATAAGATGGCAGCTAACAAACACCCCAGCATTTTGATTTATAAGTGAAGTAGTTTTCCTACTATTTTATAAAAGAACCAAGAGCATTTTATGCTGTTCTGTTCAGTTCAAGAACAGTTCATTAGCTTAAATGGAACCATTTCCAATTACAATAATGATATTTCAGCCTGAAATTTTTTGATTAAAAATTAAAATGTCTCTGGATGAATCTGTCCTCTGGGCTTTACATGTGTGAAAAGGGCCCCATGGGCAAGATCTATGGACACTATTCTGCAGTTAAATCTTGCTTCTCTTGTTCCACATAGGAGTCAACATTTTCTTAGTGCTTTTTAGGAAAAAAAAAAAAAAATAGAAAAGCCTAGTTTTCAGAGGCTACGTTGTGAGGTCATTTTTTCTTTTGTTTTGCTTAGGCTCTGTGACTTATTGCGTGAGACCCTTTCATTATGACGGGCAGTATCATCTGAACCTCTCATGTCAGTTTCTCACAATGTCACCAGTTTCCACAGCAGCATTAAGCATTCTGGGGAAGGACTCGCTGTGCTGAGGCTAGAAACACTCAGCTGTGGGGGGAAAGAGAGGCAGGAACCAGGTCTCAGGAGAGAAGGGAGTGCAGAGTGGGGCCATGCTGTGTTGTGGTTGATCCCCCAGCACTATACCAAGAAGGTGAAAAAAGAAAGTCCCTGGACAGTCAGTGTCATCTTCCGTTACAAACTCTGCAGTGGAACAGGAGTCCCCTAAAAGCAGGTTTCAGTTTCCAGCCTCAGGGAACAGACCAATTTTTAACTTAAAACCAGCAACAAAATACGTGTTCTGAAGACACACATAGAGCTGCGGTACTGAAAAGTGAGAGAAAGTAGTTATGGCTACAACAGCTAGCTATGTAGAGTGACAGCATCTCTTTGTTTCTTGAGGAAAGAATGACGATACAGTGCAAAGAATATAACTGGGGTAAATATTCTTCTTTGAAGTCCACTCTCTCTTTGTACACTCAGATCTTGCAGCGAGATGCATATGATGGCTGACATTACAGAAAATGCAGGATTAGTTCAGACTTGTAATGCATTTCTCAGATAGGCAATTGATAGAGTTCTGCTATGCAGAAATACTTCGTAATGCCATTTGAATCTTTAAATGTCAATAATGTTAACTAAATCAATGTCTGTAAGAAGGAGTTTCTTTTTATGTGGCTTCACCAGTCTTTTCTCCATAAAGAAGGGAAAGAAGACAGAGTTGTTATGACAAAATCTGAGTAGGAAATGAATCTCAATTAGTACTTAAAATAATCCCACCACTTTAGATGTTATAATTGCAATTTTAGTGACTACCACCTCTGTGAGCTGCACAAGGTGGAACTGTTAACACAAGGATGGTGTTGAAGACAGAAGCTATGCAGTATCACCTGCTTTCACATTTATTTTATAAAGCATTCTCAGAAAGTAGGATAGCAAAGAAAAGAACATTTCTTGGTGGCATGAACTCTGAACTGACAGGGTTTCACAGAGGACTTGAGACATGAATTGATCAGCAGTGATGCATTGCCTGTTATAATTTAGTATTTAATTAACAAATCAGTGAAGGGAAACAGCATCCATAAGCACTGATAATGGGATGTTCAGCATAGCTTGCAAAGTAACCATTTGAATATTAAGAAAGAATAAAGTTAAAGGCTCATCACACAGCTCCAGCCCAGTACTTCCACGCAACCTTATATTTATGTTTGCAAATAGTCTCATTACATCCATCAGGATAGACTGCCCAAGTGAATAGCCACGTGTTTTGCTGCCTGCTGCCTTGCAGTCTCCTTACACTGTTCCAAGCCACATACGAAGGTTTTGTGCCTTCCCCTTCCTATAGGAGGGAACAAGAAAGGGTTTGGAAACAAGAGAGTGCTTTAAACCCTGTGTAGATCTTCCCTAGGGGGAGGAGAAGGACAAGTCGACATCCTGGCTGAATTCTCCAACAAACTGGTTTTAACACAGCATGAGCAGGCTCCCCTGCTAGCACTGTTCACCAGGAAGGGGTACTCCAGTAGAAGATAAATGACTTGCAATCTCAAGTGAAGGGAGGCATTTTCTGCAGCCCAGAGTGCAACACTCTTTCATGCTTTATGCTCAGTGCCTTAAAGTCAGCCACTTCCTGCTCATCACGATAGCTCTTGTAGTGCTAAATGTTCTGCTGGAGTGAGTCAGCTCTGTGGATTTCATAGGGTGACAAAAATCAGCCGTAGCATCACTGTGTTCCCTCGCTGAACCCAAAGGAGGAGGGTAGAAAGAATAAAGTACAATGCAGGGAAGAAAAGTTCTCAGAAGTATCACAGTGCCTTTGGGACTACAGCTTTCCGATATCTGCTCTGGCATCAGCTTTACCAAATCAGTAGCCAATTTAGCTTTCTGTGAGGCGGCTTAAAATACTTACCTGTCTCACTGGGGCCTTGTGAAGGTTCATTACTTAAAAACCTTTGCAGATGGAAATGCAAAATGGGCGCATTCTGCTGATGCCATAATCCTCTCCAGGCTTCAAAGCATCGTCAGGAGACCTTCTGAGGAAAGCAGTTGTTTCTCAGCTATGGATACTTGCCATGTATATTTCACTATGTTTGCTTGAGTTTGTAACTGCTTGGATTTTGTTTGCTGCATATTTCTGTTCAGTTTGTTTGCTAGAATCTCAGGATGAAATACATTTGTTCAGTTTGTGGTGATGCTCCTCTGGGGATTGCTACACCTGAGACAGCCTTTGTGCACATCAGTTCATAATTATTGGTCTCATGAGAAGTAAAGTGAGATAAACTGTTCTGTGGCAGGACTTCTTGAATTAGATCTCGTGGTGCATCTGGAATATTAGCTTGGAAATTGCTTGTGGTTTTAGGTCCGTTTTAATAACTCTGAAAAGCTTCTGATGTATTAATGCATCATTGATATGCAACAATGCATGTTCTTTCCGATGGCTCAGGTAAACAGATTAGGCATTTTGTTATTACATTCAAAGTTCTCACATGAGCTGCATGTCAAAAAGCTCTAATTACATGGAATATTGAAAGCTGGGGGGAAGAGCAATGACATAAGGGGTTCCTGTATCTTGATTTACAGAAGTGCTGCGAGGGGATCGTGTCACAAACAGATGAGGAGCCTCGGTTCCTCCTCCTGGCTTTGAATAGGATGTTACTCTGGGCTCAGTTCTGGCCCTTGTTCTTCTGCATAACACTTTCCCCCAGAATTAGTTTCACCGATTTCAGCTAACTCCTTCAGATGTGGGATAATCACTTCTGCCACTGCTGTCATCCCTCTCCAAGGAAGTTGTGATATAGTCCTTCATATTCGGGTGCAGGCTTCAGATTTTCCATTATCTTTGAAACAAGCTCTGAAAAATCTCATTCTGCGTGTCTCGGTTTTGTGTCACCATTTGGCACTGCTGACTTAGCTGTGTATTGGATAATGCCACAGGGACACGTTCATGGCTAGCATAGCTGAGTGCAATTCTGGAGAGTTTAGCAGACTTTCAGCTGCTTACATCAGCCATGAATAATGTGTAGCCTTTAAACCAGAGAGCACGTGAACAGCAAGACAACTCGGTTGCATCCATTCCCAGTATGAATTCCTAGATTTATACCAGGGCTAAATTTACGATATCCATTTACCTGAGCGCTCAAAGCTGTCCTCATAATTCATGTTGAGCAGTGTGCTGCAACTATGTTGTTCCTCTGAGCGTGAATTAGATTCATTGCTGTTATAAGAACACATAACTCCCTGAGCTCCAGTGAAGCGACATTGGGTTACACAAACTGAGTCCTATGACTTCATCCAAGGCTCAGTTAGAGGTAAAACAATTGGGTAGTGAAACAAAGTCGAATACATCTGTAATGTCACAAAGAGTGAGCAGTAAGGCTAGAAGAGGTGATTGGATATGGTTGAGTGAGTTAATTTACTTCTGATTTATAGTACAGACTCTGAAAGTTTAGAGATTTCAAAGATTAAGTAGTACATATTTAAGGAGGCATAGTGCTTTTGTTTGATAAAATATGATTTGCACTTTTACATGTGTTTCTATAGCATGAAAACTATCTGTATGTGTTTAAGGAATGTATGCAGTTGTACACATCCTCATGTATAGAGCTGTGGATGCTTCGAGGTCTGTGATCTGCAGAAAAATTTCTGAGATGCTCTGGCCCAGGAAAGGAGGCAGTCTGTGAAGGTTCAGATAAATTAGCACTGGTGGGTTTGGTTCAGCTAGATTTGATGTTGAGTAATTGCATTGACAGGGCAATTCTTTGCATTGTCAAGCTTATTATCGCTCATTACTCCCATATCAGTTGCTAGTTTGCTGCAAAATGACAGCAGGAGATATAAATTGCAAAGCTCTGCAGAGGAATGCTTTGGACACAGGGTATCTGTACAGATGTGGTGGATGGGTTGGGATTACTGAGTGAGCATGGAAGCTGGATATTTCTGCTGAAAAGTTTGGCAGAGGTTTGGTTACGTATTTTATAGTTTTACCTGATATCATCAGGCTTCATCCTTCAGCACAGTGTGAAAGGTCTTCAGGGCAGCTGTGAGCAAAGGAGAGGCTGTTGCTACCAGGACTGGTAGCTGCCGTGCTGTTCAGAGCTGCAAAGGTGTTTTTGCCTTGATGGCAGATGCTGAAGATCGTCACAGGAGATTACCCTTGTGATCTCTTTCATGTGTAATGAGATGCACACACAAATTCCCACAGTGTGATGGCAGCAGGGGGCTGTACAACATACACAAGGAGCACCAAAGTTGTCATCTTTCCACTGTCCGTCTGTGGGTAGAGCGGTGGAATAACACCATAATAGGATAATTACCATAATATTATTTGACACTGTCAGTCTTGCTGATAATTGAATGTGTTTAAATTAGGAAATGCCATTTCTTGAGATGCAATGAAAGACAGCATTGTTAACCACCAGTAGCCATAGCTTAACAGGTAATTGCAGCTATGTATGAGCCGTGCTTGTTTGATTAAATTGGTTTACCCAATAATTGAAGGCTTATTGTGATATAATTGTAATTGTAACATAGTGTGTTATTTCTGAACAATAGAAGAATAAAGGCTAAAGGGTATCCAGTGGAACAAACTATCTCCTGCATGCAAATAAATTATCCTGTCACTGCTATAAACAAGAAGCATTGTGTTCTGCCAGACTCGCAACAAAGAAATCATTATCTGTCTGGCTTTTGCATTGAAGAGCAATAATCTGTATTTCCAAAATTAAAACCATAATTAAGCTATTATTATGAGTCCACAAAACAAGAATGAGGAAAATGATAGAGTTAGTCCCCTCTGAGTCTCACATCCCCAATTAGCAACCCCTGAATCTGTGGTTCACATTTTTCCCACATAAAGATAGCTTTGCCTGGCTCTCTGTTGGTTATGGAGGCATCACCCCGTGGGGCAGCCAAATCACGGCAGCACTTCTCTCATTACTCACCTGCCAATGAGACAAGGGACTCACTGGGATGTCCTTCAGATACTTTGGGATGGACATAGTCCCTGTTTGGTGCTGGAACCCAGAAAACTGCACAGCAGCTGTCTGACTGACAACTGGTCACAGATATTTTTGAGCCAGTGGAAATAGGTTGAAATCATTCCTAATGCCCTTCTTCAGGGTTGCTTTGACTCTCCTTTGTGTGTGGATGGAAGTCATGGTCTTAGTCAATGGGTCTATACAGAATCATGGCAAATAAGAGTGAAAAAAGACAAAGATGATCTTTCAAAGCTTTTACCACAAAGCAAGGCCTCTGAATTACAATTGAGAATACATACCTGTGTAAGTATGTTTGCCCATATTATTATTATTGTCAGAACAGGCCAAGATCTTCACAGGTGTTATATTTCATATACTATTAATTTAGAAAGAAGAAATCATTCAGCTCATCTGGACACGGTGACAAATATAAAAGTTGGGAAGAAGTCCCCCAGTCAGTCTTTGGTATCTCCTAAGCTTCCGCAGAAAATGAGCAAGTTACAACGCTGTAGCTAAGGAATTTGCTACATTACCTAAGATGGCTGACGGTGCAGAAAGAACTTCAGATTTGGAAACTCGAGTCTGCAGTGAGTCAGAAAATATAGAGAACAGTCTTCATTTAACGTGACTCACTCACATCCTGTCTCCAGATTTAAGGCTGAAACTGACTGAGCAAAGAGTGCGGAATACAGTGGAAGGCTAAGGTCAAGACAAAAAGCAAGAAGTCTTTTTTTTTTTTTCCTTCCTGTAATAGAAACTTTCATGGAAAAACATGATCCAGAGCAAGTAGTAATGAAGTTGCAGGTAAACTGTGTTTTTTAGGGTCTGTTTTTGCCTCCTGTACCTGCCCGCTGACTTTCTCAGCACTGCTACCTTACTTGTGCCTGGCTGTCAGCAGCTCTGCAGCCCCGTCAGCTCCTGCCCTGCACCCCCGTGTTTTGCTGCTGAGCACACACAGCACTGCTCAAGCAATGAGGCCACCTGCGTGTCCAAGGGCTCTCGAAATAGATCTTTCTAAAGCAGATCTTCCTTTGCTTCCTGGCCATGTGATGCTAAGTGCTTCAGTGTGCGTGGTCTAAACGGGGACAGCTGCAGGTCAGGAGCACCGCTATGCTCACATCTCAGTTCTGAACTGGGCCACTGGGCTGTGACCCCAGCTGGCCTGCTAGCCCAGCGAAATGTCACCTGCCAGGGTTGTTCTGCTTGTAGTAGAGGCCTCTCCCCGTCCCTTGGCATGCGTCTTTAACCTCCCAGTCACAACACGTGCATGAAATGACACCTGCTGGGGTGGACGTAGGCATTGTTGCACCCTGCTAGGCATTTAGTCGCAGGTTTTGCTTTTTAATTCTGATGGCATTAGGCAGTTCTTTGCTCTGCTTTCTGAGGATTCCTGTAGGGACCAGGAGATGCTGTGGGGGAGCTTGTCTCAGTATTGACAAGTGCCATTTTTGACAGGGGAGAAAGGGGTTGGGTTTACAATCTAACCCTAAGGCTTCTGAGAAATCCAAGGCAGTCATTCATTTTTATTATTTTTGGGTATTATGTATATGTATACCATAAGATGTCAGAATCATTAAAATGATTCATTAAAATTTCATCTCACTACCCAGAAGGGGACTGTTGGGGTTGCTCTGCATTGCCATACCCCATACGTCCCTCTCCTGAGCGATACCAAAGGGCTGGACCCAGGAGTGGGTTTCCACAGGAGTCAGTGGGATGGGGAGAGATGTGTGCGTGCTCCCTCTGCTGTCTCTTCGTGCTTGTTGGAGCAAGCTGCAGCGCTCATCCTCCTCTGTAGAAGTCTGCACTGGAAAAGCTTTGCCTGAGCTGGACAGGGCTGCAGTGTGTGCATGGCACGAGCTGGGTACAGTTCAGCTGATGTGGTCATTAAAAAGGTCCTACAAAGCCTGCGGTCCTGTCTCTGGCTGTGGGGTGGGCATCTAGGTAATGTTAGAGAAGGCTCTGCTCCTCCAGGCAGTGTCTGTCAAAGTGCAACGTAAAGCAGCACTCCTGGCTGCTAACAGGTATCACTGGTCCTGTAGAATTTATTTTTATTTTTATTTTTATTTTTATTTTTATTTTTACTTTTATTTTTATTTTTACTTTTATTTTTATTTTTATTTTTATTTTTATTTTTATTTTTATTTTTATTTTTATTGTGTGTGTGTTAAAATAGTACTATCCTACTGAGGATTTAAGAAATTGCAATTTGGTTGTCTGCACCCTTCCTCTTCTCCTCCAAAATCGTGAAGACAAATTACAATTTTTAAGTTCAGAAAGTAAAACAAGTCACTGCATGAGCAACCAAAATAAGGAAGCCAATATTCCTTTGAATTCTTGTCTTCTGACCGCAGCCCTTCCCTTCCTGTCTTCTTCCCTTTTTCCCCGGTAGCCCTACTTTAACCGCTGCTCAAGAGCTCTGTTTGTGCTGACTGGCAGGCCAGGATATGTCTGTCAAATGCATACCTTGTACAAAACATATATATATATATTTTTTTTTAATTTTTTTATTTTTTCATTTTTTGTCAGATCAGGATGAAACTGTCCAGCAAGCTGATAAGTTGCTGGGACCCGCAGCTGACAGATGCCTAGCATGACAGCATAGGTTTTGTTCCTGTAAGAAAGGGGATTATAGAGTTGATGTTTTGTATTTTTCTTCTGAACTTGGAGGCTTCAGTGTTCATTTGAGTCACTGAGAAAAGGGGAAAGTAAATTTAGTTTGGAAAGCAATAGGAAAAGCTGTGTGGTTTTATTTTCCTCAGTGTATGAATGTGGAAGCTAGGAGCACAGAGAAAAGGTAAAATTATAAACTGGCTGCAGATGGGATGGAAGCAGTATTTTAGTTTTACCTAACTAGGTTTCTTAGAGTGTTTGGCATGTGTTGCATTTTCCTTTGCTCCCTGCCCTCAGTGGGTGTTATTGTTTATTATATCCAGAAAAGAGAGAAATGAGGTTTAGACTTTTAAGGAACCCCTTTAGTTCAGTTTCCTGCAGCTGTCCGCTGAATGATTCCCGTTTGCGGCCATACCCATCTCATCTTTGGCAGTGTTGCTATAAACATGTTATCTGCTTTATAGATAGTTAGATGTGAGAGAATCATAACAAAAGATGGCAAAAGGAAACATTAAGAGATAATATAGTCCATCCCTCGGTTCTAATGCATCACCACCATACACCTTTGTTGTTTAATAGCTATTTTTCTAACTTGTGCTTGCTGAGGTTTATTGACAGAGGCTCCACAGTTTCCTTATAGCATTATTTCGACTGGCTCATCCCTTTTGCCATTCAGTACTGTTTTTTAATGCCTCATCCTGATATCCCTTTCTGTAGCTCAAAACCATAACATCTCTTTAGCTTGTGTGTGCTGAATGACCAATGGTACATACCTGAAGTATGTCCATGTGCCCCCTCCATCTTCTCTTCTCTTGCCTAGCAGTCCAGACCCCCGAGTCTCTCTCCTCACGGAACGTTTTGCTGGAGCTCTGACCATACTCAGTGCTCTTACCTGAACTATTTCCAGTTACACCATCTCTTTCTTGAACTGTGATGCCTTAAGAGGACAGTGTATTTCAGCTGAGATGTTTAGCAGTACTGAGAACAGAAGAATTGCTTTGTTTGTATGTTACAGGCTACATCTTTGCTTGTGTGTGCCAGCATGATGTTGCTTGCTTTCTGACACTTGCTGACAGCTGTTACCACTGCTGCCTAAACGGCCTGTTCTCATTCCTCTGTGCATTTGTATATTCCTGCCTATGTGTGGTGCTCTGCATTTTTCTTCTTGAATTTCATCCTGCTGCTTCACAAGTACCCATGGGTACGTTCAGCTGTTGGCTGAGGACTTCTCAGAGACTTGTTCTTGTGCTTAACTGAGCAGAGACACTGCGCATGTTTCAGACCAGCCAGACACCAAGGAAGTGGTAAAGCAGCCCAGGCACTTATTATAGCCTGGCAGCAGAGCTCATGCAAGGCTGACAGCTTTATTTGGAGTTGTGCTGATGGCTTTTTATGGGATTATTAGTCATTGTTATTGCTTACATAAAAGTGGCATGCAAAGAAACCTTAACTTCAGATCTGTGTCACTATATTAAAAAAAAAAAAAAAAGTCAAGGAAAAGGCTGTTTGAGAAAGTATGCAGTGTTATCAACGTATCCTCTAAATAAGCCTCTATCTAGGTGCTTTGTGTTGCTCGTTGCCTTATAGCTCGCAAAGAACATCCACTTTTCAAACTGATATTGAAATTCCTCATGGTACTATCAGCCATTTTTCAAGCCATGGCAGTTATTGCTTTCCTGCAAGGGGAGATAGCTGAGGGATGATGAGGATGCTGCTGCAGCTCTAACTCTTAGTAATAAATAATACAGTGCTATTAGTGCTATTAGTGTGATTTTCATGAAGTAACGTTTCCGTAAAAGCTGGTTACAATACACACTAAGTAGGATTTATAGGCCTGAAATTATAACTATCCAGCATTCCTGACCAATGACTTATTTATTCTTGTAGTCGGAAGACAAAGCTTTCTATATTGAAAAATAGTTGATACCTCTTTAATTCCAGCTTAGGTACAATGTGGACATTGTGCTTTTTAACCACCCGCTGACAGTAACTAAAGTGCAGTGGACCTGCGTTTTGTGATGTATGAAATTGCTCCTAGGATTCTGCAGGACCCATGAGAAAATTGCAAGGAATTCTTACTTATCCCTGGGCTGAATAAAACAGAAGTCTTTCTAAGAGCTTCATTCTTAAGACCTTATATTAAGGTGGCCCCCTAATGGTGTACCAGAATCTCAGTTTAAGGTGCCCAGCTGACTTTCAAATACTTACTTTTAATTACCGTCTTTTCTTTCCCCAGGGATTATTTTTGAAAATGTAGGTCTCAGGGTGCATGTGCTTAAGAAATTATCTCATGTTGACATTTCTCCCTTGTACAACAAAGCAAAATGAACCAAAACAAGAAAATGATCTGTCAGGCAAAATTTCCACTAACTTGAGAAGTCTTGCTTCTCTTTTCTCCTTCCCTTGTGCAACGAGCACAATATGTCTAGACTTCACTAATGCATTAGGCACAGAGAATGCAAAGTTGTAGGAAATAGGATGTGAAAAGAAACCACAGATCAGAGATGCTTATTACAACATTTGATGCACTACTGGAGCTTAGATAATGCCAATTAATAAAAGAACTCTTGTAGGGTAAGATGTGTGCTTGTTCTTATCATCTGGAGAGCTATCAGCAAAAGATGCTCCTGTAAGATTTGTCCAGATAGAGAATAACAGACAATAATGCAGACCACTTCATTAACATGTAAATGCTCCCTTTCAGGATTTCAAGGTGTTTAAAACTGGTGGCTCATGTAATGGTAATAGTGGCTCATGTAATGTGTTTCCTTTTTTAGATAAGTGTGATCCGAAACCCAGTCTTTGCCCAGTCCTTCCACCCCTGACCCCATTGCACAACACACGCACATGGGGCTTCCAAGTCATGCTGTCAGCAGAGTGGAGTTAGCGATCCTGCATATGACCCATCTGCTGAACAGAAGGTGTCTGAGGCAGGGGTTGGTGAGTAGGAATGGATTTTAGGGAAACATAACTTGAATCTGGAAAAACTAGGTGCTCATCACACTCCAGGAAAGTCAAAGTCGCTCTTCAATGGAAGGGAGAGATGGGAAGAGCAGTAATATCTCAGGTACAGCATAGCAGCAAGACATACACATCTGACAGAGGCATCATCACCAAAATTGGCAGAACTGTGCCCTTATGCCAGTCTACGAGAGATCTCCTGGTTTAGTAACAGTGAGTGACAGCTCCTTCCCAGCTAGTGAGTCTCTTGTTTGCAAGAGCAAATACTACTCTCCTATTAGCTAGCAGACAATTAACAGTGGGGAGAAAAAGGGCTGAAAGGGTGAGCTTTGTTTTATTTAATATTTTGGGCATTTCTTTTCCAATAACTAACAGTGGTACACTGACATTTGACAGTGTTACGTAGAGGCAAACTACCCATTTTTAGTTCCTTCCCACTGTGTGAGACTATCAGTCTTGTTTCAAAGAGCAGAATTATTAGAGTAGCTCTATGACAGATTTGCTGTCATTTACTCACTGGAGGTTTCTTTTATGAGCAAAGTGTCACAGTGGAGGAAAAAAAAAAAAGACTATCATTTTTAATTTTATTTTTTGCTGTAAGGTGTTTTTCAAAGTTTGTTCCTTTGACAGCAGAATAAGACAACATGCCAGTTCTGATAAGAAAAGAACATACCCTTGCACTGGTTGTGTTGACTTGCCTATGAAATTTTATCCATCTTTTCCTTATTCATAGAAGCCTATTTTAAGGACTGAGATATACAGAGCATTAATAACACAGTAAGGATCAAACCATCAGCATGGTTTTTGTGATATTTTGTGCTCTAGCATAAGGTAGAAAGAGGAGCTACCTTCCTGTTTTTCAGTCATACATGCACACAAACAAACACAAAAAGGCAGTTCCTTCATTTCTTTCTCTGTGAGAAAACCTGTTTCACACGTTGGTTGCTCTACTGGTTCCCCCTGGGCAATGACTGTACAAATGTCGCTAGAACTTCATTAACCTGCTCGGCCCTGGGTATGCTGGAGTAGGCTATGAATCAGTAGAGATTCTTTCATGCACAGATTAAATAATCATGAGAGTGTGTTTTACAGTCTCTTCCCTTAGCCAGTCATCCCTCTGTTCCTGTATCTGCCTTAATTTGCTTTTTTTTCCATTTTTCTTCTATAGGCACATCAAGAATAAAATAGAAACCTGTTGGTTCCATTTGGGGATCATTTATCTTTGTTCCTTATTCCCGTTATACAAGAAAAAAAAAAAAAAAGGTTGCTGTTGCTAGTTTAATTTTATTCACATCATCCTTTTAAAGGTGCCAGACCAGCTCACAGCTCTTCACCCTCTTGTTCCTGTTATATTGCAACCTAATTTTTGTGCCTGCATTTTCTTCTGCCTCCACAGTATCTATTACTGAAAAAGTTGTGTGTAAATTTCATCCAAGAGAGCTTCTTTCCCTAGGATGAGACTCCTTGATTACAAGGAAGCCTTGTGTTGGAACAGTTTGGTTTTGCTTTACTTCCTAGCCTTCATAAGATGAAACAACTGAAGTAAGATAAGCATGAGAAAAGTGCAAAGAGAAGGAAAAAGAAATAGGAGCCTCAGCAGTCAAATGCAAGGAGAGGTTTGTCATTCAGGTAGCAGATTTGTCTGTCAGGATACCCAAGGAAGAAGATGGATTAGAAGAAGGAGAGGATCAGTGTTAGTGCAAAAGAAAGGGAATAAGAAAAGGACACTTAGGATTGAAATGGAGGGGACAGAAGGAAGAAACAAGAACAGAGGAGAATGTGAGACCAATCTGTGTGACCGCAATGACCAGAGCTCCAAAAATTTCAGACAGGCAGGGAATCCAGAAAGTATGTGTATGCAGCTGAATAAATGCCAATCAGAAAGGAAAATGGTTAAAGACCCACAAACGAATCCACTCACAAGAGTGGCTGTGAGCTAAGAATAATGTAGATGCACACACAGAGTAACTGCAGGCTTGTGTGTGTATCTAGAAAGCAAGTTGGAAATATCCTACCTTCTATTGTGTCCCATGAATGGCCCCGATTGGATAAGGTAAGGATGAGATGGAAACGGAGCCACAAGGCACTGGTGTACATTTCAGATGACTGCTAGGAAATACTTAGTACATTCTAAAGAGGAGAACCAGATGGACAATTTCAAAGTTCCTTAAAGGTCTGTTTTCTTGCTGACATGTGTATGATCATTCTCAGACAGCTTTATATCTAAAAAGATGGTTAACAAATGTTACCCAGGCAAGATGATCTTCCAGCCAGCCTTCTGCACGAGTGCAGAGAGTTTATTTTTAAGAAATTGAATGACTGTCTTTGAGTGTGAGGGATTCATGTGGACATTATTAGTATATTGAAATACTTTAGAGAATATTATCAACAAAAGTTTCATCCAACCATGAAAAAAGATAAATTTCTGTGCCAAACAAATCAATGCATGCACTAGTTTCTCAAAGGCAGATACAATTAGCATTCTGGAGCTGAAAGAGCAGACCTAAATCCACTAGGAATATCACAGCTAAGTTAGTAGAGAAAGATGTAAGAGACAGATGGGCTATCGTAATAGTGAGCAAACACGCTGACTTAACATCTGTGCAAATGATAGCAGTTTATCACAGAATGCTAGGAAAGGGCTGATCCCCCTTTATCAAGAGGCCGTATAGGAGAATTATTTGAGAGTGTATACCTGCAGAGTATTCTTGCTGCCTAAGAATGCAAGATCCTTAGTGTTCAAACTTTGTTCTAAATAATGGCAGTGAGGTAGCAGATGTGAGCCTGGAAATGTGACAGTATCACCCAAGCCCTCCCTGTTGGATTTAAGCTACCCTGAAACTGCAGCTCTAACTGCTGCTTGCAGAACGTCACTGCAAGTAAGGAGTGACTCCCATAATCATCTCTTATGTCATGCTATGCAGATTTATTGTTTAAATTATTGTAACTTCATGTGAACCATACCGATGAAACCCAGTGCTGTCTCTGAAAATAACAATGCATAGCAATTAAGTACAAGACTCATTGTACATTCATGCTGCGTCACAAAGTCAAGCCTTCAATAAGCTGCAGAGCCTAAAACCACAGAAACAAAAAAGAGATGACAGTGACTCATGGGGCTATAGAGGAATACTTCTGAATTAATAACAATATTCATGTGCTGCTTTCCCATCAGCATAACAACCACAAATATCCAAAGGCAGTTGGTAGAGAGCATGACACAAGACCTTCATTGTGAGGGCTGGCTGGTGATGGTCCCACTCTGCTGGTGGGTCCTGCTGCTGCCGCTGCTACCGCACGCAGCTAAGCCCAGCTGAGCGGAGAGTCATTTATTCAGTGCTTTAATCAGCCCAGCAATTCTCCTGTGGTGGTGGCTGAGAGTAAAGCTGCTGGCACAGTTTCAATGAAGGGTTCAACAGGTCACAGCTTTAACTGTTCATGACGCCTTACCACTGGATTCCCATATTCAGGTCTTCACTAACATGGAGCCAGGTGAGGGAACCAGGTACAGCTTGGTTAGACAGGTCTGAAACCTGGGACATAACTGTGGCTTTTTGGAAATATTATCCCTTTTTGCTAATTATAATTCCCTAAATGGTTTTACTGTCAGAAACAGCACATCATTTGTGTTGTCCTACTGTTCATAACAGATACTTAATATTTTATTCCAGAACTATTCTTTAATAATTAGCATACCGTGAATTTGGCCAACAATTAACACCTATTCAATTAGTCCCCATTTTGAGAAAATCAATCATAATCCTACTGTGTTCATAATGCGACTCTGGGAATTACTTAAAATTGACTATTAAGGTTTTGAGGTATTTTGTAACAATCGTCAGGAAAGAAATTTCCCACAAATTTAGTCACAGTTACGTGCAGCACTTAATTAGCATTTCTGCAGTAAGGTCATGAGACTCCCCATTAGCTCTTAATGAGTTTGCATGTAAGATCTTCAGCCCCCAATTTCACATAGTTATTGCTTGGTGGGCTGTGAGTGCCATTGCAATATATCTGACCTACAAAGACCCGTATTCTTCAGCTTCTTGGTAGTCCCAATGGAGCAGTTCACCTGCAGTCAGTGTAGTTTCCATTCAGTGCCAGGGCTGGAGAAACTCGTAGTTGCCCAGATGAGTTGGATGTACTTTTTAGTGCTTCACCATGGCTACAAGAAATATTATCAAACACTACTTCTTGTGGGAGTGAACAACATGACGGCAGCTTCCTCGATCATTTCCAGGAAAAGTTGTATCATGGTTTTTCAGGTACTCTTCCTATAAATTATTACTGCCACAAGCCAGATTCCTTTTACATTTGTATGCCTTGATGAAATGTTGCAGTATTCCAAGTCTTGCTCTTGGTAAGACAAGCCGTCTCTCTTGTCACTGCCACTTGCGTAAGAAGGGAGAGGCACTCTGGATTTTCAAATAAAGGTTTATATGGCAGTGTACAACAAAGCTCACATTTGTATCCTAACTTCTCTTCCTTTGGCCCTCTTTTTTCCTTCAACCTGTTGCTCCTGATACTGCTTTTCCAGTCTTCTGTCTGTCTTTGCTAGATACATAGCACTCCTTTGTTTCCTCCAAATGAAGTAGCAAAAAACAACTGAGATCAGGGACATTCTTAGTTTGGCTCCCTTATTTTGCTTTTTCCTCTTTTTAATTCCCCTCTGAACACTCTTGTTTGTTTTTATAGGTTTTGTTCATAATTCTATCAAGAGACATTCTTCCGTTTGAAAGCCCCTTGCCATTTAACTCCTATGTTAATTAAGGCAGGGAGAAGCCACCATCCTAGTGGTCCTTTTTAAGGGCCGCAGACAAAGCGCTCTTGGGTTCAGTTATTCATGTGGTCAAATTGGTGGTCTAGCTTGAAGTATCCGTAGGGATGGCTCATTTGGCTATCAGCCTGTCCCTGGAGGAAGTAAATTGAGCAGTATATTTCTCCTGAGCAGCTGAATATCCCTGTCTGCCCACCAGCACCCCAGATAGATGGGTTGCTACAGCTTGAAGCACTGAATGCTGCTTTCTGTTGCGATGCCAGTCCCTCTCCGCACAGAACTGCAGCTGGCACCTCATCTTTTGGTGGCAACATCTGAGCCTGGCAGCAGCAGGAATTCCCCTTCCCTCTCTCTGCCTCCCCACAGCATCACCTGGAGCCTCATTGCAGAGCACAGGTCCTGCACCTTCCAATTCTCTGACACCAGCTTCTCCTGGGCTGGTGCTGCCAAGACTGGGAGAAGATGCTGGTGGAGGAAAATATCTGCTGCTGCCAAGGTCAGTGGTGGGAGGTAGATGCCAGTGCACTGTGAAGGAGGGTGTAGATAAGTTACTTGGCGGAGGCACCTCCTTTCAAGTTTCCCACCACTGGGTACCTCGCACAGGCATTCAGCACACCCCACTTTTCCCTCATCTGTTCAGACATTGTTGTACACGAGGAGTGTTACACACGTATGACACTCATCTCTGCAAAACTCAGCCTTTAGTGTTTAGTTCTTCTCACCAGCAAAAATATGACATATGCACACAATCTGGGACCAGTTACACAAAGTTTTGACTAGTTCTCATGAAAGATGAAGCCAAGCTGTGGGAGCCTTAAACACCCGTGTTATTAGAGTACTACATCTATACACATATCATTAAGAGACAAAGTTCTTACAAAGCAAAATGTAGGAAACTATCCTGCATCGCTGGTTGGATGATTAGTATCTTCCTCCAGAAGTCACTGAAAAGTCAGTGTTGGGTAGGGTCGTTTTCAATGTCCAAGACAGACTGTCTAGGCAAAATCGTTGTGAGAAAGAGCTAATGAGTAGGGACAGGAACTGGCGAGGAAGGCTTGCCTGCCGCGTTTTCTAGACCACACACCACACTAAGCAGCCTGCTACCCTTATGGAATCTACCCTTGGGAGGAGTGTGGCAACAAAGCAAATGTGATGAGTTGGCTCCTCAGTGTTTTTCTGCAAAAATAAACCCATTTCTGAGCAGAGAGGCAGCATATAGTATAGCCTGTGCTTCTCTTGAGGGTCACTCTAGCCACTGAAATAACTAGAATGATATTCAGAGGTTTTGCTTGTTCCCTGAGCAATGGAAATTTTCACCTCTACTTTGTGAGAGAGAAGAACTAGGACAAGAATTTAAGTAAAATTGGACAAAAGTTTACAAATTCTTTTTATCAGTAGAGTTATGATTGTGGGTACCCTTTCACTAGATGCACATCGTGGCTGAAGTTGTGTCCTTTTCTCCCTGTGAAGCTACTAAATTCTTCCCCCCACTCCCTCCAGCAGAAAAGGAGACAGCATCACTGTGAAAAACAAAGAGGGTTACGTGGTCTATTTCTCTGTTTTTTTATTAACTCAACATTGTCTCCTACAAATACGATTTGTCATTCACCAGAAGATTTGAAATGTAGACTTAAGTTACACATAGGTATAAAAAGCATAAAACAGCACACACGGTACCACTGTTTAGACCAGAAAACATTGTGTTGTCCCATAGATAAGAGCTCAAGCTCAATATTCAAGCTCAGCACCGTCACTTTCTACCTCAGGGATTCAGTCTTCAAAGCTGCAGATGTTTCTGCTTCTTTTCCCTCAGTTTTTGAAGCCCTGCAGGCTTTCCCCTGGTGTTTCTCACCCACATCTGGAGCGCGGACCAGGGAACCACAGGCAAACCCACTCTGCTCCACCAGAGGTTATAAAACCTTGGGTTCCTACTGGCTCTTCAGAAATGTTTTCCTCCTTCTCATAATATTTATGTACAATATATGAAGGGATACGATTTGCATCTTTGACTTAGACATATCTTTTGCCTCATACTTAAACAATAACTTGAAAAATATTTTACAAAGAAAAAGAACATTGTTCATCTGAATGTCATTCATTATTATATTGCTATATTTTATACCCTATTATTAATATATACAAAAATTCTTATTTGCCTTTTACAGATGCATGGAAGCATATAATATAACAGTTTTAAAGTATCCCATTTTTAGATTTTATTTCTTGGCTCATCTCAATCTCTTTAATAAACTATGGTTGCTTGGAGAATATAGGAAGTATTTGGAATGTTGTTTAGAGTTTAATAATAACTGGTAGCATTGTCCATTTGCGGCCTGAATGGTTGGAGCACCTGTCAGGGCGGTCTGGTAGAGATAGCAGCATCATAAGACTTAAACAATCATGGAAGGCTGTTAATGTGCAGTGTCGACGGGTGCCAGGGTCTCTTCTTTATTGGGGGCTTTTCGTTTCTTCGGCTGCGTTTTGTTGTTGTTTTCCCTCTGTTCTCGGTTCTGTCTTCGGGCTACTCGCCCTTTGCTTTCCTGTCTTGTCTCTTTACTTTCGTCTTTGTTGGACTTTTTTCTTTTCTCCTCCCTATTTTTTTTCCCTGAAATAAAAATTATGACACGTTAGAAGATTTGCTCAGGCTGCTGCAATTTCTGACTCCCTTGCCTGTAAAACCTGGGATTAGCACCTCCCGTTGGAAGCTGGACACCAGTACTAGTGCCTGCAAGTGTCCAACGCTTCATCAAACCACTAAATTCAGCAGCTGGCCTCACACCTCCCATCTGACTCTAAGCAAAGAGGTGGAAGTTCCCTGGAGAGTCTCAGTGTTTTAGAGCTGGTATAAATATATTCCTGTCTCTCACAGCCAAGGGCACAGCTCCAGGTACTCCACCAAAACACAGCAGGTTTGAGGACTTCTATGGCCTAAGCCAGGTTGTGCTAACTATTGACTGGTCTAACTTTATAAACAGCATAAATTTCAATAATACTGTAAATAATCTATCCCACTTAATTGCAGCACAAATACTTTTTGCTTTGAAATATCAGCAGAGATAACTCAGGCTTTCCTACACCAATGCTAGGAGAGTTAAACAAATTTGACAGTAGCTCTTGTGGTTGAGGATGCTGAATACTCACACTATGCCCCTTCCAAAACCAGAGCTGGGATTTTTTGACAGCTCAATGAGCTCTGCAGGAGTAGGCTGTAGTAGGGGAGTAGGCTCAGGGCAGTGGCTTGCTCTTAGAACAGATGACCATCCAAGGTCAGACAGAGTAGAGGTACTCTACCATCCAAGGTCGTGTACGTCAGATAAAGGGAGAGAGGTTCAAAGGAGGGGAGGAAAAAGCAAACAGCAAGAAGTAAGACTGAGATGTGAGGATACACTGTACCCTCTTCTTATCGTGTAGCATAGAATGGGATATTTTACAGGTTCTTCATTCCTGACCAACTCTGAGATCGGAGACCAAGGGAAAGTTTAGATGCAGCTGTTGAGTCAAGCAGGGACAAACATCTGATTTTTTCATCTGTTGCTGTTGAAACACACAGTAAAGCTTTAAATGTAAAATGGCTCCTCAACCTTTCAGTAACTAGTCAGATATGACCCCAATACACACACACATACACCTGCATAATCCCTCTCTGGATTTGGCAGTGCCACCTATGATACCCAGGGGTGAGCAGGGCAGACCTGCAGGATGGGCATGCGAGGCTCGGTGTGAGCTAGCCACCCCTGGGAGAGCTCCATGCGGCAGTGAGCACACGTCTTACTCCGCCATAACGCTGTCTCTGACTAATGGATAAATGACAGTATGGAATTTCATTCCAGTGGTTTGTAAATACAGTTGGCCCAAGATGAAATGTTACTTGAATGGAAACTGTCCAGGCATTCAGTGTTTGACATTGTTCACTTGGTGATTGGCCAAAATCCTTCAGCTGTGACGTCCTAGCCACAATTCCTTAAGCACGTTGGAAAAATACTTAATGGTTTCCCTTTTTGTCAAGGATCAAGATGTATTTTATTATTTTTTTAAATCTGTGTGTGAATTTATAAAGAATGCACACGACTGTACGTCTGAAAGTTTTGAGGGAGACCTGACATCTAGCTAGACCCACCTAGGCATGCTTTTTTCTGTTGCTCAGCCTACATAGGATGAGCAAAACTGATTTCTGGTAAGTACTAAGAACTCAGTCTACTTTTCCTCTGCTCTGAGGATGACTAATGTGAAGTCCTCTGTGTGGTTTTATGTGTGGGTTAATGCCAATATGTCCATATTGATGAAGTTTGTGAAGGGTCTGCCTTCTACTCCTGTGCTGTTCGGGTAATGTGGTAGAACACTGAAGGGTCATCTTTGTCCAGGCTGGTTGTTCACCTCCTTTCACCACTGTCTCAAAAAGTGGGAGGTGTTATGTTGGAGTGATGCTACTCTGTTTTATCCCACCCAACCCTTGGTTCAGCATGCACCCGAGGGAAAAGTCTCCCAGCAATGACATCTTGCCATGATATCTGCTGGCATCATGACACAGCCAGAGGGAAATCCCTGCATTTATCCCCCTCCCTGCTCTCCTCCGAGAGCATACCTATATCCTCTTCCCTGAGATTTGTTCCCGAATATTTTTTTTTTCTACGGCAGAGAAGCAGTGAAAACTCTTCCTAAAAGCGGGCGCTGGGCCGGGTGAGAAGCACAGGAACAGCACGGGCCGCTCCAGCCGCACGTCTGCCCCCGAGCTCCTCTACACGGAGGACGACAAGGCGAGGAGGGCAGGGGCCGGGCCGGAGCCCCCGGTCCCTGGAAGGGGCGGTCGGGGGGCGCGGGGACACCGCGCTGCGGCCGCGCGGGGGCGCCCCGGTGCCGCGCCGCGATCGCTCCCGCTTGGTGCGGGGACATCGCCGCGTCCCGGGGGCTGCGGGGACCCGGGGAGAGGTGAGCTGCCCCTCCTGGCGGGTCAGCGAGCCCTTCTGAAACAGAAAAATGAAAAAAAAAAAAGAAAAAAAAATAAAGGAAAAAATAGGGGGATAAATCTTTTTCAATAAGAGATCACCAGATGTTTCCGAGTGAGTCTTTTCCTCGTGGGTTCGTGTTGTGTGAAGCAGTTAATTCGTCATTAAAACAGCTTTTATTCCAAAACCGAAACTTTGTATGGCCATCTGTGCTGGAGGAATTAGTCTACAGGCACGGTGCAGTCTTTCCTTGTAGATTGGAGATGCTTTGCTGCTTCTAATGCTACAGCTTTGCATATTGAAGTAAATCTACAGACATGCCGTAATGTTGAGAAGTGCAGTAGTTCAAATTGAATGCAGATGGTGAAATTAATTCAGAGAACAATATAATTACATGTCAAAGCAGCTTAAAGGTGCTGAGTTCTTGTTAACCTAATTTATAGCCCACGGTCTCAGAAATCCCCACATCTGCATTTATGTAATCTGTGCTGGAATACATCTTTAAATATGCAAACCAGACCATTTCAGTGACATCTTTGCATTACTTCATCAGATGTGGGGTTTCCACTAAATCTATAAGCACATCTTGTCGACTAAAAGGAGCAAAGGTTGGTCACAGTTTGGGAGAACTTGGGACTTCAGTACATCCTAGAAAAAATCATAGCTGAAGTGGAATAACCACTACAGGTTCCAGATTTTGTCATCTTTAGGCATTGTCCCTTAGTCTCACCCTGTTACATTGGGCTACAGTTAAGACATATATTTGTTCATATCACAGAATCACAGAATTTCTAGGTTGGAAGAGACCTCAAGATCATCGAGTCCAACCTCTGACCTAACACTAATAGTCCCCACTAAACCATATCCCTAAGCTCTACATCTAAACGTCTTTTGAAGACTTCCAGGGATGGTGACTCCACCACTTCCCTGGGCAGCCTGTTCCAATGTCTAACAACCCTTTCGGTAAAGAAGTTCTTCCTAAAATCCAACCTAAAACTCCCCTAGTGCAACTTTAGCCCATTCCCCCTCGTCCTGTCACCAGGCACGTGGGAGAACAGGCCAACCCCCACCTCGCTACAGCCTCCCTTGAGGTACCCATAGAGAGCGATAAGGTCGCCCCTGAGCCTCCTTTTCTCCAGGCTGAACAAGCCCAGCTCCCTCAGCCGCTCCTCGTAGGACTTGTTCTCCAGGCCCCTCACCAGCTTCGTCGCCCTTCTCTGGACCCACTCAAGCACCTCGATGTCCTTCTTGTAGCGAGGGGCCCAAAACTGAACACAGTACTCGAGGTGCGGCCTCACCAGAGATGAGTACAGGGAGAATATATATTATATACATATAATATACAGGGGGAATATATATTATATTTATATCGTATATATCATATTTGTTCACTTCTCCCTTCTGTGGGCACTGAAATCCAAAACCACCGTAAGAAGGCATTAGATCTGATGGTGCAAGAAGGCTTTGCTTTGGTGGGGGCTTGTCACAGGGTAGGTCCTATGGGGTGAGAGAGGGGTGAGAGTCTGGCGTCAGGCACTGGGGATAATTGTATTTCTTTTAGAGAGATTGCTTCTGTGAATAAATTTACCCTGGGAGAGAAGAAGGGACAAGAGGAGTCCCAGAGCTGCATCTGGAGGGATTGCAGGCACCTACGTAATAGGCCCCTATCAGGAAGGGTCCTGGCACTTCGACTGTGCATGTCACCACGGACCACAAAATCCTCCCCACTACACTGCTTTCAGCTGAAGGGCTATAATAAGAGACCACAAGCCACAGCTGTAACGTGCCACAGTGTTCTTTCACACTCCTCACAGCCTCAGCTGACCCCTCAGCGCTTTCCCTGCTGCTGGAGCACGGTCAGCACCCGCGCTGCAGCCCCTCACGACCCCACAGGGCAAGGGTACACACTCTGGGGGCCAATTGCTACTACTCCATGTCCCTGCTCCTTCCCACCTATCTGCATCTTTTTCAGAGACATTTTCAGTCTAGTTAGGGATGTCACCCCTTCCTCACCGCACTGCATGGACAACAGCATGATAACCTGGAAGAAGCTGTGCAAAGTGAGGATACCAGTAAGAGGAGCATGCCCCAGGCTTTAAAATCACTTACTACAGCTCTGTCCGTAATCCAGTCATGTTGTGTTATGCAAATGGACAGCTCACTCTCATTTCCATGAAAAGTGACACTTTTTTTTTCTGGAACACGAGCTGTAGCATGTACTCATACTACTTGCCAAGATAACAAGCCTCCAAAGCTGCAACTGCCCAGTGATGCAGAGGACATTGTCCTTTCATTCACAAGCCATTAGTGGCTGATTCATCTGGTAAAGCTTCTGAAGTTTAAACAGCATAGCTTTCTTATCAGCGATCATTTCTTTCCTAGTATGGTGGCCCTATTTCATAATCACCACGTCTGCAGGTGACCAAAATGGCAAGGGTTACCAGTTTCAGAATCACCTAGGTGCTACATGGCTCAGTGCATTTCCTCTCCTTGCTTTTATTCCTCTTGAAGATGAACCAACTGCTGAAGCAAGTGATAAAAAATTTAAAGGAGCTACGGTCCAAAGGCATTTAAGGAGCAATTACTTAACTCAGGCATAGGTTCTCCTGATGTTAGGATGCATGAGGACAGCTGACCTGGCCTCCATGTACCAGTCCAGATGGGTACAGATCTTAAAGTACCTGTATGTTTATATCCACTGTACTTGGATACCTCAAGGTACCTCAAATGATGCAGACATACGGTTGAGCAGCTGCATTAGGGGACTTGGTGACTAATGTACTTGCCTGTCTCCTCTAGAAAATGGAAATAATTTTCTAGATGCAGACTGGAGGGGATGTTGGAGCCTGAGACCCACAGTAGTGTTTCCATGAGGTTTAGGGTCCTTGAACTACATTTGCCTCTGAAAATTTAATTTGCCTCTGGACTACTAAATTGCATTCACTTGAAAAATATACTTGCTAATGTTATGTGCGCTAACCTGTCCTTGCAAGGAAAGGACAATGCTGAGGCAGGCACATGATGGGGAATGAGAACACTGTGTCTAAATACAGGAATAGATCAGGCCTGCACAGAATCCATTTGCATAAAGCAGGCAGAGGGGAAAGGAAGGAGGCCGAGCAGATTAACGATGCTGAGGCAGGAGATGTCAGAAGTTGCTGCTGTAACAGATAAAGAGCAAGAGCAAGCTGCATCCCATTTAGGCATATAGGAAGTAAGAAGGGATCATTTCTTCCATGGCCTGCTTGAGAAATGGCACTGCTACACTCATGAGGTCATAAGCAATGCTTATGGAAAGTCCCTGGTCTGAACTGAACTTTGCAGTAGGAATGGGCTGGAGCTCTCTTTCTTGTGCCATAGAAAAGACGTTGCCAGCGCCTGAAAATACAAGAATATCCTCCAGTCAAAGAGAGACAGAGGAGGAGGATTTCTCTGATGAGTTCTGTTTGCTGTTTGTGGAGGCATTTATTGCTGTCTGTTCAGAACAGAGCCTGTAGGCATCCATTTCCTTTGCACTTGCCTGTTGGGACTGAGGAAGTTTCTTAGCAGCCTTGTTTTAATCAGCACTAATGTGCTAACAACAGCAATTTTATAATTACATAACAGTTTGCATCTTATAAGATCCCACAGCTTATAAAATCTCAACAGTGCTTCCAAAGACAGGAAACTCATGGCTATTTAGCAGAGCAGAAAACCGCTCCACATTGTTTAAGATGGGAAGTGACATACAACATGCTGGTATTTAGGAAAGTGGTGTTCTCCCTCTGACCTTTATGCTGAGCTTGCACTGAGATTTTTAACAGTGATTTCCGGATGGGATTTGATTTTTACAGCTTTCCTAAAACCTGTAAAAAGGTAGATGACCGTCCAAAACCACCATATCATTCTCGTTTAAGACTAATGCAATCGGATGACAACAGAAATATTGGAAATAGTAGTGATTGGTACCAAAAAACCTTACCCTGTTAAAGTTTCAGGATATTGGCAGAAATCTATAATAGTTGATTTTCCTTTTAGGCACCAGTAATCCAAGTCCTCCCACTAGCCCAGATTGAGGTGATAAATATAGTCCTTTTTAGAGACTTAGTTCAGATGGTGCAGGCTTTTGGGCAAACCAGAAATAAAAATGTGATGCTGCATTATGTCAGAGACTCATGTTTAGTCTGCCTCTCTAGAAATAATCAAGAAAAGTTATACATGATAAGAGACAGATGCTTGTGCCTCAGCAGACATTTGAACTCTTTCTAGTACAATAGTAAAAAGGAGAGAGAAAACACCCGAAGAAACTTGTTTCTTTAGTACTCAGATTTCTACTCAGAGTTTTTAGAAGAGAGGGATAAACAAGAGAAGCCTTTTTCCTTGGCTTTACTTATGATGATATTGCATTGATGTAACCTGACAATTCGTAAGATATTCATACAATTCAAATGTTTGGATGCATCCCTGCACAGCCAATGCAGAATGCCTTTTTCCCTAAATGAACATGACTTTGTACTGGGCTACATTGATGATCGATCCTAAAGTGGATTTGCTGATGCTGACTATAACACTTGGACCAGGTCATCAGTTCCAGCCACATAATGCGACCTTCATTTGTGGCTAGCACTGTGCGTGTGCATGCGAACAGAAAAGTGTGCGTGCAATACATATTTGTATAGATATAACCCTGCTGCTCTGAAGCTCATGTAAAGCACAAGAGTGCAAGGTGAGAAGCCCCAAAGAAGGGAGGTGGTTCAGAAGACCTCCAGAGGTCCTGTCCAGTCTTGAACACTCTGTAATTCTGTGGCTCTGCTCCCAGTGGGGAGGGCCAGGGCTGGCCAGGCTGGTGCTCATTGCCTGGAGCACTGCTGAGCTGTCAGAGGGGAAGCCAAGGAGGGGAAAATCCCACCTTGATACATCACTGGGAGCTCAGAAGTATTTCTAGCCTAGCTGTACTCCTAGCCATGTCTACTAGTGCTTAAACACAGCCATCAGGAGGACTGCTTCTGCCACCTGTACTGTTGAGTGGTTGAAGAGGTCCCTGGCATGGGTCAGTCTCCAACATTTCCCTGGCGTGCCTGAGAGACAGCCCAGGCTAGGGATAGTTCCCATGTGGCCCTCTGAACCAGGCCACTCAGTTCTGGAAGCAGAGAAAAAGCTGTCTTTGGCATGCCAAATGGCTCTGAGTGCTGAGTGGCCCACAGCATGGATGTGGCCTGGCCATGCCATCCAGCACCAGTGCCAGGGAACCTGGGGATCTGGCACTGTTTCCTTTGCCAGGATAGGCACAGCCATGCGTTCCACCTGGAGCCCTTTCCTTACATCTCTTTAAGTTTCCCGATACCCCAGGAAGATGAAGGAAGATGGGGAGTCAACAGGATGCCACGCTGGCCTTGCTCTGCACGGTTCACTTGTCCCGTCTCCTCTGAGCTCCGTTTATTTGCTTTCCCACCTGTGGTGATGCCTTGTGCTGACAGGTGGATGGGCGCCCCCGCACATTTTGCAGATAATCCTGGCCAGCCTGGCTGATTGATCAGCCAGTCCACAGAGGCTGATATAGGTGCAGGAGGCAGCCTCTGATGGATCCACTCAGCAAAATCATCAGCCCAGAGCCAGGGTGTTATTACTTCAATTTGCCAGAGGCCCGATTCTGCCCTCTGTTCTACCTGCTCAAACACGCCAAGGTCACCAAGGTTGTTTTCTGGTGTAAGTGAAGGGAGAATTTGCTTTCAAGGAGATTTTTCAAGGAGAGAAGCAAGGTGTTGAAAAATGACTGTTTCTTTCTGTTAAGTGCCTCCAATATCTGTGTACTATTTCAGTTGGCTGAAGCACCGATCTTCCCCTCTCAAGCAAGTGCCAATATTTCCAAATACATTTTCATCCTTAAAATGACAGGTCAGGTTTCTAAATTTCACACAGATCAGTGACAGCAAAGGTCCCCTTTCAACAATAGTCATGAAACATTTAACTTTGGCCACTCTACATTTTCTCACCTACCCAGAAGATACCTGGCAGCTCAGCAGGCAGAGAGCAGCTTGGGGAGAAGGGGATTGGGAACACCAAGAGTCCTGGGCTGCCTCTGAAAAAGGCTCAGGAATTTTTTTGTGCCAAAGGGATTCGGAGTTTAGCCCTATGAAGCTCAAGGAGCTCAGGTGACCAAGATGTTCTCAAAGGGATCTCAGGTTTTCAGGCTCTTGAGTCCTTGTCAGCCTGCCAGGTCGGCTGCCAAGGGCCCTCCCAACAGACAAACTGGCAGAACGCTAGACAGAAACCTAACACAAAGGCAAAGCTGTTTCAAAACCTGCCTGCTTTCCACTGGGACTTCCTTGAAATCAGCATATTTCTGGGAAATGTGATGACTTTGACAATTTGGTATTTTCCATTCCTTTGGAAAATTCAAACCTATAAAATACTAAAAACAAAGATTTCTAAGAAGGGGTCATGGAGGACATGCATAAAAAAATGAATGCAAATATTTTAACGTTGCCCATAAGTCTTCAATTTGAAATGAATCACAGATAGAAATTGTCCATGTAAATTTTATACAGGCCTTTTTTTTTTTTTTTTTTTTTTTTTTCCCAAGAATGTGATAAGTTTATTCATTTTTAATCCCTCTGGGAATGAACTGTGAGTCTAGAGCTGTTTGTAGTAACACAGGCTTTGCACACTGAAGTTAGCAGCTGGCTTTATGAGTAGCTTGAAGTGGAATGTGAAGAATGAGTATTGCATGTGGTGATGCATCACTGGAGTCCACTTTATTTGGTGTACTTTATAAACTGACCACCACGCCATTTAGATCCGGTATGAATGAGGTTAGATGGCCCACAGGCTAGATGAGATGCAGCTCCCACTGAGATGAGAAAGCAGCCTTTCATGACATGGGGCACCAGGCAGCACTAAACAAAGCCTGTAGCCCCCTAGCCACCCCACCAGGAGATCTGTGCTGTCCCCTCTGACACCGTTCCTACCAGCAGTCTATAACGGCAGCCCAGCAGAACTTGCTGCAGGCATGTGTTTTTCTGCTTGGTGCTCGGGGGGTGCCTGAAGAGAGCTACAGCAGTGCTGGTAAAATGGTAATAAGCCTGGGCCTTACACTTCTAAGCATGCCTGTGGGATGTGCGCTGCCTGTACTATAGGGCCAGTTACAGGCGCCAAACTGTAGGGCTGCTGAAAGGTTCTAGGGAACCAGATGTAAAAACAGAGTGAGTGATATTTTCTCTAGTAGGACACATGGCAAGAAGTCAGGACCTTTTCTAGACCCTGAAAACTGGGACTGTGGGGACCAGCATTCTCTTTCCAGCCACCTCCTTCCTCCATCTGAACTAGAACCTGTACACCAATCAACTATACTGAAGAAAATCTCATGCCTCTCTTTAAAACCAACTAACTAATCACTTTCCCACCTGCTCCAAGAATATTTAAATTAGTCACAAACAAAACTACCCACTGTTTCTACAAACCTGACTGCTGCCAGTCTTTGATAGGAACTCCTTAAGCACTTCTATAACACCTGAGACCAACCCCATAGCCACTAAAACCAATAATATTTTTCAAGGTTCTGCTATGACATAGTCTGAAACACTTCAGAGACTGTCATACAGAAGTGTAGAAATCTCAGGGACAAAAAACAACAAAAAACAAAACCAAAAACCAAAACAAACAAACAAAAAACTAACAGTAAATACTTGGAGCGTACATACACAGTCAGATGTATCCCTGTAAGATATCCGTATAAAGATACATTACAGCATCCATGTAACACCAACAAACTCCAACACCTTAAAGTAGACTGTGGATGGAAATGTGATCCTTCATCTTGGTGATAGACTCTTTTTTCTTTATAGTACAGTCTTTATATGATTCTCTCATGTTCCACAACTGTAAAATGCAGATAACTCTTCCTTAATTTTAGTTAGTGTTTTTGGAGCTACAGATGAAAACCACTACTGGTATAAATCAAAGCCATTGAAATGGATGGAAAGGCTCCTCCTTACTTCAGTTAATGTTTTAAAGGACTGAACATCATGCTTCAATCACACAGAGAGCTCAGGAGCCTCCTTTAGAGTATCGTTTTCTTGCTTGTGCTTAAAGGTAGCAAGGGCTAGATCTCCTACTGGCATTCTCTCCCACCACCCACATCTGTACAAGAAATAAAGTCAGTTCCTCTGGATTTAAACTGAATCCTTCTGGTTTAGCAATGCACATTTCTACTTAAGCAATAAACATCTGTCGTCTGCCATTCATTAATATTAATTATAAATGGTGACTAGCTCATGAGATCCAAGTCCACCAGCTGAGATTTTTCCAACTGTGACCTTGTTAGGGTTTGTATAAAAAGTGTTCAGAAGGGTCCTTCCAAGCCTGAAGCCAACAATAAGTGCAATTTGCAGAGTACATACAGCGTTTAGATTATGCACTTAGAACAAGGGAAGTTGGAAAGGGTGATGGGGAGTGGGGGAGGGAGGGAAGGAGAGAGTACAGGGTCTGAAACAGGGCTTCTTTAAATGCTTAAGTGTTTTAAACCTTTCTGTAGGCTAATGACAGGGAGAGGCATTGTCCATAACTAGACTGGGCCATCCATTAAACATTACTGTAAATGAAAGGTTGCGTGAATTAAAGGTTGTTCATCTCATGTTTCAGGAATGTAGCTGTGTTTCATGTCTGAAGCCTGTTTTCCTTTTAAACGGAGTTCTTCAGATGACAAATGAGAGAGAGAATTTCAGAAAGCAAATGGGCAGAAGTAAATACATGCTTAAGAACAAAGCAGAGACATAACCATAGCTGTAAATCTTTATGCTGGGGCTACTGTTTGCCATAGATATTGGGGAGGATTAGGTTAAAATCAATAAATTTCATTACTAGGTCATTTTGCTTATAAGCCAAAAAACAGTAGAAAAATCCCCCCAGTTAATCATTAAATTCTTGCCTGTTTATGATTCACTTGTGGACCACTGGTCAATTCTTTTACTATCATTTTTTGTTTCAAGGAACTAAAAATAGAAAATTTTGGAAATGCTTTTTCTGAATTTTGCATTAAAGACATGGCCACAGAACTGTTATGACAAATGATCTTCTTTCTTCTCTTTATTTTCTTGCCACTGCAAAATTACTTCAACAGAAATTAGTGAAAAATATTGTTTGCATCAGTTCTTAACATTACCTCGTCCCTTTCTTTTTCTTTCTTCCTTTCTTCCTTCCTTTCTTTCTTTTTTCTTTCTTTCTTTCTTTCTTTCTTTCTTTCTTTCTTTCTTTCTTTCTTTCTTTCTTTCTTTCTTTCTTTCTTTCTTTCTTTCTTTCTTTCTTTCTCTTTCTTTCTTTCTTTCTTTCTTTCTTTCTTTCTTTCTTTCTTTCTTTCTTTCTTTCTTTCTCTCTCTCTCTCTCTGCTTTCTCACTTTCTCTCTCTCTTTCTCTCTTTCTCTCTCTCCTTCTCTCTTTCTTCTCTTTTTCTCTTTTTCTCAAGCCTAAACGTGCAACAATATTCTTCTCATGGGCCATACCCTCACTTGCTTTTAAAATATACATAGCTTCATTGACAAAGTGGGGCTAGCTTCCATCTCTGGTGAATTAATGTGATATGCCAACTGAAGTTTTCTCTTTCTATCATAATGATTCAAAGCAGGTAAATGCAAAGGGGAACATGGCAGATATACTAGCAATGCAGGATGCATACACCAAACAAAATGGAAGGAAAGTTGGTTTCAGTTCCCTGTTTCAGACCCAAAAGAAAATCTGAACTTGGTAGAGGCAGCAGGAGGCTTTATTTTGATGTCAATGAACAGAGACACTTGAACTTTTGCTCTGTAAATGTACAATGTGCTGTCTCTCTGTGGAAGCCTTACAGAAGGCAATAGGCGTGAAGAAATTTCATGGACAATTTGTGGTAATTTCAGAAATGTAGAGAAGCCTGTCAAAGCATTATCTAGTCCCTTACTGGACTCTGTGGCTGGACTACTATACTCAGACTGTCTCTGATGGATGTTTGTCTAACCTCCTTAAAAATCTTCCATGGTGGAGATTCCCACAACCTCTTGCCTGATCTTTATGGTCTCTGATAATAACGCTGGATATTATCTCATTGGGAATAACCTGAAGCTCCTTTGGAACTTTATAATTTAAAATTATGGCAGTGAGTGTTTTCTTTTTCAGAGCTATGAGGCTGGAAGAGAGCTGGGAGGTGGCAGCTTAAGCAGACCAAAGGCTACAACAGGTGTCAGAGCTGGCAGGGAAAGTGTGTTGAGAGAGACAAGGAGACTGGAGATGCAGAGACCTGGCTGGGGAAAAGCAAACAGAGCTGCCTGGGTGGGGAAGAACAGACAAATATCTAGAAAGATGAGGAGAAACTGCAGCCAAAAAGTACTTGTTTTCACTTTGTTACAAAGGAATGTTGAAAATCTCTTCTTTACAGCTAGGTCCAAAGTATTCTGAAGTCAATGGGATTTCAGTGGGCCTTGGATCAGGCCCTTTAAAAGAATTAGGCAGCTAATACAATACTGAATGAGTGCCATTGCTTTCCACAATTTGCAATGTTATAACAGCATTGCTATACATGGAAGTGTTCCACAGCCCAGGATTTAGCTGATTAAACAGTGCTGTGAGTGTCACCATCAGGCTTGAAACACCCACTGCCTGATTTACTCTGTAGCTTGCATATCCCAAATGTTTTGCATTCTCGGACTAAATTCGATAGATGTACCAGCAAACTTCTTTCTTGCATATGTTCTTCTTTCCAGGTCATACAAGCCAAAATGGTGAGGGGTTTAGATCTCCAGATGACAAGGGCTGGGTGAGACTTGCTGTCAGTAGCCGCTTTCCTACATCTTTATTTTGTGGTAATATTGCCCTAAGACAAGTAAAAAGATTGCTGTGGTCTTCTGCAGAGTCAAGAGAAAGAAGTTGTCAAGGTATTTTGCCATGGCACGCAGCCTTGAAGAGGACGATTTCAGCTGTGATAAAAAAACATCCCTCAGGAAGAGCTCCTTGAATTGCTAGAAGTTAGGGTGAGGACTTTGGATGTATCAGCCTTGAGAAGTGAAGGGAAAGATGGATAAAGGAGGATATGCAGGCAGACCAAGGAAGTGATGTAGGGAAAGAGAGAATGGTATTCTGCTCTTTCACAAGAGATTTCCCCCCTGCACCTTCGCACCCACAGTAGCCAAAGTTTCCTATTTTCACCTCCCTGAAGCACAGTGATATGATGCTACCAAAGGTGAAGGTGCCATGGATTAGTAAAGTATGATGAGCAAAGGAAGAAGGGCAAAGAGCAGGCAGGCCTCTTTGCGTCTGCACTGGTGTGGGACTCTGGTCTGCAGCAGCTCTCTCTCTTTTGTCTCTCTTTCCCCAGACAAATCTGCAGAATAGCCCCAACTAGTCTGGATGCAGATCAAAAGATGCTCCTTGACCTTGTGGTCAGGGAATACACCTTTGCCTGCTTTTCTTTGGCAGCGTAGACATAGCTGCAGATTTCACCTTCTAAAACTGTAGCTACTCCTCTTGATCTCAAACATTTCTATTCAGGACAGAAAGGTGGGGGAAGTTTGGTGCTGAATGGGATACCTGATGGGCACTTTGGAAGGGTGGAGGGAGAGGACTTGGTGACCTCCTGTTTTTTCTACAGAGCTCAGACATCTAAAAGATAGCCTGCCAGCCACTTCTGGAGCACAAAGAGTCTCCAGAAGGGAAGATCAGAAAGAGACAAAGAGCTGACTTCTATCCCTTATTTGGTTTGGTGATCTGAGGAGAGAAGACCTCGTGTCATCCACACTTTAATAGAAGAATGCAGTCAGATTTTTTTTTTTATTTTTTTTTTTCTGATTCACTTTCCTTACAGGAACAGTTGACCACCCACTCCTTTCTCAGATTTGACAGGACTGCCACAGTGCATAGTAATGTATGTGCAGAGGCACACAGCATGTTTGTATTACCTGCTTGCACAGTGTATATGTGTCTGTCAGAACTGGGAGGTACGATGAGAATTTAATGTTCACACTAGCACAAAGTAAACGTACCTGAAGCAAAATGCAGTATTTCTATTAATTAGCTCAGATTTTAAGGTCCCAGTTTGCAGCTAGTTACCTAACATGACTTTCAGAAGTGCTTAACCATGATTAAATTTGGAAAGTGCTGTGATTAAAGTTTAGAAATAGCTTTTTCCTATCTTTTCAGCCCTTGAATTCTAGTGCCAGTACATCCTTGGATATAAGCTATTTTGGATTCACAAATCTCTCTGACTCATACCGATCCTCTTTTTCCCTTCTTAACCCTTCTCACCCTGGTCTCTTTTCTAGATGGCACCTATTTGTGCTGGCCAGTGGTGGTGGGCAGCCTTATGCTGTCCACATCCTGCCTTGCTCAAAGTATTTCCAGAAAGTCATTTCCCTTGATGCTGGAGGTAATGGATTCCCAGTCTCAACAGCCCTACTCTTGGAGGCTGGAAATGTGTTAAAGTTAAAGAGTCAAAACCCCTACGAGGAAAGGAAATGAGAGGTCCTCTTGGCAGGAATAAACAGAAAATAAACAACCAAACTCTTTGCAAGACAGATTCCTCAATTATAGTAACTCAGGCTTGCAAAGGCCAGAGTTATGACCCATTGGCGTATGCAGAATGTAAACACGGGGATGCAGTAATTAGCTTTGTGTTCATCTTGAAACTTCAGAAGTCCTGTGACCCGCCATGGAGTAAGGTCATTAACCATAACCACACGAGTGACCTTCACACAGGACACCCCATCTCTCACAGTTAGACTAGAGAACTGTGCACTGCGTTGTCTCTGTGGCTCACATGCTCCAGTCCTTCTGCTTCAAATGTCACTGAGCTCTACGTAAGGGAGTGGATTTGACTTTCAGGATGAGCTGTGATCAGAATATCTTACTTTCCCCGTGTAGCTATGCTTATCACAGAATCACAGAAGGGTGATTGGAAGGGACCTCGAAAGATCATCAGGTCCAACCCCCCTGCCAAAGCAGGTTCCTCAGAGCAGGCTGCCCAGGTAGGCGTCCAGACAGGCCTTGAATATCTCCAGAGAAGGAGACTCCACAACCTCCCTAGGCAGTCTGTCCCAATGCTCAATACTTATGACTTAAATATGGTTAGATAAAAATTTGAAGTATCAAAAATGTCTAGAATTGCCTTTTTTAATTATTATTATTTTAATGAGAAAAAAAAAAAAAAAAAAAAAAAAAGATTAAAAATAGTACACTAGGGAACTGTTAGCCTGCCTTGGGCTTCCCTTGCCCTGGGAACAGACTTTTCTCTTTAGTGTGTGGAATGGATAAGACCAGACTACTTATAGCTTGCTCTGTAAACAAGAATTCACCTTTGAATAAGCAGGTGTCCAGCCATTAATAGATGTTTATCAACAAACACAACAAAACACTGCCTAACCCTGATTTTGCCAGCACTTAATGAAATGACTATTGCAAACAAGTATTTTTCAGTTCTACTTTTTGTTTTACTTTGACTGACCCATGGATCCCCTGACACACACTTGCCTTGCTTACTGAGTCAGCCTGGGTGAACCCTGGGTTAGATTTTGCAGTGTTACAAAGTCATTACACTGCAAATGGGGAAAATGTGTCATTTAATTAAAAATATGTAGAAGTTAGCAGGTAAAAGGCCACATCACTCACCCTAGACTGTACTTAGCTGAGGGGAAAAAAGGGCACCTTCAGGGGGCAAATCATTTTGCCCTTCTCCGAATGCATCTAATGGGGCCATGAATCCTCCTCCCTGGGTGCAGTATCACACATTTAACATGACCCATCTATAACTTGCTTAGACATAAACATCTGATTATTAGCATTTTTTTTTTTCCTTTTTCCTTTTTCCTTGTTCCTTTTTCCTCTTTTTCCTTTCCTTCCCATACTAAAGGGCCTTCAGTGATTCATTTTTACCTGGATCCATATGGCATCAGAGTGTATACATTAGGGTGGGTAACTCAAGGAGTTTAAGTTAAGTGAATGTAATTAGTTTATGGCCTAATATTTTAGGCTTGTTAGTATTAAGTTACACTGTTTTCAACTAAAGTAAAATCTTGATAAATGGCTTGGAATTTTTAGCTGAGTGGTGGTTTTGGAAGTCTAATGGGTGCCTGATAGGACTCCTTCCTCACACCATAGACAACTGAAGACATTTTCAGACATAATCTGATTAATATGTTTGAAGCATTATGTGGACACATACCAACAAAGGGTAGAGGAGTTACTTCACAGAAACAACAGAGATGACCTGAGTATCAGCCTTCTTAGCTATTAAAATCAAAACTGCATTTTTATATTCACATTTACACAATAGAGTATAGAAACATTTTTTACACATAACTTTAATAGTTCTCCCAAACACATATGCTTCCTTCAATAAAACTGCTCAACACAAAATCCTGTTCCCTTAGTTCCCTTATTTCTGGCAGTGTGCATCTAGAAATCAGCTCCTCATCTCAAAGGCTCTGCTTTCTGTCTTATTCTTGCTGCACACCAAAAAAGAAACCACACTGTAACAATTATATTCTCCTTAGAGCACAAAGCACTTATTTTTATAACAGCATCCTGCTTTCAGACCGTGTGGGGTGACAATTACTACACTCTACAGTGAAAAAGAAATGTATCATTCCACATTCATCTCAGCATTTTTTTTAATTTTATTTATTTATTATTATTTTTTCCACATCTAATGCTTAAGTTTTTGCCATTTAGGAAGAGAACCTTCCATTGGTTTGTCTTTGCACAGAATGGACACAGTTAGCATTCATTCTCTCCTTTGAACATACGAATGCCACCAACATACAAATGAGTGAATATATGAGCAGAAAACAACTGAAATATGTTATTTATTTTTTATAACAATACAATTGTGTAACCAGTGTAGCCTATTAGCCTGAATAATACCCAGCTTTCTAAGATATTCTCCCTTTTTCCCCCTTTTTTCCCTGTTTTTCCCACTTAGTCTTTTGGTGAGTGTTTTCAGTCTCTTCCAACTGATCAGAAAATGTTATCTGAAAGCATGTAAAGGTGACTACTCTGTAGGGGGGTTAGCTGAATATTCTCTTCCATTTGGATGTGGGGTCTTGGTAGAGTTACTTGTGCATGAAAACATGCAATTCCTTCCCCACGTACTTCTGAATGCAGTTCTGGCATTTGTCTTTTGACCAGTAAAAGTTAATCTCATCCCCATTTGCAGACCAAAAGGGCTGCAAATTGTTTGTGTTTGGCCAAGCACAAGTAATTCAACCAAGACCCCACATCCAAATGGAAGAGAACATTCTCCACATAACTTTCTGTTCAGTCCCAGCTAACCTCCCATTTTTACCTGACATTTATTAAAGCAAACTAATAATATAGATGGATAATTTGCAACATTTCTCCTGCTCTGAAAACTATGCTTTTCTAATGTATCTGAAAATACATTTGCCATTTATGGACATGGATACAAGAAAGAGTTGACTATCTATGTATGCCTTCTGCCAGTGCAGAAGGAGATGTTAAGTGTAGAAAGGTAAAAGCAGCAGTGCATTGTGCTGAGGGCACTGAATTATGGAAATATGCTGGAGAGAAAGGAATAAAAAACTGGAAATTGAAATCATAATCTTGTGGACTAAAAAGAACTGTACATTGTGAGTTTTAAAAAGGACAATTATGAAATAAGTTGCAGTGAGGTTTCAATTGGACTGAATTATAAAAGGAGCCTATATGGGAAACACATGCAAAGTACCATGTCAAAACACATTAGAATCAACTAATGTAGTGCTAAAATGAATAAGAAGAACCTTTTAGTCTAGTAAGGCTATTGGTAATCTAATTATTCCCATTTGTTTGCATTCATTCTGGAAAAAAAAACTAGCATCTTCTCCCAGTAAAACTTAATTTAATAGCCAGTGAGGGGAAAAAACGAGTTGTAGCAGATTGCACCAGCTTTAAGGACACACCAGCAGATGGAAAAAAAAAAAGAAAAAAGAAAAAAAAAAAAAAGCTGTATTCATTTGTTTTATCTTGCTTTGCATAGCTGTTCCAGAAACATGTTCTTTCTTCTGTGAGATAGCAGCAATTGAACTGACTAACATCCTGTCTCTGGTCTCAACTTCTTGAGCAAAGTCATTGAGGCATCTCTGACGGACATACCCCATCATCATGTGGTCTTTGCCCTTACTCCCTCGGCCACAGACATGTATTCAACATGGAAACGGCAGAGGCTGACCAAGCTAACTGTCTTTGCTGCCATGGAGGGAAGATCATTAGTAGTGCTGTCAGTAATGGCCAGCTCTGCTGCCAGACTTCAAGCCAGAGCTGTGGAAGCTGGGCTCCAAACCAACTCCCAAGTGGCAATGTGGAGTTATACAAGGCAAAACAGTATTTTCAAAATTAATTAACAGTAAGTATTTACTTTCCCTTCTCTGTCCAAAAGAGTTTTTGTTGTTAACTTGCCTTTCCTTCATTGACTGGACCAGCTAGCCATAAGAACAGAGCCTGGCTTGGCTTCTTGTGCCAGCGCTCTCGTGTTCAAAGGGGAACAGAAGTTTCTCTTGGAGTAATATGGGACAGTGGCAGTAAGCAAGATAAGTTGCCTGGAGATTTAAGTTGGAAAGCTTCATTTCCCTGCTTCAGTAGGAACATAAGGAAAACCTTTAGCTTAATTCTCAGTTTCCTGGCTTGTGTCACCATAATCTATCTCTTCAAGCTATTTTAACCTAATGTTTTATATGTGAATTTCCTTGGTTTTATTAATTTTTTATTATTATTTTTTTAAATAATAAATTCATCTCCCTCTGAAGGTGTGCAAAAGTAAGACATTTGTGGTTAATGTTACAAAGGATTGTACAATGGTGGATTTCAGAGCTCTAAAAAAAAAAAAAAAATACTTCTAGCCATAGACATGCAAATCCTAAGGGTACAGGTAGTGTTGGAATATATGTTACATCTGGCTGCATTTGTTTCATAGGAATTGTCTACCAAGAGTAGAACAGGCTAGGATGTAGTCTGTGACTTGCTCAAGAGGAAGAAAAACAAAAGAGTTTTATGCATATTGCAGGAAAAAAGAAGATTCACAATTTTAAAGGAATTCTTGTGGTATGCAGCATTTTTCAAATATGGCTTGGCTCAGGTCCCGTAAAACAAGAATTGACAGTAAAATACATGGGGAGTTTCTTTTAAAGTACTTACTACACAAGAACAGCAAATGAAGAGCAAATATTTCTCAAAAAGAAATCTTTTGTCCAGTCTGAAGATGTTTCCATATTGCCATAACAAATACAAAACAACATTATCACCTCAAGGAAAAACAACAGTTTTCAGTTTCAAAATTAAAGTAAGTTCAGAATTATGTTTTCAGTTCTAGCAAAAGTAACTGGTAGGAAAAAAAAAATACACTTTTTGGCCAGTTACAGTGGGCTAACAGGGCCGTGTTTTTCAAGCTGTGCTGCTGTACATGAGCAAAAGTGATAATCTTCATGGACATTTTGAAGATAGAGTCTTAAGCATGAGGGAATCTGTAAATAGTTTGCCTTGGCTGCTCCCTTGAGGCAGCCACACTGCTCTACCTCTCCAAGGCACTGCTGGACACAGGGAGGCTGAACCAACCTCAGGAAGGTGAAATCTGCCCCGTAGGTTCCCATAAATCAGTAGATCGAGCCAGTTCTTCAGTGAGGGAGAGGCACCTGAAGCTTCTGCTTCATAACATCTTCCTTCTAACATTTATTTCCTCATGAGGTATATTCTGAGGGAACAAGCCATCCTTCAAAAGGATTACGAGCTCCAAAACCTTTTCACATTTCTATCAGTAATCTGCAGCAATTCTAGTGATAATTTAACAATAGACACTGAGTTACTTCTTGCTGGCTCACACACATTCAGCTGCTGCACCCCTTCCACTCATCCTCAGAATAAAGCCTGCTTTTGAGTTTGAAAGGTTTAGGGGAAATAGAAGGGATGGAGAAACAGGAAGGGTGGGGAAAATGGGAGAGACAGTGAAAAGGAAATGTTCCCGTGGCACTCCTGTGTCAACCACAGTAACTGCACTGGAGACAGAGCAAGTAACTTCCCTGTACATTAAGGGGAGAATATCGAATAACAATCTCTATTGGGTAGAATTTGTATAAATTATTGTTTCATACACTTCTGAACCATCTCCCATTCTTAACATGTTGGATGGCATCCACAAGGTCCTGTGATGGGAAGTAAGCCCGACACGCTGGCTCATGTGGAGGGACAGTTCTGCTGGCATTCCTGATAACTGGGCAAAACCAGGTGGAGTGTCCCTTGGCTGCCAAGCAATGCTGTGGTCTTTCTCCCATGCTGGAACTCTGCAAGCCACATGTAGATGGCAGGATCAGGCCACATTGTTCAGCCAAAGCTATTATAAAGAGGTCAGGGTGGGAGAGAGGCCACAGCACTGTAACTACAAGAATTATGGGCATACCTGTAGGGGAGCATGAAATAGGAACCAGTTTGGAGGAATCCTGTGGTTGAAGCATAAAATTTGACTGCCTGATACCCAACAAGCAACTCCCACCATGACATGTTTTATGACAGACCTTTTTGCTCTGAGCTCCACATGCAACCCCTCATCTTGGCAGTTCTTTCAGCAGAACTTAGAGAGAATGTGCCTTCCCATCCAGCCCACCCTGTCCTCTCTAGATCACACAAAGCACATTTTTTCAGCAGCATTAGGACTTTATTTACTCCAGGCAAGGGCACGGTTCTCTCCAGCCCAAAGAACACCACATCAATGGGAACTTTGGTGAAACCAGCAGTCAAGGCCTGGGAATTCAGATGTGAATTATTAAACAAGCACAATACCAGTCACAAATTATGATGATGATAATGTGGTACCTTTTCCTTCCTTCTGACATCTCTTTCTTTGTACAACACATTTTCTGCTCTCGCTTGTAGCTGGGCAAGGATTGCCCCTTGCTGACGGATGTTGTACGATCTCTCTGACCCTTATTTCATTTCCTCTTTTGAAACCACATGTTTTTCCTTTCTTTGTGCAAGGGCTCCATGGACTCCACTCACTAGCTTCACAGTGCACTGCAACAAACATAGGACAAGCTGAGCCTGGCCAATACCTTTTAGTATACATAATGCATATGGTACATTCATTTTATTCTGCATCAGCCAAAAGGCAGCAAAAAATAATGGAATTAATCAGGATTTACAGCAGTGAATTGAGTGAATTTGGACTGCTGAAGGTATATTACATAAAATAATGTCCAACAATCATGTCAGACACTCTTTTGTACCCACTGTTTTGTAATTCTGTTCCTGAAACAGGGCAACACAACAATTGCTTTCAGTGAAATCAGTTACTAGGTTGCTTTGGTTCTGTGGAGATATAGATCCTTATAACCTCAGCAGAATTAAACTTTGGTGTGACAGGAGATTGAAATCATTGTGTCAAGCTGCTGCAGTTGGTCTTAGAGGTACTGAATTTGGAAATAAATAGAGTTATAGTGAAACAACTAATATCAAAAGGTATTACATTAAGAGTCAAGCATCTTTGGTTATCTCTTGCTTGGTATTCAACTTAAATAATGAAAGAGCCAACATCTGTAATGCATATAATATTTAAGTAGGCAAAGCAGAGGGATGTAATCTTTTAAGAAAAGTACAGGTTGCCATTTCCAAACTACAGTGACCTGAACGTACATCCTGTACTATTGGGAACTCAAAGGTGTGCATATGAACACTTGTCCTAAAAATATAGACAAAAAGGGGAGCAACCCTTGGAGCTTCAAAACATGCTCTTAATAGCTATGCTACTCTTGTGCCATCTCCTCAGTATCCTTCTCTTAACAAAAAGCAGTAAACACTTACAGTTGCTTTATATTCCCATGTGTGCTTAAGACTATAAACCTCCTCTAAAGAAGGAAAGGATTCTTGCTCCTCTATCAGGAGGATTTTGTAAGTCAACATTTTTCCAGCTCCAGAATTTACTTTCAAATTTTTCAAAACCTAAAACTATAACTGACCTCAGGCAATCTCTGAGCCCTCCTCCAGTGAATCGTCATGTGGCTCATTTTGTTTTTAATATTACACTGGAGCTCTCCTGTTAAAATAATTGGCCTTCACGTGCACAAAAAGGTTCTGTTTTTCCTCCGTAGCTTTAAATGGCTTTTCCGAGTTGAGACTGAGTCATTGTTAAAGCAGCTAAGTCTACGGCACTTGGAAAAAGCCACCAAGAAACAAAAATGATTTCTTGAATTGCTTTCAAAGATGAAAGTCTTTGCTAGAAAATAAAACCATAAAAACCATCACTGCCACCTGAACTAATAAGCGACAAACTACTTCACATTACTTTTACTCCTGCATTGCTTGCCCTGCAAAACAGGCCATGCCAGGGTGAGTTATGTGCACGACGCCGTGGGAGAGATTTCCATCGTGGCCAGGCTGCGCCTAAGTGCTCCCTGGTTGCTGGTGGCTGAAGAGGTTACCGCTCCCACCGCAGCTCCCAGCCCGCAGCCACCACAATTCACAGCCCATGCACTAAAATAAGCTGAGCCCTGACGCAGCCTCAGCATGCCCGTGGCAGCGGATGTGAACTGCAGCAGCCCACAGGCAAACACATAACTCTTTCTGCTCTCTCTCAGCTGCAGGGGTGGTGGAGGGATGGAGCAGACAGCTAGGTGTGGTGACCTCCAAAATCACCCTGGCCGTGAATAATCGGAGCTTGTGAGTCAGAGGCTGAAGAGATACAAAAGCAGTTCTAGTCTCTGCAGCCGTGAGTCACTGCAGCAGTGCTGCCAGTCTCATTCCTTCGCTGACAGCGCTGTGCTATTCGGCATTTTGTTTTAATCCTCGCTGTCTGCAGTCAGGTGATTATACAAAAATATCATTTGGAATTTCATCTTTATCTTATTTTTTTAGCTTCTAGCCTTTGCTTCTGGGAAGGTAAGCTTCAAAATGCTCTAGCACACATGCTTGGAAGAGTCAGGTAGCCTAAGGGACTGAGAGCAAAGTAGTTAAGTATTTTAGTCTTTAAACTAGGTGCAGGGCCTGGCTCAGGATTTTTGAGCCTTTGATGTTAGCGATGCTGCATAACGCTGTAACAGATCATGCTTGGGATGGATGTCCTTCTACCTCAGGGTAGGCCAAACAGGTGTGATGACATGGGCCATAAGTCCTGAGGCAGAACTGCTCTTAGCTTCGGGGCTGTGTTTTGGGGCACAGCCAAGATTGGCTTTTGTGAAATGTCATGAGTTTGCTGTGCTGAGGAATACACCTTGTGATGTAGAACTTGTCCAGGGCAGATTTAAGTTGCCCTTCCCTGGTGCCGTGACTGATCTAGCAGTTCGTGGCCTCCACTGACCCCCCACCCCCCTGAGGAAACCGGAGAGGATCAAGCCGTTATGTGACGGGGCCGGACTTACCGATACTGGTGCACTCCATCGTGTGGTTGTTGGCTTCCAGCCCATCAGGGCACTTTTCAAGGCACTTTCCACTGTACAAGTAAAACCCACTTTTACACTTTGTGCAGAAGTTTCTGGTGAAGCAGGTTTCACAGTCAGCTTTACATTCTGAAATGCAAACAGACAATAACATTGATGCTCTTTGCCATGAAAAACCACAGGCTCTCTCACACACACTAGAATTCAAGGCAAAATCACTTCATATGAATCACACACAGAATCACAGAATCACAGAATTTTCTAGGTTGGAAGAGACCTCAAGGTCATCAAGTCCAACCTCTGACCTAACGCTTACAGTCCCCACTAAACCATTTCCCTAAGCTCTACATCTAAACGTCTTTTGAAGACTTCCAGGGATGGTGACTCCACCACTTCCCTGGGCAGCCTGTTCCAGTGCCTCACAACCCTTTCAGTGAAGAAGTTCTTCCTAACATCTAACCTAAAACTCCCCTGGCTCAACTTAAGCCCATTCCCCCTCATCCTGTCACCAGGCACGTGGGAGAACAGGCCAACCCCCACCTCGCTACAGCCTCCCTTGAGGTACCCATAGAGAGTGATAAGGTCGCCCCTGAGCCTCCTCTTCTCCAGGCTGAACAAGCCCAGCTCCCTCAGCCGCTCCTCGTAGGACTTGTTCTCCAGGCCCCTCACCAGCTTCGTTGCCCTTCTCTGCACCCGCTCAAGCACCTCCATGTCCTTCTTGTAGCGAGGGGCCCAAAACTGGACACAGTACTCGAGGTGCGGCCTCACCAGAGCCGAGTACAGGGGGACGATCACCTCCCTATCCCTGCTGGTCACACTGTTATGACTCTAGCATTGCAAAACAATCTTCAAAGGTAGCAAATTATTTTTAGATCTTCCCTATGCCCTGTACACGCACTGTGGGAAGCAACAAGTGGTCTTAGTATGAGTCGGATTTTAATAAGGATGGCCTGATGCTGAGTGGTCACACACTTCTTGTATTCTTGCAGACCTGTTCAAACTGAAAACAGAGCACAGCTCATCAGAATAACAATATAGTACTTATGATCTACCTTGACATAGCACAGGTAGTAACTAACTCCACCAGCTACATGTACTGGACCCAGTTCCACGCTATTTATCTCCATCCATCCAGAAGAAATAAAACATGTTTTATGTCAATGTAATTTTCATATTTTAAGTGACTTTCTCATGTTTGACCAACAATCCTGTAGTATTTCACACATCCTCTATATGATTACCCAGAATGGCATTAACAATATATTTTCCAGTTCTCAAGTATTTTTAAAAGACATAAGCAAAAACTGGTGCATGACATAGCTCGTGTCTTATATTTAAGGCCACACACTGCTAAAAAGTGAGCAAGTACTTACAGTGTCAAGTTACTCTGTAAGATTTTACTCTGGGGTCTGTTCATTAAATAACTTTTATTACCAGGTAAAATCTGGGAGAGTGGCTTGGCTGTCGCATGTATGTTTTTATATTACCTGTGGGGTTAAAAACTGAACTCAACAACAAAAATCCCAGGAGGGAGGGCAAGGAGGGGAATGAGAATGCTATTACAATCTTTTCCAGTTCATTTATGGTTCAAAATACACAGTAGGGTCAAAATGTTGCCCAAATGGTAAAGAATAGAATTGAGTTCTCTGTCTCCCAGCCCAGAGGCAACATGGATTGTTAACCTCCCCCAGATCAGGCTGAGACCTTGCCAGCTGGTACAGACATTTACACTGCTTGTGAGGCAAGCTATAAAGAGACCAGGGCAAAGCGCATCTCCACAGAGTGCCACCTTGTCTTCACATCTCGGGGGAAAGGCCAGGAACTGCCCCAGTCCCTGAGGCTCAGTGGCCTTTAGCCTCTGCTTTACAGAGCTGCAGCTGCTCAGCCTTGCTGCCCCAGCCTTTGGAGGGCAGTGCCTGTCCCTGCTGCTGCCCTACTTCTGCATCAGGGTGTAGAGACAGAGGCCACCTCCCAGCTCCTAGGCAAGTCACTCAAGCAGAGCTGGGACCCTTGAGCATTAGGCACTTTTCTAATTTTTCAACTTAACTCCTTGTTCAGGTTAATATTTATTGCACTACTATAACAGAACTGAAAAAATAAAACTCGGCCTGTCCTCCTGCTTCTCTGTTGACTCGACTCCTAAGGAGCATTCAAAAGAGGACAAACAAATCAATGTTCTTCCCCTTTCCCCAGCACTTACTTGCACACTTATTAATATCAGGATACCGTGTCCCATAGTATCCGCTTGGACACGAGGAAAGACATACTCCAATCTGTTTCATGCCAATCCTCTCCAGAACAAAGAAGAGTCTGGGCTTACATGACAGGCATCCGTTGTAGTCCGAACACGTAGCACACCCTCCTTGGCAACCCTGGCTCACGTTAGGATGCACTGCAAAGAGAAGTATTAAAAAACAAGGTGGAGAAGGAAGAGAATAAGAAATTAGAAAATTTCTTTCCAAAGAACAAGAGCATAATGGTTCCTCTGTACTTGGAAGGGTGGACCACCCTCCTCCCCTCTGACAGCTCTTTAAAGATTGTTTTTTTTTTTTTTTTTTTTTTTTTTTTCCTTGCATCTTTTATTATGACCCAACATTTCATTTCGGTGATTACTTCACCTGCATAAAAATGAGAAGCTTAACTGACATGCTCACATCTTGCAGAAATAACAAAGTGCAAATTAAATTTAAAATAGATTTTGTAGAACAGCAGCATCCTAGAGAAAAATTATTTTTCTTCTAGTTATTTCCAGTGTTTTTCCTGCTGCTTCTTCAGTTAACCTTGTATGCACTTGACTCAGCAGATAAATACACATTCATATATATTTGCTTTTCAAATCTGGATGATTAAAAAACAACCCAGTATATCATTTCCTTCATTGACTAAATGTATTTTGATTGAGTTCTGCTGTGCAGAATATGCCCCTGTTAGATCTAATGCTAATTTGCTCTAATAAAAAGACACAGGAGAGCCATCCTTCTCACCCTCCTTCTTCCTCTGGAATGTTCTCTCTGGCATGTTTTTAATCTCTAACAATTACAACCTGATGTTCAGACTTAACTGTGGCATTTACCCTGCTCCAATCCCAGCATGGAGCATAGGTAGGATTATATTTTCTTTTCAATTGGATTGTTATAATTCTTCAGACAACGAAAGGAAACCTTAGTACACTGACTGCTTAAGACTATCCAGTTTTTATTTGGAAGTAGCAGAAAAACGGGAGATATTGCAGGCTGTATTTTCAGCAGCAGATATTAATCAGTGAATTACTTCTCAGTGGTACAGAGTAATGTTTTGTATCTCTCAGTATTTCAGAAGTTCTTACCTCCTTCTAATTCCTTCTTGGCTGCATTCTTAAATAGGAGTTTGATAATTAAGCATCAAGTAGCTCTAGGCCTGTGTCACTGTTTTTTTGGCCTCTTCTTGTATGACAAACCCAGACGTTTTTCTAACTGTAAACTTTAATTAAGACATCTGATTCTATTTTATATGTAAGATAAATCCAGTCCTCATTTATATTTGTAAATCCAATTTGTAAATACTGTCATCTTCCTGTTCTGCTTTGTCCTCAGGCTTGTGATATTATTATAAATATGCATGTTCCATACTTTTATCACCTATTTTAGTGTTCTGAACTTATTTTTATCTGCAGACGCTGATAAATAGTTCCCATACACAATGAACTTGCTTTTGTCATCTCCCTTCTGTGGATCCCTTGGAAGTGGACCAGAAGCCCATATGAATCCATGGCTTACAGGTTGAAAAGCACCACTCTTGCTGCTAGCCTGGGGGAGTTTGCCTGGTGGCAGGGAAGTTTGGTAAAAATACATAGCCCAGAAATGAGAAAGGTACTCCTTTATACTCTGAGATTTCAATGGCCAGTATCACAATCTGAGAAATCTCAAAAGGAGTTCAAATTCACTTTTCCTCTTCAATTAACAGAATACAGAATGAAGGTTATTTCTCTCAGTAGGGCTGAACAGGTAGGAAAAAAGAAATCCTTGGCCCTGCTTAGGACAAACAATTTCAATGAGAACATAAGAGCCTAATTCTCTGTGCCCCTAAGGCACTCTGTGGAACAACCACGAGGGAAGTGTATTTACCACCAAGACACACCACTACCATAAGAATAAACAGCATTCTGCATAGTGAGAAGCTGCAAGCACAAACCATTTATCAGATATGTTTTCACCAAAGTAGTGAACTCAAAGTACCAAAAGTAGTTTGTCACTTCAAAGTAGTGAATGCTCTCTAAATACAGGACAATGTTTTGCTGAGAAGATTCCAAAGGTACAGAGTGTATTGATTCTGAAATTAAGAGCCAGAAAAAATTGCTTTTAAGAGTTTACCATGTGAAAATGTCCTTGTCTCTCTCAACCCTGTGTTTTGGTTCTTGCACGAGGCTACTTTCAAAGGCAGACATCGTAATGTGATCTAAGAAGCTGACATTATTTAAAAACTATCCATGACTTTCCTTCATTAAGTCTGACAGAGGGAAGAAAAAGCAGCTGAAGTACAAAATATTTGTCATCAAAGCTGCTATATAAAATATGGATGATCACTTTTGACAGGAAACATATTACGTGTGAGCACCTGTGACAGATCATTATGAATACATTCACTTGACAGAGAAAACATTACGTGCAACTGCTCAGAGGTCAAGCTTTGTGTGTGAGCCCTTAAGACAGGCAGTGCTTTATTGCCAAGAGAAGATAATTCTCTACAGCTAAAATCCATCACATGGCCAATTTCCATCTCCACTAACTTCAGCAATATTAAATATAAAATAACATGTTTGCATAGCCATTTTCACACTTTCTCCTCTTTTATTCGTCTCAGATATATCTAAAAAAAAAAAAAAAAAAAAAAAAAAAAGCACATAGTTTCAAATGGAGAATCATGTTGTTAGTGTTATGGAGGAAGGAACAAGTTAACATATGTAAGTCAAGCTCCATTTAAAGGTTGATTTCATGCCATGTTATAACACAACGTGTGAAACAAAACAAGCTTCTGGTCTTAGAAATGCAGAGCAAACGTCTCATTGAAAAGTTAGAATTGATATTTTAAATTAGGAGGAGTATTTTTTTTTTCTTTTTATTTATTTTTTTAATCTTAAAAGCTATTAAAGGGATTTTTTTTTCTGATTGTCTGTTGTGCTGGACATTTCTTTGAGCCTGATAATCTGTGTAATGAAACTGTGTCTCATTAAGCTTGCTTCGAATGCAAGGTAGGCCCCTATGCTGGCTCAGGCAAGGAGAAAATCAGGAACAGACAAGTGCTCCAGAAATTGGTACTGTCTGAAAGCCCAGCACTGTGCTTTGTTAATGAATCTGGAAAAAAAAAAATTATGGGTGGAGGGAAAATATTTGTGTCTAGAAAATGAGGGAGCATGCTGGAAAAGGGTCATCTCCAAGATCTATCTGACAACCTTGCCCTCCATAACTCTCAGCCTCCACCCTCTCCAGTTTAGGGCTAGGCACTTGCCCGAGGCCTGCAACACAGTGAGCAGTGGCTGCTAGGGCTGGTCCCTCCCGTTCCTAAGGAGGCCAAAATGAAATAGGACAAACTCATGCTTCTGACCACCTTTGTGCCTGGGGAGGGACCTTACTGCTGCAGGGCAGAGAGCTGGCCTTTACTACTTCTCTCTTGGTGCATCAAGCTGCTGAAGCCTGGAAATCTCAAGCATTTCAGCAGTTGCACACTGTAACCATGAGGAAGCAACCAGAAGTGGTGAAATCTGGCCAGTGGTGAAATCAGGCAATGCCTGGCACAGGCATTGCTTCAAATTTCTATACTTACTATACAGTAAGTAAATACTATACGGTATTACTATACAGTAGCAACAAATAAGTAATGTAAAGAAGTGCTTTGAGGTCTACAGGTGAAAAATTACTAGGAGAGCAGCAACTGCTCCTGTTAGCCACAAGTTTTAGATGTGGTAGCCAGGCAGAGAGAGGGACGGTGCCTTGGCAGGGGGTCAGGCACTGTGTCCGCACAGATTAGGCCCTGGCTGTACAGCCAAGTGGTCAGGGTTTTAGCATTCCCCAGAATGCTCTCACTTGTAACCATGTGGCCTTTGGTGCAACCTACTTCATTACAAAGACACGATAAAATAAAATGTGTTATAAAAATTCCTCCATAACCCTCAGAACAGGTTTTTTTTTTTTTTTTTTTTTTTTTTTTTTTTTTTTTTTTGTGACTTAAAATGGAGGTATGCTGTGAGCAGCCTGCTAGGAGCAGTGCCGGCAGTCAGAGGTGGCCCAGCAGCAATTGAGCAAGCCATCCTCTTGTTTTCCAGAGCTCTTTGAACACAGTGAAATCCTACACTCTCAGGGATGGAAAACACAGCACAACAATGGGCAAAGCAAATGGTGGAAGCACAGAGACCCACAGAGATATCCTTACCCACCTCTTACACAAGGATCAACCAGGACTGCTTACTTGCATCAGATCCAAAAGTATGTGTGTGCAGGCTCATGACTGGTTTTAGGTCCAGAATCCATCCATTATGTTTTTCTCTTTAGAAAGCCTAACTACTAGAGATCAGAGAAGACACTAAGCTAATCTTGAACTATTCCCAGCCCCTGTCTGTCTTTAAGCTCTTTTTGGCTTGAATGCTGTTTTCTGTTTTTGTTTTTGTTGTTGTTGTCATTGTTGTTGGTTGGTTGATTGATTGATTGATTGATTTATTTGTGTGTGTACACTGTTTGTCCAAATATTAGTTTTCAGCCTCATTAGTGAATGAAATCACTGGGGATTTTCCTTTCTCAGAATATTTTCCAAAGTACTTCTCTGAAAACAATGAGTTGTGATCTCCCTATTAAAAATAGAAAGTTAGGGACAAGGAGCTGAATTTGAGTCTGAACTTTAAATCCTGGGATGATAGGTGATTTTGATGGCACGCAGCAAACAAATTCTAACACCTTTGGCGATGAAATTTTGCGCTTAGTTTTACTTCGTATACATATTGAAAGTGATGGTATTAAAAAAAAAAAAAAAAAAAAAGAGTATACATGAGAAATCCAGGAATCCAGGCAGGAGTATATTTTCACAGCCAGGGGAAAAGCTTGGGGTAAAAGAATATTCTTTTCCCATTTGCTGCAGCTGAGGTGCACTGTCTTACCATCAATCTTCAACTACAAGAAGTCCATTTAGAGGGTCATTCTTGAAATGGATGTGCTAGACAAATGAAATCCATCCGTGCTAGGAAGCTGTTGTTACTTCTGGTTTCTCAGGCCTGTGAGTGCTCACAGGAAATATTTTCACAGCAGAGTTACTCTGGAATTCAGCCTCTCCTGGGTGGACCTCGCTGCAAGACCTGAGCCCTGCTTCAGCTTCACCTACCAAATCACACCCCATGGGTACCAGCCCTGGTGATGGGAGATTTGTGACAAGATATCCCTTGAGTTCTTGTAACACTTATCACTCTGCAAGTTCTTTGGCGTCTGTTTTTCTCTCTCTTGCTTAGTGTGAAGCAGCTGTCTGTGGCAGTGGCCTGAAAACAATACTTCGTGTGAAGCACAGTTACTCTTAATCATGCGGACTGTCCTTTAGGCAAAAGCAAATAGCATTTGGCAGTGAGCTCTTCTAATGAGAAAGTCATTAAGGAATTCAGTTTGCAAACCACAGCATATTTCCTCATACTCTTTCTTGGACAGCATTTCTCTGTGTGCAAAATACATTAGAAATGGAACAGACAGTTGTGGGGCAAAACCACTGAACCAATGTGTAGGTAACATACAGTGCAGAGCATGGGAAAAGCCCAGGGGTGGTGGAACAGCACTGGGAGAATAAGTACACATGGGTTTGATTAGCTTGTATTATCACTGCTAAAGAGATTGCCAGCCTGGGCTGAAATGAAACCTGAGCTCAATCTTACAGGCTAAGCTCTGCTTGATAGCTTGGCCTTAAATCACCCACACGGAGGCCAGGGACTTGATGTGTTGTGATGGGGCAGCAGCTGGGCTCTGTAGGGGAGGTAGACCCATTGCACAGTAATTGCTACGTTTGATTGGCCATAAGTTTTCTGGGATGCAACGGAACCAGTGGTGATGCCTGAGGAATGTGAGCTCTCCATCCAACCTCCCCTGGATTTAGAGTAGTCTGAGGAAACCTTGAAAGGAGAGACAGCCACAAAAAGAGCAAACAGGAAAACCAGTCTCAAAGTCAAGTGTTAAACTCTTAACATCTTCTCTTCCTCTTTGTGATTTGTGCTTCACAAACACTTTTAAGATTTCTTTCTAAGAGGATGGCATCTCTTCCAGATATTTGTCCTCTTCCAGATATTTGTCTGACTTCAATTTTGCTTCAGAGTATTGCTACCTTCTGTAGTACACAACATATAAAAAAGATGATCGTCAAGTGTTTTGAAATAAAAAGATCCCATAAGGACTGAAACATCTGCCTGGCCTGACAGAACATTTTCCTCCTCCCTCAGTTACATCTGAGGATAAAGAAACCAACCTTTTTTGTTCACCAAGTGTCAACAGTTCTAAAGAGGAACAGAAAGATGAGTATGGGACTGTCCCACAGTCTGAGGGAGTATCCGTGACCATTTTGTAGTGGTGTCTACCAGCAAGGAGGCCCTCATCACAAACAGCCAAGATCTCACTGGGGGATGCCTCATCTTTATTAAATACATGTCTGGCAAAGTGATCCTGAAAATTAAGTACACTGGCTGCCAGAACACATTTCCCCGGAATTTAGTTAGAAAGAGCATCAACAGACTGAAAAATCTCACCAGGGGTACAGAGTTTTGTGCAGTCTCCTAGCATCTTCAGTGCAACAGAAATGAGCCACAGCAACCACAGATGGCTCCTTCTCATTCCAGAGAGTTTTGTAAATAAACTGAAAAATTCTTTTCATGGAGAAAGAAGGGAAATTGACTTTTTTTTTTTTTTTCTTTTTTTTTTCCCCCACGTACTATGGAGCACCACTACAATTCAGGGATACAGGAAGATTAACCACTATAGGGAGCAAAGAGGATTCCAAAGGCAAGTTGCCTTAAGCACCCTTGTGATGATGGAAATGGTAGGATCAGGTCATGCAATATCTGTTTACATCAAGTTCTAAATCCTATAAGCAACTACAGATTTTACAGGTAGAGCCAGCTATAGTTATTTCCAATAGCCAACCTTCAAGACTACATTATGAGTCTTCTATAAGGGTAAGAAACTGAATGACATTAGCACATCCTTACTGTCTAGATAAGATTACATGTTACAGAAGGAAATGTATAGGATCTATAAAGAGTAGCAGTAAGAAACACCTAGTAGCTCTTTAACCAGTGTGTCATGACATATGCTAGACTCGGCTATATGCAAAGCAAGCATCTGTGCTGAGGAGAAAGAATGAGACATGAGTTTTGGGAAGAGATTATACTTTCTGTATGTATATTTGGACAGTATTTTAACAGTCTAAACCTGCAAGATGACGTCATGAAGCTCTCCAGTTGATTCTGCACTGTTTTTATGGGCACAGAACTCCAAAACCAGCGGTTTAAAAATTGTCAAATGCCACCGTGACCCCCATGACTCCCAGATCTCTTCATTACAAGAGGTGCAGACTTTATTCAGGTAAGAAAAACATACCCTTATATTGTACATGCTCATTCTCTCAAATATGCAGGCACATTTTCTGCCTCATGCTAGCCTTCCATTTATTATTCATATGTTTCTAACAAAGCTCATTGGTGATAAGGTTGTCGTGCTGGCAGCAGAGCCTGTCCCCCCAGTTTACCTCTCTTTTTTTTTGCTGCTCCAGCATACTGGAGACTTTTATTGTTGCGTATTACACAGATGCTCGTGCACTTCCAAGCTGTATAAGGATCACTCAGCTCATACTGTCAACATTACACAACTACAGTAGCATTTGCAAGTTTCCCATTTCCCACAGGGTCTTTGGAGACCAGAGTTTTTCTCTCAAAGTTTTGTTTCAGAAACCACAGAAAGAACAGCAGGATGTAACAGATTTTACTTTCCGTGCTGGGGACTAGGGAGAAGGGTTTAGACAGCAAATGCCTGTAATCCCATGTCAAAGTTATGATTTTTCTACTACTATGTTTACAGCGTTAAAAAATTAATAAGCTAGACAGCAAGCCAGCCCACTGCCTTGGCGTTGCTCAGATGTGCCTTTGGTCAATTACTTAATATCCTCTCAATTTTGTATATTTTCATAAGTGGCATTGATCAGAAGTTTGTACTGAATGAACTAATTTTTTTCTGTGTGATGATTAAATTCATACCACGCTGAAACTAACTGGAAGCCCCAAATTATGTTGTTTGCAGTGGAACTATTCTGGATCGATGCCTGCAACCATTGAATCAGAACCTGTCTCTTTAAATTCAAGTCTCACATCAAGATTTGGACCCAGAGTATAGATACTAAGAAATATTGCAGTGCTGGAAGGTCTCTAAAAATTGGGTTCTACAATTTGTAACAGTGATAATGATCTCAAATTTTCCTAGAGGAAAAAGGGTAAATTCTTCAGGCTGACTGGCCTATCAGTGACACAAGATACCGTCCAAAATTCAAGTTTAAGTTAATGGCAAAAATACTAGAAGCAGTCTAGTGACTGCTTCTCTGCTGCAGCATTGGGTAGTGATGCATACGCTATCAACACCTAGCAAATGAAGACACAACTATTTTCATCTCTCTCATGCCACTGGGACCTGTGCCAGTTAAAAAAAAAAAAAAATACCAAAGGTTTCTGAATGCAAAATGTGAACAGTAATGATATGAAATCAAATTCAGCTCTGGTAGAAAACAGACAAGAGACTTCACCACCAGCTGGCTCAGACTCTTGGGCTGCCATCCTGGCCCACCAAAGTCAACAGCACAGATCCTCTTAAGAAAGGGGGACGAGGATCTCACTCATTTGTTAATCAACAGCTTTTGGGTAGCCCATGATTTGGAGCGCCCTTATCTGATTTATAAAGGTCAGTGTGATTAGATGGCCTGTTTTGAGTGGGATTAAGCTTTAGGTTGGGTGAGATTTAAGTAAGTGTCTGATTCCTGACAAACTGACTCAGTTCAACAGCTCTGCAAGTCTGGCCCTCCTTGTGAAGTAAATATGAATGGCACGTAGTTAGGGCTTGTTTCATCACCCTTTGTGCCTTCTGCCCTCCCTTTGAAGTCCGAGCCTCCCCCTCCCAACCTTCTTTGCTGCCTCACACACTGGCCCACATGAAAGACATTTCGCACTCACACCAAGCATCCTTCTCTTCCCTAAGACCATAATAGATCCAGCGTCACTGCCCTGATACGCAGCAGGCAGCTTACAGCCAACCCAGAGCCATGCTGGGCAGTATTTGAGCTGAATTATTGGGGCACGGGTGATGAAATCAAGGCTAATATCCACTCTGGGCATGAGCAGGGACACAACTCATTTGTCACACGGTGGTGGTGCACCACCACTGCCTGAGGATTTGCACACCCATCTCCTCCGCTGAGTGCAAGAGAAAACAAAGCATCTTTTTCATTATTGTTACTTAAATGTGGCCTCTGTAAACATACGTCCTTCATCCCAAAACTAATTAATGGCATAATGCTCACACACCAAGCTCCACAGACAGTTAAATCAATCAAAAGCATGCAGCAATCCCATTGGGTGCTGTGGTGGCAGGAAGAGGCCCAGGCAGAGGCCAAGGTACCTGGAGGCCAAGGCGCCTGGGGGGAGGCCAAAGTGCCCAGCTGCCTCCTTGCTGGCAGGGTGGAGGAGCCACAAGCTGCCCAGGGTGGGGGTGGCCTGGAGAGGAGGCCAAGCACTGGGAGTTCGGTTCTGGTGGCTGAAGGGCACCCCTCATTTGCTCTGATGCTTGTCCCTATGGATCAGCTGTGGAGCAGAGGATGGGAAGGCTGTTTCACAAGGTTTTTTAAATGTGGGATTCATGGGAAATTGTCATAAGAACCAAAAAAATACAAAATATTCCATTTAAAAAAGATCTATTTCACTTTGTTGGAGATATTTGGCTTCAGTTTAACTTTTTCAAAATTCATATTACATATAATAAATCCAAACGAAGCATTTGATATGAAAAAACAGTTCAGAATATCTCAAAAAATCAGTTCCAGAAGATGTTACAGGTGTTTTTTTGTTTTTGTTTTTTTTTTTTTTTTTTTTTTGTTTTTTTTTTGTTTTATGGTACAAAATGCTTCTTATTCATTCTCAGACAGAATTCTGTCAAAGTTGTTTTATGAAATATTTCAATTTTTAGAGAGTGGCATGTTCAGTTGGAATGTTTTTCTGTAAGTGATTCTCCAAGTGGCTTTAATTTGTAATAACTAAAATGGTATGGAATGGTAAGATATAACATTTTAATTTGCAAGAAAAAGGAAATTCTAAAGAAAAAAAAATAAAAATGAGACCACCTATTGACAAGACTAGGTAAAGAAAAAATAACCAGAAAGGCATACAATTGTATATGAAACTGGTAATTAAATATCTAGAAAAATTTGGGTTAGCATTATAAGTCTGATTAAATATTTTCAAGTAAGAGTTATAAAATCAAAGTTTTTTAAACTGCTTTAATGTTCTTTCTTCAATTGGGACAAATTACCCCAAAACCAACAAAAAACAAACAACAACAAAGAAAAAAGAAAAACACAAAAAACTTGTGTCTTTAAAATCAATTTAACCTAAAGTAGAAATTAAAAGAAATAAATTTAAAAAAAAAAAAAAGAAAAGAAAAGATTATGAATTGTAGCTTCTAAAGGTGGCTCATTTTTTATTTGTCAGATATATTATTTAACATTGTTGTTGAACAGCAAATGTGACGTCCAACACTTCTAATTGCACAAATTGTCTTAAAAATATACTTTTGCTAGTCTTTCGCCTACAGCAGTAGTATGTGTCACATAATTTAGACTGAATCACAGCAGCATCCTGAGGGCATGTCACCCTACACTGCACAAGTACAATTTGTGAAACACCTCTTCCTACCCAACTTGCTTCACAATGAAGTGACCCATTTGCTGAGATGGCTGCTTTTTCAGGTGTCAGATGCCTTAGCCAGCTTGAAAAATATTCTTGGCACTTTGCAACAGTGCTCTGTTGAAGAACATTTTTCTAATAACTATAGCAATGAGGAAGAGAGGACTGTTCTGTTCTGTTTTGTTATTCTGTAAAATAATTAACAGGATGCAGAATAAATTATAGAAATAGAAACCATTGCTGCAAACAGAACTGTCTAATATAAGCTATACCAACAATTAGTCAGGCTTCAGTGAAAACCAAACATCCCCCAGATATTAGAAAAACATGAAATCACAGCAGTTATTTTTAAAGCATCCAATACGATGAATATTTGGCAGCTCAACTGGTGGCTAGTGGCTTGCGGCACCACGTTAGGCTGCCATGAGCCAGGCGTCAGATATGAAATGACCACAACAACACCACTCCAAATGCTGGGCTGCTGCAGCAAAATTGTGATAAAAAATGACACATGTGGATGCCAAAAAGGACAAAGTGAAAGGAAAGGTTGAACTGTGCCCTAGTATGAAAACATCCGCTTTAACTGACTCCTTGGGTTTGTGGAGTTGCATGAAGCAAGTCAAGTGACTTGCTGTTACAAAGAGGTATCAGCTCCTCACCAGTACAGTATCTGGAGACAAAAATTCACAACAAGCCAAGCTGCAGGTTTAGGGGATGCTGTTCTGATGCAGAGTGATGGACCAAGTCATCAACCTGTAATCTGTAGAGCACTAGAGGTCTGCATCGTTTTACGTATTGAAAAAAATGATTGAGATGGTTTTGGTTCCCAATGCCAAAACAAGTTTCCATACACTTCAGTACAGAAAAAAAATGAAACAAATATTGTGGAAGAAAACAAAAGGAATAGGTAAACTTTCAACATCTAGCCTACTATTTCCATATATCTGAAGACCCTCTAGCAGCACCACAGATTTTTGTACTTTTTGGAGAAAGCTAGGAATTCTTGTATTTGAAGGTTGATGAAATTACCTCCATATTGTCTGTTTCAGAAATATTTTCTGTTTTCTGTCATTGGAAAGCTGAAACTATTAGCATCAACATTTTCAAATCCAGGGCCTTCAGTGAGACAACTAATGCCCCCACTTCATTCCTGAACACATAACCTGATTTTCGACATGCCTGTGGAAGATGCAAATGGTCAGCAGTCTGAAAATGCAGCTATTTATTTAGGATGTTAATCAAAGGGTTGTTGCTTCACTTGTAGAGCCAAACTTAAAAGTTTTGGCCTTGTCATATTTGGGCTTCAATTTCTTCAGCTGCAAAGAAGAAATGATACCTATCTCTTAGGAGTGTCGAGGTGTTTAATTCATAGATGTTTACGATATGTTCTCAGCTTTGGCTGAAATTTCTGGCTTCTTACTTTGCCTTTATATGTAACTCTGTGCTTGGCACTACATTCTGCTTTGCTTTATATGGGATTCTCTTATATACATCAGATTGTTACGAAAACATCTACTGAGTCATGGGTGCAAGTGTGGTAACAATTTATTCTAGTTACTTGTATGACGTTTCCAAGCACAGATTTCAGAGGCAGATTGAGACAAGTTGGGAAGTCATTTCTTTTAACTTTCTGATTTCTGCTCTTTGACTGAGGAGATTAGATTATTGGAAAACACGCTATTAGCACTGGCTTGTAACCAAAGGATCTGCTTTGCATTCTGCAAGGGGTGCTGTACTTGCTGTAAATGAAGGAAAAGAGCTGGTTAAGTTACTCCAGCAAGGAATGTTCCCTTTGGGAATTGTCCACAGAAAACTAGAACTGTGGTTGGTGAGCAAAGAGCAACAAGGAGAAGAAAAATAACAAAAAAGGTCAGAAATTTCAGGGAAATAAAAGGCCCTTTTTCTTCTCTATACCGAGCACCAAGTTAACAAGATTTAATGTTTGTTGATCTGTTTTATGCTGCTTTCTGCGTACCCAGACCCAACAGAATAAAAACCTAAACGATTACCATGTCAGCCCATGCTTAAATTCCTCCCCATTCAAAAACTCACATCAGCATATGGTTACCTTCACACATGTGTTACAGACCCCTTGACTTCAATTAGACCTAAATACCTGATTAAAATTAAGGACACATTCTTGAATAGAGGCTCTTGTGCTTGGAGCAGACACATATCTTCCTGAAGTAGGCAAAAGCCTGACTGTTAACCTGAACTTTGAAAAGAATGCATAGCACTTCTTATCCTTTAATTAATTCAAAGATTCAACTTTTTTTTTTTTTTTAACTTTTCAATATTTTAGATAATTTCATAGTAAAGAACAAAAAGCTTCAAATATTTGCAACATGACTGTGTTTTCATTTTTCTTCAGAGGAGCAAGAATATTATTCTTCTTTCTTTAACAGACAAAAAATAAAAATAAAAATAAAAATATATTTTTTTCCTTATTCTACAGAGAAAAGCATGGCTATGGGAATACAAAATTTCTTATTAAGAAAAGGGTTTGGTACTATTTTAATTTATTGGCTCTTTAAAATTAATGTTCATGCTTTTAAAATCACTTTCATAATATCTGGGAGTAAGATTCCCCTGGTGCTTACAGTAAGTAAGCAGCCCTGTTTCTTTGTGACTGCAGGAGACAAAGCACATATGATAGTTTTGGTGCTTTTCAACATAAAGGTTTTCAACTTTGAGATTATCAATTAATTTTATCAAGTAACTCCTGAACTGTATTCTGGTAGGAAGGAAATCAGATTGCTTTGATTTCAGTAAGAATCAATCTGGTGTCCTAGAGAGTCTCTCTTTGTTAATCTTTAAAGTATCTTTTTCAGCTTGAATCTGCTGTTTACTGTGTAATACTTTCCATACCAACATCATATGTAACACTTCACATGGAAAAAAGCCAGTACAACAAAGGTGTTCTCACAGAAAATTAGAAAGAGGTGTTCAAAGGGAAACCAAGTGAAAAGGAGGTCAAATGATTGGCGAAACTGATTACAATGTTTTCCACTGATGTGAAAATGAGAAAAAGTATAATTATCACAAATCATATTGTGATTTCAGCCATCCTTAAAAAACCCTGAGAACACGATATGATCAAATCACAGCAGCAGCAGTAACAATAACATTCCAGATATATGTGCAATTCTATAGGACCTGTTATCCTGAGGTCCTTAAGGCAATCAAGTAAGATCCAGTTCTGTGATGTAAGAGCTTTTACACTTTATTCTTTTAAGGGGTCATATTACTTTTTAGGTCACTGAAGCAGCTCTTTAGTAGCACATGGTTGGAAAAGAAAGAGAATGCATTGCCTGTCTGATAACCACCATAACCAGTCTGAACTGATTAATTTTGGGACACTCTAGAGCTGTTGGGCTCTTACCAGAAAACGCAACAAGGTTGCTATATTGGCCTCATTATGCTTTATATTACAGTGAAGAGATGTGGCTGTCCCAATGCCCATGATGAAGCAATAGTCCAGTACTAGGAATTCAAAAGGGCCAGTGAATCACCCTGCTGCTGTTTTCTTCCTCTGAAGAACTTTAAGCTTTGAAGTATCTTGATGGCACATAATTCCTGAGAGCTGCTGAGGCAGGGCACAGCATTAGGCAAGCTGCACAGGGACACCTGCTTTCAGGCTACATCTTCATGGCATTCACTTAGATCAGGAATACAATTGCTTGGTCATGACGCAGGAAAAATTCTGTGCTAGACCTGATTCTTTCTTCTGTTATGACATTTTAAGCAAGGAACAACTCTATGAAAGTTTAACATCAAAAAAGCTATACTGGCACAAAACAGGTGTGAGAACAGATACATTAATGCCTCAGTCATGCTTGCTTTAGAGATAAAAACACAGTAAAGTCTGTATCTAGGTCAGAGTGTTTTCTTTAAAACCAGCCTCACCTGAGACTCCGGAACAGCACCTCTTTCTCTAGGTGGAAAAAACAATTAGTGTGTAATTAGGAGTTCCCCCTAAAAATATCTGATGTTATAAAGCTACTTGTTATTGTTAGTAAGATACAGCAGATCAGTGGTTGGAAATGGGAATCAGTGAGTCTCAACCACATTATCCAAAGCCAATTCAGAAAACCTTGCAAGTTAATCATTGCAGTGGTCTCAGGGGAGGCAGTATAATCTCATTCATATGTGTGCTTCAAATAAGAGGTCAGACATCTTTGTAAAAGTATGCTGTACCTCAACCATAAATTATTATGCCTGAGAAAGGAACCATTGAGTGGATCCTAGATTTTTGCTAAGCAGGTGGTCATGTTACCCTCTCCCAGCAGGCCCTCTGGCCTTAAAACCCACAAGATCTCTCAGGTAACACAGTCCACAATGCACTGCAGATGTTGCAAGTGCCAGAATTGCTTCTGTGCTCTCAAGTGTGCAGTTGTGTCTGCCTGAGGAGCACCTTCAGGCATCCATCCCTGGTTGCATCCTCTGACAACTCAGCAGTGTGTTAACATTTTATCTTTAGATAGCATCAGCAATATCATCATTTTCTTACTCACAGTGAGTTGTGTTATGCTCATCAATCTGATTTTGATGACATAGAAAAAGAGAATGAAATAATTGTGGATAAAAGCAAATAAAAATGCCATATTTTTAATATGGGGTGATGATCCAATATTTTCTTTGTGATTTGAGAACTACTTGCTTCACGGGAGTTTTCAGAAATAAAATAAACTTCAGTTTCCTTAAAACAAACTCCACATTGTTGCCTTATGAACAAAATTGGATTTTTATGTCTCATAAGGTTTCAATGTAGCATATCTGCTGGATGAGGCATCAGTGTAAGCAAACAGATGGTAGAAGACTTGTTGATTTTACCACAATATATTTGTGCAGGATAGAGAAGCAGAGAACCTCAAGAAAGTATCCTTTTGATTTCAATTAATTTTCTCTTATTGTGTTGTAGCCACTTATCTAATGCAGTTTAACATTCATATGAAATTACTGACAAAACAAAAGAAAACAGACAGTACCTTTTCATTTTTTAAAACCTAAACATTTATCTAAAATTCTTCAACAGTATGGTCTCTTCCTCAGTTTGTTTATTCTTTATATCTGAGAAATTTAAGAAAGCACTGATAAATTAGTATTCTAAAGAGAATGTGAAAATGGAATGTTGTTTCATGTGTAAATGGAATGAAATGATGAAATACTCCCCCTCTTTCAAAAAGCAGAAGGGATAACAAGTCAAGTTATTCACTGCTCCTGTCTTGTCTGAACTATGCCATGCATTCCACTTGGTTTCTTCAAACCAGCATCTCTGAGGCATGTTTAAGGTGCTGTCTTATATAGAACTTGTAGACACTGTTACCTTAAACAGTATAGCTCCTCATCCAGCATGGCTATGAGCAAAAGAAAAATTAACTACTTTATTATAATCTCTCTTTTTACACTTTTATTTCTTCCCCAGCAAGCTGGGGCTCCTGCTCTGGAAGTGTAAGGCTGGACCTCTTGCTGATCCTGGAGTAGTCATTCACATCTGGGCTAAGTGTCTGTAAAGTGCTTCTATTCTCAGTCACTGGTGTCACACTGAAATTGTGCATGCTTATGCTGTGACCAACTGTATTGTAACAGAATAGCAAATTTTGAGAAATTGCTTTCATTGTGATCACAACATCGAAAGATAAGCGAGAATGGCTCACAGCATCACAAACTAAAAGGAGACGATATCCCAAGAATTCTGCTGAAATGATGTATAATTAAAAAGTCTGCTGCCCTTGAACATTCAAGCATGACTCTAAAGTAGAAATTAGGATTTCTGGAGGTTCATTTCCCTGTCAACTACATTGTAGTACCTCTGCAAGATTTTGTCCAATTTTAAAAATCAAAGTGCCTGCACTTATGGACCCATGCTGGGTATCACTTTCCCTTTTTGTAGGCCGTGAAGATTCAGATATCCATGACTAATCCAGCAGTCCAGTCTCCTCAAATGAGTCTTGATGGGTTTAACTCTTCTATGGATGGAGAGAGGAGATCCTCTGGGCTTGGGGACAGAAGGCTTTGTAGTCACTGAAGGCAATAGACATTTCTAGAGCTCAGTATATCTGAACTACCTTAAACCTCTAGCTAGAGATGAGATTGTCCAGTAACTTCCATTTTATGTCCAATGCCTAGCTTCTTATTGGTGTTTATGCTTTCAGTTCCTGCAGTCAAGGAAGATGATCAAATTAGTTAATTATTTGGGTCAAATTTTCACAGTCTTATCAACATCGACAAAGCCCTACCAAATTATCCAGTGGAAGTTTTGTTCCTTGTTTACTGAAGAGGTATGACCACCTGGGCTTCAGCAAGATTTGTCAGTAATCTGTGTCTTTAAATGCGATCACTACTGTTGACTGGTCTTAGAAAATAACTTCTCTACCTCCTTTTTGCTTTACATATAATCATTACAATGGCTTATTGAAAAGTTGTCAAGAGGATAAATAAGAAAAATGAACTGATATTTGTACATTTGTATTTGGTTTTGAACAGTGCATTCTTACTGCTGCTTCTTATTGATATTATAAGGAGAATGTTTACAGAACTGCTGATGCAAGTGGAGATATGTGTGAAACTAAGCTCAACACCTAAATTAAATTGACTATGCTATTAAAAATTTTGCTGTCTGTAATTCTAAGAAAGATTCTGGATCATCTTGATCCAACAATATCAACATGTATCAGAAAAGAAGCTATTTCTCCAGACAGAAAATCAAAAATTGCCCTCAATTTCAGATCAACAGTTCCTTAGAGGAATTTTCTGCAGAGCAACTCCATTTGCTTTCAGCTATCCAAGCCCACTAGCTTAGAAACATTCCTTACTAATGTTCCTCTTCCTTGAAGAGACTGTCTAGTCTGCCCTTCTGTAGCTTTTCCAGGGCATGAGCATTGATTCTGTCTGACTTCCCAAAGCTCCCACATATGCACACATGGAGGTACAGAAGAAGATAATTCCCCTTATCTCCTACCTGGCATTCATCATCCTTGCCACTGTCAAAAAACAACACAGCACCCTTGCTCTCTCCTCCTGCTTCCTGCTGGTTCTTGAGGTGGAAGAGTCTTGGCATCTGGAAGCCTATGAACAATTTCAGAAAGACCACAGCCCAAACAAGACTTCACGACTTCCTGTTTCCTGCTTTTGGATGTGAATGATGGCCAATGATAGTGAAAAGCCAGAGCTCCCACCAAGACCCAGTCTGCAGCAGTCATTCTCTGACAGATGGCTACCGACTTCAACCAAAAGTCAGAGAGGGCCCCGCCTCAGCAGCACCTTGAAAAATGCACTGCACCCACTGAGTCAGGCACATCACCACCTATGCTTCGAGTCCACCTCATGCTTGGGAACCAGTAATAACAACATGTTGCTTTTTTTGTGCTGGGTACTAGTTGACTACACAAGGAGGAAGCTGGAGCAGACATCACCCTCCTCCTGAGTCTAGACAGCAGCCCAGCATCTGAACTGGTGAGGAGGGTGTTAATTACTTCTTTTACTATCTCTCTTTCTGTTTAACTTGCTGAGGCTTGCTTCAGGTCATCAAAAGCATTGTTTCTTCTCCTATCTTTTCTCTGGGCAATGTGCACCATTAGTCTTTACCTTAACAAGTTTCATACTTCTTCCCTGCTGTGACACAGAAGCCTGTGGCTCTGTAAGCCACAGCAAGAAGTGATGAGAGAATCCAATGAACCAGCATGTTTCTGCTCAGCAGCTCTCACCCAGCTCTATATATGATGAATATTTGGCAGCTCAACTGGTGGCTAGTGGCTTGCGGCACCACGTTGGGCTGCCAGAGACAGGCATCAGATATGAAATGACCACAACAACACCACTCCAAATGCTGGGCTGCTGCAGCAAAATTGTGATACAAAATGACACATGCGGATGCCAAAAAAGACAAAGTGAAAGGAAAGGTTGAACTGTGCCTTGGAATGAAAACATCTGCCTTAACTGACTCCTTGGGTTTGTGGAGTTGCATGAAGCAAGTCAAGTGATTTGTTGTTACAAAGAGGCATCAGCTCCCCACCGGTACACTCCCCTGGAGACAGAATTCATGACAAACCAAACTGTGTGTTTAGGGGATGCTGTCCTGATGCAGAGTGATGGACCAAGTCATCAACCTGTAATCTGTAGAGCACCAGAGGTCTGCATCATTTTAGGTACTGGAATATATATATACCTAATATTCACCTAGTCCACTGGAAAGTAATTTCTGTCAGCGTTACTTAAGTATCTTACTGTCAGGCCAGGAACACCATTGGTGTTCATTCTTTCTCTGCTATCAGTATCACTCTGCACAGTGAATGCTTCAGATACCGTACAGTCAGGAGAATTTTGCAATATGAAAAAAGTTAAAAACTCCACCAAAGTGGTGCTTGTTTTTTCCCCTTTAACATATGACAATACTACAAAGCCTTTTCTTGATGCACTAGACTTGGGGGAGGGCTTGGAGTTGCGCTTTTTCATTGGCAATGGTGGTTTGTTTTGTTTTGTTTTGAGTCTATTTTTCAGGGGCAGGCCACAGAAAGACAAAAGAGTCCCAACTAGGGCTTTGAGTACTTTTGCAGCCTGATACAGATCAGTTAAAATACATCACTTAGGATACTTTCTTAGCATACTCTACCCGTTGCTGTCTAGAAGATTTGCAAGCATAGTGCACACATTAGAGAATGCTGTCTCTGCACTGATTATTTATAATGATAACACACTGACTCTCAAATTACACTGCGTTCTGCCTGCTGCCTTCTATCTTGTCATTCCCTACAAGCAGCCCAGAGGTAGGTTCATATGTGCTTGTAAAGTGCCTATTGCTGCAAACATTAATAAGAGCTATCACTTAGGAGCAGTTACTTACACTTTGTTTAATCTCTAATGGATTCTTCTAAATATTTACAGTAGAACAGTTGTCAGACCAAATGCTGGAAATCACTGGCATCTTCCCAGAAGCCAAAAGGAAGGAGAAAAGAAAAGAAACCCACTCGTTGCATTCTTCTGTGGGGTTTTAGCAAGTCAGGGTTTGCATTCTGTAATGTGGTGGTGCTGAGCACAGGTACCTCTGGACAGTTGTATACACACCAGCCTCGAGCACTACAGCTGTGCTTCAGCCACATAAATTTGCCTTTACTCTTTCTAATTCTGAGGGAAGTGGCTGTTTGTTTTGCAGACCCTGAAGTAAATAAACTGTCTGAAAGGACAGTGTCTGCTACAAGAGATGGAGGATCTCCAAGCTGTTTGGGGTGTTGAGATAGGGCAAGATACTGTTTGTTCTTGGTTGTGCTGCACACCACACGTGGGGAGTATCTTGGCTGTTAGATTTGGAGCCTGCATCGCTGTGAGGGAGGTGTGCAGGAGGGACACAGGACGGGGCAGCAGTGAGAGTGTGTGGCTCCTGGGAGGGACATCTGTGCCAGGCAAGTGACCGGCACGTGGGGCCCTGGGCAGGCAGTGAGGAAGTGAGGCAGGGGCAGAAGAAGGATGGCAGTTGCACCACTGCCATAAAGATTGCAGAAGTGCCAGCACGTTGGAGGGAGACCTGAGACAGAAGGTATTTGTGCAGCTCTTCAGCTCCCACTGTGACACAGCAGGTCATAAAAAGGCTCCAATGGTTGTTGTCTTGCTTTGGAAAAAAATTCAGTGATTTTAAAATGAGAGCTTTGCCTGAGTAAAACTCAGTATCTGTGATACTTGCCCAGTTATAGAAGTTTTCTGTAGTATTTGCTATTGTAAGGGCCTGCTCTCATTTTGAGATGTGTATGTGTGTGTGAATGTGTGTGTGTGAACGCATGTGCGAAAGAGAGAGAAATCTCACTGCCTAAAACGGTTCTGCCAAGATAAACTTTGGAGCATTTTATAAATTAACTCTGCTCTATGTGTTTATTTTTCTTCTGGAGATTCTAAAAGGAGACTGTTCAACTCATCTTATTAGGGGCAGCATACTTTTTTAAAGAGAAAAATAAGTTCCTGCTCTGCACTGGAAAGTATTTGCTATTTTCAGCTAAAAGTATTCTTTCCTTCTGACCTGGCATATTAGATAAGATTTATATTTCTGACCTGACATTAGGTAGTTAAGATTTATTCTTTTATATTAACTTTACTGAGCTTGCAAGCTATTCATTTACAGCACAGGGAATGTATTTATGGCAGAAGCAAAGAAAGTTCACTACAAAGTAGTAAAATATGTTATTAGGAGTGTCCCGTAGACTGATGAAAATTGTGAGTACCCTTGCAGCTGGCTCCCTTCTGGCTCTTTTCTCCTTCTTTGTTATTTCAACTTTAAAATTTGAATTTGAAGTCAGTTTCAACGGTGAATAACTTAAAAGAGTCCAGATGATTCTAATATATCCACATATATATATGTGTGTGTGTGTGTATGTTGTGATTGAGAGGTGCAGGGAAGGGGATAACAAGTGACTTGAATTCTCTCCGTGTTCTGCTGGCAATGACCCAGGCATAAGTAACACTGGACCTCGCTCTCCTGCCAGTATAAATCAGGAGTAACTCCACTGAGGTATGAAGCTGGTGTGTGAGTGAGAGCTGAATCAGATCTATAGCTCTCCTATGTCCAAAGGTGTGGGTCCAGGCAATCTGTTAATGTCCAATTTACTTAAAGAGGAGAACCGCAGACTATGATGGAAACCTGGAAGCACTTCAAGCCTCTATAGACAGAGGCCTCCTATTGAAATCAGTGACAAAACCTCCCATTAACTTCAATACGATCAGAATTAGGCCCTAAAAAAGGCTGGAAGCCAAAGGACTGGATGGCTCATGAAATAGGTAATAAGAGCTGATGACTCTCACCGATAAATCACCAATGCAAACCTGGCTGTGCTTGGTTTAGACTCAAAATTGCTTTCATCTGATGTTTGTTTGAAACTGTCCACATTGTAAAACCTTCAGGAAGAGCTGGCAGTCGTGATAGCTGTCTCAGCAAGAGGCTGGCGGCTGGACGGGGTGTGGTATCTCTTCCATCCCCACGTCATCAGAGGGAGTCCATCTTACAGAGAAGCGAGACGCACTGGCCCGCCCATAGAAAAAGCAGTGCTTGGGTTCTGTCATTAACCAGAGGTTTTCGATTTCAGAAACTGTCAGGCTAGCTCTGTAAATCCACTTAGGCTGAAAATATTGGGGGAGGGGGTTACTGTAGCAAGCCAAGGGGAGGAGGAGATATTTCCATTTGTAGACATTATTCAACTGCTGTCACAAGAGAGAAAGAATAGAGATGTGCAGAGCTTTGAGAAATTCAATGTGTTGAAGAAAGGGCTTGGCATACTGAAAGCTGGGATGATCAGGCATTACGAAAGCTAGGAATAGCTTATAGAGTACAATGCGTTGCAGTTCAGCTGAAGAACTGCACTGCTGACCCCTTCCGTGACACCACACTACTCTGCAGCTGAGGAGAGTTAGTAGGGCTTTTAGTAAGAGCCCTACTAAACTGAGACCCGTTGTTCTGCTATCTGGGCATCTAGCAGCACTCCCTGACAAAGTTTTGGGGAAATGCAAAACATTATGGGAAGACTTTCAACTTTACTCCCCCTTTCCCCCAAATATTTTTGCAATCAGTAAACTTTTTCTGTTGGTCCCTGAAGGGTCCTGCCCTACTTCTTGAAGAGCAGTAGACAAACTGGGTGAATATTTTGGTACCTGTGCTTGGCCAAACAGCCCTAGAAGTATTTGATGACAACTGGCACATTCATAATGGTTCACCACTTTCCAAACAGCATCCTTCATGATCTTGTATTTGATAGCCCTCAGGGCTATGTACTTTATTAGAGAGCATGCAAGTTTTTCCATCTCCCTCCTGACTTCTACCAGGCCATGTCAGACAACTGCTCCAAGGATTCGTATGTTCTTTCTGTATACGCAAAGATTCATGGATTATTTTTACAATGCGGCTTTGTAAATCAAAGAAGCCATTCACTGCTTATTTTTTCTCACCCAGAAACCCACTGCTATCATCAAGTCATCACACCATGGCTCAAGGGCATCTGCTCTCTTTCCACCACTTCTCCTCAAAACGCTGAGCTCAGAACCACGAGTTGCAATAACTTGTGGCTTGGCATCAAAAGGAAAAAGTATGCCAGGGGGCAATCTGCTTATAGGTGCTAAGTGGGAATAAGGGTAAGGGAATAGTAAGGGAGAATTCCTTTTGGGTGACACTAAGGAAGAAAAGGAATCGATAGTGATGGGAATATTTCAGGGAGTTGTTTTAAAAAATCATATGAGACACAATATGAGGCACAATATTTATATCCCGCATAACTTTGTTACATGTTAATTCTGTTTGGTGTGTCTACTCTGGTTCACTGCATTCACCTGCTAGTTCTTATTTCCAGTAAGCTTGAGTTGGATACAGGCATACTATGGATAATGCGGAGGACATGGAGCGTGTCTGTATTATATCAGGCAGGATAACGGAGCTGATCTACAATTCCTCTATCCCTTACCACTTCTGAAAATGCAGCACTTTGGGTCTATCCCTGTGCTTACTCTTTTTAGCTGGCCACTATTCATGCTAGTACGGCTTGGTGTATGTTCTCATTCTCTGAATCTCTCCAGTCACTACATTGAAAAGTAGTGCCAAAGTTCATAGATATAGAAAAACAGGGAAAGAGAAGCTTGATAACTGTAACTGAGGGGATAATACAATAGGAGAAAGCTCATGAGATCTGGATGGGGTGAAAAAACATGGGGAACACAGTGAAAGTATTCCTCCCACACTTTTAAATGGCAAATTACATCTGTTCTTTGACAAAAAAGGGTGAAATATCCTCACTACCCTTACCAGCACCTCATGAAGAGAAGTGGAGACCTCATGGCTCTCTTTTGCTTGGTGAGTGAGAACAAAAATCCCCCACCAACTATCATGGTCTTTTTTAATAGCCTATATAGACATTTAGGCTGTATTCTGAGAATATGCAAATTTCATGTTGGCAGAGCTCTGCGAGTTATTTGCTTCCTGACACAAGCTTTAACTAGAAGCAGAATCAATCCGTTAATTTTTGGGAGATGCTTATTCTGCCTAAACCAATTCCCAATAAAAGCAATGCCAAGACTCTAATTGAAAACCTTGTGCTAATCTGGCATGTGTCTTATCATAGAATCACAGAATTGAAGGGGTTGGAATGGACCTCAAAAGATCATCGGGTCCAACCCCCCTGCCTAAGCAGGTTCCTTAGAGCAGGCTGCCCAGGTAGGCGTCCAGACAGGCCTTGAATATCTCCAGAGAATGATCATGGTATTTTTGTCATCTAATAAATGATATGAAAATCAATATTCCCTGATGTTTCCTCACCACGTACAGATACAGATACACATGGACACATGAACATACCCCCTGATAACGTTACCAGCAGTGATGCTGAGTTATCACAGGGGAACATGAAGATCCTTCTCCACCACCACTGATTTCCCCTGCCCAGAGTCCATCCAAACAATTGTTTTCTTTCTCCTCATTGACTCAGGTGTCCAACCTGGTGATACATGCCTCATGAAAAGCTTTGCCTCAGAAAGTTTTACCTGTCCACAACCAAAAAAAGAAGGATACATTTAACTTTCTGGTGTAGTTTTAAACATACCAGGCTAAACAGAAACAGAAGGGGATCCCCTACCAAGCTTCTCATTTATTTTTTGTTTTAATTTAGTGTTTGATTTAAACTGTGCAGCTAAATAACAGACCACAAAAACAGTGGGAGAAAAGGTGGAGTTTTCAGATAGACCAGAGTTTTGAAACAAAATTTATTGTATCTAGGGTTATCTGTCCTTTATGTCTTAAGATGATTTCAAGTGAGAACACTTAAAGAACCTGTCAAAACCTTTAATTCTTGCTTGAGTCTATGTGAATTTGTATGCATATATATTATGTAAACTGTATATAGATATGAAGGGCAGGGAGAAAGGGAGAAAGACACAGTTGACTAAATATATGGACATGCATAAACATATTTTCAAACAAAATTGTGTATTTGGGTAATATTTTGTGAATGGCTTTAAACACTATCCTGCATTTTTGGTAGGTGTGTGATTTTCTGACACTTTCATCAAGTGTTATAAATGATGGACAAAAAGATCTTTTTAGGAGATCATAGGCAAATGCTGCATAAAGGGTATTTTTTCCATCTTGAGGATGACAGCTCTAGGCTTGTGCCTTGTGTGATTCTAGGGGACAAAATAGGTAAAAGAGAGGTGGGAGACAGTGGGCATGAGATGGAAGACTCTTCTGAACAAGCTGTCTTATATGCAATACTGCAATTTCTGTGGCTGATCTATATCTTTTGGACAAGATGTACCCAAGGTCTCTGCATATCCCAGATGAAAAACACAGGCCCTTTTTGGTGCCCACAACAGTAACCACAGACAGTCAGGAAACCAGGATGGAAGACTCAAACAAGAAATTCCATAAATAAATAAGTTATTCTTCAAGAAAATAAATTATACAGGGCTTCAGAAAGGATCATGGCCTTACTTTTGTACTGTTCAGTGGTCTTTTAGTGGTAACTGTATTTGAAATCCTTTTTTACTTAATTGGTAAATCTGGGAAATGCAAGAGAAGACAACTCTTTTGATTAATCTATTTTATCTGGACTCAGCTGTGATTTACACAGAGGAAAAAATGAGCTTCTCCTAGCACTGGTTAGGTGGGAAATTATATGATTTCAGGAAGAGGTGAATGGCGGCTTGTTTTCATCTTGGAAGTGTACAGTCTACAGTTTCCTTTGTGGCAAGTCAGATCTCAGCAAACAGGACTCAGACCCCCCATTCACATTGCTCCATGCCTCCATAAAGTTGGGGAAGACTTGCATTCATCAGAGCATCCAGCCACAGCACACAAATAAATTGCAAAAGAAAGCTTATGTGAAATCTCCTCCATAATTTTCTTGTTGATGGAGCCCACTTTGGCCCTTAAGAGATCACATAATCATAAAACATGTCACCATTTGTTACATTATTTCCTTAAATATACTTAACTCAGAGTTAGTAATGTAACAGCTTCTTCTTTCTGAGAATTACTCAGATGAAAGGACATGGTGCCCATTTATGGAAGAGAAAAAGCATTCTCAAATCACATAAATTCTGTAGGTTGTTACCAGAAATAGATGATACCAACAGAGAAAGGAAATTATTTTTGTCCACAATATATACAGGGGAATTTGTTTTTACATTTACCTCTTACTTAAAATAACTTTAGTCTTGGAATTAATACATGACCTAAGCAGCCATACAGATGTCCTCTTGCTGATATTCACTCATACCTAAATCCTACCAACAACTTCTTACATGACTGAAGATTCTCCTCAATAGATAATTTAAACAGCACATTTAAAATATTATATCTGTAAAACCGGTATCTTGGGCTTAAAAATACTTATCCAGGATGTAGCACCAGTTATATACTCTATGCTCTCATACAGAATTGCATGTTCAGTTTTAATACATCCTCAACTCTGAAACTCATTAAGTGCTCAACTCTTCATAAAACAGAAACCTAAAAGACAAATGTGTGACTTCACTTTGGACTGCAAAATATAACCTATTTCTTTGCAAAATAAAAAACTGTGTAATTTATTTACCTTTCCTGACAGTAAGATCTTGTCTATTAGATTTTATGACATCTGTGGACACTATGCCCAGTGCCTCATCTTAGCCGATTATTTTCAATGCTGTGTTATACTAAAACATTCTGGAATCTTCATCCATCTCCATGTGTTTGCTAAATTCATGCACTTAACATCTTCTGACTCTGACTTCATGTTAAATAAATATTGTTTGGTCCCCCTTGGTTCTATTTTGCAGAGGTAATTCTTCATTCAGCAGTGTAGCATAAACTAAAATAAAACCAGCAACCCCTTTTTTCAGTGGCATAGAAAAAGCATAGTGAAATTAATTATGAACATTCTAGGAAAAGGAAACAAGGTTATGAAACACTTGCCGACACTGGTATTTGTAATCTTCATGAATAAGCAATCCAATAATGCAGGGCAAGTGTGTGTGGGAGGCATGCTCTGAAGAAACTGGCTGTTTTCCTCTCTCTGACCAGTGGAGCTGTTATGAATAAAAAATGTTGTTGCTAAAGGAACCTGTAATAAATCCTGTTGGGAGTATTACATGTGCTGATAACACATATAAACTTTGTAAACATATTAAAGTGTCAGGTTTTAGTAGCTCTGGTTCATGTGGATGTTTGTAAATGTTAGTCAAGAAATGCAATGGAAACCTTGTTGCACCAGCTGTTTGCTCCTATGTTTCTGGCTCACATGAGAGCTTTCTCCTTTTCCCTCCTCCAAGGAATGCTTTTCCTCACTTCATAGGGGAGATGAGGAAAAAATGCTCAAATCGTACATCTGCTGTAGCTTCCCACTAGAATGCTATCACCAGAAAAGCTGCTCCCTGGTGAGTTATTTGGAGAGAAGTGGGGTGGATGAGCTAGTGACTGATGAAGGATTAATGCTATTCTGAACATTGCTGCTTTGTGCACACTGATGCCCTCAGTCGATGCTTTGGTGAAAGTACTGTTAGCAGCCCTGAGAGCAGCATCCAAGTTGCCTTTTAATACGTGGAAAGCATTGGGCACCTCCAAAATGGACTGACAAAAAAAAAAAAAAAAAAAAAAAAAGAGCACACTGAGCAAGGAATTTTCAGCTCGGGTCAGAAACTGATTCAGATCCTGGCTATCCATGGGGTTTGGTGCCCTAGCAAAAGTGCACAGCCCTGCAAGCTACTGTGTTCTTTAGCAAAGCAAAGGAGGCCTCAGTCTTGTCTTGTGAAACACACCATGAAGGAGCAGCAGCCTTGCTACCCTTAATGTATCCAAAAGCTTAGCAGCAAAAATATTCAGCTAGAAGTTGGAAAACTAGAGTAAAGTAACTCTTCTGTCTCACCTGACTCTAGCCCATGTCATCTGAGGTGCTTTGCTTGCACCTATTAGCACAGGAGAGGAGCTGGCTGGTGAGCCCACTGTCAACAAGCAATTGCCTGCAGTGTGTGGAGACCTGTGCTACCTTTGGAAGAAGTGTAGTTTGTTATTTTTTTTAATCGTTATTCTCTGTTTGCTGCCTTTTTACCCAGGGTTTCTGTAAGAGAAAATGTTGAACTTTGCAGAAGAGACCTGAGCTCAGAAGTCTCCTGTGCCGGGTGAACGCTCAGTTGGCAAGCTGACATCTCATGGCAGAAACAAGAAAATGCCTGAGAAATGCCCATGCTTCAGGAGTGAGCTGTCAGTTAAGCAGGGCTTTGAAAGTAAGGGACTCAGGTGTTTAAATCCTGCCCCAGACACACCTTAGGCACCTAAGTCCTGTTCTTGGATCTGAGCCTTGCTGTTTCTCCCCTAGCACTTTACAGGAAGCCACAGAAATCACACATCATTGCTATTCCAACACCCATCAATGAGCTCCTGTTTTATTTTACAGTGCCCCAAAATCTGCTTTACCCTGCAGGAAACATCAAACATCTGAAATCCCATCTCGAACCTTTTAAGTTTAAACATGAAACATGTCAGGACGTAAAGCTGACACTCTATAAGGAGCTTGAAAGGATAATGTTTATAGCAGCACGCTACCATAGCTCTGTATAGACCTGTGGTTCAAGGTTTTGCTTTCATTTAAAAGTATCACTATAAGCATCCCTTTATGTTCTTCCCGAAATTACTCTGCTGTGTGGAGCAGAAGCATCGGCGCAGTGCAGGGACCTCGGTGCCATCCCAGTGACAGGCGAGATTCCCCTTCCCGTCTCTCGCCATTCAGGTCCGATCCCCAGAGAAGTAGCGCTGGAGCCGTGTAAGTTTTGTGGCTCTTTTTCTTGAGCAAGTGCTATTTTTAATCACACAAGTAAATAATAACATTTAAGAATGTGTGATCTGTAGCTTACAAGCTAGAAATCGAAACACAGACGTTTGTTAGTCAGCTATCCTATAAGTAGCATTGCTCATTGCACTGTTCATGACTAGCAACAAAAATATAAACCGTTAATAAATCCTGTTGGATTTTATTATGACAAAGTGTCCAATAAGTAATTATTATGTCACTGCCAGTAATTCAATTATTTATGAAAATGTTGTAGATCTTTTTTATTATTTTTTATTTATTTATTTAAATTTTTTTGAGAGACAGAATGTGTTTTGCATGAACAAATGCTCTCTGAATATTTTTATCTGTGGCATTGTTTGTGGTAATAGCAGACAGACAGACTTTTATATAAAAAAGTATATGGTTTCAGCTGCCTTTTGTCATCTGATAAGATTGCTTTGTTATGAATTATTTTGGTGAAAAATTGGCAAAGTGATTTTGAGTTGTTCAGAGTCCAAAATTAGAAATTAGACAAAAATATTATTTTTTTTTTTTATTAGCCTTTATATATCTTTCACCAGGCTTTTGAAACTTTTAAATTTATTTCAAGAGCAAAAGGGGCAACTTTATTGTAGGGGGGAGAAGTTCTTAAGAACTCCTACGGTTTTACTGGATGAGTTTTCTGAGTAGTCACTGTCTATAAATGACTGAATATGAAATGATAGACAGCTTATCAACGTTAGTGGATAACAGCAAGAGTTAAGTCAATGGTTGCTTTACTAACCAGAAGGGAAAGTGATCAGGATAAACAACAGATATTGAGTACATCTGATTTTTAAGTTTTCACTCAATTTTTGTTAATTAGATGTTAGAACTTACATTATCTTCAGGAAAAACAAAAACAAAATTTTTACATCAAGAAGGAACAGACCAGGGATTTGCAAAGGCTTGGTACACTAATTACAAGCTTAAAAGAAAATAATCTCAGTGTTAACTTCATTGACTTCAGTCGGGTCAGTAGGTGAAAATAGTAAAATAGCTGTTCTTTTCGTATGCTTAAGAAGGAGATTGCCTCCCAAGCAGATGACATATCAGAGTTTTGAAAGGTACGGGGCATTGTTTTTTCTTACATAGGTATCATACATAATTGGATTGTAAAATTTTGCAAGTACTCTAGCACAAGACTTCTATAATCAAAATCTTCCCTGAGAAATCTTCCCTGCAGAAAAAGAACCCTCTCCAGTTCCAGGAAACTCCATAGGACATTCTCCACTGAAAACTATGGAGGCAGGTTCAAGCTCTAAAATCACCACATTAATACAATTTTGTTCTTTCTGCAAAGAAATATAGGGCTTTTTATATATCTGCTGATATGCATCCTATATCAATGGTTTTGAGAAGTGGTGGTTATATATCCATTTACAGTTTAACAGAAATTTTAAATAGTTTAAGAAATGCCTTCAGCAGCTGAAAGAAAAAAAAAATCACCATTTCAGATATGAAATGGTTTGAACTGGACTCTATTGTTCTTTAGTCTTGCATGCTAAGGCTCTTGGGATAATAATACACATTGTTCCACAAGCAGATGGTATACTTCAAGCACGGGTCTACATGCACATATAGTTTAAAAACAAAATGAGATAAAACAAAAATTAAGCTAACTACTTTGTAATTCTTCTAAGCAATGGGTGGTGTTTTTCTGATATTTAATTATTTAAGATACCACTACTATGAAATATGTTCACAGTTTATGAAAATACAATGAAACAGTCCTACGGCTGCTTTTGTTTCTAATGACTGTAATAGGAAATTTACAGTCTATTTCGAAACAAACAGGATCTCATCCAAAAATGAGAAATACAATTTCATTGCAAAAAAAAAGATGCACTTGTCACCAGCAAAGCGTTTACTCTGACAATAAAAATATGCAATCATCACAGAAAAAGAAATGTATCATACAAATACTTTGAAAGAGAACTAACAGTGAAAATAATTTAATCTTGCCCAAGGACAGAATCAGCTTACTTGATGGCTGCTTGCTTGGTTAACTCCTGCCCTAAATTATTACTAAAGTATTTCCTTTTTAAAAAAAAAAATAATAATGTAATGAACACCTATTTTATGTTTAGAATACATTGTATTACTGTCCGTGCTATGCCAACCCTATATACATATAGGTACTAGAAATATGTATTGATGGTGAACTATTAATAATTAAAACAAACAAAAAAAAGTTTCCAAAATGTAACATTATTTTAATTAATAATGTAATTCCTCTTTTCCTGTTGCAAAAGAAGTAAATTTTAACTCCATGTAGATGACACCCTTCTTGAGTGTGTAAAAAAAATGAAGGCGTAATTTTGCCAGTTTGCATTCTGTCATTTCTCTTCTGTTTTATTTCATACAGCCGTCTTTTCGGTTGCACAGCCATACACTAACTTAATTGTGGACTCGTACGCGTCTGTGCGTGAGGTGAGACAGTGAGGCAGAGAGGTGGCCGGGTGGATCTCTCCACTCGTGACCATGACCAGGAGTGGATGCTGTAAGACCCACTGTCCTGTAGCGGTGGAGGAGCCCATGCAGGGGCAGCCGAAGGAGCAAACGCCTTTACGGTGACGGTGCAGCTCTTTGGGAGCCCCGGGACAAAGGGACAAAAGCAGGATGCAATTGCCAGCATCAGGCCCCAATGGGCTACCAGTATCAGGCATCATGGCACATTGCAGCTCCACTACATCGTGCTGACAGTTTTACACCCTGGTGTAGGAGCCGCGATACAAACACAGAACTTTCTATCTATTTTCTGTCACTGTGTTTATTCTGGTGATTCCCAAATTTAGCCCCCGGCTCACTCACAGCCCACGGGGTCACAGCAAATGCTCTGGAGGTCATTCACAGAGCCGTATCAAATAATGCTTCATTTCCAGCAGTTAAAAGGTCAATGAGAAAGGTGTACAACTGTCGGTAGTGAGTTTTGAGGGTTGCTGGTGATCTGCAGAGCCAAAATATTTTGGAGCTATTGACTTAATCCTACATCTTTTCTAAGAAAACTGCACTCACTGGCAGGTATGTAGAATTTCTCAATTATTGGTATGCTACTCTATACTTGCTGCATATTAATCTCTCTTGTAGGACCCAAATGAGTCATTCAATTTGTTAATCTTAAGTGCTCTTATCAGAATAAAAACACAAATCTCTTTGCTAATGGCATGTTTGCTTTTGAACTTTTATTGATCATGTCTGCTGTGCCTAATTATGGACACAATCCCCTGTCTGCACTCTGCTGTTGACTTCGGACAAGTTTCACCTCTCTACAGCCAACTATGTGTTTACCATATGAGACAGAAATTTAGGATGCTCAAGCTGGTAAATACAGTAGGGATTTGGGGAATGAAAGATCAGACTTTGCTCCTAGTAAAGATTACTTTGACAGTAGGTACAAAATAAGTAATACTTCAGGTCCAGGTCCTTCCACTGGGGTAAATTAAGAAAGAAAATGGCATTTATATGAGTTGAGAGTTTGGCCCAGCATATTCTGAATTAGTCAGTTCAGGCTTTGTTATTCTTTTCTCCTAAAATACGGCAGCATGCAACATGATAGATTCTATACAACATAGAATAGGCCCTCGGATATTTAACAAAATGAAATAACATGAGCTCACTGATTCACTGCTTGACAGCAAGTAGTTTGGGCTGCATTTAAAAATGCACAGGTAGAATGAAATTTTGAAAGCACTTCTCAGCAATGGGACTAGGACGTATGCTTAAAGGAAGCTGATGAGGAAAAAAGAAATGGAAATCCAGAGAGAGCCTTCCATGTAGCAGACAGAGGGCTCTGACAGGTGTCTTCTTTATCTGCATCCTACCATTTTTTCAAGTTGCAGTCTTCACGAATAACTATTTATAGATTTTAAAAGCCAACACTCAACACCCAGTGGTTACACCAGAGCATCTCTTACAGCCAGCCTGATCTGAAGACCTCAACCAGCGGATAAGGTGCACCATGCCTAGGTGAGATGTTCTGGTGGTTATTTACCTTCCCTTACAAAACAAGGAGCCAGCTTGCCATCCCGACTATTTCTATCTGAGATTTTTTTTTTTTTTTCCGCCACTTATTCCACTGTGGATTTAGCTCAACTTCCATCTTTTAAGCAGAAAACTGTGAGCAGCTTCTTGGTACCTTCCCTATGCACCAAACCAGCATTATTATTATTATTATTATTATTTTTTTTTTTTTTTTTTTTTTCAGCCAGCAATTCCAGCTGTCATTCCCGAAAGTTACGCAGCTACAGAAGGGGAGCTAAGAAAGACCCGGGCCGGAGCAGGCGAGGAGCACACGCATGCACAAGCGTTCACACACACGCACACTCACACCCGGCAGCCCCGATGCTAGCAAATAGCGGCTGCTCTGCGCCCAGCAGCCCGGGGCAGCACGGCGGCTGCCTGGTCCCCCATAGGAGTGGCCTGGCGACCTCCGCGGGGCAGCGGCCGGGCCAAGCCGAGCCAGGCCAAGCCGGGCCGAGCCGAGCCGAGCCGCTTCGCACCTGCCGCCGGCTGCCCGCCGCGGCACAGGACAGCAGAGGTCGCCGCTGGCCCGGCTCTGGGCACGGCGCGCACAAGGTGCTCCGGGGCTGCCCCCGCTGCGAGTCCCCGCCGCCGGAACTCCGCGGTGCCCCCTTTTGCCCCCCAGGGGGGTCCCGTCCCTCCTCTCCCCCCCGGCCGAAGCCCTGCACGGCGCCCGTCGGGGGCCGTCGGGGGCCCCCCGCGCGTTGTGGGGCGCGGGGCAGCCGCAGCTTGCGGGACGGCGGCTGCCAGGGTTAAAGGAGAGGGTGGGAAGGGATGGAGGCTGCGGGGCGCTCCCTTGCCAAGGACAATAAATCGGCCAACCCTGACGTGTTTTGCTTAGCCCCGGGTGCTCCCTCCGCCGTGGGGAGCGCAGGATCGTGCTGCGCCGCGCTGCAGGGGCTCCGTGGGTGAATCGGAGCTTGTGCGGGGAGGCGAAGCGCACAAAGGAGCTTTTCAGGAGCTGGCAGCGGCGCTCGGGGGAAGGGAGCGAAGGCAGAGCGAAAAAAAATAATAATACTAACAGCACCCCCCGCCCCCTCCCCGAGGAGGTAACTCGGCGTACCCCTCGCTGATTAAATGCAGGCTGCCGTGTTTTCTGATACTGCCCCGGCATCTGCCGCCGGCAGGCGCAAGCAAAGCGGTCCCGCCGCCGTCGGTGCGCGAAAAGTGTCTGCCCCGAGCTGCCGGGGGTGGCCGGGCCCGGGGCACGTCCCCACAGCGGAGCCCCCCCGGTGCCCCAGGAGGGACCAGCGCCGTCCTGCAGGCGCCTTTCCCAGGGACCCTCCTCATCTCGGGCCGGAGCAGCGTCCCAGCCCGGCAGCCCCGGGTACTGCCCCGGGACCCCCTGGTACTGCCCCGGGACTCCCGGTACCCTCCCGCTGCCAGCCCGGCCCCGGGCGGCTGCCTGCTGCAGCGGGCATCGGGGCCGGCTGGGTCAGACGGTCAGACTGCCTCCGTCCCAGAGGCACTAAAAACTGTCCGAAATCTGGGGTCGCAGTCCCCGGGCAGAGCCGGCGAGCCGGGACGGTGCCACCGCGGTGAGTGGAGGCTGGAGGATCCCCTAGCCCCCCCTCACCCCGTCGGTGGGCTTGCTCTGCAGTGTTGGTCCGTCCCGGGGGTTCTTGTGGAGAGGGCTGCCCTCTCCGTCCTGCCCCGGATCGCTAAGCGGTGTCCGAGGGTGGAGAAAGGCGCTCGGGGCATCGCGGCCAAAACCAAAGTTACCTGTCGCGTCATCCTGCTTTCCCTTTGGGAAGTGCTAAGAAAGGCAGAGCTCCCCTTTACCGCACATCATTAAAATTAGAAGGAGCACACGCAGGTCTTCCCGGAGCCGGCGCTGCTCATCCCGGCGAGGTGAGAGAGCAAAGCAGAAGGGGCTGGGAGCTCGCCTCCATCACCCCTCCAACTCAACCAAACTCCCGTAGCAAATCTGTTCGGGCGCGCCGCGGGCGCGGGACTCGCTTCCTATCGCTAGCAAAGGCGCCGGGGGCACACGGAGCTCCCGAGCAGGTGAACGGCACAACGAGAGGAAGCAGAAGTTATCAAAGTATAAATCTCTTCGCACTTACTTCTTCCCTGTCGCCGTACCCTGGAGGCGTGCTGGCTGCCAATGTATTCCATAAAGTTCAAAGTGATAAAAAACCAAGAAAGCAGTCGCAATTGCATAGTAACCCTTTGAGAGTTCGACTTCTCCTTTTCGTTGGTTTTGTTTTTTCCTTTTCTTAAAAAAAAATAATAATAATAAAAAAAATCGGGGTGCTAGGCGGCAAGGGATGAACACAGCAGCAGAAATACCTGCACTGAGATCCAAAGCTTGGCTTGGCTGGGCTGGTGGCCTTTGCCTTTTTTTTTTTTTTTTCTTTTTTTCCTTTTTTTTTTTTTTTTTTTTTTTTAATCCTTTTCCTCGCCCCTCCGCTTTTCCCTATTGCACTTGGAAACCGTCCGGCCCGCTACCTGCCGCAAACCTCAGGGGGGTCTCAGCAGCGGAGAGGAGCCGTGCAGCCGCCGCCGGGGTCCATGCCGTGCCGGCGGCCGGCAGCATGATGTGGGGGCGCCGGGGGGTTGCGTGCGTGCGCCGGGCGGGCGAGGTGCCGACAGGACGGACGGACAGACGGACGGCCGTGCGAGAGAGAGGAGTGTGCGAGGGCGGGAGCGCCGGGGGGGGGGCAGGAGGAGGACCCAGCCCCGCCGCCGCCGCCGCCGCCGCTCCGGAGCAGCCTCGCTCTGCGCTGCGGGCACCGCCAGCCGCCGGGCGGGCGCAGGTGGGCCCGGCCCCCCCCCCGGCGCTCCCGCCCGCCGCCGAGCAGCCCCCGGGCCGCCCGCGGGAGCCGCTCCGCTGCGGGGCCCCGGGGGAGCGGCCCCGGGGCGGGGCGGGGCGGGAGGAGGCGAGCCCGAGGCGCCCCGCACGGCGGGGGGAGGCTCCCCGAGCCCGGCCGGGCCCCCGCAGGGCGGCTGCGCCCGAGCATCCTCCGGCGGCGGGGGCGGGCGGGGGGCGGCACTTTGCCGGGGGGGAACCCGCACCGTGCGGCGCCCCGACGCCCCCACGGATCGAAATGGGGATGGGGAGGAGGGTGGGGGTCTCCCGTCCCATCCCGTCCCGTCCCGAGCCGTGCCGACCCGAGCCGTGCCCCGGGGGTGCCCTCCCCGCCGCCGCCGGGACCCCCAGCGCAGCCCCGGCAGCAGGGGCACGGCTCAGCCGCACCTAGGCGAGGCACGGCCGGCTGTCTGACAGAAGGGTATCGCGTTTCCTTTCTGCGGCAAGGGTTTCTTTTTTGGGGGGAGGGGGGACTTAGAGAAGGGGGAAACTGGCTGCTTGGCCGGACCCAAGCTCGACTTGCCGCTTATCTCAGCGGCTATCGCTGGAAAAGAGGGGGGAAAGCCGAGTAAGACGGCGCTGATGGCATCAGGAGCCTGGGCGGTGTGAGGAGCAGCCGCTCGATTTGTAACTGTTTTCCTCGGCCTCTCCCCCCGTGCCCCTCTCAGAGCTGTTAAATATCTGCACCATAAAATGTGGGGGATTTAAAGGTCTGTGGGAGGCTCCCTTTGAAAAGGACTCTGGGGAAAGTCTTTCTAATCCAGGATACTTGAGCCGGATGGGGTGGGATTGCCAGAGAGGCATAAAATAAAAGTAATTCGGCAGACAAGCTGAGGGGCTATGCTGACACGAAGAAAGCCCGTTCGCCTCGCTGTCGGGTTTTGTTTTGCTGGAGACTGAGACTTCTTGTGTGCTGGTGCGTGTGTGGAAACGTCGGAGCGAGCCAGGCGAGTGGCATAAATAAACAGGGCTGCGGGGAAAGGACGGGACACGCGTGTGAGCCAACCTGCAGCCAGCCAGACGGCTCGCTCGAGCAGCATTAGCACCAGCGGGCAGAGAAAGCATGTCAAAAAATAAACGCTCGGCGAGAAACATAAGGAAAACATTAAACAAGCGGGGAGTGCACTCCCTCCCCTCGCCCTGACAAAGCGCGGCTGAGAAACTCCGCTTGCTGCGCCCCCGGCCCTGCCTGCCCGTGTGTCCCCACCACGCGTGGGGTGCAGAAAGGGAAGAGGGCACGGGGGACAAAAATCCCTGCCTTGACCCGAGCTGGGCTCTGCTACAAGGCAGAGCGAGAGGATGCCGGAGGGCTGGGCTGCCTCCTGCAAAGCGCTCCATTAGGGGAAGGAAAGCAGAAAGCAAAAATAAAAAAAGCCAGCGGCAATAACAAACCAAACCCATAAACAGTTACTGCAGCCCTGCAATAAAAAGCGAAGATTTATATCGCTGAAATGTGTGGAAGAAGCTCGTTCCAGAGCGGAGCTGTGCCTTGGTGCTGTGCTGCCCATGCTGGTGATGAGCGATGGTGGCCAAGTCAAGGCTGCCAGCAGCCCAGCCCACAGAGGCCTTGAGGGTCCTGGGGTCAGAGCTGACTAATGGGGTGTTTCCGTAACTATCTTGGGGCTTTGGGCTGGATGGCAGAGGTGGGGAGCTGGGGGATCAGCTGGTGGCCCAGGGCGGCTCCAGGAAGCCAAGGGGTTTGGAGCCCTCTGTTTTAATGAACTGCGTGCAGCCAGAGACCCTAACATCAGCTAGGAGAAGTTTTTGAAATACTTTTTTAAAAATAACTGTCTGTTAATCAAAGTGCATGGTTCTTTCACTATTGCAATAACTGCCCAGTGGTTTCCCTGTCCAACTCTCCGTAGCTGGAAAATAGTATATTTAATTTTCAGAATAGCTAATAACTTGGTGGAAAAAAGAGGTGAGCTCACGTTGCTTGATTATGTCCCAGAAAAGACTTTAAGATAATAATATTCAATTAATAGCTGTTATTGTGCTTGCTTAAAATGGCACTCTGGTCATAAAATCTAGCCATGTGAACAGGACAGCTGAATACTAACCCTTTGTCATTCTTCTCCAGACTGGAAATAGTTTGTGTAAGTGAACAAAAGGGTTGTTAATTTGCCTTTTCAACTTGGGAAGCATGGTAAAGAAATAAAGGTGTTGGATTAGTTCTGATACATAATTTGGAAATGGAACAGTGTCAAACATGAGATCCTTATTTTTCAGGTGCTGCTCCTGGTGCAGATTACACAGATAAGACTCCCAGCACTGAGCATCCCAGTAGATGCGGGTCAGTAATGTCTGCTCAAGTGAGAAGGGCTGGAGGACTGGAGCCCTCATCCTGCGTGAAGGTTGCACAATCCAACGCCTTCACTGTTTGTTAATCACTAACAATATTCTTGGCACTACCCAGGACCCCAAAACATTACAGCCTTTGCCCCAGACTTTATTTTTATTTTTTTTCCCATACAAACTAAGAGGCAGGCATGGAGTGGGGAAGACATGCAGGGAGGCACATATACAGAAGAAATAACCCAAATCACATATACACGTATGTGTATGTGTATGTGTGTGCGTGTGTGTTTGTATTACTACTCTTTTCCACATTTCCAGATCTGACAGTTGTTGCATTTCTCTGTTATGTTTCCTAACATAACCCATTTGTTCTTTAGTCAAATTCAATTTAGGAGGTTAATCTTCTGCAACATCATGAGTGTTCTCAAAAGCTGTTAATATCACAAACAGAGGATTATAATTGTGTAGTCTAAATAAACCAAAAGAAAGGAACGATGTGAAATTACTCACAGTAGGTTAAAGCTATGAGAATGTGTTGGGGTTTTTGTTTTATTGTTTTGTGTTTGTTTTCCAAATAAAGTTGTTCCTAAGGGTCCAGTCCCAATATTTTTAATAACACCTTTATGCTTTAAATATTCAAAAGACATAATGGCAGAAAGTTAATAAAATGTGCAATAGGGAACAATCCTACATTGGCAAAGAATAGACCAGATGACCTAATTGATTTTTCCCATCTCCGACTTGTGCAATTCTGTAATTGTAATGAAATCTCAGCGTAATCAAAGCCTGCAGGATTGGGCCCTAAATTAGCATGTCAGTCTGGGCCAAGTCCAAAGCTTGTTGCTGTCAGCTTGACCCTTCATCAGTCCAAGAGAGGTTTGGATCTGGTCCTCTGGATGACACTGAAAGGGAGCTGAAATGTCGTTTTATTGTACAAAAGGGAAAAAAAATAAATAAATAAAAGGAGAATTGTTGGGAAAAACACATGGGTAAATTCTTCAATACAAATCTTCCAGATGCAATTCAGTTAGGAAAGTCCAACAGGAAGGCCTCAAAATGAAACTGAGAACTTTTTTTTTTTTTTTTGGCATAGAGAAAGCTTTAGCAGTTAACATGAGGATGATCAAAACCATGCTAAGTCATTGTTTCCCTCTACTCATCTATCAGTTTGTCATCTCTTGGTCTTGCAATCAGATTGTAAAGCCTTTGGGATGGAGACCAACCTCTTGTTCTGTCTTTGCAGAAGCTATGCCTACAGCAGCTTTGATCTTCCAGTAAAAATTTCAGCATTGCCATGGGATTCTTCATGTAGTTTAGGTGTAAATACTCAGCCTAGAACAGAGGTGATTAACAAAAACACTTTCATGATATATGATACATTTAAAAAAAATGCTTTTGGTCTAGAATAACTAACCACTCGGAAGGCAACACCAGAATAACAGCACAGGTCTAAATTCATGCACCAGTTTACACAAGTGTACTTTTCCTGTGGTGACGGCCCATGAGGTAAAATAAAGCTGTGACTGGGTAAAACTGCAGGATATGAGTAACGAACAACAAAGGTTTCACAGGACTCTGACACATTCTTTTGTTCAGGCATTGGCTTCTCTGTGATTCCAGTAGTTGGGAGGACGACTCATGGCACCTAAGTTAGAAGCCTAATTGCTTTCTCACTTTGGCTGTGGTTCCAGTGAGATTCTTTAGCAGGAATGTCCCCCTAGGTAGATCCCACACTTGCCCAAGTGACTCGCTTGTTCCCACTTCCTGGGCTGTGCTGGCCCAAGCGTTAGCAGTAGCACACTGGATTAGGGAAATATCTGGCTGGAAAAAAAAAGTGGAATCCCACAAAAATAAATAAATAAATAAAAATAGAAATGGTTTTGTTCCAGCACATTTGGTTCCCTGATCTAGTTTAGCATGACAAGCCAGGAATAAAAAGCCTGATGTGTAAAACAGACAGTAAGGGCAGCAAGTGTCTCAAAGGGGTCTATGAAGCAATCACACTACTGAATTCACAGATGTAGTGTCCTTCAGAAAGGCAGAGAGTAGAAAAGAACCCTATCTTATCACAGAATTTCTAGGTTGGAAGAGACCTCAAGGTCATCGAGTCCAACCTCCAACCTAACGCTAACAGCCCTCCACTATCTTCTCACGTGTGTGCTCATCCCCTAGCAGGCATGATATGCATATAGTCCTGTGTGCACGCAGACGAACAGACAGGCCTGAAGAAAGATGATGGTGCATGGTGCGGAGCTCCTGTGTCCTCAGCCACCACATCCACTTGCCAGGAAGTCCTGAGGCAGTTCAGCTCAAGCTGATCTGAAGGCTCCTCTTCTGAGCTTCTGAGGTTGTTCTTGCCCAGGCCCAGCACTTTTCCACCTCCCTAGGTCCCAGGCATGGACAATTCCTCTGCCAAGTTCCCTCACAAGGAACAAGCTTAGAAACACAGCAATGAAATTACTCTGCCTACAAAACACCATCTCATTTTCTTTTAAAACACATAGTATTCACCTGGGAGGAAGGGCATCAAGGGCACTGAAGTACAAGGACAACCCTTGTACTTCAAACAGGATGAGCAGATCCCAAACTCTTTTCATTACCTGCTGTCATGTTATTGACAGCTCCTGACTCGTTATCCTGGGCTGTCCTGTATATAAGTAATGGTACATATGACCTGGAATCAATTGCATTAGACAGGAAGGTGGGACTATTTTCATTTCAGACTATATTTTACAATATGGTGCCACTGCATCACACACAGTCAGGTACTGCATCTACAAGATGTCTGTATGGAAAGGCAGCAGTGATACAATCCTTGCCCTCAGTGGGCAGCCACTGTCATGACATGAGGCATGGAGTGTGCAAATATGGGGTGCCCTGCCCTGGGGTAGCTCATCTGTATGGTACCAGGAGGGGCAGCAGGTCTGCCTGGGGTACTGGGTCTCTTGTTAATAAATATAGGGAAACAGCAGCAGAGTCCCTCTTAAACAAGCATGTCAGGGTTGGCAGGACTGACAGCTCTCATCACAGCTTCCCTACACCCTCTACCTCTTCAGCAGCACCACCACCCAAGCCTACCTCTGGCTTCTTTCCTCAGTCACAGAGACAACACTCTCAAATGTAGTGCATGAAACATGACCTTGATGTACCTGATGCTTCCTCGGTTTCCTCGTCGTACTTTACAGGGAGCTCTTTACCTCACTTACTGACTTAATATGCCAGGCACCACTGGTGGATGTGCTGCCTGCTGTGTTGCAGAGCACTGCGCTGCAGTCAGGTAGTCCTTCACTAAACGTTGGTAAACATGTCACTGATAATTATTGTGTGATATTTCAGTAACATATGACTGTATTAGGGAGATAATGCTAAGCAATCAAGAAACATTTCTGTACTTAAATGCTCTTGATTCATATTTCAAGGCGTAATCTGAAGGTCCAGAAAGACTGCAGAATAGTAGTCTTGAAGAAGGATGTTCTCTGCTAACCCCTGATGCACCGGAGACATGGTCCTCTGTTGAGAAAAACTTATCAGCGTGAGCTGATGTCTGTGCCTGTGCCTGAAGAGCAAGAAGCAGATACTTATATTGCAGTGGCATCATCTGAACTGAAATAAGCCCTTGTACCTGTCATGAAGAGACCTGCTTTCCTCAGTCAGAGCATCACCACTTTGTGTACCTTCAAGCATATTTTTGACTGCTGTTCATGACTGGAAAGAACTTCTCTGTATTTCAGTTCAGGACTTTATTCTTCTTCATATGGTGCTGATGGCTGGCAGTGGAACAGCAATCATTTAGTGATGTGGAGCTTCTGCTGAACTATCAACATTTACTGCATTGAACAAGCTACAAAACAGACATCAGTTACAGCTTGAAAGCCAAGATTTAATGAAACATACAGGCACCAGCAACTTAGGAGTAACATTTTTAATCTTTTAGGTGTATGAATTTCCAAGTGACATTAAAAACTCAACAGTTAGAATCATAGAATCATTAAGGTTGGAAAAGACCTTCAAGATCATCTGGTCCAACCATCACCCTACTACCAATGTCACCCACTAAACCATGTCCCTAAAATACTTAAAAGCCCTGAAAAAAAAGCATGAATAGGCACACACCTCTAAATTGCAATGAAAACCAACATTTACCATGAACTGAAAGACAGCAGGAGCTGGCTCTATAGAAAAACTTAGCCCAACAGTTGTGTTTTTTTTTTTTTTTTTTTTTTTTTTTTTCCTTGCTGGTTATCCATCCATGCCCAATCCAGCCAGTCTCCCCATAAGGGCAGAAAGCTGCATCCTTTCTTTCAACAAATTGAGTTTGTTTTCTCCTTTCTTCCTGAATCCACTGACAAGAGATTGTCCTTGGTGGCTATGACCCTTGGCCAGGGGGTGAAAGCATGCTCTGTGTACACCTTCAGCATGAGCTACAGCCTGCACCCCTAGCTCCTGGTTATGGGACACTTCATTTGGGGTCACTCCTCCTGCTGCAGCCATTCCACTGCATGGCAAAGGAAACCAAATTCACCGCGTCAAACCATTAGAAGGAGACAGTTTTAAGGCACATGAAGGGAAGTCTTAATTCGTCTCTCTCTCTAAGATTGCTTGCACATTTCACATTAAATGAAAACAGTCCTTATGAGCAGAAAACTGGTATCTCCTGGCTGCGTGTCCTAACCACTAAGCAAAAGCATTCTCACTACCATTTTTTTTCTGTCCCTGTTTTATAAAGAAGTTATTGCACACAGCTTGTTGAGAGGGGTCCAACCGGTGGCTGGGTCTAGCTCTGCAGAGCGTTTGTGCTCTGCCCTGCTCAGCCTTGGCCCTCAAGCTGCTCACCCAGGAGTCCTGCCTGGGTCAGCTCTGGGTCTCCACAGGGCTGAACACCGAGGAGCATTCACCCCAAACAAGGAAGGATGTTGTGCATTTAATTGGGTGCTTCTAGACTAAGCTGCTGCTGAGGATGATTCTTAGATCGCAGTTTTCCACACAGCTGTCAAAGTCCCTGTTTGGATCCAGCTTCTCATACCACCCACTTTATGTCCTTGCAGAGTGGCACACAGTAATAGTATTCAGGACATAGCAGAGAAGAGTTTCATTGCTCCTTAGATGATAATACCCCACCGACCCACCTTCTAAAGGTGAAATAAAATCTAAAGGTGAAATAAAATCTCCATCTGCTTAGTCTGCAGGTTACTTATCTTTAATAATTAACTATTTGAGAGTGTTATAGTACCCACAGATTCGTAACAAGGCATCTGGAGCTGAGTTTTATACCAGGACTTAAAAAAAATCTTTGTTAAGAAGTTGTGTCTTCCTGGACAAATATTTATTATAACGTACGGAGCTCAGAGTGTTTTTTATCTACAACAGTAGCTTCTACAAGCATTACTGCCAGGCTATTTAAAGAAAACCAGGCTGTTTAACCATGGGGTACGGATACAAAGAGCACATGTATATGTATTTCAGGAACTCGAAAGCTAATTTTGTAATATGGAGTCAAGCAGGGCATATGGTAGATAACAGTCCCCTTTCACATTCTAACACAGGATAGAGATTTCTTAACAAAGGCAATAGAGTTGCAAAACAGCATGACTTTGTTGCAGTTAGTAATTAATGAGGTGCTAAAAGTGCCTAAACAGAGGATCCCAGACAGAGAATGCATGACTCAAGAGGATAAGAAGCCCCCATCCTTTCAAACAACAGTGTCATTTAAATAAACAAGCAGCAACTCTCTGGGTTTGGTGGGGTGGGAAGGGTGCATTAGCAGCCATCACAGCCCTTCGCTGCAGCAGCATGCAGAGGAGCCAGTGCTCTCCTGCCCTGGGAACCCAGTTGTGCTTTCCTTTTCCAAGTGGAGGCAGAGAGCCCTAAGGTGTGAAACATTTGTTTAATCCGTTACTGGGGAGGGGGGACATCACAGGCTCATCACTGCTGATGCTTTTCCAGCGGGATATCAGTCAATTCGAGTCATAATCAAGCAAAGGTGGTTGCCCTGAAGGCTGTTACCAGCTACATACTATGCAGGATGCAGTCTACCTGGCAGGCCCTCTTTTTTTCTCTCGTAAAATACATCATTTCTATGTTCTCAGATGAGGTATAAACCCTTGTTTTATGCTTTTTGATATTTTTTTTTTTCATTTTTGCGTTTTAACAAGCGTGGGAGATTTTGTGCCATTCTGCACAGCAGTTCAGGATTATTATTATTTTTAAACAAAATCAATTCCAGTTCGAGTATTATATTAAAATAACTAAGGTTTATAAAGTGTTTGTCTCATAATGTTTACTTTCTTTCCAACCAAACATTTATAAATAGATTGAGAGAAATGTGGCAAAGCACCAAAGCTATCCACTAAAATATTTCATAAGAAACTATAATGTGAAAGGGGAATAAAGGAGCACTTTTGGAAGTGATGTTTGTTAGTGAATTCTTTTTCGTGTAGGGGGATATGATGCAATATGTCATGTTGACCCTTTGGAGTCTATGGCATACTGATCCAAATTTATTCCTGGAGGGCCTGCAGTGCAGTACAAGAGTTGTAGTCAGATTGAATTTATCTACACATTTCTACAGCTAAGATTTTTTTTTTCTTTTAATGCTTTACAAAACTAGTAACTGAGAGTTCATCACATGCTGAGAAGTGATGGAGTTAGTTTCTGAGAAATACAGTTTCTGTATTTTCAAATCCAAGCATCTACAGCACACTTTTTTTTTTTTTTTTTTTTTTTTTCCCTCCAGGTAGGTATTTTTCCATCCTAGTGCCTGGTGAAGAGAAATGAACAATCATGCATGTCCTTCATTCTCTCTTCCTTGTTACATATGAAACTTATGGAACATATGTGATGTCCTGTTGTTTTTCATTAGGCATGTTGATATAAACTCTGGAAGAGAGGATGTTGTTTCCACTATGATCTTTCTTGAAAACTGAGTGGCTTTTTTCTGTGCTACCTTTTCTTCTGTTGATTATCTGACTACTACTTAATCCTTTGCAGCTCCCCCAGAGTGAGCAGTAGTGGGATTAGTAGCAGGCACAGACCATGGCCGAACACTTCTGGTTCTTGTGTTGTGTCCAACGGATCTGAGGGAGTTCAACTGAAATGGTTGTGAAGACCTCAGTAGCTACAATGATAATGTTATTTTTGAACTAGATGAGTGATCTTCCTTTTATAAAAGTACACATGTGGGATCTGCAGATGTTGCAGTACTGTATTGAGCTTGTTTGAATCTCCAGTGCAGGAGATTTTTGACCCCAAGGGTCAAAGTGAATGATGGCTTTGTCCCACAACAGGTCCCCTATAGACATGGGTCTACTGTGGTCTGACTCATCAGGACAGACCAAAGGAAAGCAATTCTACTGTTGTTAGTTTATAAAGACAGGAGGGATTTGATTCTCTTTCCTGAAAATGTAGCCATCCACTGCTATGGCTATTTCAACTTTTATTAAAAATGAAGATCTTCCTTTGTTTTTCAGTCTCAGTGACATGGTCTGAGCCCTGCAAGGCCTGGCTTCGGCAGGCACCAGGAAAGGGCTTTGCTGAAGAAAAGCTACTGGGCACAAAGGGGCTGCACTTAGAGAGGATTACATCTCTACAGGACTGCCGTGGGCGAGTTTCTGCAACAAAAAAGTTATTCCCGTGTCAAGCTTTTCCTTAGAAATACTCTAGAGGGAGTCAAATCTAAAAGTTTATTTATCTTTAAAGTATTTCAACTGTAGTTCCCTCTTTTCAAACATTCTGTTTGCTTCCTGTTTATTTATTTTAGGCCTGTCTATTAATGCGGCATTTTTGTTTGAATGTGTTTGTACATTTTCAGATCAGATACGTGCTAATAGTACTTAAGAGGCATTACTTGGAGTGATGTGTCACTGTCACAGCAATAAATAGCCTTTGAAACTAGCAAATACCAGTTTTAGCTTTGAACCAAACAGAGTCCTAGGAAACAAAAGCAAAAAAAAAAAAAAAAAAAAAAAAAAAAAAAAAGTAAAAGAGTTTCACATACCGAAGAAATGGAAGTATGGCTTGTATTGAAGATCGCTTTCTACAGTGTTTTCTATGGCTTTGGTACCTGGTGACACATTAAGTACCTTACATGAATAATTTGCATTAGAAATGTAACTTTGAATTGGATGTAACATCCCATCAGCTATATGCTACTATTTTGGGTGAAGGTTGTGGATGCATCCTACTTTAAAAAAGTGAGTTCACTTTTAACATTGAATTATTATTTGAATATCCTATCTACTATCCTTGCTCTGCAGTGGTCATTAGACTGTTTTTAAACATATTAGACATATTTAAATATTTATTTAAACATATTATTTAAACATATTATTAAACATAAGAATTAAACGTATACAGAGATGGAGGGGAGGGAGGACTGTGCTACTTCAAAAATTATTCAGTGGGACAGTCTCTCCTGGGGCAGAGCTACCTCTCTTTAACCTCACTTTGCATACGTATCCAGCATAGCAGCAGACTGGAAACTTTTCTGCGTTTATTTAGCTTCCACTGGTTACAGCTGCTAAATGTCTTCTGGCTTTCTGACAACAGCAGAAAACAAGCATTTGTCAGACAACCTATGAATTCGATTTTTTTTCCTCAAAAGAGAGAGAGGGCAATGCTCATGAGGTTCACTTCTAGAGATTCTTCCACAATCATTGAAGGAATTACACCCACTGCCTCGCAGAAAAGACTATCTGGTATCTGGCAGCCCAGAAACTCCACAAATTCCCTGAGATCTAAACACCAAGCAGAGATAATGAGTGGGAGGCCAGAGCTAGCAGTTGAATTTCAACCTGGTTTCACTCATCAATGAACACATCCTGGTGTGACTCTGCAAGCAGAGCCCAATTTGTGCTGAGCCTTGTGCTTTGAGGGGATCTGTGTTTTGTTTTGTTTTGTTTTGTTTTGTTTTTTTGATGGGGGAAATGGGAAGGATATAGAGGGAGTAGTCACCTGTGGGTGGAATTGATCAGACCACATATCTGCATATGAACTTGTCACCTGGGCAGCTTTCATAATAAGAGAAATAATAAGACGGGATTTCTACAAGTGATTTGTTCATCTAAAGAGCTAGACATCTAAAAGAGCTGAGTTGAATCATGCTTTAAAATGTGTAGGTGTCTGAAGTTAGTTGAAATAATTTCCCTTCTGCACTGCTGTGTACAAAAGAAAGTGCATAGGGGAGTTGAGGAAACTGGTAGAGCATGGGAAATTCCATTTTAGCTCACTGATATTTCCCAAATTATCCTTATTGCCTTTGTTTCACAAAGGCCTGAGGCAATCTGAAGAAGCCCCTGGAAAGCGCTGCTCCCCTCCTTTCCTATGCCTGTGTCTCTGGAGGTGATGAGGGTGCATGACTGTAGTGTGGAAAGACCGTGCTCATGTTTCTCTTTGTCATTACATTTGCTATTGAGTCTGTAGTGAGAAACTGAATGGGACATCTCTGACCTAGCCGTGTTCATCCATGTTGATGCAGGCTTTTGCAGCCTATCCTTTGTGTCTTGCCATCATTGTTCTTCCCAGGTTTTGAGCTCCAGAGAAACTCTGTGTCTCCCAGCCAGCTCAGGCAGCTCTGGCTGTCTCTCTGATGGGCCCCAGGGATGGGTAGCTAGGTCTCCACATAGCATCTGAATGTCTCTGTCACTGAAGGCTGGAAGATCTCTCTTCCCCTGTGACAGTCTCCTTGCTGGATAAGTCCCAGGTGGTTTGGGAAAGGGCAAGTTGTTGATCAGAAATCACTGGCTATGGCAGGGGTGGGCCACATCAGTATTCTTGTTTCATGCCAGGTGGGACAGGGGTTTGATTTCTAGATCTCTGTACCCTCAGAAGATGCCCTGGTCTAACCTAACCTAACCTAACCCAGCCCAAGGCAATCCAGTGGTTTCTGTCTGGGCCTTGCTGGAAATTCTCCCGTCTTTCCTGATAGCATCAACCATAAATAAATAAATAAATGTTATTTCCATGAGAAACTTCAACTTCAATGCATCCCCTTTTCTTACAAAGCTGCCAGGTTGAAAAAAAAATGTTTAAATTCCTCAGCAATATTTTTCCTTTAGCTCTTTCTAACCATAACAATGAGCTTCCCTGAGGAACACCATGGGCCATAGGACTAGGTATAGCTGTTTTTCGAAGAAGTCAGCTGGATGAAGAGGAAGCTGGGGTTAATATGAAACATCACCGTACACCTTACATTTGCTCAAAGAACATATTTTCTCTCTTTCTTTCTTTCTTTCTTTCTTTCTTTCTTTCTTTCTTTCTTTCTTTCTTTCTTTCTTTCTTTCTTTCTTTCTTTCTTTCTTTCTTTCTTTCTTTCTTTCTTTCTTTCTTTCTTTCTTTCTTTCTTTTCTTTCTTTCCTTCCTTCCTTCCTTCCTTCCTTCCTTCCTTCCTTCCTTCCTTCCTTCCTTCCTTCCTTCCTTCCTTCCTTCCTTCCTTCCTTCCTTCCTTCCTTCCTTCCTTCCTTCCTTCCTTCCTTCCTTTCTTTCTTTCTTTCTTTCTTTCTTTCTTTCTTTCTTTCTTTCTTTCTTTCTTTCTTTCTTTCTTTCTTTCTTTCTCTCTTCCCTCCTTATTTTTTTTTTTTGTTACTACATGAGATGGATTAGTTTTTCCAAAGCTCATTAAGAGGAAGTGCATCTCTTGCTGTCATTGTTTATGTACACTGATTGACTGCCCTCTCTCACAGTCAAAACCCAGCATTAGTAAAACATTATAAAAGTATGTTTTACTTAGTTTAAAGAAAAGGCAGCATAGCTGCTGTCTTTGCTGCATGTACCCCTTTATAATGAAATAGAACATTTCATACTCTTTTGCTTCAAAACACTTTATAAGCATTTGTTCATTTGTCTCTATAGTAACTTTGAGAAATACCATTATTTTTATCATCAAGTCCATGAAAAAAGCTGAAACAGAGGGTAACTGTCCACAGTTATTCTTACAAGCTGCCCACCAGCAAAACTTGCACTGTGGTACTGATGCTGGGAGATTTGGTATAGACAAGCCAGCAGTAGCCACAGTCTCTCCTGGGCCACAATTAGACAATATTACTGTTCAATTAGCAGGGGTCATTCACAGCACTGCTGCAGTTGTTCCTACCTACTGGTGGAACTGCAGCAGTGGGAATGTTCTTTGGATCAAAATCAGTACAGACACAGCAAAACAGACTTGTCCACAAGCAGGCCTATTAGCTATTGCAACATAATTCTTGTGTAAATACTCCCATTAAGTTCAGCTGGAATTATAAACTCTTAACTCAGGATGCTCTGCAAGTCATAGCTAAGTTGTGGAGAGGTGAAAACAGTAGTGCCAGTAATTTAGCTCAAACAGATTTTTTTTTTTTCTTCTTTCCTTCTTCTTTCCCAAACCAGTTGTTGATCTTGAAAGCAGATGCCTTCAACTTGTCTCCTCCTGGAGGAGTGTGTGGCAAACATTTTTACATGGCAGTGGAGCCTGCCTTTCACAGTACCTTGGAGGAAGAAAAAGGCAGAAGATGTGACAAAAATTTAGGATGGTTCTTGAAGGACACTGAATAACATTATAAAACCACAAGATGCTGGCTAACCATAGAAATGCATTGCTGTCATCAGAAGCACTGTGGCCCAGATTTGTACTCTCAGGTGAGCCAGCCTGCAGAATCTTTCCAATTGTCTGCCTCAGGACACTTATATGTAAAACCATTTAGGGATAGCTAATTAAATTTAAATTTATAACCAGTCTTCATACAGATTATTTTGCAATAATCATCAGTCCCCAGCATTTTGGCTTCACCTAATTTAGCTAAATAGGTGAAGACAAACCTATCCAATTCCCTATATAAATATTTTTATTTCATTTTTTTTTTTTTAATTTCTTTAAACTAGCTCATTTTAATTCACTTAACAGCTCTTCCTGACAAGTGAAAACGCATTTGAAAAGAGACATGACTACCTCATCATTCAGGATTTATGCTACCTATTAAACCCATGGAGAATACTGCAGCGAGGGAGATTATGTTGCATCTGTCCTGCTGGGGTCTCTTGTTCCTGTCTCTGCAGTGCCTCTTGCACATTATTGCCAAAGACAGACACTGAAGTATTTGAACATTCAGGATGGTTATGCCTCTGCTGCATCAGGAGTCCTGGCTCAGCTAAACCACTTACATTCAGCCTACTAAGAGTTTGCGGCATGCCCAAGCTTAAAGAGAAAAGTTCTCATTTTTTGTCCTCACTTTTCTGACTAATCACTAGAAACACTGAAGAGCTCTGCTTCTGTCCTTTGCAAAACCTTACTTAAGCACCATGAACTGTAGGAACTAGTGCCTGTGTGAAAGGGAGAAACACATGTGCACAGAACTAAACAGATCAATTTTTAAGAAGAGGACTGGGGGGTAGGAGTTAGGGGGTAGGGAGAAGGAAAGCATATGCAAACTGAGCTCTTAAGTAAACTCTGTTCTTACTTGTGGTATGGACTTTTCACAGTGTACTTTGTTGGAACTGGGTCTTGAATGAATAGAAGATGGGCAATAGATGTGACTGCAATCTCACATGTAGTTAGTCAGCGTTAACATCTGTGCAGTTATTTGTCACCGGTGTGCAGCTTATGTGGGCAGCAGGGTAAACACACCATATATAAATAGGCACACAAGCAAACAGCACACTAAAGATTTATATCTCAGGGGTGATTTCAAGAGAATAGAGCTTTACTGCCTCCATTGCCTGCTGGGATCCAGAACCAAAGAAACTGGTTTATTGAGTGTGAATCCCAAGCTAGGAGGCCTGCTAGGCCCGGTCTGGTGCTGTGAGAGGCAGCTTGGAAAGCTTCATGCTGTCCCAAACTGCAAGAGGATGTGGTACGACGTGGACGTGGTCACTCAAATGCAGATGCTCAGCTGAGGCATAAAGGCCCTTGTCTATTCTTGTCACCCACATACCCTGTGGCTCATTTCAGGATGGTTGGTGTGGCCCTGCAGGACCGGAGCTAGCTCTGCATCCCATGGGTGTGCATGTTCTCACCAACCCCACCTTCTCCTGCTGCCTGAGCATCACCTGGGGCCTGGTGTCGCTGCCCTCCATGGCCCTGCCTCCCTGCTCCCAACCACATGGGGTTACACAGGTCTGTTGGAATGATGGAACCTCTGTTTGTGTTTTCTTGTGCCAAAAAAAGGCTGCAGAAAGGCTTCGGTAGAGGTCAGCCCTACTATGAAAAGAGGTATCCACCTGGAAATGAAAAAAAGACGAGAAAACAAGAGTAACAAGGCTGTTTCACTGTGCTCAGGACTGTCTAGGTGGCAGCGAGCGCTGAGGGTTAATGGAGTCACCTCTCACCCCTGGAAACTAGTTTAAATCTTGCCTTAGGGTAATAAAGGGAAATTGCATCTGATGGTGTCAAATTAGTCCCTAGAGGACTTTTCTCCACATCACAAATTCACCACAAATTTCACACAATTTCTCATGATTGGCAGGATCTGTTCAGAGAAGCTGAGGATGGAATAGCTGGGGTTTTGTAGGCCAGAAGTCAGGGGCTGTTTGCAGATGGCTTCAGCACTATCAGGCCAACAGTGTTAGAACAAAGCCTCAGGTTCATCCCTGCTCATCAAAGCAGGGGAAACAAACAGAGAAGCCATCATCTCATGACAGGGCTAAACTATTATTCACCTCTACAGCCAAGGAGGTATGGCAGGGCAAGCTCTGACCTATTGATTTACACCAATATCTCACTGAGTTATAAACCCCACTATTTGGGGTTTATAACAGTCTAAATGAGATCAAAAAATACAGCCATATACTTACTGGACTTTAAAATATTCAGGTATTTTAAAAAATATATTTTATGTATTTTAAATATATTTTAAATGTATTTTAAAATATAGTGGTCTTGGCATAAATAAACATGCAGATTCTGATGAAATTGGGCCATTTCATGTGGTTCACAATGTGTGAAATACTAGTTTGAGAGTACCCTGCCTGAGGTGTGTCTCTGCTTCATGCATTCATGCACAGCACACATCTATGTCTCACGTTTGCTTTGTAGATGCAGTATTTGAGAATAAATAAGAGCATTTTCTGTGCATTAAAGACAATGTGAAGTCAGGTCCTATCTCCTCTTGGCTGATACCTGTGCAAGAACACATCGGATGGATCCAGGCCTGCTATGAAAAAAGATGGAGAATTAACCCCAAATCACTTTGTTCAGTGGTGTCATTTGATAAATAATGGATGTCATGAGAAAAAGGCAGCGTACAGTCATTCTGATGCTGGCCCATTTGGCTCTTGGAGTAATAACCTGGTCGATCTGTGCAGGCTGGTGTTACTGTATGCTGCCCTTGAAGCATCACAGCCCCTTTCCATGTCACTACTGGATGTCCTCACTTCAGCTCAGAGGACTTTTCAGATGGCTGCTTTCCAGATTTATTGACTTTGTTCATATACTATTGAAAATTCTTTATAACAGTGATGAATAGAATATAAACATGTGCTTAATGGGTTTGAAAATGAAACCTGAGTACTTTGCAAAGAGTAGCTGAAATAGGTGGCAATAACACATGCATTTTCTTTCAAACAACAGGCAGCAGTTCTGTGCCTTTGTTTGATGAAGAGTCTCTTGATGAAAAACCCTTTAGAAACCACGAGCTGCCTCATCCTGCTGGTCATTTTGGATGGTCCCCACCAGTCTTTTTCCATGCTGGTCAAGCACTGAGGCAGTGACACATCCAGCCCTTGACCCATTGCATGTCCCAGATGAGGTACAGTTTTGGGGCCAGCTCGGGGAGCCCTTTCTCGCTGCCTTTTCTGCCTGTCCTTCCCCAGACTGGCACCTCCAGATAGAGTTTGGAAGTTCTGGCTGAAAAGTAAAATTCTTGCATCCATTCCCACATGTTAGCACACTTAGCATCTCCCTTCGAATGACTAATAGCAAAACCTTGCATGCATTTAGCAGTCTTTTGTAATGCAGATCCCTGTCTAGCTCTTTAATATAAGTGCTAACATTTAAATAAAATAAATCTGTGTTCTGGTGGAAGTAAGCAATGACAATAAAGAGCAATTAGGTGGGCCAAACTTTAAAGGAAGTGAGCTTTTGTAGCTCTAAAGACCAACTACAAAGCTGAGTTAAGTACACTAAGGTGAATGATAGGTGCTCAAATCCCCCCTCAGCACTAGGAAGGTGAGGAAGGGAGAACACTTGGAACTGAAAAAATATGTAAATTGTTTATAAGTTTTTTTTTTTTTTTAAAAAAAAAAAACAAACAACTTTTTCTAACATACTCTCTCATTTCCTGTTATTCTAAAACAAAAATCCCCAGAGTGCATTGGTTCACATTAAGTCCTCCATTTGTCTCTGGTTAAGAGTAAAGATGACTTGAAATTTGACTTTAGCTCACTTTCATGTTCCATATAAGTGAAAGAATAATCTCTCTTAATTCTCAGTGCATGAATAGAGACACATAGATGAATACAGATATATCTACCCTTCCCACATTTAGCCTCTCTTCCATCCCAATCCATTCAAATAATACTTTCATCAAAAATAATTATAGAAAAAAAATACTATGGGATATGATGTGCAAAGGGTTGCTGAGGACAAACAGAGACCATGTCACAGGCAAGATCTGACAGCAGAGGAAGGATACAGATCTATACTTACATTAGTCATGGTTTCTGTACAAATCTGTGTAGAATTTTTTTTTTTTTTCCTTCAATAAAATACATCCCTTAACTATTTTAATCTAAAACAGCACTCTGTTAGCTAGTAAAAACAGTGAGGTCTCATCTTTTTTCTGGCTACTCACTAACAGCATAAATTAGACTTAGAAACTTCCTTCTGCTGTGGAACGTCTGATGCATAAATAACACCATATGTTCAGCAGCAGTTTATATAAAATATCATTCTTACCTTGACAACGACAGTTTAATTTAGGAGCTATGTCTGTAATCAAAAATGCAAACTCTAAAGTGTTCTGCTTAATCTTTGTAAAAAAATGTATTACTTCTGTGCTGCCCTGAAACCATAGAAAATATTGCATTATATGCAAGGGGAAACCCCCATCATCTTTTAGCTCTCTGCTGCCAATGTATACCAATCAGAAAATCTAACTGTCATCAGGAATGACCAAAAGGGTAAAAAACTTGTTCCTAAGAGCATATGGACCCCACTGGCCTCAGGAAATATTTGAAGAGTGCATACACATTTCGTCAAGATTTTTGAAATCCCAAAGGGAGAGGAAGGAATAAAAACACGATGGAGTACTTTAAAATGGCAGGTATTGCACTTTTCTTGTTCAGCACTGGAAATCAGATGCCTAATATTAATAGAAGCCATTATTTTTATTACTCCTATTAAAGAGGCTAACACCTGCCATCTCCCAGATTTCTGAGAGTGATTTAATTCTTCCTTCCCCTCTGCAGTTGTGATTATATTATACAGGATGGGGAGGCAAATGCCATCAGTTTAAACACTGACATTGACTTTACCTTTCTAGGGAGGCTGTACCTGGAGCAGTCCATTCAGAACACAGGGAGAGGTAAACCCTCACAGCTGGAGCAAAAGTGGCCAGCAGAAGCCCATGGACCCAGGAGGGCCAGAAGGTCCGGAGGCATGTCCTTTGGGGAGGATGTTGCCCTGCTGCTCCCTGTGCTGAGGACAAGCCGCCCTGCTGCTGCCTGGCTGCTGGAGGTGGCGGAGACACATCCCAGTGCTGCACCATGGGGATCTGCTTCCCCTTTGCTTTCCCACCACCCTGCAGCTTCACTGAGGGCAAGGCACATTTTGTGGGGTTATTTGGATGGCAAGGGATGAGTTCCTTTTTTTATTCAGGGCTGAGCAGAGTATTTTAATTGTTTTTGTTGTTGTTGTTAATTCATTTCCATAAATAAAAATGGAAAACAACTTACAATTGGTGACAGCTAGTTGAATTCCTCCTCTTCCTGAGTACATTTCACTGCCTGCTCCAGTCACTTTGCCTGCCTGTCCGTCCCACATTCTCAGGGCCCAGATGCAGAATAATTAATTTTTCTAATGCTTGTTTCATATTAGTCCTTTACCAGCCTCAGAGATTGTTTACTCTCCTCTTAGTAATTTGAACTGGACTTTTCCAAATTCCTGCAATAACATTTTTAAACACTTCAGCCAGAAAATTACAGCATCCTTCTTTTCAAGGCTAGATATCATCATCATCTCTCTCTCTCTCCATTTATATAGACAGACTTAATACACATAGATAACCTTCTGACTGTATGCAAAGGTGATTTGGGAAGTCTGATACAAGGCCTGATACCAGGCAGGTTTTGCAGTTGTTGCTGTTCCTGTAGTCTCTTGACACAGGCAGGTAGCCACATAGGATGTTGGTGAGAAATATTCTACCAAACCTCAGCCGCAGGATTTTCAAAGGCATTGCACATATTTTTCAGGCTACTGCATGGAGCATTCCCTTGAGAGCACAGCAGGCTTGGATTTACTGCTGCTGGCTCAGGGTGTGTTGCGCTCATGTAGTTGGAGTTTTCCCTATGAATCACATGCAAGTTACCTACTTTTGCCTTTGTAGCAAAGGAATGAGAAGCCTGCCCACAGTGATGCATGGCTTAATATTAGATGCTTTCTAGTAGTGTGTAGCTGAAACATTGTGAAGTTGGAACATTTTACAGAGGTGAGTTTACTGTGTTGGTATTCAATGCCACAACACACTGGCACTGCTTCCAAATTTCTCAGAGGTTTTCACAGCTCATTTGCCCTCAGGTTCAAGCACAGGTGAGTCATGCTGATGGTGATAGGGTTCACCTGGAGGCTGCTTCTTCACCTAGGCTTGTTGTGTGACCAGTCAATGTTGCAAACACTGTGAATAAATGACATCAGTGCCTCTTGTAGGTGGCTGTGTGCCTATTTGAGAAGGTCTGGCCAGCACATGCAGGAGGAAGGAAGAAAGGGTGAAGAAGAAATACGAGAGAGATGTTAACAGGCACAAATCTTTGCTGTGTTCATCAGGCTCTGGGTTCAGAGACAGAAGTCCAACTTCAGCCCTTCTGTGGAGGCGTATGGTTAACCCTCCCTAGTTTTTAGCGGATTCATAAGTAGTAAAAGGAATTAGAAATGTGGACTGGTAATTACCGTTCATAAATTTCACAGTTAACACAAGTCTGTGTGAGGAGATATGGTGCCAGATGTCTGGGCTGGCAGTGGATGAGGTTGCTGCAGGAACAGAAGTGGCGTCACCACATCGGTATGGCACAGGACCCAGGCAAATGAGCCGCACAGGGAGAGGCTGCTCAGTGCTGTACTGCACTGCCACCGTTGTCTTCTTTCTGACACCATCGCTCACCTCTTTGCATGGTGCCATGTAGGAACGAGAGCGCATTCTCAGACAATGTAGGGGCATAAGGTCTTGCTGGAAATGGCCATTCCCAGGGCAGAATTGTAGAGGAAGCAGCCCTCATTTCTGCCAGTGCAAAATCAGGGTGACTTCAAACAGCCTTTGCTGTAGGGTGCAGAAAGATTTGTTTCCTTTCTCTTCTTATATTCCTTTTCATTTTGCAAACCCCAAATCTCTACTTAGTAAGTTTTTGCTTTTCAGCACTGTTTCACCACGTAGAGCAGGGATGCCCAGCAAGAGGCTTGCAGGCAGAATCAGGCCTGTATGTTTGATCCCAGAAGAGTGAAAACTAGGCCGACACAGCATGTACCAACGCAATCCCTTCCTTTTTCTCAAGGAAGATATATGCCTGGAGAGGAAGCATATGCTGCCCGGCTGTCTTTTTTCTCTCAACCTCTTTCTCTCATATGCCGAAGGAATTGTGCTGCATGCTGCACATCCCTGTACTAGTACTGAAGGAGACTGGGGAGGGGGGATGAAATACCAGGAAACCGCTGAATAGGAAGGTAGATATAGCAGATATTTGAACCATGTACTTCTGACCTCAGCAGCCTTTATCTATGGATGGTTTGTGTAGACTATTAATTAGCTATGCCATAGGTACAGAAAGACTAGAGCAGACCTAATGCATCACTAATTGCAATCTAACAGGAATCAGGCTCACTCAGTCAGGGTTTTTACATTAGCTAGGGAAATCCCAGCTTCCTGGTCATCCTGTGACACTCCTTGCAAAAGAGAAAAAAAAAAAAAAAAAAAAAAGAAAAAAAGAAAAAAAGAAGAAAGAAAAGCAGACACCAATTAGTTATATAAATACTTTCTTCTGTATTGGTAGTTCTCCCATAGTTAAAACCCACTGCCCAGATATTGGATTCCCAGCAGAACAGTAGCAGTTCCCAATGGCAGAGAAGTGATTTTAAAGGTAGGAAGGAGTCTCCAGAGATACAGAGCTATTTATACTAAAGAAGGCTTCTTGCTTGCTCAGAAGTCTGATCCTGAACCTTCCAAGTCTTTTGATTATTTCTTCTGCACATTCCCTGAAAGCACTTTGGATAAGGATGGTTTGCTCTCTGCACAGTTGTAGCTTATTGTGCTTTATGAGAGTGCAATAGGACTAGTCCATATGCACATGATTTTAGGAACTGGGTGGCAAGAACATCCAGCGCACGTGTACTGTTCTATACAGGTGATAGAGTACTCTTGTGATGACAGCACTAGATTTTCTTTCTGTTGGCTTAAAATTTATTTCACATATGTTTTGCTTTCTTTTTTAACCAGATGATGATTTCATTGATTTGATTGTTATCTTATGACCTCATACATCATCTTATATCACCAGGACTGCCTACAATGAAACAGCTCTCCCACATGATGAAGAGAGTACCATGTCAACTTGTATGCATACTGGTGATAGTGATACGTGCAGAAAATAATAAAACAGTGTGAGCAGGAAAGCAAGTCTTCAAGTGACAAGAAGAGTTTCCAAAGGTCAGGCAACTATGTTTTGAAAGTGTTGTAGCTTATCCTGCTCAGTAAACTTTACTAGCATGACTCAAAATACATTTTTAATTGAAATTTCACAGTGGCAGATCCCTGGTCTAGATGTTATGCTTAAGAAAAGCTAAAAATCAGTTGAAATCAGACCTTTGTATTATAGTTTTGCAAAGCAAATTGACAACACTCTTCCGTTGAGAATCCAAAATCTGCGAATTTTGGATTCAATTCATTGTGCAGTTTTCTGCAACTTTTGATATTGTGTGATTTTAAGCCAGATCTTTTAAGGCTCCATAAAAGCAAGTGTATGACTTCCACTTGAGCCTTCACAACACAGAGCTCTCTGTCTAGTAAAATACCACTGACAATGATACTGTTGAATCTGTTCACCCAAGAGGTGAGATTTACTTTTGTTTTTCAGGGACAGAGACATCGGTCTATAGATCTGGAAGAGTGGGTTTGAAGCACCCTATGGTGATTTGCTCATCTCACTAAGCTACACACCAGGAGAGCAGGTATGTCTTTTGCCTTCATGGCCAATTAGCATTAGTGTCTGCAGGAAAATTCAGATGACTGGAGCTAGCCCCCAGGGCATGATATCACCCTTTCAGCTGGCTAAGGTAATGCAGAGGGCTCTTTCCTTATTAACCTACTCCTGCTGAAACAGGCACACACCAGGGAGCCATCATAAGGCAAAAGGAATTGATATTTTGGCAGGTTCCACACTTACTTCATAATAGCTCTGGAAATAGAACCTGCCCAAATAAGCATATGTAGGACTAAATTCTGCCTCTTATTTCACACAGACATTGGTATTGAAGCTGATGAGAGCTGAGTGTGCTCCCAGAAGAGGTCTTTGGAGAAGCTCCAGCATCTCTTTTGCCTGGATAAAGTGAGCAAGGTTGACACAAGGAAGGGTTTTCACAGGACATGCTTTTTGATAGAAAATCCCAATTCAGTGGAGTACCCAAATGACTATCAGATAACTGCAGCCAGACCATTGCTGTGGGATAGGTGTGTGCCATGAGGCAGTTCTGGAGCCCTTTGCCCACCCACTGCCCTGGCTGGAGCAGGGTGGGAGGCTTCCACCAGCCGCCTGCAGTATGGGAGGTATTGCACAGAGCAGTGGATCCACAAAACCTGCCACTGAGAGGAATGAGCAGGTGGTACAGACAGAAGAGAAGTCTGCTGCCAAGGAGAAATCCTGTCCAGCACTTGTCCATCAGCAAAGTTGCTGTGCCCCCATCAGCCTCGATATCCTGCTTCCTCTTCCCATTGCACGGCAGTCAGTGCTGCTCAGGGAACAGCAGAGTGCTTTGGTTTCTTCTTCCTCGCTCTGGCTTCAGATTAATGTTTGCACTTTCCTATGGTTGGCAAGCAGCACAGCTTTGCATTTCTGAAGCCATAAGAAAGGAGTTGATTCAGCAATGAGCACAGCCTGTGCTGATTGGGTTTTTCAGTGGCTGTGAGAAAAGGGGACTACTCATACTGTACCTCTAGGATAATCTGAATCTGGTATAAATCTGATCTGCTGCTGAAAGCGGTGGTCTCATCCTGTCCTGTAGGGTCAGCCTTTCATTCCCACAGTCCTCCCTAGTGCTGTCACTAGCATTTATGTGGCTCTGTGGCGAGCTGGATCAAAGAGGGCATCCCACCGCACACCCAGTTCTCACCCACTCCTTTCACCATGAAAGGTTCCATACTGACATGAGCAAGTGCTACCTCTGAAGGGCTCTGCCTGCCTCTGCTAGTAGTTTGCTTCCCCAAAAATGGCTCAGGAAAGCAAAGGATGAAATTAAAGTAGCAGGAAGCAACTTGTTTCTTTCCAGCAGTCATGGCTTTTGTGTTAGACTTGTTTCTAGACTTTACCCAAATGCCAAAATGGGATAGACAGATCAAACCAAACTTAGAATAACTCAAAACACTTGTGAATTCACGACCTCTGAGCACAGGCCGTGAAAGTTGCACCTGCTTAGTCCACGCTGTATTATTTTGTTTCATCTTGTACTTCAATGTTCCCTGCTATTTGAGGAAACTATACTTAAAGTGCCAGGAAACATGATTGAAAATATGTTCAATAAACTCCCCAGGGCAGTTTGTGAAAAAGACAGTGTAGTTCAAGTAGCATCACACATGTTTAAAATTGCAACAGACACTTTGAAACCATGTGTTGTGTAATGATCAGGGTGCTAAATCATGTGTCAGAGCTGAGGGATCTGGTTTCTCTGAAAAGTGCTAATGTTTTTTGATGCTGAGTAGAAGCTGTGTTTAAAAGAAATGATCAGAAAGCACAAGTCAGTTTATGAGAGCATTAGTGCTTCAGATGTGGTTTATCTACTTAGCAGCAAACCCTGCCTGAAGCAAACATATTTTGGACATACGAAACGCATCATCCTATCTGCACACAAACCTCACATAACGATTCGCCTTGGTAGTAAAAGTAACCAGTGATTAAATTGCTGTAACAGTAAAGTTGGTAAAAAGTGATGTGTCAGAGACAGCACATTATTTAATGGTAGGTACCTTTCTGTTGAAAATGAGGGCTCAGTGCTGCCTCTTGGCCAAATCTGAAACACATTAGTCATTTCAGTGATTTGAACCTCATCCAAGACTTTCTCAGAACTGTTCCTAATAATGTCTGCACTGTCTTGCACTTGGAGTTGCCCCAGTATGTCCCTGCAAATCTGCTGCACCTGACATTCTTGGTGTTTGTAAGCCAGATCAGTGTTTTTGTCTGCTGACTCACTAAAAACCTGTCCATACTATTACGGGCTACCAATTGTTTAACATTTCCCCAAGAAGAAAGCTACTAAAACTCATTTAGGAGACGGAAGATGGGAAGAGCTGAAGCAGTCAAAAACAGTTTGAGAGCAGAGGGAAGCAAGAAGTTTTCAGTCAAGGTAGCCCCATACTGTTATTCTTTGACCTCTATACAGGTAAGAAAGAAGACCAGACCAGCAGGCACATCAGAGAACAGTCAGGCACACAGCAACCCAGAAACCATTGTCTTTACCCTTACTGTGGCACCATTAAGTGATCTGGCCTTTGCCTACTACTGACAAATCACTTATTCAAGTGTAAAATATTCTCTGGGTTAAAGTCATATTTTTCACTTCAAATGTTAGTTAAGGGTAGAACTTCCATTCTCTTAATTTTGCTTTTGTTACGTAGCAGATGTGATTCCAGAGGGACTCTAAGTAGAGGAACCACATTTTCAGATATGTACAGAGTGGTTCACAGTGTCAAATGGAGTGCAGGGTGGCCTTAGTGATAGAAATCCAGCAGTTCTTGTGGGTGAAAGTGCAGTGTGCAATAATATAGGTATATTATTTATTTATTTATTTATTTGCCTTGCCTGAATTTTCTGAGGAAATTTTGTTTGAAAGTTCAGTGTGCAACTTCAGTCTTCTGGCTGGCCTGAAATCGTTTAAGCCACAAGCACATGCAGAGTGCACAGATCCCACAGCAGCTTGCAGTAATCAGGGCTCTTGTAACCTCACTTAGCATCCTGTTCCTGTTAGTCCAATTTCAATCCCTACCTGCACGGTGGTGCAGGGCAATTTCATTTGAAGCAGAAATGTCATAACAGACTTTTGGACAATTAACTTCTAGCATTTTCTTGTAATTTGTGTTTCTTCAGTCTTCATTGTGCTCTGCCAACAAAGCTCAGGAGAGGGCCACAAACACAAGGCAGCTATGCTCCTGCCATGATCCTACTCCTTAGCTAAGTTCAGATCTTCCAGAGCCCTCTTAGCCTGAAAATATGTTAGCACTGTAGGCTATAAAGGATTCCTTGTCTCTTGCTTCACAATGTCCAGCCCAGTGAACTCGATGGAACCCCTCACATTTGATTTGTTTGAGGATTTCAGGAGTTTTACAACAGTACCACAATTTATAATTTCAGGAGTTTTCAACCATACCTCTACCACAGCAGTAGCTCACCTGAAAAATATCTTTTGTTACAATCCCTGCAATTGTCAACACTAAATTTTTGCGAACAACAAACTTTTATCCATTAAAAGGGCAGTTTATAAAGAAATGTGTAATAACAGCCCATTTCTAGCTTGATATATATATATATATATATATATATATATATATATTTTTTTTTTTTTTCTGATCTGTGTGTCCTTATCTGGGTTGGAGAATGTCCCTCAAGCAATTTCTCAAATGTTGTGCCAGAAAGCATGGCTATATAGTCCTGGTACTCTATTCCACTCTATTCCAATATTGACCATCAGCACAAGGAAATGTTGTAGTTATTAAAGCCTGCTGTATCCCCTTGTAATCTGTGTGATCTTAACAAGGCCAAGCTGCCTTCTTCAGATGCCAGGTTTCTCTACTGTATGCCTTGCTGCATGAAATCTGCTCAGGGGCTACAGAATGAAAGCTGGCTTCATGTCAACAGCTAGAACAGGTCTGCACCCTCTGTAGAGTCTTGCACCCTCTGTAGAGTCTTGCCATCTGTTAGAGAAAAATCCTAGATAGAAACACAGAGCATAACATATAGGAAGGAAATGTTGCCGAGCTGGTGGGCTGTGAACACTTCAGTGTATACATCTGGAAAGGAACAGGATCTCTCCTAACACATAATGAAAACTGTTCAGGGTAGTGCCACTTCATACAGTACTATGAGTCACAGGATATGTCCTTACAAGTCCTAGCACCTCATATGAGAGGTGTGCACATCTGGATGCAGTAATTAGAGGATGGCTTTCTGCTGTAGCTGTTCACATCCAGATGCAGCTAACGCAGATGCCAGGGAGCATCTGAATAACATTCAACAGGGGTGGCATACTCTGAAGCACCCCCTGAAGACCTGAGACTCTTGAAGATTTACTCCTCGCACTTGAAAAACCTATCACATGCCCTTTTTTTCAGCAATAGGACACACATGGTGCAAGTCAGTGCTCAGGACGAAGATCCAGATTCAGGGATCCAAACAAAGCCAGCAGCTAAAACACAATCTGAAGGTCAGGGGAAGGGCTAGCAACAACAGGATTTAGTTGTCAGCCAGCCCAGGAGCAACTGCAAGTTCTGGCTGTTCTCACCAGTCAGTTGCATGGGGTTACTTTAGCATGACCCAAAGTGGTTGCTTATTCAGTCATTCCTGCCAGGCCTCACTGGCAGGGAGGTCTGGTCCAAACCTAGGACCCAGAAACAAGCACTTGGTTTTTATTTGAGAAAATAAACAGAGCTAGAGTTTCAAACTGTGGGTGTTAAATGCCCATGAAGAACTTGCACGGTACAGGTCATTCTCCCTCCTCGGCTTGAAATATTCCACATGAAAATCTGGCAGACCATATCTAAGAAACAAACACATTTGTCCCACTGTGGGATCTATTTTGAGATAATTCTTAACCAAAGAAGGGCTCAGCCTGAAGAAAACATTTTTCCCTGTCACTGGTAAATTGCAGAAACAATTTTCAAATATGCCTAATGTTGGACAAACTCTGCTATTAAAGTAAAAGCCTAAATTCAGGGACTTCAACAGAAGCCAATTAGTGCCAGACAGAAAACGCCTTTGACAGTTTCCCCCACATAATACCCAGTTTTGGAAAAACTGTAGGAAGATTAGTGTCTAATGAAGCTAATATGAAAAAAATACAGTGTGCACCCTTTCAGCTTCTTGCATTTCTGTAATTCTTCTCTTGCAAGTGATAATCCTGTCAAATGTCATGACTATTTTGTAATTTTGTTTTTTAACTGACAGGATACTTGAATGACCATTACTAATATCCCTTGGTATGCAAAGCATGGCCATGATACAATGCAGCAAAACTTTACAATTCAGAGAGCAAAAGGGTTAAATGTAAACTTCTGACATTTTTCTTCTCATATATATATATTTGTAAGAAGAGATTTTTAGAAGAGAGTGATAGATTTTCACCAATATTCTTATATTCTGCATGTGTGAAGATTGTGTGATGATTTAACCGCATCACAGTGTAACTTCTTTGGGAAGCTAAACTCATTTTAACTAGAATAATTCTAGCTTTGCATTAATATCTCTCAGAGTAGAACTCAGTATTTATCTTTCCTTTAATTAGTAAAGTGTCTTTAATTCTTATAGGAAATCTCACTGAACCTGATGTAGAATCTATGTGTCGTGTGGGACAACTGATTTACAAGGGTCATACAAATTACAGCTGCCACTGAGCTTTGTCATGCATTGCCTAAACCCAAGTTTTAGTAAATATTGAAGAAGTGCAAGATTCTTGCACTTCTGATGACATTTTACCATGCTGACAAAATAAACACCATGATATTTTAAAACAGTTACATTTCACAGGAAATTAAAAAAATGTATTTTTTTTTTCAATTTAATTAAAGCAAATAACAGAAGTTCTACATAAAGCAGAAATTCCAAACTTATTTTGAATTTTTTTATTAGAGGAAGAATGTGAGTAATTTAGAACAGGAGATTCCAAGTTTTCAAAAATGCGTGGATTTACTTGCAGCTCTGGAAATCCCCAAGAGAATGGAATTACAGATCACAACACTATCAACAGTCTCTTCAGAAAATTTATAGGGATCTCTAAATGAATAGTTTAAATACCATATTTCTTCAGTATAGTTACATGAACAACAATTTTGATGGCAAAGCCATTGTACCTATGCTGACAGAACTATATGGTGAGAGCGGAGTTTTTATCCATTTTGACTCCTGGCTCCTTTGCTGCAGAATATGCCACTTGTGTAGTGAAGAAGGTGGGAGATTGCAGGGAAGGGAAAATCTCACAGCAAATGAAGTTTAAAGTTCTCCCAGACAACCTTGATCCCATCATAGCCCAATTTCTTGCACAAGGAATTGCAAAACTTATTCAGAATGTAATTAATTGCATATAAGGAGGGTATATTAACTTGTAAGTTCTTTGGGAGCTGTTATGGATATGGAGTCCCAACAATAATTTGCAGAAAAGGGAAATATAAGCCTTTCATAAATATCTTTCTATATTTTCACTCCTTTTATTTTATTATTTTATTATTATTATTTAATTTAATTTTATACAATTTTATTTTTGGGGGGTTGAAGTATAGTGTATAGTATACTTTTTCCTGGAAGTTTTTTTCCATGTCTGTACTTTGAAAGTGTTCAGAATGCCACAGTCTTACTGAGTAATACACTGTATATTTCCAAAGTATTGTCTGCTGTTTAGCTTGTTTGGCTACTGAAACTACCACAGTAGCTTTAATTCTGTTTAACAGTGTAATAGTGTAAGCCTTATTCTATCCAGAAAATATGATTCCAGTAAGCACAGACAGGCTTTGCTGTCATTCTGATGACTTCCTATGCAATCTACTAAGATATTGCTATAATGGTTATGATAGAAAAAACATTTATTTATTAAGTACCAGTACTTTTTTCAACATACAAATATACACATGGGATTTACTTATACTCTGTGTTGATGCAATATAATTTATTAGTCTCCATTTTCTTGATTTATTTCTATATACTATTATTATTCTGCTATTTCTTTTTGCTAGAAACCAGTTTGTTAAATGCAAAATCTTCTGTGGCACTTCTGCTTTCTGTTACATGCAAAGATCATTTTGTTTGTTTTCTTGATGATTTTTCTGGTTAAAAATATTTCTTCTCTTTCATGCTATTTTACTGTCAGACATCTCAAAGTTTCACTCCTAGACTACTCAATCTGTAAGTATTTGTGGAGTAGAGCTATTTGTTTCCATATTTTTTTTTCTTTGCTGTTTTAAACATAAACAGTTAATTGTTTATTCATAGAATATGGATAGAGCTGATGCCAAGGAATTTCCCCAGAGCAGGGAGGTTTTTTCGTTTGGCCAAATGTGCAGCACATCTAAATTGATATAAATTAATTGGAAAAAAAAAAAAAAAAGACATTCCTAATTTATATTGTGAGAATCTAAACCAGTTTTGTTGAATTCACAATGTGTGGAAGGTTGGTGTGTATGTATCATTTTGATCAATTCATATATATCACATTAAAGAGATCCAGGAATAAATTTATATGTCAAGAACTGTAGTCTTATATTTATATCCTTGCCTCCAAATGGGAGAGGCATCTACATGATGGATCAACCACATGGTGGGTAAGGAATTTGCTGGATGGTCACACTTGAAGAGTTGCAGTCAATGGCTCAATGTACAAGTAGAAATTGGTAATGGGTGGTGTTCCTCAAGGAAGGGTCAGTATTGGGACTGATGCTCTTTAACATCATTGTCAGTGACATGGACTGTGAGAAAGAGTACACCCTCAGCAAGTCTGCCAATGACACCAAGATCTGTGGTGCAGTCAACACGCTGGAAGGAAGGGATGCCATCCATAAGGACCTGGACAGGCTTGAGAGGTGGGCCTGTGGGACCCTCATGAGGTTCAACAAAGCCAAGTGCAAGGTCCTGCATCTGGGTCAGGGCAATCCCAAGGACAAATAGAGGCTGGGTGCAGAATGAGAATTGAGAGCAGCCCTGAGAAGAAGGTCCTGGGGGTGTTGGTTGATGAGAAGAAAAACATGAGCCAGTAATGAACACCTGCAACCCAGAAAGCCAACAGTATCCTGGGCTGCAACAAAAGCAGTGTGGCCAACAGGCCAAGGGAGGTGATTCCTCATTTCTGCTCTGCTCTTGTGAGACCCCCACCTGGATCACTACATTCCACTCTGGGGCCTCCAGGATGACGTGGACGTATTAGAGCAATTCCAGAGCAGGGCCATAAGAATGATCAGGGGGCTGGAGCACCTCTCCTATGAAGACAGGCTGAGGGAGTTGGGGTTGTTTAGCCTGGAGAAGAAAAGGCTCCAGGGAGGCCTTGTAGAGGCCTTTTCAGTGCCTAAAGGGGGCCCACAGGAAAGCTGGGGAGGGACTCTTTGTCAGGGAGTATAGTGGCAGGACAAGAGGTAATAGCTTTAAACTAAAAGATTGGAGATTTAGGATAGATGTTGGAAGGAAATTCTTTACTCTGAATGTGGTGAGGCCCTGGCACAGGTTGCCCAGAGAAGCTGTGGATTCCCCATCCCTGAAAGTGTTGAAGGCTGGGTTGGATGGGTTTTTGGGCAACCTGGTCTGGTGGGAGGTGTCCCTGCCCATGGTAGGGGGGGTTGGAAATGGACGGTCTTTAAGGTCCCTTCCAGTCCAAACCTTTCTGTGATTCTATTATTTATTTATCTTGGGAACAGAAGATGTAAAACTGGTTGCCACACAAGATGCTTTTCAGCACAGAGGTGTTTCTCCTACTTCAGCTTCAACAGGTATCTGCTTTTCCTTATGGTTGCCATGGTTGCTAACTTTAATCCTTATCTTTTTTTTTTTTTTTTTTTTCTTTCTTTTTTTTTCTTTTTTTTTTTTTTCCCTCCTTTAAGGAGGCCTTAATGTCTGGAAAAAAAAAAAAAAAAAAAAAAAAAAGCAATAGTAATTTATATAAAATGGAAAACTGAGGAAAAAAGCTCCCAACCCCTTGATAGAAAGATTATTAATCTTATTCATATAATCTGTTATTCATATTGCTGTGCACATGGTTCTGATCAAATTCATTTTTTCTCACTATTTTACACATCATATGAACAAAATGTCATTAAATTGGCATTTGCAGGACAAAACAATTGCCACCAGGATGCTTTGAAGACACCTTTATTATTTTCATATATCCTTTTCATGTTTTCTTGGTAAAGAAAGAAACCTCAAGAAATTTGAATGTAACTGCAGTCTGTCTGCTGTGTGCCTTGTCAGCATGCAGACTTGTACACTTCTTTTAGGGAACATGGATTTGCTAAAAGCAATTATAGCCACATGGCAAAACTCAAGGTAGTCAAGGAAGAGAAAGCATTAAAATGAAAGAACCTGGAGAAATGTCTTGTAAAGAAGAGATGTCAAGAGCCACTAGTATTTTGTATCAATGAAACTATACAGATATTGCCCAAACTGCCACAGTGAGAAAGAGTGGTAAGGAACATCGACTCTGTCATACAGATGATGTGCAAAGGAGCCCAGCCAAATTATGGCTCCTGGATAAAGCCAACAGCAAGCATAATCATGCTGGGCTGGGATGTGGCATGTGTCACCTTTGTTATGCCCATATTTTTGGTTCTCTTCAACTACAGACTAGAATGACTCAGAACACCTAAGCTTTGGATTCACCTTAGGCTTTTGGTGTTTCCTGGGGGCTGAGATCCACCATTGTCTTAGGTTGCCTAGTTTCCTGGGAGAAAGTGGAAGCCTGGGTGCAGACAAGGGAAAACAGGCCTTTTGTGGCAGATGCTGATCCATCTGAGGGTCAGACCCTCCCATAATTTCAAGCTGGGGCATTTCTAGCATTAGAGGGTGGTCTGGAAGTACTGCAGAGCCTTTTGCTGTCATGGAAAATGAAACACTGTGAGAAGGACATTCTCCTTCCCATCATCCCAGGAATGGCATTAAACCAAACTACAGAGGTGTCTTCACACTACTTCCTTCTTACTGTATTCATGAATATTTCATTCACAGAATGGAAAGTTAAACAGCCACAGCTAAAGCTAATGGATTTGTTTAATTCCATTCACTACATCCACCGCTCAAAAATGAAACAACTCCAGGAACATGGGAGATGTGGCATGACCCCATCTCAAGTAGAGAAAGAGACCAAACCCAAAAGGACACGTGTCATACTGGTACTGAGAAGACAGTCTAGAATGGAGATAGGAAAAGTATTTGAAGTACACTCCTGCTTCCACATTTCATATTAGCTGCAATGGCTAAGTCTGTGCGAAAAAAGTTGCCTTCTCCAAATCCCGTCAGATCTTTCTATCTGTAGACTTGTGAAGCCTGGGAGCTTCTCTTCAGGCTGTGACTAGTAGGAAGTGTCCACATAAAAAATGCTGACAGGAAGCATATAGGCCATAGAGAGCTGGAAGACCATGCTTTGGTCTTGCTAAGGTTTAATTTTTCATCCATGTGAAAACATCTTTAACTCTCAGACTGAGCAGTGTAAATGTCTCTTATTAAAGACAATGAGAAACAGGAATGGATCCTTACACTTACAAAAATATTTATATTTGTACAAATCACTTTTCAAAAGTAATTTCTCTTGCAGTATTACAAAGACAACAATGGCTTTTATGGCAGCGGAGAAATTCCTCAAGTAACACTCAAGACTTTTAGAATTAGCAAAGATCCTCCTTAGCCACTATAGATAAAAGCCTGGCTCCTGGAATTCAGTGGGAGCTTCATCATCAGTTTCAGTGGAGTCTGGATTTCAACACATAAGTATAAAGTCATAGAAATTAGAGACAGAAAAAGCTTCTTAATCATTTGGACTAGAGGCTCCCAAAATCTTTTATATTTTGCTCTTTTTCCCCAAGGACTTTTCCAGCATTCAAGAATATTTCATGGTCTCTTTTAATCTGAGATACTCTTTTCCTGCCTTCCTTCCTAAGCATCAGACTCCTTATTTAGCTGAGGAGCTGAGAAGCAGAGGCAGCAGCTTGGAGCTCCTCGTGATCCATGGACCCATGGATCCATGTCATTTCTCCCTCCTATTCCTTGCCAGCAACAACACCCTCTTGTGCTTCCAGAAGGATGAGGATTCTGTCCCCCCATTTCACCCACAGGATTCTTTCTGCTTTAATGAACACATGAAAATCTTTACCACTTGAATAACCTTCAGTAGCCCCCAGGATCTCAGCTTTGGCCACGATAGCTTTAATCTATCCTGCGCCACTTCAGCATCATACTCTAGAGTGAAGCTTCTCCATCCTTTATAGGATTTACACATGTCATTTGGTTAATGGTCTAAAAATCTCCATTAAGTCATAGACTAACCTTAATAGTGAGGGTGCAATATCACAGGACTATCAAGGTGGTGTTCTCCAGGCATGAGGAAGGCAGCACCTACTCATACTATTTGAAAGCTATAGCAGATTTTGTCTACATGATTTAAACTGATAGATTCAGGCAGCCTTCCTAAAAAAGGAGGATGAGTCAGAGAGGGAGCAAGCATCAGTATCAGGACATCATTATTCATATCTTTTTTTTGTGGAAAGAAGTAATCTAATGGAACTTCACAGAAGATCCTGTGAAGAGAGTTGCGCAGGTGTGTTAGTACAGTTTCAAAAGAGACCCAGATATCTAGAGTTATTAAAGCTGCTAAAGCAGCAGATTACCTGCAGGGATATATTCAGAAGTGTCAAGGGACCTTTTGATTGCAGCTAGGTTGAGAATCTCTGAGTGCTCTGTGTGTCTGTCTCCTGCACAACGCCTTTGATGGTCAAGTTTGAAGACATTGAAGAAAATGTCTGTAAGTAATGAGCTGCTTCCCTTTTGTGCCTGTTGAGAGTTCACTGTTAAGAAGCTTTTATATCACTTCTACTTATTCTATGTGTTCTTATTTCTACTTCATTATTTCTAGCTATATGTCAGACAACTTGACCCCTGGTAATGTATCACATAATATTCCTCAGGTGCTGAAATACAACACAGGTGCAAGAGGGATGCTGAGAAGGGGGCTTCCTGGAGAGGGTACAAACACAGAAGGTGTCAGGGGTTCCTACAGGGTCCTGTAGCTGCATTATAGTGCAGGTGGGATGTTGGTACCCTCTGGTCTGCTTCCACCCACATTCAGAGATTGGGTTACCCAAACAGTCCATAGGCAAACACTGTTATTGCCAGTCAGCTGATGTAGATAAGGCTGGGCAAACCCAGCATGTGATGCTGAAGAACCTGAAGGAGGGTTTGTGTCTCAGCTTACCCAAGCTGCATTCACGTGTTAGCATTTCCAGACTCTCCTCACAGGTAGTTCTTCTTGCTTCCAGGTTTTAAATGTGGTTGTGTTTGATTAGCCCTGTGGGTTAGAACTCAAGAGGGGCATGATGTTTACAGTGCAGATGTCTTACATGGGATCTGGTTCCCAGCTTCTCCTTATTGTCAATGTCAAAAAAAAAGACATTTTAAGGATTTGGCTAACAGATTTAGTTTAGAAGTCTTTCTCACAAAGAGGCAAGCAGTGCCTTAGAGATGCCTCTTCCCCTAATTGTCTAAAAGAACTTAGATGAATAGCTCAGATGTAGACATTTATATTGCTGACACACATGAAGTAAGAGGAAACCCAGCTAGATACCTATTAAGACATCTATATATATATATGTATGACATTTTCATTTGGAGGTACTGAAATCAGTTCTTACAAGTCTAAATTAAGCTCAAATTAGAGATGTATTTATGGTTTCTAGACATTCAAACATGGAAATTGGTCCCTTCAAGTTTGTAGTGAAGAAATGTGTTCATCTTTTCATCATCTTTTAGTTCCTCTATGATAGAATCCTATAGTTTTATCACTGCAGGAGTACAACCCATATCTACAGAGCAAGGCCTATATGTCTGGTGACCTAGACAGCTGTGAATTCTCAGACGGGGTCTAGAGTATGCAAACCATATGTTTGCCATGCCCATAAAATGCTGGAATTGGACTCATCTGTAGTTAACCACTGCTGTGTGGGGGTGGGTGTATTGTACAAACTATAGATGAATATAGAGGTCTAGGTAGAGATACCTAGGAAGAGTACTTAGTAAGATCACTTTGTATTGGAGAAGGAACATGTTAGTGAACGTACTACTTGCTCTTTATAGCAGATATGTACATTACAGTTTACATGAACTTATCTAGGGGCCCAAGATGCAGTTCTCAGTTTTTCTGTCTTCTTATCAACATCTGAGTTCTGCAGAGCATTATAGTTTAACATGTGATTGTTGAGGAAGCACATTCTCTGAAGTTTCGTGCATGTGGAAAAATATGATAGCATTTGATTTTAAAAACTACTTCTCAAGAACTGCATAGCAAATCACACATAAACTCTCATTTTCCAATTAAAAAGCCTACCTTTAAGAAATGTGGCAATAAGCAGAGGCACATGGGCTGTTTGGCAGCCTGCCTGAAAATCCCTGTGTCCTACAAATAATGATTATACTACAGAGCATCTGCTATCCAGAAATAGACTGTACTGTCTCAAACCAGTGATTGTGTCTTTCTACACAACATGGTGGAGGAGTAAGCATTTTTTTTTTAATTTTCTAGATGCAGTGTTTAATTTATTATTATTTTTACTTTATTTAAATTAGAAGTGTAGCTAAACAATGCTCAATAATGCATAATGTTAGTAAAATACTAAAATATATCATACATTCTGCTTCAGATTTCTTCATATGAATGTTAAACATTTAGTTTCTTGTTATTTAAAGGTAGAACAGTTCTACCAGAAAGTTGTTTTCCAGTTGTCTGCTATTAAAAATTTAAACTGATTGAGATAAATGGCTGACATCTCCAAATAAATGTTTCAGACAACATACTAAATATAGAGAGTTGTCAGGGCAGGTCAAGCCATTGAAACCAATCCTTCTCCACCCACAATAGGGGAAGTATTTCCATTCTCATCAGGGACTCAGCTAATCAATCAAAAGTCAATCCTACCTCTTTCTTTACAAGCAGAGGCATCCAGGGAAAGCACAGGGAGGTCATGAAGAACAAAAATTTCTCCAAAAGGCTGGGTAGAAAGAACATGCTGTAAATAGCTGGAATAGCTATGAACTGGAGAGAATGAAAATATTTGCTTTCCTGCTTTTTACTTTATTTATTTATTTATTTATTGAGGTTACAGTGCATCTCTGTCAGAAATTAATGGGCACTCAGCACCTTGATAATTGTATCACTCTTACATCAAACCAGATGTACTTGTATCTCCTAATATTAAGGGTGTATGAATATTGGATAATGGTACTACTTTTTCTCCTCTGTGTTTCAGTGACTTGAGTAGAATTCAGAGGGATTTCCTTTGACTGCTGAGCAAGGAAAATGGTAATTGTTCTCAACTCTCTGGACTTCCAAAAGAATATGATGTTAACAACTGAATGGCAATTTAGGAAGATTATGGACAGGCTCTTCCAACCTATGGTTTGGCAACCAAGAAGAATTTAGGAAGCAAAAGATTACATGTCAGGCACTTGTCAGTACTAGAACAGCATTAACAGAAATGCCAACTCAATTCTCCCATATATTTCTAAGTGGGTCAATTTAAAAACTTGTAGGTTTAGGATGTAAAACTTTACTTAATACATTCAAAAATAAGTATTTATACTAGGAAAAGGTTTCAGATTTTTGGGAATCAGTTGGTTCAGCTTTTCACCATAACTTTTGAAGACATCAAATAATTATATATTCTAAGCAAGACTACATTTCTGTTCGCTTTCTGGTGGTTTAGAAATTTATTTAATTTTAGCCAAATTATCCCAACTTGAAGAGCTATATTAAGGTAGAAAGAATTATCACCATCAGCATGTTCTCCAGTGACACCAAGCTATGTGGTGTGGTCAACATGCTGGAGGGATGGGATGCCATCCAGAAGAACCTGGACAAGCTTTAGAAGTGGGCCTGTGAGACTCTCATGCGGGTCCTTGATAAGGTCAAATGCAAGGTCCTGCACCTGGGTCAAGGCAATCCCAAGCACAAATAGAGGCTGGGTGCAGAATGGATTGAGAGCAGCCCAGAGGAGAAGGTCCTGAGGGTGTTGGCTGATGAGAAGAAAAACAAGGAGGGAGGGAGGGAGGAAGGAAAAGAAAGAAAGAAAGAAAAGAAAAGAAAAGAAAAGAAAAGAAAAGAAAAGAAAAGAAAAGAAAAGAAAAGAAAAGAAAAGAAAAGAAAAGAAAAGAAAAGAAAAGAAAAGAAAAGAAAAGAAAAGAAAAGAAAAGAAAAGAAAAGAAAAGAAAAGAAAAGAAAAGAAAAGAAAAGAAGAATCTTGACCTTTTAGGGGCTGGAGATCTAGACATCTACCCTTCAATAAATTATTGTTTTTTGTAAGTCTGTAAAGAAAGCTATGTGTTTCTTTATTTGATATAAATATCAAATAAAGTAAAATGATAGCTGTGATTATGACAAAATAAATGCAATTTATCTCTAATACAGAAATTATGCTAAAGTGATAGAGCATTTCAAATGTACTGTCTGCAGTTTCCTGATTCTTTTCTTTATAAGGGAAGTTACTTATTGCAATTGTTTCCTCTCAACATCATCCTCTTATTATATACCAACCTTGGTTCAAGCATCTTGATACCATTGTCACACGTCAAACCAAACATTACTTGGCAACAGGCAAGGACAAACAGATAGGCTTACAGTTTGCTCTTATAATTAGCTACTGTGTCAGTGTGAAAACTAGGAAAGAGTCTTAGGGTACATAGCCAAGATACATGATCATGAAATGCTGTGCAAGACTACCTGCTAGGCTCATTTGCAGCATTGATGGTCATACACAAATAAGTATGTAACAGTGTGTAATCTCAGGCAGAGCAAGGACAATTTGAATGATTTAAGTGATTTATTGAAGATGCATTTAGAAATTGAAGTGGAGACAGGCCATGACATGTTATCATGGAGACCTGGAATCATCCCACCTAATTTCAGGTCCTTGATAGTGGTGCTTAAGTTATGGACAGAGTCTTGCTAAATTTCTTGTCCTGTCATTGGAGATAGAGAACACTGCCAGAGGCAGACTTCTAATGTTAGGTTGGGATGAATAAAAGTGCAACTGTATCCATATGAAAGGAAGGTGGCATGCATTGCCTTCACATCTTTCCACATGTTCCCATGGAAGGGTAGCTTTCATGAACTGTAACTGAGCTGTGGCTGCTGCAGTACAGACTCACCCCCACCCACAATGAGTAGATATCAACTGTGACATGAAAACTTCAGAGTTTATGGGTTATTAGAGGCCCATCTCCTTAAAGAGCTTGCCTTTGTAGACTGAAAATCATACTAGGATGTTCCTCGTACACTATAAATGGTAGCAGGATGTGTCTGAACAGAGAAAGAAGATGTGTAGACATGATAGCGCTCAGTGCTATTATGATGAGAGCAAGTAAGCTCATCAGTGGCATGGATGCTACCCTGGGGAAGACCACTCAGGGTGGTAGTGTAAGAGCGATGTTAGGACCTCCTTAAGTCCTCACCAGTCCTCCCCTCTCCACTAAATAATGTGTTTTCTTACACTGTGTGAAGTTTCCCTGCAATTTTTAATTATGTCACGTTCTGTTTGACAGGGGGAGGTGATACAGTGGGCTATTTGTGTTGTCTTTTGCCTTGCAACAGCTTAGGAAGCAATGAGAACACATTTAGGTTGTGTATTTGTAGACAAACTTGTACATATACATACGCATAAAATCTGTTTTCTGAGCTTGATATATTTCTGTGTGTGGAAACTATACGTTAAATGCAACTGCTCTCAGCTGAAAGGAACTTTGTGCTCTCTTGGGCTATGTGGTTGATACAATAGGACATGTAAGAAAACCAGGACCATATTGTCCAACTTCATTTCTAGAAAAAGAAGTATATTAATTTTTGTATTTTGGATACACTTCAACAAAGCAGTTACAGAGATACTTGACTCTAAACACATTCCTCAATATGTTTAAATACTTTTCTTTGTCAGGGGCTTGTTTATCTTTATGCCTTTGTTCTTTACTGTGAATACATCCAGCCAACATTTTCTTGATGGCAGAATGCTCTCTGTGTGATGTGTGTATTTGTTTTCCTGAAAATATAATGAATTTGGGAAACTTTCAGCAAAACAAAGGCGTGTTCTGCAAATTCTCTTCATTTTTGACAGCTCTGCTCCAAGGACAGGATCACTGGGTCCCCAGCCTTGGGCAATTGGTCTTGTCTGAGAACAGTGAACCATCAGAAGCTCCTGTTACTGCTCAGGAAAAGTGTTGATTTCTCTAAATAGTTGCAGGATAGGGGAAGAAATGATTTAGGTTTAACCATTAATTTTGATTCAGTATGGGCCAAACACTAAAGGAAATCTTGTTGCCATCCCCCCATCACATGCAGTAAATGTTTCCTTACTTGTCTGCAAAGATATTCTGGAATAACTTCAGACTAGTGGCTCAAAGGTTCAGAAGACTGAGTCATTTTGATCCACAGCTTCATGGAGATAAAGGGTTGGGAGCTTAAATACCTTATTGATAACAGAAGGGATGCGCAGTATCCAGATCTGTTTCACTGAGGGCAACAGAAAACAGAACATTTCCCTGCAGCAAAAAAAGATTTATAAATATTGTGCTAGTATGTGTCAAAATGGACACCTCTGTGTTGCCATTTGATTCAGGTTACTCAGCTGTTTCTCTGACCAGATGCTTACTGCCAAATAACTTTTCTTTCTATGATCCCAAGCAGACATAATTTGCAAGCATGGATGTGCTACAGAGGGGAGAGAAGAGAGCTTTAGTTCCCTGAGCCATCATCCAGATTTGCTCCTGTATTGAGTGATGTGGCTGTGGCCACCTAGCTGTGCAGCCCTTCCAGACAGATCAAGGCTTCAGCTACCACTGGTCTCAGCTCTTGGTATATCACTGTCTCATAAGCATTGCCCCTCCAAGAGCCTTGTCCCATCTGTCTCTGTGGGTAAGATTTATTTAATTAAATAAAGACTACTGCCAGCTAGTTTTCGTATACTCTCTTATCCCTCCTTCCTGAAGGTATTTGGCCAATTAAAAAATGTCTCATTAAAAAAACCCTCCACTCTAAATATATACATATATTTTCTCCCAAGTGGCTATAAGGGGAAGTAAGGACTGCCAGTTCATGGTTTGATATCTATTCTGTAAATATATACAGTCAAATGACTTTGGAGTTTCATGACTCTAAAAACTTCTAATATTTATGGCAGCCTTAAATGACCTGAAAACAAAGTTTCTAACAATGTCATATGAGTCAGTTGAATATAGAAGACTAAAAATTTGGCCTCAAATATGTGAGGGCTAGTTGCCATGAAGAAATGAATATCTTTAGAAGTCAATATTGTCTCTCTTCCTATAGCGTAGAAACACTGCCACAGGCATCAATGGTTCTATCCTTAATATGTATTAGAGAGGAAAATGACATAATCCCTATTTATGTTTGAAGAACCAAAGATTCGGACAGATAAATTTTTACTTAACAAGCCAGACTGTTTTATCAGTTTTCTGTTCTGTCAATTTGTTACGACAAACCCACCAGAGATTGCCATATCCCTTGCTGAGGTGACATGACCGCTCATATGAGATCTCTTGATTTGTCTCAGAGCCTGCTCTGTGCTGTTACCTTAGACCTCTGCAGTGTACAAACCACTGTATGCATCTTTACAATAGAGAGGCCAGAAGGGCTCAACTCACATAATGCCAGGAGGACCTTTGAAGAGGAAGGGCACCGTTGTATCTGCTCATGTCTGTAGGGAGGGAGGTATTCTCCCCAGACTATGCAACTGTCCTATTTAAGAGCATGGGAGTTACTCCAGGTTTCTCAATCTTTAGTTTGGCAGCTTAAAACCTGGATCCTTCAAGCAAAAATAAACAAAAAGAAACAGATTTTTGGAGACATTCATCAGTAAAAGATGATTTGCTGGATATTAAAAAAGATAACATTCCCTATTAAAATCTCTGCAAGGGTAGAGTATTAAAGGTATTGACTAGAAAAAGATTTAGTCCAGAATATAGGCTAAATATAATCTCTGCAATGTCTGTGATAAATTTATCCTCTAGTGTTCATTTTCATTTAACTAATTTCACCATTTTCATGGCATATATTATAAACCAACAGAAATGTTGCAAAATAGATGCGGATTTTACAAGGTAAGATTCTGACTTTTATGTTTACATGAACAGGACTGGTCCACAAGGCCTCTTTCTGTATATGATAGTCATGAACTTTTCTAAATAGACCAGATTTATTTATGATATTTAATTTCTTAGCTTTTGCCACGATTAATAGAAACATTGAAACTTAGTGTTGCATAAAATGACAAATAGATGCACTGGAAAAGTTATTTATTTATTTATTTATTTTTTTAAGATGTCAATACTGAGCAATGTAATTGAAATTCTTAAGAACAGATGTTACTTAAAATTCACAAGCACAAATCAACATTTCAGAGAGTAAGGAAGTTTATCATTTAAAGATTGTGTTTGGATTCAGGAGACAAGCAATAGCAAGCAGAAGAGATGCTATATTAGGATTTGGAGAGGCTATATGTCTGGATTCTTAGATAGCAATTCCAATATACTCATTAAATGTTCATTAAAAAGTTACAGGCTGTATAGGACATCCAAAGTCATCTTCTGTGGTCATGAGCAAACAGCACAACTAGTTTGCTGGCATTTCAGATTTTCTGCATCTTGTTTTAAATTCTTTAGATTCACTGTGCTATATAAAAATGTGATAGTTTGCATATAGGGAGTTGTGGTTTTGTTCAGATCTGTGGTTTTTGCATCCTGGAAGTCTTGTTTTGAGAGCAAATGTGGTCATTCCAAATTGATTACACAAAAGCTATACAGTAGGTTATAATTTCCATGGTGTGTGTAATATGTGGTGTAGCTGATTGGGCCCTCAGAAATTGTGGTAGACCCTCCAGCTTGCTAACTTCCTAACTCAGCAGATCACAAGCTTTTAGATATATGTATGTCTCATAACAAGGATGGTGATGTTATTACTGTAGGTCTAATTAGATATCCTTTAATGTTGCTTTCACTCAGAAATCCTGGAGATGCATTTCATCTGGATTTGTTTCTTTTCCAGATTTACTGTGGAAAAAAATAAAAAAAAAAAAAAAAAGAGAGAGAGAGAAGAAAAAAAGTTATTTATTTTGTAGCTCTGCCATAATTTAAAAAATATCACTAAATACTGTAGGAGATTGCAGACTGAAGGGAATTAAAATAAAACCTCCCCAGGAAAAGGAAACTTACACCAAGTTACAAAAAAAAAAAAAATCCTCTGCATGAGTAATTGGATCCCAAAATGTAATGAAATGTTGGCAGAACGTTGTGCTGCATACCGAATACTCCCTTTAACAAGCTGAAATCTGAAAACAGTGGAAACATAGGTCAGAGTTTCTCCTCAGAAACAATAGTACAAGAACAAGGATCTGTGTTAGAAATGGGTTTCCCATTCATAAATATCTTTATGATAAGCATTATTTGTAAGAGGCTTTTTTTATGAACAGCTAGAGTCAAAAGGGAACAAAAGCATCAAATAAAAACCTATCAGGGCTTAAGAGGATTGACACCTCCTATTAGGAGAATGACATTTTTCTTCCTGAAACAAGATTGTCACTTGGCAGAAATTAAGAGGAGAGGAAACAGAAAGCGTACTTTATACTCTGGCAATAAATTTGCATTGGAGAATTTTTAATGGAAATATTGTCTCTCACAAAAATAAAATAATGTGTGAGTTTATTTGCAGTCACTGGAGCTATTAACACAGACTCAGGTTGTCACCACTCTGGAAAAAAAGTAGTCCAAGATGGGAATGCATTCACAAGAGCTCTCTCTCCTCATCCTTTCTCTCCAGCTCTGGAGTTTCCTGTGCAGCATGGGACCTGGCAGAAAGTGAATCTGGGCAAGTTTTCTGTGACGCAGACCTTGTAAGGTGTAAACAGAAATGCCACAGGAAGCCTAGCACAGAGTGATTGTTACTTGACAAGGCAGTGGGATGCTGAAAAAGGAGCAGAGATCTTAAGTCTTGATTCTGGAAGGGAGGAGTGAAAGCATGAAAAGTTCCAGGAGTGAAGGAGAAGGAAGGCTATCCTAGTATGTTCTGCTTAGTTATCCTTTCACACCAATAACTCAGCTTCCAAATGACCACACCAATTTTATGGGATTTGATTATCCTGTGTACAAGGGGGAATCTCAGTATCTTCTGCTGATGCTGGGAGATGGAAACAGATACAAATACAGGGAGAAAATAGAGAGACACTGATACTTCAATGCCGAGTGTACTGCATTACTTCCTAAACTTCGTTTAGGCCTTTTAAGATTTTAAACTTCATTGTATTAATAAGGTGTTTTTTTAAAAACTGGAACAGTATTTTCAGAACTGATGCAAACACTAAATCAAAGGAAGATTTTCCTTATTGTCTATCCCTGTGAAAGGTCGAATGACAAAGTTGCAAAAACCCCAGGCAGAGGAAAATTGCCAGGCTATTTCCTTAACAACTGCAGATTAACATCCCTCCACTGAAGGGAGCAGATCTCTTCCAAAATGACTATGTGGCTTACTACATGGCATCCAGGCTTCTTTTCCATGAGGGAGGAGAAAGTGATTCCCTCCCCAGTTTTATTATTTCAGTAATGTTAACAGACCTCTTTCTTCACAATGAAAGCATCAGTGTTTTATCAGGAATTGTCTTTCATTTAATAGTTTCAGATTCACACTTGCCATGAGCAGGAGAGGTCAGATCTATGGTAGTTGTTTGATACCCAGGACTAAGTTCTCCTAACCATAGGAGAATATCCATCCGCTTTCAGCCCCCACCCTTATCATTAAGATATTCAAGTTGTTTGTCCAGAAATGTATGAAGATCTGGGAGATCTTATTGATATCTGCCAGTTCTATATAACAAGTACACTCCCTTAGATATTATGAGGTCTCTGGAGTGACACTGTGTATGAACAAACCCATTAGGATGTTTGTCATAGGATTTTCAAGAATTTTTTGTCATTATTCTCTCACTGAAAGTCACTGGTGGTGCATTTGAATCATTAGCAGCCTCAATAGCTGTCCTTAAGCACTCTAACCTCTTGTTATAAATGAGGTCTCAACTCAATCTGAATTTTGTTATATTTATAAAACAAATATTTCTAAAAGGTATAAAAGGCAAGTAAACAGCGCTGGGTGTGCAGGGAGTCCACGCTCCACCAACACACACACACAAACATCAAACATTCTAAATATACAGAACATTGCTTTACATACTAAACACAAGTAGACCTATACATATGTACGATCAGAAAAGGTAACAAACAATCCTTCAAGTTCCACGACTCAACAGTCTCCATTTTCCATTCCTTTTGAACAATATGTCTCACTTTAAGTTGTCAAGCAACTCGGTCTTCAGGCCTTATGTATCCCGTTCTTCCCGGATCGAAGAAAAGCATATCCGTCTACTTTTCAAGGCCAATAGGCCTGGGTCAAAAGGCATGTCCAGGTCAGCAGGGGGCATAACAGCAAAGGCCTTCGATGGCTGTAGCAGCAGAGGTGCCCATGGCGTAGCAGTCGGATCAGTAAAGGAGCCCGCAGCTCCCTCACTATCTGGCAAACCACATACTTCTGACTGTGGTCCCACATGTCTCTTTAAGGCCTCAGAGACTTCTCACCAGGTGACAAGCAATCCCACTGCAACCTTGCCATTTTTAGTTACAGAGTTCCACACCTTGACCTCAGTTTGGTCTCATATTTCAGGCTCATAAACTGTCCAATTGTTAATAAGGATAATAAGCTGCAAGGTTACCAGGACAGTCTTTGTTCCTAAGGACGTATGATTCCCCATAATGCGCAACTGCTTACCAGCGAGGGGCAGTTGTGTGCACGGGTCCACTTCTCTCAGCTCGAGCTTCTTTCCAGCTCCGGTGTGCCTATTTCCAGCGACTTTCTGTACAAGCTTCTCTGAGCAGTTTGCTGAGTTTGGCCGAACCTATCTTCATGAGGCGATCAATGTGCCTGTTCCCGTCCTGGTCTCCGTTCTGCCAACCTGTTCCTCTTCACTTCTTTTTCCTGCTTCTTTATTGATGTAACTTCACCGTGTTGCCTTTTTTATCTTGAAGGCAGGCTCCCCTCTTATACCCTTGTCTCCACAACAGTTCTTTTCAAAACAACTTTTCATTGGTCAAACAACTTTGAATGTAACAACAACAGCAAACACCCAGAAACATCCATGCCTTAACGGCTGGAGAACAAGAGAACCATCTGGAGAACAAACAACCCAAGACTGCATGCAGTCTCCTGAATCACCCTTCTTTGTTCCCTCTAAGCTCTTTTATATTCCTGATGGCCTCATTGTTAAGAGTATGATATTATCTCAACCATGGGGCTTTCCAACCCCCATGGCTACATTCCCAAATCTCCCCCTTCTTTATTAATATCAACCATTTTCTCGACACAAATTACCACTCCATATATAACACTGTCACCTTGTGTCTACTGAATATCTCGCATAATAGCTAGTGCATATCTACCAGACAATTTGCAAGGCACCATGGAAGGCGTGGGAATGTATCTATGGGCAGGAGAAGCCACAGGCCCTTAATATCAGCACACAGATGACTCTTTAGAAGATGTTTTTATTGCTATATAAAAACATTATAAACATTTATTAGTTATAGCAATCTGTAATCACAGAATTATGGAACGGTATATAAACATGTCTGTATTTCGAGTAAAAAACTATTACATACCTAAAAGTTTCAAACACATCGTCCTCCAAATAAATTGTCCTTCACCAAAACAAGAACAATTAATACCTCATCAAACACAGTAGCATCCCTTTGCTTTCATCCTAGCAAGAAGTCACTGACTTTGCTGGGGATCCACCTATTTAACACAGCTGAAGACCTGGGCCAAATAGAGTCATTCATCCAGATGAACAAACACTGAAAAATGTTTGTACATGGGGGAAAAAACTGAGGGGAGAGAGGACTAGCAGTGCTCCAAGCCTTGAACATTTGGTTGAGTGACAATCATTATTATTCATCCATAACTTTGGGGCTGTGAATAAGGTCTCCCTCACCTCTGGATTTTCTCCTTCTCTCTCTTCTGCTCTCCCCCACGCCAACATGTTTGGCATTTGGAAGTTTTGAAGTAATTTCCTCCCTTGGCCTCACCTGGGATCTCTGCTGTCCCAGAACCTCCTCCTGACCTCAGTGTTGTGTTTTCATTTAAAGTAGGGGATGTCTATAAATGTCAGCAGTACAGGGCAATTAGAAGTTTGAAAAGGGCTGTAACATAAACCAGCATTATAGTGAAATGGATACCGCCTTAAGCTGCCTGAAATTCACTTGCTGTTGGAAAGACAATATCCTGCCATTCTCCCATGGTGGCCTTCAATTGAACACATTTGGCTGAGGGTTGACCCATTATTAGGATAAGTCCCTGCATGGCTTGAAACAATGAAGAAACACAAGGAGAGAGAAGCCAGCAAATTGGACTGGTCGTTAGCCAGCACTGGGCAGAAATGTGACACTGGATTAGGCCTTAATAGCTGTCTGTGGTGCTATCAGTGAAATCCAATGCTCTCCTTGTTTCCCTGCATTGCAGGGAAGAAACATGTGGCTAGATGTTGAACGAAAACCTCTTTCCCACCCCCTGCTTTTTTTTTTCTTTTTTTTTTTTTTTTTTTCCTTTCATTTTGGTACTGAGAGCCTCTGAAATATACCTCCTGTAACTCTAAAAATAAACATTCATTATGATAACAATTTGGATTGTTAACAAGGTCCCTTTTTCATATGTCATCACAATATGTTAATTTATGATGTTTCTGAGTAGCTCTGTACTTGTCCCTGCAGTGCACACATGCTGCTTTCCCTCCCTGTTCTAAGTTTCTATATATAAACTTATAAACCACTTCTGCCTTCAGACCAGCTCCATTAGAGACATTCAAATGCACTCAAAGTCCAACAAGTTCCCTCAGTGTGAAGGGGAAGAAGAGGAATTTTTAGCTCTGGGCTCATCAATACTACCTTCCCTTTGTCTACAAAGTAAGCTAGTGCAAAAGCAGTGCAGTAACACACACTGAGCATTGGGGAGTAGGTGCTAAAGCCAAGCATGACAAAAAAAAAAAAAAAAAAAAAAAAAAAGAAGCTCTGGAGTAGTCTATTTCATATTTTTCTGAGCAGATACATATATTTCTGCAGAGAGATTCCAAGGAACTAGTCTCTCTGTTCCTATGACATCTTAGTATACTTTGCTATATACAAACATCCATACAGGAAGAATTTGCCAATTTTCTGACAGGGAATTTTTAAAATATATGCCTCTGATTTATTAGTGCTTGGATTTAAAAGTGCTGATTTATAAGTGCTTGGACTCATATATGATTTTTTATTCCTCTGAACCTATTATAGAAACATAGAGTTTCTTACCTTGAAAGATGCATGTCAAAATAATCATGCTTAATTTGGACTCCTTAAAGTCCAGTTAATTCACTGATCCCATCTACTGCCAGATAGACAGTTAGTTTTTGTTGGTGGTGGAGGTGGTGGTTTGCTTGTTTGTTTGTTTTTGATGTATTTTGGCTTTTCTCAAAAGTCCCTCCCATACTGCACATTCACTTAAACACATTTAATTCACAGTCATATCATGATGCCCGCATGTAAAACCCTGCAAAGGCTCTTGTTGCCTTGAGCAGACTGCAGGTCAGGCTGTGAGAGTTATTTGAAAGGATGCTTTAGCAAAGGGGCAGGATTTCAGCAGATCCCCAGCACCCCACCAGGGATGGTGTTGTGGGCAGTTTCAGCATATACAGTGCTGTGCTGTCCCATGACTGTCCCTGGTATGTTTGGATCTATGCTGCTGCCTATGTGCTTGTTGAAAGAGAGAAGGCATGAAGATACGTTACAAAGGCTGATTTCAGAGCACGTGTCAAAACTTCCTAGTCAGTATGACGCCATTTTAACATCTGTAATAAAACTAGTCCTCTACATGAGATACACAAACAGGTCACGGCCTGTGAAAATATCAGAGATGTCAAGGGAAAACCAAAGTATGAGGCTGACACTGGAAGAAATGTGTAATTTACTGCACAATGGCCAGTGCAAGAACTTGTTCTGAGCAGGACTCACTTCCTAGAAGCAAAGTGTTGTGGCTCCATAGGGTATAATATGGTTGTTTCAGCAGATTTGTAGTCACTCTGAGATGTTTTGCAAACAGCATGGTGTGCAAGCTTTATCTCTGACCTTAGCAGTCCTGTTATGAAACAAAAAGCATACATGGTCTCAAGACAATGTGCTGCTTGCATAGCAAACACATCTGCACAGCAGTATGGTGCTGTGGTCCTCATCTATAAAAGGTTCAACTCCACCTTTGTGAAGGAGGTAGGGATGCAAGAAGAATATTAAATTTGTCTAAAAATTTCTATATGTCACCTGTTGAAGACAGAGAGGTACATGAAACACGGAACAAGACAATCATAAAGCAGAGAAAAAAGACCTTTATTATTTTTCATTCTTCAACCATAAGATATAGGTATGCCCTTTATTTTTTTTTATGAATGCTTGGAAGTTGTATAACCCACCCACTCCAATCTCTGGCCTCCATAGTACCTGAGCTACATCTTCCAGTATGCCACTACCAGGTTTTAGTGGAGGGAAAGATAAGAACCGTGTTATTATTGTCTCCAAATTATTTTCCTTCTGTTGATATATAGCTGTACAAGAGTTCAGTCTACGACTCTATAAGGAGCCACATCTCCCCAAAATATAGACAACCATGGTTGCCCTTTCTTGGAAAAGGATCATATGGAAACTTTCTAGGGGGGCAGAGCAATGTCATGCTGAATGTACCATGAGCCCATGAATACCACCCCCACTTACAGATATGAGGCAGGACTGGTCCATGCCATGGCCCTGCCCACAGCCTCCAAGGTCCCCTCTGACACATCCATACTCGCAGACTTGGCTGGTCCCCACCGGCTTGCAGTCCCTTTGGCCCCTGAGGTTGCTTTGCAGGAGTGGAGAGCGGGCAGTGACCCAACACATTCACCTAATTCCCATTGCTCTGCAGCTTGGGTAGGAGGTAATCAGAAGTCTGCACCACCAGCACTATCATCTCAGGGGCATCAGTGTGAAATTCAGCATGTGTTAAACTGCTTTTTTGCCTTCAGCTGTTGTAAGATAAATGCACATCCAAATGCTGTCCAGAATTGCAGCCTATGAAGGACCATTTTAGCTGATATAAATTAGCATGCCTCTAATTAGTCAGCTCACTGGCTGCTTTTTTTTTTTGACTATGTTTAGTCTCTTCATTGGTACAAAGACATTCTACCACTGGGGTAAATTCTGCCTTCAGTTATGCTGGTGTAAAACTGAATGAGTCCTTCAGCAACAAGTAGTCATTTCAGACTTACATGGGCATCTCAGAATAGGGTTCAGCCACAGCTTTCAACATTTCTCACCATACCAGCTGTGCATTAGCCACAAAAACATCTTGGATACACTTGGGTTTGTTTCAGTGGTAAATGAAAACAGGTAATCACTTCTTTAGAGATGATTGTGTGGGAGGTTTTTTTCCCCTTCCACAAGAAAACCTCCATTGGGCTCTAAACCATCTTCTTGCTTGAGACTCCATTTCTAATCCTTCCTACATGACTTTATACCACAGTGAGCACAAGCCAAGCCCAAATCCGTATATAGCAAGCCACAAGATTGTACGGCAGAACACCACCAGTTTACAGGCCAAACAGAACAAATGTGGCATGCCTGAAGACCACCTGATTACCTCCTGTGATGACCAATGTGACAGGCAACAGAAGGGGCTTTACCACATGAGACTGCCTGTTACAGGAAAATGCTAGGGCTATTTTTAATTTTCAGGGGAATACATACAAAAATTGCAAATAAAAGTGGGCTGAATTTCTTGGGAGTTCAAATTAATCTGAGCTCTGCTGAAGACAGTGAGGTGCTGACAAGATATATCAGCATAAAATATGGGTCATTTTATGTAGAAATGCATATGATCCTATTGCTGTTGGTTAAAAATGGTAGTAGGAAATTGTATGGGTGAAAAAGGAAAAAAATATTAAAAAAAAAAAAAGACAAAAAGAATGAGGAGGGAGGCAAAAGAAAAGAAGTTTGTAAAGTCTGTTGGCTTGTGTTTTTAGGGTATGTTTATCTTGCAAGCAGGATGCAAATCTGATCGAATGGCTTACACACCTGACTGGCTTTTTTAACAGTGTGAGTGTTAGACAAGCCTGGGCCATAAGATTTCTTTGCATCACATAAAAGCCAATAGGAAATGTCACGATTTTTGGCTAGAAAGCACTTTAGCACAAGCACACCACCATGTGAGCAATTAAGATTTCTGTTATATTTGCAAGGGTTGAGTTGTAATTGATGCTTATGTACCTTCTCCACAAGTTAACTTGATTAAATCTAGCTCCTGCATATCTCATATGGTGCAATCAGACTCCTGATTTGCAAGGCAGATATGCTTATCTCTGTATTAAAAACAAAACAATAACAAAAAAAATCACATCAATTTCAGTTACGATCTTGTTTCCATAAATGCTCTGTGGTCATTCCCCAAGCTCTCTATTCATAACAGGAGATTGTGAATACACAAGAAACAGAAACATTATTACTGGGTTTACATTCATATCTGTCATGCAGATAAATTACATCTATATTACTGAACCAGAAGGCCCAAGACATGGCAATGTATTCATCGGAAAGTACCTAAACAGTGGCATAACCACTGATATATTATTTAAAGAAACCAAGGTGTTACATTTGAACATGTTATGTGGAAACCAAATAAATAAATAATTATTTTTACCTGAGTCAGTCCTACATTTTTCTTGGCTGCTGCATTCTTAAACTTCATCAACCAAATTGTACTTGTTGTCTCTGATACACTTAAAAAAGACAACCAGTAAGAGGAGGTGATATACATGCTTTAATCTATTCTCACAGAACTCTGACTGCTTTTGCTCAAGAATGCAAGATAAAATGAATGAAAGTCTTCCCCGAGAACCTTAAGCAAATTCCTTGCACAACATGTTGGCACTTCATTGCATAATTAAATTTATTGCAAAGATACTTTATCTTCATTACACATGACAACCTTACATTTTTTTCCCTGCAGTCCTGTATTTAAATCTTTAAATTCAGAAATTCTTGCTTCTCCATACCCTTGTACACATGCAGCTTAATGAATTACACAAATCATTTATCTGGGAAGAGTCAGAGTATGTTTCTGAGTTATGCTTCAATCAGAATTGTCAAACAAGTACAGCTATTGCAATGTATTGCAGCCTGGCCCATTACTTACATGAAAGTTAAATTCAGTGTGCACCATACTGCTTCCCTCTGTGTGATTACTTGACTACACTGATTACATCATCGTGAAACAAGATAAAAATCAGTTGTAATAGACTAGTATCAAATAGTCTTTAGCTAGCACATACCAAAAAAAACCTGACAGTTTTAGATCTGAACAGTGATTTCTCTATGAAACCCTCAGAGTAGTATTTGGAGTGTTTATCAGAAGCGCTGATCACCCAAACTTGTGCCCAGATCTATAAGACTTCAGAGAATTTGTAGGGCAGCTACTCATAGTGAATGATGAACTTAAACCAGGGTGAGAGGACTATGGACAAACAGATAAGGAAATAACCCTCTAGGATTCTGTTTGGATCTTTAGTTTAGTAGGAGGAAAAGGAGAGGTAGGAGAGGAGAGGAGAGGAGAGGAGAGGAGAGGAGAGGAGAGGAGAGGAGAGGAGAGGAGAGGAGAGGAGAGGAGAGGAGAGGAGAGGAGAGGAGAGGAGAGGAGAGGAGAGGAGAGGAGACCTTATCATCTAGATGGGATTTGAGTGGGATTTGCAGTTCAGGAAAGTCCTTGGAGAGGTTGCACAGACATTCCTCCCAACCATCACACCACATTTTTCACAGTCTGCAGTTACGTACCAGGCTTGAAGTTTGATCCTTGGTTATGAATTTCTGGGTTTGGACCTGACACGGGACATTTTCAGATCTGCCTGACCATCTGTTCTATTCTTCTCTTTTGCCAAAACAAACAGGGGGGGACCACAATGATCAAACTTCCTACTTTTGCACTGAAACACAGCCCTCTGACTGCACACTTCCCAACCTGCTGAAATGCTAACAGCAGTTGCAGAGGCCTCAAGGTCTCAACTTTCTGTGCTCAGCTTCATGATTTTATTACCACTGACAGGCTGTGAAAACAAAACCCCCAAAAGAGTGCATACTGCTTAGACTAGATTCTTCTGCCCCCAGTTACATCCTTTTCTGCTATATGGTGTTCATGAGGGTTGTGGCAGTGATGAGGATGGTGGAGCTTCCCATTCCTTCTTCCACTGCCTCCAAAATAGTAAAAAGCATTAATGATTTATGCAATGAACTCTGGGGTAAAGATTGTAAATTAAGGTATATTTAGAGTTACTATACATGAGATGTTAATGGCTTCTATTTCAAAGCACATTGAAACCTATGGCAGGGATGTCCATGGTGGCCTGGACCCAAGTAAGCTCATATAACATTTATAACTACAGCCTTCTTTTGTTTCCTTTTTTGTATGGCATATGTTTGGCATTTTATTTTTGCTCAGGGAGTCTTTTAGTGAAGCCTCATGGCTAATTCTGGGGAACTGAAGATATCCAAATGTTACGTACCCGATTGCGCCAGCCACCTGCTACATCTACATGACAGAAGCAGGGAGGTGGTATCAGACTGCATTTGCCACTTGCCTTTTGTGACTTGTGTGTGACAATTGGAAGAAACGCCCATATGCTTCATGTGTGTATGACATATCAGCAACCTGTCCTCGGAGTAAATGTCAGTTCTGTTTATGAATGTAGGTTCAGATGTTGATTATAATAGAATGGTTGGTATTGCTACCTTGTGAGTGAACTCTGATCAAACCTTTTGTGGTTTCCAGTTGCAGCTGGTTCGTGTTCCCTTCGCCTTTCAAAATCTTGGGAAAGAGCAGGTGTGGGACTTTCAAAAATGCTCAGCAGTTATAATAACATTTATATGAGAATGGAGACATTTATTGACAAGCTCCCATTGCAGCAGCACCTATGTAAACAACCAATCCAGTGTGCCTGGGACTGCACATTTAGGTGTCTGGCAAAAGTGCTTGTCTCACAGAGCTCCCAGACCAACCAGGCAAGCAGAAAATGGAGGAGGGAGGCAAGCACAAAAAGTCCCTGAAGACACCTGATGACAGAGCAGGTCACCAAGACAGTCAGGGTCTGGGGAAGGCAATTCCAGTTCCCCAGACCTTGACCCACATCATGCATTCAGGATGCAGAGCAAGGGTTATGAACAGGGTTATGGTCATTGGCTAAAACCAGTCAACTTCTGGATAAGTCAGAACTGATTCTGTCTGAACTCAAAATAAAACACCTATCTTTCAAGCAATTGAACTCTTAGCTCTTTTACTTAAAAGTGTAACCCAACATCAAAATAAAATGCTATTCTGAAATGACAAATTAAAATCCTTTTTCTTAAGGCCACTAAAATAAAACACTTGGATTTTAGAAATGCCTACATTTTCCCCTTGTCTTTTTGACTGAAGCAAGTCATTTAATTCACAGTTACATTTTAATAAAGATATTTCTTATATTTGAATTTTATATTTTCCAAAAATGCTTTCACACAGATCTATCCAAAACCCTCCAGGTTTCATAAACAAAATGAATATATATTAACTGTTAGAGAGACCTCTCTATATATGAATTTATTGAACAATGGCTATGCAGTATACATAGCTAAAATAACTGGTGCAACTCAGTTGCTATGCAGACACCACAGAGAAACCTCCCTAATAACCTTATAGCCCATCTTCTTTGCTCCTGTCAGCAAGGACCCAAGGTGACAAGTTTTGTTCTGGCAGCCCTGTAGCTATAAGTCCGAGCATGAACAAGCAACATCTGTAAGTAAAGTAAATGGAGGCAAGGTGAGAAGGGTCTCTCTGTCCAGCCAAAGACACTGCCATGAGTAGCTCTTACACAGGGGTTTCATCTGCTTGGGCCACCTGTCCCCTGCTCTGTGGACATGGTTGTGTGGTGGGCAAGTCATTGACAGAAACCAGAGGAAAGCAGAGCCCTCTGCAGAGCCTGATCCCACATACTTTCATCAATTCATATTGATTCATATCAATTTCACATGGGAAGGAAACTGAACACGGGTTCAGATGTAGCTTTCTGAAGAGTCCCCTTGCAAACTGAACTGCAGCAAGATGTAAGTGACTCCTCTTTACACCGGTGACTAAAGGTGAGAGAAGGCACCCGTACTCAGCAGAATGGCAAAAATGAAGTATGACTAGAAGAGAAGGGCTGCAGCCACAGACCCTGCCCTCCTGTGGAGCAGTGTATCCTCCTCACTCTCTCTGTACTGTTGAGTGGTGTCTGGTGTTCTCTACATGACTGGGCCCCTTGGGGCATAAAGCAGGCTTCCCAGCATGGAGGAGAGAGCCTGACCTCTGCCAGGTTGCTGTTGTTGAATAGAGATGTTCCCAGTGTGGTTCTGTCTCCATGACAGGTCAAAAGATAACAAAGCCTTTAATCAAAACTCCAGGTTTGTAGCAGGGAGTGAATGAGACGAATTGGGGAAAAAGAAAGAGTCCAATGTATAATGACTGCAGAAACAGCCTCACATTGATAGTGTTTAATGAGGGCATCTTTACATGCTGGTGGTTTCTTTCGGTGTGAAATAATCCACAGTAAATTACTGGAAATAAGTAGCAGTAAGGATGTCAAAGACCAGGAGGACAGAGCAGAGTGAGTTAAGTCAATCTTGTGAGTATTACCAGAAGGTTTTTAGATGGACGGTGATTTTATATCCATAAGAACAGAATGATGCAATAGGTAGCATTCTTCTTGGGGCAAGGAGCACAGCCCTCTTCTGTGGTTGTAAGGAACTGAGAACAGGGCTTTCCTTCTGCTAGCAGGGGTTTGGAGAAGCTACAGTGAGGCAGACAAACAGCCCTTCCAGCTGGGCATACTGAGGGAACCATCTTCCTTCATACCAGATGCTCTTGTCTGGCAAGTAAATATCCATAGATGTCTCCACTCTGCCTCTCTGATAGCATTTCCCTCACCATGCTGGTAGTTCAGTTGGCCCCTTCTAGAAAGGAGTGTTTTATCAGCCAGATGGAGCTTACATCCAAGACTCCTGACGGAGCTACAGTGCGTGTCAGTAGCAGAGCAACTCCTCCAGTGCACAGGCTTGGGGCTCCTCCACGGGAGCTGGAGGAGCTGGATCCTGTTCATCTCCTCTGCAAATAAGGGAATCCGAGGAGTTTGTCTCTGATCCCTCCAGTGACACCAAGTTATGTAAACATGCACGCTGCCGTTAACAGCTCACCATTTTTACTGTTTGAAACATAATCAGTTTGTATAAGGATATGGACCGATTTGGGTCTCCAGCCCAGCACACTCTGCCTGCTGGCTAAACATTTTATTGTTGCTAATTTATGGGGACTGTGCTGGCCCCTTCAAAAGACCTTTCAGAATTCCAGCCGTTTATAATGATAGCACAGTGCAATTCAGCATTTCCAAGAATTAGTTTTGCTTTCTTTAGAACAGAAAGTTTTGTTGTTGTTGTTGCTTCTGACCAAATAAAAATCTTTCTATTTATGCATTAAAAAAAAAAAAAACAAAAACAAAAACACAACACATTTCTAGTTTCTTTCTTTCCTTCTTTTTTTTTCCTTCTTTCTTTCTTTTCTTCCTTCCTTCCTTCCTTTCTTTCTTTCTCTCTCTTTCTCTCTCTTTCTCTCTCTTTCTCTCTTTCTTTCTCTTTTTCTCTCTCTCTTCTTTTTTTTTCCCCAACATTTGGCCTGACCCTCTGAGTTCAGCGGGAGCTGGAGAGGTGTGCACTTGTACCTTGTTGAAGAGATTGCTACCTGGCCAGAGCAGCGAGGCTCCCCAGGCAGGTCCTGCCACTGGTCCCTGTGCACACTTCAGAGACCGGCTACAGACACTCGGGAGTGTGTGCCTTGGCAAACATGAGTGCAGAGGAAATGATCAAACACCCAGAGCAATTGTTGACAATTTCCAGTCACCGCTAATTGCTCAGGGCTTTCTTGGACCTTAGCCACATCTATACCTTTGTGTCCTTAATCACTAGGCACCCTTTGGATAATATGTCACACCTGGGACAGAAGATAATTTATCGCTTGCAGATGGATTAGCATCGCAGCTCACTTAGATAAATTTTACTTTAGCCTCAGTCCCAGAGGCCCTTCTTTTATAGCACAGTTTTATCCATTAAAATTATGACTTCCAAAATTCTGTTGTATTTTATGGCTTCCATGAGATATTTATGACCCTTGCTGCTTAAGTGGACATTTTTAGAGATTTACTGCAGAAATAATTCAGGCAAATAGCTCAGAAGAGGTACTGCCAATAGCTTACAGTTTAGTTTTGTTGTTTTTAAAAGACAGAGAAAATAGTGTGTCTATTTAAATATGGATTCTTAGCACATAATACTGAAATGACACTGAATCTGTATTCAAAAAATTTATCCTTATGGATTAGTTCTACACAAAATCCAAACACTAAGTCCTAATCTTCCAAGCACCCTCTTTCCCCAGAGCTACACATATTCTTTGCTTTTCTGCAAAGTGTGAGAGAGGTGAAAGCAAAGACCAGCTAAAAAGTATTCATAGAGTTAGATAAATTAGAGACAGAAGAGCCAGAATAGCTTCTGCAGACTATCCCCTTGCTAATGCAGCATTACTCCATAGCATATTTTAAGTGTTTTCATTGCTCTTGTTCTATGATGTCCCATGAAATTAAACACGTCTTTTACCTTGGGAAGCCCTCACAAAATTGATTAGAAAATCCCTTTTCTCTCTTCCTTTATGCTTCTTGTACCACAATTGCCCTCAGATATTTTGAAAAGCTAAACATATTACTTGTAGTGGCTACACAGACAAATTATATCCGTAAGATTTATTTTTTTCCCAGAAATTCTGAATGTTGTATATTTAGCCTTAGATGTAAAGCAAGAGACATTTGCAGCTGCAAATGATTGCAATTCCCTGCCATTGATTACCAGAAAAGCTGAGAGGAAAGATTTTTCTATAAGCTCTTGTTTCTTACAAATTGTCTCTCATCAGTGAGCTTTGATGTCTGTTGGAGACGTGCAGCTGGATGATGCTAGAAGTGTTGCTGTTGTTAATGCAGTAATTAAATCGGTGGTACATTGGTGGATTTAAGCATCACAAAAGAAAGTCAAAGAGAGGATTTTGAAAGAAAGTGGCTTGACATATGATGGAATAGCTTTTAGCTCAAATATAAAATTCAGTTTATATGATTCAGAACAGCATACCAGGTAAAATCCTAACTACACTGAAGTCGAGTCCTGATGAGCACATTTCGGGTTATTGTGCTTTAATCTCAGCTGGCTCTTGAGATCCCAGCAGGATCCACAGGTTGTCTGGAAGAAATGCACTTCCCCATGCCCTGTGTGGGGGGCAGAGATGAGAGGTGTTTCTGTTTTTCTATCTGCTTAGTTTTGGCCTAATTGGGATAATGTTACGGGTGGCCAGGGCCCCAGAAGGCAGAGCTCAGGTTGCAGTTCAGCAGAGCCACTGCAGGCTTAACCTGCTGCAGAGGAAAGTTGAGCTCTGCCTGTTTGGTCCTTCTAGGAGTAGAACTGGTAATCTGTTTTATACTATAGGGACTCTGAAGATTAGTCAAGTAGCCTCCATGGATTATGGTGTGTCTCTGTGAGAAATGGCTGGTGCTGATGGGCAATTCTGTAATATATCTCTGAGCTTTTTTGTCTTTGGTGTAAATGTGAAGCATTTCACAGCACTGAAGCATAGAATCAGAAAACACCCTTGTTAGCTTTCCAGATTCCACTCTTCCAGAGTCCACCTATTTTATGGCCTTCAACATCCTGATCCCATACTAAAGGTTGGCTGCTCCTTTTAGCAGCTGAGGGGAACCCCTTGGAATGTCTCCAGATGCCTCTGGGAATGGCACTAGGCTCTAAGGGTGCTGGAGCTCAAAGGGTCAGGGAGTAGCAAGAAGTATTTCACAAAGTGCCTCACTCCCATGGATTTAAGTGAAAATAAAAAGGCAAACATCCATATATGGCAATGCATATTTTGTGTTAGGAATCAGATTCCTAAATTCTTCTAAAGAAGACACAGGTTACTGTTCAAAACATGGAAGTAACAGTAGCATCAAAAATTTTTATTCTTTAAGTTAATGTAATTCAAGACTAAAGACCACATCTCACCCCCAGCTTGTTCTTCAGTAAATTTTATAACATGACAATATTCCCCCACTGAATCAACTTGTACTTGCCAAAGTTATGAAGATGGCTCTCACAAATGCTTTAAGGATTCATTCCAATGAGGGTTTAACTGTTTGTAGGTGCAAATTTGTAAGAGGTGAAAGGAGGAAGACAGACAAGTTTAACTGCTAGTCTTCATCTGCCTGGGAGAGAGATAAATGTACCTGTGGGAAGATATCCTGACTGCGTGTTGTATCAGCTCCAGCTACTGGACCGAATGTCTCACTTTGGTCCCAACATCTCTGGCTCTGTCAAGGAAACATAGTCAATAGCAGAACTGCTGCAGAAAGAGAAAGGGTTTAAATTAAAATGAGGTGATTTAAGACTAATGTGGGTCTTGGACTGACCTTTACACATGGCAAATTGTATCCTTCAAGTTTCTTTCCTCCCGCCGCCAGAGTGTGCTTCTTTTCCCTTCATGACTCTCCACTGCTGAACTTAGTCTATAGAGTTTTGTAATAGAACTGAAAAAAAAACAAGAAACAGACATGCTATTGTACCTTCAAGCTCATACAAGACTCTAAAACTAATCTTTGTTCTGGCAAATCTCATGCAGCATTGACTGCTTTGCTGGCTACTTCATTCATCATGTGGAAAATGCATTTTACTGACTACCAATTACAAGAGCCGAACAGTGGCTTTGTCAGTATTACATGGTAACCATTACCTTTGTAATTGCATAGTGACTGATGTACAGTATGATGTAATGACAGGTTAAATAAATGCATACTAATTTCTTCTGCAAAAAGAAAGGAATGCCAGCACGTTAACACAATTGCAAGTTATTTTATATGATTATACGTGAAGCAAAGGTATACATTTATCATAAAGCTCATGAGTAGCTGCTATGTTTCAACTTCCAAAAATTTTTTTCCACCTTCAAAATGTTTAGAGATTGATAATCACTCTGCAACCTTCTTAACAGTCTAAGCAGAAGAAATATTTCAGAACATGATAGAAATGCTGGAGTTCCCTTGTTATGTGACCTGCAATGATTTTATTTATTTATTTATTTATTTATTTTTCATGAAATGTTCCATTCTTTTAGAAATTTTCATTCACTTGCTGAAACCTCAGTAGCAAAATGTATTTTGGTAACTACTTAAAATAATACAGACCTCAGTTTTGGGTGGAATACATTGTTATGTGTTAAAGAAAAAAAAATGAATGGAAAATTACTGTAAGATCAGCTATTTACAAAAAAAAAAATAAAAATAACTTTTATACTTAAAAAAAATCTGTCAGGAGATGCTGATGTGAAAAATGACAGTGAAGCATAATTGGAAGGTGGGGAATTAATCTAAATAACATTTCACATATGGAGAAATAGAAGGAAAATCAATGGCACAAAATGAAAAATTTATCATAGTTCAGAGGAAAACTCAAAGGCTTTCAGTTCTGTGCTGAGAGCAGTAACTCAGGAAGACAAATGGGGAGCATGAGAGAGCTGCTGAATGGGGCCAGAATGACCACACAGTCAGTCACAAAACTGCACCCACATTTCAGTTTGGGTATTCAGGTTAGGTTTTCTTCTAGGTCATTGAAAGCCCAACTTTTCCAGTTCACAACCTGTAGCTGGGACTGCATCCACTGCAGTGCCAAAATGGCAGGGAAGGACAGAGTTACGGCTGTCTTGCTTTGGATTTGGCAGTTCCAGAGGAAAAGAAGGCAACTGAATAATCTGGAAAACTGTGTGTCAGAAAACCCATGTCTAAAATCTTTTAGATCTTTTCCCCATCCATTCTCTTGCACCACATCTAAATTAGCTTTCCAAAACCTCATTTTCTCTCTAAAATTGGTTTGCCCTTCCTCCCGTTCTCCAGAGTAAATCTCTCCTTTGTGCTTCAGCATTTCATGCTTTTACTAGAACATGTTTTATCTTTCCCTGAAATAACTTGCTATGGCTTTGTAATTCACAGACCTTTCATGCTCCCAACAAATTCTGGAGCTAGTAATAGTTCATGGAGGAAATGGATTAGTTTTTCTCTATATGTGACAGTTCACAATCATCTAATGCTATTATTTAGCTTTTACGTGTTCATTATCTAAAGCTGCTGTGGCAATGCTCTTTCTTGCAAATACACCAATTCGTAGGAGTGTTTGCTAGTAATAACAATTCCTATAGAAATTGTGTGAAGCAAAGGGAAAGGAAAGGGAGTGACAACGTGATTCTAAAACCTAGATTATAGCCTTGAAGGTAAGGTTTTGACTGTACACAATTTCTACATGAGACAGAGAATGGTTCATGCTTTGAGAATGCTTTTCCCATCTGGCTGGAAATCAGAAATGTCCTCACTTCAGTGGAAGTGGTGCCCATATTCAGAAATGATAGGCCTGTTGTAGCTTTTTCTTCTCATAAGTAACAGAAGTAGGCTTCTTTGTTTCAGACTGCCTATGTAAAAGTGAGGAGGCTAACCAGGATTTTATGCCAAATTAAGGAACAGGAGTCATAAAAGAAATGCAGAAGCATTCTAGCACTGTTTCTGGTCTGCATGGCAAGATGCCAAACACAACGAAGCCAAACGCTTTGGAAGGTGACAAAATGCTCCTGTTGTACAGAGAGGCTTGTGGTACAGGGGCATATAAGCAAATATGCAGGAATAGATAGGTGAAGGGATCATCTTCAGGCTGGTTTGCAAAGAGCTGTGGTGGGACCAGCTTTCTGGCACCATCTCTGCTGTAACTGCTACCCAGGCTTCACCACCAGGGCTCAGAGTAGGCATGGATCATGATGGAAAATGAGGTGATGAGGAAGGCGAGGGCAGACGGGGGGGAGAGGGGGAGTGTGTGGAACAGACATTCCAGGAGCTAGAGAGCCAAGGAGAAGTTGGTCAAAAAATAGATGGGTAACATATAACTTTGCTGTGGTTTCTAATCCTATTCTAATTTCTAAATATCCAGACCCATCGTGTTGTGCACAGTTACATTTTCTGCAAATATTTATGCAGACACCTGAACTTTGGCAATCTTGTCAATTATATTCACCCTTTTGGGTAAATATATGTTACTAAAACACAATTGAATCAGTGAAATTTTATGACATTTGAAGTAAATAGCTCTTTTTTTGATTCAGAATATATAAAAATATTTTGTTTTTCTGTATAAGGAACCTATTCCTCTTTCATTCCAAGCATGCAATAGATGTAAGAAGTGGTGAGAAACTTAGAGAATATAGGTTTAAGTTACAGAACAGTGGTATGATATGAGCAATCTTCAAATTATCATGTATGGTAAGTATTCAGAACTTATTGCACAGAACCTTCCATACAGTGGCTGGATGTGGTAATTATTACTATATCATTACAACATAAATACATGATCATTCTGTCCTCCAAGCTAGAAGTTCAGCTTAGTAAAATTACATGGTTACCAAGGAGGAATAATTGCCTCGACTGACACAAGATCTTAGCAAATTCTAGTAACTGTGTAAAGCTGTATAATTACATCCAGTTATTCAACAATATTTTTCTCTAATTTCTGCTTAATGCCATGCAATTATGATGTAATTACATGGTTATTTCACCTTATAAAAGCAAGTAAACCGTAAAGATTCAGAACTTGCTTCACAGGCCCTGCTTAACTTTAAGCAGAAGAATAATCCTGGACAAAGTTGATGTGTCTTTCCCTGGTCTTGATGCTAACCAGGGCTAGGGCACCAGAATGTGCAATGTGCCAGATTTCTAAGTTGCCTCTGTATCTGAGCAGGAAGTAAATCTTGGGATGGTATTTTAGCTTACTTAAATCTATTGATCTCCATATACAGATACAAGCACAACTTGGTCCATTTCCATTTTGAAAAAACTGGGGGGAAAAAAGTGGAATTTGAGACGCCCTCTCCACAGATCTGGCTTTCAGGCTCTGTAGATCTCCAGACAATCATATTTGAAAGTGAATCCAGTGGACAGATTTTTTTTTTTTTTAAATGAACTTTTTTTTTTTTTTTTTTTAATGAACATTTTGAAAAGTACTGTTTTCTAAATTCAGTTTTTTATCATTTTAGAATTTACCATTTGATCTCAAGCTCTCAGCTGTGTTGCTCTCTTGGCCACATATCAAATAAATAGAAGAGGTCTCATTCTGTCTTCAGGTATTCAACCTGAAATGTAAACAACTTATTGGTTACAGAAAGATCATTATGTGTATATTGATGTTTTTTACCATGTAAGAAATAAACTTTTAATATTTGATGGCTTTGCAAGACAGATTTCCCTATTTTTTCTTCCAAGTTAGTAGCTTTTTGTTTGTTTGTTTGTTTAGCTATTATGTGGAATGTATATGAGTTGGATTTCCCAAGCCAGTTTTAAATTGAATGTATATGCTGCTAAGGTGTTACGTAAAAAAACGATTTTTGTTTCACAAATTTCAGCAGAAACAACTATTCAAAACATAAACAGCACTGGGAAAGCAAGAACCAAAATAGTTCAAATAGACCACAAGTGGCTTTTAGTAGGAAGAATGAAGTTGACTCTGCACTTTCTTTTGTATATTAAAGAAAGTCTTCCCCATTATTCTGCACCTTCTGTTTTTGTTTTTTGTTTATTACTATTTCCTCAGATATTGCTGAAAGACATTTAAAATGAATGGCTCCACCATAATCACACTCTGCTTCTTCCTCATGCTACATTGTAGCTACAAAGTGCATAAAACTATAGCAATTTTCTCCCAGAACTGTGATCTTCAGTGTTGCCTTAGAGTGTAGATGAGTTGAGCATGATGGCTGGAAGGAGAAAGTATGACGTGGGATAAAGTCAAATGCAGCATAAGAGTCTAAAAGGAGCTGTAAAAATGTGGCCACTTAAAAGTGCAAATCTGGTTTATTTTTCAAGTATTAAAAACAGACATTCCCTTTGGCAGCAGCTTGGAGAAATGTGTCTTAGTGAATTTCCTGACTGAACCAAAGAAGTATTCAACATTACTTAAAGACTTGAAGCTATGGCCTAAATAGTAATTAGCATACTTGTTATTGGCATTGATGTCTCTTTCTGCAGCAAGCAGATGTAATAGAAAATATGAAAATGATAAAAAGTTTCATTCTTTGTAAGTCCTGAAAGTCATTTGGGGATATTGTTTTATTTTCTTTTTTACCATCATGTCATTCACTGTGCAAAGCTCTACTAACATTACTCATCCAAGTACAGAGGGACAAAACTAGCCAGAGGTCTAGGAGTGTTTCAGGGGTGTTGGCAAGGCAGAAGGCCACTGAGATTAAATGGTGATCCATAAAGGATGCTTTGTAATTCCAAAGAGATATGCGTCTGTGAAAGCAATGAACTACAATGACATTTTTCGCAGATGGTGATGGCTAGCATTCAGAGTACTTAGCATGTGGCAGCAATGAGCCACCAGCCAAGGCACCAGTGGAATTTGGAACTACCCGAGATTCCCTCCAAGTTAACAATTTACTTCTGTTCCTTTATTATGAAGATGACAACCTCAAATTGAAGTTGAGGGGTTTGTTCAGCCTGGAGAAAAGGAGGCTCCGGGGCGACTTTATCGTTCTTTATAAGTACCTTAAAGGAGGCTGTAGAGAGGTGGGGGTTGGTCTATTCTCCCACGTGCCTGATGACAGGATGAGGGGGAATGGGCTAAAGATGCACCAGGGGTGTTTTAGGTTGGATATTAGGAAGAACTTCTTTACTGAGAGGGTTGTGAGGCATTGGAATGGGCTGCCCATTCCAATGAGGTCTTTAAAAGACGTTTAGATGTTGAACTCAGCGATATGGTTTAGTGGAGGACTTGTTAGTGTTAGGTCAGAGGTTGGACTCGATGATCTTGAGGTCTCTTCCAACCTAGACAATTCTGTGATTCTGTGATTCTGTGAAATTCATAGATCACCTGGTGATCAGTTGTTTTGAAGGAGGGAAATGAAACAGCCTCTTTCTCTGATGCAGTGTTTTCTTGCATTATATATGGTCTGTCCTTTGGCACTTAGTTTCAGATAGTGTATCTGGTGCTTTGGCCTGATATTCATCTTCTTAAACCCATACCATAGCCCAGATAGATATCTTAAGAGACTTATCCTGAAATGCTGAAAGGAAAAATAATTATTTTTTTTTTTGGGGGGGAGGTGGATTTTTTTTAAGGATCATCTGATCCTTATTCTTCTTCAATTTCGAGGGTCTGAGATAATCAAATCATAAACAATTTCAATTTCAAGAAATAAAAATCTTTTTAAAATACTACAGCAAATATTAAACAAATGAAGAAATTCATTAGAAAAAGGATTATAATAATAAAGTAACATATGACTTTGTAAAAATCAGTGAACATAAGGGGTGGCCAGAATATGATGGCCACTCCTCTGAAGGTTTCTGAAGTAATTTTCCTTTTATACTGGAATGAAAACCAAAACTCTTGGAAAGTGAGCTATACATCTGCTTCCAGAACAAAACAGTCTACTTATCTATTCGTCTTTGATGTGCAAAACCAGACTTAAGTGTTTCTAGTGCCTGATTCAGAGTAGACAGGTGAAACACATCTCACCTGTAGTACATGACCTCTTCCATCCTGGTACACAGAGTACTGAAAGACATATAGTGAATAATAGTGAGAGAGGTTTATTTAATCTATGTTGGAACCTTACAAGAGAGATGTCTTCATATGACCTCCTTTATAATAAAAAATATTTTTAGGCAGAGAGAAATGTAGGTGTTTCTGGAGTACAATTCACTTGACCTAATGAGGTATCTACATTAGGATGTTTGCTCTCCAAATGTGAACTGGCACTGAGGATCCAATGTTAGTTTTCAATATGTAATTATGTGTTTGAAACCTTGGTTTATTTTGAGCCCTTTCATAAACTAGGTCATGCACATAATGACTGGACTCCAAAATCCGCTTCAGATCAGTCCTCATTCCCCACCAGGCAGTGAGAAGTTCACTTTAGTTTTATTTTGTTTTCCTCGTTCTGTGAGGGCCTATGAATGATTAACTCAGATGGAGACATTCACTATGTGAACATCTACATTTTAGTATTTTTTTTAGTATCCAAAGATTCTCCTTCAAAACTCAATAAGAAAAAGGTATTTCCAGTGAACATTTTGTTGAAGCCAGTAATACTCCAAACAAGGCACCAATGCAAGGGCAAGATTTCGTCAAAGCTTCAGATTTGTGAACATTTTCCAACTGGATTGCTTTGAAAAGATGTAATTGTATGAGTTGAAAAAAATCAGCTGTGTCCTTCCCCTCACACAAAGAAAAACTCCTATCATTGGAAATGTAAAGTAGTATGTTCTGTCACTTGGAGGAAGGATGACATGTAGAGGCAGTGTGGGGGAAAGGAGTTGTGCTGTTCTGCAGCATTTTACCCATCTTCATGGAAACACCTTTATGAGGGCTGCCTGCCTCCAGGGTGAGGAAAAGAGATAAGGCCAATGCAAACAGTGATCCAAAAAATATATCACACGGTCTTGCAAAAGATGTCTGTCCTCAAACCCCAGCTTTACTACCACTTACCTACTTCCTCTTCAGTACAAAGAACATGAGACAACATATTACACCCGCTATTTTATTGCCTTTGCAAGTGATATTTTTTCTGTTTGGTAAAAATGTGTGTTATTGTTTATTTTTTAATTCCTTTGCCAGACTGACATCATGCTGTGCACATTATGAGAAAAAAAATACTGTGGGGATTTTTCTTTTTTTTCTTACTTTCCAGAGAATGTAGTGTTGCAACTACTGGCAAGTTGCATATACAAACAGCAAACAAATGCTACCATGTTTAACCCCTAATTATACTTTTTATTTCCACACAGCAGGATTTTTTTTAATTTTTAATTTTATTATTTTTTAAGATACAGTTTGTGAAAGGTGCCTGGCAGCCATCAATAGGATCTCTGTTCTGAATCTCAGCTCCTAGAATACCGTCTTTAGGTGTCTTTACTACCAAGACCCCAGATTTATCCATGAATGATTTGAACTCTTTAGGTCATAATTCATTCTTCTACCCAACCACTCCCTTCACTTGTCCTAGACTGCTCCCTCTAGTCCAGGTACTTCTTCCTGCTCTTGGCTTCCCACAGTCCTTTCTTGCATTTTCTTTTGCCTCTAAGAGTGCCTTATTAGCTTTCCCTTCCTTACAAAACTTGACACCAAACTTACTATGTTGGGAGTCCCTTCATGATTCTAATATGGACTTCAAGATGGTATGTCTTTTACTCTGAGTGACTTTATTCATATCTACTCAAGGAATGTGAAGGAAATCAGAGATGAAAGACTGTATATATTCACAATTATTTCGGTAATAAGTTGCAATGCAACATATGGACACCACAAATCCTGTTTCAAGTAGGTCCTCACTACTCATTTAGGACAGATTTTCCACTTTAGCTATCAGCATTCCCCCGATTTGTTTACCTGGGTCAATCTGCAATCTTTTGGGATTATTCTGAGTTCATAATAAAGTCTTTAGGAGTCTGTGCTCCACCTCATGCAAGCTCAGCTCAGGAAGGTTTTATTCACATGATACACAAATGTGTAAACAAAAGGATCAAATCCATGAGGCATATGAAGGAAAAAATTTTGATGGAGACAGGATCAGTGACAAAAACAGCATTTCATCCTTTATGGTGTTCATCCTTCATGGTTGTGATGTCTTCAATGTTGAAAAAACAGATGGCAAAAATTGGAAGCTTCTACAGAACTTTGACCATACTACATCCTCCCTCCCCTTTCCAAGGTCAGCTGTCTTCTGCCATCTTTCAGAGAAGTGGCTGTAAATAGACACAGGCCAAGGGAGCATCCTCCCAGTTTCAAAGCCTGTATTTTATCCCTTTAAGAATGGCTTTAGAAAGCGCTTTAGAAAGAACTGGTTGGAGCAAGCAACCAGATCTTGCAATCAGCTCCACAGTCAATGAGACCCTGTGCAGGCACAAGAGGCTGGGGAGGGAACCTCTAATGACCTGGCTTCAGACCAAGATCAAAAGACATTTACCTTTTTATTGCATGTGACATAAAGCTAATACAATGTTTTAGACATGGTGTTGAACCAAAACGTTGGCTCTATGCCCCATTTGAGCATGCAAAGCATTGGAATATACTCAGAATTAAGCTCTAAAATTTATGGCTGTTTTTTATTGGTATGCTGGAGAGAACAAAAATTCCAGCTATAAACCACTGAACACTGGAGGGGAGTTATCTCTCAGATCAGGACCTTGACTCTGCATCTTGCATGTACCTCAAAGTTTGCTTGCTCATTTCCCATATGAAAGTCATCATTGGCTCTGTCTATGTTGGTAAATTAAAGGTGCCTGGGATAGTTCTCTGGCACTGAGCCCAAGCCACATGTAAGACTCTGTGTTCACATCATTAAATGTTCTTACCCTCCAAAATTGGATGGCTGCATCCCAAATTGTCCATTTGAAGTGATCTTTGGCCCACTGTGGGGGTGCTTGCAGAGCCCATCCTTGGAAAAGGGCCTGAATAACCCCACCTGCTAAGATAAGCATGTGGCTGTAAACAGCACGTGTGGATCAAATATGCAAAACTGCCCTGAAACTCATCATGTTAAAGAAGAAGATGACCATAAACCGGAGTAAACAGTAACCAAGGAACTACAAAGAGACTTTTGAAACAAAGAAGGAATTAGACTGAAAGAGTGGAATCTCACTTTGTACCGGGGCAGAGATCTCATCATGGAAACAGCAGCAGTCAAAACCTGGTGTCCCACCTCCAGAGATGTTCTGCAGCATGCCAACCCCAGGTGTAGTGCATAGCAAGGTGGTTGCAGAAAACAACATGGACAGCTGGTGCTCCCCTATGGTCCAGTATGTGTATAAATATACATGTATGCATGTGCACGTCTGCATGTGAGTTTAAAGCTTCTTGCGATTAAATCTGGAAGCATGTTTAGAGGTTTATAGGTATGTACTGACCTTTTAGAAATATCTAGCACTGTAATTTATCTATTGTATTACTGATACTGATCCTGGACATGTAGTTCATTGTTCAGTGGTTAATTATTATCATAAACAACAAACCACTACAATCATGATTTGACTTATACTATGGGAACTGAGTAGATTTATCTTGTGTTAACCCCTGAACTCTGTGTGGGTATTGTCCAGGGGTGCTCTAGGTTGTTCTGGCAAGACGGACAGGAACTAGACCAACATTTCTAACAGTACAGATAACCAAATTGCAGTACCCAGGCACAGTTATTGGCCTTACTTAGTTTACCACTACAGATGGAGCCTATATTTTTCTCATGATAGAGATAGCATCCTATATACAACATATACTTCATTTACTCTCTAAAGGAGAAGAGAGGAGCAAAAGAAGTATATGTTGCATGTGAGATGCTTCCACTTCACTCTTACTAAATGCCAGGAAACAAGTAGTTTCTGTAAGAGTAATGTAAAAACTTGAAGAATACTTTTTTGTTCCAGTCAAATGTGGCAATTAATGTGGGAATTAGCACAGAATCATCTGGTAAGCAGTTTGAGAGAGTTACATATACTGATCCTTCACCTTCGTATCCTTACAAGTCCTTTCATGTTTTTTGCTTACTTTTTTTTTTTTTTTTTTTTTTTTTTAAATTATGTGTCAGATTGGACCCAGCATTGGTATAAGGGTGGCTAGAAGTTCAAATCTGCAAGATTTTGGTACCAGTACCTGCATGGTCTGTGCAGAGGAATTAAATCTGACAGCAGTGATGTAGAGCCCCTGTAGCACTGGTGAAAGCATTCTTTATGCAATTTAATTACAAGGAGAGCTGCCCCACTTTGTTTTGATGTACAAAAGAAATTGCCTGACTCTACTAATGAGGGAGGTTAATGAGGGAGGTCTTAGAAGGCCTCTAAAAGAAGACCAGATGCTTCAGTCTTGGTGCTGGGGCAGGTTGGCAGGGTCTTCCTCTGGAGTCCCTTGGAGACGTTTTCCCTTCATCGAGTGGATAACCCTGGGGCCTGACTAGGTGCCTGAAATCTCAGTACAAGTCGATTGCAGGCAGATATTCCCATGGGACTGATCTAACACCTAGTAAAAAAATTGGAAATTATCTCACTTGTTCCACTGAGTTTCACAGGTCTTTTTTTTTTTTTTTTTTACATCTGTCTGTCTCCCTTTCTCCTCTCTTGTGATTAATATAGAGTGCAAGAAAGGAAGAAATGTTCAAGTAAAAGCATTCTTACATGAAGACTATTTTTTTTTCTTGGGGGAAGGAAATCAGAAAGGTACCTTTTCAAACTGTTTCAGTAGTGATTGCTTGCTCTTTAGCCCAGTGACTGGAGTACAAGGCTGTGCAGAATATCCTAGGCTGGCTCTGAAGGAAAGTGCTCTGACTGGCCTAATATTTGTGGCTGCTTTAATTGCATGTGATGTGGTGCATTAGAGTAACAGTCATAAAATGTAGAACAACAGTCATAAAGTACAGTGCAATATTTTAAATCTGGATATTCTCAGTAGAGATTCAATGCAGTCTAAGAAAAGCAGGTAGAATAAAAAACATACCTTGTATATACTTTATTGCCCTTCCATGGCATGTGAGACTACAGAAAGATTCTCCTACTGTTCAGAAAAAAAAAAAAAAAAAAAAAAAAAAGAGGTTCTCAAAATTATGACATGTTAACTAATGTTAAAAATATTAGTGCTGAGGTGAAATCACTTCACATGTTATCAGTGACTGTATTGTCAAGCCTGCTTTGGCCTATAGCCTGACCTAAATTCTTTCTACTCACTCTCTTTATAAATTTAATGCTATGTCTACAAGGGGATTTAGGCATGACATCACCACACCGAACTTGTTGTCTGCATCCAGATCCTTGAAGTAGCTACTCATCCAATGGTCACTGAGGAGTACAGCTCCCATTTAAACCGATGGGAGAGTTAGGCTTCAAAATAGCTTTCTAATGCACACATTTAAGGACCATTGGTGAGCCTGCTGTAACTGACGGAGAGAGGGTGGAAAGAATACAAGTCAAACAATATGCCATGACAGTAAAGTCAAAGTCACAGCTAATTCTTGAAATGATATCATCCTCAGAACAATAATGGTTAGCAAATGCTTGGGGCTGTCTGGAAAGCAGTTGAACACTTCCTCACATGGCAAATCAGGGAGAGTTGGAGGTTTGGCTGAGATTCACAACAAGACACTAATTGAGTGGGGATGTACCTACCCTGTTCACTTGGAAATGCAGATATCTCCCCTGTTCAGCAGGTTAAGCATTTATCTTCAGCCTATGTGACACTGAAATTATTAATTCAAGTCTTATTTTTTTTAAACTGAGGTATCAAAATCAGCTTGTTTAGCAATAAGTAGTCATCTCACTTTTTTTGTTGTTTGTTTGTTTGTTTGTTCTTTTGTTTAAATTATGGCCAGTGGTGGTGGCATTCATGTTTCACATTATGCATTAGTCTGCATATTGTCTTTGGACAATTCCTATATTTTAGCAAATGATCACCTTATGAAAAATGCATTAGAAGTCCAGACCTCAGTGACCAGCATCAAGTTTTTCCCTCCATCTGCGTGTTTTTTTTTCACTATGCAACAGAGCCAGACTTACCTCTCTGGACTGTTACACCTACACTCTTTCTTGTCACAGTGGCTCAGCTGTAACTGAGTAATAGGGCAGTACTGCCTTAAAAATGGGATGCAAACACTGTGGGTTTAAACTCAGCAAGCTGGAGAGAGGTTAGAGACCAGGTTTCTCTTTTATAGGTGAGTACTGCAACCAGTAGACTAATAAGCAAAAGGTCCTTTCACCTATTCCTCTTTAAGAGAAAGGCTGGTAGTGATGACTTGCTTTTGGGGACATCCAGCATTGATGTGGACAGTGAGGCTTTAGAGAAGTGCAGGTGCCTCGACTTGACTTTAAGCAACATTTAAACTTTCTGGATCTTTCCTTTTCAGACTTTATTTCATTTATTTATTTATTTATTTTTAATGAACTAGATTAGAAGCTTAGACGCATAAAATGATGTTACTCAGATCCTATATTTATCTTCAAGGTTTTTATTTCTGTCTCCAAGTTTGGAACTTACACATCTTTCCTTAAATTACACAGAAAGGTCTTTAGAAGAGCCAGGAGCTGAATATGGACCTCTACAGGTCTTGCAGACTTTACTTAGCTATTGACCTGTTCTGGCTTCTTTTTTTAGCTGAAGTAGAAGCTAACTTGTGTATTTATTGCAATTTAAAATTCTGTAGTATTGTCCTTCCTGGATTCCTGGGTTTGTGGGTTGGTAGCATAGTAACCATTTGCTAACATCTATTCATTATACTTTCAGAAAAAGAAACAGCTGACAGTAGGTGTCTGGAAAATTTTATCTGATTTTATCTGATTTGAGTTCAGAGATCCGTCTCCTAGATATTTGGCTTGGCAAAACTAAGGAAGCACTGTCATCTCCAGCTTAGAACCACACTTCTCCTCCTCAAAATCTTGGACAGTTGCATGGTATGATCCCATCAAAAAAGGACTTTTCCTCCCTCCTCCCCCAACTCGTGATTCTCCTTCTAGGAGTTCAGCTGCTTGTGATCCCAGGCTTAGTTTTGATATGGCCCAGCTGTGCAACCTTAGCTCAAACTTTAGAAAAAATACTAAGTTATGAGAAAGAGCTGTGAGAAAGTACTTAGACTGGAACCAGCCAAGTTAAAAGATAAAACTGGAGACAGAGGTAAGATCTTTGAGACAAGCATAGGTAACAGGTGAAGAACTCAAGAAAAAAGTCACTGACTATAAAAGATATAAAATCACATGGGAGAAAACAGCGACCTGGAATATGGTAACCTGGTGACGCTGAAGATAATCTGTCCCCAGAAGCAGCATCCAAGGCTGATGATTTCCACCTGACAGAAGCTATCCTGGCCAACAGTGTCCTAATGGGTATCTTACTGGGGTTGGTGAGCATATTAATGCTTAACCTTGTACCTATTGCTCAGCTCCTTACAGCCTAGCTATTTTATGCCTTATCCCATCCATAATTGCTTTGCCTTTTTGTTGTTGTTGTGCATACCCCCCCTGCAGATCTCTCTGTACAGGGTAAAAGTTTCCTGAACAAAGCCAGGGGACAGAGTAACAACCTGTAAAAACATGTCTCTGTACTTCTGCACTCTAACATGGAGTTATACAGCATTACACAGAGTATATTTAAATATTTATATATATTTATTTTTTTAAAATTTTATTTATTTTTATATTTCACATTTTCTTCTCAGGAACTATTACAATTAAGACGTGCTGCTTATAATGGGTTAGAAGTCTACAGCTGCCCAACCACATGCCAGTCTAACTCTGTAATACAAAGAGTGGGAAGTATCCCAGAGGAGTTCAGTGTTTGAAAATAAAAATATCAAGATCAACACAGCTCTCTCACAGGCAAACCTACACAGACTTAGAAAAGAAAAGAGGTTATTGAGACATTCTCACTTGACTTTTGCTAGCATGGGTAGTGAAATACCAAAGGAACAACTCTGCTCATGCAGTGTGGGGCTGCAAAATATGCCTAATGCTGACAATTGAAGCATCTCTTTTAACGTTTAAATGTCTTCTACATTTCTGCCTATATAAGAGTGATGGTAATTAAGATGTATGAGGCTCAGCTTTTCTCAAGTCTGGGCATGTAACCTAGGAGGGAATAATCCTGATACATCCAAAATTGTTGACAGAAAAAAAGCAAAGTTTTGAAATTTGTGAATGTTTAAAATTAGGAATCAAAACTTTTATCATTATTGTGAAATTTTATTTTATTTTTCTCTATTGAGTAATATACAGCATAAAGCAATGTTATTAGTCTGAATTAGTCTGAATGTTTAAAAAGGTGACTTGTGATTATTGGCACAAATAAAGCTGTCAAAATGTTCCCTGTCTTGATGTAATGTCAGAAGGTTTTGGATTTTGTAAATATTCTGCCTTCCTCAGCTGGTTTTTTTTTTTTTTTTTTTTCAATTTAATCTTACTTCCTTTGACTTATTACCCCAATAATTATCTAAAGTAGAAGATGCTAATGTAGAATACTCTGGAAGCTGCATGTTAATGTATTAGGCCTTTTATTTATAAACTCCAGGCTTCTTCAGATTTTTCTTTTATTCCTGTATAAATGTGAACTTTTCAACTTGAATAGTTTTGCAAAGCATTAAAAAAAAAAAAAAAAAAGACAAAAATTGCCAGTAGAAACATATATCTTAAAGTCATTCATGTCCTGGCACAAAAGTCCAACAGTATAATGGTTATTTTATATTGTTCCATTTTTTTTTTTTTTTCCCTACGTTTGACTGATTATGTCCATGGAAACTAGGCCTAATTGTAGCTTTACAGGCAGGCCATGTTTTCCATCATTGGCACATACTGATGTAACTCACTGGGGAGTAGTGCAGGACCAAGCTGCTGTTTTCTGTTATGCTGTAAATCAGAACAAGATTGGTATTTCTGATGAATCATTTTTGCAAGTGGCCTACCAATTCCCTGCCAGATTATCATGTAATAAATAAAAGCATCACCAAAGATAGTAGGCTCAGCAGTAACCCCCCCCCCCAAAAAAAAAAAAAAAAAACAAAAACAACAAACAAACACCAAAAAATGCAAAAAGGATGGTCTGTCAAGGAAGATGCTTCTAAGTTTGCATGTATTACAATGGTCTTCATGGTCAAGATTAATTTTATCAATAAAAACTCTGAGTATTCTGCCTGTAGGTGCAGAGACGTTTATACAATCCCTCCTTTCTCCCTGGACCCAGGGCCATACTGGGAGCCTGTGACACCTCTAGACAGACTCCTACAGAGTTGCATGGAGCATGCTGGTAGGGCACGAAAGCCTCTGAACTACCCTTCACTGGACAACTGAGTGAGATCTATGAGATTCGGAAAGCTGGGACAAATGATCAGAGTGGACTTTAACACCCCAGTTCGGGACGGGGGACAGAAAGCACTCTGATCAACCTCCTCCTTCCTTCTCAGACATGCAGCTACCTACCACAGAGAGAGACATTTCAGGGTGGAGAAGGTGAGCCAAGCTGCCTGATCAGGAGCCAGCGATCACTCCACAGCTGCTGTGGTTCAGGAGGCTGAGGCCCCTGAGCAGCTGCCTGTCGTGCTCAGGGGGAGAGAAAGGAGGTTTCATCTGCAGGCACTGCTGAAAATCGCACTGGCTATGCAATAAGGCATGGGCTAGCTCATGGTGGTGCACCACCACCTTGCTTCTGCACGGCCAGTCCAAAAGACTGAGGTCTCTAATTATTGGTGTAATTACTTAAGAATTTAGCTAGTGTTTTAATTGTGAAAACTACCCTAAGTCATCTGTGACACCTCTCCTGTGACTGTTTTTAAGCTGAATCTGTAAAAGCATCAAAAGTAGTCTGGGCAGGAGTTCGTTTGGTGCTCGCATGCCTCAGCAGCAGATCACCTACAGTGTACTGCCTCCACAGTAAGCTGCAGAAGTACTTTTTTTTTTTTTTTTTTTTTTTTTTTTTCTCTATCCCTATCCAAAATCAGCAGGAACTGGGAGTATTTTGCTAGGCTCCCCCAACACGGGCTGCCTTACCACATGGTTCTTCTTGTCTTTGTGGTAGAGCAGTTGTCCCATTGCTAAGATGGACAGATCAATTTTTCATCATGCAGAATGCCACTGATAACAAGGTTTGTTGTCTCCTGGCTGAACCCGTGCTAGAGAAACAACTGGCATTATCTTTTTAACTTCTTGTTGATTATTCCTTTGGTTAATCCCTGTTAATTTCTTTAAAGCCAAAGGGACAACAAAGAGAATAAATGTTTCTTAAGGTGAAGGGGGCATTCCAGCTCTTGCTGGATGGTGCAAGAATTACATCAGCTAGACCATTAACATTTCAGATCCCTCACTGATGAGTTTGCTATCCGCAGACAGATAAGATGAGCCTTATATCAATATGGTTTTGATCTCTGGCCTTTTCCAATCCACTCTCTTCTGGAATATTTTTCTTGGAGGGGTAAACTGAAGTTTAAAGAATATGTTGTGAAACTTGCTATCATACTTTTCTGCAGCCATTGTACTATGGAAAGAGATATTATTTTGATTATTGCTGTTACAAGACCTCTTTTCTACTAATCCACCATCCACTCATCATCTGCTGCAGTTTTTGCTGACTTTAAGAAAAACTCACTTTAAAACATCTGAAAGTGAAAAACCTCTTTTTTTTTTTTTAATTTTCATTTTGAGACTGAATATTTGAGGTTCCTCTTTGTATTCTACAGCAATTCACAAATATTAAAATGTCAAAAGGTGAGTTCATAATGTCACAGTACTGGGTACTGGAGATTAGCTGTTGGAAGCCACCAGAGCTCAAGCGCATGTGCTTTCCTAATGACACCCCTCATTCAATCACATTTTAGCAGTCTCCCAACAGGAAGCACTGATTTGTTTAACTCTATTAAGCTTAGATAAGAAAGGTAAATAATATGTCTACCCAACATAAGACAACCCCTCCAAAATAAGTTTGACATGGGCCAATAATCACTCGAACATTTTTGTGGCTTTAGCAGCTTTGGAGCCTGTTGAATGGCACAATAGGAAAAAAAAAAAAAAAAAGAGAGAGAGAGAGAGGGAGAGAGAACGCCCGCTTGTTGCTTTAGCCTGTTTGAGATGAATTATTAGGAAGGACAGCCAACACTCTTGCTAAATGCTAACAGATGTGCAGCTGAGCATGCCATTTAGATGCTGGTGGTTTGCTGCGGAGCATGAGGAAGTGGCCGCAGTGGGTGGCAACAGGAGCTGGTGTCGGTGTCGGTGGATGATAGAAGGCATGCAGTGCAAGCCTTCCTGAGAAATCCTCTGCCGTGGCTGAGCGGGGCCCTGGCTGCACCTAGTGCTGCACCATAGTTTAGTCTTTTTACTTGACATTCCTGATTTCTGCCAGGAAACATCTTGTTATCATGCATGTTTACAATAGCACCCCTAGGTGAGAGGCAGAAGAGTTGGGCTCAGGCCTTCTGAGGAGCACGGGTAGCTCCAAAACTGCTTTGTCAGGCTGGAGCCAGTGCATGTCAGCCATCAAAGCCAAGGGGCTGAGGACAGGGGTCTCCCTCTGCTCACAGGACTCACACAGGGTGTGATAAAGAACTTGACCATTGACATGCTCAGGAAAGGTTTTCACAAAGTTACTGACTCTTTTGGTGTGAATCTGGCATCCTTGAAGAGCAAGCCTGGGATGTTCTGGGCAGCAGTGTTGGATGACAAAACAGACTGGTAGCTTCACCTTGCAGATATCTGCTATTCATTTTTCAACAACTTTTTTCAACTGCATGGCGTGTATATTACAGTGTAATTGCTCTGTGTTGAAACCTGACAAAGCCATAGCAAACTGTCTTATTGACTTGTGGTGTTCAATGCTTCAATGAGACATACAAAAATATTTTTGACACAAAAACTAATATTGCACAGTGATGCAGGAGGTCAGGCAAGGAGAACAAAAAACAACAGCAAAGACTCACAGTGGGAGATGTGATTAATCTGTGAGCAGACCACAAGACAAAGTTTGCTCAGAAAAAGCCATCACTGAACACATTTGGTGAACAAAATGAAACTGGTTGCATGAAAGAGCACAAGATAGCTTGCCAGCCAAAATCTTTTGTCTCCCATCCTACCTGCCTGCTTTGAAATGTTTAATTGTGAATCCTGAGTCATGAAGGGTAAAGTAAGATGTCAGCCAGCAGATGACATTTTTTACCAGAATCACGCTCAGAATTATCTTTCTGTGTGCACAGAGTGCAAGCAAGTTTCTGCCACTGATTATCACTGAGAGTCTTTTGTTTGTTTTTAATGGACAACTCTGTTTGATATGATAGATTGTAACGACTTCTTCCCAGTCTGAATCCTCTTTTGGATTTGATTTTATTCTTCTCTTTACTCCTCCTGGGACAAAGTCTTTTCATCAGATAGCTTTATATTAAATCATAGAATCATTTATGTTTGAAAAGATCTTCAAGATCATGAAGTCCAACCAGCAGCCTGACCTACCAAGTCCCATCACTAAATCATGTCCATTAGTGCCACATCCACAGACATCTCTTAAATTCCCCTCCACCCAACAGATGAGAGGTGCACATGGTTTTTCTTCCACTGTGTCTTTTCACCTTTGTTTTTGGAATCTGAAAATACAAAGCCTTGCCCTTCCCTTCCCTTCCCTTCCCTTCCCTTCCCTTCCCTTCCCTTCCCTTCCCTTCCCTTCCCTTCCCTTCCCTTCCCTTCCCTTCCCTTCCCTTCCCTTCCCTTCCCTTCCCTTCCCTTCCCTTCCCTTCCCTTCCCTTCCCTTCCCTTCCCTTCCTCCTCTTTTGACTAGTCAAATTCAATTTTTTTTTTTCCTAGAGACAAATAGTTAATCATTGAAAGATGGATTTCCCATCCATCACTGTTTTCTTGCCTGCCAGGTGGGACAGGACAGCACTGCGACCAAAAGGTTCCTAGAGCCCATTCAGCAATGTTTTTAAATGATTGTTCACAGCTTGATGAATTCATAGCTATTAGAAAAAAAACTTTGCAGCTGAGTGGTGAGAGAAGCCCTAGACCAGCTTGTCTGGGGAAGATGTGGGTAGTTCACCAGCAGAAGCCTGTAGGTGCAAGTTAGACAGAGGTCTGTGGAGGACAACACAGGCTCAGTGTTACATTAAGTTACTTTTCAGGGTGGCCTGGAGATTTCCCGCAGTTCCCCTAGCTGTCTCTATCTGCTCAGTGGAGTATCAGGACCTACCTCATCTCACAGGGAGGAGGCTGCATGCCACTATGGCCATAATCTCATTAGCCTGATGCTCTGCTTATATGTAGGTGAACTTATGAACTTTTTATTTTATGGATATTTTAACAGCCCTGAATGAAAGTATTTTGGCTTCTCCTTACAGTGTGACAGATTTTGCTAAAGAGACCACAAGAATTGGATAGGTAGCCTCTATTCAAAGTCCAAGTCTAAACTGCTGTGAAAACATCTGTTTTAGCTTGACTCTTGCAGGTGGGAATGTTGTTCCTAGTACTTTTGTGAAACTGCTAACACTGAGTTTGAAATCATTTTAATGTTAGAAAAGCAAGTAAACAATTAATAGACCATAATGCATCATAAGTCTCTCTAGTGCTTTCCATCTAGGTCAGTTTGTCAGGGGCTGATAATTATCAGAGCCATTCCCAGACTGAACTCCATCATGGGACAAAATACAACTGAAAATTCCACCTTTCCAGGGACAAAGGCATAGGATTTGAAACCACGTCTTGGGGCTGTTAGTTATGTAGCAATAATGACAGCTTAATCTACAACTATTCCAAACACTATTCCAGAGCTCTCTGCCCTCAATATTGTTATTTTCACCAGGTCAGATGGATATTTAAGGTGTTTGCTCTTTCTTATGGTCACAGTCTTTCATAACTTAGTTTATACTCAGCCAGACTTGAATGTGGGTCTCAATGTGCATGTTTCGATCCTTTTCTTTCTCTATCTCAGATTTTCTTAAGCAATCTAGAACATGTTCATTATTATATTACTTGCATCACCTGCAGCTATAGTAAAGTGCTGATAAAACACCACAAACTGGACTGGAGAGGCCACGGTGAAATGTCATTTAGAAATACAAAAGTGTTGGACTGGAAAGAGCTTCACATTTAACTGTTTTATCTCACTTTTAACTGTGAAGTTAATAGACAGAAAACTGAGTTGTGGAGCTGGCTCCAAAAAACATCTCCAAAAGTCAGTTAGATGGAAGTGGGGCTTTTGCCTCAGTTTTGAACAGCTGATATAAATCAGTAGACATCCACTGATTTCAAAACTTCTGCTCTTGGTTTATGTCAGCTGAACTCTGGCCCATTTTGAGACTTGCCATCCTTCATCACAGCAGGCGGCAAGCGCACAAGGCACACTTCTCTCTCATATCCACACCCCCCAAAAATGGGCCTAGTCCTTAAGGCCATAAAAAGAATTTAGGAACTGGTTTTGGAATAAGAATTCATTTGGGAGAGGGAAATCATTTAGGAAAAAGTGTGAGTGCATGGATAACACTTCTCTCTGTTAGAGAGCATGGTCTTTGTGAGTGTGTCTCAGCCTAGTGGTAAGAGCCCTGAAACTTATTCCATAAAAGCTGCCTAAATATTTTTGACTTCTGCTCAACATTGTTACATTAAGGTTTATGCAAAATTTAAAAGGTCTTTTAATTCTTGCTTATAAATGACACAGAAAAGAGAATTACATTTTCTGACAACTGCAGAAGACTAGCTAAACGTGATTCATTCTTTCCAAGGAGTTAAAGAGTATTAAATAGCACAATCACTTACTCATCAGGGATTCCCTGTTACTTGAAAATATGTTGTGCATACTCAGTATTCTGCAGTTCTGAGAAATTGATTAGTTAAACAACTTTTTCTTTAGTTCATCATCAGGGTTATTGCCTTGTAACTTGCTCTGTTTTGTTTTGTTTGTTTTGCTAGTGGCAAGTTTGGTTTTTAATTGCCAGGTTTTTACCAAAAGGCTGTAAAGGTTCTGACAAAATGTATACTTGTTGCCTATTCTTGCATCTGTGATCTTTCACCCTATTCCCAAGTATTATCTAGCCTCATGTTTCAGTTACAAAACTAATGCAACCTTGTTTTCTCAGTTCTTTAGCAATACAAGCCCACTTTCCACAGTGATATGTTGGATATCCTAGTCATATAACACACACATAGATCTGGACTGTTTGCACAAAAGCATGGCTGTGCAGGAACTTGTTCACTGAATGCACATTAAAGACATTTGCCATGAAGATGAAGGATCTATAATTTATTCATGGGACGGCTGTTTTTAGTCTTTATTTCCTTCATTTATATTCATGTTAAAAAACTTCTCTGCTGTTGGACTTCCTTTATTTATTTAATTATTATTATTTTTTTGCATATATTATGCATATATGTATACATTCATTTTCCATTTTCACTGGCACAAGCCCACTACTGAGAGGTATCCTGCATTTTCTCTAGGCTCATGAGAATTCTAGTGCATGGTTATATTATCTCATATAAATAGAGAGAATGATAAATTTATCTGCCCAGATTTTAGGAAAAACAAAACAAAACAAAACAAAGCAAAAAGAAACAAACAAAAAACTTAGCTAAATAAAATGATTTCTGCTAAAAATCACATCTAACCCACACACCTAGCTGCAGATGTGTAGTTTCATAAGTCATCTGTTTTTCTAGTAATTTAAGAATCCAGCTTGGAGGGAGTTTCTCCCTTAGATGAATACTCTGAGGTAAACATGATATTAAAAGCAAAAAAGTAGATTAAATTTTTACAGAGCTATTGCCTTGAATGTGTTGGGCTCTTGTAGAGGGAACTCTGTAGCACTAGAAAAAGAAGGTTATAGTCCTTCCTGGGAGTTACAGCACTTGTTTCAACAGAGCTGCCCCAGGGATTTGCTTGGCCCAGGAGGTATGTTTTCCGCGCAGATAGTGTGAACTGTGCAGTTATTTTTGTCGTCAGTTCAAATCATAGCGGCACAAGATTTCAGCCACATGAGAGAAATGTAAAGGCTGTTGCTGAGCTGGAGAGCCTTTCCAAAAAGTTACTGGGGGGGCAGAAGGGTTTTTTGTTTTTAGATAAGCCAGGGCTGAGGAAACAACAAGTATCTGGGTCTATAAATGCACTTTTTTTTTTTTTTTTCCATCAAAAAGTAATTATTCTCTGGCTTAATTGCATTAAAATCAAGTTTGATTGAGTCTTTCACCTTCAAGTTCAAATTTTACCTTTATGTCCTGCAGAAGACATGTAACTGAACCCAGTCAGACCACCTGGAAGCCTCAGGACATCTCTCTACTTCATCCATGCAGGGGAGTCACTGGAGGAACTGACTGAACAGAATTTTTTAAAGGTTTATCTAGATTATCAGAGCCAAATAACTTTTAGTTGATTTATTGTCTACTTGAATAAACAGCCTCACTTACCGTCCTTAACTGAAAGATTACGGTACCTTAAACAATCTAAGTTACACTAGCCCATCTGCTAACAAGGAAGTGGAGGATAGCCAAAGTAGCCAGTAAGAAACATCAAGGAGAGATATATGTTCAGTCCCTGGCCCAGGTACAGCCAAAGATGAAAAAAAACAAACCATCTATTTCCAAGTGGGCTTCTTTTCTGGAGACAGCTATCAAAAGCAGAGAATCCTTTTCATGCTAAAAGAGGGGAGAAATACTTTCCACAGTTGAAGTAGCCCAGTACTTTGGAGTGCTCACTTGAGAAGTGGAATATGAAGATTGAAATTTCCCCTTTTGTTTGACTGAAGTGGAGAAGGGAAAGGAGTTATTTAGCCTCCCAAGTCTCCCAGTATGATAGTTTAGTCACCAGGCAATAAAGTATTCCAGTGGGGTTTTCCACTTATCTCTAGTATCGATACAGTTTGTCTTTTGTACAACCAACTGAATATTCACTAGCCTAGGGATCTAAGCCCCACTCAACTCTTCCAAGTAAGTGTCTTCACAGAAGCTTCATGCAGGTAAAAATAAAAGGAAGGCTTGCTTATAGTGTGCTATATTGAAGTATCTTACTGAGGTATCTTATTGAGGTATCTCTGAAATCAAAATCACAGAGTAGGTGACAGAAAGTCATGCTAGTGTCATGTTGGTAACACCACTGTCTTGTACCCTGTGGGCTAAAGAAGCTGATGTCCCTTACTATTTTGGTCAAGGAGCAAAGAGAGCTGAATTTCCACCCTGAGAAGATCTAAGTGTTAAACATATCTATTTCTAGTGAAGAAGACAGCTCAATTGTGAAGAGATGGCTATAATTCAAACCATTAGAAAGAAGAAATATCTCAGCCTACAATAAGGAAATATAAAGTTAGATTTTTCTTAAATTGGGTATTTCGATTTGTGTAGCTTAAGTGAACTTCACAGAATACTTAAAGAATTGGCTGCTTAAATCTCAGAAGCATTAGCAGTTATATTTAAGAAATAGTGGAGGGCAAACAAGGTACTGAAAAGCTAGAAGATGTGATATTAATTTTTAATTCCAGTACCTAGGAAATATTGGAAAAAATGAACAGACATGTTTTTACAGGAGGAGTTGAATAACAAACAGTACAGACTCAACAGGAGCAGAACTATTATGAGGGTGGTGAGGCACTGGCACAGGTTGCCCAAGGAAGCTGTGGATGCCCCATCCCTGGAAATGTTCAAGGCCAGGCTGGATGCCATTTTATGCAGCCTGATCTAATGGAAGATGTCCTTGCCCATAGCAGGGGGATCAGATCAAATGATCTTTAAAAGTCCCTTCAGATCCAAACCATTCTATGACTCTATGAACAAACTAATTTTCTTCCACAGAAGGGTAATAAACTTTCTAGACTGCATAGTAAGTAGGACAAAGCACTACATAGGGCAGGCAGAGAGAACTGGGCCTGTTTAGCCTGGAAAAGAGAAGACTGAGGGGAGACCTCATTAATGTATATAAATATCTGAGGGGAGAGTGTCAAGAGGATAGAGCCAGTCTCTTTTCAGTTGTGCTCAGTGAGAGGATGAGAGGCAATGGGCACAAACTGAAGCACAGGATGTTCCAGCTAAGTATGAGGGAGCACTTTACTGTGAGGGTGACAGAGCACTAACACAGGTTGCCCACAGAGGTCATGGAGTCTCCTTCTCTGGAGATATTCAAAACCCACCTGGATGCCATCCTGCACAATGTGCTCTATGTGATCCTGCTCGGCAGGGGGATTGGACTAGATGATCTTCAGAGGTCCCTTCCAACCTCGTCTATTCTGTGATTCTGTGATTCTGTAACAGTAGATAAAGAAATATATGCTTTGTCTGTAATAAGACTTTTGTCACTGTGCAAACCACTAAGGAAGAAAGCTAGGAAAGCATAATCTTGAGATTAAGTGAAAGCTCTTTCAAGAGTTTCATAGTTTCTTATTCTCCCATGGGAGGAATTTATGAAAAGGGATTTCATTGGACTGTGTCCTAGCCATTCTCTATTCAGTGCTGTTTTAAGTAAGATGGATGGTGAATAAAACAGAGTGACTACATTTGTAGATAACATGGTGTTTAGAGAGACCATATGTATATTGGGGGCAGGAATAAAATCAGGTGGAAACATAAATGTATGGTGGCAAACAATTAGCTAGATAGCATTTCCTCAGGAAAGAGAGAAGAGGAGAGGAGAGGAGAGGAGAGGAGAGGAGAGGAGAGGAGAGGAGAGGAGAGGAGAGGAGAGGAGAGGAGAGGAGAGGAGAGGAGAGGAGAGGAGAGGAGAGGAGAGGAGAGGAGAGGAGAGGAGAGGAGAGGAGAGGAGAGGAGAGGAGAGGAGAGGAGAGGAGAGGAGAGGAGAGGAGAGGAGGGGAGGGGAGAGGAGAGGAGAGGAGAGGAGAGGAGGGAAGGGAAGGGAAGGGAAGGGAAGGGAAGGGAAGGGAAGGGAAGGGAAGGGAAGGGAAGGGAAGGGAAGGGAAGGGAAGGGAAGGGAAGGGAAGGGAAGGGAAGGGAAGGGAAGGGAAGGGAAGGGAAGGGAAGGGAAGGGAAGGGAAGGGAAGGGAAGGGAAGGGAAGGGAAGGGAAGGGAAGGGAAGGGAAGGGAAGGGAAGGGAAGGGAAGGGAAGGGAAGGGAAGGGAAGGGAAGGGAAGGGAAGGATCATCATAAGCTGAACATACTTGAGGAGCAAATCTGAATGTCATACTGGGGAGTATGAACTTGAGCATAGTCTAAAAGCCATGTGGTATGCTCCTTCAATTCCATACACTTTTGAATGGCCTTTGCTAGACTACAAAATTGTACATTTTTGCTCCAAAGAGGATGTGGACCTATCCAGGATTTAGGATACAGCAATTTGAATGTCCTGAAAGGCATGTATCTTTTATTACTTCATGAATGGAAGAAGCTACTTCCAAGATAAATATCCATGGAAAAAGTGTACATGTGAGGAAGTACCAGAGTCTTTAAACTTGAGGCCTTGGTACAAATATCTGCTAGAAATGGTGTAGTTTGTATAGTTTGCTTCTGCCATGAACTAGGAGAGAAGAATATAGGCTCTTCTGAGGTTCCTTGAAGAACCTTTGAGGTTTTACTATGATCTTATTAACCTAGGGAGAAATAACTCAGGAACCTGTACATGCTGGGGACCACTCAGCTGGAAATGAGCTGTGCAGAAAAGGACCTAGGAAGCCTGGTAGACACCAGGGTGAACATAAGTCAGAAATGAGCCCTTGACATTAAGAAGGACTCTTGGCTGCATTAGGTGAAGTATCACCAGCAGGTCAAGAGGTGATCCTTCTCTACTCAGCATTTGGGAGGCCACATCTGGAATACTGTGGCCAGTTCTGCGCTCCCCAGTACAAGAGAGACATGGATGCACTGGAAAGAGTCCAGTGAAGAGCCAAAAAGATGATCAAGAGACCCAATCACCTCTCTTACGAGGAGAGGCTGAGGGAGCTGGGCCTGTTCAGCCTGGAGGAGTGGAGGCTCAAGGGGGGTCTTACCAATTTCTATAAATACCTGAAGGTAGGATGCAAAGAGGATGGAGCCGGGCTCTTTTCAGTGGTGCTCAGAAACAGGACAAGGGGCAATGAACATAAAGTGGAACACAAGAGGTTCTGTTGGAACATCAGGAAGCACTTTACTCTGTGGGTGACTGAGCACTGGAACAGGTTGCCCAGAGAATATGTGGAGTCTCCCTCCTCGAAGATCTTCAAAAGCCATCTGGACATGATTCTGTGCAACCTGCTGTTCCTGCTTGAGCAGGGGGATTGGAGCAGATGAACTTAAGAAGTCCTTTCCAACCTCAGCTGTTCTGTGATTTTGAGACTCTGTGAACCTGAGTCTATGTAACTTCAAGGTCTGTGTCAGAGGGGTCAGTTAGGCTGCATCTTGGCTCGACCACACTTTTGAATATTATGTTTAATTATTAATAATAAACATTATGAGAGGAGGAACTCTGACTTCTCAAATGATTAATTTTGCTGAAGAAACTAGCAGAATCACAAGCAGCTTCTTGTCTGTGCTTCGCCAGTGGAGGAGATGCAGGTGTGCAGACAATTAGTCAATTAATTCATCAGTCCCTGTACAACAAACAGGGATGGTTCTGCTGTATATTGTAAAAACATACATGAATGACAGAAAACTAAAATATCAACTGATTCAATTGCACATCTCAGTGGTTTGAAGCATGCATCCTGGTGGAGGTGGATATCCGTTTCAGACATTTGCAGTCTGCAAAGTTCATCATGAACTTATGGAAGTTCATCACTTCCATAAAAAATCAGCAAGAGTAGATGCCTGTGGAAAGCTATTTATGAAGATTACACAAATCCATCAGACAAAACCTGGATTTTAAAAGTATTTGTTAGAAGTTCAGGGTAAGTGACGAGATGTGGGTCATACATGACCAGAGGGAACTACTGAGAGGAATGTATACAGGAGGATTTTTTTTTTTTACAGTCATCAGTTTAACAATAATAAGGAGAACCACTGGAAGAAGTAGGCTGTCTTCTGAATATTATAACTGTGGTGCTGTTTTTAACCTGTTAGCCCTGTATAAAATCTAACAACATGCTTGCATGGAAAAAATACAGTGTTTTTTTGAAGGTATTATGTGATGGAAAATCCACCACTTCTTTTCTAAATTACTCTAATGGTTTAACATTGTTAAGACCAGGGAGGGAAAAAAACAAACAAACAAAAAACCAAACCAAAACAACAACAACAACAACACAAACCCAAACAATCCAAAACAGACAGCAAAACCCACTTCCTTTCCTCCCATTCTTCATTACTTCCCATCTAAATTTGTGTGGATATAATTTTCAGCTCTTCTTTCTTTTTCCAGTAAAGAGATCTTGAATGATTGGCATTTTTTTTCCAGAAGTGTTGATAAATTATTGTTTCTCTCTTTGATAAGTAAGCAGATTAATTGTTCCTGGCAAAGTCTAATCCCTGTCTTTCTGGTGGCTCTTTTTTGTATTCTCTCTAAGTTCTTGACATCCTCTTAAAACTATGGTTACCAGAAGTGGATATGATATTGTAGTATCTTCCTTCCAGCGGTGAAACACAAAAGTTAATTTGCCTCTCAACTCCTACTCACTGATTGCCTATTTATTCAGCCATGAATTGCAGAGAGAGGAAGTGACCTCTTGCATCATGAGTCTGGTTCCCTGCTGTTTGAATTGCCTAACAATTTATAAGAACTAGAACTGCTGTACTGTGTCCAACCGAAAGTCCACAAAGGCCACTATCCCATCTCTGACAGTAGCTAGTCACAGACACTGAAGGAAAAACAGAACAAACTTATAACAATCTTGGATAGTCTGTTTTTTGGTGGTGGTGGTGATGGCAGTGATGGCATTTTTTTATTGTTTGTTTGTTTTGTCCCATTAAATTATCTTATTTGATACATGCTAGTCTTCGGACTGTGAAAAATAATGAATTCACCATTCATCTTCTCTGTACCTTTTGTGATATTTTATTCCTCTGTCATATATCCTTTTAGGTTTCCCTTTTTCCAATACAGAAACTCCTATTCTGTCACACTTATAGAAGTCATTCCCTAATTTTGCACAATCTTGTTATTTCTGGCATACTTTTCTGCTTTTATTTTATTTTTTTTTTATTTTGGAAATGGGGAATCAGAACTGCACACAGGATTCAAGATGCAAACCCTACTTTTAATTTGTTTGACCAGATAAGAGAGCTCTGCAAAGGACTCATCACCAAGAATTAGGTTCCTAAATTAAGTATTTAAATTTACTTTCAAGATTTTCAGACTGTTGAGTACCCACTACCTTTCACTGAGTTATTGGAAATTGTTGATTTCGCTTCTGAATATCTGAACGCTGCTGTGGACATTGAACACTTTGGAACTAACACTTATAACACAAATATATCTTGGAAACAGCACATTTGCCTTAACAGCAACAGAATGAAAAAAAATATTTCTAACTCTCTCACATTTTTTAATGCTGAGGTTAAATATGCAGTCATGGGTAGGCAGGAAGAGGGTGTGCAAATACTCTGCAACTGTATCATTTCATCATTTTTATGAGCAGTGGGGATTATTTTTCTGCAAAGAACACTATGCATTATAAAAACATCTGATTTTTAGAAGCACATTTCCTGGCATCTTAGACTTCAGTAATATTTCTTATTTTCTTCTTTTCCTCCTGAGTTTTCTAATTAGAGCTTTTGACACATGCATAAAAAAACAAACAAACAAACAAAAAAACTACTTAGGAAAGCTATGACTAATTATATCTAACAATCTACATTTATATTGCTTTATGGATTTTATTTTTTTACCTTTTAAAGAAGCAGTTTGAATGCTGGACTGTTTTTCTAATGGTGCTGTATTCACTTGTAACAGATAGGAGCATGGTTTCGGTTCTTTTTAAACAGAAGGCTTTTATTGGTACAACCCTCACTCTTTGCCACGGATCATAACTTCACTGAAAGGCCCAGATGAAAAAAAAAAGCAACAAATAATGAAGCAAAATCCATGAATTTGAGTACACCTGCCTCTTGTACTGAACTTAGTCTCTTGGAAAAGTAATAGTATTGTTCTCCTCTATCATCAGCCCGTCCTCTTTCATAAGCACAGCACTTTTTTCTCAACATAATTAAAATAGGAGAGCTAGTGTCCTGGGAATTTGTATGCTTCATTTACTAGCACCTGGTATACCTCTTCCTGTCTCTTGCTTTGTCTCCCAGAAAATATATATAGTAGATTATATAGCACAGAAAAGGCAGGAAAGTTCACATGACTGCTTCTTTCTAAAGAAACTTGGTAATATGATTTTATTGCATTAAGAAATGTACAATCCTCCTCTGTTCTTCATATGAGTACTTCAAATATTAAATAATAAAAGTACTGAACTAATAAATACTGAATCTCTTTGGTGAGCTCTACCGAAGAGCTCTTGTAGCAAGAAAACTCTTCACTCTAATGACCAAAACTGAAAGATTCTTACTATTCCCAAGACAGTTTTGAGACAGTTCTGCCTGTCTTCATTTCTGGAGTAGAAATCATTATTGACAAAATTAGCAGTGCTCCATGGCCAAAGGGATTTCACTAAAGAAAATCTGCCTCAGTGTTTGGCTACTTAAATTATGCATATGTGGACTTGTTATCAGAAGCAGGGCAGTGTCAGCAGTGTCAGCTGAACAAATATTGCTCATCTAATTGCTTTATAAAACCTACAGCGAATACTAGTGAAAATCAAGCCTATACTACGTGGTAGACATCTTTAACTGCACTTTGTCCCCACTTAAGTAAAATACCTGGCTGAATGAAAGTATTTAATTTAATAATTTGAACAATTATTTAATAATTATAAAACAATACATTAAATTAATTCAAATAATTATCACACTGTGAACTGTGCTTTTAATTTTTCTTCATAAGTAATGTCGTTCAAGTAAGATAATTCTTCCATCAGGACACAAGACACAGCATCATAGGTGCTGCCCAGAAGAACAAGTGCTGCTCTGGGAATCAAGAGGAAGGAGTTATGGCCTCTGTTGTGCTTTTGGATTGCTTACAAATCCTGGAGAAATGACTACACTGATTTTTTTTTGATTGTTTTGTATTTTATAAGGAATATTGTTGGTATTTAGAGCTGTAAATCTGGACCCATCTCAATGTCTGCTGCTAACTTTCAGTGGCTACAGATGTCATCCTCTTTGTGCTGGCCTGTTGTGCCTCTCCTTGAGTAGCAGTGCTTTCGGAGGAGACATCTGTAGCCTCAGACACTACAGCCTTCTCCCAGCATCACCTCAGAGGGTGCTCATGACATGCATCCTTCTCATCCCATGCCTGCCATGGCATTGCCACTGTCATCTGCCTTAAAACCTACCATTGAAAAATACTGTAGAATAGGTAGGCCTATGTTACTGTTAGTCTTGGCAGCACCTTTGGTAAAGAAGATATTTGAACAATACCTCTCAGATCAAGCACCAAAGATGTTTTTTTTTTTTTTTTTTTTTTTTTTTGGAGGGGGGGGAGTGGAAACAGCAGACAAGAGCTAGCAGCTGCTCCCTCTGAAAGCACTGAAAAAGCTCCTGGGAGCCCAGAGGATGTGTCCAGAAATTTGCTGGGACACAGCTGCTGGCAGGGGAAGGATTTTGGATCAACTCCAACTAAAGACATCACTGTCCTGAATTTTGCCAAACCTCTAGCAATATGAGAACTGGCATTGTTAGGAAAAGTGGACAAGATTTTCACATCCTCAAACAGGCTCAACAAGTGCAATAACATAAGGGTGTGACTGCAGCCTTTGGGTATGTTTTTTGTTACTCTGAGGAAGAAAATCGGGTGAAAATTGTCTACTTAAGGATTTGCCTTACCAAATCTCAGTTTCTTTCTCAACTGACACAATGTTCAGCTGGATGGTGTGGGGTGGGAAGTGATGGGAGAGAGATTAAATGGCAACACACAATGTCCCACTTAGATGAAGTTAAATATTCCATGTTGATTAGGAAAGAGTTATTGGATCCACAGTTTCTATTAACCCAAATCCCAAGATACCAGTCTTGTATTACGTGCCATCTACCCCCCCTTCCTTTAATGGTGGACTTGGGGTTTCTGGTTAAAGTTTGGACTAGATGAACTTACAGGGCTTTTCCAACCTAGATGATTCTGATTCCTAAAGGGAAGATTGAAATATCCTTGCACTATCTCTGTGAAGCTGAACTGAGGAAATCTGTATAAGATGCAGAATGAAAACTAGAACCAAAACACTCAGAAAAATTGGAAGATAAGATGCTTTTTCTTGCTGTGCTGGTGCTGTGTTGCCTCTTGACATGAATTTTTTGATGCCATGACAATATCATAAAACATTTATTTTTTCCAAAGAGATTTGGTTGTGATATTTATTTTTGGAAAAAAATAAAACATCCAAAAAAAGTGCCAAGAGATTTTCCCAAATGTTTTGTTCAGGTCGGGGCTGTGTTTGTGACCAGAAAAGGTTTTTGGCAATGGCAGTGTATTTTATTAAATTATGAATTGCTCTCATGTCTTGTACAAAACAGCAGTATGCCAGAGTTTGTGTTTCTTTAAGAGGTCAGTGTTACTTTTTCTTTTTCATGGATGCTGAACAACTGGTTTATTTTTATTGAAGGCCAGTTCTCAGATATTTCAGGTACTGATGCAGACTCCCTCACTGTACAGTAAAGAAGTACCAGAGGTGTTAGTGTTACTACCAAGAGTCTAACACAGGTTCTGCTGTGCTAGAAGTTTGGGGAGATGCAAATGACTTGTGATAAAAGCAAAATAGGGTTGGAGAGAACTAGTAAGTTACAGTTTTTAAAATTAGTGGTATCTGTGAAACGCATTTTGGAGTGGACATTGACAGTTCATTCCTCTGCTGAGGTAGATATCTTTTTATTTCTTAATCAGAAGAAATTACAGGAAAAAGAGGAGAACCTCATGAGGATAATGAGGTAGCTGGCTGTGAGAAGAGCTGTTTACTCTTACAAGGATGTCTTCTCTCTCCTTCTAAATGATATTTTTAATTTTGATTTTAGAAATTCAAGGACAAGCACTTAGTGAAGTCAAAACAAATCTTGCCCTGAGCTTCACCAATCTGCAAATTTATCCTGATCCCTCTGGTCTTGTCTAGAGTAGAGACACGTGCACTGGGCTCATGTGCACTGCTCTGGCATTTCATGAGGACTTACAGCTGAGCAAACACGTAATTTGCTGCACCACTGAAGGTTGCTGTAGGAGCCTCTGGTTCCTTTTGAGCCCCCCAGGGTGTTTGCCAACACCATCACAGCTTGTGCTGAAACCAGAGCCCTCCCCACACTGGCTGATCCCAAAGCTGGGTATTTCTCACAGCAAACAGTTCAGCAGGTTTTGGCTGTGATCAGAATGGTCACTCGTCCCCCCTGAACAGAATTATTCCTATTATTTAATACAGTATTAATGCCATTTTTTATATTGTTAACAGAATCTAGCTTTGCATAGTGCAAATAAATCAGCAATGACACCTTATCTGATGTTAGTGCAGTGCATTTTCAATTCAGTGTTGCAAAACAGCCTGGCTGGGCTGTGAACATTTGCTTTTGTTAGACCTCCTGACTCAAGAAGAAAAGGAAACAAGCTCAGAGATTACTTAGAAATGAATAATACTCCAGATGTTGTTAACCCCATCTTCCGTTGGATATCAGCAGAGGCAGTTGGTGGGTACAGCTATAATATATCTTTAAAGTCTCAAAGGATTGAAAAAAATAAGTCTGTCTCTGGTTTAAAACATAGAAAACAAGGAGTCACATAAGTAATTTATTTTACTAAAGGTGGCTCACAAAATGTTCCCTTTCAAATTAATCTTTCTGAAATCTTAAAAATCACGGGGGTACCACAGGGTGTTAGGTTAGCAAGCCAGAAGCATTTGCTCTAAACTTCCACTACAATCACCACAACTCAAGCCAAGAACCATCTTCAAGCAAGCAGATTGCTGTTCTTAAGAGGCTTATAACATGGACAAAACAGCAATGTGTACCTTTTTCTAACAAAAGGAAGAAAGGAAGAGAGAGAGAAAGAGAAAAAAAGAGAGAGAGAAAGAGAGAGAGAGAGAGAGAGAGAAAGAGAAAGAGAAAGAGAAAGAGAAAGAGAAAGAGAAAGAGAAAGAGAAAGAGAAAGAGAAAGAGAAAGAGAAAGAGAAAGAGAAAGAGAAAGAGAAAGAGAAAGAGAGAAAAAGAGAAAGAAAGAGAGAGAGAGAGAAGGAAGGTAAAGAAAAGATGGCAGCTGCAAGCAACCCAGAGACACTGAAGCAAGAAATGAGGTGAGAAGTGCGGGAGAGAAGAATTTGGTGAGACTGAATGTGCTGCTGGAAAATGCTTGGTGAAGGTGCTCACATTCCTCCACACAGAAAGGATGCTGGTCAGAACTGGCTACCCACCCCAGCCAAATGCCTGGTGGTATTTTAAAGGACTATTATTTATTCATTTAAACCAGATAAATTCCTTGTTCTACTGAATACTCGTACAAAACATTTATCACACAACATGGTAACTTAACAATTCAAACACTGGACCAGAAAATCTATTAGCCAAAACAGACATGCTATCCACGTAGGAGTAAGGGACAAAGAAATACCTCATTTACCTGTTGTTTTCTCCCCAGATGGTGGGGAATTTGATAGACCTTGTCAGCATTGAAGATTATGAATTCCAAAAGCAAACTCAAAAATCAGATCCCCAGATAAAGAATGTCCCATCAATGGTTCTTTTGTTTGTCTCTTCCTGAAAGGTAGAAGCAGAGAGGGGCAAAACTCCAGGTGAAATTTCCTAAATTGGAAAAGAAAATTCTTATACTGAAGAAAAAAAAAGAAAAAAAAAGCAAAAAAAAAAAAAAAAGCAGATGACAGTGGAAATAAGGTGCAAGAAAAATCTCAAACTTGGTGGACCACCCAGTATGTTCCAAGCTCAATACTTTCCTTCAAATGCCTCCTGGCTTCTTTCCTAGACAGGCATTCCACAAGCAGCAGACTGAGACTCTGAGAAACCCTCTGCACCCTGCTTTCTTGGTCAGATAACCAGCCAGACCTGATCTGATTCACATTGCAACAGAGTCAATCTGAAGGGTAACATTAAGTAGCCACTTCACCTGGCAGAGCACATCGATTGTGTCTATGCAGAACTGTTTGTTACCTCTGCAGTGTAGATGCATGGCTTCTGCCCGGCATGCGCGAAGGACACAAGGAGCCGCGGGGAAGCATCTCTCATCCTATATAGCAGGCATTTCCAGGAGAAAGAAAAGAAAGCCTTTAACACTTGGAGAAAAACATATATTTATTCCAACATACTCAGAAGCAGAATTTCAGATATAATCATTCTTGGCTTTGCTTTCTTCCATGTTCTGAGCAAATGCCAGGTACATACCCAGCTTACAGGCAGCTATGCCGGCCCTTCACAGCTGGGTGAATGCCACCCAAAGGCTGGATTTTTCCAGAGCAGACTCTTGGCTTACTTCTGCTCTCCCTGCAGTCATCAGCATCATTGCCCACCATCTGAGAAAAGTTGAACAAAACTATAAAAGCACCTGAAAACCCCATTTCTAATTACCCTCTTGCCTAGATGTGGAGATTAATTTAAACATATCCAGTCACCATCTGTTGTTGAGATAGGTTTGTTTTTTTGTTTTCCCCTTTCTTTCTCATACTTTCTTTACTTTTCTATTAACTATTGTTAGTATAAGAGTAAAAAAAAAGAACAACAAAAGCAAATATTTTTCGAACATTCATTCTGCTCCCCTTCATTTATTGAATTCAACTCTAGGAGACAGAGTTATGAATTTTATTGAAAGAATGGAGATCAATGTCACAGCTCCCTGCACATTTTATATATGTTATAGCATATAATATGGTATATATGTAACACATTATTATAGTAGCATTTGGTAGAATACATGATATGTAGTCTATTACCACCTTAGAGCATAGTTCATAGTTATAGTGTATGATACGTTGTATAGCATGGTGTGTATGTGTATATAATATATAGATGCACTGTATGTATATACATATACACTGTATTTCCGTATAGAGAATACAAGAATGCCTATTATATATGCAATATTTTATAGAGTATGTAGGATTACAATATAGCATCCTGAAAGTGTTACTGTGCCAGTTATTCTGTGATGAACAGCTAATGAGGCTGCATGCATTTATGCAGTATGTCTTTCTGCATACTTTCACCACAATAACCTGATATTACCTATGACTTCATATTTCTGTAATACATACATTTTTCTTCCACGCCACCTATTTTCCCATGCCTCTGTGTCTACTGGATTTTGGTTAGAGAAGCTTCAGTATGATCTGTACCAGTTCCAGTGCTGGCTGGCCAGACAATACAGGGTCCCAACTGGCCAGCTGACAAACCAAACCAGTTAGATAATTACCACTCTCATACTGCAGCATTGTCATATATGTATAGCCAGCTAAGTCTTGTTCTAAGCACTGGCTAAATTTGCTCAGGGGATCTCAGGAATGATAAGCAAGCCATAGTCAAGCCTACTCCACCCATGCTGAAGCCCTAAAAGCATGTTAGCAGCAGCTGCAAGGTGACCAGCAGCATGTAGGGTGGCAGCTTCTCCCAGAAGCCACTTTAACTGCTTCTGTCAACTGTTGTCTCCCCGTGCACAAGAAGCAGCAAGATCAGCTATTGAGCAGTCTTCTCTGGTTCCTCACTACATTGGTCTTTCCTCTCTTCCTCACTTTATTTTCCCTGGCAGAATTATCTTGTATTCTTGTCTTTGTCAAAGGGAAATCCTATTCTTGCTGTGCTGCTTGAGGAGTCTTGTCCTGATACCAACCTGACACATAAAAATATCTATGAATAAAATAGGAATTTTGAGGCTTGTTCAGTACCTATTCAGTCACAGTGAACTGAACTTCAGTGTACTTTAGTTCACCTTGAGCGGGAGACGGGTATTCTGTAAAGGTGGTGGCTAAATGTAAATCTTTCTCAAATCCCTCTAAAGCACACATGGAATAAAATTGCAGACATATATAGTGCCATATTTGTTAAAGGTAGAAAAATATAGAGCTATCAGTACAACCATGTCTAATGCTTTGATCAAGCTGTTCATTCTACACACAATTATTTTTCAATGCACAAATCAAGACAGAATTCTTTATCCTTACTATTAATAAAGGACAATGTCTTATTTATGCAGGTGCAAAGCACTCCATGAATGGGTACCCTGGCCTAGGTGAATGCAGACTCTTACTTGGAAGCCATTGGAAAAACACCACTGGTTTGTTTTGATTTTTTTTTTTTTTTTTTTTTTTGCCATTATGGATTGGTCATGGTGTCAATGTATGGCACTGATTTAGGACATTATTCAAATGAGCACCCTCTGCCACTGCTTTCTAGCTGTCTCTCAAACCAGCAGCAAAACATTTCAACCATCAAAGCACCAGTTATTTTGGTAGGAGACACATCTTAATCCACAGTATGTGAGTTACGCCTTGATGATTTATGCAGATGAGCTGCTTTTATATTCCCTGAAATCTTCTCCATGTTGTTATTAAAAAAATATGAAAATACATATACCATACAAAAATGTGATTGTGTATTTGGCTGCTTGCATTTGTGTGTTTGTTCTGGTGGTGGGAATTTTAGTTTTATGGATGATCTCATGTTGCAAAATTCATCTCTGCATATGTGTTTCGCTAATGCTCTGGAGTGTTCAGATCAGCATTCTGGCAGAGCTTGGTTTGGGTCACAGCAGACAGGTCAGATATCTATGTGTTGGCGTTTCTGCATATTCAGACACACCCACAAACAGAAACATGCATAGTATATGTATACTGCATGCATATACTTCTCCAGTCTACTGGGGAAATTAATAACCCAGATAAGTAATGTAGATGCAGTACCTCACTTTCAGATTCCTTGTTTTAAAGGAGATGAATGTCATTCAAAATGTCTCAGTTCTTATTAACAAGCTTCTCTAAGTCTCTCATATTGGTCCTTCTCATTTATAAGCTTCATCATGTGCTTCTGCAGGTGACGTATTTCTGTATTTTTTATGCTCTTGAGAGTAAGAAGAGTCCTCTTTAAACTGCAGCCTTTAGAAATATGTTTGCATAGAGGGGATGTAAAGTCAGACAAAGAGTATCAGCATGCATACTCTTGTATGCTGCCTTCTTTGACAATACTGCATTGTATTGTCAAAGAAGGCAGCAAACTGTGGACTTCCCTATATCAGTGATTCCACCTAACTGTGCACAGAGCATAATGAAAGTCCAACATTTTGGGTGCCAGACACTTGGTTTTGAGTATTGTTGCAGGCTGGGACACTGGTGCAGCCAATGATGCTGCTTCACAAAACAACCTTGTCTTTCCTTTGAAAGTATGTTGCCAGGTGCCAGGGCAAGTACTGATACGAGGACATATCCAAGACCTTATTGTAATCATTTGGTTCCTGTAATGCCATTCTTATCTCCTTCGGTCTCTGTTCTGGTCCCTGTTCAGGCACACAAAGAAAAGATCTCTGAGAACAGCCTAGGGTGAGTTGCCTGATTCAGCTCACAGGCTTCCTGTTAAGCCAGTTACGCACAAGTAGATGAACTGTTGCCACAGTTTTACAGATGCTTAAAAAAAAAAAGTCTTCAACTCTTAGCTGAAAGTGAGAAGCTGCATGTTTTGTTGCTCAGCTTCCCCCAAAGGAAAAAAAAAAATGTGCACAGAAAAAAAACAAACACACGACATATTGTTTAGTTTACAAACTTTCACCATGAGATGGAACAGCTATGGGCATGCACTTAATTTATGTCCTCCCCTACAAAGACTACGCAGGAGACAGGAAACTCAACACTAATTGATGTGAAAACTTACCACACATAAAATAACTCACTGAAAACTCTCCTCCTGTAAATCAGCTAATGATAGGCTCTCCCAGGTGTGTAAGAGTGATCAGCTCCCTAATAACTTTATCTGAGCCATGGGACAACGAGACAAATGATTATTATCTACATTGTTTCATTTATATGGTACCCAATGGTGTGATTCGTCCTAGCCCCAAAATCACTGTCAATACTGTTACTTAGCTTCTTCTCATACACTTTTTTTCTCATTAGTCTCTTTTTCTCTTTCCCTTTTTTTTTTTTCCTCTTCTTCCACCATCATCCTGAAACTTTCTGTTTAAAGTTTTATCTATACTTCATTATTTTCAGATTAATTTGCAGAGATACTGGAAATGTACACGGAGGAAAAGAAAGTGGTAGGCAAAGACAGGCAAAAGGAGATGGTGGCAAACCATGAAGGCAAGGTTAGGTTTCCCTGCTGGTTTCTGAACATAGCATCAGTGAAGAAGCCTTTTCTCATTTCCAAGACCTCTTAGGTATCATCTCTTTCCAGTATTGCCGTGCCAGATGAATTCTCACTGGAGGTTTAATTTCCTGCTTGCAGAGATGCTTGAAGAGAGAGATTTTTGTCAAGATGTTACAATGGGCCCAATGAAACCTGTCTTGGAAAATGGTATAATAATTTCATGAAAGAAAAATTATGGTGGACTTTTTGAGGTTGGATTTATTTGCCAATTCTCATGTGCATGAATAGGTTGCTAAAGGTTAACTACACTGTGGGATTGGTCTTTCCTCAACAGCAATATTGCACAAGGCATCTCTCTCTGCCATCAGATGCAGGTAACACCACCTACATTTCTACCACAATTAGCTAGAATATCAAAAGTTTAAAAGAACAGCCTAAATTTCCAAATATGTCTTACACAAACATCTTGTGCAGAGCAAAACTGACCAATAACTGAGACATCCATTAAAACACCAACCAACCAACCAACCAACCAACAAAAACACAACCAAACAAACAACGCATTCCCATTCAGTGGTGGTATCAAATAACTGGAAGGGCAAGGCTTGTATATTTGGCTATATCTGTGCTGTGGGACCTGGGAGCACATCCCAGATCCAAATGTAGAACATCTCCATGAGACCATGTACATTTCCTTCCTCTCCTCCCTCTCTCTGGCCAAACTCTCTTTTCAGAGTGTTGCAAAGCCCCACCATCTAGTTGAGCATGTGCCTGGGAATAACAGGATGACAATTGCATGGGATTTGGGACACCACACTCTCATACTTTACAAAAATGGTTCTGATTGTAGACATAGATTTTTTGTCTTATTCATGTAGGTATTTCATTAAGAGTAACTCTTTTAGCACTGGTAGAGTAGCTCCAAAGTAAAATGTATAACTGAGAGCAGAATTTAGGATCGGCATTTAACACAGAGAAACAGCAACTCTCTAAGGTACTATAATTATAAATGTAATTCTCTCAGACCACATTCATTCCTGTATAAATCTATTCAAATCCATAGAATTACACTTGGGATTAATTCAGTCCTTAAATTTAACCGCATTGAGAATAATTATAATGGCCTATGAGTACAATATTTTCATTTTCCAAGGGGAGAAATTTGCCAATATGTAATATGGTCTCACGTACGTGATTGCACATTACCTCTAAATCTGTGAGAGCTTACGATAATGGTAAAGCCAAAGAGGTCATGCTGTTTAGGCTGGAAAAGGGCCAGCCGCATCATTGGCTGAACACCGAGGCTGCCTTCGAAATGGATGCACAGAAACGATGTTGAAATGGTACGACATATGTCGATTACTAAATCCCCAAACTCTTTTGTTGTTTCAGCAAAATTCTCTCTTTGAAGAAAAGGGGGCCCAACCCTAGGAAGGCCACAGCAGCTGCAGTTCCTGCTGACCTCACTAGGAGCTGGAAGAGCAGAATTGGAAGCTAAACAATTTGTTCTGATCAAATTTGACTGGTACATACTCAGATAAGTTTCTTTAAAGCCTGTAGAATTATGGATATATAAAACTCATCTCAGTTTAGTCATAACTAAGGTCTTTGAGATGGCATGACATGCTCATTTAGCAAATTCTTGGTCTCAGTATTGTCCGAATAATCAGTAATTCTATGAAAGATAAAAGTAGAAAATACTGAGCTCCTAAGAAAAAGGATAGACTTAAATACCATTTTTTACAACATTCAGAATGCCACAAGTATTTCTACTGAAACATAATGGAAGAAACAAGTATTTTAAAAAGTGAAAAAAAAATCAGTCCTTCAAATGTTCTTATATTTTAGTTTGTTTTTCAACAGCAGCTAGAATTTCATAATTCCTGACTTCAAAACACTTTTGGGAAACTGAAACTTCTCAAAATTTTCAGTTAGAATTTTTCTAGATTTTGATATCCTACCCTCCCTCAATCTTAGTTTTTAAAAATCTGGGGTATTGAAAGCTTAATTTGTTTCACTAAACTGAGAGGAATATAAGATATTTCAAAAAGAAAATATTTTTATGACATTGCTTTCCCTTTCAAAAACAACTTTTTGTTTTAGAAAAATGTTCATGACAATTTTAAAATTGCTTTTTTCAGGGATTCAGTGGGGCTATCCAGACAATGATCAGCATCAAGAAACAGGGATTCTGTTAAAATAGGTTATTTTAATCTGGTCTCCAAAGAATGGTGAATATTTTTAATGCCTAGTATTCAGTGCTAAATATCTTGTTTCAGATTTTGTGTTGGCTCTTGAGATTTGCTAAAAGACCTTTTCTCTCTTTCTCAAGTACGGGCTATATGTTACCTCTTTATCTCACAGATTTGCTTAAACTGGTGGTGGCAGCTGCCACCACCAGTTTAAGAAAGGCTTGACTTTGTGGTCCAAATAAATCTTGGAGCATGTAGATCTAAATGTCATCACATTGCAACATTTTAGCACAGGGTGACGATGTTCTGTTTTGACACAGTGTCATCACACTGCATCCCAGTAGGAAGATGTTTTGACATACAGTGCTGATAAAACATCAAAATGTTAACAATTTTTCTTTAATATTCATGCCTTCTGTGATGCCTGTAGCATACTAATTAATAACAGCAAATCAGAAGCCCAGCAAAGATCGCAATTAAATTTATTTATTTATTTTTTATACAAACAAGTTCCAACTGAATATTCCTATCCAGGTGAACACATGTACTCCATAAGGACTACCAAACAGGGTGCTATCAATCTAGCATCTTAATATACAGGGAAAAAATTCCCACCTCCCACCCTCCTGCTTTTTAACTTCTTTCTTCTGTTTTTGCTATACCCAAAGGAAAAGAAACTAATGGTCAGAAATAACAGAGTGGAAAAAGCATGACCTTAATATGACAGACTGGCAGTAACATTTGGTAGAAACTATTTTAACTGCCAATATGTGGAAAACAAACAAACAAAAAACAGGCTTGTATAAGAAAACAATTGAGTCTTCTAAGAGAGATCTCAAGACTTTTGGGTGTGGGGCACAGTGAAGAGAGGAAAGATTTAAGTTGAGCAGAGTTAGCAAGAAGTCAGCCTGGTTGGGGTCCCAGTTAAATGGTCTGCTCAGAAATGCACAGCTGAAAATCCTGGATATACAAACAGTCAGGCAGGAAGATCCTTGTGAACCTAAACTGTGCGTCCTTGCTTAAGCAGGGAGGTTGGACCAGATTAGTTTCAGAGGTCCCTTCCAACCCCGACCATTCTGTGATTTTGTGAAACCTGCACCCTAGAGCTGGAAGAAACAAGTCTATCAATTAGCTCACCTAAGGCAAAGGCCCTCACAGGAGTTTCTCAACAGGCTTCAGAGAAGGGATGGGTAAAGCAACTCAGGCAGCAGACCCAAACGCTGTAATGGCCTTGTGCAAAGCACCAACAGATGGGGCAGAAAAACTGCAGATGGAGGCTGTCCAACAGCCAGGTGGAGAGGAGCAGAAGTCTTACACTGGATTGAAGGCAGGATTTGTACCATCAGATATTCTTTCCACAGTTCAGCCTGTACCTATGCTGCACCAGCACAGAAAGCTGCATGGCTTCACATGCCCATTTTTCATATTTTATGTTTAACTTATTTTCATCGATCAACTAAAGGGCATCAATCTTTGTTTTAGCCCTTGCAAACTATTTATTTTAAGGTGATGTTAATAAACCAGTGAATTAATTATTTTACTATATAGAATGATTGGTAAAAAAACTTACCTGGCATTTTTAAGATGAAAATCTTCTGGAACCATTGACAGTTTTGACAGTTTGAGACCTGTGGCTGTTTTCCAGTCTTGATCTACACTTCTCTTTATGACTTTGTGATTTCAGTGTTTTCCAGAAAAAAAGACAACATATTCAGAAACGTCAAATGACTCTGAAGAAATTGTCAAGCCACAGGTAAGCCTTATTACTACAGATTAGTATAAACATAAAAGCATACCTCATCTTCTGCAAATTCATTATATTATTCATGCAAATCAGTTCTGCTTTGGGAATAGAGCTATTGATCTATTTGGATCTATCAAATGATTAAAAATTACTTGCACAAATGTGTGTACAGAATCAAGTCTTAAAAACTGTCTGGACACATTCACCTTTCCTTATGAATTTTCATAAACTGTAACAGTATAAACTTTTTATTGTTTTAGCATTTAATTACTTGCATTAATTTTCATAAAACTTAAATTTAATCTCTTTCTTTAAAATGTGAGAGCCAAAGAGAGACTCACGTGTTTGCATGGTCTGAACCAAAAAATATTTTATTCTAAAGCATTATCATTAATGTAAAGATTTGGTCTGGAGCCCATTTCTTCAAGAACCAGTCTCTCCAAAGTTTTTGGCACATGTTTAAGTTACCTTTGAATATAATGAATGACTGCCGTGAAGAATGGCCACAATCAGCAGCCTGTGCCGAGTGTGTCTTGCACTGCTATAGGCTGAATCCTGAAATAGTTCAGCATTTTCATTTCTTATTGTCTTCACTAGGACTCAAGGTGCTTAAAACAAAAACTGACTAGATGATGACAATTCCATTTTATACAGCTTCCAAGGTTTAAAATTTGTTTTGGTTTCACATTGAACTGTCTATTATTGTATTAAAACCTGAACTATTCAGCTTGGATGCTGAGCAGCATTTTTTGATTTACATCCAGATCACCTTGAGTCTAGAAAAAACAAAACTAAACAAAAACTAAACAAACAAACACAACCAAACAAAAACAAAACAAAACAAAACAAACAAAAAACCCACTAAAATTAGTTTTCCTACATGAAGATAGTAGATTACAAGACAATCATTTATTTATTTATTTATTTATTCCCCAAAAACAAATGAACAAACCAAACCAACCAACCAAGCCACAAATATAAAATGTTATACCTCCAAACTTTGAGAAAAAATGAACCCCAGAGCTTCTGCTCAAGTAACTCATGGCACAAACCTTGGTTCTTCCTCCACTGTCCAATCCAGGCAGCACGAGCACAGGTGTGCACCACCACCTTCACCACGAGGGCAACAGGTGGGTTCACACTCAGTTTGTTCCAGTGTGAGAGCATACCTGCATTTGTAACACAATTCCAAGTGATTTCTAGAGAACATTAATTTACAGAGATGTGTAGGAGAGTTGCAGGCCCTCTCTCTTTCTCCATTCCCTCATGCTTCCTGATGCTGCCAAGCATCCAGGCCTGCCTCTGCATGTCCTATCTGCATATGCCCAGCAAGTCTGATGCACCCAGACACAGCACACATGTGCTGGCCATCTGTATGGTGTGTCAGAAATACGTCTGCTGTATTTCTGCCCGTGATTCCCCAGACAAAGGAATAGGAGCTGTGTCTACACACACTCAGACAAAGCTGGCTTGATGTGACCACACACTTGGCCAGTGTGCTATAGCCATGGGTCTGCATGCTCATTGTTAGCTGAGGGGTTTTCTCCTTTCCTTTCTTGTTGCTCTGTCAGTGCCTGCATTGATCCCCGCTTGAGTCACCTTTCAGAGGCCAGACAGGCTGAGGAAGTGGTTACCCTTTGCAACTGCAACCATGTGAAAGGTCTCTGGGCAAATCCTCTCACTTACTCAATTATCCCTTCACTGAAGTGATTTGCACCGCCGTGGGCGGGGAGACCCATACTCCCAGTGCACTACAGTCATTTATCAGGTGAAATGAAGCAAAGAAAGCAAGGTCAGCGAGCGTCCATGCTGCTTACAAGCTGCAGAGCCCTCAAGCCTGTCGTTGCCCAGATTACTTAAAAACTCATTCCCTTCCCAGGGTATGATCCTCTTTATCAGCAGCTGCTCTCCACTCACTAGTGAGAGGAAGTGTGTTAGCCTTTGTCACCACATCCCAGAGAGCAGTGGGCACTGCAGACAAAAGCCGTACCCGTGCTAGCATATGGGCTTTCATTGGTTTTGGAGTGACTGTTGAGAAGCTACTCATCCTCCTGATAAGTTTTTATGGAAATCAGCATTGGCAGGCAGAGAAATGAGGAACAGGCAGATGGAAAATGATTGCTTAAACATTATTTTCTTTTTGGTGCTTGGAAAAGCAATAAAACTATTTTATTTGTCTTAGCAACTTTTAACAAATACTTTTAGCTTGGTTTCTTGTGGAAGGGAAGCTTTTACAGCTATATTATCTTTTTTCCTTCTCTTGTTCCTAATAATTTCAATTTCTACCAAGATTCAGAGAAAAGTAGGGATGTTTAAGAAGACAATTTCATTTCCGCAAGCTTAATGACGATAAGTGTCCCTACAGAGAAAAAATATCTCTGTGTGTCCCAGCTAAATCTGACAGGAGTATGAAGAAAAGCCTGTAGAACAGCAAAATTCATTACTTTTGAGTACCAACAAGTTGCCATTCTTACAGCCAGTTTTATTAAGCAAACTGGGTCTAGCTCAATTTCAACAGGCAAAATAGTTGTAGGCTCTGAAGCCAGTAAGCTGACAAGCAAAAGAATCCAACAGAAAAATTTGGTGAAGAAATTTTGACAAACCAGATATGTATTTTTCAAGCCTAACCTCTAACTTTGATCAATATTCTAATTCTAAGTAAACCTAGCATTAATGTAATTTTCCAGATGCATTTTCATACCTATAGGAGATACATCACACCATTAAACACAGAAGATTGTTCTGGGATCATGAGCTGTTCTTCACAACCAGAGCAGAGATCTATTTGTACGATTTTGGAGGAAAGCATACCGTGCTGTCTACTGGATATCAGCTATGACGAGATACAGATAAGTATAGATACATGCATGTACATGCAAACACACAGCCATACTCATTTCAGATCGTGTCATATTCCCAGCTCTTCCTGCCTCTGCTTTGCACAGGGACTTTACTGAGAGTCCACCCAGGAGCCCCAGCATAGTCACCAGTTCTGATTACATTGTGTCAGAACAAGGTGTATTTTTTTTTTTCTACCCCAGGGTGAAGCTGTGAAGTTATTACTGAGTTTTGGATTTACTGCAAATCTGTAGTGTTGTCACGAATCAACAGGAGAATAACTTGTTCTATGGCACTAACACTTCTATTAATGCCAAAAGGTAAGTTATCTGGTTGTTTTGTCTAGTTCTTCTGTGGTATATACAGCAAACAACCAACTTAGAGATTTAATGCACTTTTAAACCGAGTTCACCACAATTTGGTGGCAAAATGTGGTGAAATATTATATTTTTCTCTCATGGGCAGCTCAAAACATAGGTATTTTGCGGATAAAACACTCAGTCAAATTGAAAGCCACTTTCAGAGAGCCCTGCTGCTGAGGAAGACAGGTCAGCATTGAGAACTGATACTTCAAAAATCACCGCACAGCTTTCAGGAACTGAGAAACCTGTATTTTGTATAGACTGTGAAGACTCTTCAACCAGCTTGGTGCCTGCCTGTTGTCAGAAGGATCATTGAGGGACCTGGTGGTGGGGAGAATACATGTGTCTTCAGCTAGTCTGAGAAGCCTAGATGTCTCTCCTGGAGGTTTCCTCATCATTTATTTGACAGTTTGTTGATATGTGACTATTAAATGGTAATTCTCTTATTATCTATCCCATAATTTGTGGCTATATTTGGCACTTGAGACTGGCATACAGAGACATTACATCAGTTTTCAGGATCACAAAGAAAAAACCCTTATAATAATGTAAAACAAATTTAGCTATTCCTCTTTTCCTATACTTTAAAGTGACACCAGTAGGTCTACTTTTCCTGACACCATACCTACCAGATTTCTTTTGACTTAAACATAAATGCCATTTTCTGATTCTTATCAACAGGCAGGAAGCTCTGGCCTTGGCTCTACTGTTCTCATTCACATCTATGTCTGCAAGGAGGGCAATATACAAGAATAACTGAATAATCAAAAGCTTCTTTAGCAGCAAACCTCAGGCCAGTGGTAGGCATGTTTCCCAGCCAAGAAGATGAGGGAAATATGAGCAATGAGGAAGTTGTATATCTGCAGTATAGATGGGAACTGGGTCTGCACAGCAGCTGTTTCAGAATTGATAAGCCGTTTTTCCTTTTCCTTCCTTTCTTCCTTCCTTTTTTCCTTCCTTCCTTTCTCCCTTTCTTTTTCTTTCCTTCTTTTCTCCTTTCCTTCCTCCCTTTCTTTTTCTTTCTCTCCTTCCTTCTTTCTTTCTTTCTTAAAACAGACATTTTCTTGGAAACTTTGGGGCTTCATCCATTTAATATGGTTCTTTTAACACGGTTGTTTGCATTTCACTGCCTTTTGTTTTCTTGTCTCCTAACTAGTCTATTCAGTGCAGGGCTGGCTTAACAGCACTAACAATACTTACATGGGCTCTTTTATGGAGAGCTGGCCAAGAGACTAGCATTGCAGAAGACATCTTTAAGAACAGTTTTTGAAAACACTCTTGGAGCCATGTCCTCATCCCTCCTCATGGAACAATGCAAACATTATTAATTATCCTCCATTTCTCCAATTTCTTGCATGCATACAGAGGACGAACCCCACAGTTTAAAAGCTCATGTATTATTTGTATAGCATTCCTGGGGCCAGATTTTGACTCTATGCCAGTAGCTGCATTATGCGTTGGCAAAGTGATGGTCTGACCTTTGATGGTCTCCAGAGACATGGTGAGTTTGGTTGCAGCTCTGGGGAGGCATATTTCTCCTCTGCAGTTTACATATCTCTCTGCTGGCTGGTGAGGAAGGGGATGGTATCACAAGATTTGAACACCCCACTTTGAATGCAGCTGCTTGTCATAGGCAGTATCAGATGAGAGAAAGTGAAAGGCCTACTATGGGGTGGTTCCCTTCAGGACAGCACCCTCTAGCAGCTGAAATCAATGGGATCCTCGCCTCCTCCAGGTGAGAAATTTCAGGACAGCTTTGCTCCTCTCAGAATAGCAATGTGTAACCATAATGTAAGAAACAGGGTAAGAAAGCAGGGGCAATGCATTCAGTGCCTTGTTCCATGACCCTGAATATTTCAATATTTAGCTGTGTTCCATCCTTTTTCTCTTCTATTTAGTGGTAAGTACTTTGCAGCTGAGATTACCTCCCACCATGAGTATACTCAGTGCACAGTGGGGTCCTTATCTTGGAAACTGTCTAGTGACATAGGTAAAATGATCCAGAGCAAAAATTTCAGTTCTTTTCTGTTTTGGTGATGACGAAAATATAGCAGAAGCTAAAGTTTCACACAGAGTCACACTGAAACCAAAGAAAATATTTAAAGACTGACTGTATAACTTCCTTTCCCTTGCTGCAGAACTGTTGGACTCCCTTTTCTTCATAAACAGAGAATTTTTAGGGGGGTTTCATTATGGATTAGTGGTTTTGTTTGTTTGTTTGTTTGTTTGTTTTCTCATTTGCCATAGACTTGGTCTAATTGTCCCTTCATTAAAGTACAATTCTGGAGGCTGTTAGTAAGGATGAAACAAGACACCAAACTATAAAGAAAAAAAAGATGTCAGCTGTGTTTGCTGAGCTGGCAGGCCCTGAGAAAAACATGTATTTTTCATGTATGAGGTAAATGCAAGTTCTTGCTTTAAGAAGAGCTAGGGCTTTGATAGAAATCTTAGAGTCTTAAAGCACTCACCCTGTCGAGAGCTAAATATCTTTGATGAATATGGAGTGCAATGTGGTACACAGATGACAGAGCAGGCGCTTAGAAAGTACAAAACAAAACAAAAAATCCTAACCCTTGGACAGTGAGATTAAGCAGATAGGATGATACTACACAGAACTCCAAAGACACTACATGTGCGGACATGCAGTAAATCACAGCCTTTTATAAAGTCATGCAGGCTGCCATTTCAGATCTATCATCAGCTCTGGTGAAAATGATGGACTATGTGGTAAGTAGGTTCAGTGCCATGCTAGCAGATGGGTATGAATGTAAACAGACAAGAGACTACACAGGAGCTTCAGGATGGGCCCACTTGGGTCACAGACAAGGCTTAGAAACATGGAAACTTTCTTTTTGTTTCTGTGATTTCTATCTCTTAGGCATCAGTGCACATGATTTGCGTGCCTATCTGGATCTGGGCTACTACTGAAGAGTTATAAAAGAACTCTTGTGGGTGCATAAAGAGAGATCTTTAAACTCCAACTTCTGTCAGAGTTTCAGGAAAGAAAGCTAAAAGGATAGAGATACAAAAGAGCGCATGAAATCTCTTTTCTTGTTTCATCAGCACAGAACTCCTCTAGAGTCAGCAGAGGTCTGCGTGCCTTCAGCCTGCCAGGTGCTGTGTTCACTGAACAGGCATGGAGATGCTTCTTCCTTAAATAAGTCATCTTGCAGGCAAATTCTGCTGGTGAGCAGGGCCTTCTGTGTGGTCATAGTGTGACCAAACAATTTTCTTTTAGTGGGTAGAGATTATCCTAGTGGCTTCATCTTCTCAAATTGAAAGCAACTTGCTTGAGCAGCAATCTTTATTTAATCATTTGCCACACAATATGCATAGCTGTCAGATGACAAAAATCCACCTCACTCTGTCACTACAAACTGACTTTTGGTAAGTAATTATTTCTCATCTTCATTCATCTTTGAGGAATTAAATCTCCCCAATATAAGATCTTTTTCTCTCTCGGGTTTCCTCAGATGAAACATGCTGCAGCTTTACAGTCATGTTTGTGCTTGCCTATCATTTATATTATTTTTGTTTCAAGGTACCAGGTCAAACTCTGTCCTCACTTACTCTCTGCAACCACAGAGACTTCAGTGTGGCTGCAATCGAGGATGGAATCTGACCCATTGTGTTTGTTTTTAATCAGAATATACATGACTTAATGTTGCCTTCTCCTTCATTTTAATCTCCCAGGGCAGTCTGAAGAATCAGATGTTGAATCTCAAGGGATTTCTCCCTCGTGAAATATTCTAAATATGTCAGGAAAAATGTTTTGTCAATTCCAGCTTGTTGATTCACCCCAGCCAGCTGGCTGGGCAGGCTCAACCACTACACACTGCCATGCAAACTGGGAGGTCGGAGCTGAGAACATGCAGGCAGGATGGTGGGGCCATGTGCTAGAGCAAATTGGATGAATTCCATGTATTGTAGTAGATGAAGTGTTTGGTCTTGGAGGGAAGAAAAGGTTGTATGCCAATTGTCACTCAGGACTTCACTTAACTGACTGAAGTAGAGAGAAGTTGGAGTTGAGGTCTATGCCCATGTTTTCACTATCCTTGACTAGAATCTGCCCTGTCTTTCTACCAAAGGCATCAGAGTCATGGTACACCCGTGAAGATGGAGGTGTTGGCAGCTCTGCCTTGCCAACCTCCAGAACTGCTAGTGCCTTCTGAAGGGTTCCACACTGAAAAAATAAAAATAATAAAAAAACAAATCCATCAACATAAGTATTTAAAAAAATATCCTTCATGAAGATATAATATTATTAAATATTCTTGAAAATACAAAAGATTAGAATATTAATTGCTTTTTTTTTTTACTTGGCTTATCATTAGATTCAAGGATAGCCTGGGCTTTCTGTTTCTTTTTACAAAACTGACCCAGATCCTGCAAATAGTCTGGAAAGTTGTCACATATCTCCAATGCACCAAGAGATTTACCAAGGAAACTGGATTTTCATTTTGTAGTTTATACATATTACAATGCCAAGGAAAGACATAACTGTGGCCATGATGGTTGAGAACATCCATTAAGAACATGGTTGGGGATGGTTTATAGAGGCATACAGTCTGAGAAAACACCTTTTTCTTTTTTTTTTTTTTTTTCACATGCTGCTGCAAGGAAGAGGAGTATCATAATCCCAGCACCACAGGAGTTCACTGAGGTGTTAATCAGATGAGAAGGAAGGTGTTTTTCAAAACAACAAAAACAACTGTTTTGAGAATGTACAAGTTCTTCCCTTAGAAACCATGAATTTGTGAGCCGAATCCCTGTGTGTTTAATGAATTTTTTAATACTACAGGTTGACTTCTGAAAGTAAGTCATGACTGTTTTACTGAGGTCTATATTTTCATAGCACTTCAAATGCTCAGATTGCATATTGCTCTTGCCTTGGGTCATAGCCTTAAAGACCAAAATAATACTATAGATGCCTTAGTGCAAAATGAGCAGGGAAAACAACTAAAGCAAAGGAGCAGACAGAGAAAGCAATACACAAAGAGACAAACGATACAAAGCAGAACCAGACTTAGACATCAGAGGTCAACCCACAAAATATTGTGAGGGGTGAACACGTAAAAAAGGAAATTCTTCCAAGGAAAATAGTCACATAAATGTTTTTTAAGAAAGCTGCAGGGCTCCCTCATATGGGCTCCTCCTGCAATATATACCCCTTGCTCTTGTGCAATTGTCTTTGGCACACAGAGATACACAATACAGTCATGAACTGCTTTTTGTGTTGAGATATGTTTATCTATGGAAATTTTAATTCAATTATAATTTTAATGAAGGTTTGTCATAGGAATTAAGAGGATTCATTATAACTGAAAGTAGATGTAGCAAACATAAAAGAGTACAAGTTTGTTTTGACCTTATTTTACTGACTGTTACTTCACTTAACAAGAGAAATACCAAAATGTCTTACAGAATTAGAATCTATGAGAAAAACACATGGTCAGAATAATAGAAAAAGTGTGCAAGAGAGGTACTGTACTGTGGATACTAAAAGAAGTGGAACGTGTTTCTTATCATTAATCAGTCAGATTTGCCATGATCTTTTAATGGAAGAAAATAATCTATTAATAAAGAATTTAGTCAATATTGACATTTTAATGTTTCCTCTTAAAATGTAAATCCTGCCTTATAAATTATTAAAGGAAAGAAGCTTTAATAACACTTGTTTGGGGACATTGGAATAAATGACTTATTTTGCTTATGCCTATACAAATTATGGTGCAATATTATCCCAAATAATTCCAGTGACTTGGAAACTTCAACATCTGCTTTTCACTAGGGAACACTTTGAGATTTTCTACTGTCCTCAGGTGGTACCTTCTGACTTGTGCTCAGAGTTGTCACTGTCAGTGTGAACACTGTCAAAGACCTGGAAAGATGGAATGGTTCATTTTCCCACAGGAAATAACAGTGAGCGAGTTGCATGTTTAAGTTAGGCATATTTATGTGTGATGCGATATTCAAAAGTAAGCATCCTCCAGAAGGATCCCTTCTGCAATCAAAGTGATGTCTCATCCTCAGTGTAAATGAGATGGGTGTCTTCCAGCTCTTTCCTTTCACACACATAAGATAATTTTTGTATGGGTCTAGACATTTCCAGTCGCTCCTAGTCAAACCTAAGAAAGTTATATCTTAGTGTATATTTTTAGAATGAGATTTATACCAATCCCAGTCAAAGCTTAACACCCAAAGTCATCTCCAAAGCTAGGCATGCACTGTAAGAAGGAATCTGAATGGCAAGTCCCCTCTGGGTGCCTGGTTCTTGGAGCAGGTCCCAGAGGTAGACCCTGCCACTGGTCACTTCTTGCTGGCTGGCCTTTATTCAGGAAAGCTTCAACCCTCATGACTGAAACAAAACATCCTTGAGGAACTTATGAATAAGTCCATTTGCTTCCTGCCTCAAACACTTCTAAAACATTAACCTGAAGCGTAAACGTTTCTGCCTTTCATTTCCTTGGGGATGACAGGAGAGAGAGACTGAGACTGATTGCAAAAGCTGTAGTGCTTGTCTGAAGTTTTTAGCCTGACTCTGGTCAGGCCCCAGGTGACCAGCTAATGAAAATAATTCAAACTTTACCAAAACAAGAGCCATTTATAATGTGGAAATTCTAGACAGACAGCTCCACAAAACCCTGGGAACAAACATGGAGATAAATCTGCAAGGAAAAACACCCCTACCTCACTGCTCACAAGGTCAATTCTAAATAGCATCATGGGGCACAGCCCCCACATGTGGTAGAAAATTAGTTAGCATTAGTTGTTTTGTTTTGTTTTTCCATACCTGTTTGCTTTTTTCCTCTAGAGTGATGCAGTATGAGGAAACATTTTGCTTTGGGAATATTAGACAGCCTTTTCAAACCCATGTCTTTTATATAAGCAAACTGGGATTATTCTTAAAAACAGTTTCTATAACCATAAATGAAAGAGGAAGAATGAACCCTGGAAAATGGGTAAAAAAGCCCTGACTTGAAATAAATACAACACAGCCATGAAGCAAGACATGGAACAGTGAGAAGAACATGCATGAAAGAGGAAATGAGCTGGGGCTCTCCAATAAGAAAACTGGAAGCTTTCAGATGTCAAAAATCTCCCAGAAACAGGAAAAGGAAGATGGCTTTCATACCATGGTTCACAGGGTTGAGAGCTTGGTCAGCACCTCCAAAGCACAGCTGGAGGTAAACAGTGACCGGGAGCCATGGCACCCCAGTGAAATTCTCCACCAGGGCTGGTGTCCCCAGGCCAGGAGATCAGCAGTCTGCTCCTTCCTGCTCTCCAGGTAGGAGCTACTGGGCAGAGCGGGGCCATGGGACACGCTGGTGCTTGGTGGAAGTTTCCCAGCCAAAAGACCTGCAGTTATGAGGAAAGTGCACGCTGACCCTTGCAGGCTTGGGACCATCCTCAGGACATGCCCGAAGACCACACAATGAAGACAATGAAGAACAATTTAGAGTCAGCAGCAAAACTCTCACCAAGATGTTCTCAGAGATCATCTCAGATATGGCACAAAATGATGAGTACAGACTGAACAGACAGCACAAACAGCACAAACTGAATAGACTCAGTTAAGTCCACTTAAAAGCCTTATCTAAGCCTTTTTAATGTAGGGATTGCAACTTAATTAAAATGAAGTGCCTATAATGTGAGTTTTGTAAATAAAAAGTCTTTAGAGGTGCACACCGTGGAACTACTCTTTTTTATTTTTTTAATTGTAACTTCATATTAAATTAAAAAGCATATAAAAACCTTTGCATACATAAATGTATGCATACTTTGTATACATAAATATATATACACCTTGGCATTTATTAATACTTTATTTCATAATAGCTATTTTCCAAACATTTACTAAGACCTCTGTGAAGACACAAAATGTATTTCTGATTCCTGTGGAAATCAGTAATAGGAAAATTGTCTTTTTAGTAATTCCTGCCTTTTGAAATGTAATAAATATGTCCTAATTAAAAGCATTATAAAACTTATTAAATATGTTAAATTGAATCATATCCCAATCCCACGTATTACATCCAACAGCTAAGTATTTTTATCTCACTGTTCAGTCCCAATGAAAAATAGTACTTCCCACACTTGCTGCTTTCTAGGATCAGCACTTGAGCAAAGGTCCTCTCTTAAGACATATCTGTTATCTGCCTGAACAACACATGCACAGGAGACTATGGAAAGGTTACGGAGAGGAACATTTTAAAGGCATTTATTATTTCCAAAATAAGAGAAAGAGAAGAATATTATATGTAATATAATCTCCATATTAAAGAAAACTATAAGGCAATGGTTGCTTATTTCAAGTTCTCACTGTTGGAAGAGAATTATTTCTGAAAGTGATGCAGAATTCTCAGCATAGATAAAACTGCTTGTAGACAATTGCTGTATCATGTTGCATGGTGTACAAGACTAGCGTGATGTGTTAATGCCTATTCTATCTCTTGAAAACAGTTTTTCAACACATCCGTGAAATCTCTGATGGAAGTCAGGTCAGGGCTTTTGTTCCAGGCGTCCAACATTATTTTGACAGGGCTCATTTCAGTGCATTATTAAAACTGCCATGAATTAGCAAAACAAAATTAAAATAGAAGTAAAACTCCTGAAAGTGTCCAGTACTGTAATTCTGCTTTCTAGTTTCCATGGATACAGCTATCAAAAAACCATCGCAGCCACAGGAATTCAGGGAAAACACCTGAAGAATTTTGGTGTCTGTGCTTGAGGAAAAAACTGAGTTAAACTAAAAAATAAACAATAAAAGAAAAATAAAATTGGTCAAAAGAGTTTGTAGGAAATTTTGACAGTTTGTCACTTCTTCAGTACAAGGTCCTTCATTTTTAAGTTGCAAGATAACACACTATAGTTTTGTTTTTTACTTAGCATGAACCATCTTGGGCCATAAACATTCTTTATGTGATGCAAATTCATATGAAATATTAAAAACAAAACAAAACAAAACAAAATATCCATGAAGACCTATGGTACTACTAGGGCACAAGTTGGAAAATGCTGAGAAAATCAACATCATAACTTGCAGCATTCACTACCACTGCCTACTAAACAGCCTTCAGTTTTTAGATATAAACTTTTGCGACCCCAGCTTTGTACGAACAAACCTGGAATCATTGCCATGACTTCCCTGCATGCAAAGATGCCAGGGCTGCAGTGATAAAGGGTGAGTTACATTCCTCCATTTCCTGTCAGGAAGACTGTAGGTTCATGTCAACTGGCTGAGGACATCTGGGATGCTAGTGGGAGTGGTTCCCTTCCCTTCCTGAGGAAAGCCTTGGTCTAGGCACCAGCAGTGACCATGTACCCTCCTGCATGCCTCTAGCTGCTACATATGGCTGAGTGACTGCACAGCTACTCTGAAAAAGCATGTAGTCAATGTTCATGGTTAGATTTGGGCAAAGTGAAGGGGAATGTCCTTTTACTGCTTGTCTACATGTTCTTCTGTCTTACCCAAAACACATCATCTCTAGGGATGCTTAGTAGAGGCAAGTAGCTTAAGCCCTTCCTTACCCATTCCTGACAGTCACTCCAGATGCCTCCAGGGTATCTCATATATGAGCTTATCAAGTTCTCCTGATGACTAGATTGTCAGCTTTGCAATGATGGGCTGAAACCAGAGAAAGAAAGGAGTCATTGTCTCATTGTTATTTCTTAAGATGAGGCCCTGTTTTCCGGGAAGCTTTCTGAAAACATTACACTGCCTGCTTGTTATTTTCTGAGCAGCCATGCTTCAGAAGGAAATCAACATAGGCATAGCATGAGTCTTCCAGTAGCTCAGCAATCTGGTAACAAGCTCAACAATTGTATAAAGAATTAACATTCCCTTAAAAGAGTGTCTCCATGCCCTTGAGACCTATTAGCATGGTATCCGAGTTACAAGATCCCACAATAGCAAGAGAAGGGGAAAATTGTGTCTATTTATCTACTCTATTTATATCTTTTTCCTAATAAATCCTTTGAGAAAGAGGAAACTTTTGCAGGGAAAATTTTATGGACAAGCTAAAGGCTAACAATTATTTTTGAATGACTTGAATAATTTCCAGAAAACTGGCCTTTTCACAGACAAGTTGTTGAAAGAAAGGGGGCAGAAAGGAACTGCATAGAGCATTCAATTCCTTATGGCTGAGTTATTCAGTTGGAGTTTGAAGTTAAATTTAAGGTACAAAAAGATTTATTCAAATAACATTTAATGTTTGGCTTTATTTCAGATAACCAAGCATGCTGCAGTTGAGTAAAGCTGAAAGTATTCTCTGTTCCCATGTACCGTAGGTTTTAAAGAATGAGTGCCTTGGCATTTTGTATAGGTCAAGCTAAGTGGTATCATAGGTTAAGTTCTGGCATTCAATCTAAATGTCCTCATGTTTGTACTTTACAGCCAGGTTTTGGACATTACTTGAAAAATTGCTTGCACCCGAACAAAGAGTGATCACTGCACAGGCTCCTCTGAGAGATATTTCCCTCTCTTCGCTGATTTCCTGAGTCAGAAATGCCATTTCAAAGTAATATGCAAACCATTGGGCATTTTGAAGGGATACTGGCATTTGGGCTGAAACTTTGCATGTCATAAAAAGTTTTCATCAATTTTTATTTTTTTACTGGTATAGGAGCTGGAGTGGCATATGCAGGCAGACTGGGAAATAACAACTCCTTATTGTTCCTTGTAAAGTCTACCTTCTAAGATTTCTTTAAAATAAATAAAAACAAAACAAAACAAAACAAAACAAAAAACTGTTTTAGGAAAGGTTTATTACTCTGAATGACTCAGGGTTTGCATTAATCACCTCCTAGGAAAGCTCTCAGTCATGTGGGTTGTGTGTCTCAGCTTTCCTTGCTCAATGTGCTAGAATAGTCTCCAGCATTGTTTATGTTTGCCACAGCATAATCACTTAGCAGATCTCCAATAGTGATATTGTTCAGACCCAGATGATCCAATGTCATCAGCTAAGCATTTATATACAGTGTCTTGCTGTTGGAATTTAGTGCAGGCTTTAGTTGAACCAGTCTCTCCAAGAGAATGTTAAGAAACAGAACGCATAAACTGAACTGAGATTTTGCAAGTAACACTAGATGTAGTGGGTGTGCTCAAAAACTTTCCTCTGGCTTTCCAGATTTCAAAGAATTTCAAGATATCCCCTATTCTTACAAGGAACAATTCTTCTACTTGCCAATATTCCTCCTCAGCTCAGACGGGAACAGTTTATGCACACTCGCTGCTGGAGCAAACAAAAGAATTCCATAGCTTATCCACTATAGGAGACCTGGTGTTAACATTTTTAATCCCTTAGTTACTTTTCTGCTTGGGTAGGGAATCTGCTCTAATTGGTGCTGTCAGCAGATTTATCTCACGTGTACTGCAGAGCACACAGCTGAATTTTTAGGGTCATTCATATCTCTTGTAGAGAGGAAATTACATTTCTTCCTGGGGGAAGGCGTATGTGGGCACACATACTGGGGAGGGTCGAGTGGTGGCTCCTTCTTCCTCACATCACCTCTCTGGAGAGTGGGCAAGTAGTTTTTGTTGCTCCCTGGTAGCTAAGGGTGAGTAAGGAAAGAATCTGTGGTAAAACCAAGAGTGAAACATTTTCACACTTCCAATAAAACAAAGTTTAGTTTCTAAGCCAATGACATTTGGCTTTTTTTTTTTTTTTTTTTTTTTTTTTTTTTTAAGAAAAGGAAGGGGAATTGAAATTAAGAGGTTAGAAGATGCAGGTGATGCTCACAAAGACAGCAGAGCGATTCCCTCATCATCTAAACCCTACTGGTTGGAGAACTCACCCATGCACAATACTGGAAAGACATGTTCCTCTCTCCACCCACATAGGAGCAGGGACACAACCCCTCTGGTGTGAGAGCCTTAACCCCTGGGCTGTAGGGGCCTTGTCACTTTCTAGCTATGGCAAAGGAATATCTCCATTCCCTTTGGAAGCTGGTTAAATAAATGAAAGCTAAACTCCCTTTATTTCTACTTGAGCACTACTACTGACAGGCTCACTGTGTTCTGAATTCTTCCATTTTGTAAATGTCTTTGTTTTTAGATTGTCCTTGCGCAGGCAAGCCTTTAATGCCAGATTGAAGATCTCTCTTACTTCTCTTTTAATCTGGTAAAGAAATCTATTGGCCTTTCATACTTCTGAGGCATCTGTAAAATTTGCATGTTCTACTTTAATCAAAACCACAGTGTGCACTTTGTAATCTTTCACCTCAGCTACTACAGCTTCTGCCTTTTTGAAATTTGCATCTCATCACACTTCTCTCTGCTGTATACAAAGTTCTTCTAAGTCCAATTTATTCCCATACAAATCAAGCCCTCATCACTTCCCTCTTTCAGACACCTCCAGCAGATTCTAGTAAATTCCAATGCCACACATAAGTCTGTTATCAAAACTAGGAAACTTTGGAAAGCTACACCACACTTTCACATTATTTTCTTCACATTTTCTGATTCCTAGACCTATGCAATACCTGAGTCATCCATATCTAAACATCCCCTTTGCTTATTTATTTATTTATTATTTTTTTCCCCATAAAAGCCTCATTTTCAGTTTGTCTTTTTGCTTTTTCTTTGGAGTCTGATGAAGTTTTCTTCATTCCAGTCCTTCCTTATAATGAGTTTTTCATACTTCTATAGTGTTCAGCCAAAGCTTTCACTGTCTGATAGACTTAGACTCTGTTCTCTATGTTTTAGAGACGAACACTAAATACATTGTGAGAACCAGTAAATTATAATTACCAATGCTGTCTGTGGAAAATAAACTTGAGAGGACTCAGTCCAAAGTACACCTTAGACATTTCTGACTAAAAAAACAGAAATAAAATGTTCATGTCAGCCACAGGAACTACACCAGAGACAGACAGAGGGACTGTGTGTGCATGTCTTTCTGTCTCAAAGCCTGATCTTTCCCCATTTCAGTCAATGGAAGCTTCACTGTTAACCTCAGTGTGCCTGAGACCAATCCCAGAAGTGGGCTACAAGAAAGACAAATCGAGCTCGCAAATCCTGAAGCCAGCATTAGAAAATGCAAAACAGTATCCGGGTACATAACTTCAAATGAAGAGATTAAATATGCTAGGAGCTACCTCTAGCAAAACGTAACACATTTAATTATTAAAGTAGAAATGATAGTTCCTGTGTTAAAGGTTTTTGTTTGTTTGTTTGTTTGTTTTGTTTTGTTTAAAAATGTTTCTATAGTAGTATTGAGTTCTCTCACAATTTAAAAATAATAACTCGAATACATAAGTTTGCATAAAATTATATCTTATATATATATTTTAAATCACATCCATAATAGATAGTGAATAGCCTTGCCTAGTTTTTAAAACCAGCAAGTTTTACTTAATTTAGACCACCTTAGTTTTCTTCTTTCCAGAATCACTTGTTCTTTCATGGTCCATTGAAAAGGAATGAGTTTCTGCTATTTACAACAGAGAGGGAACTAACATGCATATAGGTGTGGATCCTACTACAGTATGTCTGAAAGTGCCAAATCAGTTCCCAAGGTAGTATGAGTTATGAAGGAAACCTGAATCTTGCATGCAACAGCCCTGCAGAGAAGGCTGCCAAGGCAAGGCTGGCTGCAGCCACAGTAAGTACTGTCCTACACAGCCCAGGATGGGCAAGAAAAAGGTGCAAAGGGCAAATAAACCCACCTTACACAACTCAGAGATTGTCTCCAGTGTCTGCAAAGTGTGGGATGGCTTGTTTATGTACTCAAGAGAGCATAAAGGAGCTGTAGCAATGCAAAGGAAAGACAGCAGGTTCTAAGAATATAGGAGGGGACATGGCAGGGAATAAAAAAGTACATTGTTTTTGCACAGGAGATGCAAGATGAGCTCATTCATTGGAACGAGTGAGATATGATATGCCTGAACCTAAGGCTCAGGTTTTCAAAAGAGCATTTAAATGCTCTCTCATGTCCAATACTCAGTTGCATATAAGACAGTACTACACAATGCCATTGCACATACAATTCTGGGGAAGACTGGTTCAGGTAAAACATGTAACTGAGAACATTTTTAAAGAGACCTAAATATGTCTACATATATTTTATAAATTGTTGATGTTGGTTTCTTGAGTATTTTGGTAAGTGTTTTATGATGTTGTTGACAGTGGCTCTCTGAGTGTTTTCATATCTGCATTGATGGGAAATATTTGAGCATATAGAGACCTTATTTGAATGTAACTCAGGCCTTGGAGAGAGGAAGATGTGGCCTGCATTGAGGTTAATGAACTGGCTGGCAGAGAAATCTGTTTTAACACATGTGAACTCAGTGAAGATTATGCCCCCAAAGGCTGACTGAAGATATTCCCATATATCCCATTGAAAATCTTCCCACCTACTGCTTTTCAACAGAAAGAATGTCAGAAAGGCCTTTTAGGCCAAAGAGTTCAGTCATGTTATTTTTACCATCCCAACTAAAAATGCCTCATTGCACTATTTCAGCTAGAAATATTGCCACATTATTTGTTGCTGAGCTTCTTCCAATAGAAATACCACAAAAATGCCTTTTCTTCAGGGTATTTAGACTACGAAATCCTTACAAATTGTATATATCAACATAGCTCAAATTGGTACCAAGCATTTTTTTTTTAACATTACCAGTGTTTTGTGGTATGTCTTCCCTTTCCATTTTGAGAACACATCATCAGATTAGAGCCCTTTCTGGGAAAAAACTGTCACCATAATTCTTACTTGGCAAAAGATGAAGAAAAAAATCAATTAAAAAAAAAAAGTACAAAATTTAATCTTTGCCTAAAAAGAAACTTGAAATTTTATTTCCTAGAGAACAAGATTGTCTAGTGTATTTAAGCAGGATAAACAGTCAAGTAGATATATTTCTGGATGACTCATTTGAATTCGTATTTATATAAGTCCTTCAAATTCTGTTACCACAGTGGGCATTGGTAGGGAAGTTACATCTGTTCTGTAATAACTTCATTTGGGATATTTTCTAATTCAGAAATAGTTGGTTACATGAATGACCAGATGGCTCATTCATGTCTCTTTTAGCCTTTTCAGTTTACTGATTTGAGAGATCCAAAGACCGTTTGCAAAAACATTACCTTGGAGACTCCAAAATATAGAGGGAAGCTAGCTAAGATGAGAAATCATACAAACAAATATATGGAGAGTTATTCTGTAAGAATCCAAGCCCATGACAATTTCCTTAGGCAAGATGCATATCAGGGTTTTGTCACGATGTGAGTATTGTCAGTGAGCAGCCTCAGAGGTTCAGCTGGAGGTGAATATGGCCAAAAGTTGGTCTGAGGAGCAGCAAAGAAGTTGGTTGGTTGGTATTTGTGAAGTTGGAGGAGGGGAGGTTGGAAGAGATGGTATGTAATACCAAGCTACTGTCTCATTACTGTTTGCACTGAAGCTCCTAAGATGTGTTGAAAAAATCTGGAATATAAATTTCTTCCGTTTTATGAAAATCGGATGTGAAGCAGAGCATTGGATTTTTTTCTTCCATTCTGGGAAAATTTGTATTCAATTGGGAGCCATCTACCTTATACTTTGCCCCAAGGGTTCAAAGTGGACCACAAGCCTGAATCAGCCCCCCACCCTCCCCATAGTGCTTTTGGACCTAAATCCTGAAAGAGTTTTCTGACTTGAAGCCTTCTGTAGATAGCAAAAATAATAACTATCTTTGCATTGACTTCTAGAGGTTGAAGACCAACCCATTAAGATGAATAAGATATTTCTATACTTGATTTTATTAAACTCATTTATATTTTGTGTCCAAAACTTTAAAAGTTCGTTTTAGCACACCATTGTCTTTGATTTCCTTTTGTTTTCCTTGAGTTGCCCATTTAAAAAACACAGTCCTGCAGGATATCAGGGTAGCAGCCCGGGACAGCTGAGGGTCACAAAGGACCTGACCTCACTAGTTGCTGCATCACAGGTTTCCAGAGAACAATGTTTGGGCAGACTTCAGACATGCACCAAAGCAAGGATGATTTACCAAACAGCCTCAGCATTTCAAGACAATTCCCCATGAGGGTGGGCTCTGGGTTGGTACTGAGGGGCACAGACGTCACGCAGAGCCTCACTGTCTTCTGGCTGACGCCACTTCTGACTTGGAGCAGCCACCACCTCATGCACAAACGTACAGGACATCGTAAATGGCCCTGCAGACTAACCGCAGATGCAAGCAATATCTAGGTAGGCCCTTTCTCTCCAGCCTAAAATGGCTTTTTTCAAAACTATTTGGCACTCCCCTGAGCTGTTGAGTAACTGGGTTAGAATTTTTTGTTTGTTTGCTTTAAACAAAATGGGATCATTATTGTGCAATAGCATTGTTCTGGGATGCAGACAGCTTTTGCAGGCTGTCTGCAGCTTTGTATTTATAAAGTATCTGTGTTTTTAAAACAAAGGTCAGTGATCATGCTATCAGGTCATTACTGTATCTGTGTGACTGTGGGATCAGAGCCTGCTGATAATTGGGCCATCAACTCCCCCGGGCTCCCACGAGCAGCTCCAGTGCAGCCATCTGCAGGGCTGAGGGATTACTGCAGGTGAGTTGTGCCCTCCACCCTGCCCCAGCCACTGTGCAGATCAAGGTTTTCTTCCCCAGGTGTTCCCTGTCCAGACAGGCAACGGGGCTTGATTTAGTGCCACAAGTAATCAGCACCTTCAGATGAATTAAAAACAGGACTGTAAATCTTGACGTGCTCTTTTATCCTCGACTTTTAGGTTCTCAACATCAAAATAGATTGACGTTCCTCCACCACATGGCAGGGTTGGGTCTTGTTTTACTGAGAAATTGAAGACTCCAGCCGCAGTGCTCATGTTGTAACAATATAGCATGTGGGAAGAGAGTGAGTGACGTCTTGAATAGAGTACTGTCTTTGTTCCTCTGGGATCCAGGTTTCAGTCGGATCTCAAGTCCTGTGTTAAATGAGTAGTCTCTGCCCCATTCCTGGGGGAACAGCAGTCTGAATTGGAAAACCACGGTGCATAATTCAGCAGTCAGTAGCTGCAAGCCAGGAACCAGATTCTCAGAGCAAGTTAAATGTCTTCCTCCCAGACAGAGGATCCCTCTTGCTCCTCTGGGCTCAGGTCAGGAGCCACCTGATGGGTATCTTGCCCATGGTGAAGACAAAGACACTTCCAACAGAGCTGGCCTCCACAACAAAATGTGGAGACAAGCCTTTGACTGGTGCTTTCTTATAGCAGGAATGTAATTCTCCAGCTTGAATTTGCTAACACTCCTTCCAGATGGCACTAATATTATTCACAAATGAACTGAGGAACCCTTTGGTCCAAAAAAGCCTTTATAGACACACACACACATACACCCCCTTAAAAGCCAATGGACATGTAGGCCCTGGAATGGCTTGTACTCTTGGGTGTAGTTCAAAAAATCCCAAGCAGATCCAGCTGTAGCACCCTGTGAATTTCAAACAGATCTTGTTTTTGTGAAGGGGAATTGGCCCACAACAGGTACCAGAATCTGATGATCGATTTGTCTATTCATTTTAAATGAACAGAATTCCAGCTGAATTCAAGCTTCTTTTGGAGCCATAAGTCTACCCAGGACTCTGACATGAGCACAAGCATCATCATGAGAGTGCAGAGAATCCAGGGACCTAGAAGAACAGAGAGAGGAGACCCAAGACTGGATGCTGGAGCCAAGCTCCATAGAAGAGCAACCACGGTCAGCATTGTTTGCTGGTTGGTAGCTACCTTAGCCAAGAATACCAGCCCTTGATGATATACTCACAATGTATGGTACAGAAATTATCGAACAGAATGAGAACTATTGTGGGAAATGATGAGACAAAAGCTTTCATTAGCAGATTAAATGAATACTGAAAATGGTACTTGAATCATATGGGCTTTATTCTACATTCACACGCTGACCACTTTCATTGTTCTAAGAACAGCTAAGGGATGCTCCACAACCTGATCTTGCTGCTTAACTATAATGTATTCTACTAGTGTCAATAGACTTACTTAGCCTTTGTGAAAATCTGAATGTAGCCCAATGCTGTACAAATGCTGTCAACTCAGCACATTATTCTTAACAGTAAGCCTGATCCCACAACTCACAGTATCTGTTGAACAATGAGAAGCCAGATTGTACCATCTGCACTTCTGTGAGAAGGCTGGAAGAAACAGGCACGCAATTCAAGGGTTGTAGTAGGAATGCAGAGGTCCATATGCATTGCACAAAGCAGTGCTATGCAGAGCTCTGGAAACAGAGTGAATAACGAGTAGCAAGACTGAATTGCCCAAGGCTGGCAATGTTGTTCTGACATGGAAACACAGCTGACAGGCCAAACTCTGTCTATATCTCTGCGTTGTGCTATATAGACATGCCAGTTTGTCTGGAGACTCCTTACACAGGAATCCTTACAGAGTGCTGAGCTGCATCATACTGATGTAGATAAGAAGGCTCTATTTCTGTGAGGGGAAGATAAAAGAAACAAGTACTTTCATCGAAACAGCTGTTTAGACTTCTGAGTAAGTCTGGGTGTCTCGATAAGCCCTGCATGTAGCCAAATACATATAAAAGAGTCGTGTGAAATTCTGTGCTGTACCAAAAGGCAATGGTCTCTTCTTTCCTTATAATCAATGAAAATTAGTCCACCTTTCACACAACACCTCTGATACCATCACATCTGTTCTCTTCTTCTTTCCTTCACCTTCCCTTTTCCCACCTCTCTCCCTGATGGCCTGCCTTGAAGCTTCAGTGCAGTCCTCCAGGTCTCACCACTCAGCAGCACCAGTGCCCCAGTCACCTGAAATGTCTGTGCTCAAAGCTGCAGTTCCCTATAATTCTTCAATGTATACATTAGAGAGAACTGTCCCGATTAACAATGTTTTAGATTAAAACTTATCTAGGCTTTCAGCCACTTAAGAGTTGTCAAGCATTGTACTTACAGTCATAAGTAAGGCCAAGCTGGAGTGTGAACAATTGCTCTTTTTCTCCAGAACACTCATTTGTTATTAATCTCTCAGCTAAAAGTGTGATGACTGGAGTGTTACTTCAGGGAGATTGATAAGAGTGCTGTGTCTCAGGGTGGGAGGGGGTCAGTAACTTAGAGCTATTTGTTTTAGATAAGCAATTAAGCCAACATTATCAAGCTTGTATGGAAAAAACAAAACAAAACAAAACAAAACACAACAACAAAAACACAACAACAAAAAAAAACACACAGATCCTTAGGCACTTCAATGGATTAGCAGAATCATGAAGGTTAATTTAGCTGTAGGCTCTTATGTGTACAAGACCAGGTTTGGAAATGTTTGACTTAATTTTTGATAAGAGAAACTGTCAAATTACCTAATACTAAATACATAGGAAAGAAGAAAGAGTGTTTCAGAAACTCGGTGATGTTTCAGAGCAAATGTACATGGTTATCAGCTACTGCTGAGGGAGATGCACACCTGCAGCATCCTGGAAGTCGTATCAAGCAGCAATGCTTGAACAAAAGGCCAGAGAGTCCTGTGTTTAAGATAATAATTACAGGGAAAACTGGATGGGCAGCATGCTGTGGTCTTAATTGCATTTAAATACAAAGCTGAATGTTTTAAAGCTGCTCTTTAAATCAAAGCATATTCCCCTTTCATTACTGGACCTTCAAGGCAGTGAATTCATAGCAAATTCTAAGGTTTTTAAGTCCTTTCCCATACATTAAATCATCAAAGAGTTTTCTGCATATATTTTGGACTGGGTTATGGCCAATCAGAAGTGACATAACTCTGAGACATTTTCATGGTATCTGCTTAGCATTCCCATAGCAAAAGAAAGCATCTTGGGTACAAACCAATCTACTTACTAACTTAAATCCACACTACCTGTGTTTGAGCACTGGAGAACACAAATGCCCATTATCTGAGGACTGATATTCCTCTTAAAACTGAAATCACCATAGTCAGGACCAGATATCTTGAAGCTCTTTTCCAGCTTTAATGATTACATGATTCTTAGCTCAGTACCTGCACATAGAAATCTTGCTCAGGCCAAACTGCCAGAATATCCAGCCCTCACCAAAAAAACATTCCTTAAATAACTCTCTATCTCTCTCCCTCAAAGAAAAAAAAAAAAAGCAAAACACCTCTGAACTTTGCCTTGCATTTCCACAGATCTCCTAGCATGGGAAAAGAGGGGGGAATGTCACAGCTGACAGCATGGTCCATGGAGATGGACCACCATGAGGGTGGTTCACTGACTTGCCCACAGCAGATGTCACAGCTGTGGTGGCACCAAGCTCTCACCTCAAGCTGGGGGGGTGGTGCTGGGGAGGGTGTGCTTGGGGCCACTCTCATTTCTGTGTGGGAGGACAAAGACAACCTTCAAATTCCCACATATATGTATATAAAAGGGCAAATCCCTCTTATAATATGTCAGCCAGTGAGGTTCTTTTATTTTTGTGGATGATGTATTCATTACATATGTATTACTCTGCTGAGCTGTTCTTACAGTATCATTTCTCTGGCACCGCCTGCCATGCAGAAAACCAGGTGGATGGTCTTTTACTAAATGGAAAAATCTGCTAGGTACTAAAAAGAGCATGCCCTGGAAAAGAAAATACAAAGCAGCTGCCTAAAGGGCAAGTGCAAAAATTTGAAAAGTGATATGGACTTTGTATCAGTAGCAGTTTTATATAAACTTCCAAGTGTAGCCCTGATGTAGAGCTCAGAGCAAAAGCTTAAGCAACGTAATAGGGAACTGACTTGTCCCTGGCTTATTTCACAAGATTTTGCAGCCAACCATTGTCTTCCACCTGTCCCAACATTAAGTAAAGAACAATTTCTATCAACAGTAGCCTGGATAGGAAAAGAGAAATACGTATGATTTCTGAAGCAAAAATAGAGTTATAAAAGGCAGCCACTCCAACCTAGGGAGAGAATAATTTTTTCCAACCTTCCACATCCTTAATTTGGTTGTCCAGTTTCCACTGGACCTCTTGATTCATCTGCAATGGATAAAAGAACAGCAGAAAAACAGCACAAAATGCATACAGAAACCACCACACTTTAAGGACTTGCAACAAGAAGACATTGGAAGCAGAGTTAAAGACCTGCTGCAAAATGTCCTCGTAATTACTGGACTAATATGGAACACTGAGGAATCCAAAAGTATTGAGTGCAAGGGACTTACAGTGGTCAATTTTTTTTTTTCTTTGCATGCATGCCTTTATAACCATTATAGCTAAAGCCATCCTTTAGCACTGATGACAGAATGTTTTCCACCATTCTATCTTACAAAAAATTCAATTTTTCTGTCTTCAGTTGTCTTTGTTGGAATCATGGGAAACATTCTGATAGCTGAAAAAAAAGACAAAGAGGTAAAGGATACACTTTGGATTTAACCAATACTCCCAAAAGCTTTGGCAAATGCAGAGGCTATCAGATGTCTTTCCTTCCCGTCAGGCAGATAAACCTTAACGTGGGCATATTCCATCCTCCTGAATTTCCTAGCCACTAGGCCACCAGTTTTTCTTTATTCCCTGTGTAAAAAGGGTTTTGACTGGGCTGCACAACTCTCCAGAGGCTAACTTCAGCATTCCAAGTTTCTGATGAAGATAATTCAGGCAAAATCAGTGGCAAAATTTGCACTGATTCTAGTCACTTTACTTCAGAAAATCTTTGAGCTCATAGTTGACAAAAAGAGAGTGCACCCAGTGTCTCAGGAAGGGAATAACTTGTGTAGAGAAGAAAGAAGGGAAAGCAAAAGGGAAAGCACCATGTGCCTGCCGGCCTCCCCCTCCTCCCTCCTTGCCTCTTGTGCATTCCCCAAGGTCAGGCACAATCTGTCCCTTTGTATCCAGGAAAGAAACTGGACGCAAAGTGTTAGGAATTTCCTAAAACTGTCTCGAATCATGTGCTGTTTAAGTAACTGTCATTTCACTGCCTGGTTCATTGACACTTGGGTCTTAAACGGTGCTTGCGGAGGAGTAATATTTTCAGCTCTGAAAGGGTAAAGAAAACAGTTCTATAAAAGCAAAGCCTTTGAACAGTGATATGCTGCAGAGAAATATGTTGATATGCTTATTTCATGTAAAGCGTACATTCTCTTTGCATGAAATCAACAAGAAGTTAAATTAAGTATTTCACCAAAATGTAGCATGCAGGAGAAGTCTATTTTCTTAGAAGGAAAAAAAAAAAAAAAAAAAGAAAAAAAAAAGCTAGCACAGATGGCTGAAGGAAAAATTAGTTTAAAGACATCAGAAACAGCTGAATAAACTTTCAGTAGTCCAAGAGAAAAAGAGGCTCAATTTTCTGGTTTATTCTTATTTTCCTATTTACATTCTTTAAATGCGCTGGAAATGGCTTTCAACTTTTCTAGTACTTAGGCCTTTTTCATTTGTAAGGTTTTTGGGTATGGATTATAGCATTTAAGATCATGGGGAAGAACACTATTAAAACAACACTCAATCTAGTGCTGTTGTTAATTTTAGAGTCTAGCTCATAGGCACACAAGACTTCAGAGCTGTTATTAGTCCACACCTTATGAATATGCCATGTTCGTTTTAACCTGTGATTAAAAATCAGGCTCATCTATTCAAAACAAAACAAAACAACAATAACAACAACAAAAACACCACCACACCAAAAAAAACAACAACAACACAACAGATGAACAACATGGATTTTTGATAATTATTCTTTATATTAAAGTTTGATTGAATATAAACCAGTGGTTTGCTAGTCCTAAAATAATTGTACATGTATGATGAAGATGTCTCAGACTGCTGTTGTAGAGATAGATACTGGGACTCTTTAGAGAAAGATCAATGAAATCTTGTTGCTATTCAGGAACACCACCAAGTTAGAAACAAAACTTTTTTTTTTTTTTTTTAATCTTTAAATTTAAAGTAAGAAAATGTAGGGTAAAATTTTCATTTCACATACAAGGCTCAATATTTTCTGATATTAGAGCAATATAGCTCCAAGATAAAAGGTATAATAATACAGAATTTTATGAATGAGGACAGAAACATATTCTTCCTACCTTTTATATTAGAAGTTGTCTTTACTACTAAAACAAAAGTTATTGTACAAAATCTTATTTTTTAAAACATATACACTTTTTATAGAGAACAATCAAAAAGAAAACAAAGAAAATCAATAAATTACAGTAAAAGGTCTGAGTGAACAATGAGATGTGGTTAAATTAATTTTCTTGTTTTTTCATTGGGATGTCAAATTATTTCCAACTGAAATTTGACAAAAATTATTTCTTCACTATTTTCTATGAAACAGAGTTCTGTCTTGGATCATATCTAATTTTGATCTCTTGCAAAAAATAGTGAACATTTTTAGCAACTGTTTTTTTAATGTATAACATAATATATTTTTTCTAATTCCCTTCATAATTCCTAAGAAAGGATATTTATCCTGACTGCATTTTAGTCTATTAATTTTTAGACCAGTGTGGGACTTTTTTCTGTTCAATAACAGTATGGTGCCAAAGCTGTGTTTTATAATCTGTGTTTTTTAACAGAAATTACAGTCATTCTATGACAATTTTCTTTTTGATTAATCAAACCTTGTTCCAGTGATTGAATGAGAATTTTAGTCATATTCTTCTATGTCAGCTAAGAGGACAGGTCCCTAAAGGAAGAAAAATTTGACAATTCAAGGAGAGTTGAAAGACCAGAGAGGAAACTAATTGGTAGTAGAACACTATCTAAAGAGTCCCCTTGCTGTGGGACTGTGAAAATATGATTCTTATTAGAGAGAGCTGAACTTCCACAGACGAGTTGAATGAATCCATTGGTGTACATGCATGGAAAGCATAACCTAGCTCATTATTATTATTATTATTATTATTATTATTATTATTATTATTATTATTATACATTTTTGATAATGCTGAAATGAAGTCATTGTACATGTATGTCCTGACATACCTTCCAATTTATCATTATGTCAGGCATGCTGTTTGAACTGCTGTTTGAACCAGGCCTAAAGTTTATGTGAAACATTCAAACTACTTGTGCATTGCTACTATAAAATAGTAATAAAGCAACAAGTAGGCCATGTTTATGTCTTTATCATATTGACACTTTTAAATACATGGTTTATCACTTTCTTCTTACGACTGTCTAAAGAAACTAGCAACTGTCAAATATACAGAATCATCAAATAATCTATTAGGTGATATTCATTTTTTCTTTTCTTTATCACAGGTAAATGTTCATTACAGTTCTTGATGCTTTTGATGTTTTTTGAGAAAACTGCTTTGTGAAAATCATCTCTTTCTCCTTTGTATCATAAATATCATAACACAATATTGCTTTCTGCATCTTCTGCTTGATTAAAACTGTTTTTTACTAAGAGCATAAAACGGAAGCTTAGGCCATTAACTACAACTGTGAGACAGCTTAGGTGAACATAGATTCAATGCTCTGTTCAGTTAATATTCCCTTTGAAGTCACAGGGAGATCATCCACAATTTCAGTTAATGTTGTAGTAAACCTGCAACATCTGGTTTAACAAAACATTAGATGTGTCTCTCTTTGAACTCCAGATTTAGTTGTGCTTCCCTGCTGACTGGATATATTCCCATGTTGTGTGGAGAGTCCACCTCTAGACAGTAAGATTCAGAAGCCTCTGGAAGACTTTATGGCATATCAAGGCAACGGAGCTCAGTTATGTCTTATCCTAGTTTCTGGACTGCCAACCAACAGCCAGTCTTTGGAGCTTCATACCGACTCTTTGCAGACACACATAGCTAACACAAATCCTCTCCCAGAAGCCAAGCCTTTGCTGTTTAATCCCTAGGTGTGGTGTATAAAATATTCACTTTTGAGCCTTGCCGTTTTGTAATACAATATAGTTCCTTACTTAATAAAGTGAAAGAGATATTAAAACCAATAAGCACACTAGCTGAATGCAAATCCTTTTCTCTGTTGTTCATTATTTCTCTGGGGGGCTGTCTGCATCTGCATAGGACACTAGGGTCAGAAAAGCAGCCATACCTCAAGGTGCTCCTACTCTAGCACTCTTCATCCTGAGTAAGGAACTGCCCTTCATAATCATCCCTTTTTTGTGATCGGACTTCTGCAATAAGCCCCTGGAGGTGTCAGGGATAACTATCAGGTATACCGCTGACAGGTAATCTTCTCTCCAATGAACTCTTTCACTTGAGAAATTACCTTCTTTTTGGAAGCAAATTCATTATGAAGGCAAAGCATGTAACTCAACAAATCTTGATAGAATTGTTCATCTGAGGGAATTTTACACTAGATATAGATCAGATTGAGTAAAAAAGACAAAACTTTTAAAAAGGAGTTCCTGTCTGAAATTCAGATATACAGCCAGTTCATGATTTCCAACAGGATTCATGAATTGTTATAAATGAATTCTTCATGTCAACACTGCATTTGTAAATGTATTGCTGAACTGGGGTACATGGGAGATTGGTGAGCAGCAGGGACTGATTCTTCCATAAATTTTAATGCTGACTGTGAAATTAAATTTTCTTTCTGAAAAGCCAAGTCAGCTATGCTTTGATACTGTGCTGTGAGACCCTGCTACCAAAATTAAGTGGTCAAAGACAGGAACAGAGTTGCCAACACTTGTGATTTTATTAGGAGAGAGATGGCTTTTTCTTAAAACCAAGCCTTCCGAAGTCATACTATTACAGGAAACTGTCATGTTCCATTCCATTGGAATAAATAGTTTCTGTATTTTGCGGTTGTGAAGAAAAGTTGAAAATATAAATCCTATAGACGGGGCCACCAGAAGACAAAAAGACACTGAGTTTATTAGTATTTTAACAAACATGATGGTTTATGAAGGTCTGAAGTTGGGAACACTGAAATAATGTTATTCAAACAAAGAAAGCAGTGAATAATGATGTGAAAGTAAAATCTAGAGTCAGAGTGCTTTCCCTATCGTACTGAAAAGAGGAAATAGCATGTATAGTGAAACTCCCCAGCTTCAAAGCTCATCCACATATTTATCCTACAGTAGTTGTTTAAAAATATATCTTTATTCTCGGAGAATGGAGCACGTACTATGTCAGATGAGAACTAGTAATACACTAATGGAAAGATAAAGCAATGCTTTAGGTCTACATGTTGGAACTTTACTTTTCCTGTTTCTCCAGATAAAAATGAGAGAGATATGTTAAATAATATGAAGCCAAGCTATTGCAGAATGTGCAGAAACTGCTTCCTGCGAAGAATTAAGGTTTAATTAGCTAAAAAGGAAGTGTACTGAAGGATGATAACTGAGAGTTGGTCACCCTGTCTCTCTGATGAGATTATCCTCTGTACCTCTGAACTTTATTATCCAAACAACAAGTCCATGGCGTGATTTGGTGCCTCCAATAATCTTGTGCTAATTTTTACTCATGCTGTCTGTCAGGAGGCCCTGTGTTATTTGCAGAATGGCTCTAGATACGGTGAACAATTGACTGTATTAACTGTGTGTGCAGAAGCACTAGTACAGATATCAAAAATAGACACTGGGTCTTGATCCAAAGTCCACTGAAAGCAACAACAACAACAAAAAATGGTATTTTGAATCAAGACCTTTGACTCCTTTTGCTTAACATATTTTTGTGCATTTATTTTAAAACTAGTTTACCTAATTATCCCAGGAAGTTCAGTCCTACGTCTTCTAAAGTGGAAGACTGCATGAAGACAAGATCAGATTTAACTGACAACCAAAGTACCAAAGGTCAGTGACATACTTTTTCAGATACAAGCATCACCAGGATACAGACAGAACTTAGGACAGGCAACAGCTTGCCAATCTGAGTCCATTGCTAAATTCTTCCTTTGCTTCCTTCTGGCCTTATATACTTTCTGGCTGTGAACTGACTTTGCTTGCTGCCTGAAGACATCACCACCAGAACTTTCTGCAGGGATTTGTAACTACCCACATGCCAACAGACCTGCTGCCTATTACAAGTGATGATACTGGTTCTACCCCACCTGGTGCTTGGCGAACCACCATTTATCATGAAAATAGGGTGGCAAATGCCATTGTTAAGGTCTCAGTTGCTCCACAACTAGGAGTGCTCTCTGCTGCAAATAGCAAGTGACCCTGTGTGGAACAAAGCTCCAGAGTCAGCCCCCTGGAAAAATCTCACTCTATAAGATACACTCTATAAGACAGTGTCTCACTCTAATACAGTGACACTACACTCTTTAAATGAAGCTTTTTAGAGTGAAAATATGTCAGTGTTAGTTCAGGCATTCAGAGCTGTGGGGAAGGAAAGCATATGAAAGCCTCCATAAACTGCTGTGGACAAAGAGAAACAACAAAAAATGAGAAGATAAAGGGATTAAAGAATGATATGGGGTGAGATGTAAGAGTCATTGAGAAATGTGGATCAAAAGCAGCTGTAAGAATCTTACTCTCATTTGTCCTTTAGCAATAGTTTAAGGCCATCACTGTCTGAGGGACCCCACTGTGCTAAAAGTATTGCACAAACTCATTGTAATTTTTACAGACATGCTTTGCCCTGAACCGTTTCTAATCTCAGTTGGTGAGCAAGGGCACAAAGGCACAGAGAAAGGAAGCAGCTTGCCCAAAGTAGGTTAGTAGCAGAAATGAAGATAAGATCCAGATCTCCGGCAGCCAACTGGATGTATCCCATGGAGAAAAGTGTAATCTGCCTCCCAGGCCCATGGAGAAGCTTCCAGGCAGAGAAATCTGTTCAAATAAAAAAGAGATGAAAAGGAGAAAGTGTGGGCTTGAGGACTCTGGCATATGTAGGAACATGTCAACTGTCTGCAACTTTCTCCCAATGAAAAGTTCCAAGGAAACAACCATGTACAGACGATTTAAACAAAGACCAAGACTTGGTAGCTGCGGCACACAGCTCTGCTATATGCTATAGCCTGTTGTCTCTTCAGAGAAAGAAAAGTGTGGTAATCCAGAAAAAAAGAAAAAAGAAAAAAGAAAAAAAAAAGGATAAGTATGTTATTGCAAGCTTTAGTGGTTTGGGGAAAATTCTGAACTAGAACATTTCTTCCTAGTTAAAAAAGCACAGATCCATTTCTTCAGATATTTAAGGCTCATTTTCTTGCTGTTTTACTTTAGCTTCTCTTCCAAGCTGTTTCTGATGCACTCTTTAGAGATTTGAGTGATTGAAAAATAGCTCATGACTACTCCATTGAAATGTCAACATGACTGTGAAAAGTCAATAACCATGGATTGGTGACTAATTGGTATAAAACTAAGGTGAAGTACAAACAAGTCACATACCTCCATTGTGTTGCATACTGTCATTAAGAGGAGTATGGCATTTTCTTTTAACCTGCACCAAGGAGTTTTTAACAAAAACCTAAGTGCCAGCCCTAAAGTCCAATGTAGAGATGGGTTAAAGATTTTGGCTGTTTCCTCCATCTCTGATCTGAGTTAAAGGAAATAGCCATATTCATCTTTGGAAACTGGATTCTGAATAAAGATTCTCCAAAATGAGTGAAAAGAACATACTTTTGAAATGAAGTGCCTACTTCTTAAAATTTGATCTTCCCACTGGATACACTGCATCAGTGTTAGAGAGGGTCATTACCCAGAAATGCAGGCCTCTCGCTTCCCTTGCTAGCCATGGGACACAACTCAGGTAGTATATTTTGCCTCCAGGCAAGCACTGTTTGGTTCTTCTCACATTAATTCCAGTTTGTACCCTTTCTGCATACAGATGATCATCACAAGCACACTTCTCTAGCAGCTCAGAGTGAAGCTTTCTTTAGTTCACATGTAAATATATTGGATTGTCAATATTTTATGGTGGTTACTGTCTCCTTTAATGAGAAAAACATTGCCAAACCTCTAAAATCATGAAGAACACATGTTTCAGTGTCAAAGCAATTAAGGCAGGCAAGTTGCATGCACTTCATTTTCCAGGGCTGGATAGCATCATCTTTAAAACTGACACTGTGTTCTCAGTGCAGGTTAGCTCATTATCAGCAAGGCTCTGGAAGGTAACATCACTTAATGAATTCCTTAGCCTCCAAATTACTCTGGAAGTCTAGCTGCATATCTTTTTTCAGGCACATGTGAAGGGGATCATTACTCTGGTCATTAAATTGTAGCACAAAGGCTGGCAGCATGGACTTTGGTCTTACCTCTGCTACTGACATGCTTTGCAGAATGAAAGCTAGTGTTACAGTTTCCAAATGTCTGCATGAATTAGAAGATCAGCCTCTATTTTCAGAAGCAGCTGAGGAGACATCCACAAAAGGAGATGAACCAGGCAATGGAACAAAAATGGCACTGTGTCCGCAAAACACAAAGTTAAGGTGTCAAGCTCGCACTTTGCTATTCTTGGCACCTACTGTTGCCTGTTCCATGCATGACCCACTGACTTATGCCACCGTGGCTGTACAAAGAGCTTTTCGTCATAGGAGAGGGGCTCCTGCCCTCTAACCATCTTTGTGGCCCTCCTCTGGACCCACTCTAACAGGTCCATGCCTTTCTTATGGAGGTGTTGAGAACAGCATTCTGTACATTCTTTGTCCAGTCTACTTGAAAGAAAGGTGATGTCATTATTATTATTATTATTATTATTATTATTACTACTACTATTATTATTATTAAAATGGCTTCAGTTTCACTTCACAATACAAACAATCTCTAGGGATCTAATATTAAAGTGCTTAAGCACCAAATCCTGTTGAGGAGACCTATTCCTGAAACTTTGCATTCAAAAGAATTTTACTTTTTTATTGCTGAATGCATTTATCTGTAAAACACAACTGACATTTATCCACAAGGAATTTATCTCCTCTCATGCTGCCCAGTTGTCTGCAGAAAGCAAAGAGGAGGCTGAGGCTGCCTGCTGATAACATCACATATTTTTTACATTAGGACCTATGCGTCTGGGATAGGGTTTCTGCATGTCACAGCTCAGGCTCACTTTGAGGTTGACCTGAATATATTCTCCTGGACCAGCCCCTGAAAATGCTGGCTGGATATACATGGAGCAGATGTTTTAATGGATGCATGATCATACTTTCATTAATAAAGTTCAAGGATCAATTAATTCAGGGGTCCCTCTCCCTTACCCTCCACTTTTTTTGATTATACCCACAGGCCTCAAAAGGGCTATAATTAATGGCAAGAAATATGAGAGCACAGAGGGGGCCCTTTGTTGTGAGGGGAGGGGTTATTACTTCCCCAGCAGGGTGTGAGACCAGGACAAAATTTCCTCTCTTTGGCCTCTGACACTGTTTGGATACACTTGCTGCATCTTCTGGGAAGGGGAAGGTTGCAGTGTTGCTCTCTGGCAGCACGTTACACCCCACTGGGCCCCTCCACCGGGCATGCAAGCCACAGTGCACTGGGGAAGAGAGGTAGGTGATTACCCGAGCTGCTGCTGGTGGCTGTCTGTCATGGACACCTTCGTGCAGAAATGGGTTATGCCTTGGTGCCGAAGGCACAGCATTCTGGATACTTTAGCTCTGGAGTCTCTGAACCAAAATCCCTGCTTGTTTCAGTGGTATAAACATAATGAAGATACTTAAAAGGAGCCTGCAGAGATTGCCCACCCCATCCATCCCCAGAGAGCTTCCAAAGGATGAGCCTGAAAGTCTCCCACACAGAAGTATTTATTTATTGCTAGCCTTGACATTCAGGGACACAGTAAAAACAGGATCTATCCCTGTGCCAGATTATAAAACATGACAGAGAAGGTGAGGTCTCCCACCACTCACTGTGGGTGCATGCTTTACTTGCTCCTGCAGAAAGGTTTCTGCCAGCACCATTGTAAGTCTTCCCAAACAACATGTTGGAAAAAGTCCCCTCATCATTCTCTGGGGTGGAGTTATACAATCAATTTTTTTTTGCCTCTGTCAACGGAGCACATCCACACTGTGCCTCAGGAGGCAGGTAGGTCACCAGAAGGTCCCTCCTGTCCTCCTGCTACCCTCATGCTGCAGCTGTCACCAGTCCTGATGGGCCCAGCTACAGGGGAATGTGGGGAAGAACTGTATTTATTTTCTCCTCAAATATGGTTTTCCTTGTTTTTTAGTCATAGTGAGGTAAATCCAGAACCTAGTAACTGAAGAGCTCAGTCACATTGTTAGACTCTTACAGAACTGTCCACAACTATCTTTGCTGGGCTGTTCTAGGACCTAACACAGGTGACACTCAACAAACCAATGTGGAGGTCTCAATTACCCTAAGGTGTGAATTAAACCTTAGGCAATAAGGTTTGTGAACATTCTAGAAACTGTATATATATATATAAAGTCCACACTGGCCTATCTTCACTGCTATGAAGCAGAGTTAGCTAGTAGAATGGAAAGCTAAGGAATTCACCCTCAACATCTCTTATGCAACAGGCAATATTTTTTATGCCCAACAGTCAGGCCAACTATTACTTGTGGGTAAAGGAAACTGTCCCTCACTATCTGCTGGCCTGGAAGTGGTAGCAGAGTGCTCTGGACTCCTGACAAGCACCTTGGCCAGAAGAGCATGCTGAGTACTGCATGAAGCACAAGGAGAGATGGAGAACTGGGGTCACATACAGAATCTGAAGCAAAGTGACACATGTAGGCACACGGCTTGTGTCTCACCCTGAGTGCACAGTGCAGCTATACATGAGCTGTCCACGAACCCTGAAGCACAGGAATGCTCACATGCAAAAAGCCACAGAGCAAAAGCTGTATTTGAAGCTGCCGCTGCATCCTCCATGATACAGTCATCCTGTATGTCAAACCTCTTGGCATGCAAATGAGACATAAGCCACTCACAACAGAGCTGTTTTGCACATCTTCACAGAGCAGCATGCCCTCTGCTAGAGATGAGGATGCAACAAACCCAGCTTGTTACCAGCCTGTGTTGAACTCACAGAAGGCACGAGGGCTGACAAGTGACAAGAGCCACACAATGATGTGCACCAAGTGCCAGCTCTGGGCCCCCATCCAAAGTGGCTTTTCTATAGGAAAAGTACAGCACATCCAGTATCACCTCACTGGGTACATTCACTCGCTTCTTCTTTCAATATTTCAGTGATCTTCAGAGCCACAGCTGTGGAGAAGTCTTGCCTTTTTGGCAAGCACACAGGATGGCCGAGCATATCAAATGAGCTTTCTAAGCTTAATTGATAATGGCAACAAGTCTAAGGCAATCACACATAAAATTCTCTCTTCTCTCAGATGTTGCTGGATGAGTGCTGGCACAGACGCCTTCTCTCACAAACATTTCAGATACTGTTTCTTACATTTTGGCTAGAGCTTTCAGTAAGACTTGGAAAAAGACCAAGATTTATCATGGGCCCGGGTTATTTTTTTTTCTATTTTTTTTTTCCTTTTTCTCCACAGACAAAACACTGCTTGATTCACTTTAAAAAAAAAAATAAAATCATCATCTAATCCTGTTCTCGCTTTCAGTTCTCACTGAGGGTTTGGGGTAAGGTCAGTAATGCTCTGAAGTGGCACCTTTGCAGTCAGCATGTTAGTGATACAGAGGTCAGATTCATTTCACTTACACCTTGGCTAATGGACTTTTTACAGAGTATATACACACACTGACACCACTTTCTGTGTCTCCATAAATAAAATCTCCTCTGAGCACAAGATTGTACCTTTATGGGACTTTTATTAAGTGGCATTGTTCAGTTAACTTCACCTAAGTACATGTCAAGATTATGTCTGGGCTGGTGTGTTAAAGCAAGGAGCTGGAAATGAAGGCTTGCAAAAGTAAGGAGTTTTCATCAGTGGGGTTTTGAGGCACTTTGCAGACAGTGGAAGAGCACAGGGTGAGTGGGTTGGGAGGGAGCTAGAATATAGTCTAGCCGTACCCAGACCCAAATGCTTTTAGGTCCTAACGGGTGTTTGAATACAAAGTTTTGGTAAAGCCCATTACTGAGGTACAAAATCTTTCCATGGAAGGCAGATCTGATGCTGAACTTTTCTCACACTTCTGGGATGTCCTCAACTGTGGCTTGGTTCTGGTCCATGCCTACATGAAACAGCTCTGCTTCACAGTGACCTGCATTTTGTGGTCCCAATGGCTATTCCTTGCAGCCTCTTTCCGGTGTGGCTTTGAACTGCTGCAGTCTCTGCTTCCTCTGTCCCAGCCATGCCAGTGTACTTAGGAACACCATAAAACACCCTCCTTGCATTCCCTTCTGAGTACCAAGAGGAAATTCTCATGTGAAGGCTCAGGTGGGTAGTGATGTTATATGCACCATGTATGACCACCATTAAACTAGAAGATACCGACACTAAATGCAGCCCAGCCAGCCCTAATGGATCCCCTAACGAGGACCATATGGCCGTAGGGGCAGCAGCCTGGACTATGCAACGGCCAGGACTCTCAGAAGGTGTTTGATTGTTAAAACATTCATTCAGCATACAAATCCGAATAATGCAGAGAAAAAGACAGAAAATAATAGATTTTGAAAAGTGATCCAAGAGAAAACTGATTTCTAGCTATTCAAAGGCTCTTCTGCCATTTGTCCCACCATACCTTTCACAGAGTAATATACATACCACATGAGTGAAAAACAAACAAACAAACAAACAAACAAACAAAACTCACAGTAACAGGGTTTAGATTATTCTTTTTCAAGGAAATTGGAAATCTAACCTCAGCTCTCTTTTCTCATGTGCTCTCCCAAGTACGAGCACTTTGTCTGCAAGAGCAGTTTGTTGAAAGCCAATATCCATGCCTGTGCCTTTCCTATTCAGAGATAAATAAGAATAAAATGTCAGTGACCCCTTCTTCTCATTTCCCTAGCTGCCCTGTCAGAACAAAGAACTAGGGCTGAGAAGCCATCCCAAAGTTCCCCACTGTTCAGTTCAGCTGAAAACTGTCCATAGCTTTCCACTGCAACATATCACTCACTGCCTAACTCACTAAAAATAGATTGTATTTCTTGCTCCACTGAAACCTGTACAAAAGAGCCAAAGCCTTGACAAATCTGCAGCAGAAGAGCCATGACTTTTTATGACCATGACCTTAAGTGACCATGTTAATTTACTCCTCTTCCTGGCTCCATGCCAAATCCCACTTGCATGATCCACACAACATGTCCAAGTTGTCCAAAGTAGACCAGGGGGATTTCAGTTTGCTGCTGTGTAATTAGGATCATAAAATGACAGCACTCCTCAGCATTAAGCCTAGCGCTATTGGTGCTGAAGCAGGAAAGAGGAGAAAAAAGAAAAGAAGAATGAAAGGACTCACAGAAACTGCCTCCCTTGCAGAAGAACTTTTGTCCCCCTGGACTGACAACAGCAAGCACAGCACAGACATCTGATCAACGTTCCTTTTTGGAGCACATCTATCTTTTCTCTTTCTTTTCTGCATTTAGTGCGTGAGCACAGACGTCAGAGCTGGCTGTAGGCCAGGAGTATATCCTGGGTGGCCTTGGTCCTTGTCACAGCCTCGGAAGCTGGGAAGCAAGGCTTGGTGGGGCTGTGAAAGCATGGCGGCAGCGAGGCGGTGTGGCTGACCCTATGGGAAAACAAAAGCATTTTCTACCATTGCAAGACAGATTAGAATAGCCTGCTTGCCTGATGCCACAGAGAGATTCCCTCCCCAACTCCCCTCCACCCCTCCTTTCACCCTGCTCCCCAGCAGATTCATGTCCATCAGACAGCTCTGAGGCATGGAGTAGGTACAATCACTTCCTATCAGACGGGGGCCTTGTGCTTTACATGTTGTTGAACTCTTCACAAATCTTTGGAAAAGAGAAGCACAAAATAGCCATACCATTTAAGTATAGTCACCTACACCATGCACCAAACTTGAAGGGGACATGCACGACACAGGGGCCTACTTGCTCTCTCTCTTTTTTTTTTTTTTCTTCTGGTAGTTTGAGTGGAGCATGAACAGTGTACAGGAGCAACTCAGCTGGTAACCAAGAGGTAACCGATATTTCTAGCAAGTACAAGTCTGAGTGGGATTAGGTTTCAAAGTAAACTTTTTGGTCTGGCCAGCCTCTTTGGAATTACAGAAAAACATATAAAAGACTGGAAAACACAAATGTATTTTAAATGACTGGTGTCCAAAAATGGAAGCATTGCAATTTTATTTTACATATATTTGTGAGTGAAAGTCATTTGTAATAACTTACACGTGTGCAATTTGCCCTAGATCCTATAGGTCATTGAAGAAGGGGAAGAAACAATCTTTTGGGGCCATAAAGTGGCAAGCAGAAATCCCCAGTCCTGTGTAGTTCCCATTTGTAGTTAATTTGTGGAAACCATCCTTTCTTTCCTTTACACACCATTTTTTTCCTCTCACTTATGTTCTCCTTTTCTGCTTTTCTTCCTCCTTACATAACACCTGTTCTGTAAAAAAACAACCACCACCACCACCAACAACAACAACAAAAAACCCCACCATGTTCTGACTTATTCACAGCTCCAAAAAGAATTATTTAATCAAAATATTGTAAAAAAAAAATATGTTAATATAAACAGGAAAAGAAGCTTTTAATTAGACATAGGAGAAAAAGCAGATTAGCCCTAGGATCTCTTTTGTGGAGATCATTGGGCCATTACGGCAGCTATTTTCCTGATGTCTGCATGGACTGAAGCCAGCTACTTTTGCTCCTGCTGAAGAATCAGGTTAATCAAAATGATGACAGCCAAATGGACAGAGAGCAGGATTCATCCAGGCCTCTTTGTCTAAACTCCAGATGGAATTAAAAAGTTAAAGCACAGACAGCACATCCAGGATGGCCAGGCCCTCATGTGACAAGCCCTGTCTAAAAATCATTCCCATTAATTTGCAACTGTCAATCACCTAAGCATTCTGCTCTGAAACAATGGCTGGCCCCGGATCACAGCTTCTCCCCATCTCCTCACACCAGCACAGCAGAGAATTAGGGATTTTTTTCTTGATTAGTAAAGACTTTTTGGTGCAGTGCAACGGGCTTGGTGCAATAAAACAAGCTGCTTAAAAGCAATGGGATACTTCACACAGCCCCCACCCCCTATGAAAGAACAATTTAATGGATTACATTTAGTGGCTGCATTTGGTTTGTGTGAATAACAAATTTTTCAGCTTGGCAACCAAACTAAAAATAATGGGGGGAGGAGGGAAGCAAATTCATTGGTTTGAAGCAAAGTTAAAAGCAAGGGAAACAAAAAACACGTTTCACCACCCCACTGGAGAAGAAGGAGGCAGTGGCATCTCTTTTTTACCCAAGAGCTCATGGGTTATTGCTTTCGCCCAGGATGACCTTACCCATAGAAAAGCTGAACATGGGTCCCAGCCGCTGCTTCAGTGATTTCAAGGAGAAGTGTCACCAGGAGAAATTAGGAAAATCTTTCCTCAACTGTCTATGACCTACTGATTTCTACACTTTCTTCTTTTTTTAGGGGGGGAAGATAGGGGGTGGGGAGGAAGGGTAGCTGAGTTCAAAGTCAAACAAATAAGGAAGGGAATGATACAGGGTCTCCTGTTTTTTGTGAGTGCCCTAACTATGAAGATACAAAAAGAAAGGAGATGACAAAAGGTTCTCTCTCTCTCTCTTTTTTTTTTTTTTAACCTTATCATCCATATTTCCTGGGACAAAACAGTACAGAAATATTGGCCCAAATCCCTGAATAGATTTAAAGGTGACTAAAAATATATATTTAAAGGCACATTTAATATTATGAACAAAAATACTCCCTTGTTCTATTGTTCATTTTAATTCCATGACAATTAAATTTCTATTAGATTTCCCATCCAGAGAATTCTCTCTTTTTTTTTTTTTTTTTTCTCTTTTTTTCCCCAGCACATAACCAGTATCTTGAATTTAATTCAAGACTCAAACACATTTGTGAAATCAAATCACATTCATTTAAGATATGCAAAAAGCAAAAGAAAAGGAGACAAGAGGAATTTTGAAAAGTCGAAAGATATTATATGAAATGTCAGGATGGCTTTTTTTTATATAAATAAAATACTTAGAGTATTATGTTAAAAGAAAATAAAGTTGAAACAAACTTTTCAGATTGACTTCAAAGGAGGTTTTTTAAAAAGTTCTAAGAGTTTCTATTTCAGTTCCACCTAAACTGAGGATCTTTTTCCAATTGTTCAATCCAGCAACCAAACTGAAAACTCTTGTTCTTCCCAGCTCTTGATATAAAACAAAATAATCTCAGTACGTTGCTATGCTATCTGGATGACCCTGCCTTAAGAAATAAAGCCAGAGTCAGTAGCCATTTCCCTTCCCAAATTTGGGCTGAGTCATCGCCTTGCACATGCTTGGCTTTTTATGTTTGCCTGTCCAAAGTAGCATGCGCACAACGTCTAACATGTGTATAGCAGAAGGATGACATCACACGCTGCTTTATAGAATCATACGATGAAGATCATCTGTCATATACCATAAGCCACATAAAACTTATGTAATTTGTTGATCCACATTTCCCCTATTATTTAGACCCATGAAGTTTGTTGTCATAGAAAAGGGGAGAAACTATTATCAACTTGCATTTACATGTGATTTAACAGAAAATGATACTCTCTCACAATCCGTCTTTTGCTAAGAATACAAGAGAAAAGAAGGGAAATAAACTAGATGAAAAAGAAGGACTAAGGGTTTGAAAAATTACTTCGCTCCTGGGGAATGGTGCTTTTGAAAACGAATGCAGTCATTATCCATCTGGCTTACTAAATAGTTAGCAAAAAGTCCCTCTGAAAGGGCTGGCTTTACATTCATAACTGCAGCTTATTGGTCTATTGGCACTAGCGTGCCTAAACACAAGGGAAAGTCAATACTGTATCATTGCACTGCCTAGCTAACACCTGGAATATATTCTCTGGAGTGAAAACAGCAGGGAACTGACCAGAAATAACCTCTCTCATATTATTCCTTCAATTAGACCAAAACAAGTTTCCCTTTGAAAACTTAATAATAAACACTGCAGGTCATTCACTTGTTTGGAGCCCCTTTGGGAAAGCTGAGCAGATGGGTCCCCTTATCTAGCCCCCTCGCTGTCACAGAGACAACAGCTGCAAATCAGGACAGATATTGATTTTAATTGGAACCAACAGCATCTACATACCATCTTAATATCCACATCTTCCTGGAGGAGAAAAAAAAAAAAAAAAAAAAAAAAAAAGTATCTCTTTAAAAGATTGGTTTGTTTTGTCCTGTCAGGTTGATTAGACAAAATGAGGTAATTCTCTGCAAGATGAACAATTATGCCATTTTTCAGGTTCACTGCTTAAGTAGATACACACAGCAAATCCCTAGGCAAACCTGAGGTCCATTTCAGAGCCTTTGTACATACAAGCAGCACAGATTAAAACATTGTTCATCCAAACCGAGGCAGTTATATTCTCATTATCAAACAGATTTGAGGTGTCGTTAGGGTCTCTTCAGTGGTTTTCACTGAGGCATAAGTATTCCTTAGCCGTGGAGAGAAGTAACAACACAAAGTGAACATCTACTTAAAATCAAATTATCTAGGACATTTTCACCACCCCTAGGGTAAAAGCAGTTCTCCTCATGAATCTTGTAAATTCATCAAGCCTCTTATTCCCCAAGGAACCTCAGATGCATTGCTATTCACCTTTAACAGACGCAAGGAAGCTTTTCCCCCCTTGCAAATACCCTTCCCATACGGCACGTTAATTCCCGCGAGGGAGGTGAGATGAACAGGTGCCATGGTTCTTGACTTAATTGCTGCGAAAAGTAGAGCACTAATAACGAGCTGTTCACCGCAGGCAGTTTCCATCCTGGCAAAGGAGCCCTGCCAATCTCGGGGGCGCCCACCAGCCCGTGGCACTGTCAGCCGGCCAGCTGCTGAGGCTGCCGGGGCAGGCAGATTGCAGTCTCGGCAGCCAGCCAGCTCCAGTAGACCTTTCAGGGCTGTCCTTGTCATCAGCCTTAGATTCATTCTTCCCAAGTGGCAAACAACATCACTCTCCATCCCCCGGGGACTGTAAGAAATGGCTTTATCACTAAGGGGGTGATCTCGGAGGACTGCTACAGACCCCGCAATAAGACATGTAGCAGCATCAAGAGGATCAGATCCTTGCCCACAGATGTCACTGTGGAGGCACGTGGGGGAGGCAACTGGGGTGTAAATGGGAGGGATCATGCAGGGCTTTCATTACCTGCTCTACTGTGGTGCCTGGTGGGTGAGGACCATCACAACATAGGTTGAAGGCAATGTAACTGTTCCTTCCCTGTCTCTATGTACTCCATGCATTGATAGGCACATCTGGACCTTTTTGTGTATATGCTCCAGAGAAAGGTGCTCATGGGATCTCTGGCACAGATGCCCAAAGGGTAATGCTCCTTGCCATGTGCCAGACAGCTCCAGGAGAAATTCACCCTCCACGAGAAGCATCCTTGCATGGCAGCAGATAACCTCTCAAGGGATATGGTATAGCCCATAGCTTGATTCATTTAAAACTAGATGTAGTAAGTGCCAGCAGATGAAGTGGAGATAACAACCAGGGAGAGGGGGGAGTTGAGGAAAGGACTACTGTCAGTCTCTGACATCTGTTCTTCTGAGATTGATGAAATCGCCAGAAACAGCTGCCCTTTTGGCTAAGATTCAACAAATACAAGGGTTATTAGAGCTTTTGCAGGGCTGAAGAGGAACGCAGAGTTCCAGTGGGTCTCTTGCATCTCAAAAGTTGTGTAGCACACTCAGATCACTTCTCCCCTTCACTACCTGATACGCCTTTTAATTTCTCCTCATGCCACTCACCTCCAGTCCCCCTGCCAGACTGCCCTGTGAACTTGGAAAGCTTTGTTTCCTCAAGTGCATGCTTATCCTGCATGCAGGTTTTCCCAAGCTCTCACTGCTTCTGTTAAAAGCCCCCCTGGAGATAAACTACAAGACTAACACTAATTACCATAATAATTTGTTAGTGCATTGCTTTGATCTTTTCTCACCTACCAAGTAAATCCTATTCTACTCCATCTCCAAAAGTGTTAGATGTGATTACTGATAACTAATAACTAATTAACACAAGAGATGGAATTTTAAAGAATATATGACAGTAATTCGGATAAAAGTTTGATCTCTTGATAAACAAGGAAGTGGGCAAACTTATCACTTCCCAGGAGACACGTAATAGACCAGTTATTGCCAGAAATGTAATGTATAATGTGAATGGCTTACAGCTGCACTGCTAAGCCTACAAGATGTACTGTTCCCTAGCAGTTTTTGTAGCAAACACCAGTACTTTTAAAAAGTAGCAAATCCAAAGTAATCATATTTTACTCTTGCAAGTGAACCATTAATTCATTTGATCAAGAAAAAAATAATAAATAAAATAAAAAATAAGATTTTTTATCTCCTTTCAGGATTAATTTAATTTGATTTCCACCTCAGAATAAGACAGTTTTGAGTGTTTTCAGTTTCCTTAGTGTGTCATCATTATTTCATTTTGTAGGATGTCTGTCAAGTTACACAGATGAGCTCTCACTGTACTTCTAAACATGTTAACTAGGATTTAGAATCAATTGGATGCATGCTCTGGCTTTAGAGATTTTGACATCAAATCATGATAGGTAAAAGTGGAACGAAATAACAGATGAGTGTCTGGGAGCATCAGGATCTACATAACTGTGAGGCAGTAAGTCTCTGCATGACTGCTTCATGTTATCACCTGCAATATCTTGGATGTCAGAAGTCTTTGTTAGATGTTTGTAATTTGTAAGAAGCTATTCATCTGATATAATTAAAGGACAGTGAGATTACTAAGAAACTTTTTAGATTTTGGACACCTAATATTTTGTATTCATGGTCCCAACCAGGCTAATGAGATTTTTTCAGGGCAGATACAGCTGGTATTCAATGGTTAGGAAAACAGCGTTAACAAAAGAATATTATACTCTCACTTGTGTATACCTTACTGCATTATACTACAACACTTGAAGTGCAACATTAAAATATTGCTCCAGGAATTAAATGGTTCCTGAAACAGTAGTGTATTCCATACTGCCAGAAATGAGGGTGTTTGTGCAAAGGGTGTACCGTGTAGGTCTGCTTTCCTGTTGGTTCCAGTACATTTTCCACAGTACTTAGTGTAGAAGAGTGGTCTGAATTGCTGCAGTTAATAACAAGGTACACTCCTCCTCAGGGTTTAAAACATTCAATGAGGATTTGGCATGGTTCACATGCCCAACTGAGACATGCACAGGATCAATTTTCATAAGGAACTAGAGTTCACAAATGCTGCTGAAGAAAGAAAGGGTGCCTGTGGATGAAGGGGGATTAGAAAACGTATCTCCAGGAAACGTTTGCAATTATCTTCTGTTTTTGTTTCCTGCCATATCCTTATATCTTCAACTCCTCCTCTTGTCTCCCCCTTTCCTCTCTCTTCCCAATAGATAGAGCAGTGCCTCTGTGTGTGCTTGGGCTAAACTGATAGGTTTGATTTTGATGACATTTTTATTAAGGAAAGGAAAGGAAAGGAAAGGAAAGGAAAGGAAAGGAAAGGAAAGGAAAGGAAAGGAAAGGAAAGGAAAGGAAAGGAAAGGAAAGGAAAGGAAAGGAAAGGAAAGGAAAGGAAAGGAAAGGAAAGGAAAGGAAAGGAAAGGAAAGGAAATAAATCTTTTTGTCAGAGGTAATTTTTTGTGTTTCTTTCATCAGAAATACATTATTAAGACCCAAATACTTTTCTCCTCAGTCTCAGTACCAGCCCTAGCACAGCATGCTACTACAGAAGATTCTTGCATGACAAATTACATCAGAGCAGAGCAATATATCATCAGATCTGAGCCATGACCACTACATTCATCCAAATGGCCGAGTCCACAGATCATTTTAGGCCTCACTAACATTAGAGCATTCAGTATGCAGAGTGTGATTTATTAATCTGAGGTTTGTTTAAATAAATAGACTTTGCAAACTGCTATGTGCAGACAGATCTAATCACATACAGACTCTACTGTATGATAATGTGCACAGCTGAGAAATAATTCTTACCCATTTGGCAAATTAGATGACACATTTTCTCCTGTTGCCCCTTTGAGAAATACCAACGAGAAATACCAATATAAAACTGATGCCTATTTCAGTCATGGGAATGTACATTTAAACAAGAGTGGCATAATATTTTTTATATACACTTTTGAAGTTGAATGGCCAGGTCATCTACTAGTACTGCAGTTCAGTTACTAGGTTAAAATATAGTTCAACATCACTGGTATAAATAAGCACATATCACTTATTAACAATATACTTGAGTTTGAATAGAGCCCTGAGACAAAGAATAGATAGCCTGTGTGTGGGCAGCTTCATTACCACTGCTTCTATGATATTTGAATTTGACCTCCTGATCTTTGCAGGGCTATAATGCAATTTAATTCAGTCACTCCAGATTTCATCTGAGGTTCCCTTCACTAAGAAAGGAATTTAGTTTGATGTGTGCTTGAGTTAAAAATGCTGTGAAAAAGTCAGGCAAATGTTCCTCTCATTTATCCCTGTTCAGCTCTAACAGAACCCATTGGCATAAGCAAGAGGAGAATTTTGTTCATTGTCTCCCCATACAACTATGTGTATGTCGTTCTTAATGACTGGAATCAGAAGAAAACTGGGCAAAAGAATGGAAAATTGGTCTCTCAGGTCATTTCTAATGATCTATAAAAATAAAGGCTCTGTTAGCTCTTTCTCAATTCTAACCTGATTGATTGCTGATGGTTTTGGAGGTAGGAAGGTGCCTAATCTACTGCACACACTCCGAGGTGAATGCTGAGATAATAACAATACACGAAAAACTCTGCTCCTTATTAAAGAGGCCTTTTTCTCAGAAATATTTATCCTTATTTAACTCATTGCAATTGCCAAAACATGGCTAACATTTGAGATGCGAGCAGAAAAGTCCTCCTGATCCAAGAAACTTATTTCTCCTTTGTCTAGCTATTTTAGGACTGAAGGAGTCAGTTTGCAGGCAAATCCCAGTTTCTTTGTGAAGGAGAAAGCTGATATTAGTGAATGTCTAGTGAGACTAATCATTACAGATTTGATCTTGTAAACCCTGTAGCATTACAGAGCAGCAGTACCTGTAAAATCAAGGCAGCATTACCTTATCAGATGAGCCCTGACTCCAAAGCTTATCGTATGATGCTGTGGCTAGTCTAGTCCAGTCTACCTGAGCTTGTCTTTCTCTCTCTTCTTTCTAAGTACTGAAAACTATTCTAGAGTCCCTGCATGACCAAGGAAGAGAAATAAATGGAGACAAAATTTCTCTGAATTTAGGTTTTGGTTAAGATCCTTCTTCTAACTCCAGTCTTCCATAACTGGCTCAAGAAAGAGTCAGAGCATAAGTCAGGGTGTCAATGCCTTCTTCTCTCCTCTGGAAGCACTTACTTCCAGTTACTGTTTGCTGAAGTAATAGAGATTTATTAACCTGCCAAATGTAAGAATACCCTTAAGTCCAAACTACAGGCATGCTACCTGACAGGATACCTGATCTCCAGTTCTGATCTCAGGCCTGTTCTTCCCCATGTGGTACAATATGAATGACTTAAAGCCTTCCAGAAGCTTCCTTCTCTGAGTCATGTTCTCTTGACGGCCTTTGGAGAGCCTAAAGTCATTTTTTAATGTTTTGTGCTCTTCGCTAGCAAATGTGACGCCCATCTACAAGAAGGGCCGGAGGGCAGACCTGGGAAACTACAGGCCTGTCAGTTTGACCTCAGTGCCAGGAAAGCTCATGGAGCAGATCCTCCTGAGAGTCATCATGCAGCACTTGCAGGGCAAGCAGGCGATCAGGCCCAGTCAGCATGGCTTTATGAAAGGCAGGTCATGCCTGACGAACCTGATCTCCTTCTATGACAAAGTGACGCGCTGGGTGGACGAGGGAAAGGCTGTGGATGTGGTCTACCTTGACTTCAGCAAGGCTTTTGACACCATCTCCCACAGCATTCTCCTCAAGAAACTGGCTGCTCTTGGCTTGGACTGGTGCATGCTTCGTTGGGTTAGAAACTGGCTGGATAGCCGGGCCCAAAGAGTCATGGTGAATGGAGCCAAGTCCAGTTGGAGGCCAGTCACTAGTGGCGTCCCCCAGGGCTCGGTGCTGGGGCCGGTCCTCTTTAATATCTTCATCGATGATCTGGACGAGGGCATCGAGTGCAGCCTCAGTAAGTTCGCAGATGACACCAAGTTAGGTGTGTGTGTCGATCTGCTTGAGGGTAGGAAGGCTCTGCAGGAGGATCTGGATAGGCTGCACCGATGGGCTGAGGTCAACTGCATGAAGGTCAACAAGGCCAAGTGCCGGGTCCTGCACCTGGGGCGCAATAACCCCAAGCAGAGCTACAGAATGGGAGAGGAATGGTTGGAGAGCTGCCAGGCAGAGAAGGACCTGGGAGTGATGGTGGATAGTCGGCTGAATATGAGCCAGCAGTGTGCTCAGGTGGCCAAGAAGGCCAACGGCATCCTGGCTTGTATCAGGAACGGTGTGACCAGCAGGGCTAGGGAGGTGATCGTCCCCCTGTACTCAGCTCTGGTGAGGCCGCACCTTGAGTACTGTGTTCAGTTTTGGGCCCCTCGCTACAAGAAGGACATGGAGGTGCTTGAGCGGGTGCAGAGAAGGGCAACGAAGCTGGTGAGGGGCCTGGAGAACAAGTCCTACGAGGAGCGGCTGAGGGAGCTGGGCTTGTTCAGCCTGGAGAAGAGGAGGCTCAGGGGCGACCTTATCACTCTCTATGGGTACCTCAAGGGAGGCTGTAGCGAGGTGGGGGTTGGCCTGTTCTCCCATGTGCCTGGTGACAGGACGAGGGGGAATGGGCTTAAGTTGAGCCAGGGGAGTTTTAGGTTAGATGTTAGGAAGAACTTCCTCACTGAAAGGGTTGTGAGGCACTGGAACAGGCTGCCCAGGGAAGTGGTGGAGTCACCATCCCTGGAAGTCTTCAAAAGACGTTTAGATGTAGAGCTTAGGGAAATGGTTTAGTGGGGACTGTAAGCGTTAGGTCAGAGGTTGGACTCGATGATCTTGAGGTCTCTTCCAACCTAGAAAATTCTGTGATTCTGTGATTCCTTGCCTTTAAAAATGTAAGCTGTATTCTGCTTCTGATGCTAAGTGCCATTTCAGAGGGGAATGCAAAATCCTCCCTCATGTACTCTGGTGTGTTTTGAATGTGTGGAAGGAAGGACCAGTATTTTTCATACTTCAGGCTTTGAATCTTAAGATTTAATTAATCATCTAAATCATGGTCAGTATAAATGAAAATTCCATGAGAGTTCATTTAGTTATGTTTCCTTCTGGTATCTCTCTCTCTCTCTTTTTTTTTTTTTTTTTTTTTTTTTTTTTTTTTTTTTTTTCCCCTACCATTCTTCTATCCATGAGACAGAAATGCAGAAAATACATTTTGAGAATTTTTTTGAGAATTATTAACTTGATCAGAGACAAAATTGCTTCCTGGTAAGATGCACTTTAATGCTTTTTAAAAAATAATTAATGAAATATTTTAATTTAATTATGTTATTCTGAAGAAGACATATATACATATGAAAGTAGGATATTGTATAGGTCTGTATGTATGATAATGGGTAATTCATTAAAAACACATTCTTCATCCTTCCTGCCCTTGGAAATGTGAAAGGTTAGCCTTTTAGAGTTACCACCTGTGAGATGAGGGATCACTAGTTCCTTCTTCCTCGGAAGGACCCACATTGCTTATTCTTGCTGTAATGAAAAGTTGATTGATGGGTGTCAACCCCCATGCTGTTGACATGCTTATCTAACCCCGATTTATGCAACAGGTATGACCTCCTCCAGCCAGATGGTTTGAGTCCTGCATCCACTGTAAACTTCCACCACCCCCTCAGCATGCTCACCCGTTGGCAGCAACCTATATGTCTGTCTGTCAATGGCTCTGTAATGAGACCAATTTATTAGGTTACATAATCCTACCTCTCTAGGAAAGGGGGGAAAAATTGCACAGTGCACTGGAAGAAATCTATCCTGGCTTCAAATTCTCAGGACTGTGAGAGGTAGTTTCTTTTAATCTTAAAAACAAACAAAAACAAACAAACAAACAACAACAACAACAAAACAGCAAAACAAACAAACAAACAAACAAAAAAACTGCCATGTTTGAATGTTTGAAATTAGTTCACTTCAGGGTAACCCCGCAATATTTTCTGACTCCTATGGCTTACTGTTTTATTATATTCAGGAGGGATCTGAATCAAATTGCTAGATACAGACTGCCCTGGGCTTTGTGGAAGGTCAGACCCAATCCAACCAAGTAATTTTTTAGCTGATATGGCTTTAGTGCAAGTCATTTTACCAGCAACTGTTGTTTCCTATAAAAAGTGTACAAGCTGTTTTCATTGGAGAACTTTGCTGCTTCATTTTGTATTTCATTACTGGAGATGCTCAAGAAAAGAAGAATCTAGGTAAATCTTCAGAGTGATGCTTATTTTACATGCAGGTTTGCAACCTTTGGGTTGTAGTGACAAGGCTGTTCTAGAGGCATGTATGAGGCACTTTATAAAAGATGGTCACCCTGCACCAGGTCCAGCTCCAAGAACTTGCAGAGTAAATAGGTAAGTTAAAAACAAGAAAGACAACATGGAATATCCAAGTAAATTTCAGGAAAATTATTGCTAACAAGTTGTATGGCAGAAATGCCCACACACTCTAGCTAATCTCAAGATCCTGTTGTGCTAACTACTTCAGTGACAGGCAAACTCAGATTGAGGCCATGTAGTAACATAAATTTGAAGCATTTTTCCCCTGGATCAATGTGTACTTTTGTGTAGTATAAAATAAGCGCCCAACACTCCACTTAAGGACTACATCTCCCTACTAAATAAAATGAGCTAAGGACCATTCTCTACCAAGCTGGTATAACAAAGAGCTTTGCATCCAATCTTCCTATCAGTCTCTTACTCATTCTTGCTCACTCCTGAACTGTGTCTGGGAACTGTTTGGAAGAGTGCTTTTTGGCACAGTCCAAACCTAGACTAAAAAGTGGCATAACAAATTAATAGTAGAAGTGATCATGTGCCAGTATTCTGACACTGTTAATCTACTACTACAGAGGTAACAAAATTGGCTACAACTGATTTACCTACGGTTCAAGATACAAGCTTCCAGCCAGGTCAGCCAGCTATAAAACAGGCATATGAAAGCATAGTGAACAGGCTCTAAAATTCCCACTCAGTGTCTTACTTTAGAGCACCAAAGCACAGATCTGGAAATTAGTTTTTTAATATGTAGCAGCAAAGCAATCTTGCCTGTGCCTAAATCCAGGATTTCTATGTGTATGTAATATATTACAAAACAGTAAATGAATTCATGTCATGTGGACTCTCTTATTAAGTTTTGGGTTTGGGCCAAACATTAGAATACAATGCAACAAGCTTGAATGCAACAAGAAAAATTGCAACAAAAAGATGCAGCTTCTGGCTTCACTGCTCAAACCCAGGCTACCAGCTCCCCTAGTGGAAAGTTTTCTGCATTGAACTTGAGTGAAAATTCCTCTATACGAATGCCTGGATCGTGAATTTACAGAGACGCAAAAATAACCAGAGCACTCACTAACCCCAGAGGGCATTGATGCTGCATTACCATCCATTCCTTGTCAGACCTAACATATTTATTATACAGAACATCTTTGGGAAAGGAGCAGACATCATAGTGATTGGTGAACAAAAGCGGAAAAGAATAAACACAGTACAATGGATATCACTCATGCAGAGTAATTCATCTAACAGACAGAAACAAGGGAAATATCCCCAATCAAAACTATCTGCTCCTTAAGCCTAAACATTCAATAACTTCCCAGCTTTGGAATGTATGTGCATCTCCTCCCTGGGCTTCCTGTGGTTTACATTATCATTTGCAAGGTATATTATGACAAGTTATTTACTTTGGGCCGTAGCCCTGAGGCATTTGGGTGTCTTTCCTTTCAAAGAATGTCATAAATAAACATGAATAATCTGCATAAAGGGAGATGACTTTATCATATAACAAGTCAGAAGAGCAGGCTGTGCTCCTCCCCACACAATTCCCTACATGTATGTCCTTTTGTCTGATTACAAAGGCTGTAAGCTTTTGTGTGCCTGTTAGGTAAGCAAACAAAGCTTTCCTGCTATATTGCATAGCACTGCATTCATCTTTAAACAGTGAGATACTCATTTAAGTCAAATAGTTTTTAGCAATGAAAGCTATTTTTCTACTGTCAAGATTATTGTTTTTATGCTATGCTAGCAGATAAATAATTGTGCAGGCAATAAACAAGCAATTCTATTTAAAACAAGTAGCACTTGTCAAATAACAGTTCCTCAACACTACTCTCTGGCATCCCCCAGCATTATCTCATAAGGCAAGAGAAGGGGGACAAGGAAAGCTTTTAGATTAAACAGCATGGACTCACCATAGCCCAGCTCCCAAAATAGCAGAGAGAAAGGCAAAAATAGTTAGACATGCTGATTGCATTGTTATAACTTAAATTGTATTCAGATGCGAACTCTGACGTGCCAAAAACAGTAAGAGCTGTGCATGAAAGATCAGAAAAGTGACATCTGGTATTGGATGCCCCGCCAGACATGACTAATACCATTGGTATTGTGTAGGCTTTGCCCTTCCTAATTTAATAGTCAAATGTAAAGATTAGGCCCCCACAGCTCCTTACAGTATCACGAGAGCCTGGTTTACTGTATGTCTAAGTAGAATTCCCTACTACCCTTCTCCACAGATCTCCACAGATGGGCTGACTTTGAATAGGCGTGTATATCTTTCATATTGCTATGGACAGTTCATCTCATTACTTCCAGCTGGTGGATTTACAACCGAACCATATGACTCCATCCATTATTAGTGGGAAATGAAGGAAATTTGACCACTAAATATTGATTGTATGCAAGAGCAACTTTTTACTGCACAGTATGCAATGTATATATGCAATTAGGCCCACACTTCAGCTTCATTTTCATTTAAGCTGGAGTTATAACTGTAGATTTACAATACATTATTAACTGCAATACTCAAGTATTTTAAAATCTTTGACTTTACTTTCATGAATATCAAAACCAGCCAATATTAAGATATTAAAACTGTACCTTCCCCTTTCCTGAAGTTAGTCTCTGAAGTCAGGAGCGCAGATAAATATATATATATATATATTTAAGCAGCCTGATTCTTCCTCTGTAAGTTTCAATACTTCTTGCTGCCAGACCAGACTAGCTAGTGGCATTTTTTAACTGTTCATATAGTAAAACAGAATAATAATATGCAGTTTTCCTCGACCTCTTTACAGACATAGTTTTTAAAATATTTTAAGTTACGAACTGTAGTTATTTGGAGAGATTGTGCCATGCAAAACCAGCAGGCTTTTTCCAAGTCACAAAGAAAACTGAGGCAAAGCTAACAGAAGAACAGCATCCTGCCATATATCCTACCCTCTGTGTGAGCGAGCTGTACCAATAGACATGCAGATAACAAGGTCTTTGAAACAGTTAACCATGCTTTTGTTACATGTCAAAGCATGTAATGGGAGTCCTGAAGGGATGACAGGGATGATGTGGATGATAACCCTGAAGGATCACAGGAACACTGGTCCACAAGAGAAGCAACATGTAAAATTCTGCAGTGAAACAACCATCTAAGGCAGAACTTCCCAAGGTCTGGAAATGTGAGGGCCAGCATGACATTTCACCTGAGGAAGACTTCACCTGTTTTAAAATTACTTTTCTATTTATTTATTTACTTAATACTTACTTCATACTTTATTATTTTTCTAACTAAAAGGTAGGTACAACTACTCAGACAAACTTGGACATGAAATTAGATTGAGCTGAAATACCATAACATCTCTCTGCAAACACTTGCTTCACAGTAAGTGTGATAGAGCTTAAAAAACTAAACAAACAAAAAACCCCACACAGGTTCAAATTTTGTCACTTCATTGGTGCAGAGTAATACAACTGCTCTAACATGTGAGGTACAATTCATGTACCTTGCTGACCTATAACATTGACCTTTTACTTCTTATAACAGAATAGCACAATTATTCTTGTTAGAATTTGCTGCAGGAACACTGCACATTCCCTTGGGTGTGAATTAGCTCTGTATACATCTGTAAGCTGATAGTCTTCACACAAAATCATTTAAAACTGATAACTGAAAGTCTGCTAGCAAACCATAAAAAGCCTACACAAAGGATCCAAACGATAATCTAGGCATCAAATAGAAACTCCATGTTGAATCAGGCAGGCTTAACCTGAATATTATCAATACTGAAGAGAGAAGAACAAACCTTACGATTCAGAGGTTCACTTTGGTTTGGCTAAGGACCCAATATTTGAACATTCATTTGGGTTTCATCCAGACTGCCTGACCATCTTTGATCTTCAAAACTGGCCTGGAAGTCTTGCAAAAACAGGGTATTCTTGTGAAACTTCCAGTAATTTTTCTTTCTGGTTGGGCTTGAAATACCATAAAAGTAGTCTTTTTTGTGGTATTTCACTGGGTTGTTTAACTCCAAGCACAGTGTCAGTGCTCAATAAATAATACATAAGTGTAGTCTTTCAACACTTCCACTTCCAATCCTGATCAGACATGGGAAGTGAAGATGAGTGGTAAAAACAAAAGAAATTGTCAAGTCAAGTCTCAAAATCTCTTTAACATTTGGTATTCTGTGGTTTTGAAGCCAGAAAAAGAGGCTAATGTGAAGCTTCATGGCTGCTGTGCAATAACAGTCACTGCCATCACTGGAAGAAAAAGATATGGTTTTGTTGGCTATGGTCAGGGATGAGAAGGGCCATAGGAGAGCCCTTCCAAAATCCATACTATTTACAGGGTTGAAGTTTTAAGCTAGTACTCCGAATGACAAAACATATCCCTTCTCTTTTAACACCCAAGAGTTCTCAAAAGTCAAACAGAGCTTTCCAGTCATTTAGGCACTCAATGTTTTCTCCTTTATTTTCAATGCCTTATATCACACTTTTAAAATCTCTGCATAAATCTCTGGCTCCTTGTAAACAAAAGGGTAGCTAAGATGACACTTTTTTATGACATTATTGCTGATAGGGGTAGAGAAAGGAGGGCTATCTGTGTGACAGTTGGCCACCACAGACAACCTGATTTCTTAAGAACAAAATGTTTCAAGGCCTTAGACAACAGACATCAAATTTAGGGAGAGGGGGATGCAAACTGCCCTGGGACATTTGAATGATTTGCATATAACCCACTTGAGAATTGCTTCAGTCATTATTAAAACTCTGACTTGGAACAATTAAATAGAACAAGCTGGTATTTCTCTAATTTGGAAGTTAGACATTTTTTATATTTTTCTGTTGATGCTTGTCCTAAGTTCTAAACAACAAACATGACCATTTTTCTTTTGGAGCAGAAAAAAATTAGCCTAATACTGACTTTTTTTTTTCTTTTTTTTTTTTTTTTTTTTTTTCCCTGTTAGGGCCTCAAATCACAAAGACATGAAAACATGATTTTTTTTGCACTTGCTTTCCAAGTTATGCTAATTTGTTTCTCTGTCTCCTAAAAAATTCTACATCCAAGGAAAATGAAACACTTTGTTTAAAAACATTTAAGCCACAAATATGAGCAAGTGCTACTAAATTTTACGATACATTCCATCTAATTTAATATGATAGAATACTAAGCATATGCACTTATACATATAGTATATGAAGAGAATAAACCACTCCACAATTAAAGCTAATATATGCATAGAGACACACACTTATACAAATGCAGGTAAATATTACACCTATTCTGTAGCTTACTTATATATAATTGTATTGTACTGAAAACAAAAATGCTCCATTATACAATTTCCTGTAGAGTAAGGATAAAATGAAGATAAATATTCATTAAAATACCTATTTAACTTTTCTTTCTTCAAAGGGAAAAATGTTGACAATCTGACTCAATGTCATACAGCAATAGCATCTGTTAGTAAGAGATGTATTTTGTATATTTGTAATTTGACTGTCTACTTCAGGTTTTATAATGCATCATGTTCAGATTTGTAGCTGAACACTGACATGACTAAACATCCTGGAACAAGCTTTGATAATCAAAACTGTGTATCATAGCAGACTGTCTCCTCTCATGAGAACACAACAAAATGTCCATTAACTTTAAATTACCTTATATACAACAAAAGAAAAGCCTCAATTCCAAATGGACTCAAGTAAGGGGTTTTGCTTTTCAACATATTAATAAGTTTAAAAATGTGGGAGTGGCTTAGTACTTTAATTCTCATAGTCTTTTGGATGCAAATAATGTGACTAGATGAGTTCCAAGGAATCTATAATATGTGAGCTTAAAATAATCTCACTTTGTCACTTCAGCTGTCAACTTAAACTATCCATCCCACAGCAAAATGTGCCATTTTCCATTGCAATGGAATTACAATTATCACAAAGCTCACTATATCAGACTAAACCCACTGCCATTACAAACTTCTGTTATTAGAATTTGTACTGACACAGTCCCATCATGCATGCTTTCCTATTGCTACTGACTATGCTGCTGAGGTTCTGAACTCAGGCAGGAGGGCAGTAAGCAGTGGCCAGGAACCAGTCACACCCTGAACCACTTCTAGCAGAGTCTTCGGAGTGTGTGTAATTTAGGCTTATCTATCACAGTTTTGAGATTACGGAATACCACCCATGTTGTGTCATCTCATTTCTATGCAGAAGAGTTCAAACCTTTTTTTAGTATTCCACATCAGGACAGCATTTTGTCCTTCTGAGTACCCATGTAAACCACCTCTCTAGCCATCCCAGGTCTTCTGCATCCTCTTTGGTGGGGAGGAGCAAGGCTCAATGCGCGCTTTCAGAAGGGGTAACACCAAGGTCTTTGATATACACTGGAAAAACAAAAATGTCCACTTCATTCTCCAAGAGGGATCGCTGAATTGATACTGCTGTTTCTCTCAAGAATTTTTTTATTTCCATTTGTCAACTCCAAGGTTATCATTCTATAAATAAAATTAGGATTGTTACTTTTCCAGGTGTGTTTATCTACACTGATTTTTTTTGCTGCCATTTATTTCTCCAGCTCTCAGATTTGTGTGCCCCTGGTAGTTTATCAAAGACAGATTTACTGCCCTAAGTAAATCAGCATCAGCAGCAAACTTTGTCATCTCACTGTTCCCTGTTCCCTGAATCGTCTATGAAAGCTGTACCTTGTCGTTTTCTGCTCAGTACCACATATTACTGTGGTACTCTATGCATAACCTCATGAAGTATGAAAAGTGACATTTTTTTCCCTGTCCATTTCTTCCAAATTTTTAACCAGATATGTATCTGTGTGAAGATCTTCCTTCCTATGTTATGGTAGTTTAGTTTCTGTAGAAGTTTTTAGCAAAAGACACTGTTACACCCAAAATATTCCAATTAAATAATGCAGTCTAGAAAAAGAAATATATTTAAACATGTATTTCCCTTTGGTATTTCTTAAATATACAAAATTAAATGGAACTTCAGAAAGGCCTTGTTTTTATGTCATCTACCTGGACTTGTGAAAAGCATTTGATGCTGTCTCATATAACTTCCTTTTCTCTAAATTGGAGAGATGTGGATTTGACGGATTGACCATTCAGTAGATAAGGAATTGGCTGGAAGGTCGCACTCAAAGAACTTCAGTCAATGGTTCGATGTCCAGGTGTAGACCAGTGATGGGTGGTGTTTCTCAGCACTGGTATTATTTAATCTTCGTTGGTGACATGGACAGTGAGATTGAATGCTGTCCCAGCATGTTCACAGATGACACCAAGCTATGTGGTGCAGTCACCACACTGGAGGGAAGGGATGCCACACAGAGGGACCTGAACAACCTTGAGATGTGGGCCTGTGTGAACCTCATGAAGTTCAACATGTCCAAGTGCGAGGTCCTGCATCTGGGCCAGAGTGATACCAAACACAAATACAGGCTGGGGTGATGAATGGATTGAGAGTAGCCCTGCAGAGAAAATCACAGTGCCCTACATACACCAGACTTTTACATAATGACTAATGACCAGACATTAACACATAATGACTAATGCTTGTGAACAGCAGGTTTTTCATCCAGCCTGGACAAAACCTTATTCGGCAGTGCCATACTAGAACACCAGTCACAGCAACCTCCGTATTAACTTGCAATATGTCCCATAAGCCGGTTTGTGTTCATCTTGAATAGTTACACCTTTGTCATTTCATTCAGTGAAAAAAATGGTGCCTTTTTCCTTCACGGTTTTGTAATAGCCAGACTGGCTAGTGAGTGAGGCAGGCTTGTCCTTTGCATCACCAGCTTATTATATAATAGGAAACACATGAAGCAATTTTAGTTTATTATTTCTTCACTTGCCAACATGACTTTGGTGTAACTAATAAAATACAGAATATTTCTCTGTGTTCTTTATTATAAACTATTAAAAAACAAAACAAAACAAAACAAAACACAACAACACTTTTTTAAGTAAAATGAAAAAGTTATTATATATTGGCCACGCTGGCATATAACAACTTTTCTTCCCACTTCTGTTCTTAATAGAAAGGAAAAAGGACATATTACTTTCATAATAACTTGATTACCTTATGGGCCAGGCCCTTCCTCCAATTTGTGTAGTTATTGCCTTGTAAATGGATGTAGTGTTTATTTAGCAAGATGCAGTTAAGTTGTAGTGCTTTACATTAGTGATCATGCCAAATCAAGCTACTAATGAAAATCCACTACCGAGAAATGATAAAAACTATTAAAAAAATATGTGAAAACACAAACTGTTGAATATAACAATGTGCTAATCTGAGGAGCATCCTACTTAGGTCTTTTCAGTAATGTTGCCAGAAAGATTAAAAAAAAAAAAAAAAAAAACAAAAAAAAAAAACTCTTTACCTCCAGAAAACTTATATTCTTTAAATTGTCTTTACTAAACCTCTAATCACTCAGTGTTAGTGAAATTTCACAGGACTTAGTTAGAACTTTCTTCCTTTAACCCCAACAATCTGTGATTTTCCATGTTTTCTAGCAGATTTAATTTCTGTGACTAAAGGCAAAGTACCTCACGAGTTTCATGTTGCATTGCTAGTTTCCAACCACTTGTGATTGACTTGCTGTGATGCACAGTTCAATTTTGTTCTAACTTTGCCCTGAACAGGATACAACAACAGAGTGATCTACACTGCTGAACCATAACCCATCTATTCCCTCTGTGCTGATTTCCCATTCAGAAGAACGAAAAACCTCAAGTTTCTACTGAAAAAACTGGGGGTTCTGATAGCTGTAAAGTTCCACACTATTTCAGATAATGTGCACAGTATTTAAATAATGTAGAATGTCTGAACTTACATTTCTGTTAGATCCATGTTCAGATGCTTCTCAGGCAAGTAAACTAATGTTTATGTTTTTATTGCAACCTGAAATGATAAATAACATCTCCTACTTTGGGTGAAGATCATTATACCACTGACATCAAGCTTTCATTTTAGACAAATGCTCTTGGTCTTTTTCTGTGGTTGGAAACATAGAATGTTGAATGTCCAGCAGGCCACATGGCCACAAAAGCCTCAGTATTGACAGAGATAGAAAGTAAGTCTAGTCCTTTCATTGCAACAATTATGATCTGATGAAAGAATTATACAGCTTTTCACATGAACTGGGACAGAATTATTTTTAAAAAGGAGCTTCAAAGATATTATAGAGGCCTTCAAACCCTCCACAGACCACTGGCAATCCACAGAGAGTCAGCTGTTATTCTCATTTCCAGCTAAGAGAAACAAAACAAATGGGAGGAGATGAAGAACAAAAGCAGACAATGCAAGTGTTTTGTTTTTCAGAGAGGGAAAAACATTTATCACACTCAATACAGTACAAATGCATAAACACTTTCCTAGTATTATTTTTCTGTGTAAGCAACCACTGTCATTGCCACAGGGTATTATGTGAGTGTGCATAACAGAGGAGGTAGTCCACATAGTTCTGAAAGGGTATTGGATACCAGCTCTTTTACAGAGAGATTACCCACTTTAATAAATGTTTTTACACGCCTCCCAATGGAATTTGAAGAGAATTTTTAATATCAGTAATTTCTCAGACATAACCCTCATAGCTTTTTATGCCCGGTTTGGGGTAATAAAAGTTTAATTTCCTTAAATTCTTCTATGCCCAATTTTCCTTCCACCATACTGAGAAAAAAAAAAAAAAAACAAAAAAAAAAACATTTAAATAATACTTATGTAAAAGCATTCTATCACATTAGCCGTAACAGATGAAACGATCAAACATCAAATAGCAAATGCTATTTAGCAATTGGGAAACCAGTCTAAACAAGTTAATAGAATATTTTTTCAGTCTCTGACAGAATGATCAATGGTGAGGATGTGGCATATAAAACTATTTGTTAAAAAATGCAACTTGCTGGGAGTCTGTGTGGGATAGCACATAAGCTGCAAATATCAAGTGTGATCTCTTGTCTTAGGCTATAGGGCACACATCCCATTGGGACTTCTGTGTTCAGCTGCCAACCACTCAGACTTTCATATTATAATATTATCCTGTATCTAAGACATAGTGCAATTAGGAGTCTCCAACATTCTTCAATTCATTGCAGTTTCACTTAGTAGTTGTACAAAGCCACTGCAGCACAAAAAAAAAAAAAAAAAAAAAAAAAAGTGCAGATCCTGCAGAGTATAAAAATGAATGCCTTCTGTCTCAGATTTTCCAAAAACAGTGATAATTCTGAGTGAGTTTGTTTCTGGAAAATCAAGACACTGCAAAATCAAGACCAAAAGTGCTTATATTTAGGCACTTTGAAATGGAGGTAGCCTAGCTCACCAGACTTCTGATTTGATTTTACAAAAGTTGTCAAGAGTTATGATTTTTGGCAGCTAATGAAACTTTTGATGTCCGAGGTTTTAAGTCTTTTTTTTTTTTTTTTCCCCTTTTCATTTTGGAATCAAAGGTGTGTCGTGGTTTAACCCAGCCGGCAGCTAAACGCCACACAGCCGTTCGCTCACCCTCCCCTCCCTCTCTGGGATGGGGGAGAGAAATGGAAAGTGAAGCCCATGAGTTGAGATAAAGACAGTTTAATAAGACAGGAAAATAACAATAACAATAACAATAACAATAACAATAACAATAACAATAACAATAATACAATGATGATAATACTACTACTAATAATAATATGTACAAACAAGTGATGCACAATGCAATTGCTCACCACCCGCTGACCGATGCCCAGCTTAACCCCGAGCAGTCCGGCCCACCTCCCCCGGCTAGCCACCCCTAAATATTGTTTAGCATGACGTCAGATGGTATGGAATACCCCTTTGGCTAGTTTGGGTCACCTGTCCTGGGTCTGTCCCCTCCCAGCTCTTGCTGCACCCCCAGCCTGCCCATTGGCAGGACAGAGCAAGAAGCTGAGACATCCTTGGCTTAGTATAAGCACTGCTCTGCAACAATTAAAACATTGGGGTGTTATCAGCACTCTTCTCATCCTAAGCCAAAACATAGCATTCTACCAGCTACTAGGAAGAAAATTAACTCTGTTCTAACTGAAACCAGGACAAGGTGCAAAATGGTTAGGAAGTGAAATACATTGCCAGGACTATTGGAGGATGTCAGCCAAAGTATCTCTTCTGTGTCTCAGTGAGTTTCTGCTGCTAAACTCTAGAGTCTTGTTTGGAAACACAGCTGGTTCACAGGTCTGTTCACAGGGTGAGGAAGCATGAAACCACTGGCCCTGGTGGCTTAGGATTTCCTGAAACATACTTCAATTGCATCTGCTCTAATCAGCTCAATGGTGCCAGGAATTGTTCCTGGGCATTAGAAACTTGATTGCCCACAGAAAAGCAGAACAATCCCAGTAACAATTTTGCTATAGGCAGCTGCCATTTTCAAAAAAATACATATCTTCGGGTATGATCTGGAAATTAACGTGGCCTACATAATGTTCCCAGCAGGCAAACAGGCTGCAGCTACTGTGCAGTGGAGAATAAGAGATCTTCATAATATGGGCATAGGATCTTCTATCTCAATAGACTTTAATGCCAGAGAATGGTCTCAAGAGCACTTCATTTATCAGAACAAACTTAGCCAGGGAAACTGCTGTTCCTGCTCTGATGGAATCCTGTCCATGGTACAATTACAATTCCTCAAACCTGGGATGTTTTTGCAAAAGATTTTAACTTCTTTAAATCAATATTGTCTCATCAAACTACTTCATCAAAAGACTTACTTTAGCCATTTTTGTTTTCTTAACATAGCCCAGGAAGAGTCTTGAATCATTTAACCCCAAAGCTACATCACATGCAGATGTAGCTATAGAAAGTAGACAGAAAATTTGAGATGTACAATGAGTACTTTTCGTCTGACTTCAGTTAATGCTCAGACACTTAATCTTGTTATGTACATTTTCCTGTTTAAAATCTTACCTTTCCCCAGTATCAAAGGGCTGTCAGCAAACTAACATCAGGCATAAACAAACAAAAATAGGTGGAACTTCTTAGGACTCTTGTGTTAAGGAGTGTTTCTACAGTTTTCATAATTCTTGATACTCCACTTTTACTCCCTTGAATATGTCTGTTTCTTTCTGGCATTGCTATGATAAATCCTGAGCACAAAAGTCAGAGATTAATTCAAATAACACAGTTCACATGGAAAATATAATTTTTTACTCAGAATGTCCTCTGGTCAGAGCATATAGGGATAATACCCTGTGCTATTGTAATGTTAATTTCTGATCAGATGGTTAGTCAAGCTCTTTTCTGTATTTCTTTCCAGAATACAGCCCCTCTGGGTTGTATTCTGGAAAGAATATAACCCTTCTTCTGGAAAGAATATAACCCTTTGTACAGGGCGCTCGTTATCCTTAATAAGGCTTGCTGTTCAACTGTGTAAACAAGTCTGGTGTTTAGATGAACAGACTTTCAACAATAGATGAAGGTTGCTGCTTCTCACGGCATCACTAATTTTTGTGCTACTTGCTAATAACATTTGATTCGACTAACCACAGTTTTACCCGATGTAGGACAGTATCTGCTAGAAATATTTTTATAACAATTAGCAGCATTATCCACAGCATATGCACAGGATATTGCAGTATTCAGCCCAATAATCAATATTCAACTGCTTCTCTTCTCAAAATGAAACAGCAAATTTTAGGTTTCATTTGTGGTGATATAGTCTCTGTCAGTTCAGTTAGTGCATTTGTGCTTAGAAAGAAACTATATTGAATTAACACACTGATTTTGAACATTTTGAGAAGAGGGCCCTTCCTGTGGACTCTGAAGGAATACAGGATGACACTTGGGTGTTAATGGAGCAGAAACTATCATCTTCATCTGGATGGAGGATTCTGAACCTGTAGCTGCAGCAGATAATTTCCTCAGCTCATCACCCTAATAAAACTTAAAAGAAAAAGCCACTCCTACTATAAATCTTCTAGAAGTATTGTTAAATGCTTTTATTTTTCCTGCAGCATCTAACTTTGAGAGCAAACTCAGTCATCTTGGAGAGAACATGGCTATTAGCAAGAAGCAAAAACATGAAAGCAAAATTTTCAACCACAGCTACAAGTAGTAAATCATTCCATCAAACAGGACTGCTTCTTAAGATGCTCCCAGCCTTTGACAATTCATACTTAATGTTTTCTCAAGTTTAACTTCATTGTGTTGCTACAATAGACATGTTCTCCAAATGTCCTGATATTGCTATTCCCTCACCCATCTCTGTATTTTTATGACATCTAGAGATGATTTTTCACTTTTATGCATGTTGTCACTGGTATAGGGCGGATCACAAGATTCACTTTGAATATTATGTATGTAATAACAATTAAACACTTGCTTCTGGCAACCTGCATTTCCTGGCACAAAACAACCTATCGGCACTTATTGACTGCAGTCTTCAAAGGATACTGTGACTGTCATAGACAGCAACAAAACAAGCACTCCATTGCCATGCTGCAATTACTAAAGTTTCTACTGCTCTAAAATTTTCAGCATTCCAAGCATCTGCAACTGAGCCTCCATAAGTGCTTGATCAAAGCACAATTTATGTCTTCTTTGTTTTATCTTTGTCATTAACCCAAATGAATGTGAGCCCTGAAACTCCTTTTCTGCTTTTCAATAGTTCTGGAGAGTAACTACATTTCTAATTATATTTTTATATCAGCAAAGCTACAAGATGAAGACAGTAAAAAGTAGTAGTAGAAGACTATTTGTGCTTACATAGCCTTTTTTTTTCTTCTTTTTTTTTTTTTCTTTCTTTTTCTTTTCTTTTTTTTTTTTTCCTCTTTTTCTTTTCTCCCTCATGGGAGGGACAAAACAATTTCTCCATACAAAAAGAGAACAAGGAGAGAGAAAGATAAAGGCACCGCATAGCTTTACTGTAGTGGGGCATAATCAAAAACATAATGGGAATTTTTGGAAAGTGCTGAAAGGAGGGTTGGTACTATAAGCAAGTAGATGGTCTCCAAGTTGTTCACCCTGCCCCCCATTAGAGAAGCAAAGCTTTCTATATTTCACCATGAAAATAATTAGATCTCCAGTGAAATTACTGATTTGTGTTATCTTTATCTTCTCTAACTAGATAACTCTACAAGATTTAGAGTTCTCTCATTGCTGGTTGAGACAAAAGGATGTAAATATAGAGATCCTGTGTCAACCCTACAGCTTTATAACTAGCCCTCTTGTCATGACTATGACATCACTCAAAAGGAAAGCATGGCTTGTGATTAGAATTTCAGAAGTCATCATTTAATATCCTCTGTTTCCGTCCTTCATGGTACCTAAAGGACTGCTGCACAAATGACTTCCTTTGCCAGACCATCTTTGTGCTATAATATATCACACAGTTTGCAGTACAACAACTTCATTCTTTCAGGCATTCCTCATGTCATTCATGTGGTTCATTTTAGATGGGTTCGCTGCATTGATAGTCTGTGAGGCTGGAATGTAAACAAGGAGGGCTCTGCAAGCAAGGCGGAGGAAGGTGAAGAAGCAAACTCCAGAGATTGTGCTGGGTAATATAGAACAGCCCTGATATGATTTTAATTAGAGCTCATGCCACGGGATCATTTACTCACAAAAAAATATTCAAGGAATTGTGGGCTAGAAACCTCTGTTTAGAGGAAACTTTTCTGCCCTGGGCTGCTTCAAGATGTTACTACATTAGCTAGATTTAAATAAGTGTGGCTCATTCCAGATTCAGTGCCCCCAAGACTTTCTGGCATGACAGCCACTTTCTACTAAATTCCTTTTCACTAATCAACAAGGACGCTGCTGCAAAGCAGAGCTTGGAGGATGTTTGGGCAGGACAGATTAAATGAAATGGAATCAGAGCAGCTTGGTTCCAAATTAAGTCTCTCTATTTCACTAGCTCTTGATGCTACAGCTTGCTGCCTACTTCTGATCTTCTAACAGCAAGTACCTTCCATAAGTGAGGTTAACACTGCTTAATTCAGAAGTGCATTGAACTGAGTAGCTGAGACATTAAATAACCTTTCATAAGGATATGGAAAGAATTCAAGTTTCCTGCCTCCCTGCATAAAATATTATTTGTGTCACACACAGAAGTCCAAGTCAAGAGTTGCCCTGTTACTTCAGGCATGTAATAAGCGATTACTTTTCTGCAGAGCTTTCCTAGATGAGAAAAGTTAGAGGCTTCTGTTACAGGTAAACTAACTCAGGATCAAGTGACTCAACCAAGATCACACAAGAATCCTGTGACAGTCTTGAGAACAGCTCTTTCCCCCTTCTCCAGCACCATCATTACAAAATCATTTTGTTTCTCTAAGACTGCAGCAAATGAACTTAATGAGAGTGATCAGGGCAATGGGAATGATCCCATTATGCTGTCAGGGCTTAGAAAATGCTGATTCTGAAAATAGCAGGCTAGGGAAATGTTTAATTTCTCAAATCCTTCACTAACTCAGTACTTCCAAAAAACTTTCAAATATTTTTTTCTTTCCCCTGTTCCACAAATGAAGGTCTATGTTACTGGGAGGCAAAGCACATCTGGTAGAACAGGTCATTACAAACAGAGACCCTAGACAGAGCAACGACTCACAGCAAGGACAGAGGACCTGTGAAGTAGATCTCATCTTTCATCTAAGCTAATTAAAAGATTCTTTGGACAACTGGTTAGTATACAATTTTTAAAACAATTATTTTAACAAGGTCTTATAATTATTAGTGATGTAATTTCTGTAAAGCACAGAGAATTTAAAAAACAGAAAGAAATGGTGATACACGGCTATTTCCCCGGGTCTCTCATATATCCATGTAAACACAAAGCAGCTCTTTGGAGTTCACTGAGGTCATGTTGAGGTGAAACTCATGAGAGTGGGATACATACCTGCTACTGCTCTGTGCACAGTGGAGAGCATCATTTGTAAATAACAACCTTGAAGTAAAAAAAAAATAAAAAAATACAGCCATCAAATATTCTGTTGTTAAAAGATGCATGTCTGTGATGAAATGTATTCTCCAGTTCTGGTCTAAGTGTTACAGCATTGCTCTGAGAAAAAAATGGAACTGGAAGAAACTGAAAAAGTGACACATGCCGCTTGCCTCACTGAATGTTATTTTAATACTAATGTGGAAATTTTGCTTTGTGCACAAACACTTTTCTGTAGGGTAGATTAAAAAACCCTCGAAGAATTCTGTATCTATTTCACTGGTGATGACAAGTATGTTAATTGCTTGCAGATAACATCTGTTCTAGTGAAATCAAGATGCAGGCTCTCCCTGGACTGCTAGCGCTACACTTTGCACTTTGTGTAGGAGATCTCCTGCTCTTTGCTGAAGTTTGAAGTGAGCTGACGTGCCTTTGAATTTTTTGAGAATCTTCCAATAACTGAAACCAAATCTGCCAGGAGTCCTGGGTCATCGCAATGTCTCTCTTTGAGCACAGGACTTACCTTTGAAGCTCGCAGACTTTCACTGACCATGACGCCGAAGTGTGCTCTGGCTGAAACAAGTTCATGGTGATCTGCCAACAGCCCTGCATGAGAGCCTCTGATTTCTTTATGTTTACAGTAGAAGGTGAAGGGCCTCTCCTGCTAGAAAAGCGTGAGCCTGGTAAATATAATGTCAGATCTAAGGAGCCCTTATCCTCTACAGACCACAGTTACAATTTTTGCAGTGTGCATATGCAGACTCTGTCATCAAGTTACTTACCAGATGTTCCTGTTGAGTCTGTCAATCACAGGGTTGAAGACACGGCTCCAGATTGTTATCATTCCCCTCTTCCCAGTGTTAATTTGCATATGTGTTCTTTAGTAAACTCAGAGCTTCCCTAAAATACTTGAATCTAATTAGCTCTCCAGCATGAGGAAAAAATCTTGGTAATCTGTTATTGCAATAGCATTTATGAGGGAGTGAGGGACAAATAACTCCAACTCATCCTTAAGAGCTGGCCATTATTACAATCCTAAAGATACAATGAATAGCAAGTAGAGGTCAACATGCAATTGCACATTTAATAGACTGTTCTATGCAGGTTGAGTTCCCACCAGGAATAAAGTTAAGTCATACACTGACAGCTCTTGCCAGGAGTTGTGCTGCCTGGAAAAAACAAACAAACAAACAAACAGACAAACAAACATTTCTTGTTTTTCTTGTTTTCCAAGCTCTTCTCCTGTGTAGAAGTAATCAACTGCAATCAACTGCACAGATACAGGATGGAAAAAAACTAAGAAGGATCTCAGATGCAGAACACTAGATTATAGTAGATTATATGAGATCTACCCTGGATCTTCCTGTGAAGATAAATCTGTTTCACATTTATCATAGATCTTTTTGCAAACATAAGTTGATGCATAAGTTGGTGCACCCCTTTTGTGGCAAAGGGAAATTCTTCTGTTTCATGCACTGCTGGCAAGGCTGCAGAAAAACATCCACCTTGTGGAGCCTAAGTCAAGTAGGTTGTGAATTGATTACAGAGAGCCCTGAGAACAGCAGCAGAATGATCAGAGATTTTTAAACACAAAGAAATATTGAAAGAATTGAAGTTATATAATCAGAGGAAAAATGGCTAGGGGAAACATGATGATGATTCAAATACACATAGAATAGCTATGAAGAGAGAGCTATTATGCTGTTCTTCACATCCAGTACGATAAGACAAAGGGCTGCAAGCTAAACTCACAGCAAGGGGGATTTCAGTCACAAACCAGAGAAAACTTTCTTACACGAACAACTGTGAAGTCTTGGAACAAATTGATCTGAAAGACTGAAATTTTTACCGCTGTTTTTAAAAACTCAAGCATGCTTTTTTTCTTGTGATGCAGCTGCTCCTGCAACAAGCTAAAGAGATGGTTTAAAAGAATTTTCTATGGTATTTGCAGGCTTCTATAGTATAACATGACAAAACAAGATACGTTCAAGGTAAATGGTCTATTTTTTTTATAAGGTATCCCTATACAGTATCAGTGTCATTCTGAACAGTATCAGTCTCAAGAGAAGCTGAGCAGCAGGGTTCCTTCTTGTTAAATTGCTGTAGAAACAGCAACATTGTTCTCCTTTTGACCTTGTGACAGACAAAGATTTGAGGTGGTTCTGGCTACACCTTTTCCTCAAAACAAGCATACCAAGGAGATTTTAAAACTCTATAGCTTGATTTTATTTGACTGATTACTGAAACAAAGTCACTTTCTGAACAGCAAAAATTTCTATCCTCTGGGAATGACAATATAAAAGCAAAATAAATCTCTCCCTGTCCCCTTGCCTACTGTGCCTTTGCAGGGGGACATCCTTTCCCCCAGTCTTCTCTCAGCTCAGGAATGTTTATTGGCTTCCTGGGATGCAATAAATTATCCACATTCCCTCTGCGTCCCTAGATAAAGTCAGTCTCCATCCCTCATGGCTGAGGCAAGGCTGCATATCTGCCCACTGCTCCTGTGAGGACCGGCACAGAGCCTGCTCCAGCCATCCCCTGTGCTCCTCACTTTGTCCCTGCATTGGGTGGGGTGGCTTGTCCACGGGGAGGGACATCCTCACACCCACTGGGGCTCCCATCTGAACCCAGACAGTGGCTACCACAAACAGAAAACAGGCATCTTTCATTCCTGTTGTCAGAGTGCAGCTCTTTGAAGGAACACAGTACCTTGTACATGGTAAATGAATGTAACAGGTCACAGCAAAAGAAACCTCCTGGCATCCCATAAAGTCTCAACAAGAAAAGACCTTCTGCTGATTTTAACATCTTGCTTTATTTTCACACTGTTTTCCTTTGGAGTTTTCTTTAGAGGGAAGCTGACAAGGTTTTCTCCATTGCTTTGCTCTCAGAAGATACAGAACTAATGTTTCACAATAATCCCAAATTTGCCAAATAATACAGAGCATGGATTGTAGAGAGGTAGGACAACAACTGGATAAGCATTTTAATCCAGTGAGAAACTTTGCATTAAGTCATGTCATGTGACAACAATCCCTTATCTGCAGAAATCCTTCACTTCTGCACAGTTTAAAAGCCCCAGATATGGCTGGAAACTGGAAACAAACAAACAACAAATGACAGGTCAAATTTTAGAAAAACAAATGTCAGTAGAGTAATCAGAGCGATTTTAGAACCAGCTATACAGCTTACTGGATAGTCAATAAAATTTGTCAGTAAAGACCATTGAATTCAATAAAACTGTACTGTTTTTGTTTTTGTTGTTGTAATTTTTGTTTGGTTGGTTTTGGTTTTGTTTGTTTGTTTCCATAAAAAGGCAGTATCAGTCAGTTATTGATCTAGAATGCAGATCTGGAACATCTTAGCTGGTTTTGGTATAAGAGATATTCCACTGCTAATTCTAATAATGTGAAAATTTCCAGCGTTTACACAAAGGAATGAACAGTTCATTTTACCTTATTCATTATAATGCAGAAAAGATTCATTTTATTTCATATATTTTAATGTAGTTTCTTAAAATGATTGCCTAAAATTGGCCATTTCAGTTTACAGAAAGTCTACTTGATTTTGCAGAACAGTATAATACCCAGCAATACCTACCGGGGGCATTCACTATCTCTTGGATGCAAAACACTTGCCTAAACATCTGGCCATTTAGAGCCTAAATTGAGGCATCCTTTTCCAAGAATCTTGTACAAGCTGTTATATGCTCCTTGCTTTTCAAAAATGTCCCTCTTGTTTGATCTGTGTAGGTTTTTTTCAACTATTCTGACAGTATAAATATAACTAGCTGCAATCAGATGTTGAAACCACTTTCTCCAATATTGGGTTTCATTTTCTGTAGTTTCAACCAACTGTTCATTCTTTAGGTTATAAAAATAAATATATTCTTGTTAAAGCTTTTAGTTCCCTGACTCTCTCCATCCCTCCACAGATTTTAAAAATAAGAAAAGTTCCATAACCTGATTGATTTACCTAGATGCAGAAAGGCTAGTGTTATCTACACTCCAGTATTGCAAAAATTGGAATGTTAAAAAACATTTACATTTTTAATAGCTAACTATGCAGTCCTCCTAATTCTTTTTTTATATTGAATGTTTACATGATTTTGAAACAGAGAAACATGATTATATACTTGACATCTGTGTTATTTTAAACTGATGCTCACACTCACATGCCTTGATGTTATTATGCCCACGTGATTACTAATGTCAAAGGCAAGAGAGACAGGTGTCAACTGTGTTGCAAACAAGCCGTAAAAAGGCAATGGATTTAATAAAGTTATACCAAAAAATAAACCCCTGTTTTACATTGAAACATTGGAAATCCTAAAATCATTCACACACCTTCATTTGTCCTTCCAAATGTTTTGTATCAAGCTTTAGATTGGCAAAAGTGTCTTTTTGATTTTATTTTAGGTTTTATTTTCAGGTTTTTAGGTTTTGTTATTGTTTCCCCTTATCCTTACCCAGAAACTGTAGGGATGTCTTACAACTTTTAACCATCCTTTCTTGCCAGAAAGGTCAGCTCTATCCACTTGCTTCAGTAGGAAGAGGCAACATTAGAAACAGAGCAAAAAGCTAGACCAAAACAGAACAAGTAACAGAAGTGTGCCACAAAGCAAAGGAAGATAAAATGAGATCACCTGAAAATATGGAAGATAAAAAAGACTCGCTAGAAAGAAAAAAGGGAAACTTCTGTCCTATAGCTTTTGTTAGGAAGAGGAAAGATGTCACACCTCAGGTATTTTCCAGTTGGTATTCCAGTTTCCCCTATGAGAAGACCTTGAGGTCTTGGAAGAAGATTTGGTGTTTCTTTGAACAGAGGTGGGAGAATATATTCCCTGTTACAAGTATCCATTATCAGGAAAGGGCAAATATGAATGGAAAAGCTTCTAACCTGACTGACAAAGGAGAACACTCAGGAAAACTTTGGGGAATATTTAGAGACCTAAAAAAGAATGACAAAGGATATTGATTCAATAAAAACAAGATCTTGGTGCTCAGAAAATAAAACAACAATATAAGAGTTGTCAAAGTTAAAATTATTAACAAAGCTCCTCAGTGAGAGTGTTTAAGTAATACTTGCATTTACGATCTTTCCACAAAAAAGTAAGTGTGACAATGGAACATGCAGATGAAAAGTGGAAGTTGATGTATGGTCACAAGCTGGTTATAATTTAAACAGAATAACTAAATAATTCAGGTAGAGGTGTCCAACATCTTTAAGAAAAAGGGAGATTTTTACTTCCTGCAAAGTTTTGCCATGGCAGTGTGGTGATGCAATACCATATGGCATAGAAGTTTCAATTGCTCATATGATGCCAGTTAAAAAAGAGATAAACAAATAAATAAATAATGGTGGAATTGTCCTCCAGGTCTGCAAACTGTGTGCTCATGGGCAAAGTACTACTAAGACCACACTTAGACAGAAGACAAAACTCAGTTCAAAAAGCCTACTTTTGGAAAGTAGGTTTCTTGCAGCTAACATCATAGTTTTCTCTGTCTAACATTACTATTTCCTATAAATTCCTACCTTAAGGAGCTGCTGAACTACCAGACCCACAAAATAGATGCATACAAATGAAACATAATAGTAAATGATGTCAGTGCTACTCTAATTCAACAATAGACTTAGCATCTGGATATCTGATAGAATATTGAAGAACATATTCTGACATAGCTTATTACTAAGGATTCTGTAGGAAGTACTTAGTCATTAGAGTCATGCTTATCATTGATTCTGGTATGCATAAAGATGGAGAATCAATGTCTATGAGTGCTTTCCCCATTCCAGATAACAGTTGATGATTTCTTCTACTGCTTTTGGATTGAAGACCACTTTACCTTGAATATGCACAGTGGTTCCTTGTTTTAAACCCCACCAACTAATTAATTCACTGTCCATGGGAGGCCATTTTTCAGTCACACATATTTAAGTGTGGATTTTAGGTAGGATTTTTTTGTGTGGATTTTAGGTAGCAGTGTCAATGGCCTGCTCCCAAAGGTACTACATGAAGAAAGCACTTACAGATGGTATGCCATAATACTGCACACACATGGATTGTGCTTCAAACAGTTATAGACCAAGACTTTCACTCTGTCACAGCACATGATAAATCATGTAAGAAATGGTATTTTCCTGAAGTCTAGGGAACTGGGCAAAGTTTTTATGTATTGTTTTATTAGAACATTGACACTTTTAATTGAAAAGATAAAACAGCAAGTGACTGAGTTCAAAGTATGCACAACAAAGAACTGTAAGGACTGAAGGGAATTACTTATCAAATGGACAAATGAATTGACATAGATATATATTATTATAAACCTTTATGTGAGCATCAAATACTTCTGCTAAACACAGAGGAAGGCTTGCAAATGTTTTAGTCTTCTGACTCTTCGGCCTTTTTCATCTATGGATGCAGTTAATGAAGACTACTATCTCTAAAATGATAATTAGTTATTGGAATCTCCTTTATTTAGAACATACTTTAAGGAAACATATTAATATGTGAGTGCTACCATTCAGTGCAAACTATATACTCCAGCTAGACCATAAATTAGATTATTTTAATGATGCTCTAACGAAGTCATCTGCTTTCAGATGATCTGGGCATAAACAGCTTTATGATCTTTCTCCTTCAGGTATGATTTCGTAAGTTTGATGGCTCAGCCCTGAAGAGGTCAGACAGTTGGATTAGATGATCTTTGAAGGTCCCTTCCAACTGAACTATTTATTCTGATCTATGAGACAAAACAAGAAACCTTCCTATTAGCTGGAAACAAACCTCAAATCCCCTGCTTCCCAGGCTCAGGCTTTAGGCACAGCACTATTTCCCACTTTATATAAATGATAAGTGACTTCTTGACTTTGCAGAGTTCAATTCCAAGGCCTCCATGGTTTCCAAAAGCTATTAGATTCACTGTTTCATATTCAGTACACAGCAAACAAAGGAAATTAGGAGCACATCATGACTGCAGTTTAGTAACTAGGCTTCTTAAGCATTTAGGAAAAATATTGAAAGTACATTGCTGTCTGTGTGATGCTGTATTAACAGTGATTTGACCAGAGGAAAGATATAAAAAGGATGATCATACACATCCATACTGCACAAATCTGTACTGCCAGGGTCTGTAGCTGATAGCACACACTGATTCTAATGTGAAGTTCAGAGAAAAATGAAAATAAAATAATAGAGAAAGAGGTAAGGAGAATCTCTCCAGTGGCTGCCCAAGAGGAACAACAGGAATTGCCCAGACAAAAATCTTTCCTGGGCAAACTCTTTGGTGTAGCATGTGATCCTCCACTCCGTTACTTCTGTCACAGGACTGAAGTTCCCATATAGCTGTCTTCAAGAACCCCTACAATTCCGTTTGTTCTTGCTTCCAGTGTTACTAACACTGTTTGGAGCATGGTCTTCAAAGCCACTGACACAATGGCTTAGGTTACAGGTTGCAGAGCTGATAGTGAAAGGTAGGCTTCAGAATTACAATAGAAAGTCCATAACATTGCCCAATTTATGGTAAATGGCGCTACTTCAGGCTGGTAGCCAGTCACCAGTGGGGTTCCCCAGGGCTCCATTTGAGGGCCAGTTCTCTTCAATGTTTTTATAAACAATTTGGATGTAGGACTAGAAGGTGTTTTGAGTAAATTTGCTGATGATACTAAACTGGGAGGAGTTCTTTACTCTGTTGAGGGTGAAAAGGCCTTGCAGAGAGATCTGGACAGATTGGAGAGCTGGGTAGTCACCAACTGCATGAAGTTTAACAAGAGCAAGTGCCAGGTCCTGCACCTGGGATGGGGTAACCCTGGCTAAACTGGGTGACAAGACACTGAAGAGCAGCCCCACAGAGAGGGATCTGGGAGTTGTGGTTGACAGCAAGCTGAATATGTGCCAGCAGTGTGCCCTGGCAGCCAGGAGGGCCAAAGATATTCTGAGGTACATCAAGCACAACATCGCTAGTCGGTTGAGGGAGGTGATTGTCCTGCTCTACTCTACTCTGGTGAGGCCTCACCTTGAGTACCGTGTGCAGTTCTGGGCACCACAGTACAAAAAGGACGCGAAACTGTTGGAGAGTGTCCTGAGGAGGGTTACAAAGATGGTGAAGGACCTAGAGGGGAAGACCTATGAGGAGCAGCTGAGGTTACTTGGCCTGCTCAGCCTGGAAAAGAGGAGGCTGAAGGGAGACCTCATTGCAGTCTACTGCTTCCTCACAGTGGGGAGTGGAGAGGCAGGTGCCGACCTATTCTCTTTAGTGACCAGCGATAGAATACAAGGGAATGGTGTTAAGCTGCCACAGCGGAGGTTCAGGTTGGATATCAGGAAGAGGTTCTTCACTGAGAGGGTTGTCATGCACTGGAACAGGCTCCCAAGGGATGTAGTCACAGCACCAAGCCTGTTGGAGTTAAAGAAGCATTTGGACTGTGCACTTAGTCATATGGTCTGAGTTTTTGGGTAGACCTGTGTGGTGCCAGGAGTTGGACTCGATGATCCTTGTGGGTCCCTTCCAACTTGGGATATTCTATGATTCTATTATTCTAATTTAAGGCACTTAAATATGACATTGAGCAACATTGCCATATATAATTACGTTTGCATACCAGGATAGCTGAGTCCCTGCAACGAGCTGGTAAGTTCCCTAAGTCCTTGACCTTTATCCACCATTCACAATAAAAGTTTTTGCCATGTGCCCCTTTTCTCATGTTTCTAACTAAAGTTACATCTGCACAATATAAGCAATGTAAAGAGATTTACATCACAACATCAAACATCAATCACCTGCCAAAAATAATGCATGGAAAACAACTAGGATTTGCACAGAAAACAACTAGGACTGACCCTTGTAGGAAGAAAGTTATTCATACAAACTTCTCAGTAAATACAAATATGAAGCTATTCTTAAAAACTACCTTAAGTTTAAGAACATTTTGTGAACAGGAAGAAAAAAGGCTTAATTCTTCTGATACTTTATTCACAACAAGTAATTTAACCACATCTGCTTCAAAGACAGTGGTTTGGAACTGCTATTTATACAGTGTGGAATGTATCGCCAAAACCTCATTCAGCTTAAGTGCTGTAAGCTCATAAACAGTTTTTTTAAGAAACACAAATGAATACACCATGCTCTTAAAGTATTATTGTGTGTGGCTGACAGTAATAGAGATCTGTGATGAAATCTTCTAAAAAAAAAAACAACACTGAAGCTCTGAAATGGCTGAATTTTGTACTTGTGCTCAGATAACAAAACACCCAAAAACACTAAGACTTAATATAAATTTTCTCCCACTAGTGTCTACATTAACAAGACAAGGAGGTAAAATACTACACCAACACTGAGCCATTCACAAAATGATGTCTTAGACTGTAGATCATAATAATTTAACTTGCCATCTTATTGTATAACCATGCTGTTTCTCAAACTGTCCGTGTCATGGTGGAAAAGCATTTGACTTAATAAGTGACAGAAATGTTGCTCACAGAATTAGTGGAGTGACCCTAATGATAACTTAGGAATCACAACACAGAAAAAAAATAAAGTCAAGAAGAGCTTTAAAAGGTGCTACAGGAGAACTACAGTACTATAGCAATAGTAATGATGAAAATCACACAAAAGATGGTAATCTTTCACAAATGCTGAATGGGATTCAGTACTGAAGTACAAGTGTATGTAAAGATGGTGCTTTTAAAAAATGGCTTCATAACATTGCCAAGTCATATTTGTGTCATCCTTTGGGTAGAAGTCATCCACATAAAAAATGATAGACCAAATACCTAGGAGGATAAATGCTTTGTAGGATGGAGTAAACTGAAAACAATGGGGCAGTTGTAACTCATGGAATGAGTAACTTCAAGGAATGATAATCAAGTATCTGCTCTGTGAGTTTCCATTGATGATATATGTGCTAGGTTACTAGTACAGTCCAGGAGAAGGCAGAGATGGGATATGAAGGGAGGAGTTCTCCTCCTCTGCTTTCTGTATTCACTGAAGCATAGAGGAAGAAGCAGCATTTTTGGAGTTGGCTTGGAAAACTATACCTCCCCCGGTCCCTAGACCCTGGTAAATGGCACCCTTATGATAGACTGCTGTGCTCTTCTCATACATCTTTAAGCTCACTTCAGATCTGCTCCTTAATCCATCTCTCATCCACAAGCAAAACTGTACTGTTTGTATAACCAGTAAGAGGAAGCTAAGCAGCAGGAACAAAGGAAGGCTTTAGACAGAAGTTATAATTTGAAACAGAATGCAAAATGCAGAATAGTTCTACCGTTGCTGATACAATAAAGTTCCTTATTCAGTGTTAGCTGAAAGCTATGGACCATTTTTCACAACAGATTTATTCCAATATAAAAGCATTCTGAAAAGCTCCAAAATCCAGTTATATAAAACAATCAGTCAAAAAACAAACAAACAAACAAAAAAACAACAACAACCAACCAACCAAGGAACACAACAGCTCTTTAAGTTTAAACTCCATTTTTTAATTTTCTTCCTAAATACTATTTCAGATTCAGTCTGTAACAGGTGGGAGTCTGTTTCTGGACCACCAACTTTTCTACATCAAATGTATAATAATTTTAAAAGACTTTTTGTAGTCCAGCAGAAACAGAGATAAGTACAAATTTAAAAGGTTATGTTTATGGCTTAAGATATCTCTAAAGTCCACTTTTAGCTATTATGTCATATTACATTGCCCCCAGAGCATTCTGTGAACACTAATAGAGTATTAAATGCTTGTTTGGAAAGTAATGAAATATGAAACTACCCAAAACTTTTTGAAAAGTCTAAGCCATTCCTAAAGTGAGTTTTTAAAATGAATTTTTAAAATTTGTTTGATTTATACCTAATACATGCTAGTGTGATCTAGGAGGCTGTAAAGCTTTGCTCAGCACTGTTTGGGAAGGTTTAGAAATTTGTTTTGTATGTTGTCATTTATGTGTGCTTCTAGCCCAGGTGATGTAACCTCATATTACACAGTTCAAATATTCTTACGTGTTGCAGAATTTATCAACTTGGTGGAAATTACTACAGCTTGAAAAATGTTTCTATGGGTTTCAGTTTCACAGTTTTTGTTTTGTGTTTCTTTGCTTGTTTGTTTGTTTCTCTGAGAACAGTTTTCTGAAGGAACACTGAGTGGATAGCATATGGATATGGAAAAGGTTAAATTGGATGTAAAATGGATTCCTGAAATTAGGTAAACAATGAAGTTATTCTTCATATTCACAAGAACTACATCCATTCTCATCTCACAGATATACACTAGGGTTGGAATGGATGACCTAGGTCATTGTTTTCTCAGGAAACCATAGCATATAATCTAATTCATAAAGTCACAAAATTTCATCAGCAATTGATTAGTAGATTGGCACCTTTCCACACTATTAGAAAGAGCAATGTGAGAAAATAAGTGTGCATACTTCAATAAAACATGATTTCCTAAAATTTAGGACTACTAGTGCTGATGTTAACACTTAAAAGAAATAAACAAGCAGGAGAACACTTAAGACAGCAAAGAAGTGAAAAGGACCAGGACCTCTTATCCATGGTTTTAGTATAGTTACTTGTATACCTGCACAAGGGGTTACCACAGCCCCATTAAGTAGTTCTATAAGGAGACATCAGCAAATGGATTGCAAATAGAAAAGAAAAAAGTATTGACCAATAAAACATGTCCCAGCTGCATGGAGAGTGTTAATACTAATCCTGCCAAACCTATGATTACTTATTTAATCAAAAGGGATAAAAATGAAATACAGGAAGTGCAATAGCTAAGCTTTTGATTCACAGGTTCATTGTGGAGGCTGCTAAGCCTAAGGAAAGAACCTGTGGAGTAACGTGGGTGTATTAGAAAAGACCTGCAATTCGCTCCCATTCTCACAATCCTAGGGTCAGGCACTGAGACCTGTGGGGGCTCCCAGACCAAAGAGGGGTAGATGGGCAGAGTACCAGTGGCAAGGCTGTGACTGGCTAGTGGGGCGCCATGGGCAGCCATCGTCCTGGCACCTCTATGGGGACAGGGACGGGCCCAGAATTTGGGGGGCTGAAATGGCGTCCTGGGCCTTGGGCATTGGGCAGTGGGAGGGAATCCCTGTCAGAGGTAAGGCCTGTGGGTGTCCGCGTGGCCCTGATCTTCTGCTAGCTATAACCTTTTATCTTATGTTACCTCAATTAGTTTTATATTTATTTTTTCAAATTGATTACTATTGCAATAAATGTCATCTTACTAAAATAATTTGGTTACCTTTATCCTAATGTTTGTCCAGTGATAAAAGCAAATTCACTGTGCCTCACAAAAGCCAAATACCTATTTTTCTGAAGGTCTGGCAATTCACTCTTGATCTACTCATATATTGTGCCTGACTCCTATTACATGATCAGAGAAATCAAAAGAAACATTTTTTATGCAAACTGGCTACAGTGCCATATTCTGAATTTAAGAAGAGATTGGACTGTGCACTTAGTCACATGGTCTGAACTTTTGGGTAGACCTGTGCGGTGTCAAGAGTTGGACTTGATGATCCTTAAGGGTCCCTTCCAACTCAGGATATTCTATGATTCTATGATTCTATGATATTCTGAAGCTAGTGACACCACAAATTCATGAAGATGAAGAAAGTGCTTGAGAACATAATCCACATTGTAGTAATTCAATGCAATATGTTGTTCTACTGTGGTAGACAGACAACTTTTAAATGTTTTACTATGACATGCATAGCTACTGCCTCTTTGCTGTTCGAAATGACAGGAAGACGGGCCTGACACAGTAATAGAAAATAATGAAGAAACCTTAGGACTTCATCAACTGAACAGGACAAGAAGCTCAAGACGTCTCTAATCTAGTGGAGCTCAGGAGCAAAATCCCCATTATATATACTTTATATATTATTATTATAAATTATATAGGAAGGACCAAGAACTGCAGTTATCTACTCCAAAGACTACTATTAGAAAACACATGGAGAAAGGAGGCTATGGTAGCCATTATTGCTCTGGATGTCCTTTAAAGAACTTCTCAAGAATCTGTCCCTTCTCTACACTAAAGACAGCCAGCATGTTTATTATAAATCCAGTTGTGAATATTGTGAACAATAAAAAATATTGCATTAGTCTTTCTTCATATCTCTCAAATCATTTCACAACAAATAATAGTAGTATTGCTCTCTCTAACACAGGTGAAAATCAACAAACTGAACTAATTCAGGCCTACCTAATCCTCAGTGGCAATGCTAGAAAACATGCTGTCCTTTGCACATTATATTGAACTGTTTTCCCCTTAAAGCCTCTCCTTTTCTGCAGAGGGCTCTATAACCTGCAGATGAATGTCATTTGGAACTGAATTTTTATGACTACAATACTCTTCTGTGATATTTCAAAGTTCCAAGAATACGGTGTATGAACATGTAGACAACAGTGGGCTATTTCTGAACGACAAATCTAAATGGAACCAAAATATTAGAGCCTGAAGAGACTTCAGAGATTTCTGGGACCACCCAGAAGCACAATTAATGAGCATTTTCAGTACACCATCTTATGCATATCTACAGCAATAGCTCTTCCATGAATGAACAGAAAATGAATCTCTGGAGCACTGCAGAAATTCCACTTCACATACAGAGATGAATTTTATATATATTTTGAGATACACTATTTAAAAAGGACTTATCATAACTTCGAAAAATTTAGACTTCAAAAGCTGAGGTGCTCATTCTGGAGGACAACCATCACAGTACAAATCTTATTTCATTAATTTAAGCAATAATGGATGTGTATAGACTAGAAATAAATAAATTATTAAATCAGCAGCTACTATCCTTTTCTGGCATGTTCTACCTGACTGACAGAAAGTGTCGTAAAATACTACCAATAATTCTTAGGCAATTGCTGTTGCGCAGTAATATTTTCTCTTAGCATTCCCTTTCTTACTGTTATTTTTGACAGGTTTTCTTATACGGCACTAGTCTTAGCAGTTGATCTATGAGACTATGCATTTTTCTTCTAACTTTCATGTGTACAAATCATTGTATAATGAGAGTCTGTTTCACACAGCACTGAGCAACTTTCCCCAGTAGAGGCCATGGCAAAAGGTATGGGCTGACAGACTCGTCTCTGTGTCTCCTGATATTATTCATTGTGGAATCCTGGGCCAATGCTGGTCTCCATGGTCTTTTCAGTTTACATTCCTCATTCTGGAAGATGCCAAGAAACAGCAAGAAAGCATTTATTAAATTAGACAGGGAGACATTACAAAACAGGAAGGGAGCTGGATGGATGAGTATTTATCTTCAGAAGGTCTCAGCAAAAAGATTTGTGAATTGCTGGAGAATGCTTGGTGTGGTAAACTATAGGCTTCTACCACACTTCAGCTGGCTAAGCTCCTCTTTTTAAATTGCCTGTGTACTTGTGGCCTTTATGGAGGTACAAAGAAATAGGTTACTTTAAGGTGGACTATACAGGTGTCTTGGTGTGAATCCATTGTACATTTGTCATCTATGGAAAAAAGGTTCACAATACAATGAAGCTCACAGAGAGGGTGAAAGATTTTATGTCATTTAAGATCTTCCTTTTTCAAGCAGCTAAAAGATGCAAAGTGTAAAACTACAATTTTGAGTTCAGCTGAAATAAAATATCTATTGCATTCTAAACTCAGAATGAAAGATTACTTTCTGTGGGCTCTATTCAGCAAAAAGTCCAATTTTTGTGGTTTTGGCAACATTTTCCTTGTGGGCTTCAATGGTTTAACTTTCACTGAGCTGAAGTCTCAATCAAGAGCCAGAAGTTTCTCCACACCTCTCCCCTGAGAATCAGCCTGGAGGTTCTGGCAGCAGTTCTTTACTAGCATTGAAAAGATGTCATGATCCTGAAGCATGTAGTTTTGCTTTATATTTACTCATATCTGCAGTCTACCTTAACTCCATGTTGACATTGGTCAAGTCTTAATGTTAAAATCTATATGTTTAAACAAAATAAATAAATAAATAAATAAAAAATAGCAAGGAAATAACAGCTTTTTTTTTTTATTATTTTTTTTATTTTTTATTATTTTTTATTTTTAAGATGCAGGGGTATAAGCAAATACCAGTAAAATAGAGTTAAAAAAATATAGAAAAATAAAAAAGTGATTATAGAGATGTTGTAACTACCTGCAAACTAGCTTTCTGACTACAGAAAATGCAGAATTAAGATTAAATTTAGGAAGTCCAAATACAGTAGCATGTGGAAATAAAGTAGATATACCAAAGCAACTGTAAATTTATTTTGCTTAGAGGCTTCTACTATAGTTCTTAGGTTATACTTCCTCAGCAGACTATCTGTATACTCTGTATTATAAAATGCAAATATAACAAAGGTATTCCAGTGTATGTGATACCAGATTAAACACACACACACAGAGACAAAAGAAAAAAATATCTAAGAAGCTTTTACAAGACTTTTGTTTATACCAGAGGTACTAACTGGAAATTTAAAAAAAAAAAAAAAAGGTATCTTGATTCCCTCTATGTAGCTTAATATTATAATAATTTTGCTTCTTATTCTCAGTTTGTGAGATGTTGGTGTGATGAGAACTGCAGAATGTTCAGGAGCTATATTCTGCATATTCTGCATTGGATATGCAAGTGTCTGGAGCCATACATCGAGTAGCAAATATATAACTACAACTGATAACCTCTAATAAATTTACTTGTGATTTTTCACCCTAAAATAATAACAATAACAATAACAATAATAATAAACAATAACATCAGACAAAAAAATCTATTTTAATATTAATTATATAAATACATACTATATATATCCAGACATTTTAATGCAGATGGAATACTAGGTGAGTATGCATTTTTTAAATATACTGCAGGAAAGATTAGATAACCAGTATGTGAATTTACAGTGTCCCTAGTCCAATAACATAACACTGATTCAAATGCACATATTCAGAGGGTGTGGGGTAAACGTATATGTAAGGAGTTCCAAAAATGTACCTATTTCTCTGGGTATTTTGAAATAGAGTGCAAGTACTAGAAAAGTTATACACTTTTCCATGTATTCCTGTCTTCAAGTCTGAGTTAAGATCCTCTGGAAAAATTTTTAATGCTGTAACATCAAGTTCTTCCTTCACAATGGTTTCTATCAAAGACACAACTTTAATGTTTGAAACAGCCCGACATTTTTCATGTATACATCAAAAAAGTAGAAGTAGTATTTTAAGATGCAGGAGCACAAGCAAATCACCATAGAGGAAGATCAGATTTATTTCAGTTGCCTCACAAGCACCACATACACAGTTACCAGGAATAGTAGTTTTTGCATTGCAAAACTAACCTATCTAATTCCACTTTATTTGTTGATGTATCACTGCCTTGTGAAATAATTGGATGGATATAGGTGAATCTGTTAAGGAAGTCTATAACATATTTTTTTTTGCCCAGAAAGTGATTATTTAAATTTACCCAGTGTAGCCCCCCGGGCATTTTAGGAGACACATGCATCATATTAAGTTTCCCAGTGACCCTTCCCTAGAAAAGGCAATTTTTCATGTTTGCTTCAGATAAGAGATGGTAGAGATGCATCATTATTAAGGTTAATGGAGAGGTAGAAGTTTTACCTCGGTAAGCTCAAGATAGACAGAAGGGGCTACAGAGATATATTACAATAGTTCTCACTAGAAGTTCAGAAATATGAAATGACTGTTGGAAAAATCAAGTCAAAGAATGATGAAGACACAAAGAATATGGAAGTAGAAACTAAGAGGAGAGTTTGCAATGAGTGGTAGGTGGATTTGTATTGCTACTAAGCATTCCAAACGTTTGTCTGTGGATCTAGATTGGTAGATTCAGGTGATTTAAACATCTGCAATAGTTTAAATGATAGCCCATAAGAAATACCCATAAAAATAAAAATATAGGACGTTTGATGCATGATGCCGTAGACATAGACTTACACGTGAGGAGAGGGTGACAGAAATGAGTTTATTTCAACACAGAAGGTAGAAGTATATTTGGCAGAAGGAGACTTGTCTGAGGAGGCTGCAATGCAAGATAGGGTACACACAGCTATCATCAAATGAGTAGGAGTAACACCTTAATGATATTTATACCATCTGTAACTGGGGAAATGCATAAGATTTCTATCCTCATCATCCACATATAAATGAGATGTAGGAGACACTGATGTATTACAAGTGCCCTCAACACAACTATAGCATTCTATGAAGTTCAATATCTTTCCCACCAACAAATATATATATAAAAATAAAAATTACATCATTACTTTATCTCATTTCAGAATAAGCTCCAGTCATATTCCTAGTAAAGTGGAGATGGAGGACAAAGCAGTTCAAGTGATACAGAGAAAGATAAAGTTTATCACATAACAGTGTGAATTGCATAGATAGTAGAAAGTGAAGTAATGAAACAAATAACACTTAACTGGAGTTTATTGCAATACAGAATGGTCAAGTTCTGATAGATACAGGAAGACTGCACACTTTAAATATGGGATACTAAAGATAGAAGCTAGCTAAATCATCTGACAACATATAGTTTTCCCTTCCCTTCCCTTCCCTTCCCTTCCCTTCCCTTCCCTTCCCTTCCCTTCCCTTCCCTTCCCTTCCCTTCCCTTCCCTTCCCTTCCCTTCCCTTCCCTTCCCTTCCCTTCCTTTCCCTTTGTGTCTTTCTGAAATTTTGAAAAATGGATTTGGAATTGAAAGCAGAGAGCAGACAAGGCTGAGCTACATTACACAGAGCTGTTTGTGACAGCCTGGGTATTTTCAGTAAGTGGTTCAGGAGTGGGCACAAGTCTCCATTACATTGCTCAGATGAACAGGATGGGAGGGAACCTGCTCACAGGCACGCTGGGAGTGTAATAGTTTGTCTGAGCAAAACCATATAACTAAACTCCTGTCTCAGTGTGGTTGGAAACTTTGTTGTATATCAGGAGAAATCCAGACAAAGGGGCAGTTCCAAGAGAGACACTACAATGGCAGCATAATGCAGTGTGACAGACAGAATGAAATATAATCTACAACTGGTTCAAGTAATAGTTTTCTGTATTAAAGAAATCTTGCCAGGTAGCTGATGGTTCTATTAGAAATGGACAATTTCAAGATACCCTAAGCAGTGTGTCAGACAGCATCAGTTAACACCTGCTCATCTTTAGTTTTTATAGGATGAGTTCCACCATTTCTGAAGGTTCTAGTTATCCTGCTAGCTAATGAAACAGGTGCTTTGTCCATTTAAAAACAAATATTTTACTCTGCTAATTGACTCAAGAGCAGCAAAATCCATCCATCCCAAGAATCTTCATTGCTCTTCTTTCGAGTTTTTACAAGAGTTGTAAAAAAGTCATTACTGCTCATAGCATAAAAATATTTTCCCATTAAAACAGTGGCCTGCTTTTAATAAATTCTGAAGTTATTGTTGGCTCTAAATTGCCAACATGTAACCAAATGAATATTTTTTTTGTGTGCAAGTCATGAAACTTAATATACTCTGTAAAACTGTTCAAATCCTTCAACAACTCATTTAGTCTATGCAGATGTCAAGAGAGCTGAAGCTATATTTTAAACTATTAAATAGCCATGACTGACCTTTCTTTCATTACTATTATCTCCATAAGTAGGAAAGGTTGTATTGGCAACATTTCTACTGGGTTGTTATGGAAAGGGAAATTTGCCTTCTCTGCTATGAAGAGGATAACCCACTTCAGAACTTCACCTTTCTTGCAAATGTGGCACATTTTGTTGGATAGGAAACAGCAGTATCCAGGGGAACATTTTTTCTTTTTCTTGCAGTTTAGTCAGGTAAATTGCTGATAATCTGATAAATTTTGTTGAGCTAAAATTTGATCCACTAAAGTTAAAGGAAATGTAGTCATTGCATTTGATCAAGTTGTGATTCCTCCCAAAGTTTTTAAAGCATGAAAGACAGTGTAAAAGGTCTGTTTCAATCAGTGATTTCTGCACCTGAAGGAGGAACAGGTTTGTCTGTGCTCTCAGCTTCTTTCCACATTATGAAGCTTTCAGTGAACCATGGTAAAATATTTCATTGATGTTTTCTTTCATGAAATAAATATTTCTTACTTACTTATCTTTTATGTAATTTTATTATGGCTTCTGTTCAAGCACCCTTATGCAGAACAATACACAAACTACATCTACTTTGTCCTGCATCCTCCACTCTTTCTGAATACTTCAGCAAATGGCTGGTATTCAGCCCTCCTCTGGGAACCCACACTGTGGTAGATTAAACCAAAATTAAGTGAGTGATTATGGTAAGGTGATTAACTATGCCTAAGAGGCATAGTTAACACCAATTTAGGTGTTACAATGATACAGCATACTGAGGTTCTACTACCACTATCACTTGGTTATTTTTTTCCTAATATCCAACCTAAACTTCCTCTGACACAACTTGAGGCCATTTCCTCTTGTCCTATCTCTTGTTCCTTGGGAGGAGAGACTAACCCCCACCTTGCTACAAACTCCTTTGATATAGTTGTAGAGTGTGATAAATTCTCCCCTGAGCCTCCTTTTCTCTAGGCTTAATAATCCTGGTTCCTTCAACCACTCCTCATAATACTTGTTATCCAGACCCTTTGCCAGCTTTGTTGCCCTTCTATGGACATGTTCTAGCATCTCTATGCCTTTATTGTAGTGAGACACCCAAAACTAAACACAGTATTCAGGAAGCGGCGTCACCAGAGCCCTGTACAGGGGCACAACCACTTCCTTAGTCCTGACAAGTCAGGGTGCTGTTGGCTTTCTTGGCTACCTGTGTACACTGCTGGCTTATATTCAGCCAGTTATTGACCAATAACTCCATGTTCTTTTCTAGCAGACACCTTTCCAGCAACCCTTCTTGCAGCCTGTAGCATTGCATGGGGTTGTTGTGTCCCAAGTGCAGGGCCTTAGCCTTGTTGTCTTCATGGAGTAGGCCTCAACCCATCAATCCAACCTATCCAAGTCCCTCTGCAAAGCCTTCCTACCCTCAAGCAGATCCACAGTCCCACCTAATTTAGTGTTGTCTGTCTGTAAACTTACTGAGGGTGCACTTGATCCCCTCATCTAGATCATTGATAAAGATATTAAAGAGAACTGGCCCCAATACTGAGCCCTGGGGGACATCACTTGTGGCTGGCTTCCAACTGGATTTAATTCCATTCACCACAACTCTTTGGGACCAGCAACTCAGCAAAACGCATACCCATCCAAGCCATGAGCAGCCAGTTTCTCCAGGACAATGCTGTGGGAAACAGTGTCAAAAGTCTACTGAAGTCTAGTTTGACAATATCCACAGCCTTTCTTCCCTCATCCACTAAATGGGTCACCTTGTCACAGAAAGAGATTGGATTCATCAAGCAGGACTTGCCTTTGATAAACCTATACTGACCGGGCCTGATCACCTGGTTGTTCCGCAAGTGCTGTGTGATGACACTCAAAATGATCTTCTCTATAACCTTCCCTATCAACAATGTCAGACTGACAGATCTGTAGTTCCCTGGGTCCTCCTTCAGGCCCTTCTTGTAGATGGGAAGAACATTTGCTAGCAGCCAGTCAACTGGGACCTCCCCAAAGAGCAGGTTGAGGAGCATCAGGGAGTGCGAGACTACTGGAATTATTCCCTACCTTCCCTGAGACAGGAACAACAGGCAGACAGGGCATTTAGTAAACAGGATTCCTTACCCTCTCTCCACTTGGCTGAACACAGTGACTCAAAGGATAAGGGGCAATGGTGACAAGCTCCTGCCCAGCACAGTAGGCACATCTCCACAGTGACTATCCCACCTTCCCAGGTGCCCTTATGTAATAGGTATGAGGCTCTGCAAGTGGAACCAAATTATAATGAGGATGATGGCTCATCTAGCCTGGAGGTGTTGCAGAGGTCCAGTGACCTTAGGCCTTGTATCAAAACTGCTTCCAGAAAGGAAAAAAGATGGGGTCATTGTCATAGGAGACTCCCTTCTGAAGGGAGAGGAAGGCCCAAGATGCAGACTGAAACTACTTCATAGAGAAGTCTGCTGCCTCTCTGGGGCCTGGGTTAAAGATGTGAAGAGAAAGCTTCCTACCCTGATGCTGCCTTCATACTATTATTCATCCTGATATCCACATAGAAAAAGGCTGGGCAGTTCATGGATATGAAAGGAAAGGCACAACTATTGATCATATGACTTAAAATGCCAGTGTGAAAATCAGTTTTCTGTTTTTAATAATTAAAAAAATCATTCTTCTTGAGAGCAATGCTTCTTACTGCTCATGAACAACAGTGAAACCAAGGTGGGCTGTGAGTTCTCAGTGCCCAGGCCCAGCTGTATAATGGCCAGTAACTCAGAGTGAGTTCAATTTCCTCAAGTGGAAAGATGATCACTTTTGCAACTAAAGGCTCCATCTGGGACCTTTAACAGCAATCAATTATGTGTCCATAGAGTGAATAATCTGAGTGATTTACTGACAGGGCAAAGTAGACAATTGTTTAAATAACCATGGCTTAGCACTGGTGCCCAAACTGATTTCAGCAATGGAGCAGCCTCTGCGTATTTCCCTCAGACACAAGGAAATTCCTGAGAGAGGCAATGTCTGAGGAACTCCCACCATCACAGTCACTGTCTCTCCTTGGGAGATTCCTCAGCTGGCAGCCATTTTAGCAGAGGGATGTTTTCCTACCACCTCCAGGCCTCCCTCCCAGTTCTCCATTTGCAGCCAGTTTGCCTCTGCCCTGCTAACCCCCCTCAAGAGCCCTTCTCTCTCCATCATTGGGCACCGTATGAAGCCTCAGCAACAGCCAGGGAAAATTGGAGGGCAGGCAGTCCCATAGCCCCCCATGCAGCTCTTGCCATGAGGCTGAGGGAGCCCTGCACTGGAATGAGCTGCCACATGCACTGATGTTGAGAGCAAGGTGGCTGTGACCTTCTGAGGGAGATTTCATATGGTGTTTCTTGTCTGAGCTGTGTTAATGGAGTGATGAGAAGAGAAAGCAGCTCAGCTCTAGAAGGGCAAACAGAAGTTGAAATGTATAAATGGGGAAAAATGTGATGGTAGAGGCAGTGTGGGATGCAGGCAATGTGGGACACATGCAAACAGGAGGGAATGGTCAATAGAAATGGTGGCAGCACTCCAGCCAGAAGACTAACCTGCTGTTTGCCTTCTTGTTCAAAGCAAACGCATATCTGATAAAAGGGAAACACTGTCTTAAATAATGAGAAATAAGATATTGTGACCTTCTCCTAGAAATCCCTTCTTGGTGTTCTTGTACAAAATGGTGATAAGCAAGCAAGTTCTCAAGTTCTTCAGGGGAAAAAAAAAAAAAAAAAAGCAACTATGGAGTGAGTTCAGCTAAAGCTGTTTTTTGTTTTTTTTTTTTTTTTTTTTTTTTTTGTGGTGGTGGTGGTGGTGTTTTGTTTTGTTTTGTTTTGTTTTGTTTTTTGTAATGCATCTACTGTACTTCTTCAGGGTTACTATATGAATTAGCTAAGAAAAATCATTATAAATTCAGGCAGTTTGGAGAAATGGGTCAAAATTAACATTACATGATCTATTTTCTGTCAGGACATCTAGAAATAAATATAAATCCCATGATCCAAAAATATCAGCAGGAAAGAATTAGAACCTTAGTGAAGTTGCTTTAATCTAACCTGGGCTTTTAATTAATAGTATGCCAGATACTTACCTGAATATACCACGTTACACTGGGGAAGAGGTAAGGTTGTTTGGTAGCTTTCCATGTGAAAATATATACGTTGCAATATTTGGTTTTGTTTGTTTATTTGTTTGATGGATTTTTGTTTGTTTTTCTTATATTGATAATATTTTCTTGTATTATAGTGTTTGTTTTAGAAATATCACAACAGCCTCATAAAAGAATTTGATGCCAAATCACTACTCTGTATGTACTCTCAACCTCATTGTAGATTTTATCTGGAAATATTAATGTGTGTTCAGTCACTTTATGCAGAACAGCTAAGCAGCAGTCAGAGAACTTATTTCAGTATCACAGTGAAGTTATGATCTCGTCCCCTAAAAAGATGAATTTGAAGACAGGCATCTGAAGAACCCCTCAGTGTATGAGACATCTGTACTGAAGTCAGTATCTGCCCTCGCAGATACTGACTTCAGTATCTGCATCCATCTTGGAATCCATCTTCCATCTTGGAAGATGAAGGATGTGTACAAACAACAAGATAATTCAGTTGAAGGAAGAACAGCTCAAAGTTTTCTTGCATTTTAAATTGATTTTAGAGTAATCTGTAAAGCTATACCCCTAAACATTTCATAGTTGTTGCATCATTCTTTAATATCTAATTTGTTATTAAGAAACATTGCCTATTTTCCATTTTACAGTGTAGCCATTGCCCATTTCGTTTGTTTCTTTTTTTTAGAATATACCATTTTCTACAATGATCCCCCTGCCAAAAATAAAATGACTTTCTCAGCTGACTAATTTCAGTACCTTTGCAATAAATTTCTCCTTCAGAGAATCATAACTCAAATGACTGTGAAGTGTATTAAGCAGCTTTATAAATGCTCTGATTAGATAGACAGATAGACAAAAATATTCATCAAGGTAATTTCACGTCTCTGTCATCTCTTCTGGACACAGATAGGATATTTATTTTCCAGCAGCATCTGAAGCAATGGCCTCCACTTTGTATACACCATTATTTGTGTCAAAGCAATTTTGCATGCTTTTCAGCCATTCTGCTTAAGGGTGGCTGAGATCTATAATATTTTGCAGTTGCATGCTGGGAGAAGTAGTCTCCCACAGGGCATACTTCCTATATTAAACGGATTACAATCTCCCTATTTTATGCATATCTGATTTAGACCTTCAGCTCTATGCAAGTTGCCAGTGCAGCCACTCAAATGTTGGGCAACATTTGGATGTTTCTCTCTTAGATTTTCCAGCCTGTATTAATATACAATATCTGTTCTGTTTGGATCTTGGCTGTGTTGAACTTTCTTTTCTGGAACTGCAAAATATCATAAATTTGGCTGCCTAGCACCACTGTCTAATGTAATACTCTAACCCATCTTTAAAAAGCCTGCCAAAGTCAGATTACTGCAAACATGAAGATCAGATATGTGTAATATAACTTTAGAAAAAAACATGTGCTGTTTCCGCATCACTATTATTATTATTATGGAAAGAAAAGCAGCAAAAAGGATTTGACATCTACTGTCTGTTCTGATAGTTGTGGTGACTACTTAGAAGAAAAATATATAATGCATATGGCAGTCCACAAAGACATCTACACTTACTTAAAAGCAAATTCTAGTTATGCTACAAGTCTCCAAGTCTCCTTTATAACCATATATAAATTTTATTAAAATAAAACAAAACAAAACAAAACAAAACAAAACAAAACAATAAAATAAAATAAAATAAAATAAAATAAAATAAAATAAAATAAAATAAAATAAAATAAAATAAAATAAAATAAAATACATTATTTCAGAATGTATTCTCTTTCTACATGGAAAATTTTCATACCCGATACAACCAAAGACTTTAGCCTCACAGTTAAAGAAGATGCCTCTTTCTGTTTCTCTGTTTGACATGAAGATGGACACAAGGGTAGCTCAGAAAAGGTGTGTGTTTTTCAGATGTATATTTTTTTCCTCACCGAGTTACAGCCGTTGTCAGATTGAAATATATTTTAAATGATAAAATATATAAAAATATATTTTAAATGGTAAAAATAGTTTAAAATACATGTTATGCGTCCTCAGACAGAATAATCCTGACTTCAAGAAAATTTCTCAAGACAATTAAGTTAAGATGCATAAATAAGCTTGACTGTGTAAAGCCCTTCTTTTTGAGAGATGCAAAAATATTCCAAATTTCATGGAGCTCTGAAAAAAACAACAACATAGTAATATTGTTGTAGCTCATTTTAATGTCTGCAGAGCAGAAAAAGTAACGTTGGAAGTCTGCTGTGCTACAGATAAACCTTTTTATCCTATTATTAAAGTGGATATTAAAGTAAACCTTCCAGCCATAGCTGTTCAAAATGTCTGCAGCCAATACAGATATTTCAGGACACGTTGGGTAAGGTTCTTCACCAAGAGGGTGGTCGGGCACTGGAACAGGTTCCTCAGGGCAATGGTCACAATACCGAGCCTGCCAGAGTTCAAGAAGCATTTGGACAATGCTTTCAGACACATGGTCTGATTTTGTGCGTGGTCCTTTGGGGACGTAGGAGTTGGACTTGATGATCCCTGTGGGTCCCTTCCAATTCAAGATATTCTATGATTCTATGAATATAATAATTATCAAGTAGCTAAGAGGGCTCCTGAATTTTATTTCCAGGTTCTGCCTCAGGTGTATAGTATTTTAGTGAAAAGATGAATTTAGGCAAAGTTAAGACAGAGGTGCTGAAGTCAGTAGGAGGAATGGTAATCTTGAAGTATCTCTTGGAAACATTATCACTGTAAAGTCAGTGGGACTGACTGAGGTCAAAGTGAGTAGACTTGGACCAAGTTTGTTTGGCAACACTGAGTTGAAAAGCTCATTGAAAAGGAGAATTGTGCCTCTGTTAGATTACCTTCTCTTTTGCGCTCCTTATGATCTATGACCAACATTGCCCTAAGCAAAGTGGTGATCTCTGAAATAATTTGGAATAATAATAAGCTTTATATGTGGAGTTCTCTCTATCAGAGAGAATCCCACCAAAAGTACAGGGATCTGTGAGAAGTGTACAAAGATGGCAGACTGATCCCGTGGGTTTATCCTTCAAATAGTGTTTGGACATGCTAATGGCATGATGACTGTTTTTCATGTTTAGTGACCTTTAAAGAAAGTTTGGAACTTATTGCAGCCATAGCACCATAAAATGGATGTGCAGTGATTGAAAAATACAGTATGGTACTAACAGAAGAGCTAGCTCTTCAGCTCCAAGCCATCTTCTCCCTAGCATCATGATGCTTACACAGAGAATAAAAACCCCGCATCCATTGAAATTTCCATTACCCTAACACCCCCTCCCAAGCATTTGCCCTTCTTCCATGCCTCCTGAGAGAAACAGTGTCAGTCAGGTCTGTCACAGACCCTGGTGTCCCCTTGCATGTTGTCTGTGGATCAGTCACACACGCTAATGCATTTCTCAGACAGGTTCCCAGTGGTGAGAAGGCAGCCGGCTCTGCAGCACTAGGACTACAGCAGCTGTCTGGCTGTAAACTGTCAGCTAAACTGGGTGTGCCCAGGAAAGGAATCAGAGAATCTCCTTCAATGCACGTGCTGCCTATGGAATGGCCTTTGGTGGAGTCCTTACTTCCAACTACATCAGTAGGGACTAATTAAACACTGATCATTATGTCGCTTGGGATGCATTTGTATAATCCGTGGAAACCTGACTGAAGAACTCTCCCTGCCCTAGCACTAGTCCTGTAATCTCTAGATAAATACTACCTCTGCTAGCAAGCTGTCAATCAATTAAAACAATATGCTCAAAAATATTTAATGGTTCCTGTGTTAATCCCCATCAGAATTCAGTTTCTGAACACACTCTGGCCAAAGTAACAGATATAGACAATAAATTAGCCCTTTAAAAATAAAAAAATAAATACCTAAACTACTTCTGTAATTACACAAACATTTCAGGAGGTATGTGAATCTTCCTAACATGACATTCACAGTATAATGTAGATACGTATTTTTCCACATTAAGGTCTTAATATAGGATATCCCATCAGTCCACTCCTCTGACAATTAACATATTAGCTAAATTTGCTGACAGGCATTCTGTGTGAGATTTATATCTCCTTTCAGTCCAAGTGAAATATTTGTCTTTCTGCAGTGTTTTCCAAGAACATACAGCATGTTTGAGAGCTTTACTGTCCTATTTTGATAACTAAGTCCAAAACTAAGCTTAAAATGAATTGCCCAACCCAGCTCTCACGAAATGTCAAACTGAAGCTGGCAAAGGAAGATAACAGATCATAAAGGTGGCATTCTCAAGGAGCTAACTGGTGCCATTATGCTTTAGGTTGTCTCCATTGCTACACTGCGTACCCTTACTTGGAGGGGTTTATAACTTGGCTGCAAAAATGTTTTCTGGGAGAAACTTGGCAGACAAAGTCTGAACTTGAGAGCAAATACATTTTAAAACAAAATTCTGGAAAAAAAAAAAAAAAAAAAAAAAAAGAGAGAGAGAGAGAAGTCTGTTTACAATGAGGTTTTGAGCAATGCATGGTCAAACTGAGCTGATTTGGCAAGCTACAATACACCCAGCAGAGCCCTGGGGGCTAGCTCTAGCCATCCTGACACCTTTCAGACAGAGGAACCGACAGGATTTCCACTTTCACCCTGGAAAAGACAGGTCTCTTCCACCAGATGGATGAGATGTGGACATCTGGTAGCAGCCACTGTGACTCCAGGAGGAGAGAGGTCTGGAAGAACCTGTCCTCCTCAAAGTGGTATCAGACAGAGGGGTAAGAGCTCAGGATCACTGTCTCGACCCTGCACATGCCAGCCTTTGCCAAAGTGGGAGCCTGGCCTTTTCGTCGGAAAGTTTTGATGGCAACTCATTTAGTGGGCTTTTGCAGACATCCTTCTAGCACTCACAGCCTCTCTTTGTTCACAGGGTGAGTAGAAAAAGTCACTGCTAAAACATTTTCTCTTCTGTGGTGTTTCAAAAGACTGTTGAAGCAGGTCAGATATTTGTCAAGCCTCTTAAGATGAGGTGCAATGTGTTTCAGTGTTTCACACTGAAAGCCATTGACTATTTCATAAATAGGAACCTACATTTAAAAAGGGTAAGTTCAGGCTCTGAAGATTATCCCAGAGAGAATGAAAAGCAAGAAGCTACTTCTCTCACCTGAGTATATGAAAGATGCAAAAAAACTTTTCTTTTTGCCTGGCCAAAGTCACATACTACTTACTTGTATTGCAGCAGTCATGCTGTATGGCATAGCTGTATGCTATGGCTGGACCGTTTGTGGGGCAGACAGAGAAGGATTCATGAAAGATTCGTATGTGCACCAGAACTTTTTTTTTTTTTTTGAGATGACTGGTTTATTCACAAAAAGTGGTAACTATGTTGTCTAAAGCACTGTTTGTTTATTTGTTTTGTTTTTAATTACAGCTAATTAAAAATATTATTTAATTAAAAATTTCATTAAAAACATTATTTAATGTTTTTATTATCTGTAATTAAAAACAAAACATTTTTTTAAATAATTAATTATTTAATTCGGGGGGGAACGTTTCTGATTAAAAAGAAAATAAATTAAATAAATGCAGAAATTTCAAAACAGTTCATTTCAGAATTTCTGAAATGAAATGTTTTGCTTTTCTGTATAAAATTAAAAAGGCATATTAAACATTATTTCATAAAAATAAAACAAAACAAAACAGCCAAAGAAGAAAATGATGGCGTATAGCCTGTACTTTCGCCAGTCTGTTTGAGTATGAGGAGCATTTTGAACAACCTGTTTTTCTGGAGAGGGCACGTACTCACCTTTGAACAAGAAAATAATTCTGACTTGTCCTTTCTGTCCCTAGGAAATTTTATTTGTTTCAAACCACCATGGAATTGCCAATATCTGGGTGTTTCGGAGGTACACAACCTTGGTTTAACATTCTTACTCTGAAGCAAACTCAAAGAAGAGGCATCTCTACACTTGCCTTCTCAGCTGCAAAGTTTGAAAAGGAGCAACAACTGGTAAAATATTCTGAACTCAAACCACATAACCTTTTATAATTTCAATTTTGAACTTGACCTTAAAAATCAAGTCATGGACTGTATAAATTTATATAGACATCAAATGAAAGTTTTATCAAATCCTGTATACTTCCACAAAATATATATATAAATATATATATATGTTTTTACTTCATCAACGTTGTCTAAGTCTCAGTGAGAAACAAGGTCAAACACTAACTTTCACAGAAGATTTAGTGAGAGCAATGTTGTTCTAGAAGAACTGATCCCAAGCTCTAGAAAAAAAAAAAAATCTATATAAAGTCATCAGTTGCTAAAAAATGCAATATAATGATTAGCCTAACGTTCTAGTTTGGAATTTGAACTTGAATTAACCACTGAGAATATATTTTATTCCCATTTTCTTCAGTTCCTCTGGATTTAGGGATAGAATAAGGAGAATGATTTATTCTCTGGAATTTTAATCCAAAAGGTACATCACTTCTTTTCAAACACATACTTTAGGTCATATCTCAAGTATCATAGACTAAGAAGTCCTCAGGCATACAAGTAAGCATCTAACTTCACTGAAATGAAGTTTTATTTCATGAAATTATAAATTTTTATGAAGAGCATATAAATACAGACAAGAAACATCAAAGTCAATGTCTGATTTTACAGTGGGTGCTGGTACTGGTAAATCAAGTGCTGGTACTGTGAATTCAGCCATTTCTAATCAACATTCAGCTTGTGACTCATACACATTATTACATTAAGCTTTTGACACCATTTGTCTAAACTTTTTTATGTGATACATCTTTTGACCTCATCATCTGTCAGAACTTTCTGGTAATAGGAATTAGCAAATCACGTGTCTTTCAGTGCAAGAGGCCTCAGACACTTGTTTTCTCACCAACTCACTACTCTTCCAGCCAGCTCCCAAGCAGGGAAACCTCTCTTTAGAGCACCCAGATTTACCTGTTATTGAACTTTTTCTGCTTCTTCATTTCTGTACACATATTGAAAATCACAGAATCACAGAATTGTCTAGGTTGGAAGAGACCTCAAGATCATCGAGTCCAACCTCTGACCTAATACTAACAAGTACTCCACTAAACCATATCACTAAGTTCAACGTCTAAACATCTTTTACAGACCTCCAGGGATGGTAACTCAACCACTTCCCTGGGCAGCCCATTCCAATGCCTAACAACCCTCTCAGTAAAGAAGTGCTTCCTAATATCCAACCTAAAACACCCCTGGCGCAACTGTAGCCCATTCCCCCTTGTCTTGTCACCAGGCACATGGGAGAATAGACCAACTCCCACTTCACTACAGCCTCCTTTAAGGTACTTCTGAAGAACGATAAGGTTGCCCCTGAGCCTCCTTCTCTCCAGGCTGAACAAACACAGCTCCCTCAGCCTCTCCTCATAAGACTTGTTCTCCGGACCCCTCACCAGCTTTGTTGCCCATCTCTGGACTTGCTCGAGCACCTCGATGTCCTTCTTGTAGCGAGGGGCCCAAAACTGAACACAGCACTCGAGGTACGGCCTCACCAGAGCCGAGTACAGAGGGACAATCACTTCCCTAGACCTGCTGGCCACATTGCTTCTTATACAAGCCAGGATGCTGTGGGCCTTCTTGGCCACCTGAGCACACTGCTGGCTCATATTCAGCCGACTATCAACCATCACTCCCAGGTCCTTCTCCGCCAGACAGCTCTCCAACCACTCATCTCCCAGCCTGTAGCTCTGCTTGGGGTTGTTGCGCCCCAGGTGCAGGACCCGGCACTTGGCCTTGTTGAACTTCATAGAGTTGACCTCAGCCCATCTGTCCAGCCTATCTAGATCCTCCTCCAGAGCCTTCCTACCCTCAAGCAGATCAACACACGCACCTAACTTGGTGTCATCTGCAAACTTACTGAGGGTGCACTCAATCCCCTCGTCCAGATCATCGAGGAAGATATTAAAGAGGACTGGCTATCAAGCCCGTTTCTAACCCAACGAAGTGTACATCAGTCCAAGCTACGAGCAGCCAGTTTCTTAAGGAGAATGCTGTGGGAAACAGTGTCAAAGGCCTTACTGAAGTCAAGGTAGACCACATCCACAGACTTTCCCTTGTCCACCAAATGCGTCACTTTGTCATAGAAGGAGATCAGGTTCGTCAAGCAGGACCTGCTTTTCATAAACCCATGCTGACTGGGCCTGATCACATGGTTGCCTTGTAAGTACTGCGTGATGACACTCAAGATAATCTGCTCCATGAGCTTCCCTGGCACTGAGGTCAAACTGACAGGCCTATAGTTCCCCAGGTCTACCCTCCAGCCCTTCTTGTAGATGGGCGTCACGTTTGCTAGCTGCCAGTCTACTGGGACCTCCCCCGATAGCCAGGACTGCTGATAAATGATGGTAAGCAGCTTGGCCAGCTCCTCCACCAGTTCTCTCAGTATCCTCGGGTGGATCCCATCTGGCCCCACTGAATTGCGTACATCCAAGTGCCGTAACAGGTCACCAAACATTTCCTCATGGATAGTGAGGGCCACATCCCCATCCCCTTCCACCAGCTCAGGGTACTGGGTATCCAGAGAACAACTAATTTTGCCACTAAAGACTGAGGCAAAGAAGGCTTTAAGCACCTCTGCCTTTTCCTCATCTTTTGTAACTAAGTTTCACCCCCAATCCAGTAAAGGATGGAGATTCTCCTTAGTCCTCCGTTTTGCATTGATATATTTGTAAAAACATTTTTTTTCTCTTTAACAGCAATAGCCAGATTGAGCTCCAGATGAGCTTTGGCCTTTCTAATTATGTCCCTGCACTGCATCGCAACATCCTTATAGTCCTCCCAAGTGGCCCGCCCTCTTTTCCAAAGCTTATAAACCCTCTTTTTTCTCCTAAGTTTAAGCCACAATTCTCTGTTCAGCCAGGCTGGTCTTCCACACTGACTTGTCTTTGGGCACATGGGGACAAATCGCTCCTGCGCAATTAAGATTTCCTTCTTGAAGAGTGCCCAACCTTCCTGGACTCCTCTGCCCTTCAGAACCGCCTCCCAAGGGACTCTGCCAACCAGTGTCCTGAACAGTTCAAAGTCGGCCCTCCAGAAGTCCAATAAAGTGGTTTTACTGGTCCCCTTCCTGGTTTCTCCAAGAATGGAGAACTCTACCATTTCATGATAACTCTGCCCAAGACAGTTTCCAACCACCACATCTCCCACCAGTCCTTTTCTGTTTGTGAAAAGAAGGTCTAGCAGGGCACCTGCCTTGGTAAGCTCACTAACCAGCTGTGTCTGGAAGCTATCTTCCACACTCTCCAGAAACCTCCTAGACTGCCTTCTCTGGGCTGTGTTGTGCTTCCAGGATATATCTGGGAAGTTGAAGTCCCCCACGAGAACCAGCGCTGACAATTTCACAACTTCTGTCAGCTGCCTGTAGAACTCCTCACCAGTCTCCTCATCCTGGTTCAGCAGTCTATAACAGACCCCCACCAGGATGTTTGCCTTGTTGGCCTTCCCGTTGATCCTAACCAAAATGCTACTATATATATATTAAGCCATGGGCTTTCATTACTGTTATATTGTGCAGCAAGAAATTTCAAATTTTATTAAGTAGACTCTATGAATGAAGAACCATCTAGAGCTTAGGTGAAGTTTCACATTTTTCATGCAGAAAACATGCAAGTGTTAAAAAAAAAAAAAAAAAAAAAAAAAGACCTACCTTAATTTCTTTAGAATCACAATAGGAATTATTTTCAGACACAGGTGAAATTAAACCAAATATATACATTTAAAGAATTGAATAAAGCAAACCCTAATATCTTCATTGAAAGAATTTCATGGATGTTACCCCTAAAAATACCTGTAATACAAAGAAATGGTGGGGTTAAAAGTTGAACTTATTACACTAAAAATATATATATAAATAAATAAATAAAATCAAGTTGATATGCATAATCTAATATAAACTGTTAATTTTTTTTCCTGGTTTTCTCATGCTCCTTCTCTCTTCAAGTCACTTGGCCTTCATTCCTCAGTAAACCAATTACTTCAGTGCTATATTAGATTTACATTCATTGCCCTTACTCTCCTTTTATATGCATGAAATCTTATTCATGATGTGCAAGAACAAGCCCAAAGAAAATTGAGATCTAGGGGATTGGCCAGGTTTGACAGAAACTATGGAACTGAATCACTGCTGTATTCGGTCCATTCAAGAATAAAGAGTTCTTCAGAAGCACTCAGAGCTTAACGTGCTGTGACTGCAGTGGCAGTGTTCAAGTGTGTAGGACTGGATGGAGATCCTTAGATCTATTCTTTCTCACCTTTTTAGGTTCTGATTCTAGTTTGTCATCAGCCATTTCAGATGTTTCACAGGAATACCTCTTTGCACATAGCAGGCTTGAGCAGAGATCCTGGGACTTGAGAAAGGAACAGGAGATCCCCCTGACCTATTCAGACCATTGAAACTCAACTGTGGTCATCAACTCTATCCTTACAAAATGCTGAAAGTTATTCCAGCTCGTTTGTAAAGTAGCTGAGTTACAGTCTTGTGATGTGATAACTAATAAGTAGTTTTAAATTAATTATAATTATCAAGTTTGAAAGCCTTTAAAATATCAGCCATTTTGTCCTTACTAAACTGAAACACGACTGTTCTATGTTGGTGTTTCTCTTTGCTTTTATCTCTTCAGCTTCTCTTCTCTCACTTTCTCTCTCCATGTAATAATTTAAAGTTTTGTTACAAACTGCTATAATTTCTCAGTAATCTGAGAGTATAACCACAGCTGCAGTTTTGAGGTTGCCAGCAATTCCTGCTACTGGCAATTTTCCGTCAGTCTTGTTAAGAAAGTTGCCACAATTTTACCACAAATAGTAAGTCTGTGGCATACTCCAGAATTTGCATACAATTGCCATTAGCTTACCAAAGTGATCATTTCTGTTAACAATAGCTCTCTAAAACGGCTTGAAAATTGGTATTCAGCCAAGCCAATCTGTTTTACATTATGCAGAAAATTTTAATGTGAAACTTTTTAATAAAAATCATCACTAAAGTCTATCTGAGATCATGCCTTCTATCTGAAAGACTGAAAAACTAATTTTATACTAGCTTTCTGGATCATTTGTACAGTTTTTTGCACACTCATACACACACACACAAAAGTCATTGGGAGTATATTTAGCCAAACTTTAAGTAAAAGTTATTTTGTTAACATTATTAAAAATGCATATTCAGCAAATTCATTGGCTGCATTAACTTGTATATTCATGCAACTTCTGAGTCCTTACACTGTTACTCATAGTTCAGAACAAAGTCTATTCTAAACTGCAGTCTTGTTGTCTTTTGATTTTATAGGCTAAATAAATGATATACACAAAGCAACAGTTAAAAAAACTAACGTTATTAAAATGTTACTTAGAATTATGTGAAACTGGTGTGGTTAAAGAATTTTAATGAAATACGGTTAAACCATCTAAATAGATTAATTTGGACTAAGTTGACATTTGTAATGATTTATTTTTTGCTGAACACCAGTGAAACTCCATGAAACTTCTATGGTTTCCATTATTTATTTTGGTATACTTGTAGTACTATAAAATTAATTCTCCAAAACAAATTACATTTTAAATAATGATTTTGAGTTGGGACATTCTTCCTGTAATCCACAAGTATCTCACTTTTATTTGTTAGGTTTCCAAAAAGGCTAATTAAAATGTTTTCTGTAGAAAATTAAAACTTTTTTTAACCAGAACTGTTCTTGTAGTCTGAATTATTCAGGATTTTGAACCATTTTAAGGCCAGCTATTCAGCATATAGTTTCTCAGCTTTACATGTAAATCAGGTGTGCCGTTGCATGTACATTTTGCTTATATTCATGCTTGATCTTGTTTTATGGGTTAGCATATCTCTGAGAAGGATGGAACAGTTTAGACACTGAAGGGTTGTGGTTTTGATCTAAGGAAACATTGTGGTTGGTCATATAGGAAAAGTCCTTCCTAAAATGCTAAGGGAATCAGTTTTTTTAATAACAAAAATTCACCTATTCAGCAGGTTTTAATTCTTTCAGAGGAGCTTGACAGTATATCAAATCGTGCAGTCATTAAATACTGACAGTGTAATGAAGCCGCCTTCTCTCATGATTATATCATTCTCTCCATTACTGAAAAGACTTTTGCCCAACCATCCATTTAATGGTGTTTTCTTTTCTAAAATGTAATATGTTTTACTGATAAAAATGGAACCCGGCTGTTCTTCAAGGTGGAAATTAATTTTCCAAGCCTCTGCTATTTTGAAGGCTGGCACAAGGATAAATCTACAAATCCCAATGAATTTCACTAGTGTTGGCTGTCCTTGAAAGAAAACAGATTTTGTTTGTTTGTTTGTTTGTTTGTTTGTTTTGTTTTGTTTTGTTTTGTTTCTGTACAGAGAAGGCCCTGCTCAATGTGATTTTTTAGATTCTGGAATCCAGTTAAAAGTGATAGGATAATTATTGATATATTATTAACCTTTTACATATAGTACCTTTTGGTAACTATCTGCCATTAAACTGCTTAATTTAGAAAGGAGACAGAGGACAGCAAGGCCTCTATGTTCAGTACAATCATTAGTTCACAGAATCACACAGAATTTCTAGGTTGGAAGAGACCTCAAGATCATCAAGTCCAACCTCTGACCTAACACTAACAGTCCCCACTAAACCATATCCCTAAGCTCTACATCTAAACGTCTTTTAAAGACTATCTTCCTTCTGACAGTGGAATTCTAACAGAGTAAAAGTGTTTTAAAGTGTTGAATTCTAATAGAGTAAAAGTGTGGTAAATATATAGACAAACACTAATCTGAGAAGCTTTCACACCAAAATCATTACCTTACAACTCATCTCTATTTAATATCAATCAATTTCATCTTTTGACATGCAGCTTGGCCAGGTTGATAGAAAAGATTTCTTCCATAAATCATCAGACTTAACTAATTGATCAGGTAAAGAAGATCTAGACTACCAGTAAAATATTTCCTCAGCATGCCTTGTCTTCATAAGATGTTATTTCTTCCTGACCCAGGGGCAAGTTAAGTGTGTCTTAGAGCCCAGCAGTGTTTGGACTAAACCTAGTCTTAATTAGCAGTCTTAGGACATGTTTTTGTCTGTGGCCATGCTGATGACTTAATAAATTCCCTGATTAATGTTTCTAATACATTACTTGCTTACATTTCTGATACATTACTTGTAATATAATTACATATATTACTTGTACTGTGTGCTTCCTGATTACTCTACTATACATAAACTAGTGTATCTTGGTAGATTTACAGCATGCTTTTTACTGCTATGCCCAAACTGGACCACAACCAAATTTCAGTATCTTCTGCAGGTTCCTCTAGACAGGGTGTGACATGGTCTTGTTGAGATTTACTATGTTCCAGGCCCCAGATGAGGTATACATTACTATAATGCAACAGATTAGAAGGATGGGTATTTTTGCAACTGTTTGATGTCCATGGACCAGTATGACAGCCTGGAATTGTATTCTTGCAGAAGGTATTTCTGTCTTGAAAGTTTGGGGCTACTTTTGGGTCCTAAAAAAATTGTCGTTTCCTAAGGTGCATGAAGTTTATCACAATGCAATCAGTACGTGTTCTAAATTTTGTTCTGACTCAGACTGCACACGTCCCTTTTGCCAGGATGTCTGTTAGATTCTGTCACTACACACCAGTGAAACCAGGTAGTCCCTTCAACTATGAATAGCTGCTCTAAACCTCACTGCACTTCTGTGCTGTATTCAGGAGCCTGGTTACTCTGTTTCTCCAGGCCCACTCTCAAATATCTCCTGTTTGTTTTAGAAACTCCGAAGCTTGACTTTAAGTATCGCATTGCAGATGATCTCCTAACCAAATACAAAGATCAGCCCAAAGCGAAGTGGTGTAACAAACTTCATGAGACAACTGTTCTTCTGATTATTCATTCTTATTTCATATTCTACAACTCAGAAGAATCATTTGTGAGTCTTTTGACAAAGGAATTTGCCTTATAATATGTACACAATACCTAAAAACTTTGCTCACTTGGTCAGATCTCTATTTATTGTCAGTTTTAAACAAAGAAGTGTACTCAATTTCCAGGACAACCTGCTGCATTTCTTCCAATTCACACCATCATTAAGATATTTTAATCACTACTCCAGAGATATAGTAGAGAGGTTACACTGAAGGAATAGTATAGGAATCACAGGTAGGAAATAATAGGTAAAGTTTGAAAACTACTCTCTGATGAATTCTCATGCATCACCACTGTTTGCTGTCATTTTGGAAGATAAAACCATTCTGCATTTTATCTCAACTGCTGCTTCAGTCAATGCTTCCTTTGTACTGTCCCTCAAGGGAAATGTTTTGTAAAATTGGCTGGCACCAAACAGCTAAGCAGACAAGGAAAAGTCTGCATAAGATTACAGAAAGATAAACACTTCTGCATGTGGTCCTATCTGCTTGGACCTCTGAGTGAGTGTAGTGGGTTTACGTGGCAAGGTTTTGGTAGCAGGGGGCCATAGAGAAATTTTCTTTTCTGTGAGAAAGATCTAGAAGCTGCCCCATGTTTGGGAAGGGCCCCATTGTTTTCCAGAGCTGAGCCAATAAGCGATGTTGTTTTGCACCTCTGTGAGAGCATATTTAAGACAGGGAAAAAAACGCTGTGCCACACAGCAGCCAGGAGAGTCAAGGGAGTGAGAAACAGCCTTGCAGGTGCCAAGGTCAGTGTAGAAGGAGGGGGAGAGGTGCTCCAGGCGTCGGAGCAGAAGTCCCCTGCGGCCTGTGGTGAGGACCATGGTGAAGCAGGATGTCCCCCTGCAGCCCATGGAGTACCACGGTGGAGCAGGGTTCCACGCTGCAGCCCATGGAGGAGACCACGGTGGAGCAGGTGGCCCTGCACCGACGGAGGCTGCCGCCTGTGGAAGACCCCTGCCGGAGCAGATTCCAGGCCGGACCTGTAGCCCATGGAGAGGAGACCACGCAGGAGCAGGTGACCTGGCAGGAGCTGCTTCTCGTAGGGGAGCCAGGTTGGAGCAGTTTTCTCCTGAGGGATGGACCCCATGGTACGGACCCATATCTGGAGCAGTTCTGGAAGAGCTGCTGCCTGTGGGAAGCCCACGCCAGATCAGTTCATCAAGGACTGCATCCCGTGGGTGGGACCCCACAGCACAGGGGACGAGAGTGACTGAGAAGGAGCGGCAGAGAAGAAGTGCTGTAGACTGACCATAACCCCCATTCCCCCGTTCCCCTGTGCCGCTCAGGGGGAGGAGGTGGAAGAGGGTGGATGGGGGGGGAAGGTGCTTTTGGTTTCTTTCCTTTGTTTCTCACTGCTCTAGCTTGTTAGTAATGAGCAATAAATCTTACTATCTTCTTATGCTGTGTCTGTTTTGCCCATTACAATAATTATTGCGTGATTTTCTCGTCCTTATCTCAACCCTTGAGCCCTTTTCACATATTTTCTCCCCATTCCTCTTTGAGGAGGGGGAGTGAGAGAGCGGCTGTGGTGGAGCTTGGCTGCCCACTCGAGCGGAACCACGACAGTGAGAAGAAACAACTGACTAGACTCCTTCCAATTCCATCATTCAGAATGGATCACATTTTGGACTTTGCTTTATGCCACTTCTGTTTATGTTCACATAATACCTGCACAAAGATTGTCCACAAATAGATTTCCCAAATATACATATTTGTATCTGGTTAAGAAATCCATCTCAGAGGGTGTCACTGAGCCATACTCACCTCTGAAACATTCAAGGGGGATTGAAATCCAGTCTTGGAATTTTCGTTGTTTCAAGTGGCTCTATGCTAATCACTACATCTCTGTGCTAATCACTGCATTAGGAAGAAATCCAGAGTAAACTCTTTTCTCCATTGTCATCAGCAGAAGCTGTGGATGGAATACGCTCAGTCATAGTGGGACTGCCAGAATGAACAGACTGTGGTTTCCTGTTCCAGAGGAAGGAAACAATTGTTTTTTTTCCCACAAGTGCATAAAAAAGGCTGCTGCTTTGTAGGTAAACATAAGGGAAGGTGTGTAAGCCACGTACATCCTTTTGCAGCCAGCTCAGTCCTAAAAGACTGAAATTACTCTGCACGTATCTGAAATGAATTCAGGCTCAAGCAACCCAACATGAAAATTATACTCAACAGCTAACAAACTATAGTTCTTGAAATACATGCCATGTCTCCATTTTACATAGTGGAAAAATTCTCCTGTCAGTAATACAAATTTTGATGACACCAACAAATTGAGATGACAGTACTTAATTCCTCTATATCTCCTCTAGTTCTTAGCTATAAAGTCTCTTAATAAAGACAGGCAAATGCTTATATTTTATGTTGTATCTTAAGAAAAAAGAAAAAAATCACCTTCTGCTTAAGATTAAAATTCAAACCAATGATGCATAAAAATCATCAGCATCTAGATTTCTTATGCTGCTATTGATTCAATACCTTGTCTAAGGAGTATACTGAGCAGCTTGTTGGAAAAAAAAAAGGGGGGTGGGGGAAAGAGGGAGGCATTTTTTGGGCATTTCAGTGCCCTAATCTAGGCAGCCAACCTTAAAGATATTCCTGCAAATGATATTTTGAACATCCTCACTATCAAGCATTGGCAGATCCAAGAACAAAACTCATGGTTCAGTTGTTTTAAACAACCCATGCTATCATAACAGATGATTGACAATTACCATTGAATCTGTGCTGTAGTTTCCCAACTTTGGATATTCATCTGCTGAGCTGCAGGTACTTAGAAGGGAGTTTTCTCATTTGTGTTTTAATAACTTTGGAAAAATGTAAACCACCAAAAATCTATGCTGTCAGCTTTAAATATCCCTCTTCAATTTAGGTTGCTTAATAATATTGCTGACTGCTTCTCATCTTACATTATTTATATAGCTTTGGATGTTCGGGAAATCACCTGAAAAAACAAGATGCTTGGACCATACCCCATCAAAACTCATGCAGTCTGCATCGTGTCTGGGGAGAAAGGACATGAAATTAATCTGCACCTGATTTCAGGATGCTACAGGTCAAATTCAGGGTTTCTTGCATTTTAGGGCACCAGAAGCAGTTTTGGGTTTCTGTGGTTTTACGTCTGCAATTGAGATTGCTATTGGCTTTTCACAGTCTACTTTATAGGAGTGTATATATTATGTTTCATTTTCTAGTTTGCCTGTAGTTTGAGAAAAACACATATAACTTTTACAGCCACTGAAATGCCTGTAACAGTAGGTGAACCAGATGGATAGAAGCAATCCATGGTCTCAGCAGGTCTATTTTACTTTAAACATTGTTGTGTTCTGGTCCCTTAGCATCCTACAGATTTTTCCTTGATAATCTGTGAATGCTACTTTAGCTTTCCTGCATATACTCTTTTTGGCTTACTTACCAAAAAGCAAAACACTGGACCCTCAGTTGTTTTTATAATTTCCTTTACTCATGCTATCCATTTATGGTGATCAGGGACCACAGAGGACCTTGAGCTCTTATGAAATTTTATAAATAAGCCTCTTGGTACAGCACTATCCCACAGGGCATGTTTCCTCCATGCGGAGCATGACCCTGCCTCCCCATTCAAGTCAACAGAGGTTTGGCCACTGAGGTCAGTGGGAGTAGGATGAGGCCCTAGTGCTTCTCCAGTTACCTAGTTGCTCAACTGCTGTGGAGCTCATAGGGCAGCAGCAGGAGCTCAGATGACACTGTGACGTAGGAGCCCTCAGATTCATGCAGCCTTACAATTCTCTTAGCTTCAGAAGAGAGCATGATAATCCTCAAATGATACTGTTGGCTTCTTGCACTGTTGCCTGGTAATGAAAACAGAGAAATGCTTCCAGCAGTGAGCCATCACCCTTCGGTCCTTAAGGGAAAACACACATGTGAAGGGAAGCACATGAGCATGCGTGCATATGCATGCACACGCACATATGGCTTGTGTATATAATGAAATGACTGGCCAGAGCCAAGACTGGTCTGTGGAAAATCTTATCTTGTTTAGATTAAGATATACCTCACCTCTTAAGCCTTTTCCTTTCTTGAGAGTAGTCATCTTGTTACCTCAGTGAACCACATTTTGTCCAATGCCTTGTATGCTTGAAAAATTATATGGTTAAGCAAGACATTTCATAATCATTAATCTATAGTTAACTCAGCCTGCTGCATTATGCAACACTATGAGGAACAGCTGGGGCCCACTAACCAGAAAGCACTTTTATGGTTTCTCTTAAGGGCCATTAAATCAATGTGATGAGAGCACAGCTGGAAAAAATCCTGCAAAAATTTATCAGATCCCACACAATATGTAAAGGGAGCACTTGGTGCAATTGCAGACTCAGCATCAAGCCCTCTCAGTTTAAACTGCAGGTGGAGGAACATTTACAGCACAGCTCATATACAGTCCTGAAAATGTCTGCTGTCTCTCCTTTGTCCGTGGGGTTTTCCATTTGGGCCCCACTAACTGCTATAATTGCTGTGGGTCGCTTAAGGGGAAATTAATTGGATCATGAGGGCAGCCTTTTCAGCAATTGCCATGCTGCCTAAGCCTTTCAAGGTAGAACTTACTAATGTGAATGCACAAGAAGCTGGCGGTGCTCCTTCCCTTTCCTTAAGCGCTTTCTGACAGTGGCCTGGAAATCTCATGTTTTCCTACTGCATGTTTTGAAACAGAAGATGGAAAGGAGGAATAAGTTATTAATCCCTGAAGCCCACATGATTCATAACTGTTTGCACATAATTGATAATGTAAAATAATTAAGAAGAAATGCTGTTACAGACATATAATGTCCTTCAGAATTAACCTCTGATGAAATAAAACAGATCTGGAAGTTAAAGGTATATTAATCGGAATAGAGCAGACAAAAAAAATAAAAAAGAAAAAGGAAAATATCACTGCACCTGCTTTATGGATGTCTAATGGGTTTTAGGCCCCACAGCAATTTCTTTAACACCTTTCTCAAATGGCTGTTAAGGGCTTGATACTACAAGTCTAGGCACTAAACAGGTGTCTTGCTATTACTTGACACAAGTGGCTGGTATAAAGCCAGATGGGTTTATATATCTAGGCTCATCATGAATGTTTTTATTTATAGAGTTTCCTTCCTGTCTTCTCCAAAACGAGCAATCCACACAGCGTCTGCTTCCCTTCTTTGCTCCTCTTTATTTGTGAGACTGCTCTCTTCAAGTAAAATTCATGAAACAGCTGCTATGTTCAACACTGCAGTATTACAAAATAGCTAGGGTAGGAACTAAAATGAAACAAACAAAGCAAAAACAGGCTGGAAATGTGTATGTGTGGGAGGGAGGGTTTTGAAGTAGAAAGGAAGACCATTACCGGGTTAGAATTTAGCTATATACACCACAGCTAGCAGCTATACACTTGCAAAGAGAACTAAGGTCTTTAAGGATCACATGTTGGCAGATTGCACATGGAGAGTAGTTACAGAATATCATGTAGTCAGCTTCATGCACCTATGAAAAATATATATGAATGTGTAATATATATACCTAAAAATGTTTTATGCATGTTTCATACCATATACCTTCATCTATGTCATATTTAATATACATATTTCTATATACACACAAAGCATGTATTTCATAACATCACACTGCACTTTGATTAAAATAGAAGGATAATCTCCAAATGAAATACCTTCTTTTTCCTTGTCACTCCTCCCAGTCAAGACCTAGGTAAATTTGATTTTGTGTAACCTAGGGTGACTGAAGACCTCCAAGACAAAAGAGGAATAAGCACCATTTCTGAACCATGGAAGTCTGGGGAAGAGTTGTCACTGTCTTCAATGGGTCAAGAATCAAGTCCTTTCAGGGCTGAGTAGGAAGACCAGGATCAGACATTCATGCAGAAATCTGTGCATGAGTGGAGAAAACAGCTTCTTCTGCTTTCTTTGACATCTTTCTAGGATTGTGTACCCATATAGCTTGAACCACGGGGAAGAATTTGGAGTCCGGAGGGGACAAAGAAAAGTGGATAGCATAACAAATATCCACCACCAGGCAAAGCATTCAAAAGAAAATTATGCTTTACACTGTGTTCACTTTTCCACTTGGCCTTTGCATGTTCTGGAACTGCACTAAAAAAGGCCAAAGTCTTTATGGGAAATCTCCATTATAGACATAATGCTTGAAGGCTAAAAGCATAACACAGACAAGAGATCCAGGGCATGGCTGAGGAGAGGGGCAGCTGGTGCTCATATTCAGTAATTCTTTAAAATTTTATGTCTCCCCAATGGTATTCTTTGTGTGTATGTAAAAGGTCCCACACATTCTCCATGGCCAAGTGGCTTTAAAAAAAGAAGAAAAAACAAACAAACAAACAAACAAAAACAAACAACAAAACACCCTAGTTTTCAAAAGTGCTGTTGGTTCTTAAACATATTTTGACAGGCTTGCTGCTGCTAAACTATCTTGACACAACCAAAGCAGAAGTACCCTCTACAGTAGTTCATGGTTCTTTTTACTGAGGAAGTCTGAAATGAGTTTCCAAACCCAAAGCAGAGGAAGTACAGATTTTTAAATTTTAAAAAGACAGAAAGCCAAGACTCCCTAAGGTATACAGAAATGTAGAGGGAGAAATTCTATCTTTCCAAGGTTTGCCAAATGAAATGGGGAAGAGAGGGAATTAATTCTTTTCAGAAACAAAAGAGAAAACAGAGGAAAAAGTCTTGGGTCATGAGCACCAAGCAGGCAACAGAATGGTTTGCTGCAGCATACATTCTCTCCACTGGAGTTGCAGGCAATCACACGGATGCTCTTGGCCCATTAGGCTATTGTACCTTTAGGGTAAGATACAGCACACAGAAGTGACCAGTAGAAAGCTTTTTTTATGACTGCACATCGAGGCATGTTATGTTCATAACTGTTAAGACATGTCAGGCTTATCAAGTCTGACAAAAATCCCAGTAGATTCCCAAAGATTTGCAAATATAACCCATCACAGAATTATCGTTTGCTATTAATGACAACTCAGGAAAGAGAGGACAGAACCTGACATTCTCATTACCTGTGTCCAAGGGGATGTCTTTCTGTGTTTATTTATTCATATCCAGACCACCAGAAAAGTATGAAGTGCTCTTATCTCCTTAATTATATTTAAAGATAATATGTGGATAATGTGGATCATTCACCTACACTAAATATAAACAATGCTTCAGCAAAACTTCTCTTAAGATTTCTCTAAATATTTTATGAGTCATTAGATCAAACTTTTCTCCTTTTGGGTTTTGATCCCATCTTTTTAATTTCATAAAATTTCTACCACTTTAAGAATATTTTTCAATAAGTAGGAATACATTCTTTCTCCCCTTTAGAATACCTCTACTCATACTCCACCCCAAAACAATGTTCTTTATTGAAAACAAACTTGTTTCGGAGTTGTTGGCAAACTCCTGTGTTATTCAAAATGAAAGAAAATCTCAAGGTCCTTGCAGGGTTAAATTTCAGAGATAGTAAAGAAATCTTACCAGAGATTTTTCAAAGCTAAAACATTTTTCTTGAAATATTGGCCCCAAACCAGCAAGGGGACAAAATGAGTGAGCAAGGGACAAGGGTCGTTATAGAGGAGAATATAACAACTTCTCCCAGACAGAACAAAAATCTTCCTGAGTTCACTGATTAAAAAGTTTTAAAATTACAACGTATTACTAGGTGTTACTAGGAGTCTGTGAAGAACTAGTTATTCTCCTTTGAAACCAGACTAACGGCACAAGGATTTCTCCATTCCATGTTCCTTATCAGAGAGATTCAGAGCTGTCCTACATAAGCAACAGAGTACTTTGTTTCCACTACATTTGATAATTTAGATCACCTTCCTCATAAAAACGTGTAAAAGCTTTCAACATCTATTTGATGGTGATGTATATACACTTATTTATCATTACTGATCATTACCGTACAGTATGTTACCTCATCTCCTATGTCATAAGTTTGACTTACAACTCACTAAAGGCTTAGCCTTTACTACCACGGGAAAAGTTCATAAGGTCAGAACTCAACAAACTGAATGAAATGGGCAGTTACAAACAACAGTGTGTCTTTTGATTGTCATGCATTGTGCGGAGATCACAGTTCAATGAGACAATTTCCATATTGTCTGTCTGATGGCGTATCAAGACCTTAGACTTAAAATCTACTGTCAGTGAAGATCCAATGGCATCCAACTATGTGCTCTTGGACATTCCCAAAGCACTCAGGGTATTATGGCATGTCTAGAACTCACAAAACAAACAAACAAACAAACAAAACAAAACAATAGCAAGGCAAAAACAAGTAATTCTGCTTATTTATTTTTCTTCTTTGCACTTCCTTCTTTTCTCAATGTACACTTTCTCAAAACTGATAACCCAGTGAACAGCACAGTCAGTCATGATTTAGAGGACCTATCTTTATAATTCAGATCTTCCTGAAAGGCAAAAAGTTACCCAAGTTTCAGGCCACAGTGTGTTCAGGTTTGTTATATCCTCTATACTGAGATTATTAAATATCAAGTTACATGCCAAGGAATAATTAATTAGTCTTTGAGAAAAGAAATGAGTGAGAGCTGGTAACCTTGCCCTTCTAGCAAGGGGAAAGCTCACCTTCAGATGAAAATAAAATAATTTACTAGAACTCAGGTGAATTCCTTAACTGGTGTATGATAATCTTTATTTCAGTTTTCTTTTTTTCCTTATTTGGACCATTGCATGCTTCATATATTCTACCTGAAAGCTAATGGAAGACAATAGGTAGTACCATCTCCTCTCATGTTTTCTAAGGGCTGTCTTAAGACTGAACTTGGAGAAGTACTCCAAAGTAGAGAGTTCAAAGTACCCAAAATACTGTAATCCAAAGTACCATCTTTCAAGTTCAGCTCATCTATATTGTCTGCATTTCTCACTGATTAATATGCTGCTCAGAATGCTGTTTTCATACTTACGTGTCTCCCTCTCCACTGTGCAAGGAGCTAACTTGACTAGCTCAGTAGGCCCTAATGGGCAGAGACGTAACAAATTCCTCTAAGGTGCCATGATTTAGACCACTAGGGCTTCAAAATATCATTGTGATGCAAAAGGTCAGATTGATGGCCTTTTGAAATTGCCTTCCTAATCCAAGAATCTGTCCTACCACCAGGAAATGAACATTCCTGATGACATGCTGTTAACTTACAATGGAAAATTTGATCAACTCCCTCCTTCACACCGCTTTGCAAAGGACCTTCTGCTTGGGAAAGCACTGTGTAAGCAATATTTCTTTCCTGATGTATGGAACACTATTCAAAATGAAAATCCAGTCCTCCCTTTGAAAGACTTCTGTCTAGAATATTTCCTTTTAAAAACTATAAGTACTGTATGCTGACAAATTCTCATTTATACATGAACTTTGCAAAGATGGGCGGAACTGCTATAAATTTATACTGTTGTTAAGGCTTAGATACTGAGGTGATCTCTCATTAGAACAGACTTTTGTACTCATTAACTTATAAAATATTAGCACAGTGTGCTGGTTGTGAATTTACCATGAGATCAAACCAGCAGGGAAGGAGCTGATGAAAAAACAATTATCACTTTTACCCACAATTCCCCACACTCTACTGATACCTTATCTGAAAGTTTTTGTTGCATTTCAGTATCTGGTAATAGGATAACAGTTCCCTTCAGTACTGTGAAAGATGAATTGCATCACCCATCAATATGCTTCAATATCTATGGGTACACACCTTTGGGGGGTTTAGCAGCATTACTCCTAAATACACCATGGGGATTTAAAACAGGTGCATTCTTCATCAGAAGGATAGAAAACATGTTATTATCATTTGTTGATATTAAACATTCTCACCACAGAAAAAAATATATATATTTATATAGACATACATATATATATATATATACATACATACATATATATATATATAAATCAGACCCAGTATGCCTTTGGCTTAAAAGAAGATGAAAGGAATGAATTAGAGAAAATTTAGCTGGGGGAAAAAAAATAAATAATAATAATAATAAAAAACCAACAAAACTAAACTGAAAGATTTCTCCAAATTTCATAAACTTTGTATCAACTTTCCTTACATAAATCCAGGTAGCAGAGATGGCAAATTAAGTCAAGAGCTAATGGGTTGTAAGCGTATCTAGATGACAGACAAATAATATTATACATTCACTTCTTAGTAAACCCTTTATAAAATGATTTTAAAGGGATGTTCATACATTCTTAATTTCTTGCATGATGTAAGTACTGAAATAGAAACCTTCACAAAGAAAACGAACTTGCATCAACTATCTGAGAAGTCTTTAAAACTTTAGGTATAGGGGTATGGGGGGGGGAGGGGGCAGGGGGAAAAAGTGTTTCCGTCTCAAAAAGATTATCAAAGGGCAACCAGAGACAGCTTAAAGTATGGGATCTACTTCTCTCAGGCTGTCAATCACATAACAGCTGCCATTCATCTTGAGCATTCATTTGGAAAGAAAGATTTCTTGTCTGCTTTTTAAGTTTTGTGTAAATAACTTTTCTTTAGATGGACCTAAGAAGCACAGAAACAGGAAAAGCAGACGGCTCACTAATCCATTGGTGTCAGTTACAGCGCACTGTACTGACATGGTCAGACAAGGAGATTCAGACTGACATAAAAAATCTACAAGCTCTCTACAAGCACAACTACTCTTGGAAAAAAATCATTCAAGCAGCATTCTGGTCTACTTCCCTAGCAGCTAGGAGAGGGAATTTTTTTTTCTTTTTTTTTTTTTCTTTTTTTTTTTTTTTCTGGGAAAAAGAGAAACCAGTTTGCACTGCAAATAATCTCATAGATAATGCTTAAAATAAAATTTTGTAGGAAAGTATGGACGAGCATGTTATTGACTATTAGCCTGAATCCACTGTGAGGGGTTATTAATAACAGGGTAACAGAATTTCAGTGTTGTTATGTCAAAAGTCATTAATGCTGCACGGAAAAATATGAAATGAAGGACTTACCTGAACTGATCAAAGACTGGGGAGCAGGGTGGGACACATTCAGAATCCACATGGGGATGCACTTTTGCTATGAGGACCTTTACCTGTAGTAGCACAAACCAGTACCTGAAAATCTGAGTCTGTGGATTTATTTTTTTTTTTTAATTGACAATGAATCTGGATCTAAGTTTCTTTATGATTCTGTTTACAGCTTCCCAGGACAACTTTGACAGAACAGATTTGCAGTCAGAAAAAGAAGTTCTATCTAAACAAAAACGTTTAGTGAAATTGTCTTGAAGGAGAAAAAACTTCTAAAACTGTATTAAAAAAAAAAAAAATGCAAAAAAAAAAAAAAAAAAGCTCATTTTGCTATTTTGGAGAAAGATATTAACATTTCTTTTGCAAATGACTTTTTAAGTTGTGGTACATTATAAGCATTTAAAAGCCAAAATGAAAATAACCCATTAAAATTAGCTTTTAGCTTTTTTATTGACATTTTGGCACTAGAATTTAGAACAAAGTTCTGAGGTTCTCCACGAAACATAATTTTTGTTCTCCATACAGCACTGCTTCTGGCCCACACTCATATATAATGATTATAGCATGTGAAGCAAGTTTAGTTTATAAAGAATTCCCAATTACAGAATGATAACAAAACTCACAATAGAAATATGTTAATACAGTTAGAAAACTCAACGAAACATCTACAACAACATCAGCTGAATCTAACTATAATCAGTTTAATATTCAAAGACACAAAGGCAGATGTCTAATTATTTATAACCACCTATGATTTTGGAAAATCATTTGAAAGTCAGCTGAAATGCCTATTTAGTTAAAAGTTACATTATATTACTATTTACCTTAAGAATAAGAATGGTAATATTTTCTCAGAACTAAAATCCCTTAGCATCATGTCTACATGTCCAGCATCATGTCTACAACATTACCCTGTAATGGACCCAGGGAGATGTTATAAGACAGCTTTTCTAAAACAGCTTTTCCTCTGGCTTTTCTTTCAGTATGCTGTAGCTTAGGGACTTGATGAACCAGAAGGTGAAGACTGACCTCTGGTTGTAATAGCCACAGATATATTATCTTCCCTAAATATATGCATTGTTTTGGGATTCATTTATACTGTGGGCTACACAGTATAAAGCATCTATAGCACCCCGTGTCAAAGAACACAAATTATTCATAATCCACATTAACTAGACTGGTTCTTCCATCCCAGGTGTGGATTCATTTAATCTCTATCCAAAATGTTTCAACAGTACAGGACAGAGTGTTAGATTTTGGGGTTGATTTGTTGTTTTAAGAGCTTATTAGAACAAATACGTGAGCTACGATATTATTTGGGGTTGTTTTTAGTTGTGGCCCAAAAGGCTTTGTTGAAAACATCTAATGTAAGATTACTTTTAATGAAAACCAGAAAGGGAAAGTGAAGTCCTGATTTCAGTTGTTTTTCACATCTCACTATGTGGAAGTAGTCATTGGATCACTGGATCTTTACAATTTTATGGGTAATGGACCTCAAATATATTCAGTTTGGCTTAGCCTAAAATCTCAATAGGCCCGAGACTTTATTATGATCACTCCAAACAGTTGTGTTTAATCCAAACAAACCTACATAAGAGATAGAAAAGGACAAAAAAAAAAAAAAAAAAAAAAAAAACTAAGTCTTTGTTCACATAGCAAAAAGGGAAAATCAATGGACTTCATGGACTTCTGTAGGGCTTCAGAAAAGTAGAAAATGTCCACTCATAAAATTTACATTATTCTAGAGGGGAAATAAAGAAGAATGATGTAGACTTTATCTTAAAAAATATATTTAAATAAATTGATTTTGTCCCTGTCTGGTTAGATTTTTTTTAAAATTTATCTTCTTCATCTTAATCTTTTGCAGGATATAAACTTTGCAGGTGCAACAATAGCCAGAAGAGACTGCAACTAAACTTTGTCCTCTTATGTCTTGTTTGTTTTTTGTTGTTGTTGTTTGTTTGTTTTGTTTGTTTGTTTTGTTTTGTTTTTTTCCCCCCACATAATTAATACCTGTCAAATCAAATGATATTCTATTATAACAGGCCTGAATTTCCTTCAGTACCGCCAAACATAAAAATAAAAGACGCTACCAATTCCCCCAAGGTGTTAGGACAGACAGTTGTTCAGTGAAACACTCCCAAGGAAACTCTAAGATGGGAAGAGGTGTTCCAGAAGAAGAAACATGGGCTGGGTCTGACAGAGATCAGGGTTGAGAATAATTACATGGTATAAGAAGACAAAAGCACTGTTGAGCCTTTGTAACCAGCAGAAAAGCTTTCTTTAGCTGAAGGGGCACATAATTTGGGAGACTAAGTTATGACACAGCTTCCAAGTCTTCTTTCCTTTACATGGGAATATTGGCAAGCTTCAGGATACCAGTCTTCCAAAATGATAAGAAGTTTACACACATACATGTATTCAAAAGGGACCTTAATAAAATTATTATTTAATATATTAAAAATACTGATACAAAAATTAAAAACAATCCAATTTCCAACATTATTTGCTCCCAAGAGCAAATCTTTAATTAAGAAACATAAATAACTACCATCTATCTGAGTAAACTGAATACATGGAGATGTGCTATTGCTGACAGTCTTTGGTGGACTGGTGGGCAAATGAGATGGACTCAAGCAGTGAGATTACCCAATGATGTATTGTCTAACACCTTTGAAAGAATTTGGCACAGCATTTGGTCTGCATCTGTTCTCCCTGCCTCTCTGTGGCCAAGGTATAAAACCTCCGAATACAAAAGCGTATGGTTGGAAAAAGTAATTCAAACCAAATCCACTCTGGAGTCAAAGGTCACTCTGCAGCAGAAAGGACACTGAGGCACTTTAATTTCCTATTATCCTAGCATCTTTGAGAAAGAGGCTTCTGCAGTCAGACTGTCGACTTGACTACATGCCACCCAAATACCACTGGAATACAATAGCTAATTTCTAACAAACATGGTGAGGGGACAGAAATCCTCAATCCACAAAGTGCATCGGCTTTATGTAAGTCAGCAGATGCATCAGTGAAAAATATTAACATTTGTCTCCAGCTGGGAGCAGCTTCTGTATAACTTTGTTCAGGCAGGAAGTTTGGAAACACAGAGGATAAGAAGGGAGCCAGATTAAAGGGTGTGGAAGAAGAGTGGCTGGAAGTATGGCAAGGGTGGAGGTGACAGAAGTGTGGAAAAGACCTAAGAATAATAATTTAGAGAGTACAGGTGAGTGGGAGAATGTGTGGTATTTCAGTTGGAAAGACTAAGGGCCTTGGGGAGAACAGAGATTACTATAGTACAAATGCAAGGAGATACACATCCACAGCAAAATAGGCTTCTCCTGTTCAGCTGTTCATGCAATAACTTGTCACATTTATGGTGGTTTGGAGAGGAGATGGAGCATTTGGTCCAAGTTTGGAATGGATGTGTGAATCAGGAGCAAATGGAGTTTACAGTCCAGAGAGGGAATATCATCAGAGCATCCCCAGAAATTTTATTGCAGACATCTTTCAAGGAGGAAGGTGAGGAAAACTGTCTCCTTGGCTCCAGTTATCTCAAGATATATTCTTGTACTTTCCATTTAGCTCATCAGTTTTGCAGAAATAACATGAAACTAAACTGAGTCCTTGCATTTGTTATTTCCAGCTCCATTTATTCAGAATGCAATTGCAAGAGGAGCATGATGCCACTAAAGTTAACACCTTTTAAATATTTTATTTCTTTTTTATAAGTCTAATATGCAATAACTGGCAGAACAACTCATTTGGAAATGCATGGTGCCAAAGGAAAACATTCAATATCTTTCCATTCAATGCCCTGAGTATTTTCTCACTCCAGGGTGTTAAAACATTTGTTCTTGATTCACACAGCCATTACAAATCCTTGCCAAATTATGCAAAGAGCTGTCAGATTTAATGGTGCAGGCATCTTATTCCTTATTATGGGACTTGGACAAATAAAATCAATACATCATAAAAACAGGTAGAGAAGCTATGATGCTACTGCCAAAATTCATCATGAAAAGACGTTTTTAATAGTATTCTGTCCCGCCTGTAATGCCTATCCCAGATATCAACTCTCTTTATGGTCTGAGTCTAATCTGCAAAACTCCTTTAAAATGCAACTAATAAATGCAACCTTTATTTTATAGATATATAGAGAGTCTTCTTCCAGAGACTACAATCTCAATTCAGTAATGTACTGAGCTGGTTGTTTGATTTTAAGTAAGCAATAAACCCCCTATTCATGCTTTAAGGTCTTACATAGGTGAAACCTCAGCAGCTTTTCTATGCTATTTCTATTGTATTTCACAGAAAAATACATGCTATGCTAGAAATGGAGTATAAGTATGGTAGAAATGGAGTATAGTCTGATAGCCTGTAGGTTCTGTGAACCAACTTATCCTTTGGTTCAGCAGAAAAACAGAAGAGAAAACACCAACAATAAGACTGTACTTAAATTTAATTTTGCTGGGTTTGTTTTTCTTTCCTCTCAAGACAATAAGGAAAAAAAATAATAATCCATTGCAGGATAGAGTCCCCGCATGTTTATGAACTACAACCGCCCACAGCTCCAATCAGTGGTCTGAAGCAGCTGCCTGTCAGGTGGGAAGTTTTAATCCTGCTCCTTCAGAAACTTTTCCACTTTGTATAAAACATCTTCAGACTTATTTCAACAAGCCAACAGATTTATTTTTTTTAACACTGCGGACAAAGCACCTTTAACTCTCCATCTTGCATGACCAGGTAATCATTTGCAGCTGGATCGTTTTGAAACTGATCTCATCACGAAATCAGACACATGAACTATTGCTGACCACAAAACATGCCCAACAGACTGTTATGTCCTTCCTCATTATTTTGTTTTAGATAACTTTATTCTTGTTACTTGACTCTACAAGGCGATAACTGTGGACCACTTTAAATGAAGCAGAGTGTTTTAAGTATGTGGAAGTAAACAACATGTAGATGGAATCCCTCCCTTCTTGTTGAAGAAACAACCCATAATTCAGCTTTTAGCCCAAACAACCTCAGATGATCACAAAAATGTAAATCTGGCCTGAAACTACTAATTGGAGCCGTGAAAGTTCTCACTTGGACTTTTCCTTCCTTCCTTCCTTCCTTCCTTCCTTCCTTCCTTCCTTCCTTCCTTCCTTCCTTCCTCCCTTCCTTCCTTCCTTCCTTCCTTCCTTCCTTCCTTCCTTCTCCTATCCTTCCTCCCTCCTTCCCTTTCTTCCTTTTCTTCCTTTCCTTCCTTTTCCTTCCTTTTTCCTTCTTTCTTTCTTTCTTTTTCTTTCTTTCTTTCTTTCTTTCTTTCTTTCTTTCTTTCTTTCTTTCTTTCTTTCTTTCTTTCTTTCTTTCTTTCTTTCTTTCTTTCTTTCTCTTTCTTTCTTTCTTTCTTTCCTTTTCTTTCTCTTTTTCTCTCTTTCTTTTCTTTTTATTTCTTCCTTCCTTCCTTTCTTCCTTCCTTGTTTTCCTTCCTTTCCTTCTCTTCTATTTCTGAACAGCCTTACAAGTATGCAATTTGAATTTTGCCATCAGAAACGCATTTCAGAGCAAGACTGTACTGCTCATTAAGTGAATATCACCAGCTTTCAGCCATTTCACAGTCTTGCTTCTCAACCTGTAGTCATTTGTGTTGGCAGAAAAACCTTTGCAAAATTTGATATGCAATAAAAGTTAAAATAAGGATATTTTTCAGTTTCCACTTGAGTGTGTCAGGAAACCAGGACTGAAAGATTTATGGTTTTGAGTACAAAAACTAGTTAAGAATTAAACAAGAAGGCACTCTTTCTCCCCAGGAAAAAAAAAAAAAAAAAAAAAAAAAAAAAAACTCTAGTGTTACAGTCAATAGGATTTTTCCATTTACTTCTATGAGAAGAAGATGATCAGATTTCAAGATGTAAATAGAAAGAGGAAAAAGTCGGTGATCCGACTAACTTATTTCTTTTAATGAGTAGGGAAGCATCTCCCAAAGTTATAGCAATTTATTTGCCTTGATTAACGAAGGTGTAATGTCCTTGTCAAGCATCAATACAACTGTATCATTTGCAACCCTTCTTCAAATAACCTTTCCACACAAGAACATCTGAAAAGGCTGGTGAGAGTTTTATGACTAGTCACATCCAACATAATTTAAACTACCAAAAGAAGAAGATCATGACACGTTAACACTTTCTGTTCCTTTGGCTAACCTGGATCAAGTGAGCTGATATCTGTGTAGATTTAGCCTTAATTGCTCTTCAGAAATGTTTGAATACTTCCAAATTTTAATTTGTAGTTCCTCAATCTAGGACAGTAGCTGAAGTGCACACCTGAATATCTCCAGGAAATTATTTCAAAATGAGGATTTTCCAAATTAAAATCAAATCTTGTATTCTCCTTTATTCTCTCTAAGCAAACACAATATATTTCATGTGGGACTCTGGACAATTTTTATGCATGGTATGTTATCCTAGCATCTTTTCTTTCTGACCTTCTTAATAAAGGGCATCCTTTTTTTTTTTTCTTTTTTTTTTTTTTTTTCCTTATTTACAAGTGTTCAGAGTGCTATTGATTACATTGCTAAAGTTTTGTCTTTTCATTTGCCTCACTATTTGACCCTTTTCTACCCTTCTGTCCTCAGCCTCAGTGCTATAGTATGACACTGGCTCTCCTTCTCAAAAGAAAGAGAGAGAGAGAGGAAAGTATTTTTCACTAAAATAATAGCTCCCCTTTTGGCAACAAACAAAGGAGAGAAAAAAAATACATCCAGAGAAACTGAACTCTTAAAAAGTACTTTTTTTGCTGTTTGATGACACAGGCATAAAGCCAAAGTTCACCCATTGTACTTCATGTTCAAAATTTCTTCACACAGCTCTAAATTGCTGACAGCTCTTTAGCTACAGCCATGCTACCGGGCGCCATTATAATAGTTCGCCATACCATTATGATGTGTCAATGTTTATGACCTGTATCCCCAAACTGGAAGACACTCAAATCTGTTGACTGCCTCTAAATCACTTTTTTGGAAAAGACTTAAAGCACTGAGACTGCAACTAGAATTGCTATTGCTCAACTGGCCTCATCTAATCTTTTTTTCATTGAAAACACAAAAAGGTTACAGAATCGTAAAGCCCATGTGGAACAAAACACAGGAAAATTATTATTGTTCTCATATAGAGGAACACATATAATACCCACAGCTGTATGAGGACCCAGAGGGCTTTTTTATTGGTGCATGGATGAATTTTTTATTGCTACTGAATAAAGTGTTCTTGACATAAGTATTTCACCTCTGACACTAGCAAGATTCCCTCTTGGTGGCCATTAGAATATAAATCCTACTTCATGTCTTCTGATTTTAAATGATACCCTCTCTGCAGGTGTTTGTTTTTTTGTTTTTGCTTTCTTTTTTTTTTTTTTTTTTTTTTTTTTTTTAGTGGGAATAAAATCAGGGAAACAAGAATAAGAAGATGTCTTGTTGCCTGGAGATGGGCCAAAGTGTGTCAAAGTGATTTTGCAGAGAGACCTGCCTCAGACGTAAGCAAACAAAAAGCGCCAAAGGGGGAAATCAGGAGAAACAGAGGGTTGCTGACTCTCTGTTTGTAGATGTTCAGATGGAATGCCTGAGTAGTGCCCATTTCTGTATTCAGTCAGCAATGAGGACAATATCCTTAGTCTCAGGTGACTACCTCTCCTTCGTCAACTGAATCTATTTGCATAAACATGACTAGTGGTCCATTTTGAAGGAAGGATCTACTTGCTCTTATTTTTATTGTGGATGCCCTCCAAGGATTTCAGTGGTGACATTAAATTTCTTCTGACTGATAAATATGAAAGCTAGGTCCCCTTTTATTCTAAGGGAAAATAAAGGAAGCCTTCATTGATTTTTTTTTTAATTTTTATTTTTTGCAAAGTTTGTATCTCAGTTCAGACCAGATTAGCTTCTGATAACTTAGTTAAATCATGTAACTGAGAAGATTGAAATGTATTTGCATTACTCTCCTTGTGCATTTTTCAAGAGGTTTTCCTGTAGGTACTGGCTTAATAGAAAATTAAGTTCTGTCTTCTGGATTTTTTTTGAAGTCCTTCTCTTCTACACCTAACCTTTAGTTCTCTGACAAATTCTAGTTCTTAGACTTGAACACATCTAAGACATTCCTCATCCTTCTCTACCTTCATGTGGATGTTCTGTGATCCCATCACCAATAAAGCAGAAAGACAGGAAAAATATAGCATTATTGGAAACAAAGCATAATCAGAACTTCAGTCCAAGCAGTTCTAGCAAGTTCTGTGACATTTTTCAATTATAGTAGTTATTAAGTCACACCCCTCTGAGTTATTCCAGTAATAAATCACTTTGTCCATCTGGAATGTCCCCACTCCCTTCTGGGAAGCACTTCCAGCGGCTGTCAGGAGCCCGCACCCTGTTCATGAGATAGTCCCGCTGGACCGCAGAAAACACACACAGAGCATTAAACCCCCACTGTGACTCCTTCTTTACAAAACTCACAACATTTTTAGTGGTAAGTTTTGCAAAAAGTCCACAGGAAAAGTCAGGAAAGAGGCAAAATGCTCATCTTTCTGTTCCCTTTACACTGATAATGACTGGAAATACCCACAACATCTGCTTCCAGGTGGTGTCTAGGATTTCTTTGAAGGGGAAAGTCAGTCACCCTCAGCCACCATACTTACATTCTGTATTTGTGAAACTGATCAAGATAACAGGTCTTTTAAATGGCTGTGCCACACCAGACCTTCAGCTTCTCAAATGAGTTTTTTGAAATGGTAATGAAAACTGGCTACTGGTGCCCTAATCCTTCATTAGGTTCCTTCCTTCCTTACACTTTGATTGTGTCAGGATGCAGAAAGAAATTGGAAGTGCTTACCTCCTGTATGCCTGCTCTGCAGGTGGAGAACTAAAACCATGAAGGCCTATGAGGATCTACCTCTCTTCCTCTGGAAGCCTCCTCTAGTAACTTGTACACTTTGGCTAGTCCTATAATATATCTTCAGAAACGGGAATGAGAAGAAAATTAGAAACTAATGAAACCTCAAAAGATACATTCTAGTCATCTGCAAATTTCCAAAAAATAAAAAATAAAATCTCAAAGTGTTGGCACCAGCTGGAGGAAGGAAGTGCGGAAACCACTACTGTTCATGTTAACTTCATTTGCCAAATATCTGATTGCCAATCAATGCAGATGTCACTGCAGCCAATACAAATGGATTTGTATGGTGGCATGGTGTGAGACTCAAGAAAAATTTATATATAGGGAATCTAACTCTCCGGGTATGAAGGATAAAGTTAATTTATTCTGGTGTAATTGAATACTGGATTTAATTGACTGTAATTTTTGTTGTCATTTTTGTTTATAAATGCCACATATGCACCTAACCTACACTTGTCCTACAAGACAAGTGATTCTGAGGACAGGCAAATGCCAACCACTTAGCTGCCTAAAACATTGAAGTAGCAAAAAGAACCTGAACAAGTTTGAACTTGTCCAAAAGAAACAGCCATTTTCAAGGTGTTTCTAACTTTGGCAGAGAACACCACAGGCTTCTAAAATAGTTACAGGGATCTATATGAAGAACAATACACTGTGTCATGGCTGGCTGGTGAGAACAAGACAGAGGAGGTCTTGCAATGGAGCAAGTGACGAAGATGGATTGATTTGAGTGATGTTTAAATTTGGTTTATTATGGGGCTGTGGTTGACAATGTTGCAAGCTGCTCACCTCCCAGAGAGATAGGCATGTGGGCCATTCTTTGATTTCATAAATCATCCAGGAACATACCCAGAGCGTTGACCTTTTATGGGGAGAGAGCTCAGGGCATTCAGCATAATTTAACACCGGCATGTCGGACGGTGTCCAGCACAGTTTAACACTCCTTAACCTCTGCCTCATTAGACATCTGTCCTGTCATTTATCTTTCTGTTTATTTTCCAAGTGATATATTATTGGTAATAACTAAGGAATGGGCACTGATGTTACTCTCCTTGTAGCTGCCATTAGTCAGCTGGAAGACAGGCCAGCATCACTCTGAAACTGGTACATAAAACAGCCTTTAAAGGATTTCATATATTTTCTTTGCCAAGCAACTTCCTCCTGGCATGGGCAGCTAGCACCCCTATTATATGATCTTTTGTTTATTTCTACTCTTTCCAGATGAGATTTTAGGAGTTTTTAATACCAGCAAGTATTATTACTGTTGGTAATAAGACCTGAATTATTCTTACTGCAGCAGAAACTTCATCCATTCTGTGATGACCACAGCAAAATAAGAAGCCAACAGGGAAATTACATCTTCCATTCTGACCACATATATATATGCACACACATTTACATATGCACCCATACACTCACACATACACACATACACACTCCTTCCTCCCCCCTGGCTCATCATCATAATGGCAGATATTAAGACTCCATTTAAATACACAAATATTTTATCAAGTTTATAGTTGAAGAAATTTTGGAAGTTTCATTTATCCCACCTTTCTTTATCAGGTGGCAACTATTTTTCCAATATTTGATATCTATAGTTATTTTTGGAATGGGAAAAAAGAACAAAGAAAGTATGAGACCACAGTGAGAGGAAAAAGAAATATTACACATTTTTTCTGTGTTGTGTAATGTATGTATTGTGATGTTGGATAGGAAGTAAATTTCAACTAAGATTCTTCTATGGTACATATGGTACTAAGCATGAATTTGGATTTCTTGTGGGTTATAAAGAAGGTACAAGTCTAAAAGGACCAATAAATTAAGAAAGGTATTCCAGATTTGTTTATATCATGGATATTTGTGAGTCAGCTCTATAATAGATGTAACACCTTGAGGAAAATATCAATCATGTTTTCTTTAACTGAATAGCAAAATGTTGCTTTTAAATCCATCATCACATGAAAGATATTGAAATTCTGAGCAATAACAAACATTTTTATACTAGCAGTATTAGCACCGAGACACAGATTGAAGTAGTTAAGGAACGCACTGGCTGACCTGAAATGTCCTCTGTTTAAAAACACACACACACAAAGCCTTCTCTAAACCAAATCCTGAACAATATCAAACACCCTCATAAATTGTGCTAGACAGGTATCTCTGAAATTTGGATTACAGTGGTGAGAAAGCATAAAGTGACGGGAGGTAAGCCTGCTGCTGGCTCACATTGGTTGAGGTGGGTGAGCATGGCTGAGAAGGAATTCAAGGGCTGGGAGAGGTTCACCAAGGTACTAGAAGCTTTACTTTCCAGATGTACTTTATTTACAAAATGCTTAATCCTTTTAAAACTACCTACATCCCACACAAATTTGGCGTTGCTTTATTGCTTAATTAATACCATCATCTCAGCCTTTGTCTAACACTGGTTAGAGAAAAAAAAATTACATCTCCGCACATGGAAATATTGCCAGATCTAGCACGACACTTTGGAAGTGATTTTGATATAATTAACATGACATCTGCTCTTTAATTGCTTTGTTTCCTGGTCTGCAACCAGACATTTAGATGTAGTTTTTTGGAAGTCAGGATCATGTAACTGGAGTTTAAAAGCTCAAGGGCTACTGTGAGCTCCTAGATGCTACGCTTAACTCTTTGGTTACTTCCTCAGCAATGAAAGACCTGGGTATACCAGTCAGTCACAGGGTGATTATGAACCACAGGATGGACTTACAAAAAGAGCTATGTGATCTGAGAATGAATTAATCAAGCTATTTCTCAGACTGTTAAAGCCATCCATACAAGGCCCTTGTGAAACCTCAAGTATTATTCACTGTTTGGGTCACCCACATTGAAGGAAACTGGAATTATACCAGAACAGGTGCAGAAATGGCTGCTGGGATGATCCAAGCAACGGATAGTTTATTTTACAAGAGGAAATTAAAAGACAGTGGCTTATTTAGTCAAGCAGATCCAAGCCTGCAAAGGGATATGATCACTCTTTGTAAATACAGCTGGAGGATAAACACCAGAAAAGAAAAAGAGCTTTTTTAGCTTACAGACAATGAGTTGGCATAAGAACAAAGAGATACAAGCCAGCCATTAAGAAATTCAGTCTGTAAATTAGGGGTGTAGATTTCTAGCTCTCTGAAATGTGAATTTCTGGAGCTACCTTCCTTTAGGAGTAGTGGGGATAGAATATGCTGCTTGTTTACTGTGGATTATAAAGGATACTAAATGACAGTGTGACAGGCTAAGAGCAAGCTCTGGGTAGGTGCCTCCTCAACTCTTACCAGCCTACCCTGGATCATGCAGGTCATGAACAGTCTGGAGCACATTTCCAGCCCTTGTCCCTGCATTTTCTTTCTTCAGAAACCAGAGTGCAAGAGAGACCACAAAGGACAAGCTTCATACATTGCCCATACTTCAGTACTGTCCCCACATGAGAGCAGGGAAGCCTTCCTGAGTGTCTAGATATGGGGCTAGGTGGTCTTGCAAATCTCTTTCTACCCTTCACTCTCAGGTGAGTCTTCTGATACCAAAGCAATCAGTGGTTTTTGCATGGCAGCAGGGCAAGGTGTCTCTGGCATGCCTCCTGCTTTATCTCCATCTTCCATCTTCCATTAAGCTTCACCTGTGTAAAGAGGGCACACTATCTGGTCATTGCTGCCAAGGAGAAACGTGCTTCCAAAGCATGGCTGGGATGTGGGATGACGCCCAGGCATGGCCACTTCATCAGTCCTCATGGGCTGGGCAGGGTGGGGGGGTTACTGTGGAAATCCTCTCATCAGACAGACCTCCAGGGCTTGATCAACCGGTAAACCCTGTGAGAGGAGCCTCTCAAAATCAGTGTGTGTCCAGTACACAAATTGAACTCTGTACTCACTGCCTAATCCTCCTTAAGAGTAGCATTTAAATGTTTGCTTGTTGCTCCTAATTAAGTGCCAGAAGTTTTGAGCTTTCTGCTCTCTGAGGGGAGATTCAGCCCAGTTCAACCCTGATGTAAATCTGATGACTTCAATGCTTCAGTTGAGCTACACAAGTCAAATTGATCCCACTTTTTTTGCCCATTGGTAATAAAATGCAAAGCTTATTTCAAAAGTACATATTTGATAATACTGTCAAAAAAATTCATTACTTCTCCAGCATCACCCTACAATGAAAAGCAACTATGTTAATGCAACACAGGCCATAAACAAAACATTGTGTAGCTCTGTGTTTCTAGTTAAATTGTAAGGCTTTTAATTTTTGTATATTGAAGTAGAAAATGGAGTATACAGAATATTCTAAATCTATAAATGCATTTAATGAGTTGAAAAAAGAGATTTTATTTTTTATAGTCTTCTGTTATTATTTAAAATCCCAGGCAGGGTTACTTAAACATATACAAAATAGATTATGTTTATCAAGAAATTTAAAGATCAGAATTCCTGTAAACACCAGTGTAACATTTGGGCACAATAAACTCAGTTTCCCTTTCTGTGTTAATGATATTCTGGGTAAATGCCTGCAGATCATTTACTTTGGAAAAATCTCTCTGAAAAAATATGAGGTTTTTCTCAGATTCTCTCTGGATAGAAGAAGTATTTGCTAATACAAAGACACCCCCACCACATATACACACACACACACACTTTGAACAGCCATGAACCTGAAGAAAACACCAGCCTGCACTTCTTTCGGATAGAGGTGGCAGAGCTTAGAAATTTAAGTCATACCTGTGCTGATTTCAATGGCCCACGGCACAGCAGGGGAAAGAAAGAGAGCCCTGCTTCATCAAGTAATAGCAGTATTTTTATCTTCCAACTAGCTCAGGAGGGAATTTGGGCTGGGTGGGAAGTTTGGTCTCTTTTCAGGACATTACAAGATCTCAGCCTGGATCTGCTTGGACATGGTGCTCCTGGGATGTATTTCAAAATAGCACAGATGTTCACACTGCCACCCTGCGGAATGCTTCGTTGCAAGTACACTGGAAAAAATGCAGAGGATGGGTCTCAGAAAGAATTATTTTAGCCCTAAAAGTCATCATATAAACTGAGGGTGCAGAAAGGGCTAGGCCAGGTAAGGTCTGTGGGAACCAAGTTGGGGGGTCCTGCTGGTGGCATCATGGTCTTCCTTGGCCCAGGATCCCTTCACTGCTCTCTTGCATGGCACTGCAAGACCCCTGGTGCCACAGCATGACTTCTCAAAACAGGACCATGACAGAAGCCAGACCTACTTGGCTGATGAGTGTTGGTAGCTCCAACAGTGTTTGACAAGAGCCACCAATTCATGCTTGAATCAAAGAAATCTTTGAACAAACAAATTAATCGTGTGGAAACAACCAGAAATCCGCATTGACCAACCAAAAATACCAATGTCTGCATGTTTCCCCATAAAAATGGCAATATATATATATATATATACATATTTTTTTTTTTTTTAAAGTATTCCTTTTACCTAATTCATGGTATTATTATTCTGTACCAACTCAGCACAAATGAGTGACTATGGTAATGCTCCTGTTCACATGCAGAGAGATAGGGTATAGACTCAATCACCATGGTGTCACCTGGGCTGTCTCCAAACCACATAAGAAAGAACAGCATGATAAGGGTCAATACCATCAGCATTAAAGGACCCTACTATTAAAGTCAGTGGGAAAGACCTTCTGAAACAGATACAGATTGGATCTCATAGGTTCCTCCAAACTTACTTCCAAATTTGTTCACTACCCTGGATTCATCCTAAGTGACATTTCTTGCATAGCAGTTTTAGTCTTTCATCAGCTCACACACATTCCTCTCTTTCAAATACAACATTTTAACCTTAAAAGACTGTTGCAGAAAGGCTGCAAACAGTTTTCCTGTTCTTGTGAAGTGACAAATACAGGCCTGTGAAATTTCTAAGATTCATAACAAGTTAATTTAGTCTTTGAGTGTTTTTATGTTACTTTTAGGTAAATCTCCCTAAAATATCTTTAGATGCATCAGCTAAGTTGTTGAAGTTCCCATGACTTTATCTCTGTTGGAATTTTTCTTCATTTTGATATTGATGGGACAGAAATTTGGAAGGTACACACATTTCCAAGAAACATACACCCTATCAATTTCCAATAAAATTTGGGTTTTTAAATGTCCCCCCCTCCCCCCACTTAAAAACAAACAAACAACAACAACAACCTGGATTTCATAATCAAAGCCTATTTCTAATAATAAGAGTTCCTTTACCTAATTCCATTATATTTAGCATCACCTGATGCTGTCCTGAGTTGTCCTTTTTCTAAATAGATTATCAACATTATCACCATCCACAATCTTCAGAAATATGTACTCTGAATGATTTTCCACTGTTTTGCTTACAACATTATGTTTCTTCATGTAACTTATTCTATGAATGTCCCACCCATATTTAAATAAAATATATACACAACTCCTTAACAAGCAGTTCAGTGTTTAATAGTAAACACACTAAGGAAACAAGCCTAGAAACATGCAAAGTATCATTTCTTATCCCTACTATAGCTGGATAATTTCACTATGGCACCAGGAGTCCTTGCTTTTCACTACCCAAAAAGAAATCTGATGGTCCCATAAAATCAGAAACACTGTTGCTTTTTCTCCTGCACAGGATATGCTACAGCTCCTTCTGAAATCTTTAGACTTGCTGACAGAACAAAAAGCAAGGAGCCAGATAAACCCCTTTCTTCCTCCCCAAAAAGGCTATTGCACATATCTAAAAGCCCCATGCTTGCCAAATTTTTCCTCTTAGTTCAACATCTCTAACAAATGCACATATCATATTGTTTTTTAAAATTCATGCAGGAAAAAAAAAAAATTAAAACAAATACCACATTTTCAAGACAATTTCAGTTATAGAAAAAGTCTTATTCATTTAAGTTAAAAGATGGTGGCTTGCAATAAGTAGGGCTGTATGGTGAAGATATTAAAGCACTGTATTACAGGTCAGTGTCTGAGGGAGTTGTTATTAATATAACCAGAAAAAGAAATTGTGCTTTCAGCTGAGGTTTGGAACAAGTAGCAAGGCAGTGAAGCAGAGATACAAGACGGCTGTTTTGGATGGCAGGAGCTTAAGAGAAGGTGATTCTCAAACCAGTGGTGTTTGGAAGGAACTGAGGTCTCAAGATGTAGCCAGCCTAAAAGAGGGAGAGCAATGGCAGGGAGATAAAGATAGGAAGGGCTTTCTGAGAAAGAATGGCAGAAACTTGCAGGGTACTTTCAAAAGAGTACAGAAACATGTAATAACACTGTAAATGTATTAAAGGTCTTAAAAGAAGAAAGCATGTCCATGTTCCTGTTATCTCTCTATCGATAACTTGACTTCCAGTAACAAAGGTCACACACTTAGTGTTTCCAATGAAGGGCAAAGTTCCACATTATAAAGACTAATTTCTGGAATATTGGAAGAAAGATTATTTTTGGAAACATAAACTGGGAAATCATTGAGGCCTCTTTTGTATGCTGATTTACCAGCTTTTCCAAATAGCAATATAAAGAGCGTTTATGGGTTCCCATCAAATATGGCTTCATTTATTTGTCAGAAAGTTCACAGAGAGTACAGGAAGTGGGGGACTTTATTGCTTACATCAAGAGTGGGGGCTGAGAGGGAAGTGTGTCCCTAAATCTTTCCGAAATTGCTGTGTTTCTGTAGAGAGAACATGAGAGAAACTGGGGGGATGAGGAGAGGAGAGGAGAGGAGAGGAGAGGAGAGGAGAGGAGAGGAGAGGAGAGGAGAGGAGAGGAGAGGAGAGGAGAGGAGAGGAGAGGAGAGGAGAGGAGAGGAGAGGAGAGGAGAGGAGAGGAGAGGAGAGGAGAGGAGAGGAGAGGAGAGGAGAAAGAATAAATAAATACAAATTGGCATTGCTGAGAAAACACATTGCACTTGGAAAAGCCTTCCTCATTAGTTTTCAGACATTAAAAGAATCTATGTTCCTTGTTAAAAGAATAAATCTTGGCAAACTACCATTGTGACAGAACGGGATATATCTGTGTCAAATTATGAACCCTGTGTTGTATTAAGAGTGCAAACAAGCCAGGACATGCCCAATTACAACCCATTACACTGAATTCGTATGGCTGCCGGATCCAAACAGGATTTTCGCACCTCCATAAAAGACTAATGCTCACAGAGCCTACATCCCTTCCATCTGGGTGTGCCTTCAGGAATGGGTGTGAATGGACATAAGTGAGCTCTGCCCATGTCCAGAGAGGAGCCAGCTCTGGTACAGAGGCCACATAGGATGTGTCTACATCAGCGATTACAGGCAGATGTGAGCTCACTCTGCCAGCACTCTGAACCAGCAAGCAGACTTGTGGCCATGTTTACTGTGGCACGGAGTCATTTCTGAAAGAAACAGAAAACAAAAAAACAACAGCACATCAGGATCCTGGTCCTGCCTTCCTCATAAAGCTCTGTGTTTGGGTTTCTCGATGTCTATACAACTTGCATTGTACTGCCAGACAGGGCTTTTTAGTTCAGGCTCAGTGCTTTCTGAACTGCAGTTGCACCGTCTCCAGCCCGTATGCACAACAAACACTGCCTGCAAAAGACACACACACATACATCAATGCAGCACCAACCTCAGGTTAGCTAAGTTATAGCTGCTCTGCAGCTTCCAAAGCAAAACTAGTCTGGTACTAACACAGATGGCAGAAGAATGTGAATTTCTGCATCACTCCAGACGTGCCCAGAAATGCTCATCTTTGGCTCCCTGCTGCTGTTCTGCTCCTGAGAAACACATCAGCAGCCCCATCATGCTTATGTATTAGGGAGACAGTGATCTCAGGTTTGAGGAACCTGTGGGAATATACTATCTTTAGGGGAGGTTTTTCAGGTGGATTTGGGGGCATCCCATGTACAAGAAGAACACAACAAATGTATATCACCATCCTGTACTACACAGAACCTTGTAACTGGGACAGTCACATAGGATGTAAATGCAAAGTGCTGCACTACCTGAGCCAGGGATGGACTTCAGATAGAGATTTCCATAATGAGAAACTATAATTTGTGAGTGCCCTGGCTGCCTGCCTTGTCTGAGACAAATGTGAGGATGAATCAGTTACTTTTTTCCCTTCAAAAATCTGACCTATGTTGATGTCATGTCAGTACAGAACTGGACAAATAAGTTCTAACATTTTTAAAGCAGTGAGAGAGGGCAAAGAAGAAGGAGGAATGTCTTCTACCCCACTCCAAGCCTCAGACACTGATTTCAGTGGTCTGCTGTTTGCGCATCCATCCGGGAAGCGCAGCTGGTAGGAGGGTGATGTGCCCAAGCCACACACTGGAATCCACACTGAATTAAAGCCAGATCCTCTGGGAGGTAGTGGCAACGGGAGATAAGTGAACATTGAAGTGGGTACTCAGCTAGTCTTCAAATACCAATACTTAGCTTTTACTTTTTAACTTCCTTTTAAGGAGGTGTTTCACAACCAGTGCCTATGTGGTCAGCTTCCTCTAGATAGCTTCATTAACTGCACATAGCTATACTAGGCAACTCATTTTTCTGCTGTCTAGTTCTAGAGTAGATAAACTGTGATGAGTATCTATTTCCCAAGCTGGGAGGGGTTTGGTGGCAGGATTCTTAGTTCCTGAAGAGGGCTAACACACTGCACTACTCAGTAACCCATGACACTTAAAAACAAGCATTGCCAGAAACTTCAAAACAGAAGCTAGAAATACTAAATGCAAACCATGACATAATACTGAGAAGATGAAGATTGTTAAGTGGGGACTCCAGCATAAGTGCAGTTCGCCCATTCCCCTGAGCAAAAGCCAATACATAGCCAGAGCCTTCTTATGGTGTTATTGTTCCTCAGGAGTAACACTTAAAAATTTTACCCACCCTGACAGCAAAAGAAACATAGAAGGGAGAGGTGATAAATTTCAAGTACTATCCAAAGAAGAGCAAAATTAAGGTATTCATGAATAAGAGGCCAAAGAAAATATCTTAGGCTCTCTCCAGGGCAGTAAAACTATGGAGTAAAGCTATGTGTGCATGTGCGGATGCTCCATGGCTTATTTAATAAAGTTCTAAATGCATGCATTATCTTATATTATCATACCTGTAAAACATTTTATAGAAATTATGACAGAAAGTTATGAAGAAGTGAACAGCTATCTATGACACTAGTATCTGGAATAACTTTCTTCAGTTCTGACCTCTTAATACCAGAATAATGGAGTGAAAACAAAAATCCAGAGAGGGTTGATAACTATTATTAAACACAATAGATAACTCTCATTCAGTGAAACATAAAAATAAAAATAAAAATAAAAATAAAAATAAAAATAAAAATAAAAATAAAAATAAAAATAAAAATAAAAATAAAAATAAAAATAAAAATAAAAATAAAGATAAAAATAAAAGTAAAAATAAAATAAAAGACTGAAAGCAAGGATGACAATGAATGGTGCATATTAGGTTTTTTTTGTTTACATCTAACGAGGTCTGTAGCTAAGTTCTTCATTTCAGGATGCTTTGTTTAGTATTGCAAAACTGTTGTTCCAAGTCACGGTGTGAAATGAAGATTTCTGGGTTGTTTATAAATGAGCATTCTGAAAATACAATTTCATCCAGGAGCATAAGAATATTTCATATGAGAATTTAGAAACATAATAATACAAAATCAAATAATGTTGAAATGAAACTTGATTTCAAAATGAAATACAAGACGGGATTATTTTTGTGTGTGTGTGTGTTTCTGGAATGTTTTTTCCAATTTTCTTTTGTAATAAAATTATAGTGAATCTGACAGTTTTATAAAGCAATTTTCATTCCAGCAAAAATACATTCTCTACTTGAATTTGGTTTTATTAATAGAGCTGTGGCCAACTATATTCCTACTACTCATTCATTTGAGAAAAAGGAAATAAAGAAAAAAGGATATCCAACAAAATTATGAGACAAAATATTTAACACCAATAAAAGCAAGTACAGCCGTAAGATGCAATTGAATCCAGAATCTTCATGGGAATCAAAAACAGATGAGGTATTTGAAATGGGTAATGAGCATAGGCAAAGCTGCAGCACAAAGCATTTACAAAAAGAAAGATACCATCCAGTGCATAAGTCTAACATTAACCGATTAGGGAGAAACTTTCTGTACAAGCAAGCTATTCTTGACTGTCTGCTATGGTATTTTATACACTTTCTGTGAATTTCTGGTGCTCCTCAGAATCAAGTAGTGTATGAATGGATTGCTGGTCTGTTACTGTTTGGCCTCGTCTCTGTTATTGTGCACCCCAAAAGAAGCAGGGAAGATACCTTGCAGGCTTCATTGCTGGAAGACCCATTCTCCTCTCACCCTCTGTCCCCATAGTTTTGCATCTGCTGTTTCAGAATTATTCAAAATTTGGCTCACAATGCAACAACTCATTCATCCATAATAATGGTGCCAGGAAAGACCTCTTTGAAGATATTTTTCACTGAACCACTTCCAGAGGTCCCCAGTTTCCTCTGCTAACACAGGTTTAGCCATTTCATTGTACTTTCTTTACAGTGTTTACCTATTCAGATGACTTTTATGTCATGGCTTGCATGTCTGCTTGTTTCTTTCAGCAGCATTTCCTCTCCTTGTTTAAAACTTGCTGAGTGCCTTCTTACATTTATGAGGGAGCCCATCTACAGTTCAACCAGAACACTGAATATATTATACATTCTGTCATTCTGTTTATTACATGTCCTGGAGAACTGTACTTAATAGTGCGAATTAAAAAAAAAAAAAAAAAAAAAAAAAAAAGGCAAGAAAATGGCATTACATACTTAAAGGAAAGTATAAAGAGGGAAACACACAAAAGTGTAATTCTTGCAGCCAGTTAGACAGACACACTTATCTATTTCTTCAGCGTTACCTCACAGACAGTAAGACACTTAGCTGCAAAATTTATCAACCATGAGGTCATTAATAAAGCTGGTCAGTCTCATTAGTCACTTTAAAGACGATAATACTCAGTGATAAAGTAAAATGTTAGAAGATAGTTTTGTTATTTGTTAGCAGCTGAGTTATGATTTTGTAGTTTAAAGTATTTTGACAATGCTTTCTTAGAAATTTCTGGCCTAGATTTTCAGTCAATGAGCCATTTACATATTTGTCTCTTTCCCTCAAGCTGGCTTTAAGAATCAAGTAATATAGGTGAGTCCTTGCCAAAGAATATATGAGAAAATGAAAGAATTTAGATTTATGGTAAAGCTGGTACAGACTAACTTGGAGGAGGCTCCCCGGGCAAGTAGGCACTTTTCCTTACAAGAAAGCTCTTTAAGCTTGCAAGCTATGGAGAGTTTAACTAATATCCATGGAAAATTCTGATATGAAAGCAGGAAAGCAGCAAAAATTTAAAAGTCTAATTATAAGTTCTGCTATCAACGCTACCTTTTATGCAAGCTTTTAGCTTGTGCCCACTTCTATGTTGTCCAAATTCACACTCGAAGGAGCCAAGGGGGAAGCATTCCTTCATACAGCTGCTGTATGTAATGCATCATAGAACCTGAGTCTGTCTCTGCCACTGGTGGAAAATTGAAATTTGGGATATAAAAAATTCCCTGTGATCACAACTTCAAATGATAAAGTACCTCCAAATCCTTCTCAGTCTCCTAAATATGTGTTCTGGTGAATATTTCTCTGGACTAAAAAGTCTGCATTAACCTGCAGAGGACTGGTGAGGGCTGCCTTCTCTGAGCCCCCCCACCTCCTGCTCGTCTTCTCATACCTTCTTCAGCAACAGACTCTGACCCAGTGTACAGAAGCTGCTTCTTATCACAGCCCTAAATATACATATCCTTGAGCTACAGGAAAATTGCAATCCAAATTGTGCAAATTGAGGGCTACATCTCTCATAAGCCAGGCAGAAAACTGTTGAACGCTTGAAGCTATATTTTCACAGTTAATGCACACAGCAGATTAGTTTCAAATCAGCTGCCTAATCAGGGTTCCCAGGAAGGTTGCAGGCACATTTTTTGAAGATGAAGAGAAAGGCTTTCCTGCCACTTCAACTGCAGTCGTTACAAAATCCCGGGGTGCAGGGCTGGCGCAGGGTGGGTTTCTCCCCAGATGCTTCCTTTTCCTGTATGCCAGGCTGTCACCTCTCTCCCAGTGAACACTAAATATGCTGTATAACTTCTTACTACACTACTCTTTTTTCTTTTTCTTCTTTTTACTTTCATGGAATAAAATTGACTTCTCCAAATGCTATACCACACAGCAGTATTTTCAAATGTTATTTATCCCAACTAAACAAGGGAAGGAAAGAGGCAGAAAAAAAAACAACACCCTTCACCACATTTTAAACATGATTATTCCATCATGCACTCCTCCTAATTGTTTAACCTTCTTATGAAGATAATAGGCCACAAAAGGAATCGTATAGGTATTTTAAACTAGATTATTAAAAAGTCTCTCGATTTTCTCCTTCAGTTTAAAACTCAAGTATATATGACTGCTCACCATGGGGACCCTATGTAGGACACTGCAGTGTGTAGAACCATCTCTGAAATATATTTCTTCAAACTTAGAAGAAGTCCCTGCAGACTTAAATGAATGTCTCTTCTTCCCAGACACAGAGCTCTCCATGCTGTCTTTATCTGCATGAGGGGTCTGCCTGGGAGCAGTTATGGGCCCTTTGCTTCCGGTGCAGAGCAAGCTGCCCAGGAAAGTGTGCAGTAGGGTCTGCCTGCAGTGTGCCCATGCCACCAGAGGTCCCACCCAGGGGAAGGACATAGCAGAAGGACAACATTCCTGCTAGCTAACCTACCATGTCCTTACCCTGCCAGCAAAGAACTTCAGTGAGGCTATGACTCTCTGAACCTACCTGATGGTTTCTTGGAGAGCTTTACCAGCTTTTGGGGTTTAGTCTAATTTGTTTCCTTTTCCTCTGCTTTACATAGCCAGAGAAGGTGTGTGAGCCATGTGTTTTGCTGGCATGGAAATAAGCTTCTGTCCCTTGGTCAATCCCTTTGACTAGTGCTATGTTTCTTCCTCTGGTCAAAGACCCCTTCTCTTTGCAGCCCACTGTAAAATTATTTACTCCATCTTCTAGGAAATCCATCATTGTGCCATAAACAAGATGAGTTTGCTATAAAGCTGACACTGGTCTAACCTGCAAAGACACAATTAACGTTAATGCCATGCATGACTTTTGCCAAATCCTTGCCTTGTGTCATCACTATGATTGGCATGTTTGCAGCACACATTGCAGGAGCTTGATTTGGTTCACAGCTCTCAGTCATTTTTATGTTCAGACATATAATCTAATGAGGTGAAAATGGAAAGCAGCCCCTGAGCATTTGGCTATTGCTGGGAAAGAATGCAAATTAAATATTTGAAAGAGAGAGTGGGGCACGGGGTGGCGTGTCATGGAGCTTCGGAGTTCCATCAGGTGCCTAGCCAGCTTGCACAGCCTTTGTGTCCACATTGTCTGCCTGCTGGACGGAACTAAGAGACAGAAGAATGACAGTCTGGGGGAAAGAAAGAAAGACAGTAATTATGGGACGTATGTGATTAGCATGGTAGCCAGAGAAATTAAACCACTAGTCCCAGGAATCTTCCCTTCTATAAGATACCTGTGGTGGAATAGAAAAGCTCCTCACCACAGAGTTCAGCTGGAATCCACTCCCTGCTAGTTTAGCTTGATTGCTTTTTTGGATACCTACTGTGGGGGTTCAGTTCCTTGACCTTCCTTTCTATGGGACTACATTGTCCTGCCATGAAGAAAGGCAGATTAAGAATTTACAGGGATCCTTCCATCACTGGACTCTGACAGGAGTGCTCAGGGAGTTCATTTTTCATGGCTTAAATTGCTTCAGGCCAGCATTCTTATCAAAAAGGTTGGGTTTAATGTAAAACACAGACTTCTTTTACTTTCTTTTTAATTTTAGCTCTGTATAAAACAGCACTACAAATTTCCCTTTGAACAGCAAGTTCCTGAGCTGCCTTCCTTTGAATAACATATAAATTTCAGCTAAACTTTATTGTTCCTGAGTAAATCAGTCTACTTAAGAACTTTATAATTATTATTAGGGAAGCAAAATGTTTTGCATAACAGCTGAAAAGTCTGGAAAATTCTTGGTGATAATTAGACTGGGGATTCATTATTTGTTTGCTCTTTAAAAGGTACCAGCTTACACGGTAGTTTCCAAACTTTGTCTTCTGGGTGCCTTATGATCTCGACAAGGTTGGAAAGAAAAAGAATTGAAAGTCTGGTAAGCATTAGCTGGCATCCGGGCCGTCCCTTCCAGCACGATTTTCCCGCACACCTCCCAGCACACAGCGCTATTTCTCCACAAGCACGTTTCCTCCATAACTCCCTGAGGTTCTCGATACACATACGCTGCTCTTCAGTTTGTACCCACCTGCAGACATGCTGTGCTCCTCTCTGCAAGGGGTCCTCCAGGCACCCAGGAGCATTGGGGAGCTGCTCTCCCAAAGTAGCACCACCAGTGTAGCTAGACTGGGAGCCAAAAGTTTATTCCACACCCATCCCTTAGGCACTTTGAACCCACACTTGGTTTGCAAAAATGCCTGAAACATTAGCTGCCAAGCTTCTGGGTACTCAGAGACAGGAAGCTGTTTCACTTGACAGGGAATAATTAAATATAAATTTGGCAAGAAAGACGGAGTTGGTGTTAGTGCAATTCTGGAGCCTAGTGAGCACTCATTAGAGAGGATCAGACCAAGGTTCCTGACCCTGCTCCAAGGACAGTGTACATAATCTTACATTAAGCCTCCCTGAAAAAAGCACATGCAGCAGAGCTAAGGGCGTAACCAGAGCCAGGTGTCCTTCCAACACCATATTTACATGTGCTCTTCCTCTGGTTCTCTGTCCTCTCTCCAGTCAGTCCACAGAAAATCAGGCCCTCATGACACCTAGCGTAGTGCTGCCATTCTAGGAATATAAGAGAAAAGGCAACAGGGAACTGGAGCTACAGATGAGGAAAGGACCTTTATCCTCATGTGCATTGACACTTCTATCAAACGTCAGCTGTTCCCTGAAGCTGTTACCAGACTGAGCACGTTGGGTAAGACAGTCCGAAGAACACTTGTGTGTGATTCTTTTTGAGGAGCAGGTCTAAAATAGGCACCAAATGGCTCAGTGCTCTCAAGGCACAGGTAATAGCCGGCTGGAGAATTTTATAGTCAGAGGGAGAATTTTAACAACAGAAATGTAGGTGCCTAGAGAGTTTAGACACCAGCTGAGCAGAGATTTTGAGGATCTAAATTTTGGACCTAGAGTTAGATCCCAATTGGAATCCAGTCTTAAATTCCTAGGGTGAAATAAAGGCCAACTGAAGTATACAAGAATTTTACTATTGGCTTCAGTAAAGCCAAAAACTCCTTTTTGGAACTAGTATAGGCACACTCATAAAGTATAGTCTACTTGGCAAATGACATGCCATTTGCTCTAGTGCTGTGATCATAAACAATACATACATGCCATAACCAATATTTAATACAGCAGTTATAATTTCCAAAGGAAAAAAGTCTGAAAACATCCATTTTTGCAAACACCAATGATATGTTTGCAACCTTCTATGTGTAAACCTTCCTAAAATGTCTGTCAAGCATACTAAAAGTCTAGGGAATCAGTATCACAGTCAAATGGTGTAGATGGATTGTTTCATACTTTGTGGGAAAGACTTGTTTTTCAAATAAAAAGTTTTAAAACTTCAGAGATGTTGATGTATTTTCAGCTAACCAGATGCTGTATACTAACTGTGTGCCAGTATTCTCTCAGTGCTGGAAGAAAAATAGTTGAGACAACATATTTGATGGATTTGTTTGGGGATTTTCTATGCATATGGAAATCATTTGTTTCTCTACTGCAAAGTATGTTTGATTGTTCAGTATCAACATTTAACTAGAAAAAGTAGCTACAGTGCTCCCAGTTGTGTAAAGCGCAAGCTAAACTAAACAAAAACTGAAAAGCAGCTTCAGCATATCTCATGCTCATTAAGAGAATAAATGATGAAAAAATTAGCTGATGACAGGTATGCAGATTTTTGTAACTCAACAGTCCAATGTGAGAGTTTGCTTAGTTTAGCTACCCAAAGGGAAATCCTAAAAGACTGATGTGAGTCCACCTACCAAAAAATAAATAAATAAAAAAATGGGTTGGTGAGCACCAAACATTGTGATAGGAAGTTTCATTGAAGTGTTAGCTATAAAATACAATCCCTAAAGAAAGAGATAATATATTGTATGCATGTTCTCACCACAGAAAAATAACACTGGTGTAAAAAGTTCCAGGCTTTCTGTTCCAGAGTTTCCCAGACTCAAGAGTCTCAGATGGAAACACAGCCACATGTGGCGCACTCCCTGTTCAAGGTCATGCATTACAGGTGATCCAGGACACATTGCATTTATTATGCACACACCACAGAGATGCATATGCACATCAATTAGGTGTATTCCAGACTGGTTAGATGAGTTTGCATGCATGGATAAATTCTGCACCCTGGCTTCTGCATGTTCTGCTGTGGATGTGGTCTACCTTGACTGAAACTCTGGTTGTGCTCACCAAAATAAACATTTTTAGGATTTAGGACACAGATTGTGACTACATCTACAGCTGTACTGCTCCTGCCATGAGGTGTCTTTTGCCACCCAAGAGCATTGTTCTCACCCTACAGCAAATGTTCTCCTGTGAAGCAGGCAGTTGTCATAAGAAAACTGAACAACAATCAAAGACATCTTAAAGTAGGTATTAAACCACTATGGAATTCAGAGGAAACAACAATATGGATTCCCAGGAGTTTGTTACTAAAAGGGACACAATGGGTGGGAGGAAAGCTGTTGAGTCTGAATGATGCCCTTCAAATTATAGTCTTTTCATGTCACACATTGAGGATGATATGTCATGGAAGGAGAACTTGTGACAAACGGAATGGACAAATATAACTCATTGATTGGGACCAAAACTCTGGGAAATGAATTTTCTGTCTACATTTTTTTTCCTCTTTTCTCAACCCTAAGTCTGGGAATTGTGTTTGAACCCTCCTGCCTGGTCATGAAAGACACCCATAGCCTTCGTCTCCCCTCTCCTTAGATCCAGTAGTGATGAGGTGGGGAGTCTGGGGGCACAAATAATTGAAGAAAAGTGATGAATTTATAAAAGATACAAAGGTCTGCACAGAGGAAGGCTGCATCTAGTGCAGGCAATTACTCAGACTTTTCTAATCAATGAAAAGTAGGTTAAGACAGTCCCAGATAACCTCAGAGAGCAGCTAAATGAGACATTGTATAGACAGATTACCCTTCTGTTTCTACATTTTTCATCTGATATTATTTTCAAAGCCATTTGGGATGAAAAGAAAATTTTGTCATGCAGTCTATATACACATACACCCATCTCTGGTCACAGTCATGTCTCACTAGCAACACAGAAAATACTCTCTTAGACATGGAAGAAAAATATCTGCCTTTCCTTTCAGTAAACACATATCTGCTTGAAGTCCGATAATTATTTTTATCCAGTTTGACCACTTCTGAGAAGGGAAAATAAATAAAAAATAAATAAATAAATAAATTAAAAAAAAAAAAAGCAAAAAACACAAGCTCCCAAGAGTTAATTTGAACTTACCTTTTTTCAAATATTAAGCAAAATGTAGGGTACACCTATACAGCGAAGTACAGCAGAAACAAGCTGCTTGGCCCAAAATGGATCCAACTAGACCAGGTGTATAATCATTTCAAGACAGAGGTAATTTAGTTACATTTCACAGTGCTATTCTCAAGCATTTGAAATCCTGGGATCCCTGACAGCTGTGGCTGGCTCGGCACTCAGGATGCCCCCATCCCAGCCCTGGGGCAGCAGGCTCAGCGCTGAGGCCAGGCCAGGCTGCTCAGGGCTGTAAACCCTGAGGACTGTGCCATCATGGCCTTCTTGGGCAACTTGTCCCATGGGAGGAAAGTTTCTCCCTGTATCACACCTGAACCTCTCATTTTAATTTTCACCCACGGTCTCCCATATTCCTGCCATGTAGCATTGTGAGTGGCCTGGCCCTGTCTTCATGGAGTACAAACGCACTGTGCACTGTAGGTCTCAAAAAGTCTCAAATAAATGTACCCATGCTGATATTGTCACCAGCAGGTTGGGTTAAATTACTTTTCGGGGTTGCATCATGAACTGGCAGCTTCTTTAGGCTATAATGGCTTTCCTAGCTGCAGCTCAAGCTGGCCGTGGGTGTGTGCAGCACTCTGAAAGTTCTTACCTTTGCCTACAAATGTTGTTCCTGGCACACCAATAGGCCTCTGCCCAGTGTGTGAAGTGAAATGTGTGGAAATATTCATATGGTCAGGTTGAGATAATGCAGGAGGATCTTGCAAGACCGAGCAAGCAATAGAACAGCAGAAGAAATTCAATAGAGATGCAAGTAAAGCAATATGGGGAAAATAAACTCGACTTTACTTACAAAATACATGAGCAGACTGTTAGCACTCAGGAGAAAGATTCTGGAATTATGTTCTATGAAAACAAATCTGTCCTAGAAATCAGAAAAGCAAATTGAATGTTAAGAACTAATAGGAAAGAAGTAGGGAACAAACATAGCTATGCAGCAGTACAAGCTCCTGGTGCACCTACAGCTTGAATGCTGCCTGCAGTTCTGAGTTCCACACTTCAGGAGCATAGTGGAAATAGCAAAAGGTTCAGGGGAGGCTGACAGAAGTGACAAAAGGTTAGGTATGGCTTCCATAGCAGGGATGGATGAGCAGAGATGGCTCTGCAGCCTGGAAGGATGCAGAGTGGTCCACCACAGTCCACCAGAATTGTGAGTGGTGTAGGGTCTGTTGAGCACCATCTCTTCTACTGAGGATAGTCTGGGCTAATGGGAGCCAGGTTCAAAATCAGCAAAAGATGACTTCCGATGTAAAAGGGAATAGATCTATGGAGCTTACTGTTGAAAGGTGAATCAGGGCAGGCAGTCTCAGGAAATCTTTCAACCTGAAACTAGTTGGAATCTGGGACAATAGTCAGGAAAACTGTGTTTGCCCTTTTGGGAGCATTTTCTTATGGTCACTGTTGGAAGGAAGACATTGGGCTAGATCAGCTCTTCCTCTGACACAGTATGCCTTTTTATGTTCTTTTCAGGGTCATAGTGTGTTTGCACTGCTATTTTGGTGCCATTATAAATTCACTTTCTGTGAGCATTATAAGGAAATAAACTTTTAAAAGAACAAAAAACAAACAAAAATTCTACAGCTCAAAAATCAAGGTTAAGAAATTAAGAAAAATATTATAGCTCAAAGACTTTCTTTGTAAACTAGTAAAGACAGGTTTAACAAGAACCAGTGATGGCAGCTGAAGCCAGATTAGATGGACTCAATACAGGAGCAGTTAGGTAACATGCAATGGCCTGTGATACACAGAAGGTCAGGCTAGATGATCTAATGTCCCTTCTGGCCTAAATATCTCTGAGTATAGTACTCTGGCAGCCACACAAATGTTGAAAGCAAACTCCAACTCAGCATGTTTTCTGTCAGCCACACTGTATCTAGATAGATTTTCATGCCAGGTTTTTAAAAATATGTCCTGCTGATTGTATAACTGCACCTTATTTCTCTGCATAAAGGAGATAATACTGAAATTCTATGATATTTTAGAGCAATGATAGCTTGCAATCTTCAGTATGCATTTATTTATGAGAATATTTTAGTTTGAACAAATTTAACGTTTTCGTCTCTGTCAGCTCCCCAGTAGTTTGCTTTCTGAGTGTAGAAAATATGTTTTTTTCTTTCTCTGTGGAATTTTGATTCCTACATTTTGTTTATTTATTTTTTTAATTTTTGACAGAACAGTAAGATCAACGAGCCCCATTGACCTGCAGACCAAGCAAAGATCTTAGTTTCTGTCCTCTCAGAGGGGTGGACTGACAAACGTTAAAAGCCGGTAAAACGGCCTCAATGTAGCATGCAGTGCTAAGGTGGGGACCTAGGGTGATTTTAAAAATGGGGAGAAGAAACAATAATATGAGTAAACAAAGAAGTTTTGTAATGAAATCAGAAAGAAAAAGAATTCTCTGCTAATTCGCTGGTCTTTCCTGATTTAATACAGACAGTAATAGAAAGTGCTGTAAGGTTACTGGTTTTAGTCACTCTTCTATACCCCATTTCCAGAGGAGTCCAGAAATCTTTCCCTTTCTCTCTCCTTCTCACGCTCTCTCTCCCTGTCTCTGAAACTAATGTTTCAAAATAATTTAAATCACATGTAAAAAGACCTTCCAGTTTCAAATTTCCTTTAGAGTAGCCTATTAACTCTAATCACCTCCGATTCATAATTTTGGGTGGCATTTACAGATTTCTGCAAGTATACACAAAATCCATTGAAGATTTTATTAGTCCTGTCTAATAAAAGCACATGCTTGAAATAAAACTGCTACTTTATCTAGCCCATAAACTCTGTTTGTCTACTCAGGAGACAAATTGTTAGTAGAAGTCAGTGAAAGTAAAGGTTATATCTGAATAACTGGTACATCTCAAAAAGCTCATAATTTCATCACAAAACATGCAAAAGGGCAAAGGCTAGCTGCGGTATCCTGCTTGTTATACCATATGGATTTTTTTTTCAAAGCAATTCTGAGATAAAATATTTATAGGCATTAGTCTGTGGTATTAGATTAATACCTGCAATTACAGATAGCTAGACAAGACTGAACAATCTAGCAGGATTTTTTCCACTTCTAGTTACTAGGTATCCACTAAAGAACTAATGAATAATAACAGAAACATAAACCTGTGCCCACCAATCAGTCTAGCATGCTGACTTAAGAGTTTCAGTCATTTTCTCAGTAACAATAAAATGTTTACTCCTCAACTTCTGTAGAAAATAAAGTCTCAAAATCAATAGCATATATGTGATGCGTTAAGAATGAGTTAGCTGAGAGATTTCAAAATTTAGCTGCCAGTATGGTGTCGCAATTACATGAAGTTGTGAGGTTCCAGGGAGCTAATATTATTTCAGGTGATATTAAGAAAAAATAAATAAATTATCATAAGTAAATAAAAACATATGTACATTTTTATAGTGACAGAAGAAAAACTTAAATGTCTAAAACCAACGCCCTTAAGTCAGACCCAGAAATTGCAGACAGGATCCCAGAAACAAGTGCCTGGAAAGAACTGATGAGTCAGCAGGTGGAAAACTGAGCCTGAACTCTGTGTGTGATCTGTAGCAAAAGGGCTAATGCAATTCTTGTGTGTATAAAGAGGGAACCAGTCCAGGACTTTGGAGGTGAATTTATCCCTGATGCAACATGGGCCCTATAAACTCTAAAGTGATGTACAATGCTCTACTGCACATTTTAGAAATGAGAGCAAAACAGTGGAGAGGGTGCAGGAAAGAATAGCAAACACTATTAAAAGACTGGAAAAAAAATGCTTTCATATAAAGTTGGTGAGGGAATAAAAAGTGAAGTTAACTGTTGCTTTGTCAGGATATACATTTGGGAGAGGAAAGACACAGCCATAAGGAAATAACTATTTAACATTGAATTAGGTATTAATGGGAAGGAGACCAGACTTCTCCCTCAAATAAATACTGATTTCAATGACCTGCATAGTTGTGCTTAAATTATCTTACTGACAGAGACTGCAAGTGGAAGTGGTTTCCTGTTCCATACCAAACTGTAAGAGAAGGGCATTGGAGGTCCCAGTCCCAGAATATCCTCCAGTCTGTACAACGTGAGGTTTCAGTGCAGTGAGAACTACCTGAGCCACTGGAGTGGAAAAAAGTGGTTACAGCACTTTTGTTACACCAGATACAGGGCATACGTGCTGCAAGCCCAATCCAGAAGGTATGGTCAGAAAATAAACACCATTATGTGTGCTGCAACCAGGACATACATTCCTTGGCTTAGTTTCATTCCTGCTGTCTTCAGGAGCCCAGTTCAGCTTCAGCCAGTACATTGGCTCAGATGCCTCAGGTGGCAAAGAAACTTGATTGGTGTTAACAAAAGCAGCAACAGCTGTTATGGCTACAGAAATTGCATGGCACCAGAGTGTACACACTGAATTTAAAGGACAAAAGTAGGAATTAGGTGGGCTGTAAGCACCTGGGGGTGCAGGTGTACCATGCCCTCCACTGTGCATAGTTACCAATAGTTACCCAGCTACTTCTGAGCAAAGTGATTCTCCTTATCTGCAGGTTGCAGGGCTCCAGGTGGGTGCCAGCAGCTAGTCCATGTTTTGGCACAGATTTGAACACTGAGAGGCCAACCAGAGTTCCCACCTGGCATGCTGTCCTGGTTTCAGTTAGAACAGAATTAATTTTCTTCCTAGTAGCTGGTGGAATGCTGTGTTTTGGCTTAGGATGAGAAGAGTGCTGATAACACCCCGATGTTTTAATTGTTGCAGAGCAGTGCTTATACCAAGCCAAGGACATCTCAGCCTTTCGCTCTGTCCTGCCAACAGGCAGGCTGGGGGTGCAGTAAGAGCTGGGAGGGGACAGACCCAGGACACACGCCCAACAAGCTGAAGACAGTTGAACAACCACAGCTGTCCTACTGTGGATTGCACTTCACATTCTTCCTGACCAGATTCAGGTATGTCCTGACACCTCAGCACTCCGTGAGCTTCTCGTGTGTTTACTTTCTGTCCTTCCTCTGTTCTGGGTATTGGGGCTGCAGGAGGCTCCCCCATGGAAAAGCTTGTCTTTGCTTGTTGGAATGTGCAGAAGATGAACCAATACAATGAACAAAGAATAAAGTCTCTAATTTAATTTTGGTATCCCCAGTGAAAGTAGACTGGCTTCACAAAGCCAGGTGAAGTAATTTCATATTGAATAGTAAAAAAATAGATAGCTTAGCTTAAAAAATAAAAAAGTAATTTCAGTGTTTTTTAAATATTCAGAAAGTTAGATTATTTATTTATTTATTTATTTATTTACTTATTTATTCATTTTATGAGAAATATTAAGCCCAGGAACCTGCCTTCAACCCAGCAAAAAACTTTTGATACCGTAGTAGAGTTTTCTATGAGGAAACTGCAGGACTGAATCCATAGTCTTAAATCAGACTGCTAAGTCTATCAGCAGTTGCAATCTCTAATTTTGCAATCACTAATTCCTTTACTTTTTCCTAGTTCAAACACAATAGATAAATGAAAGTAGCACCTACCAATACCATTAAACTTAACAGTTGGTCATTGCGTTCATTAAAATTCCTTTTTTTCTAAATTTTAGACTGCAGAAAGAACTTGGCATAAAATCTTCCAGCCTGGAAACAATTTTTATGATTGCAGATTTTCAAAGGGAGATGTTTGGTTATTTTTAAGTTACAGAAACACAAGAAACACATACCTAGCATTTAAGAAGGGGCTTCTCTTGTTATTGTTGTGTTGATTCAACTTGTGCATGGATGGAAATACTGTAAAAGGTATATAGTATATTCATTACAAGACCTAAGATTCCTTCTTTTTTTTTGACAGAGCACCTGTGTGTGTTTATAAGTGATGTGCAGACACCAGTGAGGGGCCCAACCAACAGAGACTGAGTCTGGATTCGATCATTCTGTGAATTGAGTGGTTTTGGATCGAGAGATTTAATCTGAGCCCATTTCTTGTAATGTATTTTAAAGGTGAAAGGGCTTTTCTTCTGCCAAGATGAGCGTATAGGGCTGCAGGGATTTGTATTTCTCTTGCAGCTGTAGACATCGCTAACAAATATGGCCTCAATTCTGGAAGCATCCTAGCTGAAGCAGGTCTCTACCGTGACGTAGTGCTCCATTACAGCTGGTCTTCAGAGGCAGAGCGAGCCCCACCAGCTGCAGCATGAGGTCAAAGATGACAAAGAGAGCATGTGCAGTAATGTTTCCACACTGCTTTCCTGAACATCCCTGCTGTATGAGCCTTTGTTATTAGTGCCCTCTGTGCCAGGGGGAGATTTTCAGGCTTCATGGAGTTTATTGGAAAAGGAAGGTACTCACTATGGTTCTTTAAAACAAGATTTTCAATAACGTGATAAACATATTACAATAACATGAGCCTCCATGGTCATCAGTACCAAGAGCAGGTGCTCCCCTGAACCCTGTGCCTGCACAGAAGGTGGGGTGGTGGTGGAGGACATCAGAGGGGGATGAGGCAGGCTGTGCTGAGGGACAGAAGCACTCAGTTAAAGCTTATCTTCATATGATTGTTAATTAAGTATCATATTAATATCCTTAAAATCTTTAAATTTACCTTGCAAGCCCGCTGCCTCTGACTGTCACAAAGCTACATAAAGGATGCTTGCACTTTGTTCCGATCAACCAAAAAAGCTAAGGCAAAACCCACCTTCTCAGAAACATTTTCTTGCAAAAGCTTCAGAATGAAACCTGATGGTAAAATCACCAATTTTCCATTGTGGCATAGCCACGGGATTCATTATATGATTTCTTATTCATTGTTGAATTTGAAATCTTCTTTTACCCTATCTTTTTTCCCAAGAAAATGAGAAATCACTATGAAAGGATTCTATGCAATTAATTGAACAGCTGTCCCAGAAAAGGTTTTTTTTTTTTTTTTTTTTTTTTTTTCTTTTCAATATGTCTTATGAGGTAAGGAATGAGTTTCATGAAAGAAAAGCTTCTTAGGGACATTCTTATTACAAAAAAGAGGTTATTTCAACTCTGACGATTATATTACCAGCAGTTATATATATGTATAAATCTATTATCTACCTGTGTACAGACATACACATTTACACACATGCATATACATGCACTTCAAAAACCATACTTCCTCATGTTTGCTCTTGAAAAAGAGATACGCTATGAAGGTAAGTTCATGTGTAACATTGATTGAAGTTTGCTCTCCCTGTAGTTAAAATGCAGGAAGCATGTGATGCAACATCCTACAGTCTGTGCTACTTCTGACTAGCTCATATTGAATACAAGCTCTGTTAAGTTGAAAGGATTTCTGGTTTGTTTCAACTTGAAAGTGATTTAATATGAGGCCCAGAGAGAAAATCTGTCTCAGTAATCAAATTATAACAAGTAAGGATTAAAAGTATTAAGAAGTTTAAGCAATCTTTTAGCTGCCCTGTGTTCTTGAGGTCATTTGAAGCTGGCTGTGGGAATAAGTAAAATAAAATAACAAGAGAGGGAAAAAACAAAGTATTATAGAAGTGAATCAAAGAGTGTCCTTCAGGATTAGATTATGGTACAAGAAAGGGACTGAAACATTTTCCAGGATCCTTAATTAATTTTCCTTAGGGAAACGTAATTTTAAAAGGGTATTTTAACAGCAATCTTTCTTTTCTTTCTTTCTAAACTGGATATACTAATACTTAAAAATTGAATGCTTTTACTGTATATATATATATACATATGTACATATAAGCCATAAATGCTGATAAAGTCCACTAACTCACAAAATAAAGTGTTCTTCAAATAAGCAATGGTAAGGACTCTGTACATGGTCTTATTTGATATATATGTATGAAGATACATATACGAGCATATTCACCCTAAATCTTTGGTGGCAAATGCATCAACTTCAAACAACTTTATAGCAACTTATGTAAGTGTACTGGTGGTGCCTTGTTCCAAAGGACTGCCATATCTACTTTTGCAGGTCTGTTTTTAACAACCTTAACAAAGAGACAAACTGAACCAACTCACTACTAAAGGTACTGAAGGCATTTCCAACTTGATGCAGGAAAGATCTGAGACAATGTTACAAGGAAATAGACAGAAGTTTTTCTTCTGTCTTTCTGAACCTGTTTTCCTTTCAGTTAGTAGCACCTTTTCTGAGGCCTAAAATATCTTAAAGTCCCTGCAAACACCTGGTGGGTACTTTGAGGTGGATCCTATTAACAACCTGCACCAGGGAAGCTAATTATGAGGTGGGAAAGGTGAGAACTTGCAAATACAATTAATTCCCTCAAATCAGTTTTGTCAAGATAAAGAAGAAACATAGAAAGTCATTTTTGCTTTATTCTGATGCTCTGTGTCCAAGACAATTCTTTAAACAACTCATTCTGAATACTTGTCTATACATTATGTCCTCTCAAATGCATATGTATGTATAACTGTTGTGTATGCCAGAGATTTACTTTACAGTAATGGATCAGGTCTAAACAATTGTGCTCAAAAGGTGCTGTCACCCCCTGACATCCCCATGTCCACCACTGTCCACCTTGCCATGCTGTCACCTGGTCTTCAGAAATGCTCTTCAGTCCCCCGAGGGACCTCCCTTGAACTGAAGGCTTATGACCTGCATGTTGCCTTGTCACTGTGCAAAGGGAGAGGAAAGGGAAGAGCAGGGCACTGTGCCCATTTATTAATAACTAAATATTCTAATTAGGTTGCGATGTGGGAATAGTGGACATCTGATCTTAGTTAGTGTTTTTAGAGCAAATGAGAACTTGTTTGCATGATTAAAAAGAAAACCCTTCAAATTAGGTAACACCAGCCAAAATACACTGTGCAAGCTGGTCTCTAGATTTGGTTGCTAAGTCTTCAAAAAGCAGCTGCGAATTAATATTATGTTGCCCAGAGAGGCTGTGGAGTCTCCCTCCCTGGAGATCTTTAAAAGCCACTTCAGCATGGTCCTCAGTGCCCTGCTCTGGTTGTCCCTGCTTGAGCTGGTGAGTGGGAGAAGGTGACCTCCACCTCCAGAGGTCCCTTCCCACCTCAGCTGTTCTGTGATTCTCTATCTTTGCATTCTCTTCCTCAAGAAAACAATGAGTATATGCAGTACTACGCAGGACATGGGTAAAAGACTGTTTCATAAAACAGGAGCAGATGAAATCAGTGTTGGATTGTGCAGACATCTCTGGACACAGCTGAGTCCATGGTCTCAGGAGAACTAGGTGCACCATCAGGCTGACGAGGCAGTACAGAAAGTCAGTTGTTTCCAAAGGCAGCAAGCTATGTTCTCCTGCTTTCCTCATTTTTTATTTATTTATTTTTTTAATTCTTCTTCTTACAGGTTGAGCATATAACTGATTTAGCTTCTGACACATAAAACCAGCCAGTCATTTTCTTCCAGGGTGGCTTTAACTCCATCATCCATGTATTTTAAATCAAGGTGTTACTGCCTAGGCAAATTCCAAAAGAAAGTCTCCAAGGGATGGTGTCTGATGCACGTGGCAAGTCTTTGACCAGCAAGCAACATTTTTCTTGGTCATAGCCCCAAAATCTGAAAATCATCAACCTGTTTCAGACAGACTTTTGCTAATTCATTTGTTATGGAAACTTTGCCCCATGTATTCCTCTGACTGGCAGAGATAATAGTGAATGTCTTTTCTAACAAATGTGTAGTGTTGACAGTATCTCTTTAAACTTATTATGTTAGATTGTGAAAATATGGTTGCTTTAAAAAAAAAAAAATCACATTTGTTTCTTACCTAAACATTTTATCTTTAGTAGCTGTGTGGTTGATATGTTCCCATTTTGGAAAATAAAGCTCAGCAGAGGCTGCTGTTAATTTTTGAGTAAATACATACACGAAACTTTATGTTGATGTGTTCCTCTAGAACAACAAGAAATGCCCTGTCCTATCTAGGTTGCACATTACTACCTGAATTTCACAGTGTTTTCTCATTTTGATCAGCCTGAATTCCATTTTGGAAAGTCCTTGGTTGTGAAAGGGATTGGGTCCATGCATGCTGAATTCAAGGTGAAGTTGTCAGTAGATCTTTATTGGACAATGACTTAGAGGAGTTTTCCATAAGTTAAATGTACTGATTGTTTAATGCTTACAAGGAGTTACAAAGCACCCTCATTGCAGGGGAAATTGGCTGAGATAAAACCTTTTGATGACATTTTCTAAGGGATGTAGAGAAGGGAAAACATCTCTATTTTTAAACATACTGGGGGCATACCCTACAGATCTTTTTCATTCGGTTTTTACCAGTGATTTCAGGAAAACTGCTTTGGACAGCATGGGGCTTGGTTGACTCTACTTATCCAAAGAATAGTACTGAAATCCAAAGATATTCAGTCTATGGAAGAGGGTGTTTTCAAATGCCCTACAGTCTACCACCATAAGAAGAAAATACTCAATAGATGTCTAGTAGACATTTAATTCCTTTCCTTTCTAACCCCAATATCTATCACACCTTTCACACTCTGATCTGAGTGCAGTATAAACTGTGTACCCAGAGATTCTCACACACTTGCCACTGCCTGCAATGTGACTCCAACTGCAGATGTGTGAAATACTGTGTTTTAAACTGAGGCACTTCTCTCAATTCACTCCCAGACTATCACTGTGACACACAAAATTAAATTAAGATTAGATCAAAATCTGGGAGGATAACTTAAAATGAGAATCAAAAGGTTATAAAGCTAAATGCTTTTTCAGAGCCAGTGGTTGTCATGGTAATCACTTGGACAACATTTTTTTTCTTGGAAATACAGAGTAAACACTTATTAAAGTGGGCCTCAGTGATACAGTAAATACATGAATTTATTACTATTTGCAGTCAGAGCTGGGTGAAGAAATCCAGGAGACACTATTTCAGAATTTGTTTTCCTTCTCAAACCAAAGGTCCAATGATACAAAGTCACTCAAGCAACCAAGGAGCCAGAGATGCATGTTTATTGTCTGCTTTGGCCCATCCCTGGGGCCCTGTGGCTGCAGCTAAGCAACCAGCTTCATCTGGGTCAAACTCAAAGACATGGATAGTACACATTAGGTTATCATGTTATGAAGAATATTACATGATGTACAGCTGGCATGGAAATTTTTATTTAAAGAAACAGTTTCAAATTTCTCTTTTTTTCTTTACTTATTAAGTTGTGGGTTTTTTGTTTGCACACAAGCTGTATGAGTTAAAACTCTACTGGAAATAATAACACATAATGCAAGCTGCTTTCTCTCCCAGCTTTGGCTGTATGGAACAAACCAAAATCCTGTTATACAAGACACCATTAAAATTATATGCAAAGCATTCCAAGGTGAATGGTTTGGGTCTATTAACCCATGCATTTGAGCTGTCACGGACATCTATACTTTGAACTTTCAACATATCAGGTGCTTTGGATCAATTCAATAAAAATTTTTAAAAACTGCAGTCTCAGGACAAATTTATTCAATACAGACATATGCAAATAGCAAATTCTTGATTGTGTGTGAAAACATGGTTAAGTTTAAGTCATGTGAAGTCCTAATTTAGTTTTTAAATTTCAAAAGTCTTAACTTCAGAGTCAAGTAAACAAATCTTTTTTAATAGAATATTAAGGTGGGAAATAGAATACAGGTAGGAAAATATACAAAATATGGGCCAGGCAGTTGGGTCTGACAAGTCAAAAGTCTTCAACCAGGATTCAGAGATTAAAATGTAGTTATATGTTTATATGATTAAATTTTACATAAACTGTAAAAATAAAATAAAATAAAATAAAATAAAATAAAATAAAATAAAATAAAATAAAATAAAATAAAATAAAATAAAATAAAATAAAAAATCATTCCTTTTAATGTAGATCATTGGTTTGCCAAGAATGGCCAGATTTACCTTTTAGGTAAATCTGTTTCTAACAATATTTGTAGGAGATACAATCACTGCCATTTGGGGTTGATCTTGTGAAACTCAGTGACTTTGTAGTGCTTTAAGCCCTCAATCCTCATGTTGGTTTTAATCCTCCTGTTGAGTTGAGTGGGAAGCAGCGGTACTGGGCACTTCTTCAAATGTACTATCAGTAGCTCCAGCTTTACCACTGATCTCTTGGTTCTTATATTTTTCATAGATTTCAACTTTCAGTGTCTTGGCAATCTGACCTTGGCATGCTTTATCCTGGCATCAAGCAAATTCCCTGTCAAGAAGTATTGGGTAGTCCTGCTGAAACCCAACTATAAATTTATTGTAATGTGCTAGGATATACAGACAATACGTCTGTGACATACACACTAGTGCTTTGCCTCACTTTTTCATCTATTCCCTTGTCTTGGAATAGAATCTGGTTAAGATTGCTCCCAATCAAGTGAAATACTGTCACTAAGGAGGATAATTCAGATACAAACTCCAAAGAAATGACCTTTGCCTCTGAAACCAGCTCTATAGGTGAGGAAGACATGGAGAACTTATTTCTTATTATATACAGTGTGCCTCCATGGTGCTTAGCTATGGATGGGTAAATTAGTTGGATACCATAATGGAAGCAATCCCCAAAACACTAATATCAGAATGTAGTGGCTTTCAGCTTCTCTTTTTTTTTCCTCTCACTTTTTTAACCTTCATGTTGTTTAGCATTCTAGGATAGGAGTTAAATTATGTTTAGCATATCACATGTAATGTGGCAGGACATCAGCTTCTGTGTAAAATGCAATTAAATAAAGACTATAGGATTTGCCACATAAAGTATGGAAGGCCCATACTAATGATTCTGAGTTTTGTGTGTTCAGTGGGAGAAGCTGTGAACCAAACCTGTCAAAAGATGTCTGTGGCATTCACCCTTACTTTATTAAGCAGTGGTAATTAATGATAACTTTGGATATAGACTCTATGTAGAGTAGGTAGAGATGGTCTCTACCTTAGACCAATGTAGATAAAGAAAACAAAGTCAACCCTGATTAAACTGAATTTTAAAAGCAAGGATCCAATGTTGAGATCCCAGCCATAAATATTAGTAACATATAGCTGATACTATTTAAAGATGACATCAGATCTACAAAACTATGTCCACATTGGAAATAGAATCATGGAATTAATTAGGTTGGAAAAGAACTTTAAGATCATCAAGTCCAACTGTGTAATGCAAGGTAGAAGAGCTCTACCCTGAAGCAGCTGTAGTGCTGGCTTATGGTTAGGAGGTTTGGGACATTTGACCTTACACTACTCTCCTCTTACTACCTCCTTCACAAGGAGACTTTTCTTTAGCAAAACAGAGATGGACATGGCTGCAAGTCAAATTCAGAGCCAGAACTCCACGGTTACTGAAAGTTAACAGCATCTCCTATATGTTCAAGGTTTGTATTAGGGGAAGGAGATCTGAGCATCTGTCCTACTTTCCAGTGATTGTAAAAATAGAGCAATAGTCTTGGAAGCAAGGCCTGGAACCCCAGTCTTCCCACCACAAAGTGATATTTTTCTTTGCCAGGCTATGTGTCAGGTTTCTGCTTACATGTCTTTATATTCTCACTTAGATGGAACAAATTCTTCTCTGCACTGTGATGTTACTCCAAAAAAGCTGATTAAGACTGTCTCAGCTTCAGCTACCCAATTCCTTCCCCTAAAGGCTGGTTTAAGGGTTGCCCTGTGTCGTAACAGGTTGGCAGTGCAAATTCTCATTCCCTTAGGAGCTCAGTCTGGAGACAGTGTTTCAAACCAGGATAACCTAGTGGGTATTATTTTTGTGGGAAAGGCAAAAATGGAACAATGTGTAAATACAGTGTCAACAATAACTTCATTTTCTGAAGATTCCAACTCTGTGAGGTGTTTAGTTTTTTCAACAACACCTACTAAACTAAGCACCTCCAGGAGGCAGATAGAAAACATGCTGGCTACATCTATGCTACTAAATCAAGTGTGCGTGGGACTGTTTTCTGTCACTGAGTCCAACTGGCATGGAGCAGCCTACTTCCATACTGCTAAATTCTCTTCTTCCAAAACATGCTGGCTGCAGCCAAATTGCCTATGATCTTTAATTGACCTTCAGCCTTTGCAAATCCTTACTGTACTCAGCAGTTGTTTAGGATAGTGCTAGCTGGTCCAGGTCAAAATCATACTAGGGACCTTTCTAGCAATTTAACAGTTAGATGACTGAGTTATCATGTCTGGGAACATTCCCAGCAGTCTAATATACAAATATAGATGCCATCATTTTAACTCTTCCCCAGACAGGCACAGACGTGAGTTAGGAATTAAGCTGACTGTCAGGACTTGGGTAGTTCTGGAAATGTAGAGTTAAATTCGTTTAAATTTTCAGTTTGCAGTGTAGAATGTTGGGTGTCTTGACACCCAGATTTCACCTAAGACCTACGTAGGTGCTGAAATGCCTTGATCTGCCTCTATAATTTTAATGTAGCAAATGCTTTCAGAACAAACAAATGAAAGCTTCTAGGTTCACTTTCCTTCATAAATAACACAGTTTCCCTCTCATGAAGCAATCAGTTCTACCAAGATTCTCAGCTGCATGAAACACAATATAAAATTTCTGCGGGAAACCAGAATTTGTTCTGGTTTTTCACTCTACATAAATATTTCTACATGGCTTCATTTATAACAAAATTCTAGCTTAAAATATCCATTTCCCATTTATTGTTGGTTTGTGATATAATCATCTGTAACTCCTTGCACTATTGCTTTTCATTATTTATCCAGCTTTTAAACGTCTGTAAAAGAAAACTTGCATTGTACTTGAATCATGACCTGCTAAAAGCACTCCCAATAAAAGTTACTTGATTTCTGATGGACACAGGAATCTACTGTTGCAGTCCCCACAAAGGATTCAGAAGTGTGGAGCCTTAGGCTATGTAGTGAGCATGTTATAAAAACATATGGGTCTTTTCAAAAGTAACTGATGCATGAATATGTCATATCAATTCTTCAGTCTTGGGTTGAACAGCATGGGGAGTCCATCTGTGGTGAAAAAGAGTAATACCTAATACCTTTCTTTGGAGAACTACAGCTGAGAAAAGCTGGTCCCTTCATATCATAGCTTTTCTTCTTTGCCCAGGTGCTTTGCTGATGGATGCAGAAATATTCCATCTTCATTCACTCAGTGATGGACTTATAGTCCCTATCAAGTAATTTGTGGCATTTACTATATTGTGGGACTCTGTAGAACCTGGGGTGCAAAATGTTTGTTTTCTTTTGTTTCTAAGGCAGTGTACTCTTCAATGTTTGCCCTACATAAAAATCAAAGTGTCATGGGATTTTAAATCAGGTAAAAAAGTGCAGGACTGGACAGCTCAAGTTCTTGTTGCAGAGAACCAGGGAACAAAAGACATCTTGATGCCTCAAACAGAAACAAACTAAGCCCAACAGACTCCACCAACACACTGGAAAGAGACAGGAGAGGGAGGAAGGAGCTGAGTTGCCCTGGATGGAGGGAATCAACAAAAGAAGGGAGAAAGTTGAGATCACTGAACCTCCTGCCGTATATATCACAGTTATCCAAACCAAAAGTGGAAGCTTCTGAAGTTTGTTCCTCACCTTTTGCCAGTTCTGCAAGCAACAGTATATTGTGTCCTTTCTTAATTCAGATGATAACCCTGATTGCTTCACCATTCAGTGCAAGATAAAGAAAAACTCACATACCTCTTCCACTCAGAGAAAAGTCAGTGTCTGTACACTCTTACACAGCTGAAGTAAAATCAATTTGGCAGGAACCATGGGATAAACTAGAGCTTAGAAAAGAACCTAGATGTTCAAATTAGAGCTATTTAGGAATATTTTTGACTAGACAATTTTTCTGCAGATGCATTGAAACATGCTTCTTTAGTTAAATCTGATTTTTTAGTGGAACTATTACAATATGAACTTATTTTTAGTGAAGAAAGAAAGATTCTCAGCTGTTGAACAGTATTCCAGGTATGGACAAAGAAAGAGAGATACACCAAACCATATATGGCCAAATATATATCTGTAGCCAAAACAGGGTGTGTGACAGATCTAATTCATGTTCCTGGTCAAAAACAGGCAAAAATTCATCTCAGGCAAGTGCTCTCATTCCTGGGATAGCCTACATTCTCTGTTCTTTTACTACTTATGAACTGCATTGTTCTTCGGGTAGAAAAGAGGTTTTTATCTATATACTTTTTGCAAGACCAAAAAAAAAAAAAAAAAAAAAAAAAGCAACAACACTTTTTCACACCTAGCTCCACTTTTGATCCCTAATTTTGCACTGCTGTACTGAACATTGTTACAACTGTCTGCACAGCAACTCCTGAGCCTACAGAGGCAAATCACTTCCGTGGCCAAGAGCTGATCAGTGCAGGAGAGAAAGTGAGTAGCCAGGAAGATCTGCTTACAACTATGATTCTGTGCCAGCACTGTCCACAGAGTCAACATGCATTAGAGCAGCCCTCAGGCTGGGCTAACCTACATCAGATGACAATGGTCTTAAGGTGGCAATCCGCCAGCTGAAATTATCTGCACAGTAGCACGCTGGTCTCATCCCCTCCAGCCTCTAGCTTTATTATTATATAGGCTAGGACCAGTAGGATTCAGAGCTATGCCAGTTTATGTATACTAAAAACTCCCCTCTGCTGGGAAATTTTCATTTGGCCAGATACAGCTGAAATCCTGAGGCACAAAGAGGCCAGCATATGGAACTGAATTTGCCCCAGTGTATTTTTGGTCTATCATCTTGTTAACTCATCAGTTAAGAAAAACTTCTCAGTTTTGAAAGAGCCTTGCTATGGTGTTACATTGTGGTGATCCCACAACTTAATAGTACTCTTTGCACTAGAACTCAATGTCACTGACGCATCTCAAAGTGAGAGGTCACATCAAGAGAGAATCAGCCAAGAAATCTGACAAGATACAGCTTTCTTGGTACTAATGGAGCCAAGTTTCGCAGAAAAAGCTGTTTCTAACGGCTAAAATATATCAATACTACTGGTGATAACCACCATTTCTTATACAGTCGCTGCCATGGTTACAGAAAATCTTGTTCAGAAGAGAACATGGCAGAAGAAAACAGGGACTTAAATCAAGCTTTTATAAATATGTGTGTATGTCTGTCTGTTTATAAAATGATACGGTACAAGTCTTTCACTGAACTAATACCCTCCCAAAAATCTTATTAAAAAAAAAATCACACATATACAAAATCAACACTTCTATTTCTAGAAGGTAGGATAAGCAAGACTGTAGGAATATGAATTAAATGAAATTAACATGCAGTTGCCACATGTCTTTTCCTAGGGAAGATAAGTATCTTTGATTACAGAGTTTTATCCTCAATGCTCTCAGTAAGGAGCATCAAAAAGACCATGCTGTCCAGGGCACTCCTCGTCGGAGCCCTGTGGCTCTATATTCCATGCTGGCATATAAAATGTCCTTCCTTGGGCAAGCCACCCTCCAGCACTGTTGGAGAACACTTGCATGTTTTCCTAGACCAAAAACCTTCATTCCACAGTCTAATTTTAGATAGTCAGCAGAACCAAAGTGCTCACTTATCACAACAGGTTTAGGAGACTGCACTGAAAATCATTAGGATAGTCAAAGGCAAAATAATTCTCTCTGTACATTAAGTGCAATTACGCAACAATTTTTACCTGGGTAAAAATAATAAAATCCTGGACAGATGTCAGTTCAGGATAATTTTCAGGTGACCTGTAACTCAAAACCTCCTTAGTTTCTTTCTGGCACATGCCTTTGTATTCAGAGTAAACATAATAAATACCCAAACTAATTCCTCCATCTTGGAGTTGGAGCACAGAACAGTAGGTAAATGGAGATTAAAACTTTAGTTTCTGCTATGCTTATATCTATCTCTTACTGCACTTCTCAAAAACAGCTGCTGATTGATCAGGGTTCTCCTGAAATTCAGCAAGCTTAAAGGAAAAACATAAGCTCTTTCACAGAAAGGTGGATGGGTTTCTGTGTACTGTGCCTTCTAGAGGATGGTGGCTTTAAAGACAAAGCAACCTAATACCACCCTTCTCTGTAAGCAATGGACATCTTATTGTAAGTTGCTGCTTTTACAAGGCTACTCTTTGTCATGAGCTTTTCTGTGGTGCTTATCATTGTGATATCTGTTCCCTAAATTACTAGAAAAGAGTTTACTTTCATGCAGGTGAGTCAGAGAAAAATAAATAAATAAATAAGCCCATTAGTTTTTGATGTCAAAATTAAGACATCCATGGCCAAATTTTTCAACTATGAAATTAAGCTTTAAGCATGGCATTGTACTTGATATGTTGAAAGTACAGACATCAGTAATTCCAATGACATGTATGAGAACTCTGATTTTCTGCAAATCAGAACTTACATTCTCCAAACATGCAAGGAGAAAATAAGTCATATATAGCAATCACACAAAAAGAACTGGGAATAAATGAAATTTCAAGTATCTTATCCCTTTGTAGTAGATGAAAAATAGTAACTATTTTATTTTGTAACAGCAGACAAACACTTTAATTTTGCAAATGTGCTTTTGGTCTTGGCAGCCCTTCCCATTATCTGAGAAGACTGAGCCTTTTAGACAGTCACTGCTCAAGCCTGATTCATTTCCAGAGCAGCTCCACTCAATGTTCTGAATGGAGAGTGAACTTCTGGAACCAGTACTATGTACTCAGGTAAGTGAGGGTTATCATAAAACACAGAAGAATAATGGATTGAAGTTCCACAGGAGTGGGCTGGCATGCCATTTTTAATGATAGTTTGCCTTTACAATGTTATTACACTAGGGTGTGTGGTTGCTGTTGGTGGTGTTTTTTTTTGTTTGTTTGTTTGTTTTGTTTTGTTTTGTTTGTTTGGTTGATTTTGTTTCTATTTTGTTTAGCATTAGTTTCTTTTAAACCTGGACAAATATGAAGAAAAATAGATAAGATCCCCTCATAAAAGCCCACACAGGCTTTACAGCATGGACAGAATCTTTGGTTACCTGGCACAAATTTTTGCTACCTGAAGTAACTGGAAGTGAATAGAATAACTGGGAGAAACAGAAGACTGTTAATAATATTGTATGTGAATCGGCCTTTGGACATGAATGAGAAACATGTTTTTTATTCAGCAAATATTTTTGAAATTTAATGACACAGTATAGTAACAATGTCTAATAAGTCTACAAGACCAGGTTGGATGGGGCTTTGAGCAACATGGTCTAGTGGGAGAGGTCCCTGCCCATGGCAGGGGGGTTGGAACTGGATGGTATTTAAGGTCTCTTCCAACCCAAACCATTCTGTGATTCTACGAAGTGTTAGATCTGTGTGGAGAACATTCATATCACCAAGCTTTGGGCAGTTATCCCAGTCACCAGGTTGCTCTCTAGTAAATGAAATAAGCTAGACCTATAGTTTGATTCAAAAATCTTATTCCTTGTCCTAGTGCAAGATCAACCTTTACTTGTTCCTTCCTGACAGAGTCTGATCCATCCTTATAAAACTCACAGTTCTGTGAAAACTTCACAACCACCCAAGACAACCCAACAGTTCACAGTTCTTAGTGTTAAAAGGTTTTTCTAATTCTTACATATATTGTCATCACTCTAATTAAAGTGTTTTTTTTTTTTTTTCAGTCTGTTTTTAAGTAATCATTTTGGTCCTATCCACAGTGGACATAGGTGAATGGCTTTCTCAGAGAGTGACTAAGAAGAGAGTCTAACAACAGAGTTTAGACAGTGGCTTTGCAATTTGGTCTGCTCAGATCAACGGCCAGCTGTATGGATAGCCCTAATTCATGTTTAAACAGTTATATTTCCCTTTAGGATAGAGCTGGTGGCTTGTCATGGCAAGAATGAGCATAAACAGTTTTTTTCTCATCACTGCATATATAAAACCCATGGCCAACTGAAAAGTGAAGGGTAGAGGGAAGCAGAAAATGAAAGAAAAGCCTGTGGCACACAATACTTTAATTAATAATAGATTGCTGGAATCGGGAAATCAGGAGAAAAGCCAATATCCTCTACCTCATAATAAAAGTAGTTTTAAAAAGCTTTTAATGTTATTAAACTAACAGTTTCAAACCCTTTAAAATTATATTCCCCACTAGGCTGAAAATGTGAAATTCAGAGAAGTCTCTCTCAGTAGTGGACTGGCTGATGTGACAAACAGAGTGACTTTATTTTTTTTTTAATTCTCAAGTTATGATTTTAGTTGTTTTTTCTTTAATGGAAATCATGGCTAATGAGACACATATAGCCCTGGGGAGAATTTACTCACTCAATTCAGCAGGAGCACCTTCTTATTTGACTGAAATACACTAACTTTGGTCAAAATGGTCTCAATACATACAGCAAAATTTGAAAACATTTCACAGATAATGGCATACTGGGACCACTAACTCACAGGGCTTTGAAAAAAATCTTGGTGGTCTTTTCCCTTCAGCAGAGGAGATACAAGGCCATGTCTTTGGTGGGGCTGAGCCCTATTTAAAAGGGCTAGGAAAGTCTAGGAAAGGAACAACAGCTGTTACCATCTAACTGTGACAGAAATGTAAAATATAAGCATCTCTAAGCTTCGTATGCCTAAATCAATAAAGGACTATTCTACCTTTAGTCTTATAAAAAAATAATATAAGAGATGTTTTGACTTCCAAAGCACTTGCACAAACCATAGTTTTCATGAATATTCGTATCTTACCCTTGTCAACAGTTCCTCCCACACTAAAAAGTTAACAATATATTTATTTTTATGATATTTTGTAATTCCAGCCTTTTCTTCACTTAGCTTTTCTTGTTGAAAATAAACAAACATCATCACCAACAAAACTAGATTATATTACTAGAGATGGCCTTCATTAAATTCAGGACTTGTTCTGATCTCATTCTTCCACGCAGTGGCTGTCCTGTATGTTATCTAGATTGTTAAATGGTGTCTTTAGACTATTGAACAGTCCAAATACTGCTGAAATTCATGAGGTTTGTCCATTATATTGTAAAGAGAGAAAAAAAAAAATCTTCATCTCTGTATTCCAAAAGTGTTTTTATACTCATAAAGTAACAATGATTTTTCCAAGATAACCTTTACCTTTGGTTGCTATTAAGAAAAAACAAAACAAAACAAAACAAAACAAAACAAAAACATTTTACTAAATAAAGGACAAAAACATACATTCAAATAACAGCTGATGAATTCTCAGTTAAAAATGTTTTTATTTGTTCTCCTTAGATGATTGAGGAGAGTCTTATGTTACAGAAATATTTTTAAAAGTTTTCTCTTCCCACACTGGAACTGATTTATTGGCAACCAATTAGCACTTCCAGATAAATCTCTAGTGTTCACAGCAATATTTCAGTATCATTTAATTTTTTAACTATTTAGTTTTATGTTCTCATAGAGTTGTAGAACTTAATTATTAAAAAAGCTATTTGTTCATTTTTTCCATCTTGCAGGTCAGCGCCAGGTTTGTCCTTATTTATAGTTTAAACTGCTTTGTTCAGGCTCTGCTTAAGCATTCCAAAGGATGGCTATCCTACCACTTTTTTTGGAAAACTTTCTACAGCTTTATAAACTTAATTATCAGGAAATCATATATATATATATATATCAGTGTAATTTTCCTATGCTACTTTTAAAACTGTTATTTTTAATTATAGTGTCCTGGACCAGTCTGCACAATTCAACATCCTGCCTCTCTTTTTAACACCTTTCAAAATTTTTTTCTTAATTTCCTGCCCCTAATAAGTGCTGTAAGTACTCCTTGGATGAAACCCCTTATTTTTGGCAGCAGACGCCCAGGTAATGCTTGGTACATCCTATTTATGGTCATCTGACAACTTTCAACGGCAGAGTTTTTTTGTTTGTTTGTTTGTTTGTTTGCTTTGTTTTGTTTTGTTTTAAGCGCTCGATGATATCATCTGATACTACATTGTAGTAATTGGATATAGATAGACAGATACAAAAAGTTCAGGTCTGCAGACTGCTTACCTACCAAAAGTGCTTTATCTGTTTAGTTGTGCTAAGGATGTGTATAGTTGTTCAATCAGACAACAAAAACTCTGCTATTAAAGCTGAGTTACTACTTTTCCCTACTCTTTCTCCCAGGATTTTTCTCTCTGAATGAACAAAACTGAACACCATGAAGAGGAGCTAATTACAATTTTGTTTCTTTTCATGATGTGTGTTCTTAATATTTAAAGAACTGCTGTATAAAACCATCAGCAGTGCTGCCACTGAGCAGCCAGGCAAGTGGGAGAAGTTTCCCATTGTGGAACTTCAGGCAGGACCATGAAGACATCATTTTTCTTCTCATCAGCAAAGCTGATGAGAAAAAGAGAGAGAGTCTGCCACTTTGTGAAAGATAATTTCTCTCACAAAGAGAAAGGCAGATTAAACTATCATCTCACCTTTAGAGATGGATATTGTAAGGTATATGTGAGATCAGGGGAAAACATCTTTCATAGCATCTCTACTCTTCTGTGTACCTCATAAGGCCAGCACAATCTCATTCCTGATAACTTACCTTTGGCCAGTTTCAGTAGAAAACATAACTCTGTAAAACAACAGCAGTTAAATTATTGTATGAAATGTATTAATTTGAAAGACAGAACATCTGAAAGAAACGAACATCTCTAATGATCTCTCTGAAGATCTCTAGTGAGCTGGCAAATACAAATTTAAAAGGGAGGGGGAAAGGATGAACTCAGAAGTTCATGTGGTATAAATCATTTCTAAAAGAATCACGTTTCTATATGGACTTCCTAAGTCTAATTCCTCATACTTTAAAAGGTTTAGCCATGTTCTCTGAGAAAAAAAGTACATTTTGTTCTGCTTTTCCTAAGGTCAAAATTATTTTTCTTGTCTTCCTGAGCTTTAAAATCCTCCAAGACAAATGGTGATACCTGCTCTTTTTTGTCTTGCAAATACTGTTTGTGCAAATAAGATAAATATGCCACCCATAAGCATAACTGGGGGAAAGACTTGCAATAACACTCCATAGATTATTCCATATTCATAAAACTGGGACTCTACCCAACACTTATCATGGTGTTTTTCCTATAAATCTCCAAATCCTCATGTGGATGATGACTGTATATATACAGTATTTGTATGGAAAAAATGAGCAAAAAAGTACTATAACAAGCTGGAAACAATTCCTCAATGTGCTGTTTCTTCCAATAACACTACTTGTCTACAGTGCATTGTGGCAAAGATTGCAGATTATGATTCCATTAAATGCTTGGCTTACTGGATAGTTTTAAAACAAGTAGTTCTCTGGGATTATAAAATAGCAGTACAAAATGGAGGCAATAATGGACATAAAGTTTCACTTGGTTAATCAAGTACTTGGCTACATGCTTTTTTGCCAGACAGCAAACATTCATTTATGAGGGTAGCTCAAGGGTAACTGCAGAGTTTGCAATGCATTTCTGCTGAGGAGATTAAGCATTCAGCAAGGATTTAGGTTTAGAGCCTCCAGGATACATGTGTGTCTGTACTCTGACTTACACATTTTGGCATCTTTGGTGTTCTTCAAGTACTCCAATTATCCAGGCCAGATCTAAATTTCTGCAGGTCTGCGTATGTGAAGAGTTGTTTGAAGTTCCTGACACTCTCCTAGTGGAAGAGGAACTTGGTGCCAGGCTGCCCGGTCCCTACCTGGTTGTCTATTGTCCACTGAAGAGTGGATTTTTCTCAGTCTTTCCTGAAGAATTTGTTCCATTTATAGAAATCCCATTTCCTTGGGGAGATGGATTGAATTCAGGTTTCATACTACTAAGACACTCATTTTTCACAGATAGGGAAAGTTACCTTTCTGCATATCCAGCTACAAGAGAAGACAAAGACTCCCTGAAGGAAGATTCCCACCTCTATCCTCTCCATCCTTCCGGCAGCTCAGGAAACTCTGCTTGTTTCCCAAGACTGCTTCCTTGGGCACATAACTATAACAGAGCAATGACTAAAAATCTCAGACATCTAACCAGGGACTGAAACTTCTACAACATGCAATGCCTTTAAGAGGTGTTTCACTAAGCTGTTTCACTGCATCACCTAGGTATTTTAAAGACTTGTAATAATCTCCTTAACCCATTAAATTAAATAAATTAAATAAATAAATAAAAATAATAAAACCACTTTCAATATCTTTAAGAGTTCCAGCATCTGTGAAAGAGAGATGAGCAGCAGCATGCCACTTATATATTTAGCTTGAAATGCAGTCTCCAAGAATACTTTTAAGAAAGATCAGTGGAGACACCCTTCACAGCTCACTGTGTGGATCACAGCATTGCCTGACATTTGCCATCAGACTCAGATTCATAAATTCCTTTGGTAAAAAGGGTGGTAGTGTCTGCGCTTGTCACTTTTTTTCTGCTTTTGCCAGTCCTTTTGTCAAATCCTTTATTATCAAGGGCAAATTTTAACCCTATTACATTTACTGACTGAACTCTTACAGCTCCAGAGCAGTGGACAAAAACTTTACTTGCTCAGGGTCAGCAGAGGTGAACAAGCAAGCATGTTGCAAAAGGCAACACCATGCTGTTTCCTCTTCCTCTAAATCCAAGACATAAAATCAAATAGTCATGTTTTTTAGTCATTTTATATTTCTTAAAGCAACAAATAACTTGCAGAGCACCTAAACTGGCTAGAATCACAAATGAGGGAGTATTGCTCTTTTGAGATTAAGAGACAGACTTTCCTGACCATGGAAAGGTAGTACGTGAATTAGCTCTCAAGAAGTACACAGCTGGCTGCTTTTTGCTCCCTCATTTGTGTGGAAAAATAAGTCCAGATTTTATGTCTGAACATGTACTGTTGTAACTGCATTGAATTCCACATAGCTTATGCTTCCAAATTAAAAGAAAAACAAAATAGGTTCCTGATTCTATGATTCCTGCCAGAGTCATGCATTGATACTCCAAGTCCACCCCATTTCTGGGAGGGGCAGTTGGGGTCTACTCTTGGAATATATATCTTGTAAGCATTTAAATGAATGATTAGCCAGAAATGGCATCTTCAAAAGTGGGTGCTTACAGCATTACACTGTGAAATACGAATTTGGATATCTGTAATGCTGTTATACAAAAGTTCAAAATATACCTTTCATCCATTTTTTCCATTTCATCTAATTTTACTCTGCTTAATTCTTAAGAATTTGTGAGTCATTAATGTTTTGTTTGTTCTATAGTAAATGGAAGACTTTGATAAAAAACAGTTCTCTCTCTGTGGGTGTTGCTCAACTGTTTGCTCTCCTAGTACTTAGCACTATCAAATAACACTACCAGTCCAAAAGGCTCACATAGAGTACTAATAGATAATAGAGTAATAATACATAAGTTTGTCTTTCAAACTTATGTATTTTCAAACTTTTCATTTTCAAAAATGAGTATGACATTTTTAAGCAATGGAAGTTGGCAGACAAAATATATTTTGAATGAAGACAAATATATTTTGAGAAGACAAAAACTGAATGACTTTACATGTTACCTTAGGAATCAAATTCTTAGAAAGGATTATAATTATCTAAATGATGTTTGAACTATAATAATAGTAGAACTATAATAATAGTTCAAGTATAGTAGAACTATAATAATAGTTCAAACATCATTTAGAAGAAAATAAAAGTCAATATGTGATATGGACTATCTGCTTGCTTGCCACACAATGCATCTCCTTGGTCTTTTATTTTTTACAAGGTGATGCTTTCCTCTCTACAGGAAACTATATTCATACATTCCATATATGTATAAATTTATAAAAAATATGTATTAAGATGTATAAATATGTAAAAGAGTCATGACTATGAGATGATGATGATGATGATGATGATGATTATTATTATTATTATTTGGTCATGTGTTATAAAGTTGTGACATGGATTTAGTTCACTTGCATAGGAAATGAATATTCCTCCCATGCTTCTCCATAGTTTCTAGGAGACAAACCTATAAGCCTTAGAAACAAAAAGGACTCAATCTCTCTTGCAGAAAGCTGGCAAATCTTACCACCACCCAGACCAGACTATTCCAAGACAGGACCTTCTTTGTTTGTCTTCATGTGAGGGTGTCTATGGTGAGCTTTGTGATCACCACAGAGGCTAGAGACCTCTCAGCTGTATAGTGATGCACAATGCAACACCCAAACTGTCTGTCCAAAAGATAACTCATGCAACACAACATTTGAACAGGACTTCACCGTGATTAATTTGCAGTGCTTTTGTCAATGTAGATTCACCAGTTTGGGCAGCAGTGATAGTGGAAGTAGCCTTTCTACACTTTATTCCCTAGCCCTGCAAGTCCTTCTTATCCTTGCACTGCATAGACAACAGCAGATCAGATAACTGCTGAGTTTAAAAATAAATAAAAAGAGGTAATTACCCAAGTAGCCATCAAATTTACAGTTCAGCAGAGCTCCACACAGAGTGTCCAAGTGCATTTCTCCATGGCTGCCATAATCAAACTACTAAACGTGGCTATGAGAAACCAAACCAAGTCCTTGTCTGTGTGTGTGTGTGTGCGATTGTGTACACCCCAAAGATTAGAAATTCAATTTAAGCAACCAGGTGCTTTAAAGTTTTCAGTGGAACACCAAAAGAGAAATCCTGATAATTTCAAATGGAAAACAATGCAGCTTTTTAAAAGCTGGATGCTGGGGGTGGGTGGGAAGTTGTTTATGGCGGTGGGTTTTCTCCTAAAAGTTGTTAAATATCCTTATGGAGAAAAATTTCTCACTTTTTATTTTTTGACTAAAAAATAATTCATCAGCTACTCTTTACTGCACAGAAAATTGAGTCTTATTTGGACCAGTTTATTTTCTGTTGTTGAGAGAAAAGGCTATCATTTTACTTGTCAGAAGAAAGCTATAACTAGATGAGTAAAATGTGTGGAGGAAAAAGCAGCTTAAATACTAGCATGCTGATGAAATGATATCATCAGGATGAAATGATTATGTGGTCTCATTGAATAGGTGCGCACCCAGCCACTATGACTCTTGCCATTTCCTTAAATTGACCCAAAAGGCTCACATTGTTATGTCTGTGCTAATCGACATGATCCTCCCTTGCATGCTGACTTTGCAAGGACAGCTGAGTTTCTGCAATCAGTTCAAATGCTTCTTTTGAAAATGCGGTTATTCAATACATGATTTTTAATGAGGTATTACTATAAGGGCTGTACTGTGTAGTCCCCCTAAGGATAAACTTACTCCAGATGAAAAGAATCATCTGTTTTAAAATGGTTAAAGTCAAACTTTTTCATGATTTACTTTCAGCTCAGTATAACAGGAGATAAGATACTTGCCCCTTTCAAAACAAGGCCTAAGTCCACAGTCTGCACCATCTGATTGAAAGGGTTACATGTAGCTGAAAAATATGCATTTGTGAACTGTACGTAGAAATTCCAGAAAGGTATCCTGAACATTAGAACAGAAAATTTGGAGACACCTCAACCAGTCAAGTCCGTAAAAATCTTGGTGCTAATTAATACCATATTTATCAAACTCTCTAATGTCTGAAAAATTGGAATGAAAATTTTAAGGGCAAGAACTTCCTTACAAGATTTCTCCTCAAAAATATCAAACAAAATATTCTCCATCATAATGGTGTTATGATGTGCCTGTTTTTCTTGTAAAGCAGAACTGAGAATGTCAATCAAATGAAAAATAATATTCAAGGGGAAAATAACCCTCTCATCCAACCTGTATATAATGACTCATAGAATCACAGGATAGTTGAGAATGGCAGGGACCTCTGGAGATCATCTGGTCCAACCCTCCTGCTCAAGTAGGGATAACTAAAGCAGGTTGCTCAAGACAATGTCTGGGGAGAACATCTTTTAAATTTTAGATGAAAAATGAAGCAGAGCTATTCCTTCATCCCCTGAACTTACAGAAAACCTCTGACATTAACACAGAGCAGCTTCCTCTTTTTGTGTTTTTCTGCTCCTAAACTTCTTTCAGAAAGATTCAGAACTGAGATAGTTTCCTCCACTATATGTCTCTTTCTCTTATATCGAGTGTACTGAAGTGTACTCTGAAACCAACAACATGATTCTCATCCTTTTTTATTGGTTCCCATACCATCAATCCCTGGAATATGTTTCAAATGTTACCATTTCTTCGACTGTTCTCCTGCTACAGAACAGCTAAATACTTCTACAGACAGAAGATTTATATCTCTTAAAGAATGCAGTGTCCAAGCAGCTCAATTATTTTCTTACACGTGTTTGGCAGAAAGGGTTTGCATTGTATTTGAAAGGTAATGACTAGTGTATAATCCAAAACTTTCCCTTGTCTCTGAAAAAAAACACCAACATACATAGTGCATTGGAAAGATATAGCTTGACTTTCTTTCCTTCAGGAAAACTGCATTTGATTTGATTATGAAAGTTTTTCAGAGGTGGGAAAATTAAAAGCATTGTTTCAGCCTGCATTTATATGACCAGAGTTCCTGCCTCACATGTTTAAATAATTCTAAAAGAACTCAATCATTATCTGAATTAAAAATCTGTAAAGATGGTTATTTCCCAACATTTTATAATCCATTACTTTTGTATGCCCACTGAAAAGATGGGCATTTTTTCCTAAAGCGATGCAACTGCTTTAGGAAAGGTCACTACAGCATTTTCTACTTGCTTTCAGCAATGCTTTTAACACAGCTGTTCTTGCTATATCTAATATGTTTAGTTACAGTAGTCATGAAAACCTCAAAATGGGTATAAGGTTTTGCAGCTTCAGCAAGTTACAAGTCTAGCAGTCTCTGGGAATGATGAGCTATAACTAAGCCATCTACTTAATCTTTATGATAGTACACATAGCTGCTGGAGTCTAACATCAGAAAATTCTTTTGCTGGGTCAAACATAACTATTTTTATTAATATTTTTAAAACCAAAGAAACTGTATAGCACATTGCAAGTTTGGTACTGCTTTAATAATGCTAGATGATGGAATATTTTGCTTCACTTAAATGCCTATGATGAAAATCCGCATTTCCTAATGGGACCTTTGCCTAAGTAAGCCAGATCAGGTTCAGAATTAATATTTCTTTCTTTCTTGTAATTTCCAGTGCCCCATAGAAGTCAAAGCAGATATATGAGCACAAAAAGAAAACTTTTAATGGGGATTATCAACCAATTTAATCTATTCTGACTTAATATTCATCTCAATATCCAACTCTGATTAAAAGTTTTCAGGAATTTTAAATTGAGAAAATTTTAAAATCTCTCTAAAATTGAGATTTTTTAATAAAGCAAGATCCAGAGCTCAGCCCCAGCACTAATTACATCATACAACTGGCTTTTGCATATCTTAAGGAAAACAGAAAGAGAGCAAGAGAAAAAAAATTCATGTACAGAGATTTACTGAAAGGTATGCTTTTAAAGTTTCATTTCATTAGAACACTTTTGCAAAGTATTTAGTTTTGTGATTATCTCTTTCCTCTATCTTTATAGACAAAAGAAGTAATAAAATGAAAAGGATACAATAAGGAAATCCAATTATCTCATGACTTTGTAACATTTGCTTCAAAAATAAGTACATTTACCCAACTCTAATGGACTGTCAGGTAAAATCTGAAAATTCTGGATCAACAAACCTACCAGTCCACCTAGGAAGAAATGGAAATCAAATGGGAATAACTTAGGTCAGTACAGAAAACCTTCCTTTTCCTTTGGAACAATATATCCCAAGAAAACTGATGTTTGGCAATACATCTTTTTGAAGAGATATTTAAATTCAGAAAATGAATTAGAGCAGAATTAGAGGTAGTCCATGAAAGCTTAAAAACTGACTTCATGCTACAAGCTCAAGTGTGAATATGAGGCCTGTCAGAAGAAAGGTAAATTGCCTCACATTTATAATAAGGTGAAAAAAAAATTGTAACATAATTGTAAGTAATGTTTTGCTGTGTCTAGACCCACCCTTCCACCATTTCTTTTCTATATGCCACACATATTTTACTTAAACAAACGGAGTCTAGACCCATCTTTAAAATGCTGTGTTTGGGAAAGTCCCACTTAACAAATCCAAACCTGACAGGCATTTCTCTGTTTTAGGAGCTAAGGCTTGAAAGCACTGGCCTTTTAACCCAGTCTCTCAATACACATAGGACATGCTCCTCATGTTTCTTCATGCAATAAACAAAGTTCTTAGCACTTGTAGTATCTAGAAAGTGGGAAAAAATTTGAAAAAGACTAAATTATTTTTAACATATACATTTAGATAAGCAGGTGCTAATATGAAATATTTAACAGCAACGTCCTCTAAATGATTTTCTTTTAAAGTAATTCCTGATTATATAATCAACTTAAAATTTAGCATAAATCTGAAGCCCTATGTGTTCAGTGTAACAATTTGCTAAAAAATGAGTCTGAAAGGAAACTAAGAAGCAATGCTTAAGTCAGTTCATTATTTCAGAATCACAAGACTTCTCCAAACATTCTGGATATATAATGAAACAGAACCAGGAAAGCATGGGATTATATTTAAGAGAGGGACCTTAAAATAAAATTCAGCTGTATGTAACTGAACACAAGACGGCTTCCAGTGCCTCTTATTGAAACCAAATTAGCTTTTCCTTTCTTGGCTTCAGAATAACACGTGTGAGTCCCTCTAGTTAATACATTTAGGTTGTGTTCCTCAGAGGATCAGAGACAAATTCCAATGGAACTCACCTGTCTTCTAGGCAGTATCTTACTTTAATTATGATCTGATTCAAAAGCATATCCGAGTAACGTATCTTGGCAAAACAAAGATGTTTTACTCACTACGAAGGACTGTAAAACCTCCTGACACTCAAAAAATGTACTTGTATCAGGAGATGAAAGGTTGGAAGTGTGAGAGTTGGAGTAAAGTCAGTCATACTTTCCACTGAGTTTCTGATGATTCTCATTTGGACACATTCCACTTTTCCTTAATAATATGGGACAATAATATGGAATACCCCTCTTTTCTTCATGAATGGCCAGTTGGTAACTTAGAAAGGCCAAAGAAACCTGGTCATGCATAATCTCTGCCTCTTCCCCTGAAAAGGTTAGGAAGAAAATGAGAACTATGAAGACTGTCCAGACTAATCTTTCTGGGGCAGCTAAAAGCATCCTTGAACCTGTTCTACCCTATTCTGGATGCCAACTGGACTCAAAATGCCACTCAGTAGATGACAATACCAACAGCAACAGCTATTTGTACTTCACTCTGCACTGGAACCTTTGATGCAGGAAAATTAGAAGAGATGACACAGATCTGGTTAGCCCTCATGACTTGAATTTAACACTTTTTGGTCGATGGAGTGATGGATAAGGGTCAGAGTGAACCAGAGAAAGAGACCAAATATTTGTTACTTTACAGTGTATAGTATTGCCTGGAACTTAGTACTCAAGAGCCTGCATTTGAAATCTGCTCTTGCTTTTCCATCAGTTCAAAAGGACTTTACAGTTCTCAGCTATAAGAATGAAAATACAGGACTGGAATCTGAGGCTGTGTCTTGCCAGTACTGACATTCAGTAAGCTGACTAGATGTGTCCTCATAGAAATACACATAAAATGATATGTATATGCACTCTTCTGTATGTGTATATAAGTGAAAAAATAATCTGTTCTTTTCCATGTAGATTACAATATTTATAGATTTTACAATATTTATAGATTTTAAAATTGTGCTGTGGAAGAACTCTTCAGCATTTTTTCTTGCTAATAGCAGTTCTCTAAATATCTTGCTCTTGAGAAATTATTAAGGACTGTTATTCTAACATGCATTGAGACTGAATTGGTTTAAAAGGTTCTGCTGTAAACACTTATCAAATTAATGATAGAAGCTACTGCAAAATTGGCCGTGTAAAGCCTCAGCAAATTCAAAACAACAATGAAACAAAACAAAAAAGTGGTTTTTACCTTGATATTAACTTGATTATTCTACATAACTCATGATATGCTCACATAAAACACAGTGAACAATCTTAAAATGCATTATTTTTGCTTTATATGAGAGAACAGTGTGATCTTGGACAATGCAATAGGTATAAAAACATTTAACTTACAACAGATAAGTTTCTGACAATTTGTGCTTGTTGAGGAATCCAGCAAAATAAGGATGGCACCCAAATGTATGTTTGCAGGCTATGTCATTTTCAATTTATTAACAAGCAGGAAGCACAAGAAGCAGGATTATATGTTCTCCTTCCCCAGCCTCTTTCAGGAAGGCAAACGCCCAAAAAGGTTGGAAAAGTTCCAGAAGAGGAGTTGAGTTTTGTGTCTCTCTGAATTTGGGATAAAGCAACTGGCACGGCTTTGTGCCAAAAAGGTGTTGGCTGCCATCACGGCTGTACCCAATGTGGGTTTAAAAGAACAGGAAAATGTTTCTACTTATTTTTAGTTGTTTTGATACTCTTTCTTCTTTTGAATAAATTCTTATAAAAACGTTTATCTTGTCATTGTGTGTAAATTATGTAGTATATTTTCAGTATTAGAGGGTTATGTCCACCCTACTGTGGGTTATATATCAAGATTCCTGCAGCTGTTCTGAAAAGTATTTTACTCTGAAGATACTCCAAAGTTCTGGTTGACTTGAATTTGGAATAAGGATTTTGCCATTATATGCTTTATGAGAGGGAGACTGGTAAATGTCTGGACTTTGGAACGGACTTTGTGATATTTGGACTGCATATACACATCATGTGGTGAATTAGCATGTGGTGTTCTTATGCAAACAATAAAAACAAAACAAAGAAAGAATTAAAAGAGCATTTGAGAAAATGAGTTTCAGCATATGACTAAAACAATCCCATAATAGCAACAACTTTGTGGTAAAGGTACATACTTGCCAAAAATATCTGCTAGCGTAGAAGCCTAGTATTCAAAACTCTGAGTTTAGCAGTAGTGCAGATGCCGTTACTTAGTTAATATCCTGTATCACAGAGAAAATAAATGCAGTGTGAATATTATGCTTCAGAGCAAAATGCATAAGGCGGATCCAGGGGGGCAAAATCCTATTCCCACTTTCAGTAGAATGCATCATTTCATATGACTTCAGATTTACACTAATCTACATAGGGAAAAATTGGCCCTGATTTTACCTTTTTACCTAAAGACAATATATATATATATATATAATGTTATCAATCATAAAATAAAAATGATGGACATTATGAGAAGTTCACCTAGGCAGTTTCTTATCTCAGACAATCAATAATTTGCCTTCAGTAACTGCAAAGTCCAGTCTGCTGAACCCCTAAGAAAATGTCTAAAGACAGTGACAAAAAGTGATTCTTATTACTGGAGTCAAGACACGTTACTCCACATTTTTACACTGATCTCTTGAATGTTAATAACTTCTGTTGTTAACCTCAGTTGAACTAAGTTTTGGATCCTACTGCAGGACAGATAAACAGAGAAAGTAGCTAGCCTGTCTAAATAATAACAGAGGGCATAATATGGTAAAGTTATTGTCTGCAATTTTTAGTACTTGGCTTCTTTTCAAATCAAAAGGCTTCAGTTCTTAGAACCACTTATGTTGGAGACTACATTTGTTCTTCTTGGACTTTGTCTAAAAGAGGGGTTTTCCCCAATGCACTTGGTCAAATCTACTACTTATGCACTGTAAAAGTATAGTGTTTCACTCAAAAAAAATAAAAATAAAATAAAATTGAATTTCACTAAGGATGAATTATTTATTTCTCTTACATATTTCTGCAACTAGTACTGATCAACTACAAATATTCACTGAGATCTTTAAAAAATGTGTATTTCAGCTTCGTTTTTCCTAAGCTAATAATAATAATTAAAAAAAAAAAAAAAAAAAGTTTATCATCAGGAATATGGATATAAGTAATTTAAGCACACTTTAGAAAGTGTTTACTGAGAAGCATGTTTACATCTATCTTCTACAAGCTTCCAGCTAAGAATTATTATATATGCTCAATCAGTACAAAGAAACATAGCATGCAAGCTAACTGGCTGATTACAGACTGTAACATTTCAAATGGCAATCAGCGAGGACAGCCCATCAATCAGCTCAAAAACAAGACTCACAAAGAATATTAAACAAACAATTCTGAACGGCAAACTTGAAGAAGCTGAATTATTCATCAACAATTTGTGGTAAATAAGGAATTTTTTATGAATTATCTGCTCAAAAAAAGTTTTACACTACTGCAGGCTGAAAGAAAATATTTAAATAACATACATTTGCTGTTTAACAGAAACACAAGTAAAATGGATGTCTAATAATATTTCAGAGATACTAGAAAATGTGATCGATCAACATGCCAGATAGTCTCATAGGCAAGTGCAACAAAGTGCAATTTCTTATTAGAGAAACAAAAAAAGACACCTGAATCTGAAAAATAATAAAACAGCATCGAATGATTTTTAGTTGCTTACGATGTTCTGTTGTCATGCTCTTCTACTCAAGGGATATATTACAATGTATATGAGCCAATAATTCTAGCACATGTTTGAATAATAGATTTCTATGACCTAGTAAGTATTATTTAAGCTGTTTTTGGCAATTCTCCATGGATTTGGTGTTGGATTTTTTTCTTTTCTTAATAATAAGGAATACATTCAAACAAGGGCTCACACACAAAATTGGAACAGGGTTTTCAAACCCTAGCATTTAAAAACAACTTATTTGCAAGATTTAAAAAAGGTTAATAAAACTTCAGGTTGACTCATTTCCATTATTTCATTATGTCTGGAAAAATGTATTTACAGCTTTCAGTCAATGTTTCAAATCTATCAGCAAGCAACTGTTTTTGTTGTTGTTGTTTTTTAAATCATATGTAGAAAAACAAGTATTAAGGTAATACAATTGCCGAGAGCTACAGAAGTCTATCATAGCAGCAGTTACATGATTGTGTGCAATGGGTGGGTAGAACTACATTTTATTTGCCTGGTACTGAAATGTGAATCTTCAGAATTAATTTCTCTATGGGCTTCATACATGCTTGAGTAAAACTAGAGTAAAAAACACACAAAGAAGTGTACATTTTCAAAAAGATTTAGGAATTCTGGAAAAAAAAATAAAATAAAATAAAAAATTTACTTTCCTCTTAATCACTAACCTCCTGCGATGTTTCTGTTATTGGATTTCCACAATTAATGAGGTAGGGAGAATCTTGCTTCTTGCATGATGAAAATATGAGAAACACCTTCCACTCCAATTTAATCTTTAATTACAAATTTCTGAAGCACAACTTGATTGCATCTTATAAGCCCAGTCTTACACTAAAATTATTAGTGGGGAGGGGAAAAAGAATTAAAAACTCTGGAAACAGACAATAAATTTGATACAGGAATTCAGAAATATTCACATGCCTGCTGACCCGCTTGCATTCTGAACAGCTCTCATAGAAAATGTTTTAATTCATTGCTTTACATCCTCAAGAATGTTCTCCTCTAACAGTTCATGTCTCTGGTGTAGATTAGTTATGGACCTTTCATGCTGATGAGGTAATCGCCTAAATGTACTATACACCATAGGATATCCTCCTCCTCTATTTCATGTTCTGACATTGTTAAAGGTTAGCAAAGTGTTTCATCTGGTGCTAGACCCTGTTTAAATCAGAAATTACAAGAACAGACCGTTACTTATTTATTTATTTAGGGGGGGAATAGTTCAAGAAACCTAGGTGAAAAAGGACTGCAAGAATATCTTCTAATTAAAAGTACAGTTATAGTTTTACTCAAAATTTGATATTAACCTGTAAAGTTTTATTTCCAATACAGTGATTGGTAACACATTGGTACTGATATAGTAAGATGAGATCCACAGTATAACTACTAAGAAATTTACTCGCAGAAAAAGTAGAGTTCACATCAAACAGCTAGAACATAAAAATAATTTATGTTGAATGCAAAAATTACTGCTTTAAACACATGACTTTTATTAAAAGTATACTTCCTGTGTAACAGAGGCATGTAAAAATTAAATTAACTCAGAAATAAAGATATTTTGTTACACAAATTATGTCTCAAACATAGCCCGCATTTCTTTTCAAGAGGGACGCAGACAGGGATTTAACTTACTAAGCTCTAAAAATATTATATGTAAGCTTTTTAACAACATTGTAATTTTACATGGACTTTGCAAGAAAAAAACTTGAAAAAACTTTGTATTTCAAATGTGTCCCTTTACTATTTAGAGTATTCTGCCTGTTTTCATGATAATTTCAAGTCATTTTTTAACAAACTGATATTGTTAAAATTTCTACAATTCCAATTGTCGTATAGCTTTAAACATTCAGCTTCTAATTTTTAAGTTTTTCTCAAAAAACTCAGCACATATTCATCAGAGAAAAAGATAAAGAACAATAAATGAAATGTTTTTCAATCAATAATTAACTCAGTAAAGAAAAAAAAAATAGTCTTGGCTCATGTCTATGTTAGAGCTGGTGCTTCTTTCTTTTTTTTTTTTTGCTAACAAGGAGAAAGAACTTTTTTGAGAGAAACAAAACATTTCCCAGCTTCTAAGAAAAAGCAACAGCATTGCTAACAAAGGTTCACCTTGTCAGTTGTTTCCCAAAACACTAAGTATGCTAACGTGGAGAATTTGCTTCACTATTTACACTATTAAAGCATGTCACCCACTGGTACTATTGCTTACATTCCAGCATTGCTTACGTTCCTCTGCAATACTGCAAGGGGGAAAATTAAAAATCAGCATTAAAAACAACCAGCACACAAGATCTTTTAAATTGTGTCCTCAGGCATCCCCTTTTTTCCCCTCCACTTTTTTCTTCTTGCCTTCCTTCTCCTCTTCTCTTTTTAATATTTAAGTTAGGGGGTTGTAAGAGAGTAGTAGAACATACTGGATTGAAATTCTGCTTAGTCTTCAAAAATAAAATAATACGGGCATTTTATGGAAACTGGAAGACTTTTCTGGGACATGAATAGTAATTGGATTTTCATGCTTGAACGAAGGAAGAAGATATCAAATACTTAGAAAAAAATATTTAAGTTATCTATCAGGACCTATAGTTAGAAATAAATAAATAAATAAATAAAAGATCTAATATAAATCACCTCTATTCTCCACTCAAATAAAACTTTGATATATTAAATTGATGGATTATTCAGAGAATAAAACAGCTCCAAGTAGTCTAAGTTTCACAAGGAGCTTTTTACAATAGATAGGATCTATGGTTTCTAAATTAAAAAAAAAAAATAAAAAATCCAAATTTCTTAAAAGTTGTATATATTTCAGTATGTTCAGAAAAGGTCTTCAGAGAGCAGAACAGCAAATATTTTAAAATATAGGTAGCAAAATAAAATATATTATTGGTAAATCACCAAATTTCTAAGACATCATTTTAAATATATGTGGCCTTCTGCTTCATTGGGAACTTCACACACACATACACACACACGCACACACACACACACACACAAAAAAAGCCATTAGAAGAGTTTTCTTTAGAATAATGAAGTATCTAGCTTATCCCAACCTCCTCCCTTGCGAGTGGATGTGGGCAAGCAAGAAGTAGGAAAAAACATGTTAGCAGAAATATCCAAGGCACAATTCAGGTCAACACACGGATGTTTGTTTTGGAGAAGTTCATTGTAATTAAGCATCCTTTCTACCCAAATAAAGATGATTTGGAAAGGTGTTTTCTTTCTATTTCCAGGAAAACTTTACAAAAGACGCTAGGTTCATAAAAATAATATGCCAAAGGAAAACTGCTGTGCTTTCATTCATCCTGTGTTTTTAATATTACCTATTCTTCCAACTCTTGGTTATAACTGCATTGCCAGATAGCTGTTTAGCAAATAAGAAAAATACTACATAAGGTATTGTTGTGAGAATTATAACAATCAATTTCATTGTGTTTGTAGGTACAAAATTACAGTACAAGTAATGCTTTCTTAAGCCAATAAACTATCCCTTGCTTTGTTGAAACTAAACTTCAAAAGTTGCAGTCAACAAGATGCCATTAAACCCTCGCTCCTATATCCACAACCTAAAAATATTTGTGTCTATGCCCCATACATATATAAGTATTAAAGTCAACAGGACACAGCTTTCTTTTTCAGAAAGCTGGTGTTAGGGCTACTAGTTCCTGTGTTTGGTTCCTCCCTGAACACTTACTTTTTTGGGGAACATTTTGTATTTGGATTTTACTTGAAATTTAGGATAAGTAAAGCAAACAAAATAAAATATACTAATGTTAATAAAAACACAGAAAAGCTACAGGTAAGAAATAGGTTTTAAAAATAAATAAATAAATAAATTATCCAGGTTAGACCTACTGTAGAATTATGTGGAAAGGCACCAAGGTCTTTCCAGTACTGATGTCCAAAGAAATTCCCTTAGATGTTATGGATACAGCAGTAAATCTCCCAAGATCCGGATATTTGCCCAGAGCAGCTCCTTACACAGCACACCATATCTAGCAGGAGAGCACACTCCTCAGGGCTATGACAGGTGTGACCAGGGGAAGTCACACATTTCAGCTTGATGGTGAGATTATTCTCTTGCACATGTATCTTCCAGAATTTTGGGAAATTCATTTGCAAAGCATTATATATATTTAAAACAATACTAGTGATAGGGTTAAGACTTTTTACCTTTTTTTTTTTTCTCTCTTCATATTTGGAACCATTCCTAGCCAACTGTTCCATCTCTCTTTCTCATTTTATAAACTTCAGTCAAACAGAGGAAAAGAAAGCTTCACCTGGCTGTTGATGGCTCTTTTAAAGCTCTTTCCTTAAATTCTCTTGAACTCAGTATACATTTCAAAGCCAACAAACTGCTGAAGGATTCTTGTACTAACTACAGTACCTATTCATCAAGTTAACCATCTTTGGTAACTTTCCCTTTCTTTCTTCTAAAAAAAAAAGAAACATGAGCAGTGGTGAAATAGGGATTCTCATTCTGAATATCCGCAGACATTTATATATACACTAATCTACGTAAAACATTTATAGATGAACAACCTATTGCTCATCAATAGTATTCAAACACTTAAATGGGAAATGCATTTTTGCCCAAATTCCTATAAATAATGGGAATGTGCCTTCAAATAAAATTGATAGCTATTTTATTAACTTGGCATTTTTAAATGCTGTAGCTGCCCTAATATAACACATCATTATGTTCTCCATTCTTATCAAGAAAAGGAAAACAATAAAGAAAATCAAGGTGAATTTCTGAAAATCATTTAAGTTAATTTTGATGTACTGTCATATATTTTTCAAAATTTTATTCATTATGGAAGAGTTTATGTTAAAGTTCTTAAAGCATGCAAGATGAATTTCTTTTGTCCACTTCTGATTTGAATTTTCAATGTTTATTCAAATGATTTTGTGGAAAAACCTTCATAAAAAGGCAACAGGAAAAGTATTGTCAAAATTAATTACCGTGTGGAACTCCAATGACAACTTAGGAAGATAACCCATATCCCAGAAAAACTTAGTTAAGCTGAAGTTAAGGTTGAACAGACATAGCATTAACTTTATTGGAAAAAGTTTTAGAAGAGCACTGTTACTTAGACTACACGCAGAACACTGGCACCCTTCCCCAAACCCAAACCCTTTAAATTTGGAGAACATGTTAACCCACAAGTAAGCTTCAACCTGAAAAAATAAACTAGGAAAAAACAAATACTGGAAGATAGAAAGTGCAGTTAACGTTGGACAGGCAATTGTTTACTATGCCATGTGCCACCTTTCCTTTTTCCCTAACTGCTCCCCTCTCTTTTTTTAAATTAGGGTCTTTAATTTTTAGTTGCTATCCAACCTTCAGAAACTAATAAAATTTAAACAGTTCATAGATTTTGGAAACAACATTGTACACACAATTTTCTCTAAAGAGTAAAAAAGGAATAAAGAACATAGGTGTGTTTAAATAATCCATCATCAGTATGTAAACTTCAGCTTTTATCCTGAGTACCCTCAAACAGCTGGGACTAAAGGCTTCCTTGTAGTAATGTTTCTGCTTAGCTTATGCAATAAAATTTCAAAAACTGGTTTACACGTTATGTAAATGTTTTCCTTGACCTGGTTTATTTATAAAACTTGCTCAAATCTCACTATAACTGATATCAGTTATATAACCTAATCTGTGTGTACTTACCTGATGAAGTTAAACAGATTAAAAATACACATTAGGCTGTCAACTTTAAAGATTAGTACAAATACAGTTAGACCGATTTAAACCTGATGTAAGGAGTTAAATGTGGCTAATCCAGCTGTATTCCTTATTACATTTATTTGGAAGTGTTTCCCCTTTATGATTTTTTATTCAGGATCTGTTCAGTTGCCAAAATACGTATCTTTCTGTGCCTTCTGCACACATGAAACAAAATATGAGTCTGTTCCTGCAGAAGTTGAAAGAGCTTGACCTGTGCAGTGCTAGGAGGCTAAGAGCAAGCCATTCGTGTAGGAAGTGCCCCTGGTTTACATTAACCACTTCAATCACAACAGCACTTACCTTGTAGTAAGGCTGTTGTCTACATTTCCTTTGTAAACCAGATGTAATTTTCAGAATGTCTTGGTGGCCTTACCTGTATTCTTCTACACTCTGCCTATTTGCCATCCACTGAAACTATCCCTGCAGGAAAGACCCTCTCAGTAAGAAACCTGATCTTACAGATATCAAATGACCTGAACAGGTCTTTCAGCTGTTTGCTCAGGATAACATTAATATCCCAGTCCACAGCAGAATATTTTGTACCAAAACCTGTGTGAATTTGAAGAGTGTGGACTGCAAAGAAAACGTTGTATCCTCGCCATTGTTAACCAAATAGCAACTGAATGAATTCCAACTGACCAAATACACAGAATTGAGAGCTGTCAGGTGAAAAAGCTCCTCATTGTCTTCCTCAAAGTTACTGTTTTGTATTTAGTGCAACAAAAATGCTAGCAGGATCTTTTCACCCTAGATCTAAAACTACTCAGTCTGAAAGTCTGAGACAGTGTGAAGAACTTAAACTTGGCATAAAGTTTACAGCTGTGGAAAAAGGGGTTTTGTTTTACTGTAATCAGCATTTTTACGTGAAATACCAGTCACACCTTCTAAATATATACTTATAATCATGTCACCTCAAAAAACTATGTATTTAGTAGTTATGATGGCCTATCATTAGTTGTTCCAAGGTGATGAAAGGCTAATAGAAGGTTAACTGAATCAGCAACTCAACCAATACTAGCTATACGTTTAAATTTAAGGTTGCTATATGTATAATGTCCTGTAAATACTTCCTGCATTAAACTGCCTATAAAACATGCCAGCTTCTAAAATGAAGCTGCTGTACAAATAACTATAGACCTGTAACTGAGTCAGAAAATTATCTAATGCTGCAACATTGAGCTTTGAGAATAATCTTCAAGATCCATTAAAGCCTTACATATATTTTACCTTCTCAGTACAAATCACCCTTTTCTGAGGTAAAAGAATTATTTATTTATTTAACTTTAATTGCCCTGCATGTGTCAGCAGTGCAGGATTGGTAGTCTTCAAAAAAATATCAGGAAACATCATAAATATATTTTTAGTAAGGATAAACACTTTATCTTAATGGGATGTTACTGCAAGGGAGAAAAAGACAATTTTTGCTCTATCCCCACCTTATGGCTAGAAAATGAATTTTCCTATTACAGTACACATTTCTGTCTTGGGTTTATGTACCCTTTATTTTATCTTTATAGCCAAAGAATACTTACTATTTGTATTTTGCAACTTAATATTGGCAACCATGCACTCCTCTGTTTATAACAGTAATTATGGTCCAAGGCATGTGTGCTCTCCAGCACCTGTGATTTCCTGAATCAAAACAGCAGACGATGTTCCAACATAAGTTTGTGTTCAAATGGCAAGGTGATTATTTGGTCCCTCATCCACAAAAGTATAGAGGCTCATATATTGCTGTTGGTTCCATTAAGAGTTAAACAGCTAGATCTTAGTCTGGAGAAGAGGTTGCTCAGGGGAGACCTTACTGCTCTCCACAGCTATCTGAAAGGAAGCTGGGGGTTGGCCTCTTTTTGCAGGTAACTAGCAATAGGACAAAAGAGAATGGCCTCAAGTTGCACCAGGAATGTTGAGATTAGAAATCAGGAGACATTTCCTCTCAGAAAAAGCAGTCAGGCTTTGGAACGGGTTGCCCAGGGAAGTGGTGGAGTTGGAGTCACCGTCCCTGGGGATGTTTAAGGAAGGGTTGGAAGTGGTGCTTATGGGCATGGTTTAGTGGGTGACATTGGTGGTAGGGGGATGGTTGGACCAGATGACCTCTGAGGTCTTTTCCAACCATAATGATTTTATGATCTCTCTACAGATCTAACCTTTGTTGATATACCATTCATGATACTCATACTTTTATATTCTGTAGTTTTAAACGTAATAATCAGGCGACTTACATGCTGTGGTACTGCCTCATTCACTTGTGAATAAGCCCACTGGCTAAGGGGGCTATGTTAACTGGTTTGTAACATGAAATAAAACACGCAAGCCACCAGAACTTCTGCCACATTTCTCCCTTGCTTCATTTTATCTTTTCCCTCTGTCAACTGTCATAGTAATGGTGTGAGTGTCTGTCATTTATCTCCTTCCCAAAATACCTTGAATCCTACCTTTGAAACCACAGAAAATTCAAATAGTGAAGTCTCAAACACTGAATTTCTCAAGGAAATTTCATCACTACTGAAAACTATTGAGTAGAAGAAATCCTAATAATGTATCTACATAGCTCTTCGCTTTTTCCTCCCAATGGCAGAGAAACCTCACAGGAACTCAAACAAGTACATGCAGAGCCCAGTGTCATTAGACCTTCTACCACAAATCCAGTTGAAAAAGACAGTTTCTAAAACTATGTTTTAATGCTTTGTAATTAACCACCTGAGATCCGCTGACACAAAAGATAATACTTAACTATATCCCCCAAGGTTATAGTAATTGGAAGTGTCTGGGGGTATTCAAACACTGCTGTAAGGAGATTTTATTCTAAAATGAGGGAAACACATGAAGGTGTAGAGAAATGCTGCCAAATACGAATACAATTAGCCTTATAGGGAATATTGAAGAACTTACTAGGAAGACATAATAGTCTTCTGATTAAGCAGTCAGAAATATACACATCAACCGCCGTAATTTTCAGTGAGAATTTAAGAGATAAACATGAACACCTGCTGAGGTATATGTCTACTGAATACCTGCCTGCTTCAGAGTACTACCAATCTAGTTTTGACCCAAATTTCTCAGGGCTTGTAGAAAAGCATCCCACTCCCACAACAAAAAGAATTGTAGCCATGAACAGAGAAAAAAAAGAAATATTTAAAGAAAACACATATGGATGGCTAGTTTTAGGCCTTGTCTCCCTTCCCCAGTTGCAGATTATCATCCATCTATTACTCAAGAATGAGAACATTAGACTAAGCCTGAGTGGATCTTTCTCCTATGCAAATCAAAGAAGAAGTTAAAGTCAAATCAAAACAAGTTCCAAAAGAAGCAAGACAGCACTCAGACATCTGTCCAATGAGGAAAGGTATGTGGTTATATAAGACTGTTGTAAGAGAATACTTCAGGGAACAAAATAACTGAAAACAGCTCTAAGAAAATCTAGTGTTTCAAAAAACTTAAGTTGCGGAGAGTAATTAAAAAGTAAAATATAAATACTTAATCAGATCTCTCATTCCTGAGAACGTACTTCAGATCATTAAGTCAAAACATCCTCTATACATGTATGTTTTCAGCTTTCTTTGTTGATTCCAGGGGAGTAAGAGAAGAAAAGGCAGAAAAAGGAATCGTCAACCTTCATAAGAAGCAGACTGAACTAAGCTGTATGAGTTAAGTAACGCAGAATACACATCCTTCCTTTCTGCATACCGTAAAAGGACTTTTCTTGGGTTGTACAAGATTTTAAGAAGGGCACGGACGTGATACAAAATTTGAAGTTCTGGCATTGTTACAAATTCTTTAGACTATAAAAAAAAACCAAACTTATGAAATACATTTTTTTTTGCTAAGTTTGTGGAATATACTCTGTAATGTGTAAAACAAACTACTCGCATAACATTGCAAAAAAATCTTTATTTAGAGAATAGCTCACTGTGCATATTATCTACAAAACAGTATTATCAGCTCAAACAGCAAGATTCAACTATCTTTACAAAAAAGATTAACTAAGCAAAGTGTTCAGAAACTGCTTTAAAATATCAAATCAAGAATAGCATATGGATTTTAATTAAAATATATATTTTTATATAATGCACACTTCCAGACTTCTGACAAGTTAGGATGACATTTAAAAGTGGGAAGGTGGTAGTTCAGCATTCATGTCAACTTATCTTCACTGTTTGTACAGGGTCTAACTTCAAGAACATTAGTTCTGCCTGATACTTCCCTTACCCCCCCCCCAACATGCATCTGTCCACAGCAACCGTATCAGAGCCCAACTTGTCTCATGTAGCACATTAAAAAAATAGACCAGGTTTAACATTTCAAAGCACGATTTCTAAATACAAAGTGTAGTCTTCCTGCAGAACCCAGAAGCATTAGCCTACAATTCAGTCATTTAAAAATATTAAGACATTTATAAATAAAACAAAGCCAAGGTACTTTACTAGCTTCTAGAGCAGTTATTTTGAAAGCCAAGAGTTTGTTTAGCTAGTAAAATCTGCTCTGAATTGCATAACCTATAATGGACTTAGTGAAACTTGCATTTTTATTACTGCTCTCATTACAAAGTTTTACACTTATGATTAAAAGTTACACACCGTACCTGAAGAGTGAGTATGGTATGGTCATTCTTCCATTCTTATGGAGGAAATAAGCTACAAAAAAGGTCTTAAATGACCATTTACTATCATTTATAGGTGACGTTTTAAAATTATGCATGAAGTGAGTGAACGTATTACATTGTGTGTGCATATAATAATTATTTTTTTAAAAGAAAAAAAAGCAGCAGCAAGATATTCAGAGTCAGGAGACAGACATCAGTAAAACGAAGTACTTCCAGAAGCGCAAAGCTGACTCACAGGATCTCAACAGTCAGTAAGAAAACACAGAGAAACTTGCTTTGAAATTCCATTGCTCTGTTTTCTAGCCTCTGCTTCTCTTTAAAATAACCTGCAAAAAAAAAAAAAAAAAAAAAAAAAAAAGTATATTTATCACTGCTTATATACTGTATTAGGTATTACAATCCAGGCAGCACTACAAAGTTCCAAAACACTAGGATACTCAGACCAACTACTCATTGTGCCAAACAATCTGTTTCCAACAGTAGAATGACCAACGGTAGTAGTCAAAGGAAAAGGACAGGAATAAAGCAAAGGCATACAGAAGTATGCTGTACCAGAAAATATTAAAAGAACGCTCATAACCAAGAACTTAGTAAAATAAAACTTTTTTTTTTTTTTAAATTGACTGTCGAGAAATGGCAATAGCTCTCTCAGGCCCTCAGCAGACTCCTTGAAGCTCTTATTCCATTAGATGTAGACAAAGAGAAATAACTAAGACTTGCAATTACACAGCTGCTATGCTCAGCTTTTGTTTGCAATGCCTTGCTTCTTTCTATATCAAGAGTGCCCAGACCCTTGGAAGGACATTTTTTGGTTTGGAGATTAAGTTGAAAAATGAAATTCAAAGCTCAAGTGGGACCATTTAAGTGTTAACATTATTAAAATAAAGACAGTTTTTCATTTCTTCTCATCTTAAGAAAAAACAAATGGAACACAAAAATGTTCAAATAACGTTAAGATTACAGTTAAAAAGAAATTACAAATGTATAAGATTCCAACTGTAACATTAACTTGGCTACCCTACGCATCCTGTATATATCTCTGTTACTATAGTAATAGAAGCTATCAAACTAAACATTTTGCCAGAGGAAAAAAAAAAGACTGAAGATAAACAGAAGCCACAGGACCAAAAAATCAGATACCACTGTGTTTTACTCTTCCAATTCACACAGCAGTAGTGGGTGGTTGAACAGATAAACCTGCACATTAGAGAGATCAAGCTCCCTCATGAAACAGAGGTAAAGCTGTCATATCCCACCAAGTGAAATGAGCTGCAAGAATCTGCTTATGAGTGTTATCAGACTAAGGTAAGAACTGAAGGTGCAAATATATGAACTATTCCTCACTTGCTCCATAAAGCTTCTTTTATGTTACTGCAGTTAAGATAGCCTGCTTCCTTGACAGGATATCATCTGAAGTAAGAATCCTCCAATTTTGGAACTTATTCCTATTCCCTGCCTGCCAGAGTCCAGACTTCTTTTACCCATCCCAAAGCCATGACACTGAATGGCAAAACAAATTTTAGTTTTGCTAGTCACAGGTGTTCATAGGCAAATGTAAACTCCTACTACCCATTGAAGTCAGACATGCTCACCAAAGCAGCAGGGAGCTATAGGACCACACAGTCCTATAGCACAGAGTACTTAACTCGTTGCCAGTGCCATGCTAGTCACAGCCACAGTTTTCAGCCCACAGATGTGTGTTGGTAGACCTCTGCATAGACAAACCCACGTATTGAACTATGAATTTAAACATGGAATAGCCAAGTAAAAATAGAACTATATTTAACAGGGCAGAGCAAATTAATTTGATGCCTTGGTACCATTTTTGCAAGTTTTAGACTGTAAGTGAAAACATTAACTATCTAGTTACCAACTAGTATGAAATCATACTATGACAGAAAACTTTTATATATGCTCTCATAATACATTTTGCATTGAACAGAAGAGAAAAATACTACAAATGCTTTATTACCTTTGCTGCAGCTATAGTATGCTCAGGTTTAATTGTTTTACTTTTGTTCTCAAAAGCATTTGTCCTGGCTTCTTCTGCTAGCCGATGGAGAAACATTAAGAAGTTCAAATGTACCTTTAAAAGAAGAGAAATAAAATCAGGGAGAATTCAGACTTCTCATGCACTGTTTTGTTAGAGATTCATTATTTGAGACAGAGGATTCCTATATTAGACTGCTTCCAAAATCATGAAGGGTGTTCCTAGGAAGACAGAGTATCACTTGGGTCAAATCCTAATAGATGCCCATGACATTCTGTACTGCAAGACTCTTGTAAATACTTAAGATTATTATATTTAAATTGTAAGAGTGCTGTAGAAGTGATCATACAGACATCTTACAGAAATAAAAAATTTGGTTTACATTATATTTTATTACAAAAGAAAAAAAAAAAAAGCTTGCTAAACAGAAGTATCAAGCAGAGAATGAGAAAACATCTTGCTTACTAGCAGATACAATCAGCTTTCAGTGACTAGAACAGTCAGACTGTTAACGAACAGCAAATTCATCCCTGCCATATCACCAAATGGGCCATAGACAAGTTCAAGGACTCCTGCCCTTTTCCAGGGCAAAGGAGCATTGACATTAATTTCTCCAGCACAAGTAACTCCCCACTGTCAGGAGCTTCCTTTCTTTTTTTTCCCAGCTCATCACTTACTTAACCTTCCTACATGAAAAGAGCTGGTAGGTCAATATGTTGGTTCAATACAAGATCCTGCTATGTTCAATACAGGAGCGGCAAGAATTTCAACAGCCAAAAAACCGTTACAACTTGTACCAAAAACTGCCATCAAAAACACCCCCGTGTAGTAACGAATCTACAGTGCAAATCCCTAGCGTTATACAGCCATTATGTCAAGTATTTTAATAGTTCAGCCTGAACATTGGAAACTGCACATTTTGTAAATTAAGCCTTCAAACAATATTAACTTTGCTATGTGAAGCATATTAAATACTTCTTCAATCAAGAGCTCAAGAATATTATTGAAACATGAAAATTTTATTTATATGAATTAGGTGATGTATTTGTTTTGCCATCGTATCTTTCTAGACTATAGATCAGCTAACAAGGAAAGTTACAATTTAGAATTTATGGGAAACAGCTTGGCAGGGCGCTTACAGCAGAAGCAATCTGCAGGCATTTTAATGTTCATATGACAAAACTCAATTCCTTTTAAAACTGCTGAAGTAAAGGAATGTCACTGTGCAATACATACAACTATATTATTGTATTTGGAAGCACCTACTACACAAAAAGCAGATGCTACTGCAGGTTTACTTAGCAAAATATCAAAACAAATTTTAACCTATTAATTTCTGCATGAGGAAGTTATCTCTGAAGAAAATCTGTAGTGGCACTGAGATAGTGTTAAACACTATACTTCTCATTATTAGACTTACAAACATAAAAGGTTAGATTTCTGGGAACAACCTGGAGAAGGAGAGCAATGGGGAACAAAAACTTGCCATAGTTTCATGTCCTCTTGCTGAGACACCTAAATACAAAATTGCAAATTTTAAAACTGCCTTTAAAAAAATGCATCTTCTTAGACTCATTGCACCTATGTTTTCCTACTTTCAAAGGGAATTACTCTGTGTTCCCCAAACTCCTATCAACTTAAAAGAAACAGTCAGATGAGTAAAGTCAGAGCATTCCACAACAGAGCACGTTAATAAATATTTCAGATTATTCGATATTTATATAGCTTCCATTTAAGGAAATAGAGAAAGGCTAATGAAAGGTGTAATAGTGGACTACCATCCATGTGACAGCTACTGACAAGTACTTATGTGATGCCACACCTGTTTAAAGCCATTGCTTCACTACGGATCAGATTATTGTCCCTCAGCATATGACTTCAATAGTTTTGAACTACTTACAAGAAAAAAGATCTTACACAACAGTATACTTATTTTCCATAACAGAAAGGTTGGAAACTATTAAGAATAAAAGAAAAACACGTAACACTGCTTGCTGACCAACTTCCACACATCTGTTGGGCAGAACTAATGAACGATAGTGGCAAGCTCCCTCATTTTGCTTTGCTGCCACATTAACAATTTATTAGATAAATAACTTGCCTTCAATTAGATATCTACGTCTACTCATTAGATTCTATGCCCATAATAAAAACAGAAGTGCTCATTCATACTTCAAGCCCATTCTGTAATATAAAAACAAACCTGCACTTCTAGCATAAAAAAGCAGCTGAGTGCTTTCCTTCTGTAATTCCAAGCTAGAACACAGTTCACACTGCTCTTACATCTCAACCTCATCACTGAAGTCCTTCACCTATTTTCAAGGAGGTAAATTATTGATTTCTAGGCAAATTGAACAAACGACAGCACTAGTCTTTTCTCTTCACTTAAAAATATTGTCACATTCCTTCTATAAAACAGCTTCTTGGGAAATTTATAAGCTACACTGTGTATAGAGAAGGATGTTAACACTTAGAAAATAGGTTCTGGCAAAGCTTCAAAGCGCAGAAAGAGACTTGAAGAAGAGAACCTGAAAGGGGAAAGAAGAGATTCAATTCAAATATTTAACAAAAATGTTTGTATTTTTATGACTGATCTTTCAAACTTCTTACGAACAATCATTGAAGATGACATTTTTTTTACTGAAGAGCCAAGAAAAAAAGTAAATAACCAGATTATATCACAAAACAGGCAGGTATACCACCTCCTTGCTGGACTTAGTACTACAATGCATTCAAAGAAAGCCTTAACCATTCAGGAAAATACCCCTGAAAATGAAATAGCTGACTCTCTCATTTCCCTGCAGAAGACAAACAGCCTGTTCAAAATGTATACGGTGTATATGGTTAAAAGAACTAGTATATAAATTTCCAAAGCATGCAGATGAATCACTCTTACAAAATTTGTAGGGAATGTGTAGGAGAGAAGCTAAAGCTTTGCTGGAGAAAGGCTGGAAAAAACTCTCATAACTTGTTGCTTTAACTACATCAGCTGAACTTTTTTTTCCCCAGGAAAAAAAAAAAAAAAAAAAAAGATAAACGCAGATAGAGTTTTGCTTATTTATTCACAGAAACAGAGAATGAAAGAGCTGCTAGCTATATGCCTGGTTGAAGATCTTGCACAATCAGCACCCCTGAACATTCCTGTTCAGAAAAAAGGTAAAACAAAAAGTAACCAAGCATCTTAACATTTAAAGGCCATTTAATTTCACATCACCAGAAGAGGTATTCTAAGCTTCCACCGGACTGTTAACATTTGTTTTGATCTCATCCTTTGTACTGGGATGAGTACTTGCATAACCATATTTTAAGCCAGACAAGATTGATATTGCTTGTTAGTTTTGATCAATTCAATTTGCTGATGGCCTTTGCAGCCCACAAAATGCTAGTGCCAGGATGAGGCAGCGATAGGGACTGATGGCCAAGGTTTAGAGGGATGTCCCACTTACCTCTTTTCAGACAGCCATGCTTCCTTGAAGCCAAATTAATATGACCGTGGAAACACAGACCAAGTGTCACTAACAACTATAAAAAACTATTAATGACTGCACAAGTTTGATTAGCTCCTACTGCATGATTAAGCTTTGAGTGGGTCTCAAACCACATTACAGCCGCGCCAGTTAAGCCAACTTAAAATAAACAAATAAATTACGCGCGGATACTGCCTCCCCCCCAACCCCCCCCCTCCTTGCTCCCTTGCTGCCGCCGGGCCACTTCCGAGCCCCTCAGGCCTCTTTCCGCCCTCACCAGCAGGTCCCCGCCGGCGGCCAGGCGCAGCTGGGGCTTGTGGCTCCGGAGGAGGCCGCGCAGGGTGCCGCGGGGCGCGCCGCGCCTCATCCCGCCCGCACCGGCCCCGGTTCGAATCCGCCGCCCCGGCGCAGGCGCGCGCCCGCCGTGACGCACTTCCCAACGGCCCGGCCCGCCCCGCCGCCGTTAAACCGGCGGCCGCGCGTTGCCGTGGCGACCCCTTCGCAGCCTCCACACACAGAGAGTGCCCGAAACGGGGGGGGGGGGGGCGGCGCCGGCCGCCGCAAAGAGCAAAATAAATAAATAAATAAATAAATAAATAAATAAATATGAGTTTGAAGCAGCCCTCTCACGAGTGTGACGGGATTTGTAGAGGAGGGGGGAGCCGCGGGGCGCTCGCTCGGTGCCTCAGCCGGATTCCCACCGTCACCCCCCACCGAAACGAGCCCGAGCGGTGGTCACCCGCACCCAGACAAAACGCTCAGAGAAGCGACTTCACAGCCCCAGGCACAAACACCCCGATTCCCCCGGCAGCCGCCCCTTCAAAGGGTCGCCCCGTCCCTCCCCGGCTGAAGGTTTCCCCGCAGGTTTCCCCGCAGCGGGGCCCCTGCAGCTTGGCACTCCCGGTCTGTTTGGACTCGGTGTACTTAAGTTGGAGAAAGGGTCAGGATTTCAGACTGAGGTATGGCGCTTTTCAGCGTATTTATTAGTGTTTTTTTTGTTTTGTTTTGTTTTGTTTTCCTTGGCCTATGGGATGTTTGCAAGTTTAAACGTTAAGTCAGTAGGATAAATACATTGCCTTTATTTTAATATGCGCACAATTGTCAAGTACCCAGATACAAGCTGTTTTTATTAAAGTGTGTTATTAGATCTGTAGGATTTGGTATTTTAGTTAATTTTGCAATACACACAAATGTGGTCCAAATAGAAGTATGATATCTGACAGCAGGAGAGAATTTTAGATTTGCCAGTTCATCATACTCCGTTGGGTATCACGCTTGTTCTTTCAGCTTTGACTGTCGCTTGTCATTAACCATCAACAGCAACGCAGATCCTAAAATCAGGGTCTTTTTTTTTTTTTTTTTCTGTAAATGGATAAGCACACTAAAACATAGCTTCTTTTATTTTCTGCAGTTTAATAATGATCACAGTTACTGGCTCAGCAGAACTGACAGAAGTAAACATTTGTTTTGCCAGTTAACTAAATACATATGACTCAGGAGCTACACAGGCTCGTATTCTGTAAGACATACAGTCTACACATAGGAGCTTGCATTGGGATCGGCAATAATTCAGCATGTCAACAGATTCAGATCTACAGCTGGGATAAATCAGGAGTTCACTGGACCTTTCTTTAGCTGAGAATTGGGCCTTGCAATCTCGTATAGTCTGTAGGAAACTGGTACGGACAATCATTTTACAAACTGAATGAGATGCAAAACAACTCCACCATAAGTCTAAAGCATACATCATATAAGTTTGCAACTCTGAAGTGACTTGCATAAAATGACAGATGCCGAGAATCAAGACTTATAACAATATCTCCAGTCATCTGTTAGCTATATGACCAATTTTGATTGAATAATAAAATCTATTAAGTCTAATACTGTTAGACTTTCATGGTTCTGATGGTTTTATATTTCTAATAGGCTATTCTTTGGTTTTAGCTATATAAAACAATGTTTTAAAATGCAGTCTCAAATCATACCAGATTTTCTTTCTTCTTATGTTTTGAAAAGCGTGACATTAATTACTGCAATTGAGAACAAAGAGGTCCAATGTAAAAATGCTAAATTATAGGTTCTGATCTACAGAAAGAACATAAGCTTCAACAGCTAAAATTTCTCCTTCCATATGTATTTTTAATTTATTCTCTTTATTGGTAAATATTTCTGTAAATATGATTTTTGAATAGTTTAATAGGAAAATTTTAGTACAAGAAAAAATTATAGTGCTGGACATAATGTATTGCAATGGACAAAATGATTTTACAAATTAAATTCCATAACAATCACTAAAGTTTAGATTATTTGATTTGTCTTAACATATGGATTAATAATAACATTGCAGTGAATCATAAAATAACTGTAAACTTACATCATGTTCCAATTTTGAACATAACTGTTTTCCTTTTTTATCTGATAGAATCTGTAATGTTCTGGTGTGATGCTATTATGAAGTACAATGTAAATGGCTAAAAGAATCATTCCAAATATATTTTAAATAAATTATTGAACTTGTGAAATTTGTTAATTTTGCCGTGCTCTTGCAGCCTTTAATAAAAGGCGATTCTGTACAAAATTGACGTATTTTCATGCTTTGCGAGTTCAAAAATGTCGCAGTTTTGCATCCATTTACTACATGCAGCTACATTATTTTAAAGTAATGTTTCAAGAAGTTTAAGGATTTCACTTTTTAAACAATGGCAACTTTTAAACACACTAGTTCATTTCATGAGCTGGACATGTTTCAGGGCTTCAGCTGCAGCGCTGGATCTTCCCAGTTTTCCAGGAATACTGAGCTATATTTTATAACTAAATGCACCATCTGATACTGATGATGAGATTAGGAAAATTCAGCAGTTAAAATTCCACCATCCAGGTGTGACTTCTTCAAGAAAACAAACAGACTTTGCAGCGTTTGAATCAAGGCAATTTCAGTAACATAGTTTTGTCACTTTCGCTTCCAGATTATGTGCGTTTCTGGAAAACAGCTTGATACATTTCAGTGACTAAGAAGAGGCCTAACTTGGGATCATCAGTACTGAACTGCAAACAAGTAAACATTTTATTCTCTGTCTCTGTAAAGAAACAGATGAATTTAAAAACTAATTTCTGAATATCATACTTGCTTCAATTTAGAAGGTATTAACGGAGTGGGTAAAATTAAACTGAAGGGCAGTGTTTCCCTTCTGTTGTGAAGCTCGTATAAACCCATCTCAGCTTGCTAAAGTGGTTCTACCAACCTGTCCTTTATAACTATTAACTTAATTATTTTGTTTCTGGATTCTGACATTATCTTCAATCAGACTCTTCATCAGCTCTTCATCAATTCATTATTTTCGTCCCAAAGAATGCTGAAGAGCTACATTTTAATTGTGTGGTATCTTGAAATTAAGTCACATTTATAGATTCTTGCTAAGCCAAAGGTCCCTCAGTTTCTCCTCTAGCCAGATACTAACTGTTAGGTATTTTCTGGTGCTAATCCAGTTTCAGTGGCTGATGAAAGACTAAAAACATATCCTGGATATGAATGTCAGAACCTAAAATCTTTTGATGTTGTCTTCAGCGTTGAAAAGATCTGTCCAAAACCAGAACATAACAATTCAGCAGAAGTAAACTCTTCTATAATGTAGTTGATAGGCTTGATCATAGTGGTTGGAGGTACACAGACCTACTCTCCTGTTACACCTATATATTCTTTCTTTTGAATGCGGGATAATTCAGGTGTGGTTGAACCCTTTATTAGAGAAACAGAAAAAGAGAAAATACAAAGGAGAAAATTGTATGTTTTCTTATCTTCCGTGGAACTTAAGCTGATCTCCTGCTTGAGAAAGAAGGATGGAAATGGCAATTTTGACAAGCAGCTTTTTTCTTCTGGCTGTCACTATTTGTAATGTGGCAGTAATTGGATTGCAGTGGTAAATACTAGCAGCTCAAAGAGAAAGACAGTTCTAGCATAATTTATTTTTAAAAAATACTTTTTATTTAGCCTTGTTTCTATTTGTTTTCAGGCACAATGTTAAATAGTGAGAAATCAAAAAGGCACAAAACCATAAAATAAATTTGAGAGTCACACTATTTGCTTATTTTAGGGTATACAATTTAAGCTTCAGTTTTTCAGGACATTCTGTATATCAGATCTCCTAAGGCTGTGTAGAGCCTGCCTAAAGTCAGTTGACTTCTGCACAGGTGAGAGACTGTCCATCAACCTGTTGTAGCTAGGGACTATGTTCATTAAAAAAAAAAAAAGTAGTCACTCACCTTTAGAATTTTCTAATGGAATTAGGGAAAAAAAAAAAATAATCTCCAGATAGCCACTTTGATTGTGTTTTTGTAACTTCTGTTGTGACTTACAAATTTTAAGATTATTTATGTTTCACTCTCATATCTACTCAGGCAGACCCACCGATTTTATGCCAGTCATCCATCCTCCACCAAATTCCAGAAGGAGCAGTGTTATCATCTTCAGATGTCGTGCTTTCGAGGGCTACATACAAGCCAGAAGGGTCTTCAGGCACCTCTAGTCTGATCAACTAATCCAGATTTGCCAAGAAAAATACCACCTTCTCTGAGAAACTTTCACAAATTAACAAAATTCTGAAAAAAAAATACTTATCAGCCTTCCAAAAAAGATATTTTATGCATATGTGTTATAAACAAAAAAGGAGAGCACAAAACTTAATGACATACCCTCAGATATTTACTGAAAGCATGTCTAATTAACATAATTAATAGTAATGACCATCAATATAGAACTCAACGATTAATATCATTCAACTACCAACATTTCAATTACATTTATCATTTATCTTTTTTTTTTTTTTTTCTTTTCTGTCAGAAAGGTTTGATATAAAACAGCTTTTTCCTACCTCTTTGTTGATTTCCTTCAGGTTATGTACCATCTCAAATGCAGAATGGTATGATACAGAAAGGCCTGCTTAGCAATGCATCTTTCCATTTCTCTTCTGGCTTTGACTGCAGAGGAAAGTGGGTCATCCCAATTTGAGATATTAAACCCTGCACCAAAAAATAATCTCGCTGGTGTTCCTAATTGCCACTCATCCTCAGCCCCTCAATCCTAAAATAATGCAGGAACAAGTGATGAGGCTAGTGTAATGACAGATGTCCATTTCTTGCTTGGTACTGCATGTGTCTTGTGAATGCCCTGACACAACAGGACATACACGCGAGTTTACTAACATTAAAACCACTTAGCACCTAATCACAAAGTATATCTCAGGCCAAAAGTATAAATACAGTTAAATATTTATACTTTTTTAATCAGTAAACAGTAGGTGATAACCAATGGGATGTGTGCCTAGCAGATAATTTGCTGCAATACCCCTGATGATGGATTACAGCAAACTAAATTCAAAGAGTACAAAAATAGAGTGGGAGATAGGTTAGATTTCAGATGAAGTCAGTTGATTTCTAATAACTTAAATCCTGCTTTGTGTGCCAGAAGCCATAATGTTGTCATTATATACTGACTTGGTAGAAGAAAGAACAGCAGCAGTAGTGAAGCAAGAATTTGACTATCGACTTCCAGGTGCATGGAATAACTCTATGATACAATAGGAGTGGCCTTCAGTGCACAAAATACTCATGTACTATGCAGTCAATGAGACAGGGGAGGGAAAAAATAAATATTTTTCAGTTATTTCCATTTCCAATAAGGGAGTTTAAAAAAGAACGTTTCAAATAAAACAAATACTTCAGAGTAAATTGTAATCTGAATGTATTTTTTCAGGCAGATTTTCAGAAATGAAGAGGCTTTTATTGCATGCTAAAACAAACTTATAGTCACCTGAGAATAAGTAGTATAATTTACACAAAACAGTTTAGCACAAAAGGATCCTCAGTCAATGATCCAACTTCTTTAGTAAGCAGACATGCAATCATTGGACTTCAAAATTATGTTAATAAATTAATGATCAAATATGAACTATTAAGAGTGAGATAGACATAATTCAAGTATTTTTTTTTTCCTGGGAAAAAAAAAAGGAATTGAAAATTTTAATGTCAGTTTTGTAATAGTAAAGAATAAGCACCCTGGAGAACAAGAGAACTACTGTTTAGTTTCCTTTGTTACACTTGCATTCATTTTGAGTGCACAGAAATTTTCCTGAATATGACTATATGCCATGCCCTTTTCAAATTTGCAAACACACTTCTAAACAACAGCAAGAACTGAAAAATATAACACACACACACTAGAACTATTCCAGATTAGGATTGAGAATCAGTTATTTTCTAAAGGATCTAAATGAAAAATCTACAGATTAAAAAAATAAATAAAAATCTGCTGCTATATAAGCATAAAAGAAGGGAAAATACTTTATCAGAGAGTGTGGTAATATAGGAATTACTAAATAAATTTTTCTTTCAGCTAGTTTTTTTTTTATGTTCTCGTTGTTGTTTTGTTCTGTGTTTTGTTGTTGTTCGTTTTTTTCAAACAGCCTGCTATATAGGGGATAGACAGAGGATTCAAACATTAATTATCCATTGAGATAAAAATTCTGTTACTAGCTTAGAATCATTTTTACCTTGCGAGTACGATAACATTTGCAGATTCAAATTTGATTGGAAGTGGTAGTTTTCAGAGTGAAGGCTATTGTGTAAACTTCATGAATGTAAAACAACACCAGTAAGTATTGCTTAAATAAATGTAACTTTGACCACAGTTTTGTAAATAAACAACTGCTGATACGATCCTTTTCTTTTCCTACAGAACAAGCCTACTTTCTTCAAACAGTGCTTGACACAAAGAAAAACAGTGAGGGCGTAACGCTTCAGGTTAATAAAACTAAAAGATAGCAGCTGTAGCTGCCGCCTTGCACAGAGGCAAGATACTGCTCCCTGCTGTAAGAAACTGCTTTGGAGCCTTAATGTAAGAATAACCATTGTTTTCTGTGGAAAAGAGAAGCCATATCGATTTTTCTTCATTTACCCCAAACTGCTGTGTAAGCATGTTGTTACAACAGAAATGTACGTTGAAGCACAGTAGCTATTAGAACTGTTTTAACAAATGGAAGTGACATACTATTTTTCTAGAAACAATGATGCTGTCTACCTTGAGTATACATAGCATAACTTAACTACCACAAAGCCAAGAAAAAGTTCTGTTTGAAATTCACAACTCTTGCATCATCACAGATCAATTATAACAAAACTAACCCAATAAAAACGCAGTGAATCATAACACAAATGCAAGATTTTTTGAAAGAATGTATTTTCAAGTTAGCTGACAGAATGCAAGTCAGCTCTAATGTGTAACTCTCACCTTTATCTGAGGTATTTTAGATATGCGTTTTGTATTTAGACTGCCTAGCATGAATGCTAAAAAAAATGTTATGCTTCATTTTGCACAGTGATGTTTTAAATAGTGAATAAGGTTGCTGTGATGTTTCTTAAACAAGTCCATTCACTTGAGTGTGGGCTCTGGCTCCTTAATATCACCAGTAAAGCACCAGCTCCTAGATGTACTATGGAATAGTTCCCTTAGATCCTATGGAGGACGTAGGTAGCGTCAGACTGCTGTTATTTACCATCCTGATTTTACCCTGTACAAACCATTTACTGAATGCTGCCACTAAGCAATGCAGTGGTAAACATAAAAATGCTGCTCGGAGGCAGCTCTGCCTAAAATTTTGGTGGGTGTGTGCTATTCCATTTTTTTTTTGGTGCTAATACATTGATATTGAATCCTGTCCTGCTTTGAGCCAGGTGTGACAATATGGTTATATGTAACATCCTGATTTTTTTTCTCTCAGCATGTTTTTCAGACTGGTTTAAACATACATGCTGTTTTGAAAGATGTGTTTGCATCTCTCTGGAATTCTTCCCACCTTTTTCTGATGACATGGTGATGTCGCTAGGTCTGTGTCTGCTGCATTGTGAAAAGTATCCAGGAAGTGAACCATCGGGAGAAAATGAAAAAAAATTAATCTTGTACAAGCATATGGGAAGCTGTGACTAGATGCTGTTGTTTTGGAGGTTTTCTACTGTAAATGTCATACAGTTGAAGGCCCATACTCATTGGTATGTTCAGCTGTTTTGCACTGCTTCAAGTAAGCAAAACAGCTGTAAACCTAGTTTAGCTCTCCAATTAAGCTGAATTTATGGCATCTTTACAATACCAGTGCACAACAAAGCAGCTGGAGACATCAAGTAATTCTGATCCGAGCAATCCCTTTTTAGGGCTTTATTTGGCATTCTTTAGTCAGGCAAAACTTTGCCAGTTTGCCTAAGATTAAATTTAGAGGCCTCTGAGAGGCCTCTGAAGATTAAACAAAATTATACCATAGAACACATGTTCATAAATGCATAGACTTTAGATGTTTCAGTGTAACATTATATTTTGAGCAGATTAATCCAATTTGGGTGCCTAGTGAACTCAGAACTCTCACTAATTTCTGTAATTACCAGGATTGCATCTTCATTAGTCTTTCCTCTTACATTGTTGTGTTTCTTTTTTTTTCTGTTTTTGTTTGTTTGTTTGTTTGTTTGTTTGTTTTGTTTTTGTTTTTACAAAGAAGTAAATTGATTTTTCTTTCCAAAATAAATTTAATAATTGCATTCTGCCACAGTTCTTACACATGTGTATTCTATGTGTGGATGACAAATCTCTTTTTGTCCTTAGCTATAGAAGTCCTGAATTACGGTCCTGAAATATGGTCCTGAAATACCTGTTTAGAGAAAGTCACAGACATTAGTACGTTAATGTCAACTCCTTAGTGTTTTTCTTTACGATTGTCTGCTCAGAGGACAATTTGAAATAACTATTACTTTCTCTTTGCATCTGTTCTGTATTATGAGTCAGCTGCCTTGACCCAAACAGCAGAGCCTGCTTGTTCATTCAGGGCGAGACTCCTCTTTTTGATCTCATAGGCAAGATTTGTACTAACAAATGTAACATTAGGGTTAGTCACAGGTCTGAGAGCAGGTACCTAAGGCTAAACTCTCTTCTCCCCCCGCCCAAAAAAAAAAAAAAAAAAAAAGAAGTGATCTGGTCAGTCCTGACTACTGGGCACAAACCAACAAACCCTGCTATGTACCAATGTACCAGCCTCTGGACCATGTCCAGGAGCTGACTGGCAGAGTGCTTGTTGTCTGGGGCCAGAGCTGTGCCTGCTAGTCTCATGCTGCAAAGCAGAATAGTTGCTGCTGTTGTGTGCTGGTGTTTGTGCCTATACCTTCCTCAGTGTAGCATGCTGCACCTGTAGCTGTGCAGTAATGCAGTTACAATTGCATGGAAGCAGTGCATTTTCCAGTGAGGCAGCTAGTACTAAACAAGAAGTTGCAAGTCAAAAATAAACAGGCTCATCAGTCCAACTCAGCAAAGAATCCATGTTGGGATTATATCTGGGGCTTATTTCATGTTCCAATATCCCAGGACCAGGGTCCAGCAGATGGATCTCCCCTGTGCTTGGGGACTACCCTAGTCACTGACCTACGGCATCAGCTTCATAAATTCATGGGAGAATGAGTTGTATGTATTTATATTGCTATACATGCAAAAGTCCTGAATTACTTTAGAAGCAGTGCCTTGGTCCAGAGATTTCGTTTTGAGTCTCTTCCTTTGGAGATGCTGTTCCATCCATATATAAACCTGAATTTAGCAATTAAACAAGTCCTTCTGTTTCCTGGGTCCATAAGTACAAGACTAGGTTCAATCATACAAGTACAAGAACTGGGTTTAGAAGTTCACTCTTTGGCAAAATTTGATTCCAGAATTACAGTTCTAACATTTCTCTGATAATCTGAAATCTGCTACATGAGTATGCTGTATTATGCATAAAAAAAAAAAATATGACTGAACACATGGGGAAAATGAATTACTATACGTAGCAATTAATGACTAATGCGGTTTTGTACAGCATTAACTTTATTCTGGCATATCATAAATCAGTGGTACCAAGTACATGCACCAGTACCACAAGTAATGTGCATGAATGCATGATATCTAATCTGGTGTTTTAGAGACATGGGCTTTTTCAGATGTTACAGTTCTATACAGCAACATGCTCAGAAGTTAGTGAGTCATTATAAGTTTGATATGCGTTCTTATTTTGCATTTCTTCTTAATAAAATTCATTTTTTAAATATAAATAAATGTTCCTGTTATTCAAATTAAAGCTAGAGTCCACAAAAGAATCAGAATATTTTCTGAATTCTGTAGGATCAGCTGCAACCTCAGCCACTTTGTAAATCAATATCTATATTGTGTGATATGTTAAATAGGTACAGTTTGTCTTTTAAAGGTTATCTCCTCTCATTGACTGTCAAGTGAAACACAACAAAACACAACAAAAATGTTTTTTAAAAAAAAGGACTTCTCTGTAGTAGTTGCATGAGTAGTTGTCTGCTTACTCCAAAGATCAGTAAAATGTTTGGCAAGAAAAGCATGAACTGAGCACGAGTACTCTTTCACATGTCAAAGCCAAAATTGAAAACATAGTTCAGTGGAGTGCAAGGACAAGAGTGCCGGAAAGGCACTGCTGTAAATATGTGCTACAAAACTGTACCACTCTCCACCTTCTGTATTGCTTTCATGTACAGCCCAACTACATTTCTGTAAAACAACGTGCATGAATGCAACTCAGGAATGCGTATGTCTTCTGCGAGCAGACACAGAGCCAAACACCAACCCCTGTATCAAAGCACAGACATATTGCACAGAATGAAGAGCGATTGCAACTACTGAGAAAAAGCATGTTTTTCTCCCTCCCAGGTTATCTAAAAGCTTGATTTGTAGTGCAAAAGTGTGTTATAAACATGATTTTGACCACATTAAATCTTGCAAACTATATATATTATATATATGTATATATAGTTTATATATAGTTCATACAACTGTATGAAGTTCAACAAGGCCAAGTGCCAGGTCCTGCACCTGGGGTGCAACAACCCCAAGCAGAGCTACAGGCTGGGAGATGAGTGGTTGGAGAGCTGTCTGGCAGAGAAGGACCTGGGAGTGATGGTTGATAGTCAGCTGAATATTAGCCAGCAGTGTGCTCAGGTGGCCAAGAAGGCCAACGGCATCCTGGCTTGCATAAGAAGCAGTGTGGCCAGCAGGGCTAGGGAGGTGATCGTCCCCCTGTACTCGGCTCTGGTGAGGCCACACCTCGAGTACTGTGTTCAGTTTTGGGCCCCTCGCTACAAGAAGGACATTGAGGTGCTCGAGCGAGTCCAGAGAAGGGCAACGAAGCTGGTGAGGGGTCTGGAGAACAAGTCCTACGAGGAGCGGCTGAGGGAGCTGGGCTTGTTCAGCCTGGAGAAGAGGAGGCTCAGGGGTGACCTTATTGCTCTCTACAGGTACCTTAAAGGAGGCTGTAGCGAGGTGGGGATTGGTCTGTTCTCCCACGTGCTTGGTGACAGGACAAGGGGGAACGGGCTTAAGTTGCGCCAGGGGAGATTTAGGTTGGATGTTAGGAAGAACTTCTTTACCGAAAGGGTTGTTAGACATTGGAACAGGCTGCCCAGGGAAGTGGTGGAGTCACCATCCCTGGAAGTCTTTAAAAGATGTTTAGATGTAGAGCTCAGGGATATGGTTTAGTGGGGACTGTTAGTGTTAGGTCAGAGGTTGGACTCGATGATCTTGAGGTCTCTTCCAACCTAGAAATTCTGTGATTCTGAGATTCTGTATATATATGTTTAGTGGTGGAGTTTAAACTTTCTGAAGTTTTGACATAATGCCATATTTTAGCAGTCAAAAGTAGGTGATTAGTTCAAAATCAAATTGTGTGAAGTTCTGTGTATTTAAGTCACTGCCTGACACCTGCCCACACCTTCAGAATAAGCAGTGTGGGGACCCCAGAGTAATAAGCAGAGCTGTTAAGACCCTGTCTGGTGATAAGTGAATGTCAAGAGTGTCCTTTTTCATGTGGCTATTAGGTAAGTCAGGGCATACATGCTGGCATAATGCATATGCCTTAATGTTGGCCAGGCATTAAGAAAAAAGTGCCTCCACGTAGATGTCTTTTTACACTGATGCTGAATAACTTGCAGTGCAAGACACAGTGACATGGAACAAGGAGGATGAGCGTCCAGGGATGAAACCTTATCTGAAACTTGTAGCATATATATGTTCTTGGGTATGTGTGTTTGAGAGAGAGAGACACTGTGATATTGTAACTTTTTAGCTGAGAAAATGCTGGAGTATATGTCTTGGGCAACACCCCACTGAGAGGGATTGGTTCTTATCTAAGTTTATATTAAAAAGAAAAACAAACAAACAAAACCAGAATGGTTCTTAATACCTTCTAAGATAAGCAAACGGGAAGGCGCTTCAACCCTTTAAAAAAATCTAGTCCTTTTTCCACTCACACATACATTGACAGCTTTAGCCAATACTTAGCACTTAATAGACCTTTAAAAATGAATATTTCAATGTGACTAAACTGCAGTAAAGTTGATACAGAAATCACAATCCGCACTTTGGAGATAAGGTAACTGGTTCTAAGACATAAAGACCAAAATGTAAAGCTTGTTACCCTAAATCAGAACATCTGCAGACAATATTTAATAACAAACAGGTGATGTAAGTGTTCTCAGGACTGAAAACATCAAAGTTCTTAAGGTCTGTGGAGATAGATGCCCAAGTCTGAAAACACTGTTTAAGTTCATGTTTAGCTTCCAAACACTCCAGACTTGTGCAATTATATTTACTTATCTGCATGTGTTTAGAGACAATTTTTTTTTTTTTTTTTAGAATTTCATGTTTGAGACAAGGCTACTTTTTTCAGTAATTTGCTTTTCACTTCTTCTAGAAGAGGAGTTACTTCTGGGCTAACAAATTTCCAGACCACTTAATAATGCATGAATTTTCCTCTTATGAAGCTAGATAGTTTTTCCACCACTTGTACTTCAGTATTTCTGAAACCAGGTGTTAATTTTCAGGGGGATAGGAGGTTTCCAAGCAGCTGCCAGGACCAATATAGCAGCCAGCAGTAAACGCTGAATAAGCTTAGGTACAAAATGTATACCATCTGGTTTCAGAAGCCTCTAGCCAAAAATGTGAGGCCAGTTCCTTTCATGTCCAGAAATCTTCCCGTTCACTGGGAATTGTGAAATGGATCTTACCTTTGCATTACCTTTTAATTCACAATTCAGAGGAAGATTTGAATAATGGTCTTAAGAAAATGTTGCATAACTATAAAATGGGAAAATAAGTAATATGCTCAGGTTTCATAATAAGAAAGATGAACACTATTTGACAGGCTGAGATCAAAGTCCTTGCTCAGCCTCACAATAGTCCAGTCTGCCAAGCTGGTGTTTCTCAAAGTCAGTAATAGCTACCTGTGCTCAACATGGAGACAAAGTCCCTCAGAGAAATTGACTCCCTAGACCAGTAAGTCAATAAGGAGATATAAAATGAAGCCTTGAAGGATGGATTTAAGACCAGGGAAGTGAAGAATGAGGTCTGTCTTGTCTTTCAGTAAGGAAATCCTTCTGGGTTCCTTAGGTGTCTGAAGAGAACAACTGTTCTACATAAAATATAGCTTTACTGCAAAAATTGATAAAAGAGTAACTTAAGAGTGTTCTTGTCCACAGACAGAAACATGAAGGCGTACATATGGTTTGGGCCAGTCTAGAGATACCTGAGGTGATCCAAGCAGCAGAAATTGCACTGGAGAAACATGGGAAAGGAGTGTTTCCTGCAAAAAGCCAAATCAGTCTGCCCCCTCTCTCTCAGGCAGTCATTTACAGCCACAAATAATCCATAATGTACCTTTCTTATCAAATCCCTGAAGATACCAACCGATTGCCCTATTCAGAGAATGATTAATCTCTCTTGGATTTTTTTCTTAATTATCTATGGGATATGTATTAAAAAAAATAAAATTGCATATAATTAAAAACCTTGCAACCCTATTTTTCTCTTACTACCATCACTGCCTTCAACACACTAATTAAATCATTGTTTTAACTGAATGATTAAAGCCTCTTGAGAAGGGACTGCCATGTTACTGTGTTTGTCTAGACCAGAGCATAATGATTCCCTAGTCTGCAGGGACTATCACAACACAGCAAAGATCATGCTGTTACTTTTGTGGTAACTGTGGGGTTTTCTGCACTGTGCTGTAGCATAAAGGCAAGTGAGATTGTCCTGAGATCTGTACAGCAAATTAGAATAGCTCTATTATGTGATCTAGCATCAGGTTTAACAGAAACATACATAAAGATGGGCAGATGAATACAGATCAGTCTAAACTAAGAGGGGAAAAATACAGTTTTAAAATCTTGATGTTTTCATTCAGCAACCATATCCTGAAGAGTTAATGTTCAGAGGATTTGTTCTGACTTCTTTTGTGGCTAGTAATACTTTTTTTTTATATCTATGTCTAGTGATAGTAAAGCAATAACCCTTCTGATTGTACCACAGTAAGGTTTAATGATACATTGCATCCAGAGAGCATTCTGAATTAACCATTTCAGATAACCAGACTATTTTATAATGCACTCTTAATAATCATTTCAGCAAAGACAGTAATTTTACTGTGTTCAGGCAGTGGAACAATAGCGGTAGTATAAATCCCAAGATAGCACTCAATGTACTTTAAGAGAGAACTTTTGTCGCCTTAAAAAAAAATTTAAAGGCTGTGGTTCACATTTCCACATATCTCTGAGTGTAGGATAAATTGTTGATTCACAGTCTTCTGTATTGCATCCATGTAGCATGAAGCATCTGTAAGTAATAACTTAGGCAACTGTAGCACACTGATACTTTTCAGAATGGTAACAAAATACACATCAAAATACTGACCAGTCACTGGTTAACCAACTGCTGTATTCCAGAACAGTTGCCTCACTCTGAAGCTGTAGGCTTTGCATACAAAAGGGAGGACTATTCCACAGACTGCAAAACCACTTAAAGAGCAGCCGTGCCACAAAGTTCAACCAGATCCAAAAGGCCTTCATGTTGCTATTTTTCAGCTATTTCATTATTTAATGTATTTTTTAGGGTTTTCCTCTTTGACTACTTCTGATATTATGAAAGACACAGGAACCAAATAACACTAAAACCCATGAATCTTTATTTCACATTATCTAGTATAGTTCCCCAAACTCACAAAACACTTTTAATACCAGAGAGAAAACATTTCAGTGAAAGTGAGTATATGCACAGCCTCTATCCAAGAAGCAACAGCAGAAATTTTATTACTCACTCTTCTTCAGTGTTAACAGCCAGAGGGAATACACTCTGGAAATCAATTTTCTCTTACGGGAACTTGATGTGGGTAGCTGCTTGATGTATTCAGCTTCTGTATGGCCCAGATTCAACAAGACACTTAAAAGCGTGTCTGACTATTCATGTGGGTATTTAGGTATGTGCTTAAGTACCTTCCTGAATTGGGACTTATGTTATGTCGTATGTATTTACTAGGCCAGGCATCCAGGCTAACAATTTTTCCGTTTTTCCTAGCTAGACCGCAGATAAGTACTGTCACACTATACATTTGGAAGCACCTGCAGTGAATTTATCAGACAGCTTTACCCAAGGCAGTGCAGAACACCCAAGGCAACAGAGAATGTTCTGTTGGAGAAATACATTATTCTGCCTCCTTAGCACAGACACTGTAGACTGCTGAGAGGATCTGCATGGGCCAAACTTCAAACCTACAGGATAACAGAGCACTGTTTTATTTAAATATGCTGCCACAGTATCCAGCAGTTGCAGCCAGTCTCATGCCCTATTGTGTGAGGCGCCATAGAGAAGCATGAGGTCCCTGCTCCAAGAAATTTGCATTCTTAAGAAGCATCGCATGCCAGGGCTGAGTAATTGGAGAGCATGCATTTGCCACAATGAAATGCTTACCAAGATAAATCAAAAAGCAGATAATTTAGGAAGGAAAAATTAAGTGCATGACTGCTCTTTCCCTCTTTAAACTCTGGCTATTAGCCCAGACATTAGCCTATCTAACCCACAAGTGAGTAAGTTGTTTAGGAAACACAGTGATTCCAAGCATTAAGGAAGTATCACTGAGCAATTTTTTTCTCTTTTCTTGGAAGACAACATGTGATTAAGATTGCTCTCTAGTCTGCTCATCAGCCCTCTCTTGCTGACTTCTAAAATGGTGGCACATTTTAAACACAATAGCCCAGAGGAATAACTCTGCCAAGGGGACAAAGTCCCCAGGTGTTCTTTGAAATCCAGTGGCTGAACAGAAGAGGGACCTTGCTGCTGTTAGCTGTTGCAAGCCCCATTTGTGAGGCACAGAACCTGGCTGGAAAATCTGGTGCTTCACTTTAGTTGTAAGAGAGCTGGAAACTCATACTGACTGCAAATGAACCAGGTTCCTTTCCCTCTTCTACCACCACCTGGATTTTCTGATTAAACTGCAATGTCCCCCTCATCACTTAGTTATCCTGCCAAAAATACTTACAAAACCTTGAATTAGTGCTGTCTCTAAGGAGAAGACTACAACTCAATTAAGGTGTCTAATCAGTATGTGCATGTAGAAGAGCCAGTCAGTGCATGCATGGCCATAAGAGAGCCTGAGCACATGGGAAATAAAGAGTAGGAGAACTTGAGAGGGAGTTGTAGTCTCCAAGGGGCATAGGAGAGAACATAGGACACAAATCCAGGATTCACTGGTTCCACTGTGCACTTATTTTGTAATTATCTTCTCTAACTTGCTTTCTGTCGGCTGTAAATGACAACAGTGATTCTCAGTATCTCCATTTTGCCTCAAGATCAATACTTCAGTCATTCTTCTGTTCAAGTGAGAATTATTTTCAGACTGATTGCTTCCACATAATTCAGCAGGATTGAACGTTGGTCTTGGGAGTAGTGGCATTGTTGTTTTTCTGTTACTGACACCACACAACACTAATATGCTGATGCCAACTTTGTGAACTGAAATGTCACCCTTCTGATTTTCATTCAGGCTTTCTGTAAAGTTTGACAGAGTGTCAGGTCATATTATAAGGTTGATTCATATCTTAGCAGTATGAAAATTCTTTGCTATTTGCAAAAAGGCACAGATAATATTGTTATGGATTTTAACAGTGGAAATATGCTGTTAGCATTGACAAAAGGAACTAGTGGAAACTGCTCGAGCCATATTTCTTTCCTAGTGCAAATTGGATACAATGCTGAAGAACTTTAGTGTGCATCAGAATTAATGGGAAATCATCATTAAATTTGCAGAAGTTCTGCCTTACATCTCACCCATCTTCACTGTTTTGTTTTGTTTTGTTTTGTTTTCTCCAATCTGCAAGTATTTTCAGGGCTAAGACTGGTATAAACTTCAAGCTGAGGAGGTAGAAACACAGAAATGAAATGACAGAAGAGAAAAAGAATGAAGCTGAAAATTAGGTCAGAAGACTGAAATCATGATGAATTTAAATCATTTGTTGCTATTTTATTCATCTTGGTTGCCTGATAAACTACCAAGCAGGACGAAGTTCAGGAGACTTGATATACTGCATGTTAAGTCTTTGTTGTTTTAAGGTGAACTCCCTTACTCCAGCTTGTTCTCCTCATCTCCCACACTTGTTGTTTTAATACAGAGGAAAGTTCAACTCCCCCTGCTTAGCTCCAGTACCTCTTAATGAGGGAACTGTAACACTATCCAGTCATCTCACCACACAGCAATCAGAATTTCACTGCTTCACACAGCTTGACTTATGTCAAATAGAATGGTTAAAATTCACCCAAGTCCTGGAAACCCCCTGTTGAGTTAAGCAGATCACATCTTAGCTACAGGAGGATTTTTTGTTTGTTTTGATTTTTAAATGGTCAAAGGGCAAGAGGTATTATTTGTGAAAGCTCTTTCACATACATGGTTCTTAGGATGCTGGCATCAGTAAGATGATTTATATATCATATATTTAGAGACAGCGATGATAGAGCTACATGTGCCAATAAAAAGAAACATTTACAAAAACACAGTCTGATCATACAAACTGAATCCTCTAGCCTATTGTGGTTAAGAAAATCTCTTAGACCATCCTAATAGATTATCTTTGACAGTATGCGCCCTTACATTTACAAAAGAGCAAAAATCAGAAGCAGGAGGTTCAAGGCCAGTAAACTTGAACCACAGGAGGTAATGTTATTTATGTGCAGCAGCACTTGAACAAGCATTCCTGAAGCCTTCAGGACAAGCCTTCTTGAAGGCTTACATGCACATCATATGGTTATTGCGACTGCTACAAGAAGAAAAAATACAAGCAAGCATTTGCAGGCATTTGACTTACGCTTGCTATAGCTCAGGTCGTACCTTCCAAGAGTTTTCAGACATGCTTTCTTTTTTAGTGTGCTGCCTCAATTAAACTGCAAACCAGACACAAGAGAATTGTCTATTAAGCTGTGAAATTATTGTATTGCATTACAGGAAGCCTCCAAGTTTATAAAAATAGGAATGTCTTTGTGGTATAGGGGTAAAATATTCCTTTTACCCCAGTTACAAGACAGTTCAAAGGATATCATAAACAATTACCACTGAAATGATAATGCTGTGGATATTTTTTCTGTGTTTGTGGAGTCAGCAGAAGGAGATGACCTTTAACAGTGGCGGCTCTACATCCATGAAAAATTAATTATCCAGAGAAAATCTGAATTGCCTCTGAACAACAGCCTTGGAACCAACAAATCAAATCATAGTTTTAAATGGTGGCTCATTTAAAGATAGTTTAAAGATATGAGGAATGACTGAGCATGTCAGCATCCTTTATTCTGGTAAAAACCCACTGAGGGAAAATACGAAGAGTTTATAGAATCATAAGTGACATGGAGGTAGATAGGCGTCAGCTGTTCACTATTCTCTCCACTGCAAAACCAGGAAGGTATTAAGTGAATAATATAAATCCTGATCCAAACAAATTTGAGAACATGCTTCTTCATACATTGGTGGCAGTAGTGGGTGACGTCGAGAGGACACTAAACAAGTTAATGGAAGAAAAATGCATAATAGCTTACTAAATACAAAGAAACTACAGCTGATTCAGAAAATCCCTCACCTAGAGATAGCATAAAACTGGGAATCCTCAGGGTATACTCGTATCTGCTTGATCTGTCCTTACTTTTCTGTTGGCAACTGCTTACAGCCATTGTTCTCACTAGATCTCCCCTTAAAGACAGACTTCAGTCCATTCCTACACCAGCTATCCAGCCAGGGTAAAGGATGATGAAATAAACAAATAAAGAGCCACAAACAGCCAGCATAGCCAGGGCTTGTTGCCAAGTTGACAATGAGATCTCCTGGCTTTATCAGGCCTCAGGTGAGGAGGGTGTAAATGAAAATCTGAGGAGAGAAATGCTGCCACAGTCTCAAGGACTTTTCAGTCCTTAAGCCAGAAGATTTGCAGAGTCAAGCACTCAACACACTGCATGTCAGAGCCTCTCACTCACTTCAAGTCAGGAACCTTTTGAGCCACTTTACACAACATGAATCAACATCTTTATCACAGAATCACAGAATTGTAGGGGTTGGAAGGGACCTCAAGAGATCATCGGGTCCAACCCCTGATGCCAGCTCCATCTTCTTCCTGAAAACAACATAGTCTGTATTCATTGTCTGCTTTAGTATTTACCAACAGTTCTTTCAGCTGAAAAATGTAAGCACAGGTTGGGGCCAGACCATCCTGGGGACCATGTTGGAGTACAGGCTTTATGGACAGGCTGCCCAACAGCCATCCAAATTCTGGTTATCTTGGCACATTTATCTCTCCACAGCTCTCATAAGGCAGGGCTCACAGTTTCTGAGATGAGTGAAGATAGTGGTACTCAGCATGGCCAATGGTGTCTGTGTGCAGAGGAGGAAGAGGTTGTATTTGTACCACAATGCACACCGCTGTTATGCTGCAAAAAACAGACCAATCCTTCAAAATGGCCCAGATACTTAAACACTACAGTCACAAGCCAAGCTGCCTCATTTGGTCAGGAGACACTTTTTGGTGTGAATATCACCAGCAAAATCAATGTAGTCTACATACAAGAAGAATGCAGCAATGTGGTCCCAGGACCTCAGAGTTCACAACACAATATCTGACAAGAGAGCCAGAATAAATGGACTGCAGATAACCTAGGTGAGTCCAAACAATGCCCTCCAAACATCTGATGCTTTTATCACTTACCCTAAATGCAAGTTCTTCCATATCATTACCATGATTAAGTGTGATAAGGAAGAAAAACACAGCACACTGTCTGAGAAAATTTGGACTTCTGTTATTTATTTATTTATTTATTTATTTATAGGGAGAAAGAATGACGAATTTCTCTGAGAGGAATCAGGCTTCATGTTGAAAGTATTAATGACTTGTTATGTGCAAATACTGAAAGCATGTTATGTTTCGGGTTGTTAGTCTTTGGATATGATCTACGCTATACAGATTTGTGACCCACAAAACACAATGGTCTTAAACCAGGACCTATTGTGCTTTCAAAGTCATGGTGATGTAAGATAAGAAACTTTACCACATATATGCTGTGCTAAATTTTCCAAGTGCAGTGCAAACATTCACAAACCTGCTTGCAGAATGGATCATGTCACACAACAGTAACACAAGCAGCTAGGTTTGCCAGACAAGGGAGACACCATTCCTTGACTGAGGTGCTCTGTGGCCAGATCTATATTGTACAATAGCTTACACACAGCTACCTTCAAGGGAAAGGTTACACATCTTGTCAGGGCCCTGAGTACAACCTTTGTCTTCCCTGCCTCTTTCCAAAGACTGGCTGCCTGGTCTCATAGCCAGCTTTTGATGCAGTCTTCAGTCAGAGAGCCATGAGCAAAGAGTTGTAAGAAGCAGATTTCTACTGTTTGTTCCTGAGGAGCTGCTTTTAATTTCAGACCTCACCCTTGATTTCTGCCTAAGCAACGTTTGCAGCTCTATCTGCACCTGACCATTACCAGGTGAATGAACTTCCCAGTTTTGCCCTGAACCTGTCTCCTCAGTATGGATGTTTCTGGTGAGCTGGACTCTTGATGGACCCTGGTTACCATCTCCAGACTTTGCTGCTCCTGGTACAGCTTGGAGAACCATCCTATGGCTGATCTTGGCACCAGCTTCACAGCTGCTGCAGACATAGCCAGACTGCAGGGTTGGGCCCAGGTGATGTCAGAGACCATCCCAACAGGTGGCATCCCACAGCCTTGATCTCACCACCTGGTTAGCCCCAACAGGCTGTCTGTGAGCCGCCTGGGAGGCAGCTGTGTCAGGGTGCATGCCATGATCATGGTTTCATGTCAAAGGTTGTATAGACATAGGCAAAGTGATTTACAAAGCTAAGTGGAGAGAGAGCTAAGTCTATTCAAATATCAGATACCATAATTCATCCTGATTAGCCTGGGATGATTCAACAGCTGTAACCATTTAGGCTGCAATTCAGAAAGGCAAATACTTTAATCTAATGCTAGCAGGGGACGGCCAAGGAAAGGGAGGAACTGAAAAGAAAATATATCAAAATTTCAAACTTTGTCCTGGAAACAGAATTCCAAAACTTCATTAAAATGCTTATGCTGAAAGTATCAAAATATAACTCAGTTATACTAAAAAAATTACCTCAAATTTGTTGAGAAGGATCCAGAGCACCCAAGATGCAGTGTAGACAGAACTTAGGTCCAAGAAAAGTGATGAAGAAAGCTTTTATTCAACAGTGCTTTATCATGAGATCATATAAAATGTAGTGGGCACATCTATTGTGCCTTTTCATGGCCTTAAAGTTCTCTAAGTACCTGCACATCCACAGTTGGGCCTCAGCTATGAAGCACGTTATCATGTACACTCCACCATGATTCAGAGATAAGGATGTCTGTCTACAGCTGCAGTCCATTACAACCTGCTTAACAAACACACGGGGCACTGAGGTCAGCATGTAGCACTCAGCATGGCCACCTTCTCCCAAAAAATCTGACCAGTGCTGGCAGCAACCTTTCCTCTAATGGCCCTACCAAGGGACAGAAAGATTGATGTGGTCTGGAGGAATCTGGCTCTGCAAGAGAAGCAGAAGACATGAGCCTGTTTTTAAAAGTGTGTGCCTTACTCCGTGAGATGCCTCAGTCCTTAGTGCCCTGAGACTCAGCTTTCAGCCCTGAGCTGTTGCCCAGATTGCAGAGAGGAACTGGAGGTCAGACCCACTGCCCCTCTCCAGCTAACGCCAAGCAATGTCCTGCTCAGTGCTTCCCACCCAACCTTTCTGAGGGCCACCATGCCCTGCACTGGGCCCAAGCCCACGTGGCTCTGGCCACAGAGCACCTCAGTCAAGGAATGGTGTCTCCCTTGTCTAGCAAACCTAGCTGCTTGTGTTACTGTTGTGTGACATGATCCAGCTTTCACTACCCTTTCTTTTAAATGGGAGGGTAGGCTTTTTTCACCTAGGTGCTTCAGAGCTCCAGCCCAGGGAACAACCTCCTGAACAGCTGATCAGTCCAGTAGAGGGGGAAGCAGACTCTGTAGAGGGGAGGAACAGGTGCCAAAACTTGGAAATGGGAACCTCTGCTTTGGGATTTCACATCTCCAGTCTCTCTCCCTGGTTGATGTGTTCTGATGTTTGCTTGTACTCCTTGCCATACCTCATGTTGCAGGTAGGATATGGAGTCTAATCTCCACTGACTGACCAGTGCTCAGGAACCCACGTCTGCCAGTGTAGCCCCACACACCTCATGTTGGCTGGGCATTGTGCAGGACTACCCCTTTGGTGCGAGGAGGGAAAAGGCACTAAGCACCATGAAACTGAACCTGGGCATGTAGCATGCTGTGAATGTATTATTATTTTCCTCCAGTGTAGGCACACGGTGAAATAACATTCATTCTTCACCATCTAAATGTCAGTGTAGTGCAGCTGAGTCATTGATATATTAGGGTTAACTACACATTGCCTTCAGTGTGTAGTGCCCTTTTCAACTACTAGCACTATTAAAAAAAAAAAAATAAAAAAAAAAAAGTGGTTAGATAGTGTCTTCCTTCTCCTTCAGCTCACAAGGTTAATTACTTGTCTTCAGTAAAGACCAAAAGAAGAGGCTCATGTAGCTCTGGATTACAGCTGGGATGGAGACTTTTCCCAGAACAGCAAAGATGTCAGTAACTGCAACACAGTGTTAAGACACTGTCACTAAGCAAGGGTGCACTGATAAGATCAGTGTATGAAAAAAAGAGGTTAGGTCCTCTTTCAGCCAATTTGTTCTTATAAATTGTTTACTATTGTTAAAGTAAACAGCAGTTAAGATAATCTTTCTTTTAAAACACTCTTTCTGTCAAAAGGAAAATGGGTAGGCCTGGGATGCAAATGTTTTTTCAAGGCAATTTGATATATACTGCCTTTCCTGCAAGATAGTTTTTAGTGGCTAAGGAAAAATTGACCTTGTACCTAGTCAAGTAACATGTAGGTCACAATGCCTAAATGTTCACATTTTGGCAGTAATTGATATGGCCAAATGTAATGGCCATCCTTACACTGTCTGTCATATACAGGGGAAAAAAAAAAACGTATCAAAAAAAATCATGGTTCGGAATTCTGACCAGTCTACCAACAAGAGACAAGCTTTGTGGGCTCAGAGGACAGCTGAGGTTGGAAGGGACTTCTCACAAACATATAGTCCACCTACTTGCTCAGAGTGTTAGTTAGAACAGGTTGGACCTGGAGCATCATAGTCATATTTTGAATATATCGAAGGATGGAGACTCCACAGCCCCTCAGGGCAACCTGTTCCAGTGTTTAATCATCCTTATCATAAAAAGATTATTTTTCCTATGTTTAAATGTTTTTTTTTTTTTGTACTTCACTTTACACACATTGCCTGTTGTCCTTTCATTGGGCAATACTGAGAATTGTCTAGCTCCTGGAATACGCTACCTGGTTCCCATACTCTACCCTCCTAGTCTAAAAGATTTTTTTTTTTTTTTTTCTGATATCATGTCCTCCCAAGCCATAATTTGTGACCATTAACCCTTCTTATATTATCTGCCAAAAAGAAGAAGAGCTTGGCTCTGTCATCTTTGTAGCTCTACTTATACTGCTGTTAAATCATCCTTTAGGCTACTCTTTGCTAGGAATAAACAAGCCCAGCTCCTTCAGGCTTTCCTCAGAGGTGATGTACTTCAGCCCCTACAGAGGGGCTTCCAACCAGCTTGGTAGTCCCTCTGGTCCCTCTCCAGTTTCTTCTTCCGGAACAAAACTTTCTATCCCATGTGTGGCTTCACAAGCACCAAGTAAAGGGGAACTATAGCAATTATAACTTCCCTTAAACAACAAGCCATGGTCCTCCTAATGTAGTCCCATATGCAGCTTGCCTTATTCACTCATTTATTTTTCTGCCACATCCTACATCCTTGCTCTGAAACATAAATATGTAATCATTGTTTGAAATGAATCCATAGATTTAATGATATTGTTAAAACAACCTATGCTGCTCTTGAAAGATATACCCCAAAGTTCTTGGTTTCATGTTCCAGTGACAAACCAGTTGACTACAATAAATTAACATTGCAGAAAAAAAAAAAAAATTGTTCAACCAAACTGAGCATTTCTTAGCAATCTGATATTTGGCACACCTTCAGAGTTTGCAGACTTATTCTTCTGCTGGTGTTTGTGATGGGAGAAAGCAGACTTTTGCTGCAAGCATGCAACCCATCTGAAAATCAAAGATTTCTTAGTCAAGGAGGTCAGACAGTATCACAAATTCCAGAATTAATGTGTGGTATATGCAGAATCTGATTGTCTCTGGGAAAATACTTCAAAGTCAGAGCATGACATTCAGAAGTATTGACATGCACCTCCACCCATCCCTTGAAAAACTCTCACTTAAAATGCTAAGCTTCCATCCTGGCCTAGATGAGCGATCTTGGATGAAAGCCCAGTAGACCTTGCAGTCTGCCTAAACCAGGCTTGGGTGGACCCTGAAATGAGATATAGTCTCTCTTATTTCATTATAAAGGCAGTGGCATTGAAAGAAAAAGAAAATGTAGAGAATTGTATTCAATCCAACATAACTTCAAGAAAAGTTTAAGAGTTGGGAAGAAAAAAAAAAAAAAAAAGTCTTTTTACAATAATGAAGAAGCAGTAGACTGATATTGCTATTATTATTATTAACACCCAGTGCAAGGCATTTAACAGCTTCCACTCCCAGTAGCTTCAGTGGGAGAGGTTGTACGTTGTCAACTGCTTCCCTCTTTAGCAAAACCTTGAACCATCTGAGACATTTAGCTCACACTAAATGATCATACGCCAAGTATTGTGATGATGACTGATCTTGCTGCCTGAGTGGAGTTACACAATGAGCAAGAGTGGAAATAAGTAGGTGATTAAAAGCACTTGTGCTCTTAAGAACGCACTTGTGTGAGTCCCTGACTTCTTGAGCTACAGCACTGTCTTAGAAAACACTGGGCCCAGTGACACCCATCCACTTTACTGCCTCCACAGACATACAACCAGCAACCAGTAGAGCTTGAGCAAAGGACACGGAAAGTGTGCTCCCAATGAAGGGACATATACCTCTCAGAGGGTTACAGTCAGGGAGCAGCAAGAACAAGACTGACCCATAGAGGGGGACAAGCCAAGAGTGATCCCAACACAGGCTGTGCCTTCATCAACAAGGTATTATCCCATGAACATAGCAGGCAGAGTAAGGAGCTACAGTAGGCACTACCAACAGCCCCAGAACAGAAAATGATGAGCCAGGGCCCACCCTGGGGCCCCAATCAGGAGCAAGAGAAGACAAGGCTGGGAACAAGCTACAACATATGACCAAGGATATCTAGGATACAAGCTACCTACAGCACAAGTCTAAGGTCCATCTGGGAGGCAGGGATGGAGACAGGCATGCCTACAGTATGGCTCATGACAGGACTGTATGTCCAGTACTGAATGTAAATTGAGCCCCTGAGCTGAAGATGGGGGGTTGGGGCCATTAAGGACTATCAGTGCCCTCAGGGCAGTGCTTTTACATCACATAGCCCTTATGTTTGTGTGAGGCATTTCTCTGTATTTTAGAAAGATGCCACATCACAGAGTAAGAGCAAACAGGAAGCAACTTATGCAGGAAGCACAAGCAATCAACCTGGATCTCCTCATTCACAGGGACTAAGCACATGAGCCCAGAAAGACTGAATCCCATTTACAAGAAATCATTAAATGTTGTACTAGACCAGCTGATATTAGTAAGGCCACACAATCCCTGTTGTCGACAGCTTATTCGCATAATTCATGGCTGCCTCCAATTATCTGTGGGAGATTTGCAAGTCGGACTCTCAGCCTGTAAAGGAGGTTCCACATGGGCAAGCGCTTAATGAACAGATTGGATTATAAACACTGGCTAATCTTTCCCACATGTACACCTGAAGAATATCACAAGTGACAGCTGTTTAAATTTCCAAGGAAATTAATGATTCCTAAAGAGGCAAGGCTTATCAAGGCTTTGACTGGGACTGATAACGGACAACCGCCAAGGGGCAAATTGTTTATAATAGTCTATAAGTGCCTCATTCTATGGGTTCATCTTGGAAACTTTTATTGATGTGGTCCCTTTTATTAACATTTGTGCTGGCAAAGAGTAGAACAGCTTTGTTCAATCTACTGATGATATTGGGCTACTAAGGCCTCTAATGAGCATCTCGTATCTTGAGGTCGCAGTCAGTTTAAAATGATTGGTACTGAGGCCAGGATGCCCTGTGCTCAGCTGAGCCTTACTAGATGGCTATATTGTGCTTACCCCGTCCAGAACTCACATCCTTGCAGGACTCATCTGTATGACTGCTGAAACATTAACTAGCATATGGTAGGTCATTTAATGCATTCACTGTCTAGAGAATTGGGAGTGGGAGGTGGGAAGAGAGTAATCCAGGTTTACCATAAGACTATAACCAACCTCTTCTAATAGACCACATATGGAAAGAGCAAGCAACTTTTTCTGCCCTCTTTTGCAGAAAATCTGTAGCTTTACAACAGGACACAAAACCTGTGTCAGTTTCTTCCCTGGTATTCCTCCTTTCCCATGGAGCACATGTCAGGAAATACTCCATGAGGACTTTCCACAGTCTAGTTCCATTTTAAAGAGGGTGTCATGAAGAAAGGGCACCTATGCCGTCCAGTAAAATTGGCCAAGTGGAAAGAGCTTTGTGGAACTCAGGGGTCAAAAAAAAAAAATGGGTTGACAGCTACAGCAAGCCATTTAGCACAAGCTACAAGTACTGCAATTCCCTTGCAGGATTGGGTAGCTAAGGGATTTTTTTTTCCTCTTGGGCAATGAGCTCCTTCACAAAGGAGCATGGAACTAATTTAAATTCAAGACTACAGACAAATCAAGCAGCCCACAAACATTTTCAGCTTTTTCTTGCATAAGAATAACTCTGTAATCCATCACTGAGATCACTGCTGAAGTATCTGACCACAGCAAGGGACGTATTCCTTCTGCCATGCTGGTGTAAACCAGAACTGACTCAAATGAAACAAGTGGATGAAGGTCATGGGTACAGTCAGGCTAAAACCAATGGAACTGGAAAGAGTCTGGTATGTGTTTTATCTACATGTAAGCCCATTCTAGTATTACTTTCTGACCCATTGCACTCAATTAGGCCAATTTTGGATGCATGTTGTATATTCTACAATATTTATTTAATTACACTGATAGAACTCTGCTTGGTGAAGGTCCGGTCCTCTATCTGCTAGCTTAATTTCTCTGTCATTCATCATCAAAATTATTTGGGTGTTTCATTTAAAGAGTATTGAAGCCTCTGATGACTGGATACACTATTTCTGCTTGAATAATTTCTTGTTCTTTCTCAAGCTAGGATGGTGTTTTTCCCAAGCATAAATGTGAAAAAGAAGTAAATCAGTGATCTTACAATTGGATTAATAAATAATGGATATTTTAAAAAAACAGCTTTCAGGAAGAAATGATCTATGTCCTCCCAGCATCAACGCGTATGCTCACACACAAACACACACACATATTTCCTCAGTTTTATTTTAGGATCTTGCATAATTAGGCTTTTTATTCAGATGCTGAATATCTGCCACAGAGAATGTTTTCTTATAACCACAACAATATGATGCTATATTAGGATAGGAACTCAATTTGTAGGACATTTGGAATCTTTGTTACTTATGATTCAAGCCTGTTTGCTGTCATGAGGCAAAGAAACCAAGAACAGCTAGCCTAAGCAGATGTTGCTAGCAGGTAATAGGACTGCTTTGGTTAAATTAACTGTTTACTATCTTTCTGCTGGATTTCCAACACAATCAGATTTTTAATAATGTGAACAAGGACAGTTGTTCTCTTTGCTTCACTGGTTTGTTTGGGTATTTCTGCTACTGCATACACATCCTTCAGTAGCTAATAGAGTGCTATTTAATCAACATTTAACAGCCTCTTCCTTCTTAGCTAACACAGGGAATGTAAAGAACACGTACAGAATGAATGTACATCATGATGGCAATTGGTGTAAAGCAGGCAAGGGCAGTGCTGAAGCCATGTAGAACAAATCACGGAAGTCTTTTCCTGATGTCCATCTTTTGTTTTATCTCCCTTGTTTCTTTGTTTATCTTCATCTTCTTTCATTGTCTAGTATGAAGACTCTGCCCCGTCTCCTGGCCCAGGAAGGCCAGGTCCACAGAAATCTGGAGATAACCAGCTGACCAGTGGGAAATGTATGATGGAGGCCCCTCTGCACAGCAGGCAAGAGAGGTAGAAGTAGGGAGAGGAAGATTACTTTCCATTTCTCCATGGCTCTGCACCTCTGCTTCTGTTATCACTGTATACCAGTCCCACCCTAATGCAACTAGTTTTATAATACACCTATACACCACTTCAGGAATTTTTTTCTGATCTGAAGGACCACTGTTCAAATGCCTATGCTGGATTCTCAAGGTCAGCTAGCTCTATCTGCTGAAAGACTCTCTATGGCAGGAAAAAGAAGAAAAAAAGTCTCAACAAAACCCTTTTCTTACAGGACTAAAAATTTGCTCATATGTGTTGAGAGATTTTAGAAGACGATGTGCAACAGTGCCATCTGATGGGCTTATTCAAAAGGGTAAATGAGGTGACTAAACTGGAGGCCTGTCAAACTTCTGCCCTCTGTCCTAAGCAAAATGCCATGACTAATACTGGAATTGATTGAAAGAAGGTGCTGTCCAATTGATTGTTATTAACATAGCCTTTTCCCATGAACCTGTGTCAAACTACTTTTTGAAATACATTTTTTTTCTTTTTTCTTTTTCTTTTTTTTTTTTTTTTTTTTTTGATAAAGATAATAGGGTTAGAATAGTTTCTATGGTGGGATATTTAATTTAGCATTGCAGAATGTTTTGATTAAAACACTATGGCAAATCAAACATGATTCTCACGTTAAATGAATTAATTACTGGGTAATAAGCCCTCAAGAGAAATGTCAAAGCAAGAAGCAGTACAGGAGAGATGAGGGTCCAGAGGTCTCTCGGGAAAAGCTGGTGTGTCACATGGACAGAATATAGAGCTTCCTAGCATGACAGAAAAAGAGAGGAAGTATTATGTAATTGATCAATATTTATATATTTTCTTTATCTCTTTCACAATGTGAACAGCTGTGGATTTTATCCTTGGAGAATATATTGCCCTTAAATAGTTTTTAGGAATTTTTGGGACCAAAATCAACATAGCTTTTTATTAAAACCTAATTAATTCTTCTGTAAGACTCCAGCGAACTGACTTGTTCAAGGAACGAGACAAAAAAAAATCATGGGATCTTTTAATTGATTTACATCTTCATTATTGTATTACAGCATAGGTAAAACAAACAAATTTCTCCAGGTCTGAGCTCCTGTGAACATATAGACTTGGAGAGCAACATTTATTTCACCTGCTGCAATGAAATAGAAAGAGCCATCCCTGGCCACAAAACTCAGTTCAAGGCCCTGCAGTGTAAATAGCTTTTATCGATGAGCAAAGAGAAAACCTTGAATACAAACTCTAAATAACAAATATACTGCATATATGTAAATAATGGAAAGAAATTATTTTTGAAACAGACCTCGACAATTTGGTTAGTGGGGTTGAGATCAGAGTTATATTGTTCAGCATGGGAAAATGAAAATCTTAAAACATAATACATCTTTTGGGGACTCACTTTATCTTCAGTAAGAAGTCTGCTAAAAAAAAAAAAAAAAAAAAAAGCTATGATGGATAACTGGTTGAATATTAACTGGCTTCTGTTGTGTGTCTGTTTTCAACTTCCTTCCTAACTAATAACTTTCACAAACAAAAATCCCTACATTTTTTCCCCACAAATTGATTAGTCTTGGAAACAAAAGCAATGCTAGACCATTGTAAATCAAAATTAATTTTTTACAGACTGAAAATAATAAGAACAATTTTACTTTAACTCTTGATTTTCCTTGGAGTTCTAACCCCTGCCTAGGGGCTGCTTGTGAAGGAAAGCTCTGTTCAAAAGTCTTTCTTAAAGAGGGATTAAGTTTGTGGGATATGGAAAGCGAGGATACAAAGAAAGATCTATGTTGATTCAGGAAAACGTTGTTTCATTTATGGCTATTTGGAGGGAGAGAAGGAAAGGGAGAATTACATGTGTTGGGTGTGTGTGTGGAGGGAGGGGGTTGGTGAGAGATAGGCATCTCACACCTAAAGAAAGCATCATTGCTGCTTTTGAAAAACTGAAATTTAATATGCAAACACTATGAATGAAATATCTTATTGTACTTGACATTTCCTGGATCTACTCACAACAGCCTTTGATATTAAAAGAAGAATAAACAGTCCTGTGCCAAAAGCTGTTAATAGCCTGTTTCATAGCAAAGCTCACTTCACTGTGGTACCCACAGATAACTTCAGCTTTAAAACAAGCAACCTGTGGGATAACAGAAGAAAAGAGAAGAGTATGTCTGTCTGGACATACTGTTCTCCCAGAAAGGGTATTTAGATCCTATAATTGGCTCTTGTTAAATACAGGAGCTATTTTGCAGTAAAGGCATAATTGAAAAACTCAGGTAATCAGGCTTTTCTTTCATGTGTGTATATGTGTGTGATTCAATTATGCAGCTAAAAAGGACCAAATCCAGATGTTCTTTGCTTACACAGCAGAGATCATGTCTAAGAAACACCAAAGCTTGCTGTGAGCAGCATTGCATTGCTGTAACAGGACATGGCTATAACACTTCGTGATCTGAGGAAAAGATAAGAAGCAAATATGCAGTGCCATATCTGTGCTTTCATCTACTTTTGTTATTGATTCTCAAATCCCCTGGGAGTCATTCTACAAAGAATTTTTTATATTTAGATTGGTATTTACCAACTAATCTTCTTCTTCTGCCTCATACCACCTTTGTCGATAAGTCTCATCCTGGTTATAGGCTCTAAGAATGCGTGATGAAAAGGTGTACAGCCAGAAGCCAGTAACATTGCCAGAAGTGAAGGCATATAAACCTCTGTGAGTGAGTGAGTGTGGGTGTGTGCATAGCTGCCATGATCCAGCTGCTTCTGGCCCCCAGATAGAGTTCCTGGAAGTTCATCTGTCTGGTCTAGAGGTACTTCTGTGATAAAGCAGATTTAATGGGGAAGAGCTCAACATGCAATAACATAAGCTGTATGTTTTCTTTCTTCCCTCTCACCAAAAGCTAGTATTCAGTTTCTCTCCTGTCCAAGTCAGATTAGCTTCCCATAACAGCATTCACTCTCGACAGTCCCACTATTTGATTTCATGACAAATTGAGCTTCAGACTAATATACTTGCTTTTGGAGCTGAATGCAGAGGATGCTGAAAGAGCCCTGAGCAGTTGCATGTGGGAAGGGGCAAAGTTGTGTATTTATATCCTGTCTTTCTGCCTTTGCGTCTGAGCATATATGAGATCTCATGCTGAATGAGAAAGTTCATCTATGAATTGCAACATAATGTAATGTACAGCATATGTGGAAAGGAACAATTTCATTTATAGACCATGAACAGGTGTGGCATATGCAATTGTTTAGTTATTTTTTGTTTTCCGAGAGGAAAACAAATCTTGTGATTTTTTTTTTTTTTTTAATGAAGAATCAATATTTTTAGAAGTTTCTCAGTAGAAATATTATCCTTGTACTTTATTAACACTGAGTGACCACAAAAAGACTATAGAGATAGTTCACTGGTTTAAAGAGAAGCCATTAGCTTATTATTTCTTTTTAACTTAGTGCCACTTTTTTAGTTTTTATTAGTTACAAATGTAATGTTTCACTGCATATTTAACATAAATTCTATAGTTTTATGAGAGCATTTAAAATATGAAGAATTCTCATGAAATAGAGGAAGGAATTAAACAAAAATTAACAAGGTTTCAAATGCAGCAGAAACAAGAAACATGGCAAAGAGTCTGTAGAGACAATAGACAATTCAGCTGTAATAGTTTTCCAGAAAGATAAGGCCACGAAAGAAAAGCTAAATCAAGTACTTACTTATTAAGGGATGTTTCCACCACAGCTCCTCTTTACAGAGGGCTGTTTCAAATTGCCATGTCAGAAGAGATTTTTGAATAAAATTTATAAAATGAGAAGTAGCAAACCACAAGGACCAGATGATATTCACCCACCCATTCTGAAGGAATGCACATATCAATGTGAAAATGTTATGTGTAATCTGTCACTTGGAATCAATCTCATTCCTAGAGAAACAGAAAACAATGAATGTGACACAATTTTTAAGCAGTCAGGAAAGATTTGGGAAACTATAGATCAAAAAATCTCACTTCCATACAGGGGAAACAATGAAGGCTGTAATAAAATCTAGAATTAGTAGCAAAATGGAAAGATTTTATATAAAATGAAAGAGTCAAAATTGCTTCTCTAGATGGAAGTCACAGCTGTCATATTAAATATTTCTTCAAATTAATTAGTGAGAATATTGCTATGATATTCTAGTTGACTACACCCAAAAAGCTTTCAACCACTTCCTTAACTAAGACTTTTCAAGAAGCTGTCGTGGAATAGTAAGAGGGACAGGCTTCACATGGATTAAAAAGATAAGAAACAAGGCAGAAATAACCGGTCGTTTTGCACCGGGGTGACTACCAATGGAGCTCCACAGGAATCTGTACAACCTGAGCTTTCTGAGAATACAGAATTACTCAGAGCTATGAAACTAATCCTGTCTGCAGAGACTGAGAATGAAATTCTGATGGTTTGAACAGTGAAGCAGCAATCGACATTAATAAACAGAAAGCAAAAGAGATGGGGAAAATCAGTGACAGTTACACATACATTTATGCCTCTAAATTTAATATTAATACTGACATTCAGGAAATAGTTCCACATCATTAAGCCACTGTATGAATCCATGTTGAGGGCTGCATGTAAGTCTAACCCTTGTGTATCAAAGTGTATAGGAACCTTAACAAATACACAGAGAAAGAAGTCATTAGCATAGCAAAACTGTTAAGAAAGGACAGCTAACTTCTGACACTGCAACACCACTGAAAAACATGTTATTTGAAAAAAAAAAATAATAATAATCTGATTACCAAAGGAAAAAAAAGTCTTAAAAGAAAAAAGCTTTTAAAATCTTAGAAATATCATAGACTTGTAGATTCATTTAGGTTGAAAAAGACCTTCAAGATCATCAAGTCTACTGTATTACAATCCCAGATTTACCTATCCATTTTTTTTCCCTCCAGGTGAGACTGACACTTACTAAGATGTTGATCATGCTTCATTGATGAAAACATCTCTATATTATGACGTGTTCAAAAATATCTTTTTTTCTAGAGACATCAGTATGGACCTTATGGAGCCTGCATTGGCTTCTGTTTTGTTGGTTGGTTTTGTATTTTTTTTGTTTGTTTGTTTGTTTGTTGTTTTTATTGGCATGTGGAGCTGGGGAGATGGAGGAAGACAAAGACTTATGCCAAAGGTAGGGCTTAGGGCTTTGTTTTGAACATACATGCAACACTTAGAAATAAAACGCCAGTTATTTGAATCTTTTCTTGTGATTGCATTTAAAGTGGAGTCATCCAAATAAAAAAGATGTCCCCAGGATCTCTTAAGCAATAAACAGGGAATGAGTTTCCTGAGCATAGCAAAAAGGTTAATGTTAAATGGAGATTGAAGACAGTTACTGAAAACCTATTCTGGAAGCAAAAGACAACATTTCTCCAAACAGAGAGGAAATAAAAGCCTAAAGTAAGGCTCTGAAGTTTAGAAGAGTTAAATTCCAGTAAGAATGGGTGGTTTAACCAGAACTTTTATCCTGCTCCATTCTTAGCACTTGTTTCTAATATTTCCCTTCCCTTCCTTCAAGATCATCTTCTGCAAAATCTGGTTCTTGCAGCCACAAGGAACTGCCTGTGAGGATTTTGAGGGAGATGCTAAGCAAGGGAAAAAGGAAGGGAATGGGTGGATCCTGGTGAGCACAAAGGAATTGATCCCATGTGTGGAAGAAATGCTTTTCTGCAGTGTAGGCAGTATCTGGGCAAGCCCAAAATTCCTAGGCCTGTTTCTCCATCATTGAAAGATAGTGACACTCATGGCCACATTTTCTGAGATACTAAGATCCTGTGATCAATTTCTGTGGAACTCAAAAATGTTTCTAATGTCCAAGGTAATGGAATTACAGCACCTGCATTAAAATAAATAAATAAATAAATAAATAAATTTTCAGCAACAGCAGTTATATTCATTCTTTCTTTCTTTTGGACTTTCTTTAGATTTATGTGTATGGATAAGGATCTATCTATATTGCATAGGGGATTTTTTTTAATGTCATGTTAACAAATATTTATAAATAATACTGTAACAGGCAATTTCAGAACCTCAGCCTGTCCTCCCCTTCCAGCGTTTCCTCTGGCCTCTTTTAGAAGTGGATATTTTAGTCTGTCCCAAGGCTAGTGACTATGACAATCACTTGAAAAGCTCATATACACATAGACACACAAGCACTGATAACACCACAGGTCATGTTTCAACAAGAAAATACTTTTTTCCTCACTGTCAGTAGAGCAAAAAACTCCTCTTTATATGTATCCCATTCCTCCCAACACCTGCAGCTGCTATACACACAAGAGGCACATGTCCCAATAATATTTCCAAATCTCTCTTTCACTTAACAGAAGGAGTGTTTTCTTAGCAAAAAGCAAAGCAAGTAGCCTCTCTTCTCGATTAAAACTCTCTGACTTTTGGAATCTCCTACTAAATTATATTTGTGATACAGGAAGGGTGTAGGAGGGAGGAAAAGAATTGAAAAACTCCAGCCTTGTGTCAATTATCAAGTGTTTTAAATATAGAGATTTTCCCATCAACTAGAAACTAAATCCACTTGTTTGTTGCCAGGGAAAATGGGTGAAGATGCCATTTCTAAAGTGTGTAAAGACTTCGTGGTTCATTTCACAATAATATTTGTTGAACTTTTGTGGCATGTTTTCAGAGGAAACAAGATGGGGCTGCTTTAGTCATGATTTGCTAAATAGTACATCCTAATCCTTCCTAGTTTTTGTTTATTCATGCCTTGCTGTGGGATTTACAGTATTAGCTCATGGAAAGAAAAAGAAAATCCCAGCACGTAGAGGAATGCAGCCTTCCACTCCTCTGCTTGGAGGCAGGTTTGGATATTTGTTTCAGGATGATTTTCTTCACTTCTGACAGAAACACAAATGCACAGAGAATGGGCAAAGGGAATAGAAATGGGTAGTCTGTTTCTCAGGCACCACTTTGCTACACCTGTGAGACTAAGTTCCACATATGAGATGTCCTGGAAATCATGAGCTGTCCGGCAAGGCAATGTAGGGTGAGCTGCACCTTTCTACTCAGAGCACACCATCACATTATGCCTCTGCCCGCTGCCTCTCATGGTCAAGGCTCTTATCAAGTAGACACTATCTGACTTCAGATACCCCAGGGCACCCTCTTCAGCCCCAGCACCTTGGCCTCTGTTTTGTCCTCTCTGGGCTCCTTCCTGAGCAATGACACACTGAGAATTTGGCCACAGAGGACAGAGGAACAGCGGTAAGGAGGATGCAAGCTATGGTAGAAATGTTCCCGCCAGCTCTCCCCTGCCTTGTTAGGTATTTTCAAAGCTTCCTCTCACTATCCATCTCTCCAGACTGAAGTGGCCGATAAAGGAACTCTTCTTACTTTTTCTCACCTGCTCTGAAACAGGATCTGTTTGGTGTGATAGGCCCTTTTGTCAGAGGGGAGAATGTCACTTTTTTGTGTTGTTTTGTTTCCTCTTGACTCTCGTTGGCCATAACCTTGGCAGAACCAAGGACAGTGCTGCGGGTCATGGAGTGCCATCCCACTGGCAGGGAACAGGCACGGAGGGGTGGCGAGCAAGGCAGCAAATGTGATGAAATCCTTCCCATGCTTTTCCAGTCCAGGTGATCCTCTCGGTGATAGATCTGGTCTGAAACTCTGCCATGTCTGAGGAGGGCAGGTGCAAAGGGAAACCAAAGCCTGTGGTGCATAATGCAGTCCTTATGAGCTGAAAAGGAGCATTCAATATGCCATGGATGGAGATGCTGACAGCAACGACCTGTGTTTTGCAGGAGAATGTTTCAAAGAGTAAACTCACTTCCTTTGAAAATCCCAGAACAGAGCCAGCATGGGCCTGGAGAGCAATAGGTCTGCTCAGTGATGACTACCATCAGAGAACTAAGGAAGAAATAGTTTAATTTTATTATACCTTAGTACGTTCCTCAGCTGCCCAGCATATGGAGCAAAGACCATGGCATTCAGGAAGACTGGATTTCTGTTCCTTGGCCTGTTGAGATCTCTAAGGATGAACTTATACAAGCCTACTCTGCTCTGGGCACCTCAGCTTTTTTCATCGCAAGTCTTTGCAGCTCTTGAGAAGCTGAATATCAAATATTGTTATTATCTAAAGTTTTTTGAAACTATTTTTAGACTTCATCAGTCTATCAGTCCTCACATCAGTTTCTGTAAACCTCTCCTTTCCAGTAAAAATATATTTTCCTACACAAATTACTGTGAAAATAATGCCGTGAAACTCCAAAAACAGGATGAATGTCTGTTGTGTGACTGATTTGTAACAGATAAAAGACTGGGCTATGAAGTGATTGGGATAACAGGAATAAAAGTATACATAATTCATTAGTTTAAATCTGACTGTACCTTGCAAATTTTATTACGATTTGTTAATGAGTCATATATTCTTCTTTGTAACACAGGATTTTAACATGCTTTTTCAATTGCAGTAAAAATTCCTTTTGGCTAGACTGCTCCAGTACCTTGTGTTTCTTGTTCACCCATATTTAACAGTAGTCATTGATAAGGTTATCTCACTTCATTATTTTTCTTCAATTATTCTTATAAAGTTGAAGGTATATTTGTAGGACCCAAACTGTGAGCATAGTTGCACAATCTCTCTCTAGCTGGCATGATTTGAAGCAGCTATACTGCCCCAAATCATGCTTAGCATTCACATTAACATTCACACAAAGAGTGGCCATTTCATACTTGAATAATTTTACCCCTCTTGCTTCCTTGCAGGTTGACAATCACTCACACCTCCCACACATGGTAGAAAGAACTCACATCTAGCTCTGGGTTGGCCATGGCAAACACATCCCACTAACACATCTGCCAGTAGCTTGGCTATATCAGCTTGGATATACACACAGCTACAGCAGTATCTCTTGTGAGAGGAGCCGTGTCAGCTCACTGTTGCAGATCTGCACCCCTGCTATAATTAAGTATGTATTCCTAATGCAGTAGTTGCCTTTTACTTTTTTCAATTTCACAAAATAATCTATGTATCTGTCTTCCTTCCTTCCTTCCTTCCTTCCTTCCTTCCTTCCTTCCTTCCTTCCTTCCTTCCTTCCTTCCTTCTTTCCTTCCTTCTTTCTTTCCTTCCTTCCTTCTTTCTTTCCTTCTTTCTTTCCTTCCTTCCTTCTTTCTTTCCTTCTTTCCTTTTCTTTCTTTCTTTTTCTTTCTTTCTTTCTTTCTTTCTTTCTTTCTTTCTTTCTTTCTTTCTTTCTTTCTTTCTTTCTTTCTTTCTTTCTTTCTTTCTTTCTTTCTTTCTATTATCTCAATAAAGCACAAGATTTTCAAATTAAACAAGATCCATGATGAAAGACATAACACAACTTTGTACCTTGGCATGAGGAGAAAGTTGAAATTATGCTTTTATTAAAGCTAGATCTCATTTCTGGTTGCTTAAACCACTCTTACAATTTTTGCAACATTACAAAAAAAAATAGAAATTTAAATTTGGCACTGTATTCATTTAATGAAGTTTTTGTTCTGCATACTAGTCTGAACATCACTTTTAATTCAGGAGATCAGAAATAAGCAATAGAAATCATTTGTTTTCAGCTTGTCTTTGAAGTGTTGCTGCTTTTGTGTCACTGGAACAGAATTTTCTTTTACCCACATCATAATTTTACAACATCAAGGTCTAGATTCAGAGTAAACACTAACTGCACAACAATCCAGATTAAATCATGAAGTGAATGTAACAAAAAAGTCTCCTCTCAGCACTGCAACTTCATTTTATACTCTGCAAAACATCATCTTGCACAAATTATATGCCAGTTTATGCTCTCTTCAGCTTCATTGCTTCCATGACAAAACCCAGGGCAACCTCCAAAACCATGATCTCGTCTAATAAGACCATGATGCTGAAGTCCATCATAATTTCTACTGTGAAGCCACTGATGGCCTGACAGGCAAAACAGACTGCTCAGTTCTAGTTCAATGCCATTTATTTCAACAGTTTATTTCCAATTTTCTCTTGTGTACAAAACAAATTAGATGCACTTATATAATAATATTATGTTTCTGGCTGAAAGCAGCATTTCTGGTGGTTTTAGAGTTACCATTGTCATGCTTGATTCAGGGTGGTAGAGAAATATGCATAAAAACATTTGGGTAAGCATTCTTGAGTCTTTTCTTACAACAAACAAAACCTGAAGTGTTTTTGGGTAGCAGAAACTTGCACAGACCCACGTTCAGTTTTGGAAATGTCTGTATTACATGATGGCTTGGCCTGTGGAGCTTAGGAAACTGCATTAACTTTCTGTTCCCCTCTTCAAAATTCAGATGCTTTTAGCCATGTCTTTTCTTTTCAAAACTGTCTCCCATTAGTACTTTGCCCTTTTCCTACTGACCTGTGATCTCATGAGGGTAAGGAATGGATTTAGTTGGATAAGAACTACCTTGTACTTCTGTAGATAGTATGCAATTTTTGTTTATGTTTTACCTTCTCCATTATACAAAGTGTGCATAAAAATACCATAGCAAAGTAAAATAGCATTCAAAATCATATCTCACTCTTCACTTGGACATCATGGGGTAGCCACTCCTCCCTTCAGTTCAGCTGGTCTGCTCTACAAAATAGCCCACCCCACTGGGAATGAATGTCCATGGGCATTTGCAAATCAAGCCCTGACTTCAGAAATATGAATATGGGAGAAATGAGGTCAGAATATCGGATTCATGTCTACAGTTGAGGCAATATGCTGTTGCACAAAGTTTTCATTCTGTAGAGAAGGCTAGTAGTTGCCAAGCTGCAAAGAGGGACAGAACACAGCAACAAAATATGTCTTTATTGTCTTCAAGTTTCTTGAAGTGTACCTACCACCCAGTTATTTCTCATAACATCTGTCTTTGCTCAGGGGGTGCATGTTATTGCACAGCCCCATCACCTATGCTGAGTAACTGAAAAAAAAAAAAAAAAAAATCTCAGCAACACCCTGTTTACAGGAGAAAAGCTTTAATTTCAGCACTTTCAACTTGGAGTGCTATTTGGAAATATTTAGCTCATAAAAAGTCTTACAGTTCATGCTTTGACCTCATCATGACCTGAACATTTTGTTAACAAAGTACCCTGTTAATGTTTTGACCAAAAGAACTAATGTACTGGGGGCTGGTTATGTTGCCAAAGTGGTGCTTGCTCCTAAAAAGGGAAAGTTTTAATTCTATTTTCAAAACGAATGTCTTACTCTTAACTATATATGGAAATGTCATCAATTAGTCCTGGAAACTGTGTGCACTGCAATGCATTATAATAGCTTGTGTTTCTGCATTCAGTGTAACAAATCTCACCATACCATAGCTCGTGGTGGAAGTCTTCTGCTGTGTCTATTTTTTCTCTGCTATCTTGAATAGATGTGAATATCTCTCTGTATATAAAGAGATATTTTTAATCACCAGCAGTACGAGAGTCCTTCTCTTTACTGGTCAAACTATAATGTGTAAAGTAACAAGCTAATCAGGAAAGGAGATAATAAAACACATAGCCACTGCCAGCTACATTTACAACAGAATTCTTTGAATAAGGTTTCTTTGCTTGTGTGTTCCTTTAAATAATTTGTACCTGCCTGAACCCTACAGCAGGCTACACCCTAGTTACCCTGCTATGCTGCCATCACATTGTCTTTCATGTGATGATTTTCTATATTTGCTCTTTTGTGGAACTAGCCTAGGCATCTCATATTAAAGAAGAAAAATGGAAAATAAGCACACACATATCACATGCTTCTTCACCTCCAAGTACCTGGATACCATTAACTCTTACTCAACTTGTAAAAGCAATACCATTGGAACAAATATCTCTGTGAATATTTTTATATTACAATGTTTCATAAAATATATACAAACCTTTGAGTTAGAAAGACAGAGAATTGTATTCTTACAATATTTAAGTACTCAAAGTCTGCAAGGTATCTGCCTAACATGTATTACAGTTCACAGGTATTCTCGTAAGATACAGAGTGTTTGTAAGCTGTAGAACTCACAGGAAATAAAGAATTTTTAAGTTAATCTGGAAACTACTTCTGGCTGGTGGCTCTTTTTTAATGTAATAAAACTATAATTTAGCTAAAAGTAGATTCTAAACATTTTTATCATTGCTTTATTAATACCTACCAAAGGACTTCAGCAACTAAAGCAACTGATTTCCTTACTTAAAGGAGAATTTGATCATTAGTTCTACCATGAAGGAAGAAAAATAGGTGTTTCTGAACAAGACAATGAATTTAGACTATGAAGTCTTCATCTTTATAAGTCAAATCCCATGAAATTCCTGAATGATAAATTAAGTATCAACAACAGGAATAAACACATAGAAAAACTATGGTAATAAAGAGAGTTACTAAGAAAGGTCATATTTGACAGATTAGAGTTGAACCCTGTTAAAAATAGTGCATTGGGAAGTACTGTGTGTGCAGTTATCATTTACTAGCTACCCAGCTGCATACCATCTGTGTATTTTGAGTTTTTGGTAAGTCTTGGTAAAGATCGTGAAGTAATATATACTGTGTATATTTTAAAACATCCTTATTGGTTCCCTTTTTTGTTTGTTTGTTTGTTTGTTTTTTGTTGTATGGGGCACTTCAAACATTTGGTATTCATTTTTTTCATTGTCAATCATATAACTTAGTACTGTCTCCATATGGGAATAACATGCATTTCTAGGTTCTTTCAGACGTGTGTTTTCTTGAAAAGAAAAGAAAAGAAAAGAAAAGAAAAGAAAAGAAAAGAAAAGAAAAGAAAAGAAAAGAAAAGAAAAGAAAAGAAAAGAAAAGAAAAGAAAAGAAAAGAAAAGAAAAGAAAAGAAAAGAAAAGAAAAGAAAAGAAAAGAAAAGGAAAGGAAAGGAAAGGAAAGGAAAGAAAAAAAAAAAAGAAAAAAAAAAAAAAAGAAAAGAAACAAGCAGTGAAAGCTGATTGGGTTAATATGCAAAAGAGGGTTCTGCAACACCCTGGTAGAAAAGTTCTCATGGATGAAAATACTGGCTAAGCGGACAAGATACGGAGGTTCTGTGACTTCCTAAACTATTGCCAGCTAAATGTAGGACAGCAGAGACCTTCTCAAAATTAGCAGTCAACATGATGTAAGTGTGTAGGATAACATCTATTTTATTGGTGAGGAAAAGCAGACTATTGTAACTTATTAGCTACAGGATATTGTTACTGACACATCGTCATCATGTTCTAATTAATATGGAGGCTGAGCCTTATTTGTGTCAAAGCTGTCACTCAGAAGCCTCACTTCCAGCAGACTTCCATTTCTTAGCAATCTGCACTCATGCAGGTATTTTTGGTTTTGGGGTTCAAACTAGCAGATTATGAAATCTAGAGTATTTTAGGTAGGAAGCCTGATGATCTATAAGGTCTTTGGAAAAAAGTCAAGTCTTCAACTTGCTGATTTCATGTCCCTGATTAACTGAATTTCAATGGCATGCAGAAGAAAGAGAATTTTCTTGTTCAGAAGTGCTTTTGTGTTGTGAGAATGCTTTAATTTCTTCATCGATTTCTTTCCTGATAGTCCTCACCTTACCAGAAAACAGGATGCAGTTGCAATGATTTTGGAAAATCCTGTGTTTTCCCACTTTTGCAGTGCCCCATTTCTTGGAGTGACTATACAACATATTTCAAAAAGGTCATCTAATTAAAATACGTTAAATACAGAAGGCTATATTAAGTTATAGTAAGCAGATACAAAACTTTAGGAAAACAATTAAATCTGGTTTAGATTTAAGCTAAACTCAGTTAACCAAGGGTTGGGAGAGATCTCCTTCAGTAAGTATATGAGTATTTTCATGAGCAATCTAGGTGATGGAAAACAGAAAGACCTTATTAAGTTTGCAGACAATAGGAAGGGTGGAGCTTCAATCATGATGAAGAGGTCAGAAGGATCCTGAAAACTGAAAGTTACACACAAAAACAGGATGGTATTCAACAAGGAAGAATGCAAAGTGCTACACTAAGACAGGTGAAAAAAAAAAAAAAAAAAAGACTCAGATATCAGATGGGGAACAACTGGTTAGGTGGACAAGTACAGAATAAGGTCCCAGGGTTATAAAGCACTGCTGTCTGCCTATAAATCAGCAATGTTGTCTCTCTTTGAAAGGCCAAACACTAAGATAAACAGGAGAAAAGACAAGCAGCATCTTCTGTTCTACTCGGAACACAAAGCCTTGTGTTCTGCTTTAGCCAGTTGTGGGCTCTCCACTTCTCAGTCCTCCCCAGTGCTGTTCTCTGGTGTCATTATTACTACTCCAGGCTTCGTGATACTTTCATCAGGAGATGCATAACGAGCCATGCTACTGACCGTGAGCAGGTGAGCAGGGCTGCAGCAGTGCCTCTTTCCTACATAGCTCTGCCATACACAGCACCCCAAACTGAGGATGGGGCTGCTCATTTTGCACAGCTATTTTTTTCCATTTTCACTGGAGGATATTGGCCCAAATGCCCAGTTCTGACAACAGCTCTGAGATGTTTCAGTTTTTAATTTCCCCCAAATTCCAGGCTTACCTCTAAGTCCTTCAGATGAGAAAACGTTGAATGACATTTGTATTGTCTTTACCTCAGCCACTCTGCAGCACTGCCAGGCCAAACATCCATGGGACTGAAGGGGAGACAGAGAAAGGGCTAGAAGGTCAGATCTCTGAATATTAGACATAACTCACTGAGGGAGGGACTGCAAAAATTTTTGCATTCATAATTTTACTTGAGTTCAGGCCAGTGGATAAACATCCTTATTCTGAAAAATATGTTTCATAGCTATTGTAATCCTGCATTTTATTCTGTTGTCTCTTAAAACCCTTTCTTAGATTTTACTTTTTCCTTCATTTCTGGTGAGAATGAAGACATTTACTTGGCCCAGCTTTGTTCTTCTGTATTCTGTGAAAACTATGCCCTTCAGAGAGCAGAAATTGGCTAATCGCAAGTGAATTATCATAGACAGCGTGGGGAATGGCTTCATGAGGAAAAACAGTCACTGCTGAAGTCCACTATTCCCTTCTGCCTACAAAAGATTTAAAACTCTGATATTTCTATTGCAAGCAAGGACACTGGTTTCAATTCCACCACCCAGACAACACACCACCTCCCTCAAGTGGTCAGTGAGATGAGAGTTTGTTGTTTTGTTGTTGTTTGGGGATTTGTTTTGTTTTGCTTTGCTTCAAGGGACAATTTTTGGCACTGCCCACAAAATGTGTTGAAGAACACACTTTTTAAAAACATTAATAGAGCACCTTTAAACTGTTCTGCACAAAAATGCATTTTGAATGGTAGAAACACATAGCACTCCCACAGAAACAAATATGTAGCTGGCATCACTTGGTCACTGTAGACTTTTGATGAGAAGAAAACTGAAATAGTTGCCTTCTCGTGGATGGGCTCTAATAGCTGTCTGCCTGCAGTTGCAGGCATTCAGTTACGGTCACTGCCACGGCGGGGACTGTATAAGCACATAAGCTAATCAAAACAGTGGCCCATTTGGAAAAGCAGTACTGTTAACTCTGATGGCTTGCTCAAATCCTCATTGGAATAATTACAGTTTTCTCCTTTTGTTCAAAATGTTCCCCATTTAGAAACAGTTCTTTTGTAATTTGTTGTCTAATATGTGCTTGTGGAACAAGCTGGAACAGCTCTGGGGAAGAGCACACAGGAACTCAGAACAGAATTACATAAGTTACAAAACAGCGATAATGATGGTAAGATAGAAACACAGAGGAAATAGAAAACTTCAAACTTTGGGAAGCAACCCAGACACTTACTGCCAGGGTTTGTGATAAAATTTTCTCATGGAACAACGTGCTATACAAATCCCTTGCAAAGTGCTGTACTTTGCAAGTACATGGAGGAATGCCTTTGTATTTATACTGACAATATACATCACAGCAATGGCTGAAGAAACTCCTTCTCGTGCAGCCAGATCTTGCTCTTCTACACATCACTGGACACCTGCAAAATTCTGTGGGTGTTAGAATACCCATGATGAAACAGAATATTCACACAGACCACTACCCCATCAACGCCCAAACACTGTGTTTTTCAGCATTACTTCATATGAGCAAAGACTGATAGCAAACATAAAAGGAAAGCATTTTCAGTAGAACTGGGTGACCAATGAAAAATCAGGACTGCTACAAAACTAACTTCACCATAGAGACAGACAACAAATCTGATACACTTATTTAACAAAAGACTACACACCATGTAGGTTGGAGGGTAAAGAGGGGGACATAAAAACAGTGATGCCAAGCCACCAAGCAGTTAAATTAGTTAGTACAGGAAACACAATCCTCATGTTTCAAGGCCTAAGTCAGTCCCCAGCAGGAGTCACGAATAAAATTGTGAAGTGTGACACATATAGCCAAATATATTGTAAGCATTGCTCTTGCTAGAGGCAATGTTTTGTTCTAGGATGTAATTTTTGTTTTCTTTAGCTCGGTAAAACTGCAATCAGGTATTTCCAACCAGTGTTTTTAACAAAAGCCTGCTAATTAAAGCAACACTACCCAGCCTCCTTCTTGGCATTAATGAAGTGCCAGAGGAAGGAAGCCTTAAGCATTTATTTTCCTTTCTGAACATCTAATATCCCACACTACAGCTGGTGGAAAAATGGCAACACATTTCCTGACCAAAAAGTAAAAATAGAAAAATATTAAAAATAAAAAAATATATAGAGAGAGAGCATTTATCACAGAAGTTTGAAGTATGAAGTTTCTTTCACAGGTCTCTCTGAAAGCTATTGGAAGGATAATGTCCCCTGTATATTTGAAAGAAACATGAGTGATATGCAGAAAAGTCATTTTTGCCTTACTACAGCATCAGGGTGGTTTAGTTTGGCTGTTGCAGACCTCTTAAAAATACAGCAAAAGCAGATTGTACACAACCTGCAGGTGTTGCAAAAGATGCATGGGGAAGGACAGCAGCCCTTGACTTGTAGTACAAATGTGAAGAGATGCAGAGCAAGAAGATAGCTTCAAATAACTTGCAAGGTCATCATTGTTAACTTTTAATTAATCTACAGCTACAACCTCCATCTAGTTGTCTACTATTTTCCCTTACCCTACAGCTCCCACCTAAGAGCTGTCTTTCATTCACTCTGGCATCTGAGAAACCTTTAGAAAGAAAAGCAATTCCTTGATACCAGATGCAAGCTGAATCAAACTCCCACCTCTAAATATCCTTGAAGTTTAGAGTTGCTTGAAATTTAAACTCATATCTAGATCCAAATGTGGCTCTTTGAGGTCATCTTTACACATTTTGTTTAAAAAGTAGCATTGTCTGATTGTCCCAACCTTTCTACTTTGGTCTTTTGTGTCGTGTTCTGATTGACTTACCAAAGACTCCGGTAACCATACACATCCCATTCCCTCCCCCCTCCACTTCATAATCTTCTAGAGATGAAATTCAAGATTGTCTGCTAATTGCAACAGGACAGCTTCTCAGACAGATGACTTTCCAAGTAACCTTCTCATTCCACTCATATTCGGGGAATGAAAAAGTATGCCAGAGCGTTATGTGATGACGGATAAGGGCCAACGTTACAATTTATGTTTGTGACCTGGCACACAGATGGAAACACAGAGTATGATTCAGTGGTTTTTGCAGCCTTAATCCCTACTGAAGAGTGGCTTTGCCAAGGTAAACCTGACATTTTAAATGAAACTGCTTTGCATACACTGCATGGAACCTGAGATCCCACTTTTGTGCTGCGGTTTCCTTCTAAAATGTAGCTACTGCCTGACAGGGCAGAGTAAGTGTGCAGTCTGGGCTCTCTCGTGCTAACGTTATTTGGTCTATTTCAGCAAATGGCAGTGGCCAGCAGGTTGTGCAAACAGAGTGAGACAAATGTTATTTGAACACGTACGTTCCCAAGGCTGAGAAGAGGAGCACAAATAAGGGCTGGATCCCGCTTTCCTTCCCCACCCAGGCAACTCCCAAGAACCAAAATCCAAATTAGGCCCCACATTTGCAATAACATCACATTTCCTGGTAAATCATTCATTAATCTGCAGAATGAGAAAAGGCAATACATCTCATCATTATGTCCACAATTCAAAACAAGTTTTAACACTGGGAGCAGTTTCCTCTTTCCCCTTGCCATTGCTTTCTTTGTGTTCTTTCTAAAAATAAAATATTGACAGCTTTTAAAAAAGGAGGAGGAAGGGAAGGAATTCAAGCTACTTAGTGATCATTATAGTGCCAACCAACCCAGTACCAAAAGCTAGCCTCTGCTTAAATACGCAAGTAGACAAAATCAATGAGGTCTATCAGAGCTTAAAGGTACTGCACCAAAGATCTAAATGCATCCAGATGAGCCTCTCTGCACCATTGTGGCAGGAACAGCACTGGTTTTCCTCAGGCAAACCCCACCAAAACACTTCAAATGCAGAGAACCCTACCCCAAGCACAAATACAGCTTATCTCCACACTCCCTTGCTCTCCCAAAGACCCTGTATTGGGTAAGCAGTGAGGAGAGGCTGGACTCGATGATCTTGAGGTCTCTTCCAACCTAGATAATTCTGTGATTCTGTGAGAGTTGTGTAGCCCGAGAGCAAGTTGTTTCACCTGGACACCCCATGGTCATCAGTTGTCATCAAGGCCACTGTGATCTCTGCCTGCCGCTGCCCAGACCCAGAGTCAAAGGACCAGACTGTGCAGTAAATGAATTACACGTCTCCGAGCACTGCATGAGCCTGGGAAATGAAGAGCATGGAGATAAGTGGGGGCAGTCAGCTAACACAGACTTCCTCAGCCTGTCCGTCTCTGCCCTGGAGAGAACAGAAGCAGGTAAGTGTCCCCTGTCTTGCCTCTCCTCCACCCCAAGCCACCTGCTGCTTTCCTTCACCCTGACACAGTTTATACGTTAACAAGTGATGATTCAAAGCCCCAGCAAAGACAGTGCCTTGGGCCCCAGGACTGAGAAGTACAAAATGCTGTTCGAGACCTTGCAGGTAGCACTCCCACCAGAAGGGTTACCCACACCTAGGGCCATCTTTTCAAGCACTGTCCTCCTTCCCAGGAGCTCCCCCTGTGACTCATCTCCCAAGCCCTACCAGAAAGGAAAGGAGAGATTCCTACTTGCTTTGTGGCTGTCCCACAGATAAAACACAGGAAGATCATTTGACTTTGAAGCCAGCTTGAAACCTTAGGCTCCACTGAATGTGTACAATTAGGGCTGGAAGTAGCTTCAGTGGTAATTTCAATATTTCTCTAGTTAATTCTAACCAGAACATGGGTATTTCCAGACATCTATTTGATCTAAGCCTACTAGTGAAAGTGCTACCACCCAATCTGCTCAATCTCTTAGCACTGCGTTATGTGAGAGAAGCATTTAAACTTTCATCTTCTTTCACAACATAACAATGGGAAATGGCAAAGCAGTTCCTGAAGAAATAAAAAATCAAAAACATTTGAAAAACATGATATTCCATCCAGCTCTCTAAAATTTTGAAAGGCAAAAAGGTATAATCTGATAGATTTTCTACAGAGGTGAAACAGGTGTGAAATGGGCCCTTCCTAACCTCCCACAGGTGCCAAGGAGATTGGAAATCTGCCTTTAGCATCCTAAATGTTTTAGCTTAGGCACCACTGCTCCCCCAGTACACCTGTCCCTGACCACCTTTATCCTAGTCAGGTCCTGTCCCTGACCATGTAGGTGAAACAGCAGATTTCTGATCCTTCCAGCAGGGTCATTTTGGACTTCAACCACATTTCTAGACAGCTAGACACAGCCTCTCTCACACAGCTATAAGTTTTTTCCTAATGCAGTGGAATCTTCTACTATTTAAATAATTTTTTCCAGAATATAATTTAAACAGGATTTGCCATAATTATATATGTTTTGGAAATTGGAAAAAACATATGATAGGAATGTATGTTTCCTGTTTTCCATCACTGACTTTGAGGTCCTCCAAGGAGCACTCAGAAAGCTTGAAAACTTATCTTCTGCTTTTACTAATCACATCTTTTTGATATTAACAGTTAAAATGCAGCAGTTTACTAGTCCACAAGTCCAATGTGTTTTCTTCACTATACAACAGCACAGTATTGCTTTGCAGAAGCACTTGTCTTTAGAACAGAAGCACAGACAAAAAATGAGATGCAATGCAACTCCTAAGAATGGAGAGGAAAAGGTAGTGAGGGATGGATCCAGAAAAGAGGAAAAAAGACAGAGGGGTGCAGAAGCCCATCTTTGTGTCTCTCTCTCTCTAACTACCAGCAAATCAGTGTAACTTAGGAATGCTCCACATTGGAGGGAGGCAACAAAGAAAACCATCTTTGAAATATTATTAGCTGTAAAGGATATCCAGGTGCAAAGATAACTAACTGTATTAGGACAGCCTCGGCTCATTACTTCCTAAACATTTCTGCAAAGATAACAAAAAATAAAATAAATTGTAACATAGGAGGATGATTTGAGCTGGCTAAGATGGAACATAAACTTCCTAAACACTATGACAGAAGATGTTAAAAATCTTTGTTCTTACATTAGCATTTCTTTTAACTGACAAGAGTAACAGTAACTTTAGAAGCATATCGCACGTTGTAATATTTAGAAGCATATTTAGCCTTTTTTTTTTTTTTTTTTTTTTTTTACTAAGAACCCATAAGATTCATGGGTCATTTGAAATTTTTATTCCCGAGAAAAGAAAAACAAAAAAGTTGCAAAGAAAAGCCCTGTCAGTAGTCACACAAGGAGAAGTGTAACCAAAGTAGTGGAAATTGGAAACCGCAGAAAACACGTGCCTGGTTCTGTGAGGGTGCTGGCGTACAGAAATAGGTCTCCAAAGGATGCTCTGCCTCCTTTTAAACCAAGAAGAATTCTTGGTTTCCTGAATAGAAATCCAAGAAATCCAGGTCCTATGGATTCCTGAAGGGCCAAAACAGAGTCAGCTACTCCCAAGAACTGGAGCACTTCAGGTTCACATCCTGAGCAGCACCGCAAGTGAAATTCCGTGGACAATCGAAGTGCCATTCTTTCCTCTAAATGTTACCTACAGGCATGAGTAGGTTTGCACAAACAGTAATCTAATCCTCCTTCCACTATTTAACACAGATTAATTTGCTCTTCAGATATAAATCTTCCTTGGGCATTTCCATCTTCATTCATTTTATGTCTGTAAGTGCATGTTCTGCAGAGACAGAGACATAAAAATCTGCTGCTGAGTCATTTTGGGGCATGAACACCACACTGAAACACCACACAAGTCTCTAGGAAAAGCGTGAAGAGTTAAAGACAGTCAGAATTAGTGCTGGTCTCTGCCTTTTGGATAGCAAAGGCTTAGAGCAGGAAGCAAAAGGGACTGATCAGCCTAAGAGGGATTAAGCCCACTCACTCCCCCAAAGTGCTCTAACCACCAGATCATAGGGTACGCCGGGCAGGAGCATTCCTCGCTCTTCCTCTTGAAACTGAGCCACAGTGCAGCTGGGCATAGAAGAGCTATGGAGCCAGCCAGAGAAAAGGCAACAAGGAACAGGACTGCAGCTAATGCTTAGGGCATGCATCTTGGAAGAAGGGGGTTGAGCCCCTTCTCCCAGGTCTGCTCAGGATTCTCCTTAATCCACATCTAATGCAGTGACAAACTGAAGGGAAATGTATGCCCATCCCAAGAAGCACGTTCTAACCCCCAGCTTCCTCCCCTCCCAGCCAAGCATCCAGCTAATAATCAGCTTAGGTCAACATGTCTCCTGCTGCTTTTTCCTGTGGTCACCCCATACCGCAGTACCTCTCCGGCAGTCTCCTATAGTCCTGGTGGAAGAGGAAGACACTTAAATTAGCTGAACTGACTGACCATGAGAGATGGCACTGCTCACGCTACTGGCAATGAATGACATGAGGAGGCTAAGCAAGTAAGAATCCACCTAATGCTGGTTTGTGTGCACACAAACGTGTGTGTTTGAAGAAACGGGAGCATCTTCCTGTCCAGTGATCTCTCAGGTAACATCAGGAGGAGTCAAGACACACACGTACAGACACCGTGTAATGATCCAGCCAGACTGCTATAAGTTTTTGGTTTCTGCTGATGCAGACCAGATGTTGGCAAGATCTGAATTTCTGAGTTTGCTTAACTCCTAGCAGCATCATTTTAGCATCATAACACAAGAGACATCTTTTCTCACTGCTCTCACAGTTTTTTTTCTCTCCCATAAAACCTACCTTAGTTGAATAGGTTATTTATTGTCCACTGGGAAGTGTCAAGTACACAGCAGCATTTGAAAACTTGGAGGGAGGAGGGAAAGAAAATCACGATGAAAATTTCCAGGCAAAACTGCCTTTTTACCCACCATTTGATCTGATACAGTGGTTTGCTACTGTCAGCTATAGATCCGTTGACATGTTTAAGCGGACCAGAGAAAAACCTCACACTATTCAGCATACTAAGATAAATGCAAATTTAACCTACAGCTCATTGAAAACTCATTTAGGATTTTAGTCAGAGTATAATATAATTCTCTTCTTCCACAAAATTTATTTAGTGCACAAAGAGCAGGTGCTTGGAGACATAATGGTTTCAGAGAGAGTGTACCCAGATAAAATAGACTAACATCTCTCCTGTTCCACTAGTGTAAGGTAGTACATGACAAAAATCCAGAATTTCAATACCACCTAGAGAAACTCTGTACAGATTCACCCCTAGCATAACGTGCCTTGAATTATGCCAGCACAAACGCAGCACTACTGCCTTACCGTGACATTTGGGGAGGGACTGGTCATGAAAGGGAAGTTTCCAAGCTGTATCTCACTGCCTTGTTCTTTGTGCCCATGTGGCAATGCTACCCCTAAGAGCCCTGTGGGACTCAGGAGCCAACAAGAGGAGGGAGCATGATCCTGGCACTGCTGCTGGGGACAGAAAGAATAAAGTCTCCCCTAGGCCTGTCCCCTCTGACTCTTTACCACTGAGAGGCACAAATGAACACTGATCCCCATGTAGAGCTGTATGGCGCTTCCCAGCACTCCTTAAACATCACAGTCCCAAAAGTGGGGAGGAGGAGCGGGGGCGGGTGGGACCCTTCCTGTGCCAACCCTCTCTTTCAGAGTAGCTGCCCCGAATCTGCTCTGCCTCCCAGATGTCCGCAGTCTGTGGCTCTGGCTCACACGCAGGAAAAGCCACCTTCTTTCCTGAAGGAAAATTGCTTCAAACATGGAAATTGTGGGAAGAGGCAGCAGACCAAACTATATGGCATGGCAAGGTCTCTGACCAAAATAGCCTAAATTGCACTTATAAGAGGGACCAAAATAGCAAAAACTGCATTTATAAAATGAACAGAAGTTCAGAAAAAAAGAACAGATGGGTGACCTACAGCAAACTTTTCATCCAGGAGCTACGGTATTTTCTTTGCAGTTTACAGATATTACTGAGAAAATGTCACTCTGCAATGCGTCTATGTGGGAATAGAAATGTTGTTTTTGCAGAGTTACATTGTTTAGAAGGAGGGAATGTGGTACTGAGATATGCTTACAGTGATAAGAAAGTTTAGCAGGCGACCTTGTAAAATGCAGACAATCAGACTCCTTAGGACAATTAGGTGAAAATCACGGTGTCAAGTCAAGTCAGATAAGTAAAGAAACATTACCACTTCAAGCAGTAAAAATGTCAAAAGAAATTTGAAATTTAACAGGCCGGCAACTGAAGGCCATGCATTGTTTGTGAAGCATCAGATAGATTGTGAATCTGGATTACCCACTCAGTGGGGAAACAGGGGAGGGTCCTGCCATCAAAAGGTATATAAACTGTGTTTTGGAACTAGTAGATGCGCTCTCTCCTGCTTGTGGGGCGCCCGCCATTGCAATCGCGAATAAATTACTACTTCACTGAGATCCTCGCCTGAGCCTAAGTTATTGGCTATGGAGTGTTTCTCACAATTTGGGGGCTCGTCCGGGATCCAGTCACCTACTGGGGAGCCCCACCGCCGCAGCAGCAGGAAGGCATGCCCCGCTGATTTCAGTGGTCCTGTGCATCGACGGTGGCGGTTCTGCGGAAAGTTGACAGAGGGCCCGAGACTGGTTAAAGAGGCAGGATCCGTGAAGTAGTGGGGAAAGGAAGAAGGTAGGCACTCCGGGTTTTTAAGAATCGATCCGGTAACTCTGTGCACAGACCAAGGTAAGAAATATTAAGTATTGCCTTGGGGGTCGGGTGATCTGGTGTATGGTAAGCCCTTGCACGGGGAAGTGCTGGCACTACGCCAGGGGAATCTGGTGTACGGTAATCCTTGCACGGGGAAGTGCTTGGAAATACACCAGGGAATCCGGTAAACTCAGGTGTGCGGTAACGCTGGCATGAGGAAGTGCTTGGCAGTACACCCCCATCTTTCAGTACGTTGGTGTGTGGTACACTGCAGAAGGGAAAATTCTGTAGCACATACTGGCGAGGGTTAGGAAAAATGGGAAAATATGAGTTCCAGGGGACAGGGAGATATCCCTGGGGGAGTGCCTACTAATAGTTCTTCCTGAAAAATGATAAGAAATTGGAAACATAATCCCAAAATTAGAGGGATTGTAAAAGAAAAGTAATTAAAAAAAAAAAAAAAAAAAAAGGTTAAACATTGCGTATCAGTCTGGACAAAAGAATCAATTAAGGAAACAGCAGTATTTTGGCCAAAATACGGGTCTGATGAAAATTCAGGCTTTAAATTTATGTGTAAACAATAAGATTCCTTTTTCAGAGAAGGAGCCAAGTTATGCTCCCTATAATCTTAATATTGAACTGGTGGCAGCAGCAGTCACTCCAGGAAGGGAGATAGGGACTGTAATTAACACTGTCCCTAAAGAAGTATCATACTCTAGGCTCTGGCAAGAATTAGAACAAGGTAGAAGATATGTTGAGAATTTTGCCTTCCCTGATACTAACAGTACTAACACTAACTGTGTATCCTCTTAGGTGAACTACCCCCTCCTCCTTACCAGCAGAGAGGTTAGGACTTTTAAGAAGGAGAGGAATTCTTTATTCGAGGACCCCAACAGCCTAGTTGAACAATTAGACCAGTTCCTACGACCTTATTTATACTCTTGGGGGAGGGAATTATGTCTATAAGTATGTTGTTTACAGGGAAAGAAATGTGAATGATCAGGAGGAGAGCTGCTATACAAGAATGGGAAAGAGCTCATCCTCCAGGACCAGGGGTAATACTGGCAGGGCAGAAATACCCACTTGCCAATCCTGGCTGGAATAATAATAGTGTGCAACACAGAAATCATATGAGAGACTTGGGGTCAGAATGAGAAAGTACTTGGGGATGAGACCTGATGACCCAGTATCCCAAGGGCTCTTGAAAGTTCATTGTGTGATTAAAGCCTTGCAAAATACGCAGAAAATGCTTCAGAAGGTGGGGGAATGTAGTGAACAGTCACTGGGGGACCCTCCTGCAGGAGGCCCTGGAGGTGTGTGTCTGGAGGGGAGATAAGAAGGAAAAAAAAAAAAAAAGATCAAAACTAATGGTATTGACAGTGCAGCGGGTAGTGAGGCAGAGGGTTGGAGAAAAATGAAGAAAATTTTCAGGGGGAGTCAGGGCCAGGATGGAAAGGAGAGGAAGAGAGATGAAGGAATGGCAGGCAAAGAAGGCTGCCTGTGTTGTGGCCCGAGTCCTAGCAGAGACAGGCTTTGATAAGATGTTTTAAGCGTGGCCAGGCTGGCCACTTCGAATGGGAATATCTGGAGTGGAAGAAGGAGGAAAGAAGGAATATGGGATGAAATATGCTATATTGATATGTTGTTTCAGTATCTTGGAGGGAAAAGGTATGGAATTAAGTTGGACCCTGACTGAGCCTTTGGTGCTGGTATTAGAAAAGTACAGGCTGGAAAAAGATAAAGGAAGTGTTAAAAGAGTTGCTGAAGGTGTTAAAGGTGTGGCATGTAATATTTAACAGAGCTGTTTGAAGTTGAATGAGCAGGGAAAGAGGATGTAGGCATTATCTAAGTAACAGTCTAGAAGTTATGGTATATTTGCATATTTGCTGTGGTGTTTGTTCAGTTTCCCAAGCATCGGGGAGGGGGGAACAGCCTGCTCCACCAGGGGCCTCTCCAGCGGCCGCAGGGGGGGCTTCGGCTCCAGCGCCTGGAGCGCCTCCTCCCCCTCCTTCTGCACTGACTTTGGTGTCTGCGGGGGGGTTTCTCGCTCTCCCAACTGCTGTTGAGCAGCAGGCTTTTGTTTGTTTCTTTGTTTGTTTGTTTTCGTGGATGTGTTCTCACAGAGGCACGGACTGTGTTGCTCATGGCTTGGCTCTGGGCAGCAGTGGGCCCCTTAGGGCCAGATGAAATTGTCCCTTATCTGCTACGGGGAGGCTTCCGGGTTTTTTTTTCTCACGGGGGCTGCCACTGCAGTTTCCCACCCCCCTGCTCACAGCCCCCGAACCTTGCCATCAAACCCAATACACTGGGGAACAGCTAGGTCATTACTGACCTGTAAAGTATCAGGGATTAAATTAACTAATGAAACCCTAAAAAGTGATGGGGGTAGAAGGGGCTGGGATAACAGTGCCACTTTTGGGGGATACCAAGCTGAGACTAGGGGATAAAATGATCACTGGGCAATTATTGTATGTATCCAAGGCAGAGACTAACTTGTTGGGAAGGGATTTGATGATTAAATTGGGCATTCAAATAGTAAATTGTTAGACTGGAATAACAGTGTTATTAATGGAGTGCTCTCTGGCCCTGAGAGCAAACATACATGTATATTCACCTCTGACTGGAAAGACCCTGAAATGGGGGCGGAAGCAACAATATAGGTGGACAATTTTACCTCAGGGGTTTACAGGGACACCTATCTATTTGGGTAAGATCTAAAAAAAAAAAAAAAAAAAGAAAAATAAAAAAAAGAGATTTTGGAGCAATTACAACCTCCCAAGGAGGTATTAATGTTAACACATATGTGGATCGTTTTCTATTGTCAGGACAGGAGAAAAGAGTTGTGAAGGAAGCTACTAACAAGCTATTCAACTTTCTGGGAAAGCAGGGCTTGGGAGTATTAATAAATAAATAAATAAATAAATTACAATATGGAGAAAGAGAAGTCAGGTATTTAAGGCATCTAATGTCTGAAGGAAAACAGAATAAATGCAGAGAGGATTCAGGGAATTGTTGAAAATTAAGAAAGAACTAAAAAGTTTTAAAAGAAAGATTTTTTTTAAGGAATCAGGAGCCATGAAGTCTGAAGGAAAATCGATACTCCCTGATGGGAGAGAAATGCTGAATAAAGTGATAATGAGGCAAATATTAACTGTTTTACATCAGAAGAGTCATTAGGAGGTGCAAGCAATGTGTGATGTTGTGCTAAGAAAGTATGTCTGTGTAGGAATATACACTTTAGGGAAGCAAATATGTAGAGGATGTACCATATGTCAAAAGGTAAATAAAAAGGTGTTCTGTAACCCATCTAGAGGGGGACGGGAGCCAGGGGTTTGACCTTTCCAAAGTATACAGGTAAACTTTACTGAGTTACTTGTTTGTCCTAATAGACCACGTGACTAGATGGGTGTAAGCTTTACTGCAAGGGTTAAAGCAGGCCTTAGAGATTGAGTGGGATTTTCACAGCCCCTGGCACCCCTCCTCTTCTGGGAAGGTGGAGCGAATGAATCAGACATTAAAGAAGCAATTAACTAAACTAGTGTTAGAAACCCAACTTCCTTGGGTAAAATGCTTACTCCTACAGGTTTAAACAGCACCAAGAAAGGATATAGGAATTTCACCATATGAGATGCTGTTCAGATTGCCCTATCTGGGCAGAAGGGATGAGATACCACAATTCAAAATAAGAGTTTCCTTAAGAACTGTATTCTGGGGTTGTCTTCTTCTTTGTCATCTCTCAGGACCTGTGGGCTGTTGGCTCAAACCCCACCTTTGGAATTCCCCATTCACCACCATCACCCAGGAAACTGGGTCCTGATTCGGACCTGGAAAGAGTCAACTCCGGCCTGAATGGGAAGGACAATTACTGACCACTGAAACAGCCGTAAGAATTGCGGAAAAAGGTTGGACTCACTATACTCGAGTGAAGGCATCCATCGACGCTAAGTACCTGGGAAGCTGTTCCTACAAAAGACTTGTTGGAAGTTGAAATTGAAGAGAAAAATCTCGTAGTGGACTCTGAGCAGGATAAGAGCTTACAATTGTAAACTAACCTTTTATTTTCACAGGTAACTAACGAGTGTGACTTGTGATTGAGAGAAAGGACAGACCTATAGCGAATTGCAGTGCTCCCAAGGGGGGGTTGTTATAGTAGTAGTGTACATCTTATTTTTGTATCGATAATTATTTGGAAACCTAAGGTTTAAAAGTAATGACGGGAAAATTGATTATTAATTTTGTTTTTAGTGATTCTAGGCCTCAGAGAAGGCCTCGGTCAATTGGTAACTTGGAAAAGGCATGACCAGATAATAGCAAAAACGGGATACCCCATCAAAATATGGGTGACTGTGACAGAGGGTTATGTACCACAAGCCGTCACGTTTGATGCTTGTGAGGTGTTAGCTTGTGGAGATTTAAATGCCCAATGACAATTGAGCAGAAAGAACAAATAACTGGCAGAGACACAACAGCCAGATTGAGAATAGCTGTATGGAAACAATCCTCTATTGCCAACAGAGAAAGGGAAAAACTCAAGGAGAAAACAGGAGAGTAAACAGGAGGCCCTCTGAAATGTGGCAGTTCAAACATTTGAGATTCAAACAGGGTATGGGGACGTGAATGCCTGGATAGAATGGGTCAAATATACTGTCCAGAGTCTCAATCGTAGCTACTGCTATGCTTGTGCCTCGGGATGACCGATTGCCCAGATAGTGCCCTTCCCATGGGGGTGGACCAAAGACTCCCAAGGGATGCGATGTATGATTGCATTGTACCAAGAAAAGACTGCCTGGGGAAATGAGGCCTGTAAGTCTCTCTTTGCTGTTTCTTGCATGATAACAATATCACAGTTCCCCCTGCATTCTCTACAGCTATAGGTAACCATACAGCTTGCCTCTCACGGCAGGGTGTGAGTGCTACCTGGCATCTGGGAGAATTTGCCTTGTGCTACCAAGGACTTGATGGGAAACTGCTCAAGACTAGAGATCCCCAGGGCAGATCTCTGGTGGTACAGTGGAGGGAAGATCTTACGGTCCACCCTACCATCTAATTGGGAAGGCACTTGTGCACTTGTTCAATCAGCTATACCCTTCACCCTGGCATTTGAAAGAGAAACATCACAAATACCCAGAAGAAGTAAAGGAGGCTTAGGAATATCATTTGATGATAGAGTATACATAGATTCTATTGGGGTACCTAGAGGAATTCGGGATGAATATAAAGCCAGAAATTAAATTGCTGCAGGGTTTGAGTTACTGTTCTGGTGGGTAACAATCAATAAAAATGTGGATTGGATTAATTATTTCTATTATAATCAGCAGAGATTCATCAATTATACTAAGGATGCGATGAGAGGAATCGCTGAACAACTAGATGCCATCAGCAAAATGGCTTGGGAAAACAGGATAGCATTAGATATGATGCTTGTGGAGAAGGGTGGTGTATGCGTGATGCTGGGCAACCATTGTACTTTTATCCCTAACAATACTGCCCCGGATGGCACAGTAACAAGAGCATTGCAAGGGCTTACCACCCTTGCCAATGAATTGGCAGAAAATTCGGGAGCAGACACTTCCATCACAGGATGGTTGAAATCTTGGTTTGGTAAATGGAAAGGGATGGTAATGTCCATATTTACATCCTTGATTATAGTAGCAGGAGTTTTGACAGCTATTGGCTGTTGCGTTATCCCCTGTGTAAGGGGACTTGTCCAGCGGTTAATTGAAACCACATTATTGAAACAAATGACCATAGATCCACCACCCTACTCAGATAAAATGATATTAGAGGAAACGGAGAGCAAAGAAAGTGAAGAAGAGGAAGATATTTACCAAATTACACTTAAAATAAATAAATAAATAAAAATAAAAAGAGTTTTTGCAAAAATCAACAGTTTATAAAAAAAAAGAAAAGGGGGGAATTGTGGGAATAGAAATGTTGTTTTTGCAGAGTTACATTGTTTAGAAGGAGGGAATGTGGTACTGAGATATGCTTACAGTGATAAGAAAGTTTAGCAGGCGACCTTGTAAAATGCAGACAATCAGACTCCTTAGGACAATTAGGTGAAAATCACGGTGTCAAGTCAAGTCAGATAAGTAAAGAAACATTACCACTTCAAGCAGTAAAAATGTCAAAAGAAATTTGAAATTTAACAGGCCGGCAACTGAAGGCCATGCATTGTTTGTGAAGCATCAGATAGATTGTGAATCTGGATTACCCACTCAGTGGGGAAACAGGGGAGGGTCCTGCCATCAAAAGGTATATAAACTGTGTTTTGGAACTAGTAGATGCGCTCTCTCCTGCTTGTGGGGCGCCCGCCATTGCAATCGCGAATAAATTACTACTTCACTGAGATCCTCGCCTGAGCCTAAGTTATTGGCTATGGAGTGTTTCTCACATCTACATTTGCAAATGTGTGCAGATGTTTAGTGCAGTACTCTGAAACAGTGCACTGCTGCCTAGCTCACCAGAAATACATGTGCTGGGGATTTGGCAGAACTGACTTAATTATTTTCACTTGAACTGATTAGTAGGATCACAAGTTCATGGGGAATTGCAACTGTCTATGATGCAAGGATTTCTTATAATATATAATTTGACTGTGCAGCTAGCTGAAAATGAAAATCGATTTAATTTTATGAGTAGAAAATGCATTCCCCATTGCAAAATATATGATTTGTTTTTTATATGAACCATCTTTCTCCCCTTCTCCCAGATCAACAATGGTGATCCATGCATTCCAGAGAGAAGATTTAGACGTAGCATGGTAGAAAGCTAAATAGCTGGAGAAGCCACTTTAAGACTGGGAGGTGCAAAAGCATGCAGCGAGGCTTTAGACTGGCTTTCAAAGCCATGGAGGACTCCACTGTAAGTGGATGTGAAAGACATGATGTTTGCAGTGCTTCAGATGTTGAATCAATTCAGTGGGTAAACAATAGTAAAATCAGTCTAGTGGTCTGATGAGTCTGCAGGGATACATACACATGTGCAAGAAACACCCTCTTTTTATTAGGATCAGAGAAGATGAATGCCAAAACTCCTTCTTTTTGTGACTTGGGGTCGCAGTCTGGAAGAGATTGAGAACCACTGTGTTAGAGATCCTCAGTCTCTGGCACTAATCAATCCAACATCTTTCCCAAGTGGTGGAAGAGGTGAAAACCCACCTACACTGCCCATAGATCACTGATAGTTTGAGCAAGCTCACTGATCATCCAGGCCTCCGAGTAATATGCAAAATGAGACCAAAATGAGACAAAATAATGAACTCCAGCTGTAGATTTTGAACATACATCTAACTAAAGCATCTCTCTCTTTATAAAATGTCCTCCTTCTGTCAATGTTGCAAAGGCTTTGCTAGACAGGCCTGGTCTCCCTGCTCTCTGTGAGTCTGACAGCCCTGGTACTGCCAGCTGCTCTGCAAACGTTCCCATTTATTAGCCAGAGGCTGACAAGTCTATTGAATTCCACTCAGCAATAAAGCATGTAAGGAGTGACACTGTCTTCTGCTTCTGGCATTACTCACTTGCTTTCTTTCTGAGGCAGTGCTTAAGTGCTTTGCTGGATCAAACCAAGCCACTCAGCACCACCCAGGATCTGGCACTGCAACCCTAGTTGTATATCCAGCATGCTACATAGAGATGCTTTTAGGGTAGAAAAACCTGATAAATATTCATAGAAGGTTAGGGAAATCATGAAAGGTTTGAAGGAATGCGATCAGAAGCAGAGCGACACTGGTGTCATCTTTATAGCAAACAAAGAATACCTTCAGATCAGATGTTTTAAGAAATCTTGCTCTACACAGAATAGGGAAAATAAACAAAGAGAAATAGTCCTAATTTGACAAGGTACAGGACGTGCTGGAACAGCCTAACACAGTGAGATGACAAATCTAGGCTAAACATCAGAGGTTAACTATAAAATCAGTTAGCCAGAGAAGCAGGCTCCCAAAAGAGGCAGATGAAGCCACAAGACTTGCAGCCATGCAGGAACCAGTAATGTAAGGTACCAGACAGAGGACACAAACCAGGGCATGGTGTCCTAAATGTCCCATTCAGATGGTCCTTTTCTGGATCACCCAGGCTGATGTTGTATTTTTCCCTACCCATTGATAGACCAAGCCTGCTTCTGTTGAAGTCAATGGGAATTTTGCCACTGACTTCCAAGGGAGCAGCAGCCCTATGATTTGGCTGTGTACAATTTCAATTAAAAAGTCTATGAATCACACCGTTCTCCTCTTGGCAGCTGAGAGACGAAGACAGCGGGATAGGAAAAGAGCAGCTCAAGCAAATGGAAATAATTTTTCTATTAGACTTTTTTTTTTTTTTTTTAAAGGAAGATACTCAGAATAACTTATTCCTTTTTTCCTTTTGTTCTGTTACTAATAACTGCCTGGTGTGATTAAAGTGGATTGCTAACATCTTGTTTATTTTTCACTATCTATGGGTTTGATCCTGTAAGATTTATTCAGCATGGATAAAACATTCCTGTACAGAAAATGCTGTCTTGTTCAGGGATCATTCAAGTCCTCACGTTGCTCAGTTTTGACATTTAATTTAGAGCGTAGGTAATGGCATACCCTTGAAAGAGGGCACTGGAAAGACTGTCAGAAGTATTCCTGTGAACTTCAGTGGTGCCAATGGTGACAACTAATTGTTCAGGTTGTAAATAGCCCCCTGCTCACTGCCTGTATGCTTCCTCTGTGTCACAAGCACCCAGCTGAGTTAAAATATACCACTGCATGTGCATGTTTGCATTATACGCTATGTGTAATTAAGTACATTTTAAAACAAAGCCATCCTGCGAACATAACTGCAGTTACATAAAGAACCACCACATGCCAATTTTATTGTAAGCTGACACGGACCTTGAAATAAAACTTCCCTATGCCTTCGGGTGCAGTAGGTTGCTAGCTTCAGATGAGTACCACCACATGACTCCAGACATAGCCAGGATCACTGTCAGTTGGGTTGATTCAAACAGACTGCAGAGACCTGTTTCAAAAGTGTTTTCCTAGAGATAAAATAGTACTTTCTGCCTCTTTATCCCACTAGCATCCATATTACATAGCACTGTGACCTTGTCATTACATAGTATATTATTAGTGCTACTAAGATAACTCTTCCTCTAGTAAGAACAAAAGCATCAGAGCAACAGCAAGGTTCAACCTGAATGACACCCACTGATCCAAAGCTGAACCAAGAGAGAGATAAAGCACTGAGTGCAGCAATACCAAACAACATGTTTTGGAAGAGTAATTTTATTTATTTATTTTTTTTAATGAAGGCATCAAGCCACAAAAGGTAGATGAAAAATCTTCTACTCTGTAAATCACTTTATCCACAAGGTCTTCTTCATGTGTGTGCCATGTATCCCCTGGTAATCTCCGTATTTAATACGCCTAATCCACAATCTCTTTCCATAACACACATAATCCTTTGATACTACACAGAGCAAGGTTCAGAAGCTTTGCGAGCCAAGGCATTTTTTAGTGATTTATACACTGAAATAGAATTTCCTTTGCCCACCTGCAAAAGCTGAAACTTTTCTGTGATTGTAGTTCGTTTTCAAGAGTTTCCATTCATGTAGTTTTTTATTATTATTATTATTTAAAAAAGAAACACATTAAAGGGATTCTTGTATATGTGTCTGCTACTTAAATCTTCAACAGATCTGACAGTGTGCCACTTGGAAGAACAAATGTGATTTCATTTGAAACAGTCTGCTTGCCACACGCAATTGTTTTAGCTGTAAATTGTTTTGCTACACTATAAACAAATAAAATATAGGAAAGGAAAATATCAATTACACATGAAGAATTTTTCCTCTAACAACATCACCACACAGGCTTGTTTTTATTGTAGAGTGAAATGGCAATCTGTTCATTTTCATTAGCAATGTCACACTCTAACAGCTATTAAAAATCACTTCTTGAGGATCAAATTAGAGCAATCAAATGTATAAATAAATAACTAAATAGATGAAAGACAAAAAAAAAACTTCTCATACAGTTACATTCTTTTAACTTTCTTAGTCCAGACATGTAGAAGCAAGATAGTGGCAAACATTTTCATATCCCATTACCTACTCCCTGAGATGTTAACAGAAAATAATCTCAGACTAATCAAAAGAATACATATCAGAGAATATTTCATTTATAACAAAAGGAGAAATGGTTAGCAATGCCATGAAATCATAACTAGTAACTTAAATCTTCAAGGATTGCAGACAAAGAAGCTACACTCAAATCTCTAAATTAAAAGCACATAAAAGACCTTGTGGAAAATTAAGAAAAAGACCCCTATATTTAAAACAGAATGTATGGCATATGTTGTAGAAGAAACTAGCAAAAGCAGCAGCCATGGAAGAAAAATTATTACAGGGTACATAAACACCAGTTAGAGGAATAGCATGGCCTTCTTCCATCTTGGAAGGCTGTTATGTTACTAAAAGGCAGCAATAAAAGATCAGAGCATTGTTAATCAGCATGAAAGGAGAAGATCAGCCAAGAACAGCAAAAAATAAATATATTTTTAATGGCTATTAAAAATCACAGGTCTTCTAGCCAAGCAGGGAGTCTGGGATGTCTGGTTACCTCACCCTAGCAGGAGACACAGTAACTGAATTTACCTTTTGGTGCTCAGAGAGAGGAGACCAGCCTCAGCAGCACCTGAGGCGTACGGAAGCAGACAACATCGGGAATCCCAGGAGGTGGCTTTGTCTGCCCTCCTAGTGTGGGTTTTAGGAGTCAATGGCTTCAGCTGTGCATACAGAGCAGCACAATAACCCCTGAGAAACTGTGGCACTGAATCACCGTTAAGTCCATGAAGGCTAAATTCCACCTCAGTTTAATATAGTAGGTAGTATTTCTCACAATATATGGAATTTCCTACTTAATTCCCATGCACAAAATACTCTGCCTACAGGTTTCCAGCCTTTGGAGGTGCTTAGGCAGTAGAAAACACTAGGAACCTATGTTAACTGTGGGGACATTTTCTCAGGATGTTTTTCAGCATGTTCCAGACACAGCCTTGTGGGAAGGGCAAGGAAAATACCACAAAGAGCTTGAGTAGGCTTGAGCAGAAAAGAGCAGGGCTTTGTGGAAAGGTCTGCAAAGTACGAACTTAGACTAAGGCAGAGGCTCCTTTATCTAAAAAACAAATATGCTCTGGGCTGGCCTGGGAAGACTGTAGTTCAGTAAATGAGCAATATGAAAAGCAACACATCAGTGTTTTGATAACTGCAAGCCTCTCAGAGCAATGATGTGCCCACTCAAGGAGCAGGACACAGAGTCACCCCTCCAAAGGACTATGAGAAAGTATTACCTAAACCTTACCCTCATGGAGGAGGATCTCACTGCTGGAGTTTTGATATCCCTTGTGGTCTTTCAGGAACTCCAGGCCTCTCTCCAACAAACCTTCAGACCAGACTCAGACCCAGACTTAATCTCCCTAAACGTTTCTGGCAGGAGGGCATACAGAATGAGATCAGACTTTTAGCTCAAAGCTATTGGGTGCTGTCCACCTACCCAAGATCTTTGTTCTGCACATTGTGACTTTCCTCACTCACTTCCTAATGCAAAAGTGGATCCACGTTTCACAAGAGAACTTATCTCAAGAAGCAGAGATAAAAGGCTTATTTCATAGGACTATTCAGAAAATAACACTGAAGCACGTTACACCAGATGCCTGCTATTGCTGCTGTGGGACTTATTGCTGTACGTACAACACAGTCCATGGGGCATTGCACAGCGCTGATCATGCCCTGCTTTGGGGAAACCAAGGTCTGAAAAATAAAGAGCATCTAAAGAGCATGGTACTTCTACCGAGACACATGGCAACAAGCAGTCTCACCCTTGGGTTACTTAATATGAAATTTCAAAGCAGATATGTTTTCCCTTATGCTATTTACAGATCTCTCAAACTGCAAGGACAACTCTTTTGTTGCTCAGACTTTTTCCCAGCTGAAATATAACATTGATACCAGCCTCAATGCTATTTTAAGATTCCTCTAAAATTTTTATCTTTCACTATTTGTTAATGTTTCTTTGGCTCCCATTTAGACATCTGTAGAAAATACAAGTGCATTTACCTTTCAACAAGAAATTTTCACTGATTTTCTTCTCTCTTGGTTGAAATCCCTCCTCCTGTTTTCATGTTTTAATGGGAGGAAATACAGTTTTCTTCTGCAATTCCTTATTTTTATTTAGTTCTTTCTGAGACCTTTAACTTACTTCTTACTCTTCAGCTGGTGGGGAGAAAGGAAGAAGGATCTCTAAAGGCATCTCATGCTTTGGCTGTTCACTCTTAGTAGGATCTCAGAATTATATTGATTATATTCTCAAGTAATATATCGTAGTATTTTACTCAGCAATTTGCTGACACAGCCTTGGATTTTTAAATTTTTGTCTGCTTTTCATGTAAAAATTCTCTGTTCACAGGCAATGACTGCACTGATCTATGTGAAATGCAGGATACTCCAACCAAAGGCAGTTCAAGAAAGCAGCATTTAAGATCCATGGCACATTTCAGCTGGGGTTCAGGGTCTGGATTTGAAACTGAATCAAAGCCAGGAATAATGCTCCATTTATTTCCATGGCTTTATTTCTCATTTAGATTAAAAAGAAAATGAAAGAAAACACAGAATAGCCTTAAATCTCACAAATCAAGTACAGTCAGAACTGTAGGGTACAATCCCACAAGTCTAAATTCAGGGATTGGAGCTTTAATTTCCAAATGTGGAGGGCTTAAATTTGATGGTGCACTTAAGATGGTCCAATCTAACAGTATAATGGGTTACTTTATCTTATTTTCTACCTTAAATTAATATAAACCATAGGCCAAATGCTCTTGCCTAAAACAAACTGTATGGCTGCACAATGTTAAAATCAGAATAACTTTTCTGGTACACGGCATTTTGGTAATTTCTGTTAGATGTCATATAGGCTACAAGGACCTGCTTTTAACATTGCTGTAATTCATTGTACCAGCAACAGGCTACTCTTTGAAAAGTCTGATTTCAGTTTCAATTTTGAGTAATTTTCAAAGCTAGTCCTATCCAAGCCATAAAATTCACTGCATGAGATTACAGATCTTTTAGAAGTGGTCTTTGCCACCTGTTTCTAGGACTTCATGCAGTCCAGGATTTTAATAGCATCTCAGAACCTGTGGTTCCACTCCTGATCACAACCAGAATAGCAAGGACTTTTTAGAATTGATTGAGCATTGTACTGCTCTATTCAGCCTTAACTCTGGAAGCAATCTGTGTCTTGCAGACAGAGGCACAGAAGGTATTCCAGACCAGCTCATCTGTCTGTGGTTTCACCCGAGTCCAGTGCATATATTACATGTACTGTTAGAGGTGACAATGAAAAATCTTACCGCTGTAGGTCAGTTTGGGCTCCCCTCATCCCTCCTCTGCAGGATGACAGCAAAGATTTCACCTCCTCCTGCTTTCTGTGGTCACCTGCAAACTTGAAAAGCAGCTGTAGGACAATGGAGAAGAGAGACGAGGTTAGGAATCCTGATAATAAAAGGCTGTAAAATAGAAAATTGGTCCAATGGGGGTGGGGAAGAAAGTGATAGAAAAATTTAGATATTCTTCTCTGTGTTTTTTGTTTTGTTTTGTTTTTCCTGCAGAAGGCTATAAAGAGGCTAATGGCACACAGAGAAGTACAGAAAATCAAACCAAACTTATGAACTCAAAAAGAAAACAAACTTCTGGAGAAACCTGTTTGAGACAGGAGTAAATGGGAGCACCCATCTGCCATTGACAAGAGCATTTTGTGTGCTTCCTCAGGTTTCTTTATTTGTTATGATCTGAAAACAGAGACAAGACTTCAAGGCTTTCAGTTCAAAAACATAAGTATGGGAAATCTAAAAAGAGATGGTAGATCCTGTGGGAAAAGAAACCTTTACCACCTTGCTGTTCGGCTGCTTTAAAGACTTTCACCCATTTTATTGTAATTGTTTGACTCATAAATTGAGGACAAGATCTACAACATGTAGTAAATTAATGCAGCAAAAGTCAAGCTCATTTACAGGAGTTCAAAACTGAATCCTCCATTGCCTTTGGGTATGTCTTCTGCAGCAAGCAATTCCCCAATCTTTTTAAACACTTTGGAGTCTTAGGATATTTTTGCACTCTATTAATAAGATTAGTTTTGTTAGATTTATCTCAAGTTTCAAAAGATGATGCCATTTTGAATTACTAAAGCAATAAAGCCAAGGACTTTAAAAATAAAAAATAAAAAAAAAATAAAAAAAAAAAATCCTAACAAGTTTGCCAGCATCGTAAAGTTAAAAAGGAGCAGTCAGAAATGGCAAATAAATAAATAAATAAATAAATAAATAAAATCAGTATAGAGGAGAAAGGTTATGCCTGGGAAATATGGAAAATCATTTGTCCAACTGCATAATGACTTAATAAGTATATGTATTTTATGCAATGCAGGCTACTATATCACTATTTTTACTTGTAAAAACAATCTCCTTTTATCTTTCCGGGCTGTGGAACATCTGGTAAGCAGCTTCCACTCCACATTCTTTGTTGCCCACTAAAACCTTAAGGCTTGAGGAAAACCCATTACCCAACTTGCCCCTAAAAAATAAATATTTTAAGAGATCCACCAGAAAGTCTGATGATAATTCACTTATTTATGGACATGCTATTAACTTTATAGCTCAAGCCAGTCCTGCCTCAAATGTTCTGCATCTGATAGCGGGGAACCTGTTTTTCATGGCAGATGTAGGGGAGGAAGGATAGCCCTTCTCAGAAGGAACGCTTTAACAGCTTTTGAGAACTGAGCTGCACAGTGCAACTCAATCAAATGCCATAAGTGGGTCTGAAGACTTGGCTTCTGGACAATATTCCAACAACTAGTGTCTTTGGAAGGGAATTTTCTCACAAGAGTCTTCTTTCTAGCTCTTTTTCCCCCCTCCCTCTCAGGGAAAAACTCAACACCCAAACTCTCAACCTATTCCTCTCTGACCTTCCTTGTTCTCTTCCCCACTTCCCTCACAGGTGGGGCTTCCTTTCAGCTCCTCCCTGCTCACACTACAAGCAATGCCAGGAGAGCCGGGGGCAGCCATGGAGCCGAGTTGCAGGTCAGATTCAAGGTGTCTCTTTTGGAGCTGTGCCTGATCTTGTGGAAAAGCAGAGGGCACAGGAGTGGAGAAATAGTACCCAGCTTGTTTTAAACCAAACCGGCATATTTAGTGCACTCTCTTATACAACCCTCACAGTATTTCCATGTTTCTTTCACACCAGAGCAGTGAGTTTTGAAATGTAGTTTGCCATTTGTCCAATTTATTCCTAGCTCACCAAGAGCAGCTCAACAGCAAGCGACAGCTCTGCAGCTCCTCTCCCTCTCAGCACACTGCTGTGGCCATCACGTGAACTGTCCTCGTTGTGCTCAGCCAGGGCTGAGCCCAGGGACCTGAGGCTCGAGCAACAGGATGCTCAGACCTGTGCACACCCAGCCCTTCCAAAGGGGACTTACAAAGGCCCATACAAGGCATCTCAATGGCTTTAGGCTCCATGAACTTCTAGGGTTGGGTCTGACTCCACACAAGTGCAAATTTCTAGCAACAGCCTGAAAAAACTTACGTGGCAGTCATTGTTCTGGTTGGAAAATATCTGAATTGCTAACTGTAGTTTTGTGCTAGTTTTGTTCTACTTAGCTTATCCTGGGCATGGTTGTAAGGTTGAAGGGCAATGGAGTTATATCATTTCTAGACATCGCAAAAGGACACTGAAGTATGAATCTGAAAAGGTTCGCTTCAAATTAGCATTGAAAACACATCCACAGGTCCTAAATTGAGCTCTTACAGTTCGTACAATTTGTTATACTGGCACTTCCCGCCCCTGGCTTTGTTTAATGTTACCCAGATGTGCAGTACCGCAGAGATCCAGACATGAGGCATGCACATTTACTGCTCCACCCCAGTGCTGCAAACTGTCCAACAGGTGAGATTGCTGCACAGCAACATACTCCAGCGGCGCCAAATGCAGACTGGAAGGGAGATGATCTGGGCCAACAGGAAGATATGAAGCAAAGGAAGGAAGCTTTCCTTGTTTTAACAGCTAAGTGGTGAGATTCTGTGGAGGGAGCCCATAATGCCAAAGGGAAGGTACAACCCTCTCCCGTGACCTCCCTCCATACTCCTACTCCCAGCCTGACTACCTTCTCCTTCCTGACTTTGAAGAGGAGAAAGGAAGAAGATTCCTCATTTGCTCTTCTCATGAAACAGAACTCTCCTTCTTCTCCTGCCCTGCACTCTGGAAGAAAAGAGAGGATGAACCCACAGCATCCCCTCCCCTGGGGCTCCTGGACAGCATAAGGAGGCACTGCTGGCATGGGTTTCGTTGTTTAACTTTAGGAGTGCATTTTTGTCCTTCGCTTTTAGCCTGTTTCTTTTTAAGAGAACATACTGGATAAAAGTCATTGCTCAGGGCGAAAAAAAAAAAAAAAAAAAAAAAAAGACACTGGGCTTTGAGTTTCATTCAACTTATTAGTCCAAGCTGACTTGTGGTATAACTGTAATTGTGCCAGCTATCTGGTTAAATGTCCAGCTTGCTCCAGTTCTGGGACTGTTTCTCCTCAGAGTAACTTGTAGCTGTACAGAAACAGTACAAGTATAAGCACTTGAAGTAAACAGGAAAAACTGTTATTGACAAGTCACAGGTTTGGGTATTTAAAGGGTAGGCTTTATTAATCTGTCTGTGCTGTTCTCAGAAATCTCTTTTTTTGCCATGATTCCTTCTAAATGGCCTACTGAAATCCACACATAAATAAAAACAACAAATCAACAGGGATTGGCATCAACAGCAAAACACTAACAGAGAAGAAACAGCAATTTACTTGTAAGAAACAAGCAAAATATCAGAAAACTGGACCCAGATAAATAAATGAAGTGAAGCATTAGCTTAAATTTAGCATGCAGCTGTCCTACAAACCTAGAAAAAGGATTCTTGGTTTGTTAGCATAGCTACTGGGAAAACAGCTGGTCCTCAGGCAGGAGAGAGCTGGACCGGTCTGCCTCCTTAGGGAGCCAGGGTGGAGCTGGCTTCTCAGCAGCACTGAGCTCCCTTCCCAGATCTCCAGGAGAGCTGTCTGTGAACGCCGATGGTGGTTTTCAGGCATCTCTCTATTTGCAGGCCCCCTAAAACGTTACGCTGGAAAGGCAGAGGACATGATATTGCCTTAAATCCTTTGCCACTAGGCTTGATTTACTTACTTGCCATTCACTGACCCTTTTTAATAGTCCACAGACAGTCCAGAGGTTGGAAAGTACTGCCCTTGGACCCTTGCTTGTGGCAGTGTGGGAATGCAGAAACAGTGCCAAAGCTAAGAAAGCATGCATCCATCAAAAGCAAAAATCTAGGATACACTAAGGTTCACAGAAAGTCCTTAGGAGAACTGGCTATATCCCTGCACAAGCAGGTTTTCATGACTGTCCTAGGAGCTGCATCAACTGCTTTTATTCCAGGAGTCACTGTCTTAGGAAGAGCAACATTGTGGTACAGACTATTAGAGATGCTAGAAGATGACATAGAGGAGACCCTATTTCTTATGGAACCAGACTTCTTGAGTGAAAAATCTTATTCAATAAAACAAACAAACAAACAAACAAACCAAAACTGGCATTTTCTGATGATGGGAACATGTACAATTCTGCTCTACTTCAACCTCTCCTGCAATAGAAGAAATCTGATAACCTGTACATACCTGGGATAATGAAGTACCCAAAAAATACAAGCGAGGATGAATCACAGAATCATTAAGGCTGGAAGAGACCTCCAAAATCATCTGGTCCAACCACCCCCCTACCATCAATATCATCCCACTAAACCATGTCCCTAAGTACCATGTCCAACCTTTCCTTAAAACTTTCCTTAAGAGTACATATTGCTCTCGAATTCAATGAAAGTTAATTCCATATTTTCAATGAAAGCAGCAACAACCCTCTTCAAAGCAGAAGTCTCTCTTCAAGTGCCCACAAGGATAGTCTGATGAGGTGAGAGGGCTTTGTGATTTCAGGATCAGGCCCTTTGGGAACAGATAAAATAAAAGGTTCTGTTATGCTGATAATATTCCTCTGTACATTTCTGTCTCCATAATGCTCTGGACACAAAGCATTTAATTTAATTAGGGATGGAACAAGAAGGCCGTGTTATGGTTTTGGTTTTGAAGAACTACATTAGTCAGGTTATGATTTGCACAACCCAGATCAGGGATGTTTTAAATCCAGGTTCCATTTTTAGCCAAACCACTGAAGTCCAGAGGGGATAGACAGCCCAGATAAAAGGTTTTGAGTTTAGTCTCATGCCTATAATGGACAAACTGGAGTGGTTTGGGTTTGAATTTTGCAAAACCTCATCACTCAGGTTTTGGTTTTGCAAAAACAAAAACAACTTGGGGTTGGTTTGGATGTCGTTCTGTTTTATCTGAATCATTAAATTTGGGGGAGGGGATGGGGTTGGATAAAGGATCCATTTATGTACCATCTCCAGCTGTAACAGCATTTTTGTGATTTTTCCTGTGATTTTTCAGGAGATAGTCAGCCAAAAAAAAAAGTAGATTATGAAGTCAGTTTACGAGTCAGTCTTTCCAGATGCTAAGCGAGATTCTACAAGATATCGAAATAACATAGGTGCAAACAACTTCACAAGACATTGAGGGCACAGAGCATTTTGTAGGGGACTTAGACACTGGCACTTTACAGGCCAAACCCTTGACTGGCAGAGCTGTCACCATGTCTTTGAAGCTATGATAGCCAAGGATCTGCTACACTGTTTCACTGTTGTAATCAAGCATTATTCAAGAAGTTATTCCACTTGGATAGAAGTCATTGGAACCCAAAAAGGTTAGAGATTTAGGAATTCAGATGACATTTGAAACAGAATTAATATTCTTTGAGCTTAAAGGTTAACATTGTCCAGTACAGGACTTGCGTTGGGAACGACTAGAAAAAGAACATCTGATTCACAGTTATGAAACAAGGATTCTTCAAGAACTGGGAGCAGAGAATTGGACACACTGTCCCGTCTCATTTAAATAATGCTATTCATAGTGTAATTCAATTAGATTTTATTATTCTCTCTTCTTCTTACCCTGACTCTGTTGATTTTTCTCAAATCCAAATTCACATATAAAGCCAGTTGCTAATATTTTCAGAAACCAAACCTGGTTGCATAGCCTAGAACAATTTTTCTTCCCCATTTTTTGATCTCTCTATTTTCAGCAAATGAGAAGGATATATATATATATATATATGAAAATGCACATATCTATAAATATAGATATTGTCAATGTTATTAACAATTAGATCTAAGTTGTAAATCTAAGTACTCTTTCATTGGGAATAGAAAAAATGTCAATTGAAGCTATCTCCATCGCTCAAATCAATTTTGGATCAGTTCTGTAGTCAACAATTACATTTCTGTAGAGTAGTATGGGATAAATAAGTGGGAAGATGTTAACGAATGGTAAAGTATTTCTGTCATCTTCTTATCCATGCTTGACCACCACTTTGACCTTCCTGGACTGCTCCATCGAAACACTTCTTCCACTCTCAAGCCCTGCCTCTTCATTTTCCCAAAACAACCATTCATTTTCCTGATTTCACAACTTGGCAATTAATGCACAAAGTATAGGGCAGACCTGGGCCAGTGGAGACACTTGCTCTCCATAGTTTTCTTTCCAACCTCCTCAATACATCCAGGTTTCTGAAATTCCAGGGTCCAAAAAGAAGCACTCTAGAAGACAACGCAGATTGGAGGCAGCTGTGCTCAGTGTCATCTTATTATCATTCTTGGTAATTGCTAATGTCATGTTGTCATGTTGTGCAATTTATTAATCAGTCTTATTCTAAGTCATTTTATCCATTATTCAGGATCTCTCTTGTTTAAACTTTCTTTTCTTCCTTGTCTGTCTTGTCTTTTTTTCCCCCTTTTTCACTTTGTCTTTTTCACATTCTCAGATCTCTTTCACAAACTTCAGACCTTTTACTAGCATGCACACTGAAGATATAATACTGAGCTGTCCCATTAAACAAGAGGAGGATGCTGATGAATGCCAGGCAATATGCTGTAGTGGGAAAGGGTGGGAGAAACAGCACTTGAAAACAAAAATACTGTGGCACCGCACTAGGGGAAAAAATCTCCTTTTGTAATTCCCCAAACAGACCTGATGTTTACACATATCTGGCATAACTGAAGTCAGACAGAAAATTTTTCAGTCAACATAGAATAAGTTTTAACCTGGATTTTTTAAACTCCTACCTCAATGTCATCCAGACTTCCCATAGCACTCTAGACTCATTTACTAAGTAGACCCAGCAAACAAACAAACAAAAAAAAAACAACAAACAAAACAAAACAAAAAGAGAGAAAAAAAAAAAAAAAGTGTATAGGCAATAAAAGTTTCTTTTTACAGATGGCAAAATCAAAAACAAACAAACAATGACAACAACAGAAATACCTGACCAGTAGTCAGGTTTGCTGCTCAAGATTGCCTAAGACAATAAATAAATTCCACATTTCAGGGCTCTCCCTGAACACAATTTCACCTTTCCAAAACTCATGTTGAACCAACATCAGTTGTAAAATAATAGTAGTAGGAAGGGTATTGCATTACCCCATACCTACCCAAAAAAAACTTTTTGCTTTCATTGTAGGAAAGAGTTATACAAAAGAGATTTGTTGGAAAAAAGGTTAAACAGAGCTTTAACATGAAAGGGTGTTAGTTTGGCAAATTTTGTCACAAAGGGTTGTGGGAATTATTTTCTCTGAATTTAACTAAGGAAATTAAATGCAAACAAGTCTCTTTTATAACTCATTTGAGATTTTTAAGCACTGAGAAATCAAAAATTTCATTACTAACATTCCCATGGCAACTGTAACTTGTCCATACTGCAAATGTATATGGCACCATAAAAACTAACACTCCAGATAGTAATAGAAAAAAATCTGAACAATGCTTTTGCACTGTGGTGGTTATTGCAGAAATTAAAATGCTGATTTCCATCATACATGTTGTAGCAAAATATCAGCCAGAAGGCTGAACTAACATTGGAGAGGTTTCATTTAGCCATTAAGGCACTCTCTTAACTTCCTCTGAGAAGTTCCCTTCACGTCTGCATTGTCTTTGAGCCCTCCCTACCTTTGTCCTTGAAGAACACATAGTCCTTGGCTGCACACTACCATAGCCCTTGAGATGAGAAATGCTGCAGATCTGTTGCATGCATTGGAAGATGAAAAAGGCTAGTAGATTACCCTCAGGGATTCATCAAAAGGACCTGCCACTGGCCAGAGACAAGCCAGTGAGCAATGTTGGCTGGGCCTCTGGGAGAGCAGACTGAAGAAAAAGGAAAGAACAGAACTGCTGTACAACAGCAGCTGGGAGAGAGAAGTGAGAAGCATCCTGCAGACCCCCAGGTCAGTGCAGAACGAGGACAGGAGGTGCTCCAGGCATGCAGCAGCAGTTCCCTTGCGGCCCGTGGAGAGGCCCCTGGTGGAGCAGGCTGTCCCCCTGCAGCCCATGGGTCCCACATGGAGCAGATCGCCACACTGCAGCCCATGGAGGAGCCCCCAGTGGAGCAGGTGGATGTGGCCTGGAGAAGGCTGCAGCCCATTGAGAGCCCCCGCAGGAGCAGGCCCCAGGCCGGAGCAGCAGACCGTGGAGAGGAGCCCATGCAGGAGCAGGGGCAGAGAGTGACCATGAGGGAGTGGTGGAGAAGAAGTGTTATGGACTGACCACAGCCCCCATTCCCTGTTCCCCTGCTCTGCCTGGGGGAAGGAGGTAGAAGAGGGTGGATGGGGGGAAGGTGTTTGTAGTTTGCTTTTAGTTTCTCACTGCTCTAGCTTGTTAGTAGTAGGTAATAAATTACATTAATCTTCCTATGCTGAGTCTGTTTTGCCCATGACGATAATTGGTGAGTGATCTCCCTGTCCTTATCGCAACCCTTGAGCACTTTCCATCCTATTTTCTCCTCCTTTCTCTTTGAGGAGGGAGAGTCAGAGAGCAGTTGTGGTGAAGCTCAGCTGCAGCTGAGTAAAACCACCACAGCGAGTTGTATGATACTGTCTTTCACCTTTGTGATAGCAGCTGAGCTTATGGAAGCCAAGCTGAGTCAGGAAAAAGTTGACAATTTGTCCAAGAAGCACCATCTGGCGTCCACAGTTAGAGAACCACTGCAAAGCTTGTCTTGGTATCACCATCTGCCATCTGGAGTCCAAACAGCCACATAAGGCGTTCAGGTGACTGGTTGCTTTGAGTGAAGAAGGGGAACTGGCAGGACTGAGGACTGTGAGCAATACAGAGTTACCAACAACTTCAGAGGTAGGCATGGTGCTGGAGCAGGCTGGCATACAACTAACAGCAGTCAAGAAGATCACGCCTCCTGCATATGTGTTCCCACTTTTTTTTTTCTCCTCATCTTTTCCAAAACATCTTTGCTCTCATTTGTTTCTATGCTCCCTCCTGCACTGCACATCTGGCTCCCCCCTCTCCTCGGTTCCCATCAGATAAAAGGAGCAGACTGTCAGTAACCAGGACCCCATACAAAGCAAACCAGAGAGCACTTTGCTGCTTACAGGGCACCTCCTCATTCTGGCCTGCTGCTGCAGAAGGGGGCTGAGGACAGGCAGGAGGACACTACGCAGGCCAAGCAGCACGAGGGAGCTGGTGGTTTAAAGGGAAGCTGAGGATGTTGGCTGGGAAGCAAGTGGAAAGATCAAAAATATGGGAGACTCCTGCTTCAACTGCGTTTTTGGCAGTTCTGTGACTGTCGTTGGCTCAGAGCGCAGTACATGACTGGCACAAATAGCTATTTGGAGGAACAAGGGAAAGGGAACACTGTATATTTCACATACAATTTGACCCACCATAATCAAATTTGTTAATAATAACCAGCAAATAGCTGAGCGGTAATGAAATGATACAGAACATGTTCTGTGGAAATTTCTAGACAGCACCAAAACTCTCATGCTGAGTTCTGCAATACACCACCCTTTTAAGGAGGAAAGGAGCCATTTGAAAAACAGCCTTCCCATCCTCCCATCAGTCAGATGCAGCAGATGGATTCAGTTATGGCAAAATCAGTAGAACAAAGAAAGAAATTAAAAATAATCAGGTAGCTGAGCATGAATACACTTAAGCAATAGAGTCATGGCAGCAAAGGAGGACATATAGCTGATGATAGGGAAATGAACAGGGAAAATGTCAGGGGGAGGAGGTGAAGAAGGAGAGGAATTTGGGGGAGAAAAAGAGCAAAGCAGACAGGCTCCCATTCTTGGAGTTTCCCAAAGCAGCACAGTGCTCTGTCAAGTGGCAACAAATAGGTATGGTGTAAGTGCTCCTACAGAGGACCTAGCTTAGTTTGCACTGGTTATGAAACACAGTTACGCAGGTCCATCTTGCAGATGCTGTCCTGCATGGTACTGGGCAGGCAGAAGAGCTTGGTCTGAATGTTCATCTATGCACAGAGACCTAGCAGGAATATATGGAAAAGTTTAATAAAGACAAGTCCACTGAAGCCAAATGAAGATTGTAAGTGGTGAGGGGGAAGAGCCTAGCACAAGCCTCTGTTGTGTCCAGCAAGGCACCCTGTGGCTCCGTTCGTACTTCAATAGTAAACCAAGTGGGAGCCACGTGAGGAGACTAAGGCTATGAACCACCAGGCAGTGGGGCTATTGTAACCACTTTTTATGCTACTATATAGGGAAGATCTTAAAGACCTCACAATATATTTTCCATATGTGAACAAAATAGCTGCGAGACGTATGGCTCAGCACAACCACCAGCACACAAGCCTGCCTGGGGAGGTGCTGCTCTGCAGCTGCTCTGTGAGCGCTGCTGGTCCCGCAGCCGCCGTGCAGGTTTGTCAGCACAGCACTGCTTCCTGACTAGCGCGCTCCATGAATCTCACCCGCTGTCAGTGCATCGTGCAGAGAGGACTTTGTTTATATACGCCCCTGCATATGTGACACAGAGTTCACTGGAGCTGCATGCAGCGTAACCTGTGCTTTGACCTTTCCCTGCTGCTGGCTTTAATCAGGATGTGAGATTTCTGTTGAGGACTTGCTATATGCAAAGTAGATTTTGGGCAACGTGGGAAGGATAAAGCAGTTGGATGCTAGCTGAACAAACAAACAAACAAACAAAAAACCGAAACCGCTTCTAAAAATTGCTATCACGTGGTTCTGTTTTGGCTTCTGTCTGCAGCATTTAATGATAACCACACTGGTGCTGACCTTGAAGTGTCCAGCTGCAGATCCCCCTCTCTCTCGCGCGCTGCCGTGCTCGTCCAGGTCATCCTATGACTTTCTTTTCCCTCCCTCACATTCTCCCACAGGGATCATTGCATTGGTGATCACAATGCTCAAAACTGCCAGCACTGACTTGTTTGGTGAAGTCTCAGCAGTGTAAGGAAGCAGCCCAGGGCAGGCACCCTGATGGAGGGAGGTTCCCCAGTGCAGGGCCCTTGTGATGCCCCTGTAACAGAGGGGTTTCAGGAGAGGCTGGTGCCCTGCGTTACAAGCCCTAGCTAATTAGTCTTATTAATTCCTGATGGTTATTTTTGAAGGTAACTAAAAATGCCGGTCCCACAGGGAGCTGTTCTGGCAGTGGCTGGGACCTTCAAGGTGCCCAGAGAACCCATGGCAGCCCACAGGCACGTCCCAGCACCCACCTGGCAGGAAAAACCCTGGCAAGAGAGAGGAAATCAAGGCCTCTCCATCTGACCTTGTGTGTCCTGGTTATTAGCTTTGGTATGTATTTTTGTTTCATTTGAGATTCCAGATCAGAAGTCAGCTGAGGTGTTGACAAGGGGACATGCAAGTAAACATGAGGGTCCTCAGCTGCTTGCCTCTGAGGCTTTTTGTACAGAAATGCTTTCTACAGCCACCAAAGCTCCACTTGAATACAAACACCAAATTAGATCTACTCAGACCCAGCAATCCTTATGCCTTCAAATAATTTTGCAACTAGAAACTGACCATACTGTTCCCTTAAGATTTTACTTGGCACATCTGAACAAGCAGTGGCCTTCACAACTTTCTACAAATTGCTCATCTTCAGTTTAATTCTCAAACTATCATACATTGAAAGTGAAGAATGGAGGTAAGGGAGCACAGGGTTACGACCTGACAGGCCGGTGGCTGCCTGCCCTGAGGTGACGCTCCATCAGCCATGAGGCTGGTTTCCAGCTGGACGCTCCTGCCCACTCACAGGACTGTATCACCGACAGGGATCTTGCTTCTGAGTGAAATCTTAGCATAAGAGGTCCTACAGCTCACCCTTAAAAACTATAGCTCTGAGAAGGGTAGGTCCCAGAAAGCTTGCTTTCTTAAGTCTGTTACATTCCTAGCCCTTACACAATGACCATTTCCTGAGAGGAGTGGATTTTCTGTCTTTAGGTCAGAATAGTTTTTGGTTTTCAAGAGTGATTGTTCCCATGTGCTGTGATTTTTATAAGGCCAATGAAGCTTTGTGATGTTTCTAGCATATGGCATAAGTGCCTTTACTTGACAGCTCACTTTATATTTCATCTATAAGCTTGGGCTAGAAGTTGGGAAACACAAAACAGTGGTTAGAAACTGCTTTGCTTTCACCTTACTCTTCTTACTGACTCCCTGTGAGGCATGGGGCATGGGACTATTGCAATTCTTAACAGCAGCCTCTGAGCAGGACTGCACAGTTTCTGGATAGCAGGAGACACTGTAGGCCTCCTCCTCACTTTTCAGTTGACTATAAAAATCAAATGTTTGTTTTCCACTAAGGTGTTCACATAAGAACTTAGCCACCTAAAAGTTATTGGGCATAAATGTCTGCATCAGTTTCCCTGTTTCTAAATATGGGTCCTAATATTAATCTGCATCATTCACATGGACTGAGAATCAGTTATTTAAAATCTATGCAAACCTTTGAATCAGTTCATATCCAGTCTCTCTCATTTCAATACAGAATTAAAGCCAGTTTGAACTAGGATGCGCCTGTGCTATATAGCATAATGTTTATATATATAATAATAGTTAGCATAATGCTTAATGGTTGTATAATGTTTATATATATAAGCATTCTTCAGGTGACTTTTACTTGCATGAAGCACAGTCACTCGTTATTTTTTTTTCTACTATTGTTTCTCTGTTGACCCCAGAGAAAATGGCGGGCTTGTGAAAAGACTGGGCAACTTTCTTAAAGCAAAGAGTTAAGTATCCAGAATGAGATTTCTTTCTTCAGAAGAAAATGTATCATAAAAACAATCAGCAACTCAAAAGGGACCAGCCACATGGAAACATTTGCTGCTCTAAAATATCTCAGGTGCTCCCCAAAGCCTTCTTATCAGGGTCCTTGTCTTATACCTGTCAGTTCCCTGGTGAAGAATGTTATGCCCTCTCTAGCTCAGGGCTTGTTGTTGAATAAGTAGAAATATTTGTTTGCTGAAGCCTATAAGCCAGGTCATTTAAGCAAATTTTACAAGGTGTGTAGGAAGAACAAAGTCTGAGGAAAGTTCAAGGACTCGTGGATTTGGATTGGTTTAACGCTGGGAGTTTGTGTTCCTTTTAGCTCCTGGCAAAAGCACCACTTGCCTCATTTTGTGAATATGATCACTAACAAAACCAGGGTACTCATACCACCCATGTGGTAGTTTCTGGATATTGGCCTGCTATGTAAAAAAGAGCACACCTTGTGGCACAGTTTGTCTCAGCCCCTAAGCTTAAAATAAAGTCCAGCTTCTTTGCAATGACTATAGCACTGATGGTTTTGACCTTCTACAACTAGCCTTATAACGTACCTGTGTCACAATGTGTACATGGAGTTGCAACCCTCTCTGCCATACTCAGCCTGTTTTGGCACCTCACCCAGCCACCCATGCCAGTCCTATCACACACACTGCCTGCCATTGTCATCCAGTGCCCAAAACAGCAGGCAGATTGGGAGACCCCCAGGTCTGAGGTCTCCTTACAATTTTGGGCTCTGCCTTGACTGGGATTTTTGGTGGGCCTGTGATCAGTGAAACTATCCAAAGCATACACTTTCCACAGAGAAAATATTAAAGTAAATTTAAGCAGTAAACCTGTATATGAGGACAATTCATGGTATAACTTGGCATAAAGACCTATTGATGCCAGACTGACTGTCTGACAATAAACAGCTCCTTTAACAAGTGTTTTCCTCTTATGGCCTGCCTATTTTCGTATTTCTAAAATTGGTAGGATCTCCTTAAATCAATCAGACATGAGTGCTTCACACACAAATGCCCATTTCTGAGTAAAACTTTCAGAAGTGCCTTTGTTACAAGCCACTGTTGACTTCAGATGGTACTTAAGAGATCAAACACATGGTCAGGTTACTAGAACTTGTCCAGCCTGGATTTACCAGAGGTTGTGCATAAGCTGAATGGCAATAAATATCTGTGTGCATACAAATGCAATGTAATTTGACCTAATTTAAACCTCTTATATTATGAGGTAAGTTCAGAGCTGACACAGACTGAAAGCAGACACACAGAAGTATTGCTATTTAGCTGACATGTGGTAACCCATGTAGGCTGGGTGGTTGAGCTGTGCTCCTAGGTTCTTAAATTCCTTTCAGACATGGAACTTAGACACTTCAAAAAAATTGCACAGCTCTCACTTGTATGTTGACAACCCAAACTCAACACTGTAGCTTTGAAGGCACTTTCAGAGAAGGTTGCTACTAATAATAATAGCACTCTGGGCAAAATAAAAAATAAAAAGAAAATAAAGCTTTCAAAAATAAAAAGCAACTCTAACAAAGCTCCTGCTCCCCTCAGCTGAAGGGACTATGGGACCTTGCAACTAACAATGATTTCTGACTCCCATGCAGAACACAACAATTTCCCTCAACTCATCACAGTCAGGAGATAACTCGATAGTGGAAAACTGAATTACTATGTACTTAGCTTTATTCTCAAAGAGGTTTCTAATGAACTTATCATGTAATTTCCATAACAAAGTGTGTAATTATTCCTCATTTTTTATTGTGGAGATTTAATATTGAATAGTAGCCTCAGGTCTATTGCTGAACCACATGCTACTCTAAAGCTGCTGTTTTGTTTGATTTTAATCCTTAGACCTAACAAAAGGACACCCTAGCAGAGCTTGTTTAAGGCGGAAAATTGCCTACATCCCTTGAAGCTCAAAGAAAACAAAATTTATTATACAGGCTTCTCAATGTCTTCATAAGCATTGTCCATTTTCTGGAAAATTATGTCAATAAATCAGCTGCTAATTGTTGTTTGAAGTCCAAGCTAAGGGTTTTGTTTTTCTTGCAGTTGACTTCTCTAGGTGAAGAAACATTTGGCTTTATGGCTAGGCATCCTCATTCTTGGAATTAATTTTCCACAAGTTCTTATGCTACTGAATGTCAAATATTTCTACCCTTGAAACTGTCACATCATTCTGAGTAGCTAAATCTAATTGCCACCTCTTTGAAATATTTCTTTGAGCATTTCTGTGGCTTTTTAATTTTCATCTGTATTCTTTTCTTCTCTGCCTTTGGCACTTTTTTGTGTGTGTGGATCCAAAGACCTTTCTGAATCCAAGTGCCTCGTTAGGCGACAGTCTAAAAACAAAAATTACATGTGATGCTTCACTGCTCTCTGCTGACTTCCTCAGTGCTCTAAGAAAATGTTTCACCTGCCCCCTTGGGCTGAGAGAGAGAGTGTGGCTGGCTGCATGGAGAGACAACCATAAGAGTTTGCGTCACAGATGCAAAAGTCTGCGTGGGAATAGATGTAACAGATGAATAGAGAGAACAAATTGTTGATGTGGCTAATGAGTGGGGTGCAAAGGAGAGAAAAACCATGCAAAGCTGGTTGGCTGAGGGTCTCCAAGCTCTAGCTGGGAGTGCTGTGGGAAGGGCTGTTGAAGACAACAAAGGCAAGAGTCCACCATGAGAGTCCAGCAGATCATGTGGACTGGAGTCTGAATGCCTTGAAAATGTGCAAGGGCAATTACAAGGAGGCATCTCTCCCCTGATTTCATCTCACACAAGTAAATAATGCACCATCCCAAGTTGCTGCTACAGGGAGCTGCAGTACATAGAGTGTCATCATGAAGTTTCTTTCCTATTGTGTGTTGAACTATCATATACCATTTGGCAGCAGTCCCAGGGGACTGCTCCACCAACATGGGTGAAGCTCTGACTATGCAGCCCACTAACCTTGCTCTCCACAGTGAGTCGTGGTGGAAGCACAGTGGAAGCACGTTACTCCCAGCACAGTGTGCATTGCAGCATCCTCTCTGCTACAGCCAGCAAGGCTCATCTCACCTACTATTAGATGCCAGTAGATATCTACACCTGGACTAATTGTGTAGACTCACTGCATAGTTTACTGGCAAAAACTGACACTTCAAAACTGTAGTTCACCTTTTCCTAAAGCAGACGTATCAGGGCAGATCAAGTGCTCTCCCAACATACCTATTTCTTTTCTTTGACTATAAAGCAAGTACACTTTGTAAGTCCCTAAAGTTAGTTTAGATGAATTGGACTCTGCATATCCATAAGAATTACTTCTAATTTTGCAAAGTGCATTTGTGCAATATTTCTTGGATTTTTGCTTCTTTCCATTCTGTTGTTTTCCACACCACTATCTCTTTTTCATATTTTAATCTCTTTGCCTTTTTTTTACATGTATGATGCCTAACTGCTGTGATGTCTATTCCTTCTCTGTTGCCTTGCTTGTTTACCAGGTATCAGCAGCATGATTAGGTGCCAGTTGCATCACAAAATATTCACTCTGACTGAGCAAAGTATGTATATGTATATGTTGATGTTTGGCACAATGAATCTCACCCTAGGTGAGATTCTTAACATGCAGAGCCTGGCTGTGGCCCAATGCTTTAGAAACAGACAGCAACTCCTCATCTTTTCCTGAAGAATTAGTCTTCCAGCTGAGAGAGGCAATCAAAATAGTAAAGACTATACAGCAGATTGGGAACAGATGATTTCAGAACAAAATTGAATTTTGGGCAGGAGTGCTTGGAGGTGTTGAATGGAAAAGAAAAACTGGGTCCATTTTTCTAAGAAAGGAAATTAAATTATTGCACATAGGCAGGAGAGAAGGGTAAAATGGGAGAAGGAGAGGATTAAGAATATAAGAAATGAGTGAGGGTGTTTTGGGGCGGGTGCCTATAAATCTCTCTTATCTGCTCTGTTACAGTCAGACCCAAAATGCCTCATCGATCTGACCTTCCTCATGCCATCTCTGCCTGCAGGCAGCTTGTGGGGGCACAGTGCTGCCCCTGCCCACAGCTCTGAAAAGATAGCCTAGCCTCCAACAGCAGCCGAGGTGAAGGGCTAGGAGGGAAGGACTGCACGGAGAGATGTGAGGAGGCTGTACTACCCTGTTCTGATGGGAGGTGCTTGTACCCTACTGAGATCTAGAAAAACGAGTGGAAATTGTAGCCATAAGTTTTGAATAAATAAAATAAAATAAAAATAGTTCTGCAGTTCTAAGGAGAAAATAATATTTGATTAAAAGACAAAACATGTATGGGGTAACTTTTTCATTTCCTGTTCATGATGAAGGTATTACTGACATTATTTAAGCTCTGTTGAAGACATATAACGAGAGTCTAAGCAGATATAAATGTTCTTGTGGAATGTTATTTATAGTTCCTTGGTACCCAGTGCCAAATGTTAATAAGGTTTATGAGAAACCAGTGGAGACTGTAAATTGTTAGACTTCTGATTTAAATCACGTTGCTGACTCCATTTGTTTCCTACACATTGATCTGACAGTCAGAGATAAATCTGATAAAATTCTCGGAGTTGGAGAGGGATTTGTTTTCTGTCAGTGGGAATCCAACTATTAGAGAGACAAGGAGTGAGGTTATTGGGAACAAAGCCACAGGCAGTAATATACCACACTTGAATACTTCTTTTTTATTTATTTAAATGTTACGGTATTTGATAAATTGCTTATGCAGCCATTTAACTGACTCTTCTGGAAAGTGTTTATTTGCAGTCACCTCAATGTCAGCAGTGAAATGAGCTGGGACTGAAATTTCATTAAGAAAGTCATATTTCATTATTATGGCCCCAGAGATCATCACTCTGTGTACATTAAGTACAAAACCCATAGAATGTTTAAGTAATAATACAGCTATGGCAAAAAATGGGCATGAGCCAGACAGGATATTCACTATTAATGCACTAACCATACCAACAGCTCGGGCTCTCGTGCTCAGAAAAATAGCTGAAAGAATATGTGGGTCTTAATCTTTGACTTTCCTTTGATTTGCCCATTTGAAACTACAGCCTTAATTTCCTTCAGTGCAAAGAAAACCTCAGAGTATCCGCTCTGTGTCAAATTAAGTCCTCCTGTTGTAAAACCTGAAGGAGAAGGCCAAAGAGAGAAAAAAAAAAAAAAAAAGTTAAGAGGGTCTTCCGTAGGACGTCTCCTCAGGATGCTTCCCTCAGGACAGAGGGTGGATTTCCTCCTGTTACAAGTCAGGCCTCAGAGGTGGGTGAGCCCCCCATCCCCTGGACAACCTGACAGACACAAGAGTCTAGGCCGGAGCCTGGTGCCCCCCTGCTCAAAACGCTGCGTCTGCAGCCTCGTGGATTTTTGCTAGGGCTTCCTGCCTCCCCCTTCTGTTCACCTCAAAACCTTCTTGTGGAAAAGGATTCCACTGTAGAGAAAGGAGGCAGAAAGAATGCACTGTGGCCCAATAGCGAGCACAGCTTGGAGGGAGGCAGCTTGTGTCTTTAGGAGGTTCAAATTCAGTGCCTCACTCTATCAAAGCATCCTTGAGTTGCTGAGCAACATCAGTGGCTCTCCTGTGCCCCTGTGTCCTATACTCAAAACAGAAATCATTCTGGTTTCCTACCTCACAGCCAAAGGGGCATTCTAATGCTTAGGGACATGGTTTAGTGGGTGACATTGGTAGTAGGGTGATGGTTGGAGCAGCTGATCTTCAAGGTTTCCCCTCAGGCGTGGGAACCTGCCCCAGCAAAGGAACAAACCTGCCAGTAGCACAAGTGATTTTGAAATTTCCTGCCACATTATTCACATTTCAGAGCAGCTAAATTTAGCCTTATTCCAAACAACACTGTAGTGCATGTCTACAAACTTGCTGTTTGCCCCAGTTCTACTAAATCAGCTTAAACATTTCTTCTCCCACTCACTACACGTCTCACTGCAAACTGTGTTGTAAGAGTTTGGTATTCGTATGAAGGGAGCATGATTCAGGGCCTGTGAAGCCAACAGACAGAGTAATAGACAGACAGATACATGTTCAGGGCTGCAGGCAAGTGTCGACAGCAGAAAGCTCTGGGCAGGAGGGCCTGCTGGGAGGGATATTTTGCCCAGGTATAGCCTTGCACTTTAATTTTTCTTCCCATCACATATTCTGTCACATAAGTAGTCTGGGGCACCCCAAAGTTTCACTCACTAACTCAGAAGATGCAAGATTTGCATATAGCTGTGTAATGAGTGTCACTGTAGGTTTAGAAGTCTCATCCTGAAGAAACAAGTCCTGTTCTGTGTGTGTGTGTGTATTAAGAGAGCATCAAGAAGCCCAGTCAAGAATCAGGACATGAAGCACTTTATGGCACTTTATGCTTTAAAGAGATTGATGATACATTGCATTTTATTCCTATTTTCTGTCAATCAGAAAAATCCTCAAGGAATTGAGGAACAAGTGTACAGAAATGAGTACTATTTAGATGAAGTAAATAAATCATGGTTGGTTGGTTGCTGGGTTGAGGTGTGGTGTTTTTATTTTTTTCTTTGTGCCTTTGAATATACCAGATTGAACCAAATGAAAATCAAGGAAAGTGGAACTAAAGAGGACCTTGAAACATAAGCAGCTTTTAGACAGTTTATCTACACCTTCCCTCCCAATGGTGCAATTCAAACCCTGCGGAAGTCAATGTATGTCATAGGCTTCAGTGGCTTTAGCTCAGCTCCACAATGCTTTACAGTCCCTTCGGAGCAAGAGAAATCTAGCTTTCCTTCTCCCATACACCAAATAAAGTTTCCAAAATGGCACCTCTGCCTTGCTGACTACACTCTTTTCTTTTTTAATTGTACACGTGTATCCCTGAGAAACCTCTTTCCAAGTTCAGGATAAACTCATGTTTCCTCTGCTTGCCAGAAGAAAATGAAAAGTAAAGCCCCATCAATTTTATTGCTCATAATTGTGGATAAAATGCAATATAGTTGGCTCATATAAATTTGCTAGCAAATTATATTCAATAAAACCCTGGTGAGCAATTTAAAAGCATAAATCCCCCCATGCTGAAAAAAAGCTCATAAATTATACAAGAAAAAGGAGTGATTTCATCAAAGAGCTAAGCTCTGCCCATGGAATGTTTCAATAGTACTGGATTTATAGTTTTCTGAGAGACGATTTATGATCCCTAATTTTCTGCAATAAAAAGCTCAGCAGGGATTCTCTGAATGAAATATCTTTTAACAAAGAAATAAATAAAAAATCCATCCAAGAGTGAATGCAGACAATGCCATTCTTGGAGATCTGCCCCTTTAGTATTCCTGTTTCAAAATTAATCATGGAAGACCATAATAAAGATTGCATAGTGAGGAAGGAAAGGAAGACCATTAGACTGAAATAAATGCACTGCACAGTTGGAGAGGGCATTTCTAGCAATAAATGTTCACCTGTGACACTTCAGAGCCATTGTCTTTCAGTAAGAACAAAATGATCAGACTGATTTAAAGGAAAGGTTAAACATTTCCAAAACACATGAATGGCTATATTATATAAACAGCCTGGGGGAGGATGTGTGTGAAGCCGGTGCATGTAAGTGAGGCGTAACCACAGCTAGATGCACTGAGAGATTCACTCACCTCTCCTAATTTTAGGGCTCTGAATCACAGTCCTTGCCAAATTTAGAGGCAGTGGCTGAAGATGTGACTCTTCCCACAGGTCATCAGTCACCAGGCAGCAGGGACCATGAATCAGAGCATGCATTTGTCACAGGTCATGGACCAGAGTAGGAAGGTGAAGTGAGAACTACAAGTTTTAAGTTAATATGCCAGGCTGTGAATTATGACAACCGAGGAGGAGACCAAATGTCTCTCTGACTGCTAAAAGAATGGGATAGAAAAAGTCCTAAATCACCTTTTAAAACTCTCACATAAATCACCAAGGTTGTGACCAAGAACTCCTGTTTTAAGGATCAGCTACTGGGTGTTATCAGGGAGAAGATAATGGGCTGGATGGGCAGTGCTCTAGAACACTATGGCTGTTTCTCAGGATAAGATGCCATTATTCCCGCTTTATGGATAAGAAGCTGAGGTATGTAACAATGTAAAGACCTATGTGCATGATCACACAAGCAGACTGGCAGTGCTGGTAAGTGAGAGAATTATCTTACAAGTCAGACTGGGGACCATCCCACCTCCGTCATAGCAGCCCTCCGTACATCGTCCATGATCCTAGCATACAGGAATAAGGATGTCTGCCAGGAAAGCTGGGAGCAGTGGAAGTACCCACATTGCTGGGCTCAGTACCAAGCACTCAAAAGTTCTCTCTCTCTACAGATTTCCAGACTTCTAGAAGCAGAAAAAGGGTGAAGGTGTCATTCAAGTAGCTTTCCCATTTCTATCCACTGTATTTTCCCTGTTCTTCATTTCCCCTCTGTGAGGGCTCGAACCAAGGCTCCCAAACTTTCAGATTCCATGGCAAAAAATAAAGACACAGGCAGTTACGGGCTGATCCAACGCCTACGCAACCCTGTAGATGAAAGGATTCTATTTCCTTTGCTAAGCATAAGATTGAGCCCTTGCCTAAACCCACGTAATACAAATGAGAAGAAAATTCTCAAAAACATTATGTTTTGACAGCAAACAATGGGCAGAAAAGGTTAGTGAAGATATTTGTCTGACCAGTCTTTTTCTCATCAAGTTTTATTATGAAATAGAACAAGGATTGCTGAAAATAACCTTGGTTCAGCTAACTTATAAAGCACAGCAGACTCAGTTAACAATGTTTCAGAAAAGAGGGCTAAGAAAACTCTAGCAAGGAACAAGACTTTTCAAGAAGTTAATTTAAACTCACATTGCAGCTCTGGAAGACTTTCAGCTAAGAGTGCTGAGGCAGAACAGCTGGCTGAAAGGAAGGAAGTGTGTCTTTGGAAAGGTAATTTGTAAGTATTAAGCATACAAGATTTGCTATCTATCATCTATCCCTGCTCCAAAACATTTTACAAGCACTGGGCATTTTGCCCATGTCTGTCCAGCAGGACCTGGGAGTATTTCCTATCCCCTCTGACTAGATATTCATGCCAACTACATCCTATGGTATCTGGGGAGCAGACCCAGTTACAGACAGGTCCTCCCCACCCCCATCTTATGCAGTGGAAACCCAGGAGGCAATTACGAAGTGATCCTGATCTGGACAAAAAGTGTGGGTCTGGAGCTGACTTAGCCCATGCTATGCAGATATTTGTGGCTGAAGCAGAAGAGGACAACATCACATTCATCAACACCTCATTCATTTTTCCTATAATAAATAATAATAATAATCTGCAGCTCAATCATTCACTGATCTTACAGAGTTTCATTTTGTTTTGTTTTCTGAGAATACAGTGTGTTTCAGATTGATCAAGGATTCAAATCAAGACGTTGTTACCAGGTATAATTGTTCTATTTATCTACAACTATTCCAATAAAGATATCTATATTCTTTTCATCCAAAGATGATACCAGAAGAGACTTCGGGGAACATATATATATGTAGCCATATATTAACACATCTACTTGGCCTCCCATTGTACCAAAAAAGCAGCATTTTCTTATGCAGACAGTGGTATCTGGCTTCCATACCAAATAGTAATAACACTTATTTGACATAAGTAGAAACATCCCTACAAAACAACATCTCCCCACAAAATAAAGGCATTCAAAACTAAAGCTCTGTGATCCATTCAGTCATCTGACTAGATTAAATTTCAGGGACAAAATGAAATCTCTTTTTAATATATTTTGGAGATAATGCCAACATTGCATTCAATGAGACTTATCACTGATGATGCAGTGTCCTCGTGTCTCCTGAAGTACATCACCTGTCTGACCTAGGCAGGAGCTATCTGTGCTTGGGAACAGCTGTTTCTGAAAGGGCCTTTAAAAAAATTCCTTCTGGGGGTCTGTCAAGTAATTTGGCACAAACAAACAAATAAGAAACAGAAAAAAAAAAAAAAAAAAAAAAAAAAAGGAAAAGGAAAAGGAAAAGGAAAAGGAAAAAGAAAAAGAAAAGGAAAAGGAAGAGGAAAAAAGAAATACCATCTCTTCTCTTAGTTTTTTATCATGATCCATAGAATAGACCTGAACTAACCTTCCAAACTTTTACTTGATCCCATATGGAAACTCAGCTCAATAAGTATGGTAATTATTCATGTCATTGTTGAGCCTTACTGCATTAATACCAGCTCCCAATGATCCGCAACAATAAAAACAGGATTTTTAAACAACCGCCCATTATTAGTGCCTAAAACAGCAAGCTGGATCTCCAGAATAGGTTATGTTTAGAGAAGTAAAGGAACCCTGCCTGAAAGCTTTTTATTCTTATTCAGCACAATCTAACCGACCTACAATAGATATCTTGCAGCTACTAAAATAGCAACCAAGCAAATATTCCTCAAATCAAAATACATAAGAGGACATCCAAAAGGAAACAAAACAAGTAAAAGCAAAATTTACAGTAGGTACAACAAAAGTATCCTGAGCTGCAGAAGTCGGTGTATATTGACTGAAAACAACCAAAGAATTACCACTCAGGAAGGGGTTCAGCTTGAATAAACAGCCTCCCAGACAGTATATGTAAAATGAAAGATAACATTTTTGGGTAGTATGTTCATTCTAGCAAAGTAAGAATGCTAGAATCAAGGCTGGGAGGGATCTCAAGAAGTCATTTACTCTATCCTTTTGATGCAAGGAAGACTATACACAGCTGAGAGTGATATGTCCGATCTGTTCTCAACAACTCCTAGTGCAGGTCAAACAGAAGACATACATGGAGAGTAAGGGAACAAAATTAATTCCAAACACAATACCTTGCAAAGGGCCAGATTCCCAAATCGGACCTACTACAGATTCCCAGAGTTACAGGCCATGGCACGGACCAGCCACAAAGCATAAGTTATGGTGCTGATGTCAGCCTCAGTGTGGTCAATGTGTTCCAACATCATTCAGTTAGACTTATTGCAAACAGATTTTAATTTGTTTGTTTGTGACAGAGAGATAAAGACATAGTAGGCTTTTCCCAAATTTTTTGAAGTTATGATCCAATATCCAAATGGCATACATGCAAAATTCAACTACATCCAGCCACAAAGGTTTAGGAGTGGAAAGGATTAAAAGCAAAGGAAGGGAAAAAAATGTTCAACAGTACAAACAGGTGCTTACTAAATAAGCCATGAGTGAGCCAGAGGACCTCCAGCCTAAATAATACGGTGTAGCTATTTTTTCTCCACTTAATTTTTGACATAAGAAGGATGAAAATGGCTCAAAAGGAAGACAGAGCAAGAGGAAACTGTGTGCTTTATTAAGGATCAGCTCTAGGATGCTTGTGGAAGTGAATTAATAGAAAGCAAGAGAAAAATACCTGGAAGGAGTACAGTAACCTGCCTACATGCCCACTGTGGTGATCAGATATCTCACGGTGCTTCTGGGTTACAATGAGACAGATCAGTGCTGATGCTCATGCCAAGCCACAGATACCACAGTCAATTTGTTAGGGAATAACCCTAGGTCTTTCCAGCAAAATATTCACTCCTTCCATATCCTGTCAGTGAGCAATATGGAAAAACTTCATTCTAATGGGTGAGTGCTGTGTCCTAAAGCAAGACTGGTAAATCATAGTTTGTACTTCATGCATGAAAGTACTGGAGAATTAGAAACTCAGCTGAACCATCCGGTTTGTAATGGTGATGAGGGTGGAAGCTTATTAAAAAAGTGTGGAGGAATTTATTCTTTGAAGTTTACAGCTGTTGTCATTTCAACCACAAGGACAAATTTACATCCATGACAGTTGTAAAACACAGTGCAAAATCTAGCTTAAAAATTACATGACCATTTTCCACCTTTTTGTGTGAGGGTTTTGTTTCCTTCTATTTTTAATGGCTTTGTCAGGGCGAAAATATTTTGTTTGGTACCCCAGAAAAGCGAAGGTGGGGTAGCTGGGAAAGGAGGAGGATCTCAGAGTAGTTTCTACCTAATCTGGGTGGAGGTCAGGCCGTTTTCAGTAAGAGTGGGATTTCTAATCTCACTTCTCCATAATGCCTTCCTCCCTCTGTGCTCCCCATAAAACTACCTCTACCAAAACTGTGCTTCTCTCCCAGAGGTGGGCTGGCATGGGACTCAGCTAGAGATGGAAGAGCACATTAGAACCCATGCTTCTTTTTTTTTTTTTTTTTGTGGGCTGACCAGTTAAATCCAGCAGAGGCTCTGGAGATGTGTGGGGTTTTTTTTGTTGTTTTGTTTTGTTTTTTGTTTTTGTTTTTTGTCATCTGGATAAAAAGCTTCTCTATAGCCACTGCAATGAGACCCTGGTGCAATGTATTTTGCATAGTCCATTCACTAAATGATAACAATCTTTCACTACCTTGATTTTGTATTCTTGTTTAAACGAGCTGGTATTTGTATTTTACCTCAGAAATGGGTGATCTCTTCACTGTTGTCCCAAATTCAGTGAAACAAGATCAAAATCATCCAAGAATAAACCTTAATATCGCCACGTGTGCCCAGTTCAAACCTTCTTTGCAAGGCCTTTTTGTAAATATCCCTGAACATGTAGAATACTTAGTCTGACCATAAGAGCACAGGTGTTGGGGCAGGTGTTCCTCTCCATTACTCATGCTGTGTAACTCTAAGGCTGATGTGCTGGGTCCATCTGTATGTGTGATGGGCCAGGAGCAGCCTATTGCATATTTGGCTAGGTAGTGTGTGGTGTGATGGACACAGAGCTACTCTGCAATAATGTTAACAGTGTGCGTTGGACCAACAACTGTTGCAAAAATTGCACAAATATTTTGGTCAAGTTTAATAGCAGACTGCAAGGAGAACAATCAGAAAGGATGAAAAATGTCTTGAACTCAGCCAGCCCTGCAGTTAGCACAGGACAATGGGAAAGTCATGGGCTTGCAGGAGTCTAGTTCAGCTTCCTGCAGGGCCTACTGAACTGGTTGGGAAAATCAGAGCCAAAAGTCTGACAACCGAGAAGCACAAATGAACTCTGGCAGCATCAGCAGGACTGTCTTTTCAGTGCCGGGGAGATCTTGGGGAGCTGTTCAAGGGCACTAGACCGAGACCCATGCACTCGCTCTAGTGTCTGCAGAAGCGAGACCTGCCTCAGTTGCCAAAAGGACAGAGCTTTGGATAACTTGGAAGATGGGGAAGAATTGCTTATTTTATAAACGCTGTTTGGAAAAGGAAACAATACTACAGTTTTGAGAAAGGAGTTTTGTCATTTTGTGGACATCTTTGTTACACTGTCCTTGAGGGAAAGCCCACAGGCATCCAAACATTGCTAGACTTGCTGGTGAAACCTTTCCTTCCTGTACTGCAGCGTCTGGCAACTCAAGGAGAGAAGAGACTCAAACTCCTGAAATCTCCCCAGCTGGGCAAGGCTCAATGCCCAAAGTGAGGTCAACATCCAAATTTCAGTAGCAAACTTTGGTGGGGCTATGGATGTAGAGGCCACCCTGCATGCTCCACAGCCCAGCTGGTCTTGGATCACTGTGTTTCAGCACTGGCAGTTGGCTCAACCACATTTCAACTGCCAAGAAGAGAATTAGATAGCCCCTGATGTCTGAGCCAAACTGTTTTCCTTCCCTCTTGTGAGCCTTGCAGCCCATCAGAGTCCCAACACCAGAAGGGCAGAAGCACTAGTAGCTCTGCTTTCAGGATGAAAGGGATTATATAAACTCAAACAGATGCACAGGGCAAGCTTGTACCATCAGGAGAAAGTGTTGCCTACGTGGAAGGTGCCACCTCTTGCTAGGACCAGTTATCCTTTGCTCCACTACAAGTAAATAAGCCAGGCTCATTTAAGTTACCCGAAATCATGCTTAACCTGTTTTCATATTTATCATTTTGCATTACAATTGCAGTGGAGCAGGCATGAGGCTGGCCCAGTTCCTTCCTTCCAGCTCAGGGCTGTGACAAGATGTGCTAATGCATGTGCCTCTTATGATTGTTTGAAGATATCCTCACAGCAGAGCTTTTCCATACTGCATTTCAGGACTAGCAGTTCGTCTCTTCCAAAACCAAACTGCTTATTTAGATGAAATTTCATTGAGATTTCTGTGGACCGTATAGATGTGCTTCAGTAAGAAAGGGCACAGCCCTTGCCGGACAACAGTGAACAGTCACTGGCTTATGTATATGAGGACAAGTGACTGCTGGGTCATATTTAATTTAACCTTACCACACTGGCCATAATTCTGTCTAACCAGAAGAAAACATTGCATGATAGGGAAAACAGGCAAACCACAAAATAAGTATACACCACAAAATCCAGTACAGCATGTTGAGTAAGCAGATGCTGCTGGAAAGAAAGTACAATACTATAAGGTATTGAAAAGCTTCAACTGACATCTGCATTTCTGTATTTCTGTCTAAAGGTCTCCTTTAATAACTGGCTTCGTGATCTCATTCTTATTCTTTCAAATGTAAAATGCTGGAAGTTTACATCTGTGATTCTTTGAAATATGTTTTTTTCTCCTCAAGAAACTCAGCTTCTTGTTGCAGGTGAGTTAATGTTTGCCTGATGGATCATTTCTGAGCAGCAATGGTGAGTTACTGAGAAATGGTCATATTTTTTGATCACTCATAAAGAAAATGGCATTTATCTGGATAAAGAATCAGAAACAAAAACAAAAGGGTTGTCAACCTCAGATAACCTAAGTAGCACCTTTGTCCTTCAGTAGGGAGCTAGTCTTGAAGACCAGTAATAACAAGGGAAGAACTGGCACACAGGTGTGGCTACTTCTCTTCTGTCCACAATTCCTCTTAGAAACTGTAGCTCAAATAACTCAGGAGAGACTTGGATGCTGAGTACTTCATACGTTGGATGCACAACTGAGAAATATTAAAGAGGCCCAATTTTAAGGAGGTCTCTCAAAACTCAGGCTTTGTTTTGGATACCATAGATGACTCGGTACCATCAGACAGTTGTTGAGATCTTGTCTGGAAAGTATATCCTCCCAGTTGCAGTGTGCACATCTTCACAACAGGAACCCAGTCTGCTGTTTGTAATGTTTGGCATTCTAACCTCAAGTAAATACACCAAGTAATCTGCAGAATATGTCTCCAAGCATGCTTACATGGTAATAATGATGTTAAAGTAGAATGTCCGTATGATTTATTACGCCTTGTGAAATAAAGCAAAGCCAATCTCTTTCCACCATGGGAAGTACCATCACAGTAGAAAATGGAAACAAGAAAAAATGAAATACCACCCAGGCCTGGTTCAAACATGCAAACTTTCTAATAAAATATCAGAACCAGATGCTGCTAAAGATGAGTGATAATTAAAGAAGATAAATTAAAGAAATGTTTTTCCAGGGAATGACTCTACTGCACACAAATTGTTTCAGCATGGGGAAAAATATAATAAAATTACTGCTGCTGTCTGTTTTCAAAAGTTTCCATTAATGAGTCAAGGCAGGTTCCCTGCTAAATTCCCTCACATCCAGGCTCCCTCTTTGCCTCTGTTGGTCTAATCTCCATGTGGTTTAGCAGAGTGAACAGAGGACTGAGCGCCAGGAGCTTGGTTCCAGCACTGACTCACTGTGTGGGCTCTGTGATGTCATCCTTGGGGCAGGTCAGCCCTGGAAAGCAGAGCTCTAAAAACAGTGCTGAGGGGTCCAGAGCCTGATGGTCACCTCCTTCTCCCCATCAGATGTGGGTGGTTCACTGCGGGTTTTCCCCTGAGTGCCAACCCAGCGAGCTGCTCGCGGGCTAAGCTGGTGGCATGTGATTTTTTCAGTCTGGAGTCCCATTGCAAGAAATGAGCACCTCCAAATCCAAGCTGTGCAGGCACCTGTGCAAACTCCCAGCAGGAAACATTGCTGCAGATGAAGGGCGGATGCAGCAGCCCCTCTAAGACCACCCTGGAGCATCATGCTCCCGTGTATAAACTCATCTAAATCCAGGCTGTTGTTAAGCTTCATCTTAGCTAAACATGAGATCGTGTTTAAGCCCCTCGAAGACTTTTAATTTCTCTAGTTTTTTTGCACACTGAAAGTTCCTATCCAATTGCCATAAGCATTTTCATAGCAAATAAAGTAACGTGCTACATAGGGAAAGAAAAAGAATAAAATGAAACCATGTAAATACGTGGCCTGGTTCCCTTTTAACCACATGTTCCCCAGGCTCATAACCTCTGTAAATGCCTGTGAGGAACAATGTGGTTTGCAGTGTGCCTTTCAGGTCAGCAGATCTGGCATGTGTCAGCCCGAACAAGGGCTCAGACACAGGATCAGGTTCCCATTGCTCAATGAGTTACTATGTGGTGAGTGTCTGTGCTAGCACACATTGCACACGGCAGAGGCAAGGTACAAGGCAGCAGGTCTCACTGGCCTAGCTGAGGACGAAATCTCAGGACCCTTGCTTCACTTGTCTGACAAGCTGGGAGCACAAGCACTCAGCCATGGTACCCCAACCATGTGCCTCAAGTTCAAGTGTTGAAGCCCAGAGAGCTTCATGAAGGATTTGGAGCCTGCAGCTCTTTCTCCTGGACAGAAAGGCCAAGCTGAATAGACACACAAACACACAGGGAGCCAAGAGCAGGGACAGGCCTCTTGAGCATCTACGCTCCAAGCTACTGCAGATGTTTTAAGCTAAAACTGAGAATTTATACTACAGTCGAGACTCTACACAAGCTGAATCTGTCCACAGGCCATGAGTCTATCTGCCTTCCATGTGGTAACACCAGCTGCTCTCTGCACCTTCTGTCCCAACACCTCCAAGCCGCCCTGTCCTGGGAACATTCCACAGCAATCTGAGCACAAGGGGACAAAGGCACAGACGGCAGCAGCCAGGGCTTCTTCCAAACCAACATAAGCCATGGTCTGATAGCCAGGCCTAGAGAGAAAAGAGCGGTGCTGACCACAGCTCTCACTTGATCATCTAAAAAGTACATTTATTAAGACCCTCTGCCCACTGCAGAGCTTTGAACTTGAAATAAGGTTTGGTTATATGTCTCATAGGGAGCTTGGCAATCTCTCCTCAGTCTCTGCTTTACTCCTGCACGCTACCAGCACTGCAGTGTCTGCCCTGGAGTCATGCATCCCATGCAGGAAAGGTTTCCCAGAGGCATCAGATGCAGGACTGGGCATGGGAAGAGAAAGGAAGGGAAAGGGAAAGGGAAAGGGAAAGGGAAAAGGAAAGGGAAAGGGAAAGGGAAAGGGAAAGGGAAAGGGAAAGGGAAAGGGAAAGGGAAAGGGAAAGGGAAAGGGAAAGGGAAAGGGAAAGGGAAAGGGAAAGGGAAAGGGAAAGGGAAAGGGAAAGGGAAAGGGAAAGGGAAAGGGAAAGGGAAAGGGAAAGGGAAAGGGAAAGGGAAAGGGAAAGGGAAAGGGAAAGGGAAAGGGAAAGGGAAAGGGAAAGGGAAAGGGAAAGGGAAAGGGAAAGGGAAAGGGAAAGGAAAAGAAAAGAAAAGAAAAGAAAAGAAAAGAAAAGAAAAGAAAAGAAAAGAAAAGAAAAGAAAAGAAAAGAAAAGAAAAGAAAAGAAAAGAAAAGAAAAGAAAAGAAAAGAAAAGAAAAGAAAAGAAAAGAAAAGAAAAGAAAAGAGAAGGAGACATGAATCTGGGTGTGTAATTTATATATGAGGGAAAGTTTAAACCAGTGTGATTGGCAAGAATACAATGTTACTAAAAGCCACAGACATGCTAATTGGTAAGTCATTTTAAGTAAACCCTATTGATCTTGTAAGTTTTCCAGCTTTCAATTTTCACTTTTGCTTGAAAACAGCTCAGAAAATAAGACCTAACCAGAAACTCATGATTGGTGACTTTTTAATCCAATTTTTTAGCAATTGTAAGCTATCTGTCTTGAAGGGAGCCTTTGTCTGACCAAGGAAACAGCTACAGCAAGCTTCTCTGTAGATACCTAAGCCTCTCTCAGAGTGGGCTGGAGATGCACACTTGGGGTAGGCCAAGTCCTCTGTGCCACAGGTGATGGACTCTGGAAGTCACCTGCTCCAACCCCCAGCTCAAGCAGGGCCGCCTAGAGCAGCTTGCTTAGGACCATGTCCCAGCAGCTTTTGGAGGTCTCCAAGAGACTCCACAGCCTCTCTGAGCAACCTCTGCCAGTGACACGTTGTTCATGCCACTGCTGAAGTGAGGTGAAGCCAAGTGGTCCAGCTTGGCTCAGCACAGCTCCATTTCCATTGTTCAGCAAGGGAGCTCTGAGCTCTTCCTCACAGTGCCCTCAGAAGTGTGGCAGGCATCACCTTCTGGCAGACAGTAATGGAATAGGTGGAGTACCTGCTGTATTTTCTCTGCAAGTTAAAAAAAAAAAAAAAAAAAAAAAAAAAGGAAGTGGCAGAACAAGGTATGTAAAGGAACAGAAGAAGACGAAGAAGAAGACGAAGACAAAGGAAGGAAGGAAGGAAGGAAGGAAGGAAGGAAGGAAGGAAGGAAGGAAGGAAGGAAGGAAGGAAGGAAGGAAGGAAGGAAGGAAGGAAGGAAGGAAGGAAGGAAGGAAGAAAGAAAGAAAGAAAGAAAGAAAGAAAGAAAGAAAGAAAGAAAGAAAGAAAGAAAGAAAGAAAGAAAGAAAGAAAAGAAAGAAAGAAACTTGAATCATATTATCCCAGTCCTCCTTTATTATTTCAACTGTAAAGGCAAACTTTGCAGAAATGTCCCAGGCAGGTACCCCTGCTGTCCAGGCTGCTCCTCTGCCACAGTTAAGGAGGTCTGGTCCTCCCCGAAGGCAGCATTGGCTCCCACACAATCCCAAGCCACCGTGATAGAGGGACTGGCTCCTGCTCCCCCTCTGAGGCAGCACCATTAAGAAGGCACAGACTTCCCACATTCTTAAGCAAAATATTTACTTTATACGTGCTGAAACAAAATTTGGAAAAGTGAAGAATAATATTTATTTTGACAATGTTAAATTGCATTAAAGTTTAAAGTGAAAATTAGATGCATGCATATATACTGAGGGCATTATCCACTAATCACAGGAACATAAAAGAACTGGAAAATACCCTCCTCCACTGCCACTAGGAAAGTTGGTCTGGACTAAATTACAGACAAAATGTATAATTAAGCAAGCTATTATTATCCAGTGTCTTAGCAGATGCTGACCCCATTTGTGATGATTGTGATTGGGATGCAAATTCAGCTGAGGTTTGACTTCACAGCTGTGTCCATAATGTCTTGGACCTGCTGGACTGCCCCAGAAACTCCCCTCATGTTAGCACTGGTGTCCAAGAGCAGTGCTTACAGTTTCCTCATCTGCTGGTTGGGGAGATTTCCTTCAGCTTCTCAGGAAGAGAAAATGGTTTTACTGATCTGCCAGCCAGGCTTAATACTTGAAATCTGTGTTTAATTCCTTTGAAGAATCTTTAATATTCCACTAGTACAAGGAGGGGGGACCTTCCACTGCTGTGTTATTCTCTTATTTTTATTTTTTGCAGGTGTATGTTTGTGGCTTAGTTACTGAAATAATAATTCTGCTGGAAATAGCATTGGCATGAGAGATGAGCTGCCAAAGTGTTATGGGCTCAGTAATTTGTACATGGAAATGAGGAACCAGGGGACGTCATGAACATCAGTGGCCCGAGGAGATTATGATTAAAACATGATGCTGAACTTTTATGATTTCTACAGCTAATTAGCAAGATTTATAAGCATCTAACAAAAAAACAAGGCTGAACACAGAGATGATCCTTATTTTCCACATGGAGCAGTAAACTACTGGGTTCTAAAACAGAAGAAAAAAGGGGAGAGGAACACACTTCTGTCTCTTCTTAGCCTAGTTGTCCCTTTCTTTTCCATTGGTTGAGTGAATGCCTCTTGGGTATCAAGCATGAAGCCTCTGTCTTATTCACATTGATGGCAATCCTTCATATATTTAATACAGATAAAAAAATTCTAATGTTTCTGTATAGTTTCAGACCAACACAGGTTTTGTTTGCCAGCAGCGTGCTGGGGCAATGTGAGATGTCCACAGAACCCCTTCCACCAACATATACTTTTTTGATTCTGTTCTCAAGAGGTGCAGAAGGAAAAGGAGAAAATAAAAAAGAAGAAATTCAAGGCTGGTATTTCCTACAGAAACAAACTCCTCCGTCTGCAATCAGGGCCCCCTGTTCCCAGGAGGGTTTCCAGCCAGCAGTGCATGTGCGACCTGCCCAGAGGCCACCAGTGTGCACCAGGCTCTGCATGACCTGAGCCCTTTCCCTCGAGCTCCTGCATTTCCAGAAGCCCTAACATCCTCACAGAGTCCACACTGAAAAACCTTAACCAGGGTGCAAAATGTCTGAAATTCTGCCTGCTCTTCTCCAGCTAGAAAAGGAGACATGCTCCAGAAACTTGGTTGTGTGGAAATCTGGTTGTATAGGGTAACTCTTGCTCAGAGTATGGATGAAAAAAATAAAAAATATATTATTATTGAAGCCAATGGCAAAGGAATTTCTCCAATGCAGACCCACAGCAACTACAGTCAGATGGGGTGATGGTTCTGCTTTGAACAGAGTCAGCTAATGTGTATGGCACAGCTGAGATTTCTGAGAGAAAGGCTGTTTTGTCCAGGGTTTCCTTTGCCCAGTGTTGCCTTTGGGAAGAAGCTCTCCAGCTGCAGGAGGCACTGCCCTTCCTCAGCAGCTGGGTCAGGCACCTCGTCCATATCCTGCCAGGAACACAAGGACCTCAGCTGGCTCTGTGCTTTCCCGGATGGGGCTCATGGGGCTCTCAGCTGCATGGGCAGCAGCTCTCCTGGTATGGATGAGCTCGTCTCCATCATGAGGAAGAGGAAGGAGCAGGCACCCCAGGGTTAACCTCAGAGGAAGGTTCTTTGATTTTTCACAGTTGCAAACTTCTAGCAGCAGGCACAGCATCTTCCCACCTCCACGGAAAGTACTTTACCTGTTCTGCATGCCACCACAATGTAATAATCAAAAAAACACTGCCTTATTGCACTGTTGGTGTGGCTGCAGAAGTCCATTCATAAAGCTCCACCTATTTGTACTGGAGCTATGTTTGCTCAGCTCACAGATATACAAATACTGGTACACCATGGTTAATAGCATCCTAGCATTTTATTATTTTTTTAATGAACCACTGTCATCACCTCCTCTAGTATATATTTTTTTTTTTTATTCTTGTTCCTGTATTCCTAGACAGTTGGCCTAAGTTGGGAATAACAGGATAATTTCCACTCCAGCAATGGTTTGGCGCTAATATCAGTATCTGGTAGCTGGCGCACCCTTAGGACACAGAGTTTGCTGTCGTTTATGGTGAGAGCCATGCTGGCCACATGCCACACTCTCCATTTTCACCTCCCAAACTAGTCCATTTCTTAGTGAAATGGAGTGGGAACAACTGTACAGACACATTTTTGGAGAGTTTCTACTCTAACATTAGATAGAAAGGTTTAGGCAGCAAATTCCCACTGAAGTGGCACGTAGGGTCCTGCTTTGCTGGAGATGCTGGAGATGCTTCAGACCATGAGCAGACCACATCAGCATCTCCAGCAGCAGAGACACAGCCAGTGAGAACAGCATCAGCAGCGCTTGCCCCCATCATACACACCCTGTGTGCCCAAAGCAGGGCTACACAGGGCCACGAAGCTTTAAAAACAGGGCTGTGGATGAAGGGACCTGTCCCAAAGAGGAAGCAGGGTGGTGGGGACCCCATGTCAGGTCAGCACCCATGCCCCTGAGTGCAAGGAGCAGGGTCCCCCTTTTACAGGTGTGGAGGAAAACAGGGGAGCAACGTGCAGCCAGTGCTCCCATCCCAAGCATGTGTGCTCCAGATGTGCCCAGAGTGAGACTCAGCCAGTGAGGAATATTATTTATAATAATAATAATAACAATATTAATAACACAAGAACATCTGGTAATGTTTTTTTTCCATCTACTATTTGGCTGAAAGCAGAGCATCCGGGTGACATGACAATTGGTATTTCTGTTTCCAATTTAGCCCGAGTCCAGCTGCTGCAGTGACTCAGAGACAGGCACTGCCAGGGACATGTCCCTGGCTCCTGGGCTCGGCTGGCCCCGCAGGTGCCGCTCGTGCCAGCACCGCCTGCAGAATCACCTAAAATCATCTGGGCTTGGGTTTTCTCTATCAGCTATTTCATAAGAGACTGCGAGGAGCTTTTGCACTTTGGTGGCTCCTTTCCATCCTGCCCCATGAGAAAGTTATCGAGCTCTACCGGTGTATGGTTTCAGAGAGAAAACAAAGGCTGGCTATTTTGTAATCAAAACAAAAGGGCTGTGCTACATATTTCACGCTATTGGAAGTGTATTTGACTAAATACACTTTTAAACGGTTTTGGTGTTGCTTTCAATTTTAAGGCTTTCAGACGTGTCCAGTAAATATATCACTTCCACCTACAAAGACTTCAGCCTTGACACGCAACTAGCATGCGGCCTAAAAAGTTAAGAGATGGCACTCCAGCTTTTCTCTCCTCATTACACTGACTGAAAGCTAAAAGCAGAATTACCGTGGCAGCTGCAGCCTCTGCTCCCAAACCACATGTAGGTGTAGTGGAAATCATTTCACCTGCACTGCTCACCATTTGTTCCTCCCAGCACACTATAAGCCAAGGAGTTCGCTCCTCTGGGCAAGAGGGTTGACTCCACAGCCATGGAAGAGGCGATCGTTTTGAAGCAGAAACGCACGATGTGCAGTCTCTCATCTGCTATAAATTTATACAGGTTGATGATAAACTTAAAATGTGCACTATTAAAACTTCACGTTCAAGAATAATGTTCATTTAAGTATTTGAACATTCTCCCTTAAGTCATTAAAGACCGAGATTTATGTTGAGCAAATGAAGAGGCCCCCATATGCCTTTGGAGACATATATCCTGTTCCTGCCCTTGGGGCCCACCACAACTGCACGTACGCTCAAGGACAAGCCAGGCTCCAACACTCATTATATTATCACATTTGCATATGAAGCAGCAAAATTTGCTGATAGACAGAAAATTTAGGCCTTTGGCTCACCACTTGTCCAATTATTAAAATCAGATGCTTTAGATCACATGTTATTATAAATAAATCAATTTCTTCTAATGCGCTTTACACACCACTTTGTAAATTATAGGTTAGATTAAATCTAATTATGCAGCTTGAACTCCTGGTTTATGCAGCTGAATTTATGGGACAATGTTAGTAGCAGGAGTGTTCCCATTGCTTCTAGTTCTAGTGTAACGATTCTTAAATACACAAGGTGAAATCTGTAATAGTGCACCTCTGTCTGTAACTAGCGAGAGCCAGGAATTAGAGTTAATTCCACCTCCAGCCTTAATTTAATCCCCACGCAGGCTCCCTGTTGTCACAAATATTATTTGTACACAAAACCTGCCGACTGCTAAAGTTTGGGGAATTCCAATAACTAAAGAATTTCCATAGCCTTAAATCTGGCCTATTTTCTGTAGCAGATGCCCAGCTGGTGTGTGTCCTACATACAGGTTCCTCAGTTTTGGGACCAACTCCCGCTAGCTGGCAATGCAATGCCACCTCCACCAGGGGTCTGAGCTCCGGCATGTGAAGCCTGCAGAGCATGACCACGGTCCCTTTTCCCCAGGGATGTCCAGGCTCTCTGCTGGGGTGATGACAAGGTGCTTCTCAAAGCCAGCAGGCAGCACCAGCTTCCATGGGACACCTGTAGAGGAAGCACTAAAAGTAAGCTTGCTTGTGGTGCTCGTGGATCAGAGGTGAGGAGCTCAGCACAGATATACGAGTAAAGATTTGGCAGCTGAACAGCCAGAAGAGAAGGAGAAGAAGCAGCATGGACATGAGCACACATGGGAAAAAAAATAAAAAAAGAAACTGGGAAGGAAAAAAGAGAGAGATATAATCAGAAATAATATAATCTGAAGCAATCCTGTTAATATGTTATGCATAACAATGTCCTTGATGACAGTCCAGGAGTCTGAGCTTGGGCCAGGGAACTGTCAGCTAGAAAGGAGTGAGTTGTTACGTAGGCTCATGCAATTAATAATGACAGTGCTCAGTAAATCTTACCTTGTGCACTGTAAACAAGTTTTTATTCCTGTGGCTCACGAGGAGTCCTTCCAAGTCCAGAATTTATTTGTCTCCCCGCTACACAGATCAGAGGTCCAGCTTCACAGGCACAACTGAAACTGAGCATTGCACTGGTTGCAAGTATTTTTTACTGTTAAAAGGTGTGATTCATCTTCTTGCAAGATGCTGAGCCCCTCGTTCACTTGCTTTTCCCAAGAGGGAAATGGAGCCTTCCTGTTTCCTTAAGAAATCTCTTTTGCTTAATGGGAACTAAAGTATTTGCTGAGGAGCAGTCATAGAAGTGGGTTTTTGGCTGCACCTGAAAGACTTGGTACAGTGGGAGAGTGGGAACCAGTTCTATACAGTCTCCAGATAGGTCTAAGTGACTGCTGAGTGATCCCGGTTTCTTCTGGTGTTTCCTGTGAATGTGAAAATTACATCCTTCCATGCAAACGTGACGGCTTGGACAGGGAGACTGGGTGCCTCACCTTTTAACCATTTTCTCCTACAAGGTGGGACAAACAGCCCTGGATACTCATCGCAAAGGCAGGGTCTCACACTGGGAGCCCCACAAACCGGGTGAGCAGCTAAAGCTGGAAGAGCCAAAACCAATCTGGAAGTGGTTTTGGTGTCTGTCTTGTGTTTCCATTAGAGGTAAGCAGTGAGCCAGACATTCTTTGAATACAGCTGATGACTGTATGCCTTCACGCAGAGGTGCTCTTCTCCCAGATGCAGGATGTCAATAGGCCATTGCTAAGAAATCCTGAATATCAGCATTGATTTTCCGGTAAGATTTTCATTATTTTTTAGAATACAAGTGTAGAAGGCTGATGAAAGATCCCCAGAACAATGTGTGTTATGGTGTTAACATCACTAACCCAGAGAGAACATCACCCGTTCATATTTCTGCAGGCAGGTCATCTGAAAGAGAAGCTTATTAAATGCTGAGTATAATACTATTACGGAAGGACACAGAAATCAAACAGGAGAGGGCACACACACTTCTGGACACACTAAAATATAACCGTAGGAATGAATACTGCAATTCATTAGACATTTCTGCTGTTTTATGCTTTCTTCCAAAGGCTGCCTTTGATCATCAGTCAGAGGCAAAGCACCTTCCTCTCCTGTTGGCCAAGGAAAGAAAAACTTCTCTACCAAAAAGGGCCTGGAGAGTAGTAGATGAAGTCTACCTGGCAATTGCAACCTGGAAGTCCCCAAGGAGTTCAAAATCTCCCAAGTATCAATGCCCACAAATTTCCTTGAACATTCAGATCTCTCTTTCTGTGGAGACAAACTGTCACCTCAAAAACAAGTCTGCTAGCAGGGGAGCTGCCTCTTGACTCCCAGCTGGCATTGCTGCTTATGAGCTGTGGGCTGCCTCTCCACAGAGTAACTCTGGAGTTCATAGAGATGGCACTGGAGAGGTCAGTAAATGGCAGGCAGAAATGAGGACAAGTAGTGCCGTACTGACTGCTATCAGCAAGCACCTCTGAGCACAGTCCCTTCCAGCCTCTTTTTTTGGAAGTAAAACAGGGCTGAGGAAAAGGAGAAGCTGTCCAGCCCAGTGACTCAGGATGGAGAGTCCATCTCTGCAATGGGCAAATGACCTGGTCCAGCTCCTACCACAACGTATCAGAAGCTGAAGGTCTAAGCCTTCTTAACTTTCACCAACTTTTGCTAATGTAGGCCCTTATACCACACATTTTGGGGGATCAAGAAACAAGAGTGCTACTGGCTGAGTTACAGTGAACTAAATGAGCAGCAAAGTGACTGCACATGGGCAATAAAAGTAATAGCTGGTGGGAAGAATGAGGAACCATTTGAGTGATGCAAGAGAAAGGATATATATCTGAGTCTATTTTTCATAGGCAAACAGATGAAAACTGGTCCACCAGCAAAGCTGGGGTACAGCCAGGGACTTAGATGTTGCAATATTTTAATTTGTAGATTTCCTGTTGCCTAGCAGACTCCTCGGCCAGGAATTAGACAGTCAGGATACAATTCCCAGGGAGAATTAGGTAGTTTTGAATAGTATTCCTAGAAACCAGCACACAGCGTGAAGTTATTCACATTGGCCTGGAGAAACCACAGAAGGAAGGAGCAGGACCACAGTCAGAGACAGCAGGACCCTCTGTGCTCAGTCTGCTCCTGGAGGTAGGTGTTCAAGCCCCGTTAACCCTTTGTCACAAAAAGACACTGCACTCTTTTCTTCCTCCCACTGCACTAGTGCAGTAGCTACATCACTCCCCACAGAGGGAAACCTGCTTCAAACCTTCGTGCAGCCTGACCTGTGGCGAGGATGTGCTCAAGTCCAGCACACCACTCATGAGCACGCACATCAGTCCTGCTCACCCGCTGTCCCCGCAGCAACTATGTGAGGTAAAATATCTTCAAAAAGAGAAACTGGGAGAGGGTCATCATAAAACACCAGGTGAAGCAGTAAGCAGCATGATGACAGAGGATACAAGGGTATGGCATTCAAATATTTGTTCAAAATGAACTGGAGAGTGTGAGTTTGCAAAAATACCCCACTTCCCGGGTCAGCCTTCTGTCTACTACATCTGTCTGCTACTACATCTGTCTACTACTACATCTGTCTGCCCCATCCTTAAAAGCCTGATTGGTGGCTACTCGCAAAAGCAGGACATGGTTCGAGAAGAATCACGAAGACCATCCTAGAGGTGTGGCAAGAGAAGACTTGATGCACTTGAGAATCAATGCAAGGACCCAGGGGCAAGTGGGGCTCACAAAATATCAGCCATACCAAAGCTGTGGCAGGCTTGACAAGAGGCAGAGGTTTGGGCAGACAGCAAGGGCTTTCAGTTGTGCCAAGAAATCAAGTTGTAGGTGCCTGGAGGTGATACCCCTCTGATACTCACATACCCATAGCTGCCTATATTACTCAATGTGAAGATGCAGATGAACTTTGCAAAAGCTTAATGTAGAAGGATTTCACAGCCAGCTCTTCGTCAGCATTTTCTCACTGCCAATGGACAGACTTTTGTTATCTTCCCTCCTTCATGCTACCTTGTGAAAGAAGGTTCTGCTCTCCCTGAGGAAGAGGAGTGCAGCTGTGTATTTCTTTTATATTGAATGCAGTATCTGTTGAACCCTGCCAAAATTTTCACTCCTCCTTAGGCTTCCTTGTTAAGTGTATAACAGTAATATTTATGTGAAATCAGCTGAGAGTTATACATTCAAAAGACGACTATCCCAAAGAATATTTACATGTTTGCATTCAGCTAACAGTAAAATGCTACAGATTTGCCTTCACAGAATCTATTTACACAATGCTATAACATGCACAGCTGCATATTGCTTGCTGGGAACCTCTCCATTGATTTCAGTAGGTTACTGTACCTTAAGGTAATGATGAAACCTGTTTTAAAATGATTAACTGTACATTTCTCATTGTCCTATATTCTTGAATATATAATAATATTCTTGAAAGTCTCGTCTAGGAACATTATTCTAAAATCTGTGTGTGTTATATATGCTTCAGACTTGTATTGCAGACTTTATTAAATTTAAGCTTACTGAAATGTGCACTAAGTAATTTTCACAAAGATGTTTGCACTATGGCACCATTCCCAGTCTTTGATTCCATGGATTTCTGTCTCTATGGCTGCCAGTGAAATTCTTATTTCCTTCTATAGGCAAAAAATAAAAATAAGATAATTCAATAGTGTCTTTTTGAGCTCTTTAAGATAGGCTTCCCTGCTAGATAAACCATAGCAATATGAAACCACGGTAAAGCCAACTGAAAACCCTTTTGCTCAGACCAAATGTAAATGTACAAGTAAACATGCTCTTGAATAAATGACAGAGTCCTTGGGTTAATGTCGATGCATGCCAATATCCAACCTGTTTTCTGCTAAGAGAATATTCTAGACTAAAAGGATAGAGATCAGCAGGACTTGAACAGTGCTCTTGGTGTAGATGTTTTATTTGACCAGTTAATGAATTGTGCTACAGAAAATGTAGTCTGAGTCTAGTCTTAGTAAGAAGAGTCAAAAAACAGATAATTTTTCTGACCATACAAGGCCATCTCCCACCTCTCAACAATAGCCCAGACTACACCATTGTTATAATTAAGGTTATGTGGGGTATTATTGGTGGCATAGCTTTGTCCAATAAACAGAACCTATTTAGCAATCAACTGGACAAAACAATAGCAAATAGACCATGCAAACAATAATCCTGTGCTGGCAGCAGTGGACACTGGATGATCTAACTGACCTTCTGCATTTGAACCTTCTCATCTATCACTGGCTACGGGTTGCAGAAGAATGAAAAATGTGTGAGATGAAAACAGGTTTAACAATAGAAAAAGAAAACACAACTGCAAATGCAGAATGCAATACGATTGCTCAAGATGCAAATTATAACCAGACCCAGGGACAGATTAAGAAATGATGAGTATACTCAGAGTGCCAGACTCTAAATAGTAGGTTACTGTAATGTCTCCTTTTTAACCCCACTCAGTCACTAAGCCAGCAGTGAGTTTCCTTTGCAGGACTAGCATCTCTGCGTGTTCAGGAAGTGGGTAGAAATGCACATTCAAAGTTCCAGTTCTACTTCCTAGGTCTATAGCACGGTAGAGGCAACTACTTAGACTTCATTCTACAACTAGAAGAGTCACAGAAAGTAACTCATCTAATCTGATGTAGCTCAAGGCTGGAAAAAAAGGTCTGTGGAAGATGATGCAATTGACACATCACCTCTGAATACAGTTCTATAAACTCTGATTTCCTAGAGTTTATGCCAAATGTACTGCTGCAATTACGTAAAAAAAGCCTTGGATTTTTACTATAATCAGCCTGAAAATCTTTGTTTTGTAGAATATGTCAATCTGCATTGTTTCCATGTCTGTGGATTTATCACTTTGTGCACATATTGCAAACCAGCCCCATTAAGCTAGCCACTGCCAAAGGACAACAGCATGTTAAGTGCCTCTCAACACCTTCTCTCTGCTTCAAGATGTAACACGAAAGGATTCTCCATCCACTTACATAGGCTCGGGTCCATCACCCCACCAGACAAAATACAGGAGAAGAGACTTTTCCTGCTCTAGAGGTGGTCTCCTTCTTTCCTTTGAGAAATGCTATATTTGCTTCATAGTTCCTGGTGAAGAAGTAATTGTAATGAATCCCCCTGTTGTCCAGCTGGACAAAAGCAGAAATTTTATAAAACAGAGGAATGAAGGAAAAGTGCCTGCTAGGAGCCACAGCTCTGCTCTCTCACTTTTGCTGCTCAGCTGGAGGTCCACAGACCACCAGGAAGATGTGGTTGTTAAAATGACCATACCTTGCTTTAAACACACCCGCAGTCTCCAAGGTGGTTTGCAGAGAAGTGTCACTGCCTGATGGAGAAAACAGTGGGAGCCAGTCACCCAGCCATCAGGTTCTACAGGCTGGCAGCCCCTCCTGGCAGATGTAAAGACATTTTTATTGTCAACATTTCTAATCAAAATGTTTGACTACAAGATCAAATTACAAATATGCCAAATTTTTAGCCCAGATGCTGTAGATTCTATGATCCTATGAATTTTCTTACTTACTACTGACCCTTTTATTCCACAAATAGTGGGACACAAAAAGGTTCATAGGTTTTTATAAGGCTACATCCTTCTTCAAATAAGAAAAATTGAGAAATACTAGCCTTATTCAAAATAGTCAAATCGAATCCCTCTGCTCTTTTCCACATGTTTTTCAAAGCTAGATTAAGAAGGGAAAAGTATAACCTTAGAATAGGCAGATCAACCTCTCCCAAATTCTGAGTTGCAATAGAAATAGAGTTGGAAATTTCCATATGAGTGACCCCCCCCCCCCCCTTTTTTTTTTTCCTCTGTTTTCTTCTACTGCAAGCACAATTAATAATAAGTTTAGGTTCATTCTACACCTCATACTCTCTCAGGGAACCAATTGCTGTTCTCCATCTTTAACAAAAGGTCCCCAATCCCAGCATTAGCCCAACAGCTCTAATAAACAGTTACAGGTTGCCACTGAACAATTTATTTGCAAATCAGATTGACACAGAACAATTTCCTTGGCCAAGAAAACCAAAAATTCAGCCAAAAAAAAGACAAAAAAATCATTTTTCCTCTCAACTTTCAGGCAAACACACAACTGTAATAATATTTGAGCATATTTTATCATCAAAATCAACTACTTCACTCTTAAACAACTTACACTCTTTAGCCAACCATCCAACTATAATGCTGCCCTGTCCAAACAATTAGTCATATTTTAAACCAATGATAACAGGCAAGACCATGGTTTCCATAATAAATAAAGTGATCATTTTTAGTAGAAACCATACTTTGTGTCTGTTTCTCCAATATATATGTTATTGCATATGTATTGATGTAGTTAATGTTCAGATGGTAACTGATGGAGAATTGACAAGGAACTGAGGCTGGCGTAGATCCTACCTCATCCTGAGTTTCTGCTTCTGGGACAGGAGTCAGGAAAAAGAAAGGTCTTCAAAAACTTTGTTCTGTCACAAGTAATGCATAAGAAAGAGATAGGTGAACCCAAAAAAGAATGAGAACAAGAAAATACCTTGGTATTTCAAACTCTCTTCCAATTTGTATAAACACAGTATTTCCTTTGTGATTTAGAGCCCCACCGCACTCTATTGAACATTATAAATAGAGGTCCCAACCATTGAACTCACTGAGTTACCACAATACAATCCCAGAAGAACTGCAATCCCATGAGGTTGCCTGGTGTGCCAGCTGCAAACTGGTGGGCTCTTCCACCAGGATGAAGCAGCCACGTTGGAGCCCAAGTGCATGGCACATTTTAGTCCTCTAAGCCCCGTGCCCCAGGCACAGAGCAATGCTTCAACAGAAAAGGTACCAACAGCACAAAACAAAGCCACTCAGCACATCAACACTGGCTGTCCTGCCAGAGAATAGGTGTCTTTTTTGTCTTGCAACACCCAGGCAAAGATTCCTTTCCTCTTTACCAGCCTGTCTAGGCAGTGCTATGCCCATCACCCCTTCCAGGCTGCTGATTCTTCACATTGGCAGGGGCTGGCCACATCAAAAACCCCTTTTTCATAAGGACCAGCAGAACCAAAGCCTTGGGACATTCAGAACACAAAGCCAGGGTTTCCTTTATCTTTTTTCTTTCTTGCTTTTCTTTCTTTCTTTCTTTCTTTCTTTCTTTCTTTCTTTCTTTCTTTCTTTCTTTCTTTCTTTCTTTCTTTCTTTCTTTCTTTCTTTCTTTCTTTTTTCTTTTTTCTTTTTTCTTTTTTCTTTTTCTTTTTCTTTTTCTTTTTCTTTTTTTCCAGGCAGACATTTATGCAATAGGCACCTGAACTAAATAATGATGGGTGTGAGGTAGAGGGGGATGAATGGGGAAAGGAGTGGAAAAGCTTGGTCATCAGTAGTTCCTTACCTATAATAATTTCTGAACCTAGCTAAGCACATAAGCATGTGCAAAACTGCATACACTGAAGCCTTCCTCTGGATCACTTCCAAGACACTAATTAGAGTATCCAGAACTAAAATACAAATATATATATATATATATATGATTACAATTAATGAGATTATAGATTTTGTGAGATCGCATAGTTTCCAGCTCAATGTAAGAACAGCAATTTTTGGGGGGTCAGTTGCCCTTTCTTATCCAAAGGACTTGTGCCAATGTAAAATTACTAAGTGGGAGGAGAATTAAAGCATGTCCCTGGAAACTGGACAATTTAAATCTCTGGAGATATACATCTGGTTTTATAGTTCATTCTTTGATATTTTTATTTAAAAGACTGAAAAAGCACAAGCAATTGAATACCAATTAAATTGTTACAGTGTCTGCAGGCTTTTTTCTTTTTTTTTTTCCATTACAGGTTCAATAGCCTAAATGAGGCATTTTAGTTACTTCTGCAGAATCCAGTTGAGAAGAGAAGAGAAGAGAAGAGAAGAGAAGAGAAGAGAAGAGAAGAGAAGAGAAGAGAAGAGAAGAGAAGAGAAGAGAAGAGAAGAGAAGAGAAGAGAAGAGAAGAGAAGAGAAGAGAAGAGAAGAGAAGAGAAGAGAAGAGAAGAGAAGAGAAGAGGAGAAAGAAAAGAAAAGAAAAGAAAAGAAAAGAAAAGAAAAGAAAAGAAAAGAAAAGAAAAGAAAAGAAAAGAAAAGAAAAGAAAAGAAAAGAAAAGAAAAGAAAAGAAAAGAAAAGAAAAGAAAAAGAAAAGAAAAGAAAAGAAAAGAAAAGAAAAGAAAAGAAAAGAAAAGAAAAGAAAAGAAAAGAAAAGAAAAGAAAAGAAAAGAAAAGAAAAGAAAAGAAAAGAAAAGAAAAGAAAAGAAAAGAAAAGAAAAGAAAAGAAAAGAAAAGAAAAGCCTGGTTTATAAAATCACATTAAGATTAGTTCTGAAAGAACTCAGAAGCAAGAGTCCAGTTATGTATCTGACAGGACAGCCAGCAGATAGTGATCACTTGGAAGAAATACAGCTTTTTGTCCCACTCAGAACAGTTACATTTCTGGTGGTAAGTCGAAGTGAAGTACACAAAGCCATTGTAACAACAAAGGCGTCCTAGAGTTACAGCAGAGTTTACTACAAAATTACAGCACTTGGGCTTTGAGCTAAAAATAAAGCAACCAGGTGCTTAGTGTCTGCAATTCAACAAATCTTCTTTACCCCCTTTTCAGAACTGTGGGTACTGACACAACAGATGCATTGGGCACTGTAGAAACAGCCATGTCCAACTTTCCAGACACTCCAAACCTACAGAGGAAAAGGCAACTGGTACCAAAATAAAGTCTTTGGGTACCAAGCGTACAGGCTGGCAAAATCTTAAGCCAAGAAGCGGTTAGGTTTCCTGCTCCTTCTGCTCTCTGCCCAGACTATAAAAAGGATGTAATATTTCATGGTAAAAGATTGCCATGGAGGATATTAGCCTGCACTTTTTTTTTTTTTTATTTTTTTTAATGAAGTCTATTTGGCAGCTATAGGGGAATGGGCCATTAGGTATTTTTCCATCTCAAAGGTCTATTATTGTAAATTCATCTAGGAATAGCAATGCAGTATCCATCTGTAGCAGTGCAGCTAGAAAGGTAGAGCTAAGCACAGACATAAAAACACAGGCTGCTGGAACAGCCAATGTGATCAGTTGTCCATATCTGATAGCCAGTAATCTGATAGTCCAGCCTTTTACCTTTAAGACTGAAACTATCCATCATCATGGAATGGGAATTCATTTATAGAAGAACGAACAAAAAAACTTTGAAAATAATCTTCTAGGCATATGCTGGAGATACCTCACCACCCTCTCCTCTCTTTTTGTGCTGATGTGTAGCATCCTGTGAAGAAGGCTAAGCCAGACTCTCTGAAATGTTGTCATGTTTTTCTCTTCGCCTTGTCACTGCTCTGCTGAGTGATGGAAGAGGATTTGAAGGGTCTATTGTCTCTGGAGTGAGAGAATAGTGTCAACACTGCTCTAGATTTCAGATCTGGCAAAATGTGCCTGAAGGTGACTTGGAAGAACAGTAAGTTTTAAATGACATCTCCGTTCTCATATGACTCCTGTGAAGATCTGCCATTAATAAGACAAAGCTTTCTTAAAAATTAAATGTTATTCTTGTGTCTCTCATACTGAGTGTTTCAGCATGATGCCGAGTTAAATAAAGCAGTTACTTTTTTATTTCAGACGTGGAGTGAGAAGCACCAATGACTTACCAGTTTAAATGAAATTCCATGAGTACATTTTAGTCCCACCACTACCGGAGCTCAGAGACTAGCAGTGCTCCATAGATGAGTTACTCTTTCTTGACATTAGCAATCACAAACACAGTTTTTCCTTTGGAAAACCTAGCACATGGGGGTCTCTTTTGGAAAAAGTCTTGCAGGTAGGCTTTGAAAGTAACCACTACAATGAAGTCTCTCTTAGTTTCTTAGGTCTCAATCTGTTTGCTGTAATCCAGTATAAAATAAAGAGTATTTTCCTTGCAAATGACAGATTAAAGTGAACAATACCAGTTGTGCAGATTACAACCTTTGAAGTTTTTCTTGAAGAGTACACTAACTGACAGAAAAATTTAACAACCAATCATTTACAAATCTGCTTGACTTGTTGTTAATGGTACCAGTTTACATAACCTGTCCAATGTATTTTGTTGAACAGAATGTGCAGTACATTGCGAGTAATTATTTTATAATTCCTCATGAATTTCCCCTCTAATTTAAAAAACATTTCATGTATTTTCAATACACCCTTAAGGATCATAGGTTCTCTTCAGTTAAAAAGAAAATGAATGTCAATGTTGCCCACAAGCATTAAAATATTAAATGCTACAACAGAACACTACAAAATGACTAGCTTCACAGCTGGATCCATATTTAGATCTACAGATCCAGAACATTTTGCTTCCTCTATCTCCCAGCATGGAAAAATAACCCAGTCAACGTACCGCATTGTGAGCTGGTTGTGGTCAATCTTAGCAGAAAAGATGGAGTGGTTTGGGAGCTAGCCTGCAACTTGGAAGATCTTCATTTTCCTGCTCTACCACAGGCGTCATATGTGACCTTGGGAAAAGATGGGAATAATATCTCTTTCGTAAGGATCTTGTGCAGACAAATGCATTCAAAAATGGGAGACGGTCAAACATTATAGTTGTACGGTTTATATAAATGCATAGAATAATTGTGCAAGAGCTGTAGCTGGAAGCTTTGCAGTGCAAGGAGTCCTAGGTTCCCATACATCTGTAGAAGGAATGGTTCAGTGCTGGGTAGAGTCTTCAGCCTGAATCCTCGAAGGCAAGTGTTCCACGGGGAAAGATGTTTTCAGCCTCAGCAACAAGAGCCCACTTGCATTTCAGATAGAAAATCCCTTCAGGTTTCGGGCAAGATATAAAATCTGGGGTACCCACTACAGTCACAACTGCTGCTCTGTTACTCTTCCACCACTTCATCATCTCAGCGTGTGGGGTACAAACATCCCCAAAAGTACACACAGAATGTCTCATTCCAAACAGCACTCAAAACTCCTCTGGGCACTGCAGTTTGTCTGGTAACTGACTTAACAAGCTACACAACACCACTGTTCCCCTGTACTTTTCCTGGTCGGATTAACGAGTCAATGTTTTCCCACGTCAAGTCTGATCTATATCCTGACCCTCAGACCATCACAGACCAGGACTGTCCCACCAAAAAAAAGAGAGTAGTGGAGCCATAATCACCCCCCAAAAAGGAAGAATTTGCTGCTGTGACACACACTATGCCTCTAAACTTTTCTACACCTTAAAAGCCTCCGGAATCTGAAGAGAGGCTGCCAGTGACCCTGGGCTGCAAATCTCTTCATGCCCCTCCGAGGTGCCCATGGACCAAAAGCTCAGCTGTGGCTCCACTGTTCATGCTCATGGTTCCTCTTGGTTAACTTCAGCATACCCTGTCCCCAGACCACAACAGAAAATAAAGCTGTCCACAGCCAAAACATAGCTCTTCACTGAGAAGAAAAACACAATAAAGCGTAACTCACAAGTGAGGAAATAACCCCCAGATGCAGTCCTTCTCAAAGGATTCTCCTTCTCTTTCCGTTTCTCAAAGACATGGTCAATCTATGTTTAGAAAGGCAGCTAATGACTTTTTCTACTTTCTATTCTGTTACATTTCAACAAAGCCCACTATGACACCAAAACCCATCAGTTGCTTTCCTTTTCCTGGCAGGACGTCCTTGGATGATTGAGCAAGGAGCTGCATGGTCTCTGCAGTTAGCCTCTGGCCTAAGAGTGATGTGGCAAAGACCACAGCTTCATGAGCACAGTCTGCTGATCCAACAGCTCACCTCTGATGGAAGAAAAGACGCTTCCTGGTCATAATCTTTTTTCATCAAAAGCAGTTTTCTGCTGGCTTTGTAAGTCAAAATGATCCAAGACTGTGTCCAATAAAAAACAGAGCTGCTGCACGAGCAGGCAACTTTCCTGAGCACAGTGTGAGAAAAGCCAGGAATGGGGAACAGGGGAAAGGCACAAAAATCCTTTCAGCAACATTGAACTGTCACATTAGCTCCCCTGCTTGTGTAACCGCAGGCTGAGGACTTGTTACAGAGTAATAACTCATCTGCAGAACCCTTCATGAAATATAATCTGGCACTCCCAAGCAGAATTCATATCTCACCCACCATCTCCCAAAAGCATCCTATGTATTAAGAAACAGGCAAGTGAAGGGGAAGTAAAATCTGCTGTTAAAAATAAATATTTAGATTACTAGCGAAAAAAGGAAAAGTACACAACAACTCCTAGAAATGATAAACCAGAAAACTGGTAAGGCAGGCAAATGGATAAAGGAAAATAAATTCTGTGATGTGACTAAGAAAGGATTTTGATATTTGGGTGTTTGCATTCTGGTGGTTTGTTGTTTCTTGTTTGCATGTTTCTTTCTTTCTTTGCTTGGTTAGTTGGCTGGTTGGTTGGTTGGACTCTTGTTTTCTTGCTGTATATCAAGAACAACACTGGTTCACTTTTGGATGGACAAGTAGGAGAAAATGAAGAAGCAGAACTATTTCATAAATATTCTTATCCGTCATTATAGAATAAGCAGCTGATGTGCATCTATGGAATGAAGGTGAATTAACTGGCCTCACTGTAAAGAAAGAGTCTGAGTTAAAGATTGACATTACCAACTAGAGATGTTCTTAAACAAGTCATGCATATCCAAGAGCTCTAAAAGATCAGACTGACAAGTGCTCTGGACTTATTCCTCTCCATTGACTAGAAGGAGGCTAACAAAACTCTTTTAGATGATGCTGACTCAGCATCTGTAGACTGGGTCAAAGCTTAGTCTAAACACTGACTGTCAATAGGATGCAGAAACTTGAGATGTTTGGAATAAAGCTCATGTTGAGCTCATCTCATAAAAGACAAAGTACTGGCTTGCCAACTTGGTGGTACCAACCTTGGCATAAAATCCAATTAACAACAAGAAAACAAGAATATTAAAACAATTAACACCAGTCAAAATCAGTATCTGGAAAGCAAGCTTTAACAAACTAGCACTGCAAGATTCGATACTGGTGATAAAAGATTTCTCAGGAAAGCACTTGACGTGAGATATTGCATAATCTGTATTAAGAGCAATGGAAAAACAAGCTGGGAAAAAAAAAAAAAAGCCTTAAAGAGAAGGCATAAAGCACAATCATGAATAAGAAATCAGTATGCTTCTATGTATGTAATCCCACAGGCATTAACTCTTGTTCTTCTGCTACTTGACCTTTTACTGAGCAGCACATGGTTCACACACCCAGAAAAGAAGCATTCCACTGGAGACAGCAAGTGCCGGAGGTAGAAATACAAACAAAAACAACCTCCTTAGCACAGCCAGAATTGTTGCACTTAAAGCAGGAATTAAAGCAGGGAAATCCTGTGGCAAGCACCGTGTACAAGGGCAAACCAGACACCCACAGCAGTCCACTCCATATCTAACATCAACAGATTAACGCCTTAGATAACAAATTGCCCTGCTGAAGCTAGATGAAAAACTACGCTTAAATTTTTGAGAAAACTATTAGTAGTTACTTGAAGGCATGGAGAAGTTCCTAATAAGATTTTCCAAATGTCTTTCAAGAGCTAGGACCCTAAATCTACTTGTCTTCCATGATTAACATGCTTGCACTTCCGAGAAGCTTACTAGTTGCTTTTTTTGGCACGATGCAATTCCTGAAAGCCTGCTATTGGAAATTCTAAAAAATCACGGCACTCTATGGTTGGTTTAAACAATGAAAATTTTGGAAGTTTCATTCCCAAAACATGGTTTCCATAAATCAAGATCAAATGAAGTATCACAGGAAACAGCGAATAATTTTGTCCAGTTCATTGGTAGTGAATTAAATGGCCAGCTCTTTTAATTAGGTATACATTCCTAAGGTGTGATCCAAATCATGCCTAATCAATTCAAATGATTTAGTGAGATGAAAATTCAGAGGTAGGATTCAAAAGTCTTCCTTCTCTTGTTGTTCTTGCAGGATTGAATGAGTTAAAAACTTTAGTAACATTCAACTGAAGTTGTATAAAAATCTTAATTAATTAGGTTATCTTGTTAAAAGCTTTTTCACGTATTTCATTTCAATCTGTTATCACTGTAAGGTTCACATAGACCTTAACGTCATCAAGGAACTTCTATACTATCTTTTACCTAAATTCTCTTCTCTGATAGGTAAGCATTATTACCACTGAATTCAGTAGGAATTGTTCACACAAAAATGTGTGCTCCTTGTAGCTTACGTTGTGTGCTCTTCGCTTCTAATGCGCCAGCCTAAGAGTCAGAATCTGATGGAAAAACAGAGCAAATTGTTAAAATATGCATTTTTATTTCAAAAGTGGGATTCCACACTTGCTGATTGTTGATAATTAGAAGATGATTAAATAAGGCATCTTTAAAATAAAGGGTGTCCAAATTCATGCCTTGTTTATGCACTACGACTGTAAACAGGGGAACCATGGCAGAATTTTTCAGGGACACAGTCTGAAGGTAGCAGCTTCATATGGATTTTGTTAGGAGGATAATTTATCCTGAATGACTCTCTCATAATAGCAGAAAGGTGGAGTGGGCACCCTCTTACAAAGCCACCAGAACAGGCTGCTGTTGTCGCAGGGCCTGGATTTAGGGCACTGCCTTGTCTCTTGCGTGGCCATGGAGAGAGAAACACAGCGAGCAAGGTCTTGGTAAGCACACAGGGTTCCAGAAAGCTCTCCTGGAGAGAGGCAGGAGGGGAAGGAGCATGGGCTGTGCGCCAGAGATTGATCTGTCCAATTTGAAGAAATTAATTTAATCTCTTGTTGCAGGAGGAGATCTTGCAGCTGCTGCCTGCACAGGCAGAAGGCCTGGACGGAGCAAAAACGCAGTGCCAGCTCCAGTGGGGCAGACAGGCAGCCCTCAGCACGGCGAGCCTCCTGAAACGCAGGCTGGGCGTCGCGGCCTGGGGCAGTTGGCACAGGAGAGCCCTGATGGCCTCCACCTTCACCCGACGGCCTCCTCCACCTCCACCCAATGGCCTCCACCTCCACCCTGCCCTCACAACCTCAGAGCCCAGCCTTGCGGAGGGCCTTGCCGCAGAGCCCTGCAGCCCCCAAAGGGGGAAGGCACAGGGAGCGCTAACAACTGTGTAATTGCAAAATTATGCTTGCTTGTTTTTCCTTTTTTTTTTTTTTCTTTTTTTTTTTTCCTCAGAAGATAAGAACAGTTGGAGAGGTCTATGCTGTGGGGCCTCAGCAGATCGACTGCCAGGATTTGCTGTTTGAGGCTTTCATCCATCCAGTTTTAATCCAAATTAGTAGGAGCTTCAGAAAAGGATTCTGGCAAAGTCACAGCTGGAAAGATTTTCATCATTAATTCTGCCAAGCATATAAAAATACAATTAAAAAAAAAAAAAAAAAAAAAAGAGAGAGAGAGAGAGAGAAAGGGGGGAGGGGTGTAAAAGTTCTTGGCACAAACATGTTTTGGTTTGCTTTTAGAGTAAAAACATTAATAAAAAGAAATCTGTATTTAATTAAGAAAAATGCCATACCTTTGTTGTCTTTGCCATCTTTACATAAGACTAGAAATGCTATTCTGTGATTATTATATAATTTATTTTTATGAAGATTTTTTTATGAACATTTGCCTTGCTTTACAAGGAGGAAAGTCTGCCTGGAGGTCCCACCTCCCTCGCCCCATGGGCACGGGGCCTCTGCAGGTTTTTGGCAGGTCCCTGCAGCAAACAGCAGCAGTTTATCAAGTTCAAGCTGCAGCTGGTCACGTTGCCCCAGGGAGCACCAGAAATACGAGGCAGAGCAAATGTATGGAGTATTTGGGAGCTTGTGGATATTCACCCACTGCTGTACGGTGCCATCATTCAGGCAAACAAAACCCAGACACCAAACACTGTCTGCACCAGCCCCTTGAAGTTATGGGGCTGAGGACATTCATCTTGTTGCTGAATAAGCTGCTTTCCAGCAACCACTGCCAGCCCACAGGTGCTGATACACCTCTGCGACAACAACTAAGACATGAACTGCAGCCAAAGAGGCATCATCCTGCCCTGTCACACACAGCCGCCCAGAGAGCAGGACCACAGCTCTGTGAAGAACACTGCCTGTGCAGAAGGACCTATCTTTCCAATAATTCAACTGCTCAACAGATTTTGTTCACATAAACAAAAGTTATGTTTCACTTCTAGCTAAAAATTAAAAATAAAAAAATAAAACAGTATTTTAAATGAATCTTCCCAATCGGTTTTTAAGAACTTTCACACCTAAATTTATCCTGTACTGAAATTATGCGCTTGCATTTCTCCTTGTGCTGCACACAACAGGAGGAAAAAAAAAAAAAAAAAAAAAAAACAAAACAAGGATTCGTCTTGCTCCAAAATGCAGTACAGTGGAAATCTCTGGTATCAGTCTCAGGATAAAGCAAGCAGACTTGCCAGATGTCTAGTCCTGGCATTAAATATCCATCCTGAGTCATCACTCAGAGACATCACATCTTTTGGGGCAGACTTTTATAGAAGGAAGTATTATGATTAATTGCAATATAACAAGTTTGCAAATGGTATCTCTTTGTGCAGATGAGATTAAGAGCTGTGTGTTTATTTAGAATTTATTAATAATCCCATAACATAAAGTAACATGACCAGTTATTTTGCACTGGACACTAGTGAAATTTATTAGAACGAATCCATGAAGAACAAACTTTAAATTAAAATTTTATACCGTAAATGGCATTTGCATTGAAATAAAAGCTTGAAAAAATATTTTTAAATAAAACTTAGTTTTGGAAAGAATTAAACCAGAAAAGAAAAAATTAAAACAAAAAGAATTAAAATTAAAAATACAACATTGCTTTGATATCATTAGAAGGGAAGACTGTTTATTTTAACCATTTTATTTAATGCAACAGACATTTTCAATTAGATTCCTAGATGATTATTGGCAATCAGTATTTCCTTTTACAAAATAATCTCCTCATCCCGCACCCCAAAACTGAATTAAAAAATAACTTTTGTGGAATTTTAAATAAAACAAAATGTCCTGTTCCCAACCATTCATACTCAAAATACTCCTTGTCAAACTTGACATGCAGGAAGCCTCCTGTGCCTAGGTCTGCTGCGGTTTGTCAGAAATCTGTAATGTATCTCCCAGGCATCTTACTGAGACATAACTAAAATCACAACAGTGGCAATGAAGACAATAAGATCTACCATCAATGGATTGGATTTTTGGCTGCCTACCTCATTTTAATTGACCTACAGGAATTTAAAAAGATCTAACTTGGCAAACTTGTCTTGAGGTCCAATACCTTTAGCCTAGCCAGGCAGCTTGTCATTTCTCCAGGACCTTGAGTTTGATTAGACTTTTAGCTGAAAGAGAGCTGACATCTCTTTTGAGAAGTATCCTCCACATCTGTAGGCTCAGGAAAGCTGTAACTGATTAGAGACACTGTACTGAATAGCAGCAGCAATGATAGAAACCCATGATGAAAACGGTTGTGAGCATACATACATAAACAGAGATTTTTACAAACCAAGAGGCCAATAAAAGAACACCAGAGAAATGCATTTTAAAAGGCAGCATAGAGGCAGGTGATATACATTTAGTTGTTTTAAATGATGCGATGACCAAAATCAGCAGCATACGCAAACGTGGTTAAAAAAAATATTTTTTCCAAATAGCAGACAAAGGAGAAAGGGATGCTGGCCCCTTCCTTCTCCCGATTACCCAAAACTCTGTTCTTTTTAGGAGCGAGGAAGGAATTTCCAAACTGAAAAGACAGCCTTGTTCAACTCTGGACCTCAGTTTAGACTGCAGACCAAACTAAACAGCAAAGAAAGAATGTTTTTAAATTTTCTTCTCAGCTTCGGTGAAGGGGTGGAAAGAAGAGTCCGAAATGAGAAACGTGGTGGTGACGGGAGCTGAGCCAGCCTTTGCTTTTTGGAGTCTTTATCAGTCTCCCGGCAGCTAACCCCAGAGCCGCTTGTGCTCTGACGGGGAAACTGGTAACCCCTGCGGGTCATCTGCTCCGACAGGTCTTGCCCTCTCCCAGAGGACATCTTCATCTCTGGAGGACTGGTGGCCAGAGGACAGTGCAAAGTCATAGGGTCGCCTTCTCTGAATGGTGGCCCTGAGGCTGTGAAGCTCTTCTGGGGATGGTGGAAGTAACCATTAACAAAGAGACCTTAAAAAGTACTGAAGGAAGAGAAGGTTCAGAATTATTAAGGTGCTTCAGCCCATTAACAGCTCTGTAGTTAACTGGTGTATCAGAACAGCCTGAGAGAAAGCCTGTACTTATCTTCTTAGTAGTGTTTTTCAGTATTTTTGGACAGGTGAGATTTGACTGAGAACTCAAAAAAATTTAACTGTCTTCTGCCAACTTCCACATGTACGGGTACAAATGACCCTCTGAAAGTCACAGCTCTGAGCTAAAATACTGCACTTAAGGCTGGTGAAAAAAGGAGAAGAGAGGCCAAGCAATTAAGGACTTCCAACACAGCCTAGCTGCCCTCTTGAAAAAGAGGAAGGCTCCACCAAAAGCTGCCTTCAAGAGCTCAAGTGCCCCTACCCAGCGAGTGGAAGTTGCTGTAGCACGTGGTACCAGCACAACGTCCAGTGCACGTCCTGTGGAAACAAGAAGCTTGCTCTGTTAGCAGAGACCGAGCTCTAGATGTCCCAGCAACAGACACAGGTTTCTTGGGGTGGTTTAAGGGGAGGACTGCACCTTCACTGAAATGTTCAGCAAGATGGCACATCTGCTTGACTCCTTTCAGCAGACCGATGATGGGAAACCACTGAGCCGCAGCCTTTGCAAGGTGGTGTCATGTCATAGCGTGAGTAGGCCTCCACGTTCCCCCCAAAAAACGCCCTTTGTATGCTTTTATTTGGGCCTTTTAGTTTTAAGGAGACGTTCAAGTAGCAGCAGGACCAGCACCATTTGTGGCAGCAGGAACAAAAATGGTTGTTGGCATTTTTGTCTCAAGGTCTCGTTTCCACGTGAGTTCTCTGATGTTGAACGAGAGCTGAACTCTCATTACAGCCTTTCTTCTTGGAAGAGATAACTAACTAGGTCTTTTTCTTCAACACTTCTGCTCATTTAAAAAAAAAAAAAAAAAAAAAGTAGATTCTTGTCATCTGCAAGACCCCATTCAAACCTTGATCTTCTGTCAAACCTGTTCAAACCGGCCAGGAATTAACAAAGATTATCAGAGAGAGATAAGCAGGCAGGGCACACAATTAACATGGAGGAAATCTATTTCCGCTGCTTTTCCGCTACTTTTCCTGTAGATACATGGAGGCGTTGCAGCCAGAAGCACCACCTCCAAGCAATGGGACTCTGCAATGGGACGGGGACCCCTTCCCTTTGCTGACTCCACATACGCTCCCCCCAGCAGGAGAGGGCCTCTCCCCACATGACCTCTCAGCCGCTTTCAGCTCCTCCCTCCCTCCCTCCATTTGCTGCAGCGCAACAAGGCGCTCCAAAAATAACGTTTATTTTTCAAAACTGGAAAATGGCATCAAACCACCCCAAAGGAGAGAATGACAACGGAATGAGTTCAGCGCGGGCTCCCGAACTGACCCTCCCTGCCAGGGACAGGAAGCTGGAACTTCACGGAAAGAGACTGAATGGAACCGGATCGAGGGCAGGCGCCAGGAACCGCGGCCACCGGTGGCCAAGTCCTGTCGAAAGGATAACTCACCCGCTTGTCAGCCTTCTGCTAGATGCAGTGCGAGGGCTGTGTCACGGCTCTGCAGCTGTAAACGCCTCTGCTCGGCAAGCCTGCACGCACAATTGTCTGGAGCACGCACGCGAAATGAGGAGGAGTTCAGGGATCAGAAATATTTCCCATTGATGGCTTTAATGTTGGGGATCAGCAGAGCTGGAACATCTGATTTCAATTCTAAGCTCTTTTTGATTAGTGGGTGTTTATGGAGTACCCCAAACACAGTCCCAGCTCCTGTTCAAAAGGGTATTCTTCAGTAGTGATAGAGCTGTTATGTATGAACTGCTACACAGAGGCCGCACCACCACTGCTGAATGGACTAAAAATTGGACCAAGAAGAGGAGAAATAAACTAAATCATTCTCTTTTAATAGACAGGGCCAGATTTGCCACTACCTTACATCTTGTATAACCATTTAGATCATGTCTATGTAGAGTAACATTTACAAAAGTGAAGTTATAAATGTATAATAAATCCATCTACAAAAATTCCTTGACTCTGAAGAACAGAAAGTAATTTTAATTTGTAAAGTAATAAAGACTGAATGCCAAATTGTAATGCTAAAATTGAAGTCAGAAGTTATATGAAGACAGGTTTTCAGAAGCAGTTATTTTTTGATGTAATATTTGAAAACGATCAATTCAAATTCTGCTTTTGAAAAATTTTCTGAGCTTTGATCTTGCTCCAAGTTTAGCCCAGAACAACTCTTAGATGGCTGACATTAAGAGTCTCAAAACGAAGTGATTTATAATGGAAACAGAGAAAATAAATCACTGTTTCAGAACTACCTAAGACACCACAGATTAGATCCAGAAGGTCAGACAAAGTTGTCATCGAATATTTGAGCTCTCCCTGTTGCAGCTGAGGACCACAACACAGAGAAGAGCAAATTGAATTAATGAGCTCAAGCAGATACACAACGATTCATACTTGCCTAGGTATGACTGTTTTTTTGGAGAAACTCTTAAAGATCATAATCTACAAAGATCGCAATGTGACCACAGTCAGTAGCTTGCAGCAAATTAAGAAGTGAGGCTTTCCCTGGCTGGAGCTAGCAGATACATTCACCAACGCCCTGCTGAAGAGTATCTGGCCATATTTGACCACCAAAAGGAGAAGAACCATTAACATCCTGAATTAATGTGCTTAGTGGTTTTCAAATGAGGTATTTTCATGATGGACATGGTACAGATTCAGCAAAGTTTTCCCTTTAACAAATACATCTTCAATTTCAAAGATTTGATTAGGCTTAATACCATTAGGGAACCATTACTGATTTTATGCTGTTGTTGTTACTGCTTTAACTATCAGTTTCTGAACCAAAAATTGCAGACAGTTGGCTTGACCAAGAGTCAAGGTTTAGGAATGCAAGAGCAAATCCAAGGTACAGATGAGCTTCAGATGTGGACAGGCTTCACAGGGTTTAATAGGCTCTCCAGAGTTTGTCAGGTCACAGAGGCTTGTGTGCCTGTGTGTGCACACGCGCGTGCACATGCACACACATCTGTTTCTTTGTGGATTGTGTTGTTTTTTCTTTTTTTAAACACTGCTGGCCTCAGCCAGAACAAATCAGAGTACATATGAACAGTCACTGCATACAACAATTATAAATAAAAACTCACTAAAAACTTTTCTGTTTTACTGTTTGTGTATCATTTAGAAAAAAATGACCTTCACAATAAGCAATCCTTGATCACCACCACGTGTTTCTAAAAGAGCCAGATGTTCACAGTTTAAGAAGCCAAATAATACTACTACTTTTTGTAAACGTTAATGGTGAAAGAACAATAATAATGGTTTTAGTCAATCATCATTATAACTTGAAAGTACAAATATAAATTAAATAAGACTCAAAAAAACTTGTACAATAAAATCAGCTATAAACAAAGCTAATTAAAAAGAACTGCTCTCAACCTGTGTTGTGGGCTTCATCTTGCTTTAAAATTAAAAGCAGTATTTATTTTTCTGAAGCATCCAAATGAATGTTCATATCCAGATGTCCTTACAAAGAAACACAATCTTCATTCTTTCCTCATTTTTTAATCTGTTTATATTGTATTTTACTTCTGGTTGTCTTTTTCTTCCTTGGCAATTCTCTTTGTCACTCCGCTGAAATACTTCTCACGAAAAGAATTGTGTCCCCTGTACGGCATGTATTGATCATCCAAGTAAGAATTCTGATCTTGATCCTGCATGGCATCAAAATGCAAGTGTTAGGTTTTATGGCAGTCTGTTCAGTGTGCATTGCCATTGTTTTTCCTTCAGACTTTTTCAGATGATTACAAGCAAGAGTAAAGTATTATTTAAAATGTAATGGCAACCATTTAAATCATAAAACAACGCAAAAAAAATACAACGCTGAAGTTTTCGTTCAGATTAACGAGAACACACACATCCTACATTTAACATTGGCATTGATCAAAAACAAACTGTAAGCAAACAAGTTTTTGTTTTGTGGTGTGTTTGTTTTTTTTGTTTGTTTGTTTTTAAATGCACTCATTTAAGTTTTCATTATTGTACTCTGTATAGCAAACTGAGGCAAGTTGTCAATACCAGACATTCGAAGCTTGAACTGTGCGGAATCACTGGAAGTATCTCAGCTAACATCACCAGAACTCAACCCTCGCATGAATGAATGAGAGCAGATTACTATGCCACACACACTTTTTTATAAATGGAAATATAAAGATGAGTTTCCAGAAGAAATACCACCTGGAGAATTCAATCACTCATTTTGCGGAAAGCAGATAGAAACAGAAGGGGAATACGAATGATTAAAGCGAATTCATGCAGAAACTGAAGTGCTATCAAAGGATTTTTTTTCTTGTGCAGAATTCATGTACTTCTGAAAATTAAAATTGACATAGTAAATCCCTACACATGACATTAGCCAAGAAAACAGTTTAGAAAATTGGCCCATTATATGGGTCACTACATATAAATGTTTAGTTCATCACGTACTGTGGCTTTACTCAATTAAGATACTTGTCAACTGATTGTATCAATACTCTAAAATAAACAATACACCAACTTTTTTTCTGAGCGCTAAAAAACGATGGCAATTTGCAAAACAGTTTAACACTTACGGTTGATGGCAGTTTATCACAATGCCAAGATGAAACTGAGCTAAACAGCCTCACACGCACAACTGAAGCGTGCAAAGAGAAAATAAAAACAAGCACACAACAGAACTAAACTTCTCTTCTACTAAATGTTTCTTCTTAATGCATCCTCACAGTTTACTGTAAATTTTTTAAGCAATTCTTCAGCATACAGATTGGTTCATTACTTCAGTATGCAGTTCAGGTTATTTGTTCACATTTGAAAATAAAATTACTCTAGAATGCCTTAGTAAGATGGCAGTAGATTGAAGTCAGTATTTTCATATGTTACCAAATGCTACCAACACTAAATGAACTAAATTCTAGTAGACATTCCCCTCTTCAGCTATTTTGTGGCCCTTCTGGGCTTTCACCTAGCAGGATCAATGCCACATCTTGCTTTGAATATCCTAATATGCATTCTGAAGCTGCAAGACAAAGGTTTTTCAACACTACAAGACATTTGTGGCATGTACAAGTGCCCTCTTCTGGACACAATGATCTACTCCTACGAAGCAATTCCCAGCTGCTATCCTAGCAGATACCAGTGGAATGCCACTGGTTTAAATTAACTTCTTAAATGTTCATATGCATATATGTGCATATCTAACACTTAAAGCACATCTACCATCAGCATCCAGTTAGTTCTTTTAAAATATTGCGATGTTGAAAAATAGCAGGAGAAAAATGACCTCAGTAAAGCCACTCCAGACACTGTACTATTGTCTTGTGGTCATCTGTGAGAGACAGGCATTTCTAAGACCGTCCTCATGGTCATAATCAACGCCTTTTAACATGGCCATGAAAAAAAAAAAAAATTACTACTGGGAGACAGGAAAAAAGGAGGACTTACGACACTTTCATTTTACAGTCAGCCCATAGCCACTTGTCCAGGTCTCCCATACAGTACCATGCTGAGGAAAGGAGCACTTGTTTTTCACCTGAATTTACAGGCCAGTAAACCCTCTTTGACCACAGCGTGTAACATATTTTCATGACTCTGGGAAGTGTTTTAATGATGATTTTACTTAATTCACTTATTTTAGGAAATTATTTTAAAAAATGGATGGGATATTCGACCCTGAAAGATAATGATATATGGGTCAACAGTATTTTTGACATAAAAATGAATCCCTATAACCTCTAAGAGGTCACACACCTGTACTCCATTCATCTTGATTTCTTAAGTAACAAATTGCTAATTCAGGCTGAAGGGAAGGAGGAAGAAATGAACTCACTCCCTCTACCCCCAAGCTGGTGAGGACAAAGAGAAGATATATCTCAGAGAAGAAACTTCAAAAGGAGCATCCGCATTCATCAGATGGAAACAGGCTTGGTGCTTCACACCAAAGCACAATCCATTTTGTAAATCCAGGCTTCATCAAAAGCTACGCAAATCTTTGCTTGCTAGATGGGAGGAGACCTGCAGTCAGGCACTGGTTTCTTGGAACAGCTTACTAAGAAAGCTCCTGGCCCACATCATAACTCCAGCTTAAGAGCTTCCACTCCCTATCTCTTCCCTACACAGACACGACTGCCCAGTAAAGATGTTAATGGCTTTAAAGAAAAAGAATGGATTGGGAATGACTTAAAAAACGAAAAGAAAATAAGAAACCCTAAATTATCTGCAGATGCCACTCACTGTTGACATTTACTAATCAAAATAGTTTTACAGGGAATATGAGAGCTGAACAAACTAAAAGAATGTCATAGATTTCAGAGATTTAGGATTTCTGAATAAATTCTAAATTAGGGTATTTTCTATCTACACAGGGAGCCAAACAGGTATAGTTTTCCTGAGCACTAGGAAAAGTCTGTATTTAGCTCCACAAAGATAAAAACACATCAAAATCATCTTCAGAAAAGCATTCTGACTATCTGGATTGGAATTCACCTAGGCATCGAGCACCAGTTCATTTCAGTAAGGAAACCAGCCAAACATCCTCAGGTGAGCTCTAGTTTGAGTAGTACAAACCAGTCGAACACGCACCCTGAAGTTCTGGCAGGAATGCTATGCAGTTAGAGAAGATCTTACAGAGGGTGGATGGGACACAGTAATGAAGAAAGCACTGGACCAAATCCTGGGAATTGTTTCAGTCATTTGTTTCTGTCAATTGTTTCTGTCAATTGTTTCTGTCAGCTCTCCCTGGAATGCATTAACAGTCCAGCCCAGTTAGCATACATGTTTCTCCTTTCACTTGCCCCCATCTCCAATCCCCCCTTTTATGTTAAAGTTTAAATTTGGGGAATAGAGTTGAACCATTGTGTTTTAACACACATAGTTCCTCTCCTCCTCTTAACATGACACACTGGAAGAATCAGGAGTACTACTTGTGATACAACGCTGCACCTAGGAATGAATAGCTTTTGCCACATTTGTTTTGGAGAAAAAAAAAAAGTATGCATAGTTTTCAAGGCATAGAGTCTGTAATTGGTTATTTGGCACAACCTACTGAGACTTCCTGAGAAAGCATTTCCTTAGGCCACGTGCCAAGATTGATCAGCAATGATCAGCCCACTTGTCAGTAAGCCAGCTCCTTCCCCAGTCTACTGGTCCTACCACCGAGACAAAGCCTTCTTCCTTTATTTGTAGGACTGAAGATGTTGATTAGCCACTGCTCATTCTTTTTAAATCCTCCTTGGTTCTCACTTTGAATTATTCAAGTTCTCAAAACAGCAGACTAATTGCAAACAGCAGTTATCACATAAAACTTCTGCTCTCAAATGTTTTACGATGACTTCTGTGACAACTGAAAACCAACAAAGCTCTTGCAAAGTAGATGCTACCGAACTGCTTTTGCTAATTTGTGTTTTTAACTTAACACTGAATTGTTCTAAAGACAACAACAAAAAATAAAGGTATCATGTCCCTGGTAAATAATGAGAGGTGGAAGAAAGAGGAGGGGGCTTGAAGGTAACAAGAAAGCTGTGTCTTTAAGTTTTTGCAGACACTATGTGCAAGTTTACAGATTTTTATGAATCTGGCACACCTCATTTCAGCCTTAGGGTAATAACCCACATTCACTTTTTGTTTAAAAGATCTTCCTAGCCTTATCACAGCTTCCTACCACTCTACATCTGGTGCTGAACGGTAGCTACAGAAACCACTTACACTAATGTTATACAGCTATAAACAGCACCGAGCAGTTCCCAAATCACAGATGCAGGGTCATATCCAGGGACACAGCTAAATTCAGAAGGAAAAGTTCTATGCTAGTAAAGACTCTGGAGTGACCCCATGACATGGAAATGCTGGACACATTCAGTATTGTGGATTTGCATGCCCAATGCTCCAGGGCCTTTTCATGGGCAGTCATACGCTCAGAGTTCATTCTTAAGTCAAGTTTTCTGTTTCATCTCTCCCTGCAATTTCTAGGTGTCTCTCTTAACCCTTGACAACTGCAGATCTCTCCTTTTATACATATACACATATATATCTATATATAATATCGATGTATATATTTAAGAAGTACTAATGAGAAACATTAAAACTAAGTAGGCGTTTACTAGCCAAATAGATGTGGTCTATTTCTTTAAGACAGCCAGCCAAGGAATGAAACAAACACAAACAATTCTGCAATGGCTGAAACAAACATAGGGAAATCAACAAGCCTCTGAAGACAGAAAGCTAGACACACTGTAACAAAGAAGGGGAACACCAAGCCACCCTACAGTTAAACACCATTCATAAATCCATCCCCTTCTGAGATAGTTGGTTGATCACCAGATACAGACTCCCAAGAACTCTTGTGATAATAATGCTTGTTCTTAAGTTGTAAGTTGTTGTATTCCAATTTTCCTACTGATTAACTATTTACCAGTTACTTGACTTTTAAATTAAAAAAAAAAAAAAAAAAGAGTAACAATTCAAATATAGATAGTAGACATGAAGATCTTTCAGTCTTATATGCATATATTTTTAAAGGTTTTTGAAAAATAAACCAGGACAGCAGAAGATATATTTTCACTTGACTCAGCGTGGAAGAATTAGTTCAAACCCCCTCTGACCTAAAGCAGAAGACTGGACTCCTAGAAGATTAGAGTCAACAGACATTACAACACAAATCTACTCAGCCAACGCAACAGGTTCTCGTTCTTCCACTACCACTGTATTTCAGTTCTTATATGTGAATGGTTCAGTCTTTGGAGAGTGGAATTTGTGGTTTTACTGCTCCGAAAAACCTCTCTCAATAGTTTGGTAAGGTTTGACTCACAGTCCTGGCCACTGTAGTACCAATTAGGAAGCTTTATTTCAGGTTTAGAAAGATATTTAGGTGATCCATGTCTGTTTAATATGAGCAGAAAGGCTACTTATATTTATAAAAAAAAGTGGCAGATCAGGCTAGTGAGGTCTTATCTCATACTGCTTCCATTTTGCTCCTCTCCCATTCCACTCGTTCCTTGTTTCTCTAGCTCTGTAACTGATCAAATTTGTCTTCAGTTAAGAAGTTAGAGTGTTAATAATGGAATTGAATTTGCTGTGAAATTTGCAATTCACTATTGGTGGCAAATACTGGGAAAACTGATGGACTGCACAGCAGCACTACATAATATGTAGAGTTTCTTAGTCACTTGCGAGTACTCCACTAAGCTGAACTAAAGAAATGTGTAAGTTCCCACTACAAACCAGTTTATTAAAGAAAACGGGAACTGTCTGGAGATGTAAATGCCTGTATATTCAGAATAACTCACTTTTATATGGGGAAAAAGAAAAACTGCCAAAGCTCCAAATACTGATCCTATCTGGTGAGTCATAAGCATCCAACTCAAAAGGATTTTTGAGACATTAGGACAGGAAAAAACATGTCCCAGAGAGCCAAGAGAATATGAAGTGTGTCTGGTAGAACTGGGGTGGGAAGATCTTCAGTAGTTAGATGCCAAACAAGACCCCAAACCAAGGAGGTACTAGTTAAGGTGTCAATCTGTGTACTGTTATTTGTACAAGTTTTTGCGTCATTACAAACAATACACAGGGCTTAGCATCTTTAAGTTACCTAAGACATCTGGAGTCCACAACAGAAGCACCTGCACAGTTTTACCTAGGCAGTAAGCCTGCCAAGTAGCATCAGGTGCTCAAAGCTAAGTGCTTCCAGACGTGAACCTGTCAAAGCATGTCCTGAAGAATACGTGATGCACAAAACAAGAATAACAAATGATGAAAGTCTATTCGTAGGAGGGTGAACATATTTTCAAAATTAGGACATCTTATCCTACAGCACTGGCAGCCACATACCAGCTGGCATATAAAAAAAAATTCTGCAGAAAACCTCTGTGGACACCCTGAGACATGCATGCCAAGAAGTGTCAAAATTTACCCTTGTGGTTTGCTACTGACAAAGTTGGCAGCTCTGGCTCTGAACTCCACATACAGTGTTTTACAAAAATTCAGTCATCATTGAAAATTTCAGTCATCATTAGCATTATGAATGCAGCGCTGAAATCCTGCTTTGTTATTTCTGTAAGCACCATGCAGACACAGCAGTCTGACAGCATCTCCTGTCATTTTAAATACCTCTTCCAGCTGAAAAGGAATATACCTAAGACACTTGCTCACCTCTTGCTTGTGTTTTCATTAAGAGTTTGCTTCACACTGGTTTAGCATCTTTTTAAACAGTCTTTGCAGGTAAGAGAAGCAGCAAGAACAGAAAGGAGACCTGAATGTATTATTTGCCAGTCTCAGTGACTCAGGAAAGGAACTTAGTGTGTCCCCCCTCAAGAATAAATTTAAGCAAAAAAATAAATAAATCCTTGCTTCATTGTAATTATGTAACAGACACAATATTATTTCCAAAAGCTATATTGTTTAGTCCCTTGTGGGTTTAAAGATGACTCTAAAAATTGAGTATTGTTTACTAGTACTGACAGATACACAAAGTATCTGGCATTTAGTACGTACTTGGGCACCAAATAACACTTTGGGATCAATGGGAATTTAGGCATCTAAACTTCTACGTGGATCTGATTCACAGAGTTCAGTTTTCTAAGAAAAGAGTATGCAATTTCCACAAGCAAGCACAGTTTCATGCTATTAAGGGGCTTGCTCGGGACAAAAAGTTTATCAGAAGCTGAGGAGAACAAGGAAAACAACAAAACCAGTAGAGTCCCTTAAATCGCTACTCAATTTACTTTGAAGAAATGTGTGACAATTTTACAAAAGCTCTCATAAAAAACTCAAGCATGAGAGAAATGAAGATCAAATGCTGAACAGCACAAACCTGAATGTAACAACTACCACTTTACACAATCTAATCAAGAATTCAAGCTTACCTTGAATTCTTTCACCTTTTCCATGGTTATCAGGCGCCTTGACGTGTGGCTGGAAAGCATCTGCTCGCAGTTGCTAATAAGTTTCAGGCATGGGTGGCGGGGAATGATCTCTTCTGTATATCTGGAAGAAATAAACATTCAGAGTTGTAAGCTCATGAACTGCAACGCTTGCATCTGAAACAAAATTCATACAGATTTTCACAAAATGGCTCACACTAGAAAGTTGCTATGCATTTTAAATTAAGTTACCAGAAGCTCAGGTATTGGTGCTCAGAGTTCTCCCAATGATACATTCCAACCATCTTGTGACATTAAATGTGTAGAAGAAATGGAAATGTTACCATAAAGAGGTCCCCACCCATATTTTATACACGTATTTGTACTACGTTAATGTACGCATGCCTGTATCATTTCAAAGGGAAAACATCTTGCCCAATCAGAAGTAATAACCTATCCAATCAGGAGCTGTGATTAAAAAAAAAAAAAGTATTCCACAGTCAACATAAATAAAGATACAGCAACAAGAGACTTAACTCTAGCTCCCTAAAAGGAGACCATTACACTTGAATTCCGACTGATACTAAACTAGCTCCTATAGCAATGATATTCCTGGAGTTCAGAAGAAGATGCTGCAGATGTATCACATTGTAGTTGTCTTGTCAAATGATGGAAGATTTTTCTAAATGGAGAAAAATCAACTAGCTTTTAACATTAGATGGTAGCAACACAGCTTACAATAAAACCTCGTCTATAGAGCCAAGTAGGTGTTTTACATGCCTTCCATCTCATAAGCATACTATTTCCCCGTGGAAAAAGGGAATTTCCCTCCTCCTATTTCTCCAAATGCTGAAAAGAGGAATTTAAAATTTAAGAGCTTTGCATGAGACTGGAGCATTAACCTAGCTTAATAATATAAAATGAGATGTGACATGATTCCGATATACTGGAGTATAAATCAGCCATGTAGTCCTCATTTTTGTAATAAGCTCTCCTATAACAGTTACTGTAACATAATACAGAAAATGGTATATGGGGTATTGTCAGTGACTAGGATTTTATATAAAATGCTTGCTCTCATGATTCCCCTGTGGTTGGGGGTCAACAGAAGTAAGACATTAAAAATCAGAACTGAACAATTTTGGAACCAGTCCCTGGAACTTAAAAGATACAATAGAGGAGCTTAGTATTTTTCTTGTAAAGAAGTGGATTTTCTGCACTTTACCAAGTAGATCTATTGTTATAGGTGAAAGAGAAGTCAAATCCAACACAACTAAAAATGGGTTGTCCTGTATGTATGGCATAGGCTTGTGCATGACAGCAGGCAAGTCCCAAACTGACAGACCTGAAAGCCTATTAAGACACACAAACCAGAGATGCATTGAAAAGACCATGCCAAAGAACAACAAAAAAAAAAAAACAGTATAAAAATCAAATTCCATTTATCTAGCCCTACTGACAAGACAGGACGGTGATAGGAACTTCTCTGGACCATAGTTTTGTGTTCACTAACAGTAGCTGGTGGAAAAAGAAGAACTCATTGGACAACCATGCTAACCCAGCATTTGGTAGAATAAGTTTCATGCAAGCTCTAGTATTACAATTACTTAACACTAATTTCAGATGCTCAGTTGTTGACAAAGTATTTGTAGAAAAGAAGAAAAAAAAAGTCATTCTTCACAAAATCCTGCCACAAACTTTTCACTTAAGAGAATAAAAACATTAGTTCTGAAGCTTGAGCAGCCTTGCAAATTCACAAAGCACAAGCTGATAAAAGCATCCCTCGAAGAGCTGAGGGAAATCTTGACATTTCTTAATTTAAAGACAATAGCGAGCTGTTAAATTAGTAAGACAATACCAAATGCAGACTTGTACATACATAAAAAAAAAAAAAAACTAACAGTACCGCATTTCTGCATCATTCCAAAATTTCCAGATAGCCAAACAAGCTTTCAGTCCCTTCTTGTGTCCAAAATCAAGGCATAACCTGCTAGGTGAAGTCAGAACATGCTTTTGACAAGGGAGAATCAAATGAATTCTCAGTTGTTTTTTCTACTACACAAGACTTTTGATGCATCCACTACCACCAACCTGCCTGTCACTCTTACAAAGGTAGGCACTCCGCCACAGTATCCTAAAAGTTTCTCTTCATATCCATAATAAAGCCTGGCTGCAGAGGAATTAAAAGAATTCAGACTCAATAATGATTTCAATGTCAGATTGAAAGAGTAAACTTTGGAGTGAGATGCTATCTTGCAGAGTAAGAGATCATTATCGGCTTGTTAAAAAACCTTGTCTGTTAGCATTAATGCATATGTATCTTTCTGCACTCAGGTAAAACTCAGAACATTATCAAAAGAGTAATACAGTAGCAGTGCTTTTAACAGAAACCCATTTTAATTTAGTTCTGCTTTTAATTTAAGGTAATACACAAGGATCTCAAATACCACATGAACCTGATGGCAGGTGTTGCCTAAGCATAGTTGATAGCACAATAAATTAGTAGCCAGCAGCTTATCTTTCCTCTACACTCCTGTTTTTTTAACAAAAAAAAAACTTCTCTTGTGTTCATCTTTACAACTGAAATTACAACAAAGAGATGATACTGTGCTGATACACTAACTTCCATATTTCAAACTTCATTGCATGAAGTCAACTCATACTCATCTGTACAAATGTACTGTTTAAGAGGCAATACAACTAGAGTTTGAGAGCCAACGTCCCAAAACAGGAGCTGAAGTAGAACGAGAATGTGTAGCTCATAGTTATCTAAACACTGTATTCTGCTGTACAGAGGATGCATGCTTTTACCAATGTTCAAAGACTAGACAAAAAGCTCTGTTAAAACAGAAAAAACATAGTAATTCCAAAAAGAGTTCATTGACATGGAAATCTAAGACCCTGTGTACTTGTGAATTCTATCAGGGTTAAAAGTGTGTATAGAAAGACATTTTGAGCAAGGAGTATAATACTGTTAATGGCATTCTTTGCTTTGCCTGTGAACAGTAGTATAAAAAAGGGCCTAAAATATCAATTATAGCATTAAAAAACAAACAAAAACCCCACAAGCTATTAAGCACACTCTTCTGTTACTAAAGAGCACACAGAAATCTGATGTAATAGAACTGGCTTTTTTCATTTTCCAAATTTTCAAAACGGCATGTGATAATTACACAGAGGACTGTTACATGGCTTTTTTGCACGGTGAAGTTAGGGACAACACCCACTTCGTTTATCGGTATAGCTTGGCCATACATAGGAACATATGACAGTGTAGAAGCTGCATTCAGTACACACCTACATCTGGGAGATGCTCAGAAACAGTTACTGTACATCATCTCCCCACTTTACTATAAAACAGTTTTCAGGAAAAACAACAACAGCAAAAAAAGCCCAAAACCTTATCTAAGAGATGCTTAACTCAGGTATACAAGCAGATGTCTTTTCTTTTAAACTCAATCCAAAGCTGCACTCCTGAGCAGACAGCATCCTGCAGTCTCTGCTGGCCTCTCTCGTCCTTAATAGGGCCGCTTCTCTGTACTGCAAGAAGCGTACTTCTTGCCTCTCACTGCCATCTCTTGGCCACTTGACTTTCCATTTCCCAAAAGAAAGCTAAATTAGTGGTGCCAAACCCCAAACATCCAAGAACGTTCACTTACCGGACCCTGTCATACATATCTACCAACTACTCTAATACAAACACGTATTAGTGTTTTGCCTTTCTACTACTACCTTAGGAATCTATCTGCACCTTAAAAGCCTAATTTTCTAAGCTTAAATCTCAAGCCATTAGACATGCATTTACAAGGAGGCATGACAGCTTTTTTCTTTTTGGTAAGTTGGAATCATCTCCATTCAAAAACCTTATTTTGAAATCCACTTGCCCTCATACAAAGTTCTAACAATACGATGCCTGAGCATTACTTTTCAGTGCTAGCGCTATGGAAGTTCCAGCTGTATTGTGCCCAAATAATCACAGTTAGAATTTTGCGTTCATTCTGACATGCTACATACCAGAAATCAAGGATACATACTCAGGCCTGTAGATCGGCAGCCAGTAAACTAATCTTCCTCCCATCACCAGATATTCTGCCGCAAACTTCAAAAGGTCAAAAAAGATGTCGCTCAGATGGTAGCTGGATGAAATGAAGACGGGATTTTCTGTGCTAAACAAAAAAATCACAAGTGTAAACATAAAAGCACAAGTAAACCTTGCATTTTTTCACTATAAGAGTAGCACTACTTGATATTTGCAAAACTGCCTAGGTAAATTCAGACGTGCAACTTCTACTTTGAGGAATAAGACTTCCCAAATTCCCTTACTGGCTATTTACATTCATCTTTAGTACTTCTGAAAGTCACCGAAACACAAGCATGTTGGATATAATTGTTTTGCATAGCATCTTCCCTAAGGGCAATTTATAGTAAAAGACAGAAGACAAGGAAGGCCATGCAAGTGCAAAAGCCATGTGTTATCTGTGAAGAGAAAGGAGCAGTGGAAAACCAAGAGGGAAGGTTAAGCTGAAACAGAGGTACTCCATTTTAAACTTATTCTGCAACTTGCAGGGCTTGAATAGAACATTGAGAATAGGAAACAAGGTACTGCTGATTCACAGAGGTGAGATGAAGGATTTGAAATCCGGACACATGCAAGTTATAAGCAGATAGAGAAAAACCAAAAGGATTTCAGGAAGTGACACATTGGTTTTGCAAACAGAACAAAAGGGTCTTTTCTTCTTTAATTATTAACTTTTTTAAAGAGCTGACAGTCAACCAAGAAAAAATAAAGATTCTAAAACTGTAACTGGCTTCCCATTAAAACATTTATATTCTACGACAGACAAAACAGCTTGCTTACCTTCCTTCAGCTGACTTAACTGATTCCTTCGGTGAACCTGTTCTGCGAGTAGCTTCTCTGATACCGTATGGTGCTATACAAAGCAAAAGCATAGTGCAGAGGTGAGAAGTTCACTCTTTGAGCACATAACATTATACAATTATGTTATACATATAAAACAGTGCATAATTTACGGCTTATACAAAGTTTTGAGAAAAAAATTACAAAGAAAGTTGGTAAGAATAAGATCCAAATAATTGCTAACTGTTTCAAAGAAAGCCTTTCAGCTGTAAGAGGCTTCTAGCATACTAGATGTTTGCTACACTACAGAAAATGCTTTTCTGTTTTGTTAACAGATTTGTTCATAAAAAAATAAGCCTTACATTTTCAACACGTGACAAATAATCCCATCCTCTTGTTTGATAGAAACAAACACCTCTGCTATTGCACTTAGCTGATCTTTTCCAAAATGGCATTGTATAATTGGAATTTCTTGCCAGCACATTCTGCAAATGGTAATTCTTATACAGACAGAGCAGTCAGAGTTCGCTTTTCTTAGAAATTTGCAGAAACTTATAATAGCATAACATGCTTATTTCACGTTCAACACATTTGTTTTTGTAAGACTCATGTCAGTATTTCAGCATGGAAGCACTAACGTCACCACGTTGTAAATACAGAAGTTTCAACACAACTTATAAACTCAGTTCTAAGTAATGTACTGCATTGTCTTATTTTCAAACAGGCCAAATACAAATCAAGGAGCACCTCACAGAGAAAAGGCACCCTCCCTGTTCTTAACTAATATGAATGTATCATAGTATGAGCCAGTACTAGACATCAGGAATTACTGTATCAAAGTCTTCTGTTTATTTCTTTAGCCTCTACTCCTCTCAGGCAAGACAAATGGTGTTAAGCACACAGGTTTCTAGAAGACCAGAGGATCCTTTCAAACTCTTGGTGCTTCCAGCAGTTAAGTGTATCATAAATGCATTAAACTCTCTCTTTGGAAGCACTCCAATAAGTACTTAACATAAGTCTTCAGAGTCCATCAGACTCCAGTGTGCTGCAGATCAAGTCCTAAAGGCAACACAGACCATTCTGGTAAGAAGGCTCCACGCATCAGTAACATTATACCTTTACTGAATGAGACACCTTCAAAGGATAATTTTCAGCCATATTGATTTTCACTGTCAGTCATAATATTGTCTCCATGGAAGGCAGCATTATCTCCAGCTTTGTTACACATTTATAACTATCCTTAAAATAAACACAGAGATGTCATAATGCAGATCCAGTTTCCACAGTGTTGAACTCAAAGGTCATTTTTTGTAATATGGAAACTGCAGATCTGAGCACTCATTGAGACATTAAATCAATATACATATGCATATACCTAGGCAATAATATTTTAGTCATTGTAATTGGGCAACAGAAAGCATTAACAAACTTACGATCTGTGATGATTGCATCAAACAGCATCCCTTTTCGCCATACTGGTCGTGAAGAATCAGAAACTAGGGCATCAAGGTAATACTTCTCTAAACCGTACTGTCGGAGATTAGCTCTGATATTTTCATCTGGCCCTCTCCATTTCTGGTTCTTTCTGCTTGCCTTGCCTGAGAAAGAAAGGAAAAAAATGCATCCTCAACAGCAAAACCTTTCATATAAATGTCACACAAAACAATAGTTTATCTCCTGCCTTATTCTACTCACCAACAGAAGTATTTGCGATAAAATAAGCTTTGTAACTAACAATACATAATGAAAACAGATGAAAAATAGTCCCACTGTACCATCTGTATAGGGAACATATATATATACAGAACACATTTTTTTTAAAACGTTAGTTTATTAAATGTTAACTTTGGAGAAGCACTATCCATCAGTCATAATCCTATGCAGAAAATCTGTTCTAATTTGCACAGCAGTTTTTCAGAGAAGTAAGAAAGGGACTAGGCTTGCTGGGTTTGGTTATGTAAAAATGTTCCTACAGCACAGAATCAGAAAGCACATAGCCATTGACATTACTATTTTGAATTATGTTTTGGTTTTCATTGTTCCTTTTCTTAAATATTTAATGCTTAAAAATTAAAAGAATAACTCAGCTAAGACACGCGTAAATCAATGAAATTACACATAAACTAATTAATTCTGTGAAAATTAACATTGCTTTAAAATGCACTACCTTCTATCAACAGAATTTGTAAATTCCAAAGAGTAAGATTTCAATGGCTTAGAAACACGTAACATACCTAATCCATGGATTGTGTTGTAGTCTATATCAGTACCACATACATATGCTCCAAAGTGTGCCGAGGAGATAAGGAGGCCACCTACAAAGGGCAAAAAAGGGGAAAGGTGTAAATTGTTGTTATGAATGTTATCCGTGTTAGGATTTTTTTTCTTAGGAGTGTCAGGAGTTTACAGAAGCAGAACACTAGACTCAAAGCTCAGCCCAATAAAAAAAAATAAATAAAATACAACTATAAAACAGTTATAATCTCTACACAATTATAATCAGAGATGTTAATACTAAATCCCTTCTCTCTTATACGTGAACTTCCTATGCCACTCATCTCTGGAGACTTTCTGAGGAGTTTGTTTGTAGTTTTCTGTATTTAAAGCAATTAGACCCTCTGAGCATTACAAGAATCAAAACTGTTAATTCTTTAATAAGCACTTCTGGCAAACAATCTAAGAAATTACTGAAAAAAAAAAAAAAGGCAATTTTACAGTGCCTATTCTCAAAGTTAGTCTCCTTAACTATGTCAAAAATTAAACTTGTTGTGTACGTGGGCATTCAGTCCCTGATTAGTAAGCAATGGTCAAGAACCTCACAAATATAAATATTCCCATTATAAATGTCAGTATCAAAAAAGTTTCCTTAATTGTTTTGCTAGTTGAGAGCTATATACAGATGTCTTCTTTTGTGTATGCTGCTATTTTGTCAACACATTTGTTAGTTTACTAATCCAGCAATAAAACTAAATTTATTTACTATTTTTGTTATTTACTACTGTGATCTGCATTTCTAATTAAAAAACTGCTAAAAAAAAAAAAAAAAAAAAAAAGCATGTGTGATTTCTCCTTGAAACTGGGCAACAGCAGAATAGCCCACAAAAAAAGAGCACCTCCACTAAGTCTTTAACTACTTCCAAATGAAGAAATGATGGATGGCAGAAGATTATCAAAGAATTGTGCTATTAATCAGAGAGTATACAGCTAACAGAACAGTTTAAAACTGTACCGTAACCAAGAACTTGGCTGTGAACCCCACATTACTGATGCCAACTGCTTATAGGTAGAAGCAATCCCACTAAAATGAGGGGGACAACTGCTGCAAGACAAGAGCTCACCAGCACCAGGAGCACACAAGCTGCCTGCGTGGATGACGCCAATTCTTGCATTCACTGGCAGCCTGAAAAGGAGCATCTCAGGCAGCTGCATTGTCCCACACCAACCACTCAGCACCAGCAAATCTGCAACACATTCTGCATGTACAGGCTAAAGGTCCTACATGGGGCACTAGAAAATTCCTGCACCGTATGCTAATAAACTACCAAAATTGAAGGTGAGGGAGAAAAAAAATATATATCTTTTTTTTTTTTTTCCTTGTGAAATGGATCAGGGAAAAGCAAGGTTACTCACCCCATAGGAGTCACCCATTTCCCTTCTCGGCTGTAATCCCTCAGAACAGATGGGCAGTACCTCCAGAGGGTCAAGACAAACTTAGCTATCCCTGACCCCAAGTATGGCATACCACCCAGTCCTATAAAAAAAGTAAGAAGAAAGTACTTTGCCCATCTAAGAGTATTTTTAATCACATAGAAAAATAAGATAGGAAAGCATGAACTTAGAGCTTTTAAATCTCAGCTGATACTAGTTCAATTTTGTTCACAGAAACCTACATAGATACTTAAATATCCTAACTGGGCCAGCCCTTTGACCTACCCTAAATTAAACAGATGTATGTTAAGGGTTAATCAGATAATCATTGGGTCCACTGACAGCTATTAACCAAATGACAATGGCACAGCACTTCATGCCTTTCTATTGGATAGTGTCTGTTTTTCCTATCTCTTGAGCACAGATGAGGGTCTGGTCGTATCACTGTCCTCCACGATGTCAAGGAACAAAATTGTGTTACTTGCAATTATACAGCATCATGAATTGCCAAAGGGAAAGTAGGGACAAACATCTTCCTGAAGTACAAGCAATAGGCTTACTGGAGTATCAAGAACAAATTGTCAAACAGGACAATACAAAATATTCAGATAAAAGACTTGATTTCTTCCTCCAGAAACCTCCGGTGGGTCTTAAATCAGCCTAGTCAAAAGCACTTTTCATTCCAAGGACAAATTCCCCTTGTCCACTACTACACTGATCTGGAAGGCTTGTTTGGCTCACATAGCAAAAACAGATTGCTTCCAGAAAGCAAGCACCATTTAGTAAGGCTGTTCTAACCTGGTAAATAGAGCATTAAATTAAAAAATAAATAAATAAATAAATAAAATCAATCCAGTTATTCAAGCTGCATCAGTGAAGAAATCTGAACTATGTTTTCCTCAAAGTACTCCTCAAGTACCAAAGGTACATTCTTTCCAAATTCATAAGCTCAAATTTACTGCTTTACTCTCAACTCTAAACTACCTTCCAAAAGTACGTGATAGCTCACTACTGCACCTGACAACGTTGAAAATCCTATAAAGGACCTCATTAAACCATTAAAAATTCCTGGGTGCTATTCACCAAGAGTAGGTGCAAAAGAAAAGACACTGCTTGGTTATAAATGCAGTTTTCTGACCGCCTTACCCAGCATCTCTCATGCCCCTGTGTACCGTTAATCTCAAGCCTGCACATTACAGATGTTTAGTGCAGTAAAGCCATAAAATTTTTAATTCAAATCACTGGGCAGTTTGGGGAGAATTTTGTGTACGTTATACTTTTGAACTGATTCACTTAAGTCTTAACATTCATCATTAATTTCCACAGCTTCACCATCTCTATGCAATTTTTCCTCATTCTGTCTTTACCCCTTCATTTTTTTCTTCATTTTCACTCCCAAGAAAATAATTGCTTTCAGAGAACTTTTTGTGCTGTAGGTTTAGCAGATAAAGAAACAAAACTACTAACACCAAAGCATAACTGCTTACAGATGAACTAGAGGAATTGTATCACCCTTTCAAAGGTTACTCCCCAAACATAAGGAGGATGAGTAAATGTCGTTAAGGGATTATTATGCACGCAAAAAATCAGGTTGTATACGAATACAAATATTGAAAACAGAAACATAGTTTACTGAAGTCCTGTGTTTCTGAAAATACGATATTCCTGATGTATTTTCTGTGTTACAGAGAATCCACATGCTAATAAAAATTCATCCTGCTACTGATTGCTGTAGTGTTGCCTTCACTCTCCCTAGCATCTTTGTAATAATTTCTGTAGTGAATTCTCTTCACCCTCCTAATAAGGATTTTTAATTTCATGTGGCTCACGTGCTCTTAACACATGGTCAAACTTCAGTGAAATCCAGGTCAGCAATAAAGCCTTTGCTTTTCTTTTCAATAAACTAATAAAGGCTAAAGGTGGCTTAATGCAATATACTCTTGTATGATTAAATGCTACAACCTGACACCATGGATCTTCTTTTTCAACTACAAAAAAGTTGAGTTTCCCTCAGGTACAAGGTACTTCTATGGCATGCAGATTAATATGTGGAATAAAAGCTCCCCCTCCTGGTTTAACTAAGACAAATCGTAACTGGAGTGAATACATGCTGTGAACTGCGCTGTCCTAAGGATGCAACAGCACAAGGAGCCCATCACCGTTGAATGCTATAACCTAATAATTGCTACAGTGTGTTACAGGCTCAAAAGTGCCCTCAACACTTCTCAAAAGAGCCACCTCCAAAGATGCTACTCCATACAACATTCTGAAAGTTGCTGCAGGGAATGTTGCAACCAAATTTCAGTTCTTAGTGACTTTGGATCCTAAGTGGTCCGCAATACACGTGAACTGGTGTTTAAACCATGCTACATATAAATAAATAAAACTATATAAGATTATTTTACAGTTCTGAGAAGTCTGTTTGCATCTTCTGAAATTGGTCTCCTTCCCCTAAAATCCCTTTCAAGAATCATTTTATGATCCCCATTTTGCTTTTGGTACAATCTCAAATGTCAGTTCAGCACCTGAAGCCACTGTATCAGGCAGAAGGCTGGCGTAACACCACAGTAACACAATCCCCCAGTTTTTCCCTCCAGTAGAAAGGAATATACCTGTTCCAACAAAGGGGTCATATACAATATCGTTGGGTTTCACTCTTCCATGATTTGCCATAATGAAAGACAGGCAGGCATCCATGCTGGTATTTCCAATAAAGTGTCTCTTTTTTACACTGTAGGACTCAATGAGTTCTCTTTGGCCATCTGCAATCTGTTGAAAGATTTGAAATCACTGTCAGGTCTTAGATACAAGAGATAAGCAGAGTGACAGACTTGTTTAAGTGACACTATCCAACAAACAGCAAACTCATCATTCCATAATGCATCATTTTGCCTTCTGCAGGTATGAAAGACTTCTTTCTAAGCAACAGGTGCAATATCTATGCAATACATAGATAAATACTTCAAGAGAGAGATCAAAAATATACGAACAATTTGTAGTGAAAATTGTTCTAAATAAATAAATAAATATTAGAGCAACTTTGCCATTATTCTAGGTGTCAGAATAACAATTCCTGGCAATTTAGAGTCAGAAGAACTTCAAAACATTAATAAATAAAGTACATGTAAACAAGTGCATGTGCACAGGTTAAGGTCACACAGAAGTTTGATCTTCACCAGCTTTTCTGTCACGCTCAAAATCTAAATTTAGGATAGCACTGACAAATTAAAATTTACTGGTAAAGCAGACAAGGCCCAAATGCTTTTTTTTTCCATCAGACTTCCAAAATATACTGAAGATGACCAGAAAAGTCCAGAATTAAGCATGTCCAAAATCTCTTCCAACACAATTCTCTGACTCTAACCACCACCAGTTTTACTGGGTAAATAAAACACATTTGTCTATGCTTTCCAGGTTGTTTTCCCTGTCTTTGAACACTTCAGGAATCCAGCAGAGGTGGGACAACAGCTGCACCATTTTTGCAGTATTGCCACAACACAGGCTGTTATCAAGTTAATCACAGGCATGGAGAGTATTCAGAGGCACTAACAGGTAATGCAGGCCTCTAACTTCCCAGGTAGTTATCGTTATAAAACCCCTGACCACAGCTGTGCATTCTCAACAGGGATTCTCCTCCCTTCTAAACTGCTCTTGACCCAGGGCATTCCAGAACACAGTTTTCAATCAGTCACTGGTGTCATTCTGTAAGACGTCCTCTGGGGACCCACTTTTCCCTCACAAGATATAAAAGACCAGATCCAATTTCCTCAATATATCCCAATCATGCAGCAGGTTTGGAGTGCATACACCCAACAGATGAGAACATTTGCAGTAAGTACCTCAGATGACAAGCTCTGGACAGTTTTTGAAAATGACCCTTACTGTGTGTGAGCAGCACAGCACTGTCAGTGTCCTCTCACTCACACATCCACTTGTGGGCTGGACCCACTGTGGTCCAAAGTCTCAGTCCATGAAAACTCACAGCTACAGGATAACTACTGAGTCAAAGGCTCAGTCCATACCTTTCTACTGATGTGCTCATCAGGACGCCTGAAGCACGTGCAGAATGCTCCAGCAGGGCTGATGCAAGTCACCATGGTAGCAAACCATCTATTGTTCCTGTAAATGTTTCTTCATGTTTGAAACAAGCTGCTGGTGCTTTTAGCTTCACCTGGATTTATAATACCACAGCTGTGCAGACATTGGTGCTGTTTAACACCAGTTTTTTTTCCACCTGTTTTTAAATTGCTAAAGTAAACTGCCTTTTCTTAGTCACAGTACAGATTTTCAAGACTTGTATCACTGTTTTATGCAGTGATATATTCAGTCATAGTTATACTGTATGCTTCCATTAAAGCTCAAGACAACTTTTACATTTTAAATTGAAGAACAGTTCTGAATATACAAGCTCAAAAACTGAAGCAACTGTACTTACGCACCCATCTACCAAAATACAAATCAAAGGGCTCTTCTGGAACATTATTAGGGTCCATTCCATAATCTTCCAAAATCCAGAATACATGTTCTGGATTCTTTAAATTTACTTTTCCATTGAATGGCAGAAATTCAAGAGCCTACACAAAAAAGAAAAACAGTCTACACATTCTAGGTCAAGTTTTTAAAATACGTGTCCCCCCCCCCCCCCCAGAAAAGAAAACCTAACCCCCCTAAAAATCTACAGAATCAACAGCGACTAAAAATAGAGCATAATTAAATAAGCAAAAGCAGTAACTTAGAAAAAAATCTTAATTAAAATAGTGATATAATTAGCAGGAGAACACAAGCACATACAGAAACATACGGACAGAACAGAAAATTGGCAAACAATCCACAGCTTGCAACTGAGGTCAGTGGACTGGCTGTTCCACATACTCCAACAATTGATGTCTAATATGGAGATAAGACATTTTCTTAAAATGACATCTGCTCTATATGAAACTTATAGTTCTAGGCCATAAGCCTAAAGTTCTGCATCTACGAAATCAGCACTGTGATCGTTGTTTATCTTTGTATATGCCTTACGCGATCTGCTTAGGAAAAGAAAACCACAAAGGCAGGAATTCACGGGGAACATTAAGTCAGACAGAAAGATCTCATTTACAGTTGACAAGACATAAGCTGTAAACTGTTTTAAGATATTCAGGAAACCCCAAATTCAATATATCTTAGAAAACACTGATAGCATTGAATAAGAACAACGTAAATAGATAAAAATAAATGTTGATGGTATCTTAAACATCTACTTACATCTATCTTTTTTATTTTCTGTGCTTGGGTCAGTGTTTTATTAAAAGTATGAATACGTATTTTGTACGTAGAGTCAGGCTGTAGATACGGAAGCTGAAAAAATGGCAAAGATTCTCATTAGTACAGCTGCAGTGTTAACTACTGTGATGAAGAAAACAGTTTTAAATTCTTCACATGCATACCATCCTGTCCACTGGGTAGTTCTTCAAAGATGCGTAGAGCTCCTCTGCAGATCTGCCATGACCCCACAGTTCAAATATAGACCTGAAAATACCAATATTTTTAGAGTGCAGTAAGATAGAAGTGGCGAAGGTGAAGGGAAGAGGGAAATGCCTTACAGACACTCCTTCTCACCAATCCTTCTTGGCCAACATGCTTAGGCTTCATAGGGTATAGGAGGATGTTGTTTATGTCTTAGCACACATTTAAGTTTTGTTCTGAACAGGGAAATACTTTTTCTTTTATCTTAAACTGATGTATCAAAGACGCTTTTTTGTTTTTTCTGTCTTACGTAGCCAGAGATATAATCAGTGGTTCTATCCCATTTGAAGATTTGGCTAAGATGTTTGACATTTTAAGATTTTTAAGCACTACACTGTTTCCCACACTTTTGTTGTTGTTTCCATATTGCTGGCTTCAATGAGAGCATTGCCTTGGAAGATGACAGAACTGATGCTCCTGCAGTGAAGGCACACCACCACACACCACATCACAGACCTTCCCTCCAGCATTTAGATATCCCAAAAGTGCCCTAGCCATATCAAAGAAAAAAATCCTACAACAGGAACCCTTGTGGTACTGCACATTGTTAGACATTCCTATGCATATTTGTAACACACCATACACAAAGACAACCTTTAAAGATCAACAGTGGCATGCAGTACTTTTACAAGGATAACTCCCTAAGGAAAAACTTGCCAGAGTTCAAAGGTTTAGCTCACTCACACAAATGTAAGAGAACTACACTTTACTAAGTGACAAAGGTCAGTGGTAGGCCATTTAGTTGCAGTATTCCTTTCCTGAAAAATATTTAGGGCTACACGTCTAACCTGCATTTACCCTGAAAAAAGAGTAAATTTTAACGGTGTGTCATTTCTTCTTAAAGCATCTGTTTCTATTTACTTTAAGGATTTAATCTGTATTTATAGATGGACCTATGGAAAAGCTAATAACATAGGCTGTACTAGGGACAACCAAATACTCGTCTTTGAGTTTTATTTTGCTGTTGGAGAAGCAATTCAGACTCACTTCTTACCTTTACACTTAATTATCTAACAAAAAAAAAAAAAAAAACAAAAAAAAAAAAAAAAGCCCACAACATTCTGCTGAGAGTTTATTTAGGTAAGTATATGCTTCAGAGCTTTTAATTTTCATCAGCAGTGCAATTGAGATGCTCCAGCAATCTTATGCTAACGTAACTCCCCATAGGAGATAAAAGGGCAGGAAAAAACAGTGGGCAAGTCATGTTTTCTGTATGAGAGTTGTATGTATTCTTTGAAAGAGCATGCCATATAGAACACCTGTAGGCTGTTCTGTTGTGCTTTAATTCACGTCACATATGACAAGGAATACGTATCTTCTCGTATCATTCCCTTCTAAACTTGATTTTCAGTTTTTATCTTTCATTGTTCTTATATTTTAATTCTATGTGTGTTTTAAAATGAGCCACTACCTAAACAGTACTCAAGTCAACTGGGAAGTCACTGACACTACAAGATGAGCACTGGCTCTACAGTGAAAAACAGTGCTTCAAGACCTGGTGCTGACTGTAAATTAAGTAAGAAGGACAGGCATGATATGTAATCAGTCCTATAGGGTCCAACAATACTTCCTCATTTCTAGGGGTAAGCAGTGACTTAGGACTCCATAAATCTTAAGACTCTATTCAAAATTAATATTTTCCTTCTTATAGTGAAAGCTTTTTACAGCCTACTTTATCATTTTGAAGATTTTTCACCTCTTACTTTGCACATACTGTCCGTTTCATTATTCCCCTTGCCATCTCTTCTGAAGGAATATTGAGAATCCAAAACGGAGACTGAAATAGAAAGAAGATGAGTGATGCGAATGTCTACCTGGAGGATGTTACACGTATTACACAATTACACAATTCTGTTGTATCAAAACAGAACATGCATGCTGAAGAAAAAAACATGTTAACAGTACAGAAAACGTGAGGATAAAACATTTAATCTAAGGTAAAATTAATTCTTGGTTGAACAGCCAAGAACCTTTACTACAAATTCCATTTTCCTGCCATATCTTTGATTTGATAAAATATTATTTGTTTGTTTATAATTCTCTAGATTATTTATCCGCTAAGGAATCATAACACCTACTTATACAAAACTAGTAACAAAAGGCTAGTGATGTTTTCTGACTAAGCACTGAGACCAGAATTATACAGCTTGCCAGCTTCACTTTTTTGGATATAGTGTCTCATCAAATTAGAGGTAAACACTAAATTCACACAGCCTACTAAAATGTTTTCATGGTTCAGCTGTTCTGAAAGGAAACAAGCCTCCCAGTAGATGGCACAATTTCTTTCTATATAGCTAAATGAAGACATCCTGATGTGCTTTTTGTGCATCTTTTCCTAAAAACAAAATCTGAGCTGAAATTGAGAATTGCTCATTTTTGGAAGACAACTTATTTTCCTAAGAAACTTCAAAATGTATTCAGTTACACACTTTAAATAAAAATATCGTAAAGGACATATTTGTATATCATACATGCACTCAAGGAAAATATTTGGTCCTCACTTACATTTACACAAATTTCCTGTTGATTGCTAAATTGTCCACCATAGAGCGAGAGCAACGATGTTATTTCCTAAAGGGAAAATAAAAAGGTCAGGCTTTGTGAGCATTCACCAATGCGTTAAACTTATATATATATATGTATGTATCAGAGACAGAACAGCGTATTATAAGTTTTAATGCAGACTGTGACCTCTACAGGGATTACAAACAAAAACTTACAATAGAGGAAAGAATGGCATTTACTAAGGATTTATTGTGAGAAGCAACAATGAAAAACTCTTAATGCAACTGCATGGCTAGGGCAGAGGTTTAGAGTTAAATTCAGCTTGTATGTAGTAATTATGAGATGAAAACATAGACCCTTCTGCTGTAAAAGTAGTTGATCGTCACAACTCGAGTTACTGACAGGTTATGAAAAGCTGTACATCGTAGGGTACAGTAGGATCAAAGGCAAGACTTCAGTACGGAAATCCCAGCGTTTTCCATTCTTGCACTCATTTTTCAGTGCCTAAAGGCAAGCTGCAAGGCGCAGAAAGCACGGCCTGCGAGGGCAGACTCTGCATGTGCCGGGGCTGCCGCGCTGCAGGCAGGCGGTGCCGGGGCTCGATGCAGAGGCGCTGGGCAGCGCGCCGGGCACAGCCGTCCCAGAGGCAGGTCAGCGAGGCGCCTGCAGCGCTCCCTCTCCCCCCAGCGTCCCAGCCTCCCCCTCCAGGCCCTGGAGGAAGAGGAAGGGGCCGGGGCTGGGGCTGGGGCTGGGGCCGGGACACGCCGCCTGCCCCCACGCCGCCCCCGGCTGCCCCCGGGGGGAGCCCCCGAGGGCAGCACCCCCCTCCCGTCCCGTCCCGTCCCGTCCCGTCCCGTCCCCGGCCGCGGGGCGCTCACCGGCAGGCGGAACTCCAGGTGCTCCTGCGCCAGCAGCAGCAGGAACCGCCCCGCCGGCACCCGCCGCGCCGCCGCCATCTCGGGACGGCGCCCGCCTCCCCGCCCCGCATGCGCCGCCGGGCGGGCATGGCCGGCACGGCTCGGCACGGCCCGGGAAGGGAAGGGAAAGGAAGGGAAGGAAGGGAAGGGAAGGGAAGGGCTGGGAGCTGCCCCTCGGTCCCCCGCCAGGGCCCTGAGGTGGTGGTGGTGGTGTTTGTGGTGGCTTGTGGCTGTGCCCGGTCCCTGCCTGCCGGAGCTGCCCCGCTAGGTAAGGGGTGAGCGGCGTTTGTCCCGGCTTCGCCTCAGCCTTCTGCGGTTTCCGTGTGTAATTGGTGACTAATTAAACGTGCGCCTAATTGCCTGCTCGTGTTTTATTTATTATTTTTTTTTTTTTTTTCCGTGTGACACGGGTGTAGAAGCAGAGGGTTCCTAACAGACTGTCAGGAAAGGGGCAGAGATACAGCTGCCTGGAGAATAATAAAACAAACAATGATTTCTGTGTTCTCAGTTATCCTTTGTTATATTTTAACATCTGAGCTAGCAGGCCCGGCGCACCCACCCTTCAGCGACCCTCTGGCAGGAGCAGCCCTGCCCGGCAGCCGCCCCATGTCCCGGACCCCCTCTGCGAGGATTTTTGGACGGCATTTTCTCTGCGCCTTTAGGGCAAGGCTCTGCCCGTGCCCTGCTGCTTACAGGCACGGGCTGCGGTCTTGGTGCGTGCCCATAGCCTCCTGCGGGCGCTTCTCACCCCGCAGCACTCACGCTGCAGCCGGTGCGAAGACGAGGAGACGCTCCCGGTGCTGCCCCCCCGGTGCCCGGCTCAGCGCCGCAGCCAGTGGGAGGATCCATGGGGGGGGCGGGCGCTGCGGGGCGGCACCGCGGGGCTGGGGCTGAGCCCCCGGGGCTGTTTCAGCGGCTCCTCCTCGGCAGCCCGGCCCCAGCCGCGTCCCGCAGGGGTCCCGCAGGGCCGTCGGGGCCCGCCGCGGGGGATGGAGCGCGGTGTGGGCGAGGGGCAGGGCGAGGAGAGCGGCGGGGCGGTGGGCGAGCTGCGGCGGAGCTGGCAGAGCTGGGCGGAGGGCCACGGCGAGTACCAGCGGAGGAACCCGTTCAGCAGCGAGGGCGGGCTGCCCGGCAGGCCCGCGCTGGCTCCCAGGGGGGACCCGGCCTACGGGAGGCCCCCCGAGGGCTCCAGGACGGAGCAGCGGGGCAAGGATGCCCACTCGCACGTGGGGCGGGAGGTGGAGGAGCTGTGCCTGGTGATCAGGAGCACGGGGCGCAGGGGGGACGACGGGCGCGTGAGCGTGACCTTCGGGCAGCTCTTCGAGACCTACGTGACCATCTCCAACAAGGTGGTGGGCATCCTGCTGAGGGCCAGGAAGCACGGCCTGGTCCGCTTCGAGGGCGAGATGCTCTGGCAAGGAAAAGACGACGACGTGGTCATCACGCTGCTGGAATGAGAGCCGAAGTGGCGGTGGTGCTGCCCGCCTCCACCTGGAAAAGCGCCTGGACGCCGCCTGGGAAGAGGTTTTCGCCGCGGAACTTCAGCTCGGCAAGTTAGCGGGATGCTCGCAGGGGAGAAAACAGGTGAGGAGGATTGTAAAATACAGCTTTCGTAAAAACAATAGCTGTTCTGGACAGAAATCGCGGATAATCAGCTCATCCATCACGTTGCCATTGGATTGTCCCCTCATTGTCATCATCACTACAATGTCCTGCGGCTCTTCCAGCATCCCTGCTGACTTAGGGCTTTAGGCTACTGAAAGCAAATTGCTAACTTGCTGCCATACAACGCTGATTCTTACAGGTTGTGAAAGACTCACTGTGGGGGGGATTTTGGTTTGCAACACACGGAATTGAAAACTTCTTTGGGAATTCATATACTGCTTCAAACAGGAGCTTGGTATGTAGCAAAAGTTGAGGTTATTTTCACGTGGTGAAACTAACTAGGTGGAAGTTATGTTGACTTTCATGAAGTATATGCAAATACCCAAGTATACAGAAGTACCACTTAATGGTTTACGGTACATACAGCAAGGATGTTTCATGATTCCTAAATACGTTGCATGTTGCGTGTATTCTGGAGAGCTGCACTAGTCCTGGTGTTTAATAGTCTGTTCTCCAAACCATCTGTGTGTCTTGTCCTTTTCCTCTCTGTATCTCACACCATTTTCACCTGTTCTTTCTTCTGATGCTACATCATACTCCAGGTCACAAAGTTCTGCAGCCTTTTTGTTGAACCTAACCATACCCCTTCATAGCGAGCAGTGTGCTACAGCATAAAGACATGAAAGACAGCAGGACCTGCACACTGAGACACTGTGCATATATAAAATGAAGAAAAAAAAGCCTCTTTTACTTCTTTCAGCAGAGTGTAGCAATGCTGAAAATAGGGCTGTTTACAACAGAGAGTTGAGATCCTGCAGTGCCAAATGCATAAATACAAGTGTAGTGGTGCACTCACATGCCTCACTGAGCTGTGCTTTCAGAGCACAGTTGTGAGTTCTCCAAACTGGGAGAAAAAATGATCTGCTAGTTAAAACTAGGGACTGAGAGATGAGTGATAAGGATTTTCGTCATGGTTCTTCTGGAGGAACTTTTTCAGTGCTCAGAGTTGGTTATACACGACAGCTGTTATAACTGCTTACAATACTTCCCAGCAAGAAAACTATATACATTGGGAACAAAAAATTCTACTTTTTACCAGGGCAAACAAAAGCTTTTATGTCCTGTTAACTACATTACTTGTTGAGTCTTTAATATAAGAATATTCTTCTGCCTCAAAAGGAAATTGAGGCTTATTATAAATTATTAACTTGATTTAAATGATAATTATTTTATGCTATTTATATGTTGTTTGTTTGTTTGTTTTTCAGAGAGTATAAGAAAAGAATGATTTTTGTTTGACGTTTTCACCTAATGGGGATTTGCATCAAACATGCACTTTTCAATAGCATCCTAATGAAAAGACAGTGAAAATAGGATGGGGGGGAAGGATGAAATGAATGTGGTGAAGTAAGTATTTTGTAGAACAGGACAGCCAGATGCAGGTGCAGCATGGAGGGGGAAATAAAGGATGAGTTTCAATCACTGAGTGTTCAATTTTACCATGTTGGAAGCTGGGGAATATGTGCTGTGCCACACACTGCTGGTTGGTGTTCCCATAGCTCTCAAAACCACTCCTCTGTAAAATTATTTATGGCTTGCACTTTAAAACAAGACACATAACTTGTCATTATAGCACGCTTAAGATGCTTTGCCTGTTGGAAAAGCATTCCTTGAGAGATGACATGAGCACACATTGAAGGATTCAGCTGCCGTTAGGTAAAGCCTGGGGATACATTTTGATTTCTGAATGCATCAAACTTCTTGTAATACAGCCGTGGCCTGTGGTCTGCTTAATTCTAACAATTTGTGTATCCAATTGATTCAGCAGTAGCAATAGTTGGTAACTTCTAGGAGGCAGGATTGGGCAGTTCAGATATTGCCAGCTGACTAACAGGGTACCAGGAAAAATAATACAGGACTCTCCAAAGACACAGAGCTGGGGCAGTGCGTAACCTGAGCACCCTAAGGTGCAGGTCCAGCTCGTGCAGACTCACACGCTCTTAATTAAGACTGGGGCAGGTAGTTAAACGAGAACAGAGGCTTCCACAGCCATGTAGTTAGTGTCAGATAATAACATGGCCTTAGTTGCACTCCTGCTGCTGCTGGCTGGTGTAAGTGTCACTGGAGTACATCTGCAAAAGCTCCGAGCGTACTTCTGACCAAATCAGACAGAAGCAGAGTAAGCCCTAATGAAATGGGCCTTCCAACGCTGTGACTATGAAAACATGTCCCGTCATATTTTGAACAAAATCAAGGGTTGTTATTTAAAACATAATTTATAGAGGGATGGATTTTTTTTTATTAACCATATAAAGGGCCAAATTTCCTGCCTGCCATGTTTAGATGAACATTCTCTCTCAAGAGTGACACATCTTTCTGTTTTATGTGCCCATGCAATGGTTACCAACACCAGAAAGCTGCCAAATTGGGCCAGCACATGGGTTGTCAAATCTCGTTTCCTGCTTTCAGCAATAGCCAGAATTTCAAAAGAAGTCTAAGAGACAACACAGTTGATCAGTTTATCCACTGATACACTCAAGAATAAAAAGTTAGGCCTGAACTCTGTACAGACAGGACTGCACCGTGTCTTATGGACATGACTGAATGTAGCTAGTAGTTTACAAGTGCTATAAAATTCTGTTTCCTCATCTGCAACGTAGAGTTTCAATGAACATCTACAGATGAGTTTTTAAAACCTTTTTTTTCTATGCAACAGGCTCCCATTAGTGTAAATGGAACAATAGAACAAATTTAGTGTTATTTTCACAAAAATGTAGGATGTGAGGTTTAAGTATTTGCAAATATACTGCAAATACTTAAGTACTTAAGTGCACTCTGACCTTCTGAAAGGTGCTCTTGTCCTACCAAGCAAATTTGAGCTCTTCCAATCTCTCCTAGAACTTCACTTTTTTTTTTTTTTTTTTGTAGCAAGCCTCTCAGCTCCCTCTGTAATCCTTCCTTTTCTTCTGGTTGAAGCGTGTGAATTTTGCACCTGTTTGAGAGTGTTCATTTTACAGGAAATATCTGTATCTTCTCTTGTCAAACACTGAAAGCACTTTCAGCACTTCAATAAATATTGCACAATAGTTGAAATGACAGCAAGTGAGATTTTGTGTAGATTTTTTTACTGTTTCCAAGTTTGTAAAATTTCAGGTATGATTTTTACCAGTTTGCTCCCATTTTTATGTATTTAATTTCAACTCACGCTTAATACCTCAGCATACCTTGAAGAGCTATTACCAATGTAATCACATTGAAAATGCTGTCCTTAGTCAAAACACCTAAAACTTTTTTTTTTCCTTATTCCACCTTGAACAGCATTGTATGTGCGTGTTTCATCCCTTCTGAAGGGGGCAATTAGTACTTCAGCATAGCAGTATTTTTCTCTGGGCTCGCATTAGGTTGGGAGTTTATGTAAATCAATTGAGCAAAAAAGTACAAATAAAGCTCTGTTGTTCCTAAAGAAGTAGTCAAAAAAGCAGCTTTTCTCGGGACGTCTAATACTGGATCAAAGAACAACAGAGCCAGGAGCAGCGGGTAAACAACTTTCCTTTGGGCCTTGTACACTGAGGAGTAAAAGCTGCCAAGTTCTCCCTCCAAGAGCTTTGCAGCTATCTTTGCTCCCTGGAGTCAGACGACTGGGTAAGTTGGAAAATGGTGTTACAATGCTGCTGTTGAAGAGGGTGACACAACGAATGGGGCCTGCCTGCTGCCTTTCCAGAGGGTAGCCAGCGCTCCTGAAACATAGCCAAAGCATTAGAACAGACTTCTCAGAAAATCACAGAATGGTTTGGGTTGGAGGGACATCTAATTCCAGCTCCCCTGCCGTGGGCAGGGACACACTTAAGAAAGTATTTCTCAACCCGATTAAAAAACATCTGCCAAGCCTGAGAACAATGTTCATCCATACAGAAGGAAAATGGACCACACACAGGTCTGTGCTGAAAAACACTACGGAGACACTGAGCATTCCTCTTGGTAACGAATGGGCCTCCATTTATACACCTTGTGTGAGGAACTGCCATTCCTGTGACCCTCCTCAAATATAAGACATAAAAGCAGATCTTCATGTTTCCTGCTGCGTGCATTTGACAGTACATTGGGTCTTGCTGGGATGGCGCTCATTTTCATCATAGTAGCTGACACGGTGCTGTTTGGGATCTGTGGCTAAAGCAGTGCTGTTAACACACCAATCTTCTGCCTATTGCACAAAACCAAGCAGCTGGGGGGACAGAGCCTGCACAGCTGGCACACACTGACCTGCCGGGCTATTCCCTGCCAGACGTCGTGCTCAGCAGTAAGAACCACGGGGAGGATTTCTGGGGGGCTGAGGCAGCCACTGCTGCTAGGCTGCTCATGGGAGGTGGTGAGCGCTCATCTTTACATTACTTGTCTTATTTTAATACCTGAAGAAAAGAAGAGGAAAAAACGTGTTTATCTTGACCCATTCTCTGCCCCATCCTGCTGGGAGCAGGGGCAAGGAGCGAGCGCTCTGCTGCTGACCATAGTCAGCACAACTCCTTGGCTGCACCGTTAGATCACTCCACAATTACCATTTGTTCCATTTATTAATCCCTTTTGACAACAGTTCATATGTTGGTACTTTAAATATTACAGTTAGGTGTAGTTACATAGATTAATTACAAATCAGAACACGCAGAGTATTAACTCTTGAAAAATCTTAACATTCAAATATTTCATACGGTTAGGAACCAACTCAAGCCTCCTAATCTATTGCACAGAATTAACCAAAGTTCAGTGCCTTTAATTCATACTCCTCGTAGTTAACGCTACAAATTAAAACTGCAAAGTACGTGAGTGCCCAGTAGTAAGAATAACGTGACATTAGGAACAAGCTCTTGCAGAAGAGACTGATGTTACCACTTCTGGGTAGAAAACACTTGTTTAGAAGGGTGTGAGTCTTCTCAAGTACGGTGTATAGCCTGCTGTAAGAATATTACAATGCATTGTCCCGCTAAGGCAAGAGGTGCTGGATCAGTGGAAAACATTGAGAAGATTATGCTCGGGGAATCTTGCAGGCACAACACACCATCACCGCCTCAGCTGCATCCAAGTGCACCAGCCAAGGACACTTGATTAGTTAAGCACCAAGTCGGGGAACAAGGAAAATCCACTCCGTGGTTTCGGGAGTGTGAACTTCCCAGACAGTCTGCCTTAACATGGTATTGAAAAACAGAGCTCTAACATTACTGATTAGAGTCACACGGTGAAGGCAAGTGTTCAGCAGGGTCCATAACCAATTCCGAACACAATCCCTGCATGTTCCAATTTTGGGCTGAGTCCCTGCTCTTCCAAATCCAAATCAGGCTGCTGTTATGCAAGCCTGCCACATACTGCACTAAAGACCCACTTCTCTCATGACCTCATTTAGAAATCAAGTTTAGCCAAGGCATTAGTAATCTCCAAATGGCTTCATGTGAGAACAGTATCAGAATAATCTCAAAACGTGTCTTTTCTACCATGATGCAGAACAGCAGCATGCTAAGTCAATTCTTCTGAACTCTTCACGTTTTTGTAAACATATAATAACTAATTAAAAATATTGTGCACGTAAGAGGGAAACAATCTTCCAGTCCAACATACAATCACTTACACATACAATTAAACTATATTCTATGTTTTATAGCATGATCACATCTTGGGCACATATTGTATTAACGTGTACTATGTCACTGTCATGCAAGTAAGACAGGTAATATATTAAAGTGGTTTAGCACCAGAAAAGTTAGTAGTGTACTTTCTGCAAGGTACCTACTACTAACTAGGCATAGGTAATATATTATACAAGTATAGATGGAAACTGAAATGTTTTGGATGTCCCTTGCAATTCCAGAACAATGGAGCTTTAAAACAAAAGCTAGATTCCACAACAAATATTACCTTTGGTACCACGTGCATGCTGTTACTACTAACTTATTTCCTTAGGACAGGATGCAGTTAGGATACATTCTGCTGCTATACCCTGCATTTTACTGGGAGAACTTGTTTGCATATGTGGATGTGTCTATGTATAATGTATGTGTCTATTATATATGCATACACATACCTAAAATTAGCATTAAAATACACTGCCTTATTGTCAGAGCAGTACACAGACTTCTGGAGTACCCAAACGTGAGGATTAGGTTGACAGCTATGAATTCTGTATTTCCTCATCAGGAACTAAGCCTTCTTACCCAGGTATATTGTTGGCAACGAACTGTGCAACCTGAAATCAGAGTTCAAAACCAAAGAACAAACGGGCTAGTTAGTCATCTGAGGCTAGGAGGGCTTTCAACTGGCAGCGTTTTCAGTTTGCAGTCGCTCAATCAGTTGTTCAGCCTATGAAAGAGAGAAAGCAATGCATTAACTATGCAGTGAACCTTCAGTTTACTGAAAAAAAAAAAAGCCAAAACATTTTATAAACAGCAACAGTGTGATGCTGACGAACACAGCATATACTTTTCACTTCTATGGATAAAGCATAAACAGCAGGAGTAAAATACGATTGTTTTAAACAGCAGGCTTTTTCACATTTGCATCACCCATTAAGTGATCAGAAAAGGAAAAAGAAACTCTGCCAGTCAGAGGATGTTTGAGCGAAGAAACAGCATTGGCAGCAGCATGTTTTAAGGACCTTGGAAGACACCTGTGCTCAGAACAACCAGGCTCTGAGGAAGGGAATTCTCCGGGAGACGCTCCAGAGCAGCATCTTGTGGCCTCTCATCACCCACAAACCGCACGCCAGTCGTACACGACTGAGAGATGGAGAGCACTCACATGCTGCTCGTGTCATTAGGCAAGTATTCATTCTTCGGTTAGGTCACTATGCTCACACATACTTTTCTCTCCATATGGCCATATTTACACATCTACCACACAGCTGGGGCAGCGATATTTTCTGTGTGTGACAGCAGCAGCCCTCGGAAAGGAACGGGGTAGAAGGAGGTCTGCCACCGTTGTTCTAGCAGGCCACATTAAGGATGTGGAGACTCACTTGGGCACTTCTGAAATCATTTTACATTACTGTCACTTTTTTGTTTGTTTTTTTTTTGGGCATTTTTTATTTATTTAAACACCAGTCCCCACTGGATTCATCTTTTAATTTTAACGTGTGCTCGAGGTCTTACTAAGATCTCCAAAGGAACCACGTTAAAAGGTGAAAAGCCAGTATGTTTTAATACACACAGTAAATATGCCATCAGCTACTTCAGATGGCAACAACTTAATAGGTGTTAAGTAGCTACTACATGTTTTCCTTTGCAAATAAAGCTAGATAAGCATGGAGTAACTGAAAATGAAGTTATCTGAATCGGGTTTTACATTCTTAAATATATATCACGTTCAAGTCCTTATAACTAAAAAAAAAAAAACATTTTCCAACTTGACAACAGGGCAAAATATGTTTTGAATTGCATCTGTATCAGATAGCTAAACTTGGTATGGGTACCTCTGAGCTAATCCAAACCAGTAAGCAGTATAACTAGACAGCTACAGGTTTTTTGAGGCCCAAATATCTCCGTGATGCTCTGCTACACAGCAGAGCAATCTGCTTGTTTTGAGATAGCCAAGAGCCCCAGCCAAGTTTTTCTCTTTAAGAGGCTTTTTATATTCTTCTTTAGAAGAGAGACTTTTCTCAGCAACTTTGTTTTGGGGTTGTCCAATGACTCTGGGATGCTGAAGCTACACTACAAGGATAGTTTCCTGATGAGTCAAAGCTGAGTGAGTTCGCATTAGTCCTCCAGAGAGATTTTCAAGCAGATTTAGTCAATGCCAGTTCCATCTCATTCCTGATCTCTACCGACAGAGGTCAGTACAAAGACTAGTTGTGTAAGCAGACACTTGTTTCAGTCTAAGAAACTAGTAATAAACAAAATAAGAAAAAAATATATGAACTGACAAAAGCAGCCATTAGGTGGCCGTGTTTTGCACCTACGCTGGATAAACCAAGGCATGTACAATACACAGCCCCTCACATTCTAATATAACCCTTTCACGTAAAAGAATAAATACTTACAAAGTCTAGTCAGAGGCACATCACATCAACCTAAGTGATGCATTAAATCCAGAACTACTGTTTTGTTTGCTGTTAATGTTATTGTTGCTGTATTTCCCCTATTAATCATAAACATTAGTATTAAATTTTACTATTGTATTCTCTCAAAAAGTTAATGCAAAATGTAATCAGTTATTTCTGTCATTGCTACAATTATTACTCAAAGACTTTTTAGGCACAGTTAAAGTGTTGGAAAGACATCACATTTTCAGCTTGCAATTGAAAACCTAATGAAAAGTTCACGTGCATTACACTCACCGTGATAAACCAGTAAGAGTTGATTCTGTAAATCAGTCTGGATAAGAATCCTAGCTGACTGGCTGGGGCCAGGACATGAAGATGCAAGTGCGATATTGAGCAGAAGGGAGGCCAGTGAAAACCCATTCTTCAGAAAAGGAAAACAGGTTAGAAACACTGGTGATGTTAAGTCAGAAAGTGGAACATATTAAGTTTTTTAACAAGATCAACTGAATTAAGAAATTAACTCAAACCGTTTTCCTTTTACATAAAAGCATGAACAAAAAATACGTCCTTTCCTTTCATTATGCTCTCAAGGTGTTTTTTTCAGAAGATCATTAACCTCTTCTTTCACATCTCTCTATTTCAGATGCACTGTGTTAAAAAGAAGAGTAGGAAACGGGCTATTCCTTAGACGTGTCATATCTAGTTTTCAGCTGGAAAGTCAACTGCCACTAGATTATTGTAGTTTCTACCTATTTTAAACAGGAAGACCCATCTGCCTCTACTCTACACTATTTAAACTATGTTACATCTTACTTCATTTTGGCAACCAAACACATTGGCTTATAGCAAAGGCAGCAGCACTGAAATTCAGTGAGTGCAGGTACGACTGAAACACAGTGCTGCAGTGCCCTGATTACAAGGACAAAGTTTACCTCTCCTGGAAGCTGAAATTAGAGAATATGCTCAGCACGTAATGGAGAAGCAGACCTTTAGATAAGCGGTATGAAGTGCCCTCCCTATCCCACAAGGAAGGGAGAATCTGAGTTGGAATGCAATCTGCGCCAGGCATTGATCAGAAAGAAGTCAACATTCAGTGCCAGCACATGTGACTTGACAAGTCATGTGGTAAGTCAATGCAATCCCAGTTTCTCCAATAAATCATACTGCAGTCATTAACACTATCTCTAAACCAGCATTTTGAAGGGTCAAGAACATATTCAACAAACACAGAAGGCTTCCATTACGTACCTTATATCATTTAAGTCATTAAAATTATTTCTCTGGAGGACAGATTTTCCAACTTCCATCATTCTCTTCACTATGAAATACAAATATATTTAATTTAATATTTAAGTAATATTTTACACGTTATGTATCTTTGAGTCAAGTAATTTGAAGCAGGTATTTTTCACAAACAAAAACTAACTTCAACAACGATTACATTGAGATCACAAACTTGTGTTTGTGGTTTTTTTCCCCCCAAAGAATAAATACTAAAACTCAACTCATGCACAAACAAAGATTGTCTAAGATAGTGTCATGCAAAGTTTGGTATGAAAAATCACTACTGTACTCATTTCCAGACTAACAACAACTTTAAGTGTGGTACTATTCTAACAACTTTGGCCAAAGCCACGGTATCACCATATTTTTATTAAAAAAAAAAAAAAAAAAAAAAAAAAGAAACCACCACCACCAAAACCAAAGCACTACCACCAAACACTGAGACTTGGTAGAATGATGCAGACTAATTCCCACGTTATGTCTCTACACAGCAAAAGTTTCAGAGATAAAACAAGATTTAAAAACAAAATCAAACACTCAGTCCTACTTATTACTGGGACAAAGCTTTCATCACTGTAAAAAAAAAAAAAAAATATCCTAATACAGCAACTTCAAAGGCAAAAATTCTTTAGAATTTCCTTGAAGCCAAACACATATAGAAGCTGTTTCTGGAGAAAAACTACCCTACATTTAGAAGACAAATACAATGATTCAAAATGTGCAGCATGCAAATATAATGATTTTTTTGCATCATCGGTAATAACATTTTTTTGTTTGTTTGTTTGTTTAAATAGCCTCTCAACACAAAGTTCTAATATTTTAGAATCTTGCCTATTAAAAATGATGGAAGTTTATTGTAACACCGTTTCTTTTTTCGCTATCCCTTTTCCTGAAAAATGATGTAGCACATTATAAAATACGTATTTCACAGAATTCTCTTTCTTCTCCATATAATTTAAAACCACATATGTACTGAGGAAAACACAACGGAGCAGCACATTAATAATGTAAAAAGCAGAGTGGCGTTTCCCACAAAGCGCAGAGGCACCTGCTCTGCATGCACACGGACAGCAGAGGCTTCGTGCACTGGCGCTGTGTTACTCTGGAACAGCACAGCCAGCGCCGTGCCAGGTGCCAGCAAGGGCACGTCCCTACCCACGCTCACTGGCACCACCTGTTTTGGTGTTTCACAGCCACCAGCCAGCGCTCAGGGCTGTGATTACCTGACAGCACACCGCCTAAGCCTGTGGAAAACGATGTTCCCCCCCCCAAGTTACACGCAGCAGCCTTACCGATAGGGATGTGCTCGGACTTGAGCGTCTTGCAGTTCCCCATGTGCTCCACGGGCACCACCAGGTAGTGGTGGGGGGCCCCCGGCCTGATGTCTCTGAAGCACACGAGGTCTTCGTACTGAAAGAGAACACGCACAGGTGAGGCCGATCGGGATGCGGACACTGGGTAACACAGGCGACCTTCCCCTTGGCGCTGTGACATTCAATATTATGTTTGAAACACCTGGCAGGAACGTGAGGGATACATTTAATTTTTTTCCACAGCTACATCAAAGTACCTCGGGAGCCTGCCCGCAGGGAGGCTCACAGGCACGCTCTGCTCCCCCAGCTGGCTTTCTGCGGCCAGGATTTCTCAACACCCGGCAGCAGGGACACCGCTGCCTGGTTTCAGACACCCACCTCTGCCACCACCGCGTGCAAACGCGGGGCTCGCCCCTGCGACCAGCGCTTCAGGGCCGCCCGCACAGCAGCACCGCTGCCCCCAGCCCGTGCCCAGGCGCGACCCCCCTCGCACCCCGGCTCTCCCCGCGGGCACGGCCAGCAGGGCGATTCCCCCCCCGCTCCGGGGACCCACCTGGCAGGGCAGCAGCGCGGTGCCCGGCTCCTCCCGCCGGGCGATCCTGCAGAAGATGCACTGCTGCCCCTCGGCGCCGCCGCCGCCCGGCTCCTTCCCCTCGGCCCCGAGCTGCCCGGCCCCGGCACCGGCCCCGGCCGCGGCCTCCTCCCCCGCCATGGCTGCTCGGCCGCCGCCGGGCGCCTCCCCACGGCCGAGGCGGGGCCTCCCCGCAGGGCCCGCGGCCTCCCCCTGGCGGGCACGCGGTGCGCTCAGGCAGCCTTGGGCCTCGGTCTGGCCTGGAAGGAAAATACACAAGCACTGGGGCAGTATAAAAAGGGCACGTAGGAAAATGTGCAACAGTGCGTGCAGAGCTCCGATTTCTGCTCACAGGGTGGTCAGGAGGAAGAGGAGAGGCTCAATCGCCCCAGCTGAGAGCCACCAGGACGCTGGGCACCCGCACCTCTCCCTACAGCCTGCCCCTGAGGGAACACGCAACACAGCCCCATCCGAGGAGGTGCCACCCAACAGAAAAACAAACAAAAAAAGAACACAAAAGCTTCTTACCACATTTCTGAAATAGGATATTGCTGGAATGCTTTTTCTGAGGGGAGAGGCTTCAATATTCGTCAGCACACCCTGTAACTTAAGCTAGATCCTTTCATCTTTAAAACGTACTCAGGGCTGTGAATAAAGGAAAGGATCAATAAAGGAAAGGGCCTGCCACGCATTTCTGAATGCATAAATTCCTTTATTGAAAATATTGTGATAGCACTGCATTACATATATTCAATATTCATAGCTTCAAGGGTCACAGAATTCCGATTGAACAACACTGCTTTGAATACAGAACACAGCATCTAGATATGCTCTGACAAGTATAATATAATGGAGTACATTGGAGGAGCAATAGTGAAATGTATGGCAAATGTTCAACTTGGGCAAGGGGTTGTTGGGGTTTTATTTTTTTGTTGTTGTTGTTTTCTGTGTTTTGTTTTGTTTAAACTAGTAAGTGGTCTGCCACCATAAAAAGAGCAAACTATTAGATATTTCTGGTATCTTCAAAGCATTATGCTACTAGCAACTTGGAAAATATTTTACAGCATCACCAGTACGTTGATTTACAGCTGTAGTAGACCACGTAGATGGGAACTGTGAAAAGCTCGCGTGCAGTGTGGTACAGACTTGCTGTATCTAGCATTGGTTGTAGGCTGTGAAATTTCTGTGCAGAGTTAACATTTGTTAACGCTCTTGAAAGAAAACCACTGGCTTTTTCTTTTTTAAATACATTTAAAAAAAAGGGAGAGCAGTAACTAGAGTTGTATTACTTCATTAACAATATTCTAGAATTAGGCTGTACTGTTTAATGCACGGAAGCACGCTACCACTTCTAAAACCTGCCTTTCTCCAGACAACCCCGCATTCGAGACTAACGGCAGGAGAGTGTTCTAGTGTAGCCACAAAGTCTGTTTCGGTCAGATTTGGATTGTGTAAATAAAAGCACAGCTTAACTGGAAAGCAGAATTCTTTAGAAAGCAGTGAAGATGGCCAGTCCTCTGTCATACTTTCCCTACTTGCCAAAATTTTAGTAGTACTGACCTTTTTAGAGTTTAGCCTAATTTTGTAACACAGAGTCTTTTTGGTGTTGATGGGAGAAAGAAGAAAATCGTCCAATTATTTCATGGAAACAAAGACAACAATTTCTTTGCATGTCAAATCCTAAGCCAGACAGTTTCTTCAAGTCTTTTTCAGGTCAGAAGTCATATATTAATTACTAAGAAAACAACTATTATACTAACATGACCTGGCCTGTTAGGGAAGTATCATTGTTCTCTAAATCTTAAGATTGCATTTTCTCCTTTACAAAGCAGTTATTCAATTTGTAAAGAAATGCTCAAAAAAAAAAAAAAAAAAAAAAAAAAAAGCACAGTGGGTGGTTTATTTTGAATCATTTGGTGGTGATACAGAAAAACAATTCTCTCTTAGAAACGTCCTTCATGAACAGTCACATAGCACTAGGACAGATGCTCAGAGCATGCTGTCCCAATTCTGTTGACTGCACCAGAGCTGATACAGTCTATACTAGGTGGCAGTTTGCCCGACGTCTCCATACGCTGCCAAAACAGTGATCTGTTAACAGGAACATGGCAGCAGAGTTAATGAGAAGCACTAACCACCTTCTCCCTCATCTCCGAGAAATCCAGAATTATGCACTCAAGTGTTTCTGCCAGAAAACAAACCCTCTTATTAGGGTAAAATGAAAACTGAATCTCATGTACAAAATAAAAATATAAAAATTAACTCCAGAAATCAAATAAATTGATTCAGAATAAATGCCAATGCCTAAGAAACCTACCTGAATAGAAATTATTTATTAAATTGAGGTCTGAAACATTAAAGAAAAAAACATACCCAATACATTTACAAAAAAAAAAAAAATCTGCTATACAACAACAATAAATAAAAAAGACTTTAAAAACACGTTCCCTTAAGTGCTGTGTACACCTACTTCTGATTCTTTTCCATGGCAAACAGTATGCTGTAGATTTTGGTGAAGTAACCTTTTATTTTTGGTTAGCTTTTGTACACTGAACATAAATACACATGGAATGTACTAGACACTTATAGTTTTCCCACAGTATCTTTTTCACAGTTACAGAAGTTTTCAATTTATACACCATGAACGTTATCATAAGCATCACATCTCTGATGGAGGAATGTTGGAGGAGGGAGTAAAAAACGCCTCTGGTCTTTTAATGTTCTGTCTCCTACTGCCTCTCAGAACCAGCTCTGTTTTTCCTTGGTTATTTTTTGCGTAATCATGCTCTGGTACAACTTGAGAAAAAAGCGTGTAACGTGAGGCAGCCCGCACCTTCTATTTTTTAAGTGCCTAATGGATCCAGTCCTTAAGGCAGTCAGTAAGTACTTCATTCAAATGTCCATACTTCTACATCCTGTATTATGAAATCTTCTTTCTTAGATAAGATGTCATTATTGAAGGTGCTGCAGGAGTTGCTTCGCCCATGATACAAATCTGCGTCTAACCATAAGCCAAAGCGGCCACTAGAAAGGAAGCACACGTCAGGTGTCAGGTCATACGTCACAGTTACAGACAACTGGAAGCTACAGAAGAGCAATACGGAGGAACCAAGGCAATTCTGAAAACCGCTGTGACTGAGCATGAGGGGCTTAACCCTGGCAAAGACTTGCAAGCAAGCTTGTTTTTGTTCATACCAGCTATCGCAGCAGAACAGAGCCTTGAGCGCACACCTTCGGCGCCACCGGCTCTGGCTGCTGCTGGTGAGCAGCCTCTTGGGCACGGCTGGGGCCCAGCTGTCCCAGGGCGCAGGCATCAGGGACACTTCCCTGGCACCTTGGCTGTGGATGTGGCTCCTTCCTAGTTCAGGAGGAGAGGTGTTTATGCACCCCCACTGCAAACCATGGCCAGATGTCGCATGGTACAGTCTGGTGGCAGCTTCTAAGCACAGCCTTAGTCCTTGATTTCATACCCATTGACTTCTGAAATTTAGGACCTGGTTGATCACTGTCTGCATCCTTGTTCTATGGAGCAACGGAGTAATACCATTTAACAAAGACCATGTGAGAAACCCTAGAAGTTTATGGCAAAATTGCCATTACAGATTATCTTCCAGAGGCAAACCTCTTCAGCAATGAGCAGTGTTATCTATCCAAAACATCTGGTTTTGTCAACCTCCCTCCTCCCCAAGATTACTTGCCCAACATCAGTTGCTCTCTAAGCAATGGAGATTGTCCTAAGTCTGTAACAGAAATCAGATTGCTGAGATATCTGTCCTAAACAGTTTACTAGAATTAAGTTCAGCCATTTTACTCATTAGTTTTTCCTGCAACTACCGTTGTCTCTGTTCTCATTAAAAGATAAAATAAAGCTAGCTATGCAATTTGAAAACCAAACTTTTGCTCACCCTCCACCTCCAAGTTCCAGGGAGGTCATGTCTCCATTGATGAAGTAGGTATTCTCCCCGCTCCATTTGAATACCTGGGGATGGGAAGAAACAAATATACTTGAATTGTGAGGATACTGGCACTCTAAAACTACTGAGTGCTGACTTCTTAGCAGGTATTTAAAAAAATATAAATTTTGTTTTCTTTTTGATGGGGGAGAAAGAAGAGGTAGGAAGAAAAGGAACAACAGGTATTTAAATTAGGAACAAGGTACCCTGGTAATTTTTAAAATTCTACTTGCATCTTTAAAGCAACAGGCATTTTGTTGAAAAGAGCCAATGTATTCAATACTGAAAAATACAAGCTACGGACATGAAGGGGTATTTCAGTGGCACTCTTATCTCTAGCTTGTCATCACTGTGATCCTAAGCATGCATGAAATTATATGCTGCTCTTGATATCACTGCCTTCCAAGGTGAGTCTTTGACTCCTTACTTCTCCCTACTTCAGCCCCTCAATCAACTTGAAGCCCTCTGCTCACCCTCACAGACTGTCCTCTCAGCACTTAGATAATTACATCCATTTTTGTTTAAAGGATTGCACTGAGACAATGAATGATTAGCTGCATTCATCAACAGCTGGCACGTCTTCTAAACTCAAATATGCTGTCTTCATAAAATTGTCTCATAAATGTTTCAGATGTAGAATCCAACAAAATAATTTGAGAAATTGAACACCACTTACCTTGAAAGTTGGACTGAATGTGTAGAGGAATGTTTCACCAGTGCCATAGTAGTGGTCACTAAACCTGAAGGGATGTGTAGCATATGCTCCAAAAATCTGTCAGAATAAAAGGATTAAACTGTTTTTGAGAACTGCAAAATTCAAGAAAAAAATTCAAAATGCTTCCTGGTATTTCATTCTGAGCTGGTGTTTCATGTTGAAAGAACCAACTACTGCAATACACCAACTGAGCAAGTAGTCCTGGAAATCTTCTGTATCCTTCAGTTTAAAAGACACATTGCAAGAGGAACAATGACTCTAGGAGCTAGTGAAGTACTAGACCTCCACAGAGGCCTTATTTGTGAGAGCTTGTTAACAGAGTTACCTAGGGAAGATACTTCCATGGGCACTATTAAAAGGAGCACTTGTAGTTATGAAACTACAGAGTTTTATTTATATTAGTGCTGATTCCTGCCTGGAAGTTTAGTATAAGCAGTAGAAAATATAAATAGAATAAAAGAAAACACCAAGGCCTTCTTGCAGTATGACCTTACTTCAGTAACACAGCATGGTTAGCACCTCATCATGTTTTGTTTTAAACAATGTTGCCCTTTCAGTCCAACCCCTGCACCACAAGCACTCCTTACCTGGTTATCCATGTCCTTGATGACAAGGAGAACTGGACTGTCAAGAGATGCTGATTTACGGTACAGAGTCTTCAGGCTAGTCCCATGTTCCAGTGTGCTATATGCAAGCCGCCAGGGATATCCCTGCACTCTTGCAGGCAAGCGCTGGGCAAGCTGGGCAGTGAACAGGGAGAAATGGTTATGTATTTAACAGGTTAGGTCATGGGTAGTGTCTTACAGATAATTCCCTCTCTGCCGTGGCTTCTGAAACAGAAAAATTGCTGCCGAGGTAGCAGCTGATGCCATCATGTTAACACCTCCACCACATGCATGTGGCCTTGTACTCCAAGCTCAGCTGACTGCACTCATATCACTTGTGAAAGTTTTCAGAACTGGCACCCCCCTCTCCAAGCACTCAAAAAGCTACCAGCCCTCAGTATCACAACTCAAACTCCACATAAGTCTTTTTAGGTGAGCCAGTGCTGCAGCAAGCAGGACCTTGCACAAATCTTCCAAACTCTTAAAAAGCATCGATACTACCTCCAGAAAGTAGAATGACCCACACACAGCACAGACAGCACCAGACCTAGTAAGGAAACCTGCTTTTCTTTTCCAGCCATACCTGCTCTATGTGCATATTCTCCAGGAGTGCACTGTGATGCTTTAAGACAGGTAAAGTATCATCTTCTTCTTCTTCATAGTAGCTGCAAACACTCTTGCGCCGTTTTGCTTCTTCTACAGTAATGATCTGAGGTGAAAGAACAAGTGTCCAGACTGAAAAACAGCTCTTATTCTGTCAGTCCTCCACTGAAGCAAATTAATTAATTAATACTCCTTTTCTGTCACACTGCGTGAAGCAAAACCACTGTATAGCATGGTTACATCCAGCACAGGCAACCTTAGTAAGGAAATTCTCAAATGGCAGGGTACAGGACAGCATGGCTAGCATGGTCAGAATGTCCTCGCACCCCAGGGACCGCCCACTGCTGTAGGGTCCTTTGGGATTAATAAAAACGGAGGTGAGCAGGTGGCAGCACGTGGTCAGTCTCAGACATACTTGGCCCCGAGTCAGGAGGCTAAAGCACGCTGACTTCCAAGGCACACTGCACACATCTTCTCCTTGTGGGAATCTACATGAGGACGCAAGCTTCTTTGTTTTCTCTCGCGCAGCTACTTGAAAATATGGATTATTTTCTCAGGCGTTAACGCATGAGAATATGAAAAAGTTTAAAATTTCACTTCCCTTTTTTCCAAACCACCAGCTTTTTCCTGTGTTTTGTTTTTTTTTTTTTTTTCCCCCCTTTTGTATATACAAGCCCAAACAGAAGCAATATCACAAAGAAATACAAACATAAATCAACTTTAACAGATATTTTGCGGTTATATCACATCAAAAATGTATTGAGTAAGAATCCAAGCATCCAGTTTTTGCAAGTTTTACAACTTTTAGAAAACTTCTATTTACTCATTTTCTTAAGAATTTTTGTGGAGAACACACAATAATACTTTAAAAGGTGCGTCAATATTTACGCTTCCAGTCAGGTGTGAATCCGAATACTTGTGAGACAGAGGCACAGGCTTCTGTCCCACAGCTAGAGTTAGGCCACACGCAACCTTTCCCTATAAAGCTGAAAACAAAACGAGAAGGCAAGCCCATACACCTAACCCCCATCTGTAGCAGTATGCAGCAGCCTACAACGTGCTGAGAGACGGGGACACGCTCCGAGCCACGTGCAGCCTGGGCAGGCCGCAGGTGCCAAAATGGGTCCTGAGGCAGGAGGGAAAGCTGTTGGTCCCCCAGTGCACCTCACAGGGCTCCAGGCAAGGCGAGACAAGGCGCGCTGCACACAGCCGTGGGGTTTTGGCTGGGCTTAGGGCCCGGTGCCACCATGGCAAACAGGAAGCAGCAGCAAGGGCTGAGATGGGGCTGATGAGGAAGAAAAGGGGAAGGAAGGAGTCTCAGCTACAAAACAACCGGGAACCCCTAAATCACCCTCCTTGGCGAGCTTATTACCACAGCAGTTATCTCGGAATAGGAACTTCAAAATGTGGCTGTGGAGCACTCAGCGGAGCTTCCCCACACCTTCCTACTAACCCCATTTCTAAACATCTTTTGCTGCACCCGAGGATTGAGCTTGCAGAGCCCCCCCCACGCCTCCGCCACCACTGCTGGAACTTGCAGGAGCTGCCAACTGCCAAAAACGCCCTGAGGCCCTACGCACGCCTGCCCCACGGCGGGGGGAAGGAAATGTACCCGACAAACCCCGGGTGCAGGGTTAGCCACACCACAAAGCACAGAGGGGGCTTTGCAGTAGGAGCAGGACTCGTGAGGAGCTCGCTGTGGGGAGGACAAAGCCCTGGTTCTGCCAGTCACGCCGAGCAGCTCCACTGGGACGGGAGCAACACCTCCGCTGCGCTCGCTCCATGCAGCCTGCATTAGTCCACTGGTGCCTCCCCTGAGCGGGGACACCGGTGCCCCAACATCCACATCAGGGGTTCGGAAAAGAGGACAAAACCCAGCCTGCACGATTAAAGTTACATGCCCCAGTGAAGGCAGGCAGTACTGGTATTGCTGCCTGGGGTGCTGGAAGAGCCGTGCAGCTGCACCCTGACCTCCAGCCCAGGCTCGGCCAGTCCTGGGCCCTTCAGAGACAAGAGGAAACCCTCTGTTAGAGCATTTCTCACATGGACAATTTCACCGAAGGCTTGCACTGTAAAATTAGGCCAACTTCAAACAAACAAGCAAAGAAATAAACAAACTACCACAAAACAACCCCCCCCCCCCAAACTGTTAAAGGAACATGGGTCTTTCTGCTTTTATCCCTATTCTTTCTCCACCTCCTGAATGTTTTATCTTCCCTCCTAATCTCCCAGGCCATTCATATTTTTAAATTGAATATATATATATATTTTCATTTTAAATCAGAAGTACCTAAACTCCTCTTACAAAGACTGTTCTCTAGGCTTCCCGGTGGCTGGGGGGTGGAGCATCACAGTAAATCAACAGCAACAGGTACCTGGGGGACAACATAACCAACCTTACGGATACTGGCAACCACAGAACTACTCAGCTGTAAACTGAAAACCACCTCCAAGTACACACAAAGCTCCCTCTTCCCTGCAGATGCCTGTTTAGTATCTAAATGCAGCTCTTTTCACTGTAACTGAAGCACACATTTGAAGCAACTTCACACTAAAGAATTGCAAAAAGAGTGAGATGCAAAATCAGTTATTTACAGACCACACAAAAGCAAATTAAAAGAATCAACAACTACAGAAACTGGATTGACAGCATCTTTTAAAGATTTTATGGGAAGGAGAAAGCAAGCTACCTAAGGCAGAAATAGTCTGTGTAAAGTTCATCTGAAAACAGCATATGTGTTTTACTAGGATAGAAGTGCTGGAGCAGATCCATGCTGTTTAAATAGGGACATAGTTCAACATACCTTCACTGAGGGTTCCTCCTGGTCAGGTCTAGCACAGTAAAGAATTTGAATATTCAATAACATTTGTTGCTTTTTCATCATCTACCAGTTTGAGTATCTACTGTACTTCTGCGCTCCAGCAGCAAGAGCTCCTGCCCACGAGTATGACAGACAGCAACTGCCCATGACACGCTTTGATAAAATTGCTTATATGCTTCTCTACAATTACACTTTCTGTTTCCCCACAAGGGAGAGTGAAAGTATCACAGTAATCACGCCCAAATTTGGGCTTCCACCAGGGATTTCCTGGCAGTCCTACGTTAAATTTGTGAAGCCTGAATATATTGCAAACAAAAGAGACACACCTTAAAACGATTTCCAGCCAATTCTTCCCCCACTACATATTTAAATAAAACAATAAGGGACAGGCTCCCGGTGCAGCTGGATCCCTCCCACATTTGTTCTTTGGATCATTGGTCCTCCTCCTTCATTTTGAATTTAAGGGCATACAAATAGCAACTGATGAGTGAAATCAAATGTAATGTATGACTGCACTCAGCTCTGAACAAAGCAAGGACTGACGAGTTTTTTTTCCTCCATCCTGCAGTTCACAAAGCACCATCAAGAAACCACAAAACTGTAAAAATAAAAGCTATTTAGGATCAGAGGTGCTGCTGCTACATTTCAAATGACAAGCTCCATTCCTCAGTTCTGTTTTTTAGCATACTTTGAAAATAGAAATGCTTAAAAAGCAGGGCAGTAGAATTTTTTGAACCAGTTCAAGACTAGTAATCAGATAACTTTAAAAATCACCATTAAGCTACTTCCCATTTAGGAAATTATATATATATATATATGCATATGTGTGTGTATATATATATATATATATATAAAATTTATCACATAACCGCAGCACAGAAACTGCTTCAGGGTTCATAAATATCATTAGAAAAACACACACAAGCTTATTTTCCCTAGAAACTAGATTTTATATGCATGACAAACAGACAGGTAGCAAACACGTGTACACCAAGTTATTAAGACAGCAAAAGCTCCCAGATGAAAAAGCCAAAAAGTCTGAGTATAAAACCTGTCCCTCTTACAGCTAACACGTAAACTTCTGTGTGCACCTAAGAAGTAAGGGTCTGGTATAACAACATCACACACCAATCCATTTCAACGAGCACAAAGTTGCTGGTGTTCACACATACATGTATGCTTTTTGGACAATTTATCAGTAGCATATAAATACTGTATGAATTTAGCAACACCGACAACATATGCCTGTTCAGCTTTGCAAATGGCTAACATAACATAACCAAAATATTTACATAACTTGTACTAGTTGCAAGCCAGAAAGCTGTTAGCTGTTTGCCTGCCATTTCTGGGGAGAAAAGAAAGGAGTACTGAAGGAAGATGAGTACATTTGTGAGATAGCTGCCTGTAGAAGGCTTCTATCAGAAGCAACAGACATTATAAAGAAACATTATAAAATCATTAAGAGAGCAAGTGCTAAGATTTGTAACAGGATGCACACTTGATGCAAACACGCTTCACGAAGTGGTAGAAAGCACTCACCTCCCAGCTTTTAGTAGTGGGCTCACTGAAGAAGTTGTCTATCATATCAAGCTCTTCCTTTTCTACCACAACAAAACCTTGCTCTTTGGCATCCTTCCCATATATTTCTGGTGACCACTGAACAAAAAACGTGTACAGGTGATCCACCCTATAAACAGAAAAGGAGAAAACATCCATTTTTCAGTGATCCATAAACAACGTACTATCACGTAGTACTGAGATGTCACCAAAGGACAAAAGGGGACAGCCAGACACACACAGGATACCCACACAGTTCCACCCTCACAAACCACACAAAGCAATAGCTCCTTCTACCTAACAGCCTGAAGCACTTGAAGGTTTCTCTGCTTTCTCTCCCTACAAAATATTTTTCTTTCTTTTGCTATACACAAATCCAAAGCAGCACGGAAAGACTAACTAACTAAGAGTAAGCCAGTCCCCTACAACTCATATTAAGAAGCCCACTGGTTCAGTGTTAGATCATGATCACAAAAGTTAAATCCAGAAAAAAAAAATCACTTTAATAGTTTGACCTCCCACATAAAACGAGCCATAAAGTATCATCAATGAAGTCTACACCACATTTCTAGCTGCCCTCTAAAACTTACAGAGGCTAACCACACCACAATTCTTCATTCTGCTATCATAAGGAAAACGAGCCGCTACTGACAGCTTGGTTAACGACATAAGGCCAGCAGCGAATGCATTTTCATAAATGTAGTCAGGTCTCAGTTGCTTTCTTTAAAGAGATGTTTTCTGACAAAATCCACAACGAATGGTGAACACATTATAAAGTAATTTAACAACATTTCATGTTACTTGGATTTATAGTGTATGCACAAACAAACTTAATATGAGTAATCTTAAAACACCATTTCAAAACTGTTGGATTCTGTTCACATATATAATTTCAGGTATTTTTACAATTATGTCTATGGGTTTTGTTCTACACTCCTAGCAGTAAGGGCTAGAGTCTGACGTCAGTTCTAACTGCAGAAGTGATAGTCCTAAAATTGTTGCCGGCTCAGAATGGCTACGTTAATTCCTAGTAAAAGTGATATCTGGGGGCTTAACTCACTTTGGCCTTGGGAGATTTTATGCCCATTTCCACTACCCTCAAAGAATAAAAGATTGACTTTGCTGCCTCATGTCCTCCTAACCACAAAAGAAAAAAAAGGAACAAATCAGCATTGCCATCAGCTTTTTCTCTTCTCCTTTGCACATTCACAAATGCTTCTGTGGTGCCTGGCTACTAGATGTCCCAGATGAATTTACATTTTTGTTATCAAATAAGAACTGTACCTGTGAAACACTTGTAAGACACTCAAGCACACACAGCTGCAGTATGTGAACACCCAGTACTAGCTCCTCAGGCATCAAGAGCCTCCCTTCACCAAGAACAAGCAACATGCCTAGTGCTGGGATACAAAGCCAAAATTTCAGCTGCTGTTCATAACTCTGCACAACTCCCAGATATGAGAGTGCTCAAGGCAGCAACGCACAAGCAATCAGCCTTCTGGATCACTCCAGCCGGTAACTGCCTGGAAGAGGCTGAAGGAGGGTCTCGCTCCCCACTGTCTGGGGTTCCCCCGCTTTGTAAGAAGCCGTGTGGCTGCTTGCAGACTCGCATAGATCTAACATTAGTGGAAAATGGAACATTTCTGAAAGCTGTATCATCTAATTTTAGTTAAGATCTTTTCCTCTCATCGCAGTTTTCCCACGTCCATAGCTGACACAGCATGCCCCATTCCTCTTTGCGTGTTCTGCAGAAGCTTCAGGAAGAGCAGGATGACAATCTTCTCACTAATTTGAGTTTTAACTGAGAAAGGCATTAACTTGAGCACTGTGTATTCCACGTGTGGTAATCCTACTCTGGAAAGTTAGTTACTTAATTCCTACAAACCCTAACACGAGGGCAATAAAACTAGTGGCTGCTGTTGCCTTGCTAAGACGGATCGGAAAGCATGCTCGCTCACGCAGGTGGTCACAGGAGAGCAGCATTCATTCTCCCATCCCAGAATCACAGAACAAATTTAGGCAGTAAGGCCCCTCTGGAGAGCATCTACTCCAACTTCTGCTCAGAGCAGAACTAACTTCCAAGATAGAGCAGCTTGCTCAATTTTGTCCATCTGCATCTTTGAAAATCTCCGACAGAGTTTACACAGCCTCTCTCTGCAACCTGCTCCATGCATAACTAATACCATATTGTTTTTTGCTTCCTTTTACATCTAATCAGAATTTCCCCTGATGCAGGCAGCATCCGCAGAAGGTCTAGCTCATTTTTATTTTGTTTAAATTTTAAAGCAGGTACCCAAAAGAAGAGGGGCATAGCCACTTTCCCCAAGCTGCTTACTGTGCTCTTCCTTACATGAGCCAGCCTTCATTAATGCAAAGAGCCACGATGACTGATGTTGAGGTTGCTCTCAACTTCCCCAGCTCCTTTTCTAGAGCGATGCTCCCAGGCCATCCGTCCCCAGACACTGCAGGGGCTGCCCCACCCCAGGTGTGTAGCTTTGCATTTGCCTTCTCTGAATTTCCTGGCTTCTGATGTGGAGTCACCACGTTCTGCCTCCTCGTTGAGGTCTCTCTGACTGGCAGCCCTGCTCTCCAGCGTATGAACACATCCCAGATTTAGTGTCATCCCCCCAAATGACAAGGATGTGCTCTATCCCATTGTCCACACCCTAGATGAAGACATTGAACAGTATCAATCCCGAAGGAAAACCACTTGCACCTGGCTGCCACTTTGATTACCTATTGAATTTCCAAGCCCCACAGTCCAGTTTTTCATCCACCTTGTTGCCCACTTGTCCAGACATTTTTTTTTTCAAATTTGGCTATGAGAATACTCTAGATTACTAATTTCACTAACACCACCCTTTGTTCTTTCCTTGTTTTCAGAGCTTGCCATTTCATGAAAACAGCTGTCTGTTTAGGAAAGCACAATTTGCCCTTGGTAAATCTGTGACAGCCGTCCCTTGCCCTCCCTGTGCCTGGGAACAGCTTCCACAAGGACTTGCTCCATAATCTTCCCAGCGGCTGAGATGAGACAACTGGCCTGTGTTCCCACAGGTTCTTGATTTTTCAGAAGATGGTTGCAGCATTCATCTTCCTACTTATTAAGGCCCTCTCCCAATTATCATTACCTTTCAGAGTAAGACAGAAAGCAGCCCTGCAATAACGTCAGCCATCTGCCTCAGTACACTCAGAAGATTTCCTGTCAGGGCCCATGGACCTGTGCATGCTCAGTTTCTCTAAGTAGTCTGTAACTCAGTTTTCCTCTACCATTGGCAGATGGTAAATAAATCCAGACTCTCCAGATTTAAGAAGCAGCAACACAAAATGAGAAACAGGTCATTGGAGAAGGGAGGTCGTTCTGAAATGGGATGCAGAGCATCCCTTCCATGTTAATAAAACTCTGACATTATGTTAGGCTGGTATTTCCAAGCTACCAAATGGCTAAAAAATAAAAAATAAAATAAAAAGGCCACTGCTTGAGAAACTCTTACAGCCAACCTGAGAGCTGCAAAGAAATGTATCATAGATCTCAGTAGCTGTTCTGGTGATCACATGTGTATGAGCGTGTCATGTACTAACAAGAAAAACCAATAAAAAAAAAATGCTTGGAAAGGCCCAAGATCAGAAACCTGAAGTTAATCACTCGAGAAAGAAATTATTCAAAAGCAAAAGATGATAATGAGAAACATTCAAATAAATACCTAGGAGATGCAAATCAAAACTGAAAGATGGGATATTGTTTAAAGAAAGAGAAAAAAGGGGGGGGGAAACATACTTGCTGCACAGTTGAGTATCAAAGTAAAGGTGCTTCCAAATATACCCATAGTAATGTACACACAGAGGGAACAAAGCAAACATGAAGCAAGTTTATGGTGAAGGTTATAAATTCATTCTGGAGAGTAAAGAACATAACTTAAAAACCATGACAGCAAAGTCAGAGTTATTATTTTTAAGCACTTTGTGAGCAACCTGAATCCTAAAAATTGTATTTGCCATGCTCAATGCTCATTAATAAAAGAGCACATTACCAACAGTCATCTGCAAGAGACAAATTTCTCAATAAATATTTTGATTTTATATTTGAGCAACCACCACATGAAATTTCTCAATAACGGTGATGATGAAATACTTCATGTTCCTATAGTAGCTACAAACTATATTAAAGAGTAAAGAGAAGATATTGCCTTTAAAAAAAAAAAAACAAACAAACAAACAAACAAACAAACAAAAAAACTATCCCTGTGCGTGTAGTCTATGTTTAAAAGTTTTAAGAGAGCTGGGAATCAAGTCTAGGTAGGTGATGCTGATTTTTGATAAAACTAAAAATACTGGGGCAGCTCTAAAAGTTTGGGAGACAACTAGCATTGGGTAAACATTGTGCAAGAACAACAGTAACGAAAGAGATAACTATTGCAATCATAATGCGCTAATTATCATGGAATAGCTGAGATATCCCTTGATTAAACAGAACAGGAATCTCAAAACTAATTCAAGAACTAATTGTTTAAATGAGATCCTTGTTTTGCTGACAAAGATCTGACACTTAGCAATACCATGTGCTTAGGCTTCCATGCAGTATCTGATATGACATCACAAGATGATTTAATCCATAGAAGTAGAACAATGTGGGAAATAGAAGTTAGTGACTTCAAGTAAATCACAAGTGCTGCTGACAAAGATTTCCAGCAGTGGGTGTGTGTTTAGATCACACAAGCCCATTTTCTTCATCCCCGGATGAACATCTGGGATCATTACAGGTAAGTACCTAAATTGTTTTAAAAAAATCTCCAGTTGTGGAGACTGACAGCCGCTGTTATATGAAGGGCTTTTCCTTTGGGCACAAAGGGGCACACCCCTACCAGAACTTTGTAGCACTCAGCAAACTTGTTCTCTGCTTTGTTTCTCTCCTGTGCTGATCAGGCGATACAACAGAGCACCAGAGCCAGCAGCATAATATGCCTGAGCTGTGGGGAGCTCCCAGGGAAGGACTCCTAATGTGATCTACTTCAGTGCTTCAGTAGCCTCACTAGTAGAAGGACCAAAATATATAATAAAAATCAAGACCAGCATTTTTATTAAATTAATTTTATATCATTTTCATGTAACAGGTAGCTCAGAAATAGCACTGTAGCCATTCTAAATAAATCAAGAAGACTTCTACACAGAGACATTTCACATCAGAACAGATTGTTTTCCCTACTGCTGGAACTGCAGTCCAAAACAAAACAAAACAAAATTCAATTTGTTTCTTACCAAAAGAAAGCGTAAACAGCTCAATATTCTTCAATCAGAAAAATATTCTCCCTGAAAAAAAAGTCTGGCAGAAACAATACAATTATTGCTGATAAAATCAGTATAAGACAAAAGCTTGGTGGAGTATTTATGCCACTGCACTGTTCAGTAAACTGGGCACAATCAGGTATGGATGTCAACGCAGTCAAGTACAGGAGGATGTATTTAATAACCAAAAGCAGAGGGCATGCTTGCAGGATGGGTGCTTTATCTTTGGCAGAATGACCCTAAAGATCCGGGATAACAGTTCTGAATTTTGGAGCCGGAGCTCTGCATTAACACACTGATGGCAATACTTGGTGCAATCCTTCAATATACAAACAAAGCACTGGTGGTTGGGTTTCTGACACTTGGGTGAGAAGTGCTGGAATACTCTGCCCACGGTACTCAACTGCAGGTGTCGTGGCCTAGATGAAGAGCCACAAAACCAAGAGCAAAAAGAGTCACTTAGTTTACAGGAGCAATACCCTGGTGATAGCCCACATTAAGAGGAACTGAATCCTGGTAATAGCTACAACCACATCCAGGAACCAGAAGCCAGAAGAAATAGGTACGCAGAGCACTGAAAAAGAACTTCTTTAAATGGCAAAGGCAATTTTCAATAAAACATTAATCAACTTGTCAAGCTACTGTTGATTCCTGAGAGGGAACTGTAAATGATTTTTCTTCTCACAGTTGTGCTTCAATTCAGGACTTTCAAAGTGACATCACCACCATAATATGACAACATCTGACTTCTCTGGGGTAGAGGCAAAGAAGTTTCCCAAAAATGAATGATTTCATGTTGACCATGGGTGAGAAGGGTTGTGTATCCTGATGACACATGTACAAGGGCTCCAAGTCCACTCACAGCTCCTGGCCTCAAAACACAGAATAGCTGAGGTTGGAAGGGACCCCTGGAGGCCATCTGTTAGACTCCTGATAAATAAGACATCAAAGTACTACTTTGTCGTAGACTATAAGGTATCAAAGAGTACTAGTATACTCATACAAGGATAATTCAAAAGGAGTCTAAATCTAAGCTTTATGTTACCTATTCCCCTCCATTAACAAGGGCACAGAAGAGTTACTTCACCATCAGGATCTTTTTAATCATCATCTCTTTATGCAAATCTCTGCATAAATGGACAGAGAGCATCACACAAGTATTGACTGTAGGTAGTTACACTGTAAGTTCTTCAAGATCTCAATTCCAACCCTATTAAATTCAATGTTTTATGCACTAGATATGAAGAAGAGTCACAACAAAGCAAAATCATGCTCTACCAAAAGAAATAGAAATATTAAAAACAAACAAAAACCTCATCTGACTCCCCAAAACCAAACCAAAAATCAGTGGGGAGGAGGCTAAGACTGAAAAAAAACAAAATAGCAGGGTTTGAGCCTTGCTTTATGTTTCCTCTGAGAATCCTGCCTACTCTCACAAAAAGTAACCTCCAAGAAAGAGGATGCCCTCCCAGCAGCATGATTTTAATGCAATGCATTTCAAAGCAACACAAAATATATATATTCATTAACCAAATCTGTCTGCTAAATTTCTATTATAGACAACCAACAAATTTACTTCTTGACTGAGGAACTTTTTAATGCAAAATGAGGAAATCATTTGCTAGGATGCACATTTGTAAAGAAAAATTATTCATTAGTATCTCTGTCCCAGCACAAGACATTCTCTGCAACAGCCTGAGGAAGTCTGCGAGTGACAGAATTACTCACCTACTGCTACTCAAAATCCACAAAGTTAGAAAAAATCTACATCACATTTCAATATCCTTAAGCATAAAACCACAGAGCACACAGACTCGCCCTCTGATACTGTAAGCTACACCCATTGCAAGGCTTCTCAGGAAAAGACTCGATCTTTTCATTACTGTCCAAAACCTTGAGTGCCTCTCTGCTCAGACAGTTACCCTGATGAGAAGCTGCCTGAGACTGTGAGATCCTCATATAGGACAACAGAGATGTCCATCTCCCCCATTACGTGCTAAGACATATGCCTCTGGGATTAAGCAAAGCTACACCAGAGTTGCTGATTAACTCAGCTGCGCTGCTCAGGATCAGCAGTGACGCTAGGCCACCCGCAGCACCCTGTGAAGTCATGTATAAGCAGCAGATCACAGGGCTCAGGGTGAAAATGGAGTCATTTTGGCTATCGGTTACCTAAGCTGTTTCAACACCAAACAGTAATAAATCACAGAAAAATACAGTTAAATGACCTTATAGAGGCCTTCCAGTGCCTGAAGGGGGCCTGCAGGGAAGCTGGGGAGGGACTCTTTTTCAGGGAGTGTGGTGGCAGGACAAGGAGCAATGGACTAAAACTAAAAGAGGGGAGATTTAGATTACACATACGGAAGAAATTCTTTACTCTGAGAGTGGTGAGGCCCTGGCATAGGTCGCCCAGAGGAGCTGTGGATGCTCCATCCCTGGAGGTGTTCAAGGCCAGGCTGGATGGGGCTTTGGGCAACCTGGTCTGGTGGGAGGTGTCCCTGCCCATGGCAGGAGGGGTGGAATTAGGTGGTCTTTGAGGTCCCTTCCAACCCAAACCATTCCGTGACTCTGTGATTTAACTTACACAGTGATTATAGACATGCATGCTAATTTCTTCACAATCTAACTTTTTTTTTTTTTTTATTGTTAGGAAACATGAAGATGCTGTACAAGCTACAGAGACAGTGTTTTATTTACGCTGCTTTACAGCCAATGGGACAAGAGGGGTATTTCTGAAATTTTCAAACATAACTTACTAAATTTAAAAATGTTTTGAAAGCAGAGTATATTTATTTTGATATGTGGCATCAAAAATACATCACAGAGCTATCCCAAATAGCGTATTGTCCGTGACCCTCTCAAGATGCAAAACCAGTAATCACATACTTTGTAATACTGGTAACAAATAATTCCATCAGTGAGCAGGAAACTACACCGTTTGCTTTCACACATGTCTGAGACTTTAAAGAAAACACCGACTTATTGGGCAAATATCTTGCATTAAAATGATGAAGTGGGTCTCAAGTTTAATTTTTGCCCCAGGTTCTGTGCAACCTTTTACACACCTACATGTTATTTAAACAGACGTGTGTGAACAGCACCAGAATGACCCAATCTTGCAACATTCACCACTATTTTGATAAAGATCCAAACAGCAGATGGGATGGCCAAGATTTGCCTTGTCAACAAACATGACCAAACACTGCAATAGCTCACTTCAGAAATTAATTTTACTGTTCTAAAAACTGAAGTATAAACCAATTGTCAATGCGTAAGTTTGTGTATTAGTGTGATCCCCCCACTAAGAATAAATTTTCTGCTTTTAAAACAAGACATACAGAAGCTACTTTCCCACTTTCTTTAGCAGATTCAGCTGTTACACGGAACAATGATCAGAGACAGCCTCAGTCCCGGTAGCTTTATTCAACACCGGGCACGCTATCTCCAAAGCAATAACCGACCTTGCGTTGTGTTGCAGCATCGCTCTAACCCCTTGAAGTCTTTACTCGCACGCCAAGCCAGAATTTTCTGAACCCACACTTTTGCAATCCCTGAGAAGCCAAGGACCGGGTTCAGCAGATAACACACAAACCAAAAGCTACCTCCAGCTACACTCCCAATGGCCACATTCCAGCTGGATTAAACCTCTCCCCCTCCTCCCGTGTCAGCAACTTCCACGCTACTGGTCTGCTTAAAACATTTGTTTCTAAAATATATGAAATAAACACTAACTTAACGCATATACTACAAGTTTGAAAATAAAACTAAATACTCTGAAAAAATATGTAAAAAGATATAAACTAACTGCATCTTAAAGACACACCACTGAAATTTATCACAGATTCAGATTCTTTCTTCTTAGTATCTATTCACTGGAAGTGTTATCACTAATTTCCCTATTTTGGTTCATCAGCAGAGATGAGAGTTGCTCTTGCTGCCTTCTAGCAAGAGAAAGACCAGGGATGTGATTCCTCACAGCCAGGGAAAAATCCTGGGTGATTTATGTGGAAAAATTACAGGCCTTACTTTTTTTTTTTTTTCCCCTATAGTACTACTCTTTATACATATATACATAAGGGCACAGACCATTTAAGTGGATTTTTATCACAAAGGGATGCATGGGGTTTTTTTATTTGTTTGTTTTCATGTGCACGAAGTCAGAAGCAGCCACACCCATTCAGTTAGAAGAGTCTCCCTTTTCCACTTCTTGTCCTTTGCTCACCTGAGGTACCCGTTTTTAACACTGGCACCTTCATGGATTCCCTGGGACTTCTGCAACTGCTCCACCTTTCCCTCACCTCCTACACTATGGCCAAAACCGTGATGATTCCCCAGTGCTTTTACCATAAGCTAGCAACAGGTGTATCATCCTTTTCGTCTTCCGTGTGACACTGACTTCTTCCTTCCCTCTGGAAACTGTAACTGGACCAGCAACAAACATTCCTTTTTCTCTGGCATGCAATAAAACGAGGGCAACCCTCTCCTCATCTCAGCATCCTTTTTGCATGTGACACCTCGGACCACACAGGGGAAGACACACTCAGCTCTAGAAAGCACTACACGTTTACAAATTAAGTGCTGTAGCTTACCTTTCCCGAGGAACAGCAAACCAGTACTCTGGTTGCTTTATCTTTTTACTGTACTGTTGAGACATGGTGGTGCTCTGAGACACAAAGGACTTTCTCATGGGTTTGCCTACTTTAATGCACAGAAACATTGGAGGAGTTTTGCTCTTCTCCTCTTTTGAAGGAAGCATATCTGAACAAGAGACAGAAGAAACGGACTGTTTACAGGACAGTACAACTACGGCAACTGATAACAGAAGACTCAAATTATCATACATGGAATTAAACCTAATGTCATTAAATAGCAAAAACGATTTAAGAAATCCTTGCTCATTCTAAACTATGGCTATTTATTCCCATTTCATCAGGGCTGTATTCCTCCCTCAGCTGTACAGCAGCGTACAGAATAGCACTGTAACTCAGATCACTAAGACGATCGGGCTGGGTGCAAACAGCAACATGAAGCAGGCAAGGAAGGGGGACAGCAGAAGGGAAGACCTTGACTACCTCGGTCATCACAGCCAGCTCAACAAACCCCCACGGCAAAGGGTAATGCCACTGCTGTCCCCTCATTCCTACTCAGTGTAGGAGTGGGTCCAAGAAACTGACCCAGCTAAAGAGCGACTGTGCGCACACACCAAGCCCAATCAGTTCCTACTGTAGTCAAACAGCTATACCAACACCTTTTGTCTGTACAGGGTAAAGCATAAGATTGGTTTAAGTACCTTAAATTGCCAGTTTGACAGAAAAAATGTTTATTAAAACATAACCTCAATCGCACTGAATTTGCTACAGAAGTTATAGGAGTACACATACAGCCTTCTTCTGGTTTTGCTGTTGTTTTCCAATGAGACCAATCAACACACACAACTAGCAAGACCTAAACCCTTCCAAAAGAAAGGTAAAATTATGTTAAGAAAAAGTGTTTTTAAAATGAAGACCTCCACTCTAATTGCCCTCCACCACCTGACATGAACTGGGGGTTTGCCCATTAAGCTCACTAGGCTAATGCTCTGGGAAGGACTAGCGCTCACATGTCCCGGGTGGTAGCAGAAACAGCAGTATGTGAATGTGCTACCTGAAGTGAGATTTCACGTTGTTATATGCTTTCCAGTAACTTCCTGAATTTTATTTACAATAAATCAATGACTAATCAAAACTAAACTATCTGTAGAAGACTCTACATATACTCCTATTTACCACTTCTTTAGGCATTTCCATAGCATCAAAGACACCAGAAGGAGGCGGTGACAAGAATACTAAAGGAGCCGCTTCACAGCAAAGCGCTGCTACGCACACCGTGATGGATTCTATCAGAAATACGCTGACCAATATCACTGAAGAAAGAGAAGTTATGAATACGGAGTGACACTTCCTATGCCATGATGCGTCCCTGTCAATATGCCAGCTGGGTGACATTTTATTGTCCTTCTTAAAGCCGGTAACCAGCAGTGAGGTTTATATGAGGTGAAGTTTATATAAACAGTGATCACTGAATACGGAGAGAGCATGCAAGCTACTTATTAAACTAGAAGCTTAGGGAGTTTAAAGGTGTGTTTTTTCCTTGTAAATATAAATATATATATATTAAATTATAATATACAAGATTAAAAACAACAAAAAAGACCAGTACTATACATAGAAAGAGGAAATTCAGAGCAGAAGGATATCAATTCAAAAGGTTACCATCATAATGCTGTCCAAGTCTCAGAGGAAACAAGGATAACCAGAGACCTACCTTCAATTGGCACTTGAATTTTCTGCAGCAGCCACAGTCTGATCTCTGATTGATTGTCTAACTGTGTTTCTTGACAGGTCTTGTCTACAGCTGGTACTAATGAAGAGTCCACAGACTCTTTCAGATCCTTTTCCTCTGCTGCTGCTGAGCTGATTTCTAATGAAGGTGCTTTCCTCTCAATGCAGCAGGAATCAAGCTCCATACTTTTAACTGTATGGACTTCATTAGCTTGGGACTTTGAACAGCTAAGTGTAAGGTCTATGCCAATTGCTTTATTGTTTTCACCTTTCTGGATTTCAGCCTTGTGTAAGTCTTCAGATGACTGAGACCCATTCCCATCTTTATTGAGGTAAAATTCAATAAGTTTATCTTTCTCTAGCTCTTTCTTAGTGTCCAATGCAGTCTCCACCTTACCTGTCGGGGAACTGACACATTTGTTTACTTCTGGAATAACATCTTGCTTTTCACACAGCTCTAAGTCTAAGTCAGCTTTAGGTTCAACACTGTCCTTTTTTTCCAAGGAATCAACAGTCAAGTGCTCCTGGACTTCTGTAGTGGGTTTGGTTACCTGCTGCTTAGTTCTCCCCAAGTCCTTGGGGTCAGCCAGCAAGCCTTCCATTACTGAGATTTTCCTGTCCAACCCTCTATCCACACGAGATGATGTCTTTTCCAGTTCTACAAAATCATCCCCTCCTCCTCCCAAAAGGGAGTTGTCTTTGGTTCTGATGTCTGAAACGTTTTTTTCTCCAGAAGGCTCCTTGGTGTGTGGATCCACAGCAAACTTTTCCAAATGCTCAGTGGCAGTGATATTGTTGGCAAACTCCAGTGACTTTGATTTGATTGAACCTGTACTCTCAGATGACTGAAGAACTTCAAAATCAGCAGACTTTTCCTTATCTGAAGGTTTTATCTGTTTGGCACCTGGCACAATGGATGAATCCCCATTCTGTTGCCTCCTTTCCTTGCTAAGGGATTTGAATTTGCTGAAAGGATTGATATCTTTCTCAGAGGAAAGGTCTTCCCATTCTCCTGGCCTGTACAGAGGACAAAGATCCTTTGGTATGTCACTGCCAGGGGAAATGGCGGATGTACATAGGATGTTAAAAGCAAAATGGAAACAAAAAAAAAAATGGAAAAAAAAAAATGAATAATACAGCAACTTAAAGTCTGAAACTCAACTCAAAATTACTTTCTCCAAAAGAAACATACACCAGTGGAAATAAATGACTTTAAAGAAAACAGGAAAATGTGGAAAGGATAATACCAAAATAAAACAAGTAAATTACTTTACAGACTATGAGACACAGGTGAAGAAATGGTACAGATGTCATAAGAATGTGCAAGTCATCAGAAGTTCAGTGACCAAAAGAAAACACGGGACATGTATTTAGCTGCTGGAATTTAATTCATATCACATTAATATTGTTACTTCCCACACCTGACAACGTGTCAGGCTATACTGATTGGTAGTTCAATGTTTTTTTCATGCCTTCCTAGTCAGTAAAAATGCATTTTTGAGAAGAAAGAAAATCAGAGAGAAGCTGTACCCTGTTTAAACATGTTTACTGCAAAGTGGTAACTGTCAACACATCTTTTTTCCTTTTGCTTTTATCCAACACTAAAACCTACTACTTAATGCAGACTTCCACAAAGATTTATTTTTAATGCAAGATAATCATGAAACATTTTTAAAAGGAAAATTCTTAAAAACTTAACAGCACACAGCAAACTGTGTAAGCTCTTTCTTACTGCTGAAAAGTCTGAGGTGAATAAGAATGCAAGACTTTCAACACTTAGGAGTTACTGACAAGTTACTAGACACTCTAGTGACGAGCGTAACACAAGTATCTAGAATATTTTTCTTGAAATAAGAAAATGGTGCAAAGTAGATGAGTTTCCATCTTGCTTAGAACAAATTAAGCTTACACTACACTTAAACATACTTATGCTACACTTAAATAAAACTAAGCTCTCTCCCACTCCCCAAGACCATTAACTATTATAAATTCTAACTACCAAAGCTTCTCTGGTTCTGAATTGGAAGTATTCTACAAAATGATATTTTTGTAAGTCCTGAAGACAGCAGTTATGGTCTTATCTTCAAAGGTTTTAAATAATACTCTCAGAATGGTCCTGGAAACAGCAAATGCATTCAGAAGAAACCGCCTTCACTTCCACTGCAATAACCTTAGAGACCAGATAGCACAAGAGCCCAACCAAGGCTTGTCATTGGTATTTTTTTTTTTTTTTTTACTGGTCTCCTTTGCACTGCAATTCCCATATTCATGACCCATTTCTCTCTGACACTGAATTCCTCTAAGCATTAAGCAAAAGAACAACATCATTCCACTGAATCATTCCTTAGTTGGCATTTTCATCCCCTGATTTCTTATATTCTACTGCATTCTGTGATTAAAGCCCTTTCCCCACCACGTCCCTCCATATCCATGACCCTCAGGGAAAATATGTAAACATAAGTTCAGGAAAGAACACAAGAACACTCCTTACGATGGCAATGCATCTTTAATCTTCATGTGAGAGATGTCATTGTAGAGAGCTATAGAGACAACCTCCTCCATGGGGCAGATTAATCCATATTCTTCACAGCCATTCTCAATCACCAGAGGATCAGATTTATGCGGGTCAAACATGATGTTATTTGGAGTTACTATCATCACTCCTCCAACTACACCCTGCAACAGAAGAAGGAAAGAGTTAACATATCACATGCAATTGACTTATTAGCATTTAGGCTACTAGACTAAAAATAAAAAATAAAATCACCAAACTCTCACCTGCCTTTTCAAATCTCCATCACACAATGCTTAGTAACAAAACATTTTTTCCAATTGCATCAAGTCAGACATTGTAAGGACAGTAAAGAAAAAGACATCCAAGTTTCTGGCTAGTAAGGAGGAACAGCTGAACTACTCAACTTTCAGTGTTGGCTGCTACAAGCTAGAGCTGCAGACTGATAAGCAACCTCAGACAAAATTGGGTAGTGGATTTAAAAAACAAACAAGCAAATTTATCCTAGATACAGCCACCCTCACACAATATATGAATTTATACGCAACTAGCATACCTGAAGGTAGTCTTCGTCATGGAAATGCCAAGGTTACCATGCTAAGCTAAATTCAAAATCCTCTTGATTTGGAATTCCAAGTGGTACACACAAAAAGCTTTTATATATAGTACCTAATATGAAGCAGTTTTTCCTGGTTGGTACCTCTGATTCAAGCATATTTTGCACAGCTGTAGAAGATGCATTTAATTCACAGAAACATGATCTAGCCATCTACTCAATAAAAGACTGCATCAGCCATCATTTAACCTGTGACATCTGACCATATTTCAAGGTTTACAAAGGAGATTTCTATTGTTTTGGTCCTGCACCCTCTCTTCCAGACAAGCTACAAACTTCACCAGACCAACTCTTTTTGTGCTGTGCTCGAATCATCACATATGACAAATAGGAGCCACAGTTTAACAGGAATGACCAACACTGTGCATAATACCAATTATTCAAGGTCATCTGCAAAGCAGGCCAGGGAAGATGAACAAATAGGCAGGTAAAGAACCACAGTTTGTGTTTATTTGTTTGGTGTGTGTGTTTTGTTTGTTTTTGTTTTGTTTTTAACTGGGGAGACAAAGTTGATGGCTTGGCACTGGCAAATGAGTGCATGTGTGCCTGCTCTCTTGTAAAGCAGGGTCTGTAAGTCTCCCCCATATGCTTCTCCTATATGACAAGTACACGGGGTACACACATTTGTCTTTGGATGAAAGAATCAAAATCAAGTGCAGAAGCTTCTTCCCCAGGTATGTACTCTATCTGTCCCGATGAGCAACACACCAGTAGGCTGTACTGCCCCCCACTCACTTCAGGAAGCAAGGCAACAAGGGATTCTAGTTACACTGACAAAGATGGTGTCCCACATTCCACTGCTTTGACTGCAAACAAATTACTTTTTCAGCCCTGGAGCAAAAAAGAAAAAAAAAAAAAAAAAAAAGGCAATCTGCATTCTCTACCTCTAGCAGCATGTAACAAAGCAATCGTGTTGCCCTAACCTACATGCAAGGCATCAAGTAGCCCCTCCATTGCTTCCTACAAAATAAGAGTCTATGGAAATCGCAAAGCAGTTCAATGCTGTCCTCATCCATTCCATGTGCAAAAATAAACCAAAAACTCTAAACACATCCATCGTATGGAATTCACAGGATTAAGGTGGAAAATATATCTTTAAACCACAGTGGTTAGTATGTCCATTGTTATACATTCCAGAGAACAAAAAAGCCCAAACATGCAGACATCTAACTAAAAACAGAGTCAACAAGAGAACACGTGTTGAAGAGCAGGTATATGAAAGCAGACAGTTCAAGAACATGAAGTATTGCAACCTTGAGAAGAGAATAGGGTCAAGATACTGCATAAGTGTTTGTGCCTTCACTTCTAAAACTGCTGCTGTAAAATTTAGGGTTGCATTCCTACCGGGAACATGTATGTCACAAGAATGCTTCTAAGGAAAAGAAAGAAAAGGTCTTCTCATGCAATATTTATATCTTGGAGTTTGTGTGACATTTATTAGAAAATGCACAACTAATACGAACATATTTGGAAACAATCTGGAAAGAGTTAAATGAGTTAATTTTTAGCTTAAAGCCATAAATGAAATAGATAGGGATGTGTTCATCTTATAAAGCTGTTGCACAACTTGATGCAACTAGACAACTAATCCTGAATTGTCTGAACTCTGAAGTGCAGTTTTCTGTGTCAAACAAACTCTGAAGCAGATATTTCTGGTTAAGTCATGGTAAGGGAATGAAGGTGGTTAGAAGAGCTGTTCCTCCATAAAGCAGTTATCGTAACATTAAAAAAATAAAACCCAAAATCATACTGCATGTCACCATGGCAGCAATAAACATAGCAGTGACAGATAAAGCCACAACATTCATGTTCTGTACAAACATAGAATACGCCTGGCTCCCACAGTGCTCATTTCTCACGTTATCCACACAGATTTTGCTTTTAAAGTATCTTAGACAATTCCGAAAAAGCCGAAGTTCCACCTACCTTACCATCTGTGAAGTAACGACAATTCATTTTTAAAAATTTGACAACCACGGGCTCATCCTCTTCGGAGGTGGAAGACAGGACTCTCTCAACTGGTTTGAAGGCCTTTCTTGCCAAATCAGCATCCTTAAACAAGAAAAAGCTCAGTGCAAAGCAACAGAACCAGAACAATCTACTTCTAGACTTTGGGCAACTAAAAAAGCAAGTTTAAGCAAAAAAGAAGGTAGTTGGTTAAGGAAGAAAAATGATGGCCATGAATGCGTAGGTACGTATGTACATTTAAAACCGTATGCTCTAAGGAAGAAAAACCTTGTAACATTGCAAAAAATCCCTCCATACAAATAACAGGCAAGAAATTCAGAAACGTCAAGCTCTGCATGCAGCTCACAGTATTTCAGTGAGGTAGTCTCATTAAGAGAGGGCCAGTCCTGCCGCCCCATCCACACACAGTGCGGCCTCACTGGCACTGGTGTTGATTCCCATGCAGGTGGCACAGAGGGGTAGGGCTAAGGTTAAATCCAATAATTCACTCCAGGCTTCTCTACACTCTCTCTCTTAATTAGTTATGGATTTGAAGTGTCTAACTGCTTTGGTATCAGCAGATGGACAGCTAAACTCCCTGAAAATGCTACCTACAACCACCCTTCTGTGTAAAATGAAAGTTGAACTATGTCAGTGCGTTTCACAAAGATTAAATCCAGCAGTCTTGGGTACAACCATAGTACACTTGCTAGAAAGATACTGGCTGCTCAGACAAACTAATATTCCCATGCTAAGGCATCCCCATGCAGGATCAGGGCTGAAGAGCAGCAGAAAAAAAACTGCACAAAAAGCATAGAAATCTCCATGGTGAAAAAGTAAATACTTCTTTAGTTCTAACTTTCTATTCTTTAGAAACCACACACTACACTATTTCCAATTGCTCTGATATACACTGGGCCCAAACGATCTTTTATGGGGCTTCTCTGCTCAAACAGAACCCTTGATTTGGATTATTTTAAGTGGAGGCAATATTTGTAGTACAACAAATTAAAATTAATGTTTCTCAGCACTATACATGAGGCCTGAATTGCAACTTTAAAACCAAGCTATTTACACAGGCCTGAATCTCAGCTTCAGAATCAGAAATAGTTTTGTGAGCACAAGATCAGTGAAACAACGTTTGACTTACAGGGAGTTTATCGTATTCAGCATCTGATGATGAAGGAGAAACGGGAGCACCAGGACTGAAAGATGACAGCCTGGCAGCATTTGTTTCTGGCACAAAGAGAATCTAAATACAAAAACATGTCAAAATGTTAGGAAAAAGTTTTTAAAAAGTTATTTGCTACAAATACTACTTTCTACTAGAAAGACAAACCAATATTGATTGCTTGTGATTGCAACGCAGTCCTTAACTACTACTTATTCTAGAATCCATCTTCATTAATGGTGATGGTGGGGTATGTGCAGGTCTAATTACAGAATCTATTTCTATGTGTTTGTTTTTTTTTCCCCCCAGAACAGGCCAGAAAATAACACATTTTCCACACAAAGAGACCCTTCTCCCCCCCCCCCCCAAGCTGCAATACCAATTTCTCTTGCAACTACCACAGCTACAAAATTAGTAACTGTAAAATGACTATTAGCAGTTAACTTGTAATGGCAAACTCTAGCCCAAAAAGAAGGTCATTGTGGAAGATTTGGGATTTTTAGTGCTAGAAATTCATAACACATCACTCGAGGCTGCCTGTTTCAGAAAACATACTCATACCTCCAAATTTAAGAAAATAGTCTTCATATGACCCAGCATTTTAGCAACATGCACTGCATTTAAAAGGGAAGAAAAGCTTTACACTAACACAAGTGTACGTAAAAATGTAATCCTTTGAATTTCTACATTCTCTCACAATTTGAGAATTGCAATATGGCTTTGGTCCTCCACCCCAAATAAAAACATACTCATTTGTTGCAAATGTTGGAGCAAAGGAAGATATTTCTAAAGCTAAAAAATTTTGAAGTTTAGTTTTAAACTAAGCATGCTGAGAAATGTAAAGCAATTTAGCTTATCCCAGCTTTTGTCTGCTTGCTAATGCTATCTCTGTGCCTCCGTTTTCCTACGTGCAAAGCAGGACACTTCAGTTTCATGTCTGTAAAGCAGGAATAGAGATCTGCTCTTCATGAACCAGGTGTCAGCCTTCATATTTCCATTTCCGTTACGTGACTCCCCTAAAACCAGTCTCCAAAACTGACTCATCTCCAAAATAATGGCAAAGAGCCATTTCAATTACTGTATCTAATTCTCTAATTCTTTAATGTATTATAGAGAAAATTCACGTAAGCTTTCCAAGAATTTTACTCTCTTACATCAGCTCCATTCCCCTCTTGAGCTTCAGAGCTCAAGCTTTATTGACAGCAAATAAGTAACAGAAGTCAGATATGGCAATTACAAAACTGCCCCCCACACACCTCCATGTAATGATCTCTTAAGTTGACCTTTGAGGAGATTTAGATTACCATCCATTACCCTTGCATCCACGTACCCAAAAGATATGTGAAAGCAGTAAAAAGCCTCTAAATACATAGCAAATAATCATGTTTCAGGAATAGAATACAAAAAGGTTTACCTGGCCTGGAACAATTGTCTGCGTGAAAAGCTTATTGAGTTCCACAAGCTTGTTTGGGGTGATGTTAAATTTTAATGCTATGCTGTTTATGGTGTCCTGATTTCCAGCCTGAAGAAAAATTTAAAGCTTAAAATATTGTGGTGATCACATACAGCATAACAGCTGAACTATAACCATCTAGCAGACTGTTTGCACGGAATAGATTTGATGATCCAACACACCCCCTGTTTAACAGCTTATGTGATAAGCCAATGTCAATACAAAGAAAAAAAAAATATTCTCTCACACTATTCAGTAGATAAAATGGTAGATGAGTTACAAATATCCCTCTCATTTTGTCATAAACTTTAAAGCAGCAGCACCTTAATCAGATGTGGTATGGCAAGTGGGGAAAAGGGACACACACTGGAAAGTTCATGATCCCTTCAGCAGTCCCATGAAGTCAGACACTGGTTCTGTTCCCAGCTAGAATATTGGCCTTCTACAGTCACATTGGGTGTGGGAGGGTTGGGTGCAACTTCTATCCAGGGTCCCTGAACAACACAGGGGCCTTCTGTACAGAGCCAGTCCTCTGAGCTGTAGTGGCAGTGGTGTTTTCTCAGTGCTCCAGATTAGAGAAGGGTCACACAGTCATCTCAGGACCAAGCAGAGGCTTGCAATCCCTGAGAAACACTGTGGAAGTATTTTTCAGAATAACAAAACTGATTATTCTATTAAAGGGTCATGTTGCAGAAGTAAAAACAGGACTGGCAGCTGTGAGGGAGAGGCAGAGCACCTGGGCTGAACAGCAGCTCTGGATGTGAGCCCGGCTCCCCCCACACAACAGTAATTGGAACAAACCCTCCTGACATACAAGCAAACATTATCAGTTAGCATTCATTCCCTGCTTTCTGTTTTGTGTCACTGACTCACTGTCAATCTCAATAACTCCGCTTTCAAAAAGCAGACATGAGCAAACCACACAGTAATACTTACAGTATATTCTACAGTACCAAGGGGTTTCTGAGAAACCATCTTCTTCTCTTTCTTTTCATTGGTTTTGTTTTGATTGTCATCTAAAGAGGAAAAAGCAGAGATTGTCATTGGTTTTTGTGTATCATTTGTTATCAACATGTTTCATTATCAACATGTTTCCGAATAGACTCGAAAGAAGCGTAGACTGAAGCTACCAACAGGAACAAGACACTGAATTATCTATTAATTACTAGGCATTGCAAGGCAGGCAACACTTCAAGTACAGCAGGTTTAGTAATCCCTCAGGAACTCTGGAAGAATAACGTACACGATACCGTATCAATACGGAGCCGCTCCCATGCTTTTCTCCATGATTACCACACAATTCAGCTGCTGGATATGAGCACTTTGTGTGACGAGCTGCTATCAAGGCTGAGAATATATGCACTGCTACTGCATCGTTATGACCACGGCAAATACTGGTTCAACACCATTTCATCACCAGTACCTCATACTTAAATGCTATTTTAGACTCTGAGGCTTGAAGTACGCCAACAGCCCTGTGCAACAAGTGTGCACACAGCAGTGTAAGACAGCACAAGGCAGCATAAGCACAAAGCTTGTTCAGAAGACATTTTCCACCAGCACGATGAAAGGGCTGCACCTGCCCAAGCACCAGCGAGGCCCATGCAGCCATAGCAGGGCGGCTCCTCTTCCCCTTTACCCCGGCAGAGGGGCAGCAAAGCCAAGGACGAGGGAAGCTGCCTGCTGCCCATCCGTCCTGCTGCCTGCGGCCGTCCCAGCCCCACAGGCTCACCCCACACCCAAGCCCACGCTCGCCTACCTGCTGCTGGTGGTGGGGGCGAGGGCGGCGGGCAGCCCCAGCTCCAGGAGCGGGGCCGGGGTGCAGAGAGGCCGCGCATGGCTGCCCCGTGTGCCCCAGGGCCTGGGCACGGGTGGGAGCGGTGAAAAGGCAGGGCTGGGCCCAGCACACCCGGCAGCAGGACCAGGGGGACCCCTGGGAAGGGAGGCCGGGGGACGGCAAGGCGAGGCACCTGGCTGGCGTTCAGGCTGCACCGCAACCTTTGCTATTTCCACAGAGCGAGAGGCAGATAGTAAAAAGGAGGGCGAGGACTCGTATACAGACTGTAATGTACACAAAAAGAAAGGAGGGGCCCACAACGTGTCACACCTGGCCCTTCTGCCCGCTGGTTTCCACAGTGACACTAATGCTGGGAACTGACCCAGTGCTTTCTGAGGACTGAACCCACACACACTGGGACCCTCTCCCTCAGCCACCAGAGGCCAACACGAGCACCTCATGGCATGCCCAGCTGGCACACGCGGGCAGAGAGCATTTTGGAGCAGAACATCCCTCAATTATCTCAGCAATTTCATCTCCGAGACTGGAGACCCACAGTGAAACTTTCAGAATAAGCACTCCTGCTGCCTTTTTCTGACCATTTGCATTTTCATCATTGCCACTGTCTTAATCAGATCAAAGTCAATGGTGAAGGATGGACAGAAGCGGCAAACAGTGAATACTCTCCATAACCAGTATTTAAGTACAACTGCCAATATGGCACGATCTTGTTTGAAGAAATTCCCCCAACTAACAATAAGCTCAATCCCACCCTTTCTTGTTACTCAGGAGACACCACTTCAATTACTTCAGGATAATTAAAGTTACATAACACAAATGTGAAGGCAAACTGTATAAGCTGCCTGCAACCTATCAGTACAGGCAAGGAAAGGTTTACAGGTAAACTAGATCTTCTGTTAAATCATTTGGTATAGCAGGAAAAGTAGAGAAATTTTCAAATAGATTAAGTCTTTCTTAGCTTGAAACAGCACACGTTTATTAAGAAAAAATATTACATTAACAGGACATGCGCCAGTAAGACCATAGGGGGAAAAATAAAGCAGTCCAGATAATTGTGGGAAGGGAGGGAGAATTTATACCTGTTGAACATGAAGTTGATTTTGCATGTGAATGAGAAGAATAGCAATACACAGCAGCAGCAGTTTCCCTGTGGAGCTTGTGCTATATGCCATTAGCTAACCAGTTTTAGTTCCAAGACTTTGTCTTTGGAAGGTGGGAGAGGTGACAGAGAACTGACTGTGTCAGCAACCTCTCTGTAGCATCAGGGGAATACAAAACACTACACCAAGACAGTTAACTTTCTCCTCTACAGCTTCATGCCAAGGTTCATGCTACTGAGAGACATGCTTTGTCTCAAAAGTAGTAGTAAAAGCTGCTCCTTTCCACCCTTCCCCTCTCATGAAAAGATCCCTTAAGTACCTTAAACACCTGAAGGCAGGATGCCTGCAGCTGCTGCTCTCTCAGGAAACTCCCTACAGACTCTACCATGCATAGGCTAAAAGAAGCCAGAGTCTGTGTATCCACCTGCCTTTCAAAACCAAAATCTGAGACTTCTTGTTCAGATTTTATATTTTTATTTATAAAGTCTCCTGCAACAAGGATTCCAGATACCATTCTTACACTACCCCTAACCACCTGACAGACTTTGGCAATTCCGAACCCCATCATATAATTCTCACCAATGAAAAGTCTTCATTGTTGTCTGTGGTTTTGATTTTGAATCCAAAGCTTTGTAATGATAAATAAATAAATAAATATCAGCCCTTTAGAAGAAATAATTCCAATGAATCCATTAAATCTGACAGGTACTGCTCACTCCCCTTATACACATAGCTAGGCCGAGGTGACAAACTGTACTCTGCAATGAATCAATATAGCAGGGTGGGAGGGGGGAACACGACTGGCAAAGAAAGCAGAACAACAATACACTATTTTTCCAGTGCTCTTATCCTCTCTCATTTCGTCTTCAGGAAGCCAAATGTTTTCTGACGTTATCCGACAGCAGTAGTCCCACAGGCATCCACAGCACATGAAGGCGTGATAGAAGCTATTCAGGCTGACCGTCAGTAACCACATTTCTTTCAGCCAGAACTGGATGGAAGAGATGCACCTCTTCACAGGCATTAAATAAAACCCACTGGCTACTTTTTGAACTTGGAAGTTCCCTTAGTGGTGAAGTGAATCTGTTCTGCCTCCCAAGTGTTCCTGCACTGAACGCAGCATCGTACAAATGTGAGCGCTGGCTGCGTGTTAACACAAGTGAAATCACATTGCACTTGAAGGAAAAGGGTGGAGTGGGTGGACTGCACCTCTCTGCCATTTCAGGAAACTTGTAAAATAGGAACTGTGTAAAAATAGTAAAACTAATGAGCAATGAGAAAAAGAATGCTGATTGAGAACAGGCAAGAAAATACAGACCTATTAAAACTGACAGGTTTAAAATGGAAATTTTTCTGCCCTTGATATATTTATACCTAGTTCATTTTCCTAGCAGACTGCTTGTACTTAATTTTGCAGTTCTGTGGGAAACATTGCAAAAAAGCAGTAATTCAGAAAGCAACTCCTGAAGGGGTAAGACAAAGAGGTCAGTTTACCATCCAGAAGATGTTGACACATGATAGGAGAATTACACCTCTGCAACTATGTAAATAGCTGTACAAATAGATAGAATAGGTCAAGCAGCATCAGCAGAACCCTGGGTTGCTCACACTGGTGCGTGACGTGCCAGAGCAAGGCGATATCGTCACCACCCCCATTACAGACCAACCTGCTACTGGCTGAAATCAGCGCGAGGCTTTTTAGCACCAGCAATGAGAGCTGAACTGGCCTGACAGCTCGGCTGATGACCAGTGATGCTGTCAGGAATGCAGAAGTAAACAAGGGGCTGAAGGACTGATCACTTCCCACACCACGTAAATAAACTCAGTAGCCTGAAAGAACAGAGGCAATAGCATAGTTAGACCAAAAGTCCATTTTACTCATTAATCTGTGTCTTAACAAATCCTTAGGCAGCATGCAAACAGCACAATCTTTTCCCTGAGTAGCCCCCAGAGCAGCTAGATATAATGGATTTTGCCAGGTAGAAGACAGCAGAAGCCACTGGACAGCGGCCCAGTCCCTTTGCACTCCCAAGATCCCCACGCTAGTCCTATGACAGTGAACCCCACAATACCATTATGCACTATATAAACCATTGCCTCCTTTCTTCTACTTAAAGTTTAAAACTTGGTTAAGTTCACCGAGCATCCTATTTGATATCATCTTAAGGCTAAACAAATAAACAATCCTTATTCACCTTCTGCATACCGTGTATGTCGTCACAGATTTCTCTACATTTTCCCTCAGTCATATCATTTTTTCAGGTCGACTAATACTAGTGCCCTGTAAACTTTCCTATTCCTCTCATCACACAGGCTGCGCTTCTCTTTACTACTTCTTTTTCTAATATGCTTTTTTTTGAGATAGAGCAAGGAAAACCACATGCTGTTTTCAAGATGCAAAAGAGCTATTAACTGATACAGTAACACAACGAAGGTTTCCTTAGAACTGTAAGATGTCAGTGAGAACTTCACCGCTGTTTCGGGACACTCCAGACCGACGTCTCTCTGATGGATTTGTTAGAAGAAATAGAAGTATACTAGTTACAGCCTAAACAAGCACCAGAGTCAAGGAGTGAATAATCTAAATGGCAATGCATTCAGAGGACAGTTATCACTTGGAGTAACCTAATCAGAGTGCTGATAAGAAATTACGCAGACAAGGCTTCCTGAGGGTAGCTCCCTTATCAGCAAACGAGGCCCAACACCAACTATCTTGGCAGAGATGTAGCACAGTAAGTGTCACTTAAGTCATTATAGATAGACTTCAAGAACACAAAAGCCCTCCTCGGGCAGCGCGAGGAAGGAGGAGAAAGATGAATCAGTTTATCTGAACAATTTTTTCCATCTCTGCTTTTTAGATTGACGTTTTAATAACTTTCAGAAATGCCATATACACAGAGCAGCTGAGTACAGGATGATTTAGTTTTGCCTCCACAAGCACTTTTCAAAGGCAGCAAGGTGGATGGAAAAAATTCTCAGCTCAGATTTGGGTAGTGGACTGCGACCATGCTACATGAAGAGAATTTAAAAGACAACACACCAATGACCCCCACACACCACCTTTAGTGTCTGTTCTTCAGTTCTGCTCCTGACTTCTCTAACACCCTCCTGCCAAGCCCTCACCTTTACTTCTATTTTTCCTTGACTGAATCATTTCATCATTCAGGTTCCTTTTCTTCTCAAATCACTGGAACAACAAGTCAGCTGTCACCCTCCATGAGCTCCTGTGTGCTTATCAATCAGTGAAACTTCTGCCATAGGGGAATAACAACTCCCAGACCAATAACAAATCCTGCCACATCAATTCTGAAATATCTACAGCCTGAAAATGATTTTTCTCTGTTTTCATTAGCAATTGATCACGGTTGTGCACTAGCTACTTTCAAGGCATGTCTTTTAAAGGAGTGAAGAGATCACCTGAAAATACACAGCCCCAAAACAAAGTCACAACAGTTCCAGGAACTGATATAGCAAAGGTAGTACCTCCTTCTGCAATAAATGGAGACGGTATTTTAAGGCATATTTAAATAAGAATTTGGACACGAGACTCATGCAATATTCATATACTGCAGCTTCTACATGGAAAACTGGAAATATTGTCAAGGAACTTAAACTCTTTTTCGATCTAGTCATTGACTCCTTCCTTCACAAACTGAGTTTTTAGGTGCTCTGGTTTAATCTGCCGAGGCACAAAGCAATGCTGTATGTTACACTTTTAACAGGTTATTACAATCCAAACGTGCTGTGCTAAAATGCAAAGCAAAAGGAGATGTGGCACAGGGCAGCATCATTGTCACTCTTTTGCTGGCACACACGTATCAGGCAGGATGGATGGGGCACAGCAGGAGATGCAAACCCTACAAGGAAAGTGTGAGGGGCACAAGAGCCTCCCACGGCTCACCATGCACCCAGCAACTAAGCGGCTCTGAAGGTTAAGATGGCAAGATGCACACCACAGCAGTCAAAGTTACCTTTACTAGCATCTGTTAGAAAAGTGAGAGGAGGAGCAATGATCTAGTTAAAAAGGGCACTGAATTTTAGGTGGAGGGGAAAAAAAAAAAAAAGTATTTCAGAGGGAGGCAGTTCGTGCAGTGCAACTGCCAAGAGAATTTTTTAGCACATTGTTGTAAAGAAACGTTGAGAGGCAGCCAGCAGTCCGGTGCTCCAGCTTTAAACCTCACCTGGAAAACAACAGGCCAGTAGCTGAAATGTGCTGAGCCTGAAAAACATGTCAGAGTGCTGACTAGAAGAGTCTTTATATCGAACATTACAGTCAGAAGGGAAGCTTAAAAGAGAGGCTGTGCAGTAGCATGAGCAGCAAGGACGTGCAGAGGATGTCCACCAAAGGCAGGGGTGGCAGAGGGCTGCTGGCACTCTGGGCACCGGCTGAAGATAAAGGAAGGGTTCGGGTAAAAGAAAAATCTCATTTCTGCCCGTCATGTTTTGGGTAACAGTTCATAATTTCTTTTTAAACCAAGCATGAATGCCACAAGGGGAACACCTCCATTAGCAAAGTTCTTGCAGACATTAATAAGTACCTCCTTATACAAGGCTGAAATATGTGCTGAGGCTGAGGAAAAAACTAACAGTTGTGAACAGTGTTTTTAAACCATATTCAGCCTTGCTCTTGGAGATGTAACTGATACTGAGGTACTAGTCACTGCTTCATTTTGGGTAGGATTTGCCTAAGTTTCTGGATCAAGTTTTCCAAGAGCAATTTGGGGCTCTGAAGTAACTGCATCCCTCATGAAGCTGGGATCATACTGGGGCATCTTGAACTTTTTCTTAATTCTTGGAAGTGGCAGTTCACACTACTATACTGGAAAATATTTGCCAGATCGCAAAACGCAGGCAAAGAGCAGTGTCAGAAACAAGAGGGACCTCTCAGGTGCCTAAAATTCAACCCCAGCTGTCCATCTGTAGGCCTCCATGGCTTGTCCAAGACTGCAGGTTGGTAACAGGACAAGAGTTCTCTGCAGAGGAAGTCTTCACAGTATAAATCAAGTTAGTATGTTTAAATGTTTAGGAGATGAACAAATAAAAATCTGTGAACGGTATATTGCAGCTAAACATATGAAGGGCAGAAATAAAAATGGTAGAGGGATTAAAAAACAAAACTGGGTAAAGTAATTTTTTTCTACAAAAAAGGTGAATACTTTGGAGAACACACACAAAAAAAAAAAAAAAAAAAAAAAAAAACGAAAACAGCTCTTAAACTATATGGCATTTAGAGCATGTAAACTGTAGAAATAACAAAAAATATAACACCCTGAGCCCAAGGCAAAGTCAACACTGCTTACGCAGAGAAAAGCATTTACGGGATGAACGGTGATATGCACCCCTCTACACACAAATACCATACAGAAAAGGAAAGACTCACACATCAAGAACCACTTGAATTGCATTAAGGGAATGTAACAGAAGCAAAATCCACACAGCTACCAAACTGATCTCAGCAAGGGTACAGCGGCCTAGATGATCAATAGCTTACTTAAACATGAGGCAGAGAAGTGTTTGTGGAACACACTACAATTATACAAAGCTACACAGGACTGAAGTTTCAGAGGATTTATATAAAGTTTAACCACAGAGAAGTATATGACTTCTGCTCTGGATTCCTTCAGTCTCACATTATTTAGCAGTGACACTCAATTCTCCTCCAGAACAATCTGCCCGTAAGACAAAACAATGGCTTCTTAGGGGAGAGCTGTTCTCTCCTTGCATGCTTTTACCTTGGACTCTGGCTCTCACCTGATCCCAAAAAGAGCCAATTCAACTGATTAAAACAAAAAACTAACTCAATATTTTTTGTTGGCGAAGCGAATTGACTCACCTTACCTTATGATCAGATGGAGCAGGGGCAGGAAGCACAAGGCCTCCCTTCTCAGTCACAGCAAGGCGTTAATTCATGCACAAACATCAGGCTGTTTGTATCACTTATCTGTACTTATGAAACCGTTGCCTATGAAAACTGTAGTCACCAGGCGTATGGAGCTTGTCTAAATCTATCCTGAACCACTTTTAAAAGAATTTTTAAAGAGAAAACCAATTTGCACCTATGAAACTTGTTTATTGCTCTTAAAGACTGAGGAACAGCCAGAAAGAATTGGATGGCATAAAATCAGCAAGTTTTAGCAGCAAATAGATGGCTGACAGCAGTAACAGCAGTAAGGAGTAACAGATTTCATGAGGGAAAGAAGCCCTCCTTAGTTTCAAAATTGTGTTTGCGCAATTCGGTCTCTATGAGGAGTTAATGAGAACTGCTATCTCTGCGGAGCTAAGTGACAGTTACTATAGCAAAGACCGAGCAGCTCCTCGAATACCATGAATAAACTGCTGGCACAAGCTAATACACGCTGCTAATATCCTGCTAATATACGATGCAGAGCCAATCCATCAACATAAGATGGCAGAATCAATCTCGCTCTTATTACCTTTCCTTATATTTTATGGAGTGCTCTAAACCATGAGTCACAGTCTTATTTGAGATTTTAGTATGAGGAACACTATTTCAAAATGCAACCCTGTACAAATTTGAGATATCCACACTATTGTATAAAACAAGTTTTCAGTTCCTCTCTTAGGGAGCTTATTTTTTTGGATTATGCTTTAAAAAATGTAAATAGTTTCCTAGTGTTAGTTTCTGCTCATCCTATGCCAATCAATTAGTTCTTACTGCATCCCAACCTGTCTAATCCTTCCAGGGCAAGGTGGCATTTAAACAAGCGTGGTGTCACCTCTGAGGATGGCGGAGGGAAAGAGTGGGGAGAGAACAGAGGCGTGGGAATGGGGAGGACAGGAATATCTGAAAATACAACAGCCCTACCACAGCTGAAGCACTTGGATCACAGAAACACAGAGTGGTTTGTGTTGGAAGGGACCTTAAAGCCCATCCAGTTCCACTCCCCTGCCATGGGCAGGGACACCTCCCACCAGACCAGGTTGCCCAAAGCCCCATCCAGCCTGGCCTTGGACACCTCCAGGGATGGGGCATCCACAGCTCCTCTGGGCAGCCAGCACCAGGGCCTCACCACACTCAGAGTAAAGAATTTCTTCCCAATATCTAATCTAAGCCTACCCTTCTTTTAGTCTAAAGCCATTCCCCCTTGTCCTATCACTATGCTCCCTGATAAACAGTCCCTCCCCAGCTTTCCGATAGGATGATACTGCCAGTTCCTACCCCTGTTATTTCCTTTGGAAAATGACAATTAATAGCTTTCTTTCTTCATTATCACTCCTATATCTGATATATATAGATTGTTATATTTTTTTCCTGAAGCTTGTCTTTAGTTCAAACTGATGCTGTCTGGATACATGAAAGCACGCTAATTTTAGCCTCCCATTCCACTGCCAGATGTCTTGCTGTGCATTCCTGCATATAGAGGAAGCAGTGGTGAAATAAAAGATGATCTTTTTACAGAAATCTTTAAGTGTGACCATTCAAAAGGAAATCCAGGGAAATCCACAGCCCGTGAGCAGTGGATGTCCACCACTTAAGGGCAGGTTAAACAGCTACTGTCTGCAGCTCTACAGCCACCAGGTGTAGAACTACGTGGTGTGCAGGTACACACGTTATCTTCAACCTAGAGGTGTGAATAACAGGCAAAGCAAAGATACAGCAATAAAAACTTCAGCATGGGCTGCTACAGGCTTGCTGGTTATGCTGGGCACGCACATGGCAGGAACCCCACTACCACATTATTATATTGTCAGGACTGTTTGGCAGCAGCAAGGTCAGGTTCCCCACTAGCAACATCAGCATTATACTATACACAATGTTAAATCAACCTTCCACTGAAATATTGACTTGCATGATGCTTGCAAACTCAGCATCCAGAAGCCTCCTCCCCACCCAAGGTTCAGTTTTACCGACATAAAAGAAATGTACAGACTCAAGACTATAACCTGTTCACATCTTCTGTCATCACTTCTTCCAGCTCCTAGTTCAAGACCATTCAACCCAAGATCCCTGTGTTTGACACTGCCTTTAAAACACCCTGCCCTCATATTTGTGTAGGAAAAAAGGCCCTCTTGGATGCACTGATACAGCCAGGCAGAGCTGCGGGACAAATTTAATTTTGTGCTTTGTACAATTTAGCAGACAGAAGGGTATCAGCTGTCTTACTGTATTGCAACTGTAATCCCAGGCTTAAAGGAGAAGTCTGTACCCAAAAACTAGCCAGGTCAATCATATTAAAAAAAAAAAAAAAAAGACTATGATTAAAACACTTTTTCTGCATGCAAGTTCTAACTTTCCTGAAAATCAGGGAAAAATCCTCTATGTTTTCAGTTTAATAAAGGCAGTAACAAAGTGTCTGGTGAGCGTTGCCCTGGATAGCAGGCGCTCTTAGGCACCTTTTTACCCTTTATTCATGGCACATTAAAGAGCTTTTCTGGCAAAGTTGGTCACCTGCAGATGCACACGCCCTGCAGAGCTCTGTGGTATCAGAGCAAACTGCACAGAGCAGACTAAGCGTGTCAGTCTCTGAACACACTACAGAAATACACACACTGTGTTACTGGCAACCCCAAGAAGAAAGCTCCACACATCCTTAGATCAAACAGATCAGGTCGTTCTCACTTTCTCTCACTTAACTGAGCAGCTCCACAGACAGTTGGTATCTACAGGGCTAGGGACTCAATTCTTATGCAAATTTTACATCCTGTTTTCTGTTACCGAAGAAAACCCTGATTGGTACAGGAAGGAAAGATTTCATACTGCCATGTCTGGCCACCACTGGATGAGTTCATTCAGGTTAAGTTAAGAAACAAAACGCTAGGAATCAGAAAAGGCAGAGACTTCCATTAAGAAACACTCTCCACGTACATACCTTACTCTAAAAAAAAAAATAAAATAAATTGCAACATACAATTGAAACTGCAAGTCAATAAGGTGTGTTTTTTTTTAATACCTAATACACTTTTCAGACTAAGCAATGATTAAGAACAAACCCTTTCACATAAATTGACTTTAATTTCTTTAATGTATTTACCTTGGCAATGACAGAGGCTTAATGCACACGACTGCACAGCTGCTCCCTGAAAGGAGATCTAAGATCAGTCACTTCGGAGCACTATTGGATTTGGGCACAGCTCCACAAGCAGTTTAAAGCGATCGATGATGAAGCTGTTGTCAAAAGCATGCATAAAATTTCTAACTGTTGTATCGGGGCCCAAAGAAAATATGTGAGGAGAATTAGTCTGCCAGCAGAACAGGGCTGAGGGAACATGCACAGGCACTCCCCCCAGAAGATGGGCATTTTAGAAGACCTGAGAATACAAAACTTACATTACATAGAGCTTCCAAGCATGGCCCCTCACACCTGCCTGAAGGCTGTAAGGAGCTCACTCACCAGGCACCGCACACCCAGGCTTCCCGGCAGCCAGAAACACCCGTGCAGAATAAGAAGCCTGAAAGCACCTCCAGGAATGCCTGCTGTTCCAGGACTGATGGAAAAAAATGGGAAGTGTGGATCTTCCCCCCAGAACCAGACTAAAAAGGATGCCCAGCCCAGCAGCAGCACAGGGCACACGCACCCGGAGCACTCCTGGGGCTCAGGCTGCCCCACAGGCACCCTGCTGGCTGTGCTCATACCACTAACCCATACACCCTGACAGCAAAGGCCTTGCTAACCACGCAGGTGTCTCTCTCCCTTTGTTATCCCTGTCAGAAATACAACAGCCCCGTTCATTAACTCTCCCAACACGCTCCCCGTTCCAGCACACGTCCAGCTGCCGCAGCCCCACAGCACGCAGCATGCCCAGTTGCCGCACAGCTTTCCTCCCATCCTCCAGGGGCTGATTTTCAGCGAAGTTAATTGCTTTTAAATGCAGAAGCACTCCAGAATGCAAGTGCTGACTCCTCTTGAAAACACTGGCCTGGGGTAAGTAGGCAGCCCTTGGAGGTGTGCCTGGTTCCTTCAGCCATGAGACCAGGTTTAGCTGATTTAACGCCAGTCATATTGTGATCTGACCTTTGTGGGGCACGTCACAAGACTTCACCGTGCTAAATCTTGCTTTGAGTAACCGCTGAAGGAGAATGTAATCTTCAGAAAGTACCAAATCCTGGTATTTCCCCTCCAGTGTTGGAAATTCCACTGCAACCATTCGAATTTCCTCAGTAATGACCACCGCTGTTTGAAGGGCATGCCAGATTTCTGATCTGCACATGTATCTCCAACTCCAAGCCTGCTTGGCCTGCCAAAGCTCTTTGCTATGACATTTCAATTACATACAAAGGAAATTTGGGTTAAGGCTCTGCTTCCCTCCTCCCCAAGGAGGGTTGTAACCAAAGGACTATCTTATAACCCCCCTCTTTTCCCCCAAATGTTTGCTTCCTCCGCCAGCTGGGCTGGACAGTACCCAGTAAATCAAGTCAGCAAATCTGAGTTAAAAGCAAAAACAGCCCCTGCCCCAGCACCCTGGTCATGGAGGTTTGGAGAGGGATGATGAAGATGAGCAAAGCCATGGAGGATTTCACATGTAAGGACTACCCAAATTCTTCAGGCTGGAAAGGATATGATGGAGGAGAGGTATTTTAGAAAGAGAAGGCTACTAAATCATAGGAGGCTTGGGGATGGTGAGTAGAGATTGACTGTTCACAGGCCCCCACCTGCTGAAAATGGCCAGAGGATGGGAGAACACAGAGGAAATAATTATACAAAATTCACTGAGCTCTTCATCTTCCCCAGACACCCAGGTGTGGCCTCTGTGGGAGAACAAATGCTGAGCTGAATGGGTCTTGGTCTGCAGAAGCATGGCCATTGCTACGACCCCGCTAGCACTTCTTCATCCTAGAATCATGGATAGCAAGCTTGGACACTGTGGTTCAACAGCAGTCACACCACAATTCCCATTATTCCTGTGCATTAAACTTCCAAGTACTGTTACTGTTCATTTCTTCCAAGTGACCCTCCGCAAGCTTACACTGAAATATGCACATTACATGCCCCAGTAATTTTTCAGACCCCTGTTTCTGGAAATCTGTTCTGGAAATTTGTTCTAAACCTACTCTTAGAACACAATTTGCTTGTGCTCAAATCACAAAACAATTCACACAACTCAGCACTGGTAACTTGCTTTGTTATAACTCATGCAACCTTGGACAAATTTGACAATTGCATTTTTTTCCACCTACAAAAAGTGTAAAACACACACAGCAAGCAACAGATACCTTCACGTGTTCAGTCTTCCTACCAAAGTGAGATATTCTCCAAGTTGGAAACTTGTGATGTTCCAAAATTTAAGCTCAAAGACCTCACAAAACACTGGTATGTAACATCAGCAACATAACTCTTATAAACACAACTGGCCTTGACTGAAAACTAAAGAAAGGAATATCAAAATGTTATAACAACCCTTTTTAAACACTTACATTTATTTATATATATATTTTTTTAGTATCTGTGAACAGGAAGGTTCTTTATTAATAGACTCTTATGACTCCTACATAGAAAGAAGCTCTGCCAATTAAAAAAAATGCATCGTTTAAGTTACATTTTGCTGTAATTTCTAAGTGCCCGAGTGAAGAGAATCATACCAAAGGATACAAAAACACATCAATTTTCCTTCCATTTCTCTTCTTCCTCCTTGTTTCTCAGATGCAGACCAGAAAATTATTGAAAATTCAACCACCAGCATCACAGAATGAGCCACAATTATAACTAGTTTCTTTTTTCCTCTTAACACGGTTAAGAAATCTCTATTTTATGCTACTGGACACATTTTTCATGTTCTGTTCTTTACTTTCCCATTTCAATTCCCCCACTTCTCACTTAAAATTTACAGTAGTTTCATTACTATCAACAGCCTATTTTACGCTTTGTTTTTATATATTCATAAAGCTTTGCTTCCATGTAACAGCAGCCTTTCAAGCAGATCAACCTTCTGTCTGAACTACAGCTTTTGAGGCAGCTTGTAGCATGCTGACAGGCAATACCTAAGGATTACATTCATAGCAACAAGTTTCCCTTGTGTATCTTTTACTCAGCTTTACAATAAGCAGGAACTTACCCATCAAGGTGAGGATTAAAAGAGGATTCCATACATAGAGAAATCAAGAAACCTTAGATGTTTCCATCTGATTTTGTTGGAAATTTAGTGCTAGCAGCATTATTTCAGGTGCCTACCCCTCCAGCCAAATTCAGCTGCCTGCAGAAAAGGCGTTCCTTCTGCAGGTGACAGCTTCTTGTAAACACCAATTAACAACTCAGCTCGAACATAACCTGTTAGTCTTAACACCGATCCCCTGGGATTCGGGATCATTTGTTCTCTATTCCCAAACAAGTGCTCTGAAACCTGCTTTCAGTCATTTGTCCACCTCGTTCTTTCTACATGGTTTCAACAAATAATGTAATATATCAGCTGTGTGAAGCTTCCCATCCAGCCCACTGCCAGCCGTGTTCAGTTCACACTCATAAATTATCCCAAACTCCTTGTTATTCTACCCAGGCAATTATAACAAAACAAAAAATAAGTTATTTCTCTGCTGCTTTAATTTTGAGCCTATTTAATAAATGGCCTGACGATTAGAAATCACCATGAAAAGTGGGCTCAGTAAGTGTCCTGTGTTTTAATTAATTTAAACTCTACAATAATTGTCACTTCATTGCAAGCAGCCATCAGCTTTGGAAGTGGCAGTAAGTTTAGCTGTATGAGGGGAGCTCCTCTGCTGATTTGGTGCCAATCAGGGCAAATCTCACCACACTGCAAGTGCTTAAAATTGCTACATCCTCTCTGTTTTATTGACCAACAACTGCTCTTGGCCAGCTACCCAGAAGGTTCAGAGGCTCTGTAACTGCACGCGTGCCATGCTGCTCCCATACCACCCCTGCCCAAATCATGTCAGGGAGAACAAACCATAAAGGAATCCACTGCCCGCCTCTGGGGACCTGCTTTGGCACCCCCTGCTCAACGTGTGCTATCTTGTCTGATTATGTGGGCACAGACCATTTTTCCTTCTCGGGACTCCTGTCACAGTATTGAGGACTCCTGCTTGCTTTGGACAGAAATCAGACACACAAGATGAAGATCTATTAGTGTGACCTCCCACTCGCTGCAGAAATTGAATGCTGTGCATTGAGTGAGAACAGGAGGCTGCACGAAAAGAAAGGATGGCTTTATGAGTAGAGGGCAGGATAATAAGCTAGCAAACTAGACTTTGTTTTGCTGATAAACCCGTGTGATGTGGGGCAAGTAACCTATACCAAGCTTTTCTTCATGATGCTTTCTTTAATGGTGACTAATTCCTCACATATGCTGATGACAATTTCAAGCAAAATCGGTATAACCTGGGAATATGCTGCACATCTTGATATTGTCACATTATATTGTTTTGGAGTAAATATACAAATGAAATTCAGAAGGCTGCCCTCAGCCCCAATTTACAGCATTACCACACTGCTTTCAGAATGCCGTATTGTTTTCAGTCTTCAGTGGCAAAGCACCATCACGTTCATCTGCTTTAGCAATTCCTGAAAGAAATGCTGGTTTCCCAGTCTCACAGCATCCCACCCGTGTAGTTTGTCCCAGAGATGTGGACTCTGCCCTAGAGACACTGAAGTGGTGCCTCCAGGCTGTTACAGCTCCAGCACTGGGATCCTGCAACTCACCCTCATATTTGTGGGAGTGTTTTAGAGCCTGTGACATTTACAAAAAAAAGCAAAACAAAGGAAAGATAATTTATATACATATACACATACACGCATATATTCAGATATATATTACACATATATCTTGAAGCTCGGGAAGTCAACACCTTCCAACAAAACAGGCTTCCCACAGAAAGTGCGTATGAACTAAGTAGCCAAGCTGCAGAAGCAGGTCACCTGGGTTATCCCAGGAAGGGCAGAGCATCCTGGGCACTAGGGATAGCAGCTGGGGTGCCGAAGCAGAAAGTGCATTGCGCTGAACAAATACTTCTGTAGAAGTCTGACAGAAGATTACTGCAGCAATAATACCAGAAAATATGAGATGAAGTTAAAAAGCCAATTGTCACATAAGCTAAGAGACAAGGTAAAAAAAATAAGGAGAACGTTGTTTCCATGGGTCCTCAGAAAAGAAAGAGCAGCAGTACTGGTGCCTCTGTCATTTCAAGGTAAGAAAACAAGGGCTATATCTGCAAAGCAATATTTTAGAGTGTGAGATTTGGAGACTGAATGGTACAAGCATATTGCAGAACCAATACAAAGCCACTAAGTAACACAAGTGCTAATAGAGACCGAAAGCATGAGGTTACACAGGAGAAACTTGGTGGTGGGATCTGTTCAGCCATTCAGCAGTGTCTCGAGAGAGGTTATGGGTAGTGCAGTACCCCTAGGTTACTTGTGACGGTGCCACCACAGTGCCAAAAGCCATGCTGAGCAGAACAATCCTGGATGGGGAGGTGGATGCTGGAGGGCTCCTTTCTGCAGGGTGCTGAACTCCTTCTCCCCGGCTCTGCGATGCCACCCACCGGCTGCGGACAGCACCACACCACGGCTCTTGGCCAGAAGCTTCTCACCCCACAGCTGCACACTGTCTGCTTCAGAGAATAAGCCTTTAAACATTCTGTTTTCTACAAAATGTGGCAGGGAGCACCACCACCTCCAGCTCTCCGCAGCCTTCAGAAGCTGCACTGCAGTCACCCTACTGGAGAGGGATTGATCTAATCAACAGAATCCTTCTCAAATATTAACAGCTCTTGCATAAATCAATTAAAAGGAAAAATTCAAGGTGCAAAAAGTAAGGTTGTCACCACCAGCATTTGCAAGTTTATAAAGGCAAACGTTCACCAGCTTCTAAGGAAGGGACACAGTGCGTGAGGAACAAATTATAGTCAGATGCCATGTTCCTTCCCTGTTTCTCTAACAACAATAACAAAGCATTTGTGGTCCTGCAAAATATGAAAGGGAGATTATTCAGACGGCTGAGGTCTTCATTTGTTTAGATGGAGAGACACGACCTTGCTGGGCTCAAAGCAGCTTATGGCAGGACCTCCATGAAGCCACAAAATAAATTATGCACGCATCATCGTACCAACATGCAGATCAGACAAACTACACAACTGTTGCTGCATCTAATGCGTTTTTCTTTAGACTGGCAAAATTAGGCATTTTGGTAAAGTGCAGAAAAAAAATAGGAAAAAATATTAGTAATGCCTAGAACTTTCAGGAAATCTAATGTGGCAATTAAGTTAAAGCTGGATAATTAGAAAACAACACCAAAAAAAAAAAAAAAAAAAAAAAACCTTTGGGCAAGCAAACCCAGAAAAATGGTTAACCATAGGAATGAGAGGGAGATCACTTCAATCTCAGAAATATCAGTGAAGGGAAAATTCAGAAGAAATCACATGGGAAAAAAAAAAGACTTTCAGGAGGGCTGCAGTGACAAGTGGCTGAGCACAGTAACCACGTTAACAGGTACAGCTGCAGGGGAAGAAGGCCGGTGTAACACAGGCAGGCTAATACTGCAGCAACTAATGTCTCACCTGAAATTACTGCATTTTGAGACTTGCATAAGGAACACAGAGCTATTATATTTATTTCACAATCAACCATTTTCCACCTCTCTCTAAGCTTTCGCTTCTACGACTTTGATGCTCCAGTTGGGTAAAAATCTTCATTTCTCAGGACTGAAAGCATGAGTTTATATAACAAAGGGGTTTCTCTATGGGTTTTGTCAGCAGGGTCTGTGCTCAGGTCAACAGTAGAATTGAATTCTTGTATTTCTCAGTGCACTGCAGAACCTTGCACATCTGCCTGACAGCGAGCACTGTGACGAGTCACCCCCACAATGACAGCAGTCCACACAAAACACCAGCGTGCTTATCAAACATTAGTAAAACCTCATTTTGTATTGACTGCTGGATCATTAGCCAAGGAAGACCTGGAGAGCTTTCTATTCTCCCACGTCAGCCAGAAGGACCTGTGACAGAGGCACGCCATCCCCCATCTCTCTATAGCAAGCACCAACTGGCGCAAAGCTTCTCACAAGACTCCTGACACACTAGAGAAACAAACCCCAGCTACCTCACACAGCCCTGAATTCCTTTAGGTACAAACCAACAATAAATTGACGCCTTAGGAGAAGCGCTTTGTTAGCGATACAACAGGACTTCACACTTTGGGGTGTGTGTTGTGGGCTTTGTGTCTAAAACCAGCATTCTAACAAAACAGTCCAGATTCATTCCTTAATAATTATTCAGTTTTCCTTCTACTTGTTTTATTTCAAGAACAGCATGGTAAGAACTTCTTAAGACAACACTGAAGCAACTTTTCTTTTAGTTTCCAAATCACTGAACTTATTAGATTCAAACCTGCCAAAACTTACAGTCAATACATCACCGCAAACTCCTCTGCTTGCTAGGAAACATTGCTCCACGATTTACCTTATTTTTGGGAAGGCCCATATTGCCTCATAAAAAAATCTTTAGATGCAGCCTAGTCTGCACGTGGCAGTCAATGCGTAACAGCACTTTTACTGCTGATTCATTTCCTTCTCCTAGCGATTCCTCCTCAGGAATCATCTGTCTACGCACACTGCGTGAGCAGGAAAGAAGTCTGTTTGCACAATATCTGCAGTATTTTGTTGCCTTTCTTCTTTAAAGAGAAAGAAAAAAAAAGCTCTCTTAAGCTAAGAGTTCATTCCTATAAAATATCCTTTCCAATTCCCTCTCGATAAGTAATTTTAGATAGAATTTATGAAATACTTTGAGTACTTCACAAATTGCAATCCAGAACTGCAAACATCTGTAAATTTTTCATATCACATATATTTATGCACAAACTTTATTTTCTCTGAATTAATTGCAAGAATAAATGTAAAGAAATGTATTTATGACTGACTGAGGTACTGACAATACAGTGGGAGGGAAGGAAGAGAACATGATGTGTATTTCAGCACATGAAACTTTTGACATTTTGTTTAAAAACATGTAGTTAATTTCCTTACTTGTTCACACTTTAACGGACAAACTGGGATGAATCAAGACTGAAGTCTTATAATAATGTACATCATTTAAGAAACAACCCAATGGAAAAAAATGAACTCCAATTTCATAAAACATTGGAGAAAGTCTAGAAAAACAATTGCAATAATAGACTTAACTGTTGCCTGTAACACTGTATTTTAGAACTGAGAAACAAGAAATGCTTTTTCTTTAAGAACCGGAAGGGTAAAGTTAAAAATAGAGGATACGTAGAACACAATTTTGTTTGCTTTTACAGACAAGATATCCAGAGTCAACTAACCTTTGAAGGAAAGACCATAAAATAAGAGAAAAATACATTAACAAGCTATCAAAGCAAATGCATTTAAAATTACTCTACTGATAACTCACCAGTACTATAGTATCTTTTAAGTTCTGTGCGCCTGATGTCTTTCAGTTGATTGTATTTTTTCTTTTTCTTTTCTTTGTCTGGAGCAGTTTCCTTTTCCCCAGAAAATTTACAGTTGTCTTCAGAGGAACTGATTTGGTCCAAAATAACTTTACTTCCATCATCTTTCTCAGCAGGAGTTTTGGAAACAGGAGATCCAGGTGAATTGGCAGAGACAGTCTCAGCATTTTGCTTGGCTTGCCTCTTCTTTTTCAAACTGTGCATAAAAAAAAGAAAACAAAACACAAGATGAAGACATAGCTAACCTCTGCAAACAAGTTAACTCACTTGCTAGCTTGATTTTTAAAATGAATTGAACATCAAAATTGCTTGTAACTTTGTAAAAGCCAGACTTTGCATGTGTATCTCGTATTATTCTAGGGCATGCTCTTCAATCACCGTATCACCACATATAGGTTATCTTTTCAAGAACAATTTAAAAAAAAAAAAAAAAAAAAAGATAATGCTTTTGCTGTTGTTTCCCCTGTTCCTCTTCCCTAGTAAAAGAAACAAAGAACAGTCAAAAAATTGTTTTTAAGCAAATACATCTACCTTTAGAAAACAGAACCATGTTTTCAGGGTGAAACTTAAAATAAAACTTCAGATCCTAATGTATAATAATACAACACCTAACAGTAATTTCATGGTCAACTGCTCCTGCTTTATAGAATGCTGCTTGTTTTGATATAAACTTGTTATTTATTTCTATTTTGTCCAAGGTTATCTACCAGTGGCCACCCACGCTAACCGACATGTGCTCTTGCACAGCTCATGTCACCTGGCATCCCGAGTGCCACCAGCAGCTCATTCAGCAGCGCGACCCATGTGGTCGCAAATGATTTGCGCATGAACATTTTCTGGACATTTGATCTCTTTTGAGAAAAATGTTAATGCCCTGCCAATAAACCTGACAAATTACCACCAAGAAGAACATTAAAAGCCTTAAAACACAAGCTCAAGTGAGAAAGATGCTTCAGGAATCCTAAAACCATTTTCTGCTAATTCATCGTCTTTGCCATGGACTTTCAGGAAGAACAATGCTTACTTTTTGGGCTGAGGGTCAGGATCACTAAAGTACCTTCAGTTACCACTTGTGTAAGAACCACTGATGCATTCCACATGGAACAAAAACCTAATGCTTCTCTCTAACACATTCACTTCTTAGTTACAAGGTACCTAAGGGAAGAAGTAGTAAATGAAGCTTGTTGAGGCTAAAAAAATCAGCTACATGCACAGTAAGAGATACAGACAGAAAATACAGACATCCAAGGATTCACCACAAATGTGGAAAGGTTACGTGACCTCCAGGAGCAGTTTAGGGAAGTATGGAAAAACTTAATGGTTAATCTGAGAGATGGTTCTTTCCACCACTTACATACTCTAACAATATATTTGTTTCAGGCTACTATATAAAAATAAATACACAGAACAGTGAAAATTGTATTAAGACATTTTAGGCTACAAACCACTTTTGTTTACTTTTTGGTGATTTTTTGTTTGTTTGTTTGTTTTTAAAACCATTAAATCCAGTTCCCAAGTTTGAGACTCCTAAGCAGGGTCAGTCTGACAGGCCACACGTAACCAGCGTTTCCCAGCGAAGCGTTCCAAAAGACAGTCTCACAAAAGCAGTGTCTGTCTCACACATCTCTATGCACATTTCTTAAATGCTTTCCACTACCTGCAGCCAACTCAGTAGGGACGGGTCCTACTTGCGCAGAGGTTTCCTAATTGCTCAAACCACAGATCTGGGAGGCAGGCAGTAGAAGCTCACGCTCTGCACAGCAAAACAGGTTCTGTATGTGTGAAATTTTACAGACCAGGTCCTGACTACATATGAAAACAGCCTACAGAGACTTCTGAAAGATAAAAGTGAATACATCTATGTATCAGATGAAATGCTTTGTTTAGATTAGAGAAAATTTGGGTATGCAAAGGAAGCTTATCTTCGACTAATAAGGCACAAACCCGATCAAAGGCTGCTCTAACACCTGCAAAACATTGCAGTCGCATTGCTTATACAATGTCTATAATTAGCCCTGGTAGAAGTCTCTACAGAGCAGCCTACTCCACTAAAATGACACATCCTTACCTCGTGGCTGAACTTGGTTGCTGCCTTGTAAATGAGACATGCCCCTGAGTTTTTACTCCAGTGCCACAATGACCATCCTGCATGCACCCTCCAGCAGCCCCAGCACACCACTGCTGCTGCAGATGGGCAGGGGTGCCCATAACTCCTATCCTGTCTTCAAGACGTACGCCAGATTTTCAGCTAATGCTGAGCCTGCTCGTCCTGCCCACTCCTCTATTTCAAGGCAATGACCACCCAGCTCCCAGAGCAGTGACCCTGAAAAAGCACTGGATGAGGACTGAGTACCTGTGATGTTCACCACAGGAGCAGGAGTCACTGCAGCTATGCCTGGGGTTATGATCTGTGCTGACAAGATGCTGCTTTTTAAGGTTTCTAAAGCCTGGCCAAAATTACCCCCCAATTTACTCACTCTTCAAAGACCTCAGCTGTAATTCCCTAAGGAACCAAAAACAAGCCTTCAACACCACTTAACCCTGTAAAACCAGCCTCATATTCACTACATATTTTGCCTTTATTAAGTACACCCTCTTAGAACAGCAAAACTGAAGTCCTGTACATGCACAAGGCAATTCATTACCAACATGCACTGGCAGAGCGCTGCAGAGATTGGGCTGTAGGCACCATGGCAGGAGAGCCACTGCATATTAAACAAAACTCCATCCCCTTGGGCACCCCTTCAGCATCTCCCACACCAGACGGCAACCCCAGGAAGGCTGTTTAGCACTGACTCAACTGAAATGCCCAACAGACGGTCAAATGGGAACTGTGTATTGCTCAATAATTGACCACAGGCAAGGAGCAGCAGGTCCACATCGCAGCAAGGCACACGAGCAATCCTGCTCATGCTAAGGTTTTAAACCCTTCCTCTCTTGAACAAGTTGGATACTGAGGGTCTCACCTGCTGCTCTTCTCCCAGCTCTCTGTTATTTCCTACCCTTCCTGGCAAGAATGGTCATGGAAAACCTATTTAAGGACATCATTTGTCAAACTATTCCTTTTTTGACTGCTTTGGAAGATATCTAATGGTTTTGTTCTCAACAAAAGCGTTGTTGCTTCTGAGAGAGGTGGCTGATGCCCCATGCCTGTAGGTGTTCAGGAGGGATTTGGATACTGCCCTCATTAACGTGCTTTACCTTTGGGCTAGCCCTGAAGAGGTTGGGCAGTCGGAGTGGATGATCTCTGAAGGCCCCTTCCAGCCGAACTATTTTTTACCTTACAAGAGCCAAACAGAGCTGAAGGCCACATAAGTAAATAAAGCCCCTCAGTTTGACAACAATGTCAGGTGTTGCAATTAAAACAGCCTTTCAGACAAAACAATGTGCATCTGGACAAAGTATTACTGCAGATGATGTTTGTTTTTCAGTATCACAGTCGAGGAATATGCCATGTTTCACCAGGGAAGTTGCTGAGGAAGGAAGAGGGGGAGAGAAAAAGGGAGTGCTGGAGACAGCTTATCTGCAAAACCACTGCTGTTTCTGAAGAGTCTTACACATCTGCAATTTCATTTAGACAACAGATAGAGCTTTTCATGCTAATTGGTTCTGACAGGCAAAGCACGTCTTCGGTGTTTACACAGAGGCATCGTTTTAGTGCTCCTCAAAGCATTTTCTGAGCAACAACTGATACTTCATTTTCTAAATTTGTCCAGATATGGTTTTCCAGTAAAAGCTTTCAGTCTATTACCATGAAAAATGGATGGCATGGGAGCTTTACTACCAAATCCCATGAAAATCAGGGGGAACTAGTTTCTAATGGACACTGGGAGCTGGCTGCAGAGATTTCTGGCACCTGCTCTTTAGGCTGAACATGGAACAAGAGCATTTTGCAACACAAAGACCGTTCTCATATGATTTAATAAAGACTAGTGAGCTGAAAGGCATAGCATTTCAGAGTGGGCAGGTAAAAGTACAATGTCAGCAGGGCTTGCTTAAATTAAATTGCAACTGATTTAGAAAAAAAAGAGTCTGGGCACTGACTTACAGGAAAAGAGCCAGGAAACATTAAGAAATTACCTAGTTCATCTTCCAGATCAAAGTCTATTTGATTGCCTACAAGAAACAAATAAACACGCATTTTTAGAATAAAACGGATGGAGTTTCCCATATCACCAAGATAGGTCATTAGTGTAAAAAGCAAACTGATCAGACAAAGGAGAGGTGATGTGATCTGCAAAACTTTCACTAGAAGACTACAAGCAATCAAGAAAACAATGCATCCCTGATATGAGAAAATAAAGAAACAAATCTAACAGTAAGATAACTTTTTTATTATTCTAGAAAATGCATTTGGTTTCAATTCACACTTATTCATCTGAAAGGCCCAACTAGTAATTGAATTGGAACTCATTTTGTGTGTATTCAATACGTAATCACAGATAAAGAGCACGAGGTCCCCATCGATGGTTGTCCTAAAAACCTCCCAGGTTATTAAGACAAGGCTGGTTTTTGTGTGTGTATCTGGCATACCATCAGCATAACACCCTGCAGAGCACAAACACGTTTCTTTTAATTCATTATTTGTGCATACATGCAATAAGGTTAAACAGAAATTGTGAAACTCTTCAACTATTTTAATCCCCTTTGTTCCCATCAAGATTCCTGTAAATTTGCCTTGTGCACAAAATCATATGCACATTTTTTTCCTTCAGAATTAATCATTTTCATCTACATTTTACAACTCTTCACTCAATAGCTGTACTAATTTCTTTGTATGCTACATGCCTTTCTCCACCCATCCAGAACAGCTGTATAAATCAAATTCACTGTGTTCAAAAATTACGTACAGAAACCTTGCAGCATGACTGTGCTGTGATCCGATCTGATGTAGCCTGATGAATAAGTGATCTCAGGCAAAGCAAACCATTACTGCTTGCAGAGCCAAAGGAAGTCAGCCTGCTTGCCAGACTGTAACGCCTTCTCCCGACTTCCTCAGTGCAGCTACTTTCACTTCACAACAGCACAGAGAAGTGTTCATCCCCAGTGAGAGATCTCAGTAAATAGTGGCCACCCTGCAAGAAAGCACGCTCCAGCAAACAGCCGCCGCCTCAGGCTGGTGTGCATCCTGTTCTGGAAATGAGTAAGCCACAAGGCTGTATGTTTACAACTGAAACAGACTGGTAGAGGAAAAATAAGGGAAGGCACGCATTTTTGTTAATTTCAGTAATTAACCGGAGGGGGGAAAAACCTATGATAAAAGTAACTCTGAATAAGCTATCAAGGACATCACACATGGCTGCAATGAACTGAGAAGTGCCCACGTTCTGGCCATACTCTGCCAGTTCATCCCAATGACAACGCACGCAGCAGCTACAGAAACCTCTGGTATTGGTACCACAGGTCAAAGCTGGAAAATTCTACCTTTATTGGAACTCCTGTTACTAATTGACAGCAAATACCAGCTCTGGGTTTTACACATGGTCAGCCATCAGCAATGCTCAAGAAAGGAACCATGCTTCAGGGAGTAAAGGGCTGTACTAACAGTTCAGGTATGTCCATTTCTTCCTGATATTGCCAGTAACTTACATTCTCATGTCCCTTTACCTTTCCCTTTACCTTTGTTTCATCATCTGTAACATGGAGGAAATGATTTGTAGCCATGCTATTCTGGAATCCAAGAAAGGCTGTGCCTTCTGATAGAAAACTGTTCTGAGATTAAATGAGAAAATGTTATTTTTTTCCCCCAAGTCTTCTACTGAATCTTAAATAATCTACTTAAGCTCTCTCTTATGTTAATTTTAGATGGGGGGGGGGGGGGGTTCACAGTTTCCCAGGGTAAAACTCAAGGGAGTTTTGAGCTCTACAAAAGGTTTTATTTTCTTAAATTTAGGAATACAGTGCTCCCGCAAATAAACTCTGTTTTCCAAGGCATGAAGTATCCCCATCTTTTCTGTTTACTTAGCGAAAGAGGTTATGAAGCATTCAGCACTCCATTGCCATGACAACAACTTAATGAAAACCTTTCCATAGGGACAGGATTTTGGAAAGCTGTTTTAGTCTGATTTAGACATCTATTTAATTCCGTCTTTTAGAGCCTCAGTTACTGCATGCTCTTGAAGAGGAGCTTTAGACAGAATGTAAAATGAAGAGATTTCTCCCTTAAGAGTTACTCCTTTAACTTTGCCTTAAATTCATTGAACAGCATTGTTCGATTAAATCCACACCACAAATCTATCTCGCCGCAAATACCAACCTGACTTTTATCATAATCCCATCCTGCTCCCCCTCTTCTCCTTTGCTAACAACGCCAGACACTTCTCATACCATAGTGCTCATGAATCATCCCAAACCCTCTCCTACACACGCAGTGAATTCCTCCCAGACTGGCTCAGTGAGACACTTTTGCTCCATTGGAGCCTCTTGCTGGGGGAGGAATGGCCTTGACTGGTCCCCTTCGGCTGGCGCACGCCGCTCCATCTGCTCCCCACTTGCTGAAGCTCTGCTCCCGCTGACAGCCACGTGTTGGAGCCACAGAAACCACAGAAACCGCAGCTGTGCTCACACGGCTGAGCTGGACAGTACAGGGAGGCTGCACGGCTTCTGCACAGGACAGTCACGCTGTACTGAACTGCGAAGATTGTTTGATGAAGACAACAAGCACGTGGTCATCAGGCTTGCTGAAGTATGTTTGATCCCCAGAAGTTTCATCAATTCCTCCTTCTTTGCCTCAGTTACGGGTTCTTCAATAAATTCAACTTCCATGAGACCAAAAGGAAGGATCTTTTAGATTACTAATTGATTAAATAAGGAAATAAATGCAAGAATTGAGAACTTCAGAAAAAAAAAAAAAAAGAGAGAAGCCTACAGGATATTAGTAGACCTACAGGAATGTGTATTGCTCAATGCAGTCAGCACTACTCACCCACTTTCTCAGATAAGAGCCATATTTTCTTGAAAATATACTCAGTTTTAGTTTTGATTAAACCAAAAAGTCAGAAGGAAGTTTAATGCTCAGTGACTAAAATAGCAATAAACATTTACAGTGAAGCAATAAAATAGCAAATGAAATTCAATGGTCAAAGCAAAATCCAGGGGAAAGCAACACGCATCATGCAGCAATAATGTTGCTGGGACCCACCTCCAAAAGAAAAACCTAGGGAATGGTATTTCAGTATTGTACCTACAACGCGTATTGGGGTCATAACGATAAATTGTTTCATGTAATACTGCCAGACAAAGTGATAAGCAGCTAAAAATAAATAGCTTAGGCATGCTGTGTTTGCTAAAGACATAAACAGATACAAAAAGCAGCCGTGAACATTCGTTGCGACTGCTCCTTCACGCAGCAGTGCCAGTTCAAAGGCACTTTGCTGAGACTGCAGGGCTGGTCAAACTACAGCCTTCTTTGCACTATCAGGCTGAGATCCTCAAAAAGAGGAGGCCAGAAAGCCAAACCAGACACAGGCTACACGGTGCCCACCCAACCCTTTGACAAGAGCACTGAAGTAATTGTGGGATCTTCTTCCCACTTGTCCAGAAAAGGCACTTTGACGATGGAAATGTTTCAGTAGGGTTTGAGTTGTGAGAGCTGGGAGGAGTGTAGCTCTCCCTACTGCAGAAAGGAGGGAAACAGTGGCACTGCTTCCCCAACAGCAGTAGGGAAGAGAAGAAAACACGTTTTTCTTCTTAAAGTAGATCCTTAACTTGATAAATTAAGTCATCTGGCTGACTTTGCCACCAAGGTAAGGGGAATTAGAAAGTAACGATGGCTAAAGTTTCATTATTTCTTTATTTAAATGAACCTTAAAAGAGACATCCTAAGGAAGGGAGGGGACTGAGACCGAGATCACTGATCTGTGCATTAGCTTTTGCTTTTATTTAAGAAGTTACTTTGAAAATTGCCATTCAAATGTCAGGGCTACCTGCACTGCTGCACCATTCTGCACGGCCCGCCCGCCAAGGCAGCGCAACGCCAGGACGCCACGCGGCACTGGAGCTATCCAGCTGCCACCAGCATTTCCCTGGGGTTCTGCTGATCACATCTGGGGCTCATAAGGGATACGGTGCACATGCCTACAAGCTGGCTGCAAACTCATCTGTTCAGGAACAAATTTACAGCACGAAGCACCGTGACACAAGCGGAAAAAGCTTCTATTTAAAGCATTTCAGAGGAGTTATTAAAAACACGTCTCACTATGTGACTCAGCTCTCCAGCTCACCGTGTGTCTCACTTCTACGTTTGCATTCATTGCTCCCAAACAACCTACAGGCTATTTAGCAGGCTGAGCAGTTTAATTGGCTTCTGAAAAGAGCTCCAATTAAGTGACACTCAGCACAGGAGAAGAAACACGCACGTATGTGGAAGATCCTGTGATTTGGCTTAAAGTTCAGAGAAACACCCAGCAATGCTGATAATGGCTGGGGGAAAAGAAGAAGCTGCAGCTTTTGTGTTTGGATAATGCGTGATGTTGTTTCATACAATGGGTATTTCATACCTGAGAACAATAATCCCCCGCAGGAAGCATTTGTATCCATGCTTCTATACCAAATAGCAAGGCACCACCTGGATTCAAAAGGTCACTAACCTTAAGTACTACGATGAGAGGACAGGGCAGGGCTTGCCTACACAGGGCAGTTACATGTACACAGCATGCGTGTCAGTGCAGCTTGTTGTATGGACATACCTTATTGTGAAGGGATGTGGCATGGCCTGACGCTGCTCAGTAGCCACAGCACTATGCCAGTGGGGCAGGTGCTCCGTTACGTTTACAATTTCTCTGTGGTTCTTCTATCACAATAATAAATTACTGTGCTTTCACTTTTAAGTGAAAAATGGTTGGGATTTACCACAGGGAGAAAGCAACAGCAGAAAGCAGATCCTGACCACTGGCAGCACGAAGGAAAAGGGGACACGAGTGGTTCTGATCCACCTCCATGTTCTCTGGACTCCAGGAGCCCAGAGGGCCAGAGTAACAGCTTGGGGAAAAGAGAAGGTTAAAGTGCTCCTGAATTTAACTGCTCCTCTGCCTGGCCTGGCTGGACATGATCCACCGCCCTGGTCACAGCTCTGTTCCTACACGTGGCTCCCACAAACCTCGGCTTCAGAAGATTTGAGTGTGAGAGATCATCTGATTTAAACATGCGACAGACACCTTGAAGCCATGTATTTATAGAAGCATTACCAAAAGCAAAAATCCAGCAGCTGACAACACAGAAACATGATGTTAAATCAAAACCATCAAATACAAGCTAAGTTCAGTGCCTATGCGATTGGCTAGATGCTAAGTCTAAGCCTACTGAATTAAATACAGGCACTCCAGAAAAAAAAAAAAAAAAAAAAAAGAGGTAAAAGCCTGAATTTATTACCAGTAGATGAAGTGCTACACAAGTCACATTCTCCATGCCAAAGAGACTGCTGCCCGACAGGAAAGTGCTCAGTGCATTAAGACACTCAGAGCCAGCTGCCTGATTTATGGCTCATTTGCATTACAAAGGGCAATTCTCTTCCTACCCCCTGAATTCCTAACCAATTTTGCTGCTCTCCCTGGGATTTCCTCCCACACAAATCAACAAGAAAAATCCCACAGACCTCAGTGGTGGAGCATCACAGACTCAGAGCACAGTTAACATACGTCCTCAAATTTCAGCTGATCCTAGGCAACAGGCCCTGCCCAAACTACAGAGTAAGGCAGAAAAAAAACCACAAACCTACACTTAGAACCCACTCCTTGTAACTGGATTGGCAGGAGCAAGACAGGGCTTGGAGGAATTGCTCCCAAACCCAATCTGGAGGTTGGGTTAATGCTGAGGGCATGGGAACACACCAGCCTGGCACCACAGAGAGACTAATGCCATGAAGAATTGCAGCACAGGCTCCTACGCTGCTCCAATTCCTCCAAAGCCCCATAGAAGAGGAAAAATAAAAAGCCTGCCTCTCTCCAAAAGCACACTCCTGCAGGCATCATTCACTGGGTACACCACCTTCCACTCCAGACGTGCAGCACCATTATCAGAAGCAGACCCTCTCACCAGCCAAGCCAGCACAGACAACATGGCACACAGCAGAAACAAAAGGGCAGGAGCCCTCAGTCACAGGAGCAGACTTCATCTGCGGGCCAAAAATGCCAGCAACTTTTCCTGAAGGTGGATGCTTAGCGCCTTATCGAACCAGGGATTCTCCCAAGCAAATTGTGACAGACCTCCAGACGCTGACTCTGCTCCTTCTCAAAATACTCTGTGCCCTACCAGCCACGAGGCACAAGGCACATGAGAGCTCAGTGGGGCTGCTGTCACAAGGTGGTGGGACAGCCAGGATTTCCTGGAGCACAAACAAGGGATGATCAACAGCACCATGGCAGAAATCAGCCCTGCCAGGCGTCTCCTTAGGTGCGAGCATCAGCGTGGCTGCTCCTGAAAGGGGCCCCCGCTCCCAGCAGCTCCCAGCCAGCAGCACTGCTGCCCATAGGAGACCTGGCAAAACTAAGTCTGTGTGGGACCACCTCTTGTGTTAGCTGCATGCTCTCAGCATCAGCGTAAGGCACAGATCTGCCAGGCATTAGTGCTAGATCTCCACCAGCTTTAAGCAGGCTTAGTTGCTGGGAACAGGGAGAACTGTATGCAGTAGGTCCTAAGAGCAGAAGAGAAAACACTGCTGGGAGGCTGACCCGTGGGCACTACAGCAACGCAGCGCCGTCCATAAAGGTAACTGTAAGTCTCACCTATGCAGAAGGTCATCCTTTGAAGCTCCCACGTTTTTACAGCCTTTGAGATGCAATGTCTTTAAATCTCTCTGAGAGCACAGAGAGAAGTTGCAGGCTGTGCCTGAAGCAGACCTGGCTGCAGGCAGTGTGGGGAGAAGAGGAGAGGAAGACAAAATACATTTGGCTACGTGAGCAGCAAGTCTTATCGACACCGCACAGACTCCTACATCAAAAGGCCTATCGTGTAACTATTTATGTTCGAGAAAAGAGGAGGCTAAATCGGTTTCTTTTCTTACAGTTTCTTTTTAAAAGCTGATAAGAGACACCCGAAGGTCCCTCTGGGAAAAGCAGATATAAGGGCACCATACACTTGCTGCCTAACAAACCAGCTGGGCACCGATCTTGCAAGTTAACCAGTGAAGATTCTGAAATTGCTGCTGTAAGACAGCACGCTTTAAGACTGAAAAAAAGGGATCTCTTTTCTCTGCATGTTCTGTGATATGGCCCTCAAGGAAATCAGGAGCGTAATGGAACTCTCCCTTTCTTCTCCTTCCTAAAAATAAGGAAACAAAAACCCACACACTACCACACCCCTTTATACAGAACCCACACTGTTACTGAGTCCCATCACATGCAGAGAGGAAGAAAAGAACGGGTGAGGAGATTAACCATGTAACCAGCCTTACGCAGCTCTGAATTTCCATAAATACCATTTATGGTATCAGAAAATTTCAGAAAACCCCATCTCAGGGCCCTATTCCATCCTTTCACTGAACTCTGTTACCCAGTAGCAGCTTTCTCCTTCGACCATAGGTGACTCCACTACTCTTGAGGACAAAGCACTGCCCAGGACCGGCACCGCACAAGCCACTGTCTTGTTTGTATTTCTCAGAGGAAGCGCTGAAATCGAGAATAATTCACGGGCTAAGTAGAGGGTGATAATTCAGGCTGCTCTTCCGCTCTCACCTGGCATCACAGGATTACAAGACTGCTAATACAAAACAACAGCAGCAGTGTGAGATGAGGAAACAGTTCCTAAGCAGCAATCTGACATTCTGCTGCAAAACATCACATCTACAACACGCTTCAGAAACAGCAGGTGCAATTTTCCACCAACCCTCCTTTTTCAGGTTTTACATCTATCATAAAAAGAAAGCTTTCATTTTTTATATACGTACACAACAGTAATTATATGAGCAACGTACAGCAAATGTCTCTCAAGCATCGAAGGGATCACACCACCCTCCCAAAAAAGCTCTATTCAAAATCTTCCTATGCTGCTGTCTGTGAAATTCTAGATAGTTTTTAATGCCTGAAAACTAGAGCAGCTGCAGAAGACAGCTGAAATACTAACCTACACAGCAGCAGGCAGAAAGTCTGCTAAAAACATTGAAACCCTTCCATTTTAAGTAAGTGGAAGCCAAATAGCAACGCTGCATGCTTCAGAAAGTCGTTTTTATGGCTTCTCTCAGCAGCCAACGTATCAAATTGATCCCGCGCATACACACCTAAATAACAGAGCAAATAATGTGCTTGCACCTATAAATCTGACAGACTGATATCTGCAGCCTTTTCTTAGAAAATAGAACGCCTCAGGCATACACAACGTTGGTCAAAACAATGGGAATAAACTGCAAAACCATTTTTAGTTCCAATAACAGCACTATGAGGTAATGTTTATGCGTCTGGAAGCAGAGCTAAGGAACTTCCATTATACAGATGAGCTGAAATGAAGTATTATTTCCTCAAGTCATTTAAAAAAAAAAATTATGCATCTCCAGGACCTTGGCTTGAATATTCTTCACACCCAAGACAAACCTCCACGACGGTTTGTTTTAAAAACAATGTGTGGAAACTTTTCCTTCTGAAAGCAAAAAATAAACCATGGGTGCTACAGGAAACCTGCATAAACATCAGCACTTTGGCTCAGCAGAGCAAGAACAATTGCGAGGAGACAACTGCTGGCGAAACTGTAATGCAAGGAGCACTCAATGCAATGAGAGAATAAACCCAGAAAGATTCCAAATGGGTCCGCTTACAGCCTTACTGGTTTGCAACATGCAGCAAACTGACCCAAGGAGTGATGGTGCTGCCCCAGAGCAAGGGTCTGCGTGAGCCAGCCCCCTGCCTCCAGCAGCAGCCGTGTGTCAGCAGCAGGGAAGGAGCACAGCAGCGAGATGGATGCGGGCGGCTCCTTCGCCCACTCCTCTTCAGACTGCAGCTGTTGAGAGCTCCTCAGCTAGGTATCACTGACTCCTACTGCAACCAACTGCAAATGTTTACAGGTTAGGGTAAAGTTAGGTTGTAAACAGCTAACGTTACTGCAACGCTGTGTATGATTTACTGTATTACTTCTTTTTAGCGATTAAAAATAATTTATCGAAGAGAAGAGCTGCAAATTAGAGCTAAGTAACAAGTAAACGATAACTGTACTTAACACTCACACACATAATCTTTGTAAGCCTTGGTTTGAATGTGCAAATCTTAATCTGCATGGATGCAAATTTAGCTATCTAAACCAAGAATCTAAACAAAATTAAAACAAGTTGTGAATTTCATCACTTTCCTTAAATATTCACATCACAAGGCAACATGAGGTGAGTATCAGGCTGTACAACTGGCTTCAGCCTCTGACTGCGTATTAGCAATCTGGAGCTAAACGGAGCCTCTGCCTACTCAGATGGGCTTTGGAGCATGTCCCAGACATTTACATAGGGTTTTTTTTTCCAGAAGAATGATGCTAACAAGACAACAGTAAACTCAACAAACACAAAGGCACCCAATTCCCCATGACGATGTTTTCCCTAATAGAAGTACTTCATCTTTGACTTCAGAAAACTCTCAGTAGTGACCAAGAAATTGGGAAATAAAATTCATAGGTCCCTTGGAAACTATAAAGAAAATAAAATAAAATCATTCAAAGTAAATATCAGTCTTAACGTACATCTCTATAAAGCATTCTTCAGATTAAGATCATTACAGATTAGAGACAACTATTAATAAGATTAACGTAAGCAACTTGTTCTAGTTGTTGAAAAACACCTTTTTTTTTTCTCCCCAAATAAAGGATGTATTTGTTGTTCTCTGCTAAGGAAATAGTTGAAAGTTTCTTCACGTAGCAATGACAGATCATGTAAGGCATGGAAAAGGCTAGTTCACAGCAACGAGAGCTAAGAAATACAGAAAACTTAAAACTAAAAAGCCTATTTTGTCACTTGTTCAGAGAGCTGCTCAAATTCTTCCCTTGTGATTTGCCATCTCCTAGAACTTCTTGTCCAAATATATCCAGTAACACAGCACTTTGCAAGCAAAGCAACTCCAGCTTCGAGCTGCACATTCAGTCTTCCAGATTATCAACTTATACTCAATTCTTTTCATGACATGTGTCACTCATTTCAACAGTTTCTTTGTGAAATTTAGTGAAATTTGTAATAGCTATTCATTTTATAATTGTCTTAAAAACTATTCTTGAGAGAAATGGAACTAGGTTTCTATAAGCAACAATGATAATGAATATACCAAGAGACACCAAGTTAGCCAGGGTGGGGGTATCTGCTCTTTGTACTAAAGGAAATATTCCCTTCCTGGGGGCATGAGAGAATAGTCTTGGTACTGTAACAGCTACTTTGTTAACTTACTGCTTTCAGACTGCACCTCAGCACAACAAAATTTGGATTATCTAAAGTTTATGCATTTGTATCACATGTAAATACCATAAGTGAGTGAAATAACTCTGTACTTGATCATATGCAGCTGGCAGAGGAAAACTGAGAGGCTTTCTGCAAGAGCAGAGGGAAGGCAAAGGAAGCACAGCACAGAGGAAAACTGCACGTTGTATCAGGACTCAAGAGCCCATAACCACAGTAAAAAGAACCAAATGTCACAGGCAAGCAATAGCAGAGCACAGACCCAATACACACAGATGTACCATTGTTCATCCATATCACATTGTACCATTTATTTCTGACTGGCTGGATACCAGGAGAGCCTTCAGGGCAAGAGGAGACAGAGCTCTGTTCAAGAGCTGAAGTGACATTGGTCCATTTGGGAGCTATCGGCACAGAAGTAAACAGAAAAGCCTGGAAACACGGTTAAAAAAAAGGCAAGGAAACCTAACTATGCAGGACAGTCTTTAAGTAGGAGTAGCAGTGTTAAATAAGGACCCATTGCTTAAGAGAAATCTATGCATGCATGTTACTCTTCTACTTCTTGCCTGTTAAACTCCCACGAGCTGTAACATCTTATCTGCATAAGGAATCTAAATTGATCTTTGAGAAGTTTCCTAGCGATTTCTATTTCACTTGAAAAAGTGACTTGTTACAGTTCTTGACAACCAAGTCCTTTACCACAACACATGCTGGGTGAAAGGAGCACTTGGTAAGCAGAAGCAATGGATGGGGAAAGCTTTGTACTAGCTTCACTTCCCATGAGAAGGGGTAGGAACCTATTATAAGTGCAGTTTGTCAGCAGGGAAAAACTGCAGCACTGATGAGCATGAAGACCTGCTGAACAAAGATGCAATGGCTGAGTACATCTCTTCAGTACATGAAGCTTACATATTTTATAGGATTTATGTTGAAACCAGCTTACTTGAAACACCGATGTGGGGCAGAGAGATGCAGACAGTTGGTTCTTGTTAACCTCACATCCCCCTGGCAATGCAGGAGCTGGTTTGCCAGCACACTTCCAGGAGGGGCCAGGACTAAATGAGCATGTAGACAAGAAGCTGCCTCCTGGTGGGAAGTCAGACCCTTTGGGGTGCTGGCAGGGCCATGAGGCCAGTGCTTGCTCTGCTGCTCATGCCCACACGTTGCCTCACACTGCCAACACAGAGCCCAGGTTTCAGGTAGCAAGCATTTAAGACTGATACTGGTTTAAAGTAAAATTCCCTAAGATGCAAACATCTCCCCTTTTTAGCTAGTGCTTTTGTCCTTGTTAATACCATAACAACCTTTCCCCTCGTATTAGCAAGTGAAGTTTTCTGTTTAAATCCATATATTTTCATGCATAGAGCCCACAAGCCTGCTGTGAAACATTTTATTTCAGCAGCACCGCATATATAAGTTCTTTCCTTTCTAAGCAGAACCCTTCTCCTCAGGCCACGGTAGAGCAGAGCCCTTTCCCCCACCCTCCAGACATGGAGCACAGTTTTTCCTTTCGATGGCAGAGGGTCTAATGTGTTTTCCATTCTCTGCTTTGGCAAGTGGTAGAGTCCTCTCCCTTGAATATTTGATCTCATGCAGACATAACAAGATTACAGTAAATGGGGGGAGGGCAGTCCTTGCCCCATAAGAATGTTTACTGTACATATACCCACCGTTCATATAATTACTTTTTGCAAATATTATTATTACCCTAGGCTCACAAAACAAAAGAGGCAAGGAAAAAAAAACAGAGTAATGGAAGTAGTAGTAACAGAAGTAGAGGGATGCATGTGTTGGGGTATCACCCGAAGTTGCTCTTGGCCTAATAAGCATGAGCTCAAGCTAGCAGGAAAAGCAGGACATTTCACTTAGAACACAAACCAATCTGAATCTAGGGCCAAAACTATTAAACTTAGGTGCTCAAATACAAGGACAGAGCAGGTGTCTGCAGTCTATGCTACTAAACCAAAACTGAGAGCAACAAAGTACCCGCCTGAGTAAATTATCTAGGCGTGCCAATACTGGGCACCTAATGTAGACAACAGTTTCCAACTTAAGTCAAAACTAACACTTTAAAAATCAAACAAACAAAACCAAAAACAAACCAACAAACAGTTACTGGCCTTGCTAGGACTGCCTTTGCACTAAAGGCAATACAAACCAGCTAACTGTTCAGGTACTTCTGTGACACTTCCATGGGCCATCGTGTATCATGTCATAAATGTCAGAGCATTTATCTGCGAGATACTCTGGCAGCTGCTTGCTGGAGGAAGCACGCCAGACTAAAACTGCGGGCATGTAAATTCTGTTCTGCTTCTGTCCCTGACTGCTCACCCAGACGATGCATGTGAATGTGAGCTGGGCACAACACCTTCTGACCTGTGTCAGTGTCTATTAAACATGACCAAAGGGTCTGTGATAGCATCCACGTAGAAACGATACGTGGTTTGCTTAGAGTGGAACTTCCACTTAAGGACCTAAGACCTACACAAAGGAAAAGGATGCAAGCCAGGAGGCAAAAAGATAGATGACCTCCCCATTGCTACACAGCAGGTAAGTGCTACAGCTCCAAACTGATTTCAGGTCTTTTTGACCCTTACTTAATGTCCTGTGCCCATTTAGGAAACGCTGCCCCCGTGAGCACTTGTAAGAGAATAGCCACAGGTGACATAGAAAAGCTGCAAAACAAATTAAATAAAATGTCAAGGAGGACTTGGCTGAAAGCATCTCATGGCAGTTGCAATTTGTTTAGCAGACAGCATTCAGAAAGGACTCAGAACATTCTCTTCAATGCTACAGCTCCTTACTCAGACACCTCTTGAAGATCATGTCTTCCTTAACAAGTTACTTTTTCCGTTATGAAATCTCTTCACATATGTTTTCCCCTATTTGATATATCCTCTGCCTACAGCTGCGACTGTTTATTTCCACTTCTCAGAATCATAAATCACAACATTCCTTTCTGACAATATCGACATAATTGCATTTCTCCAAATGAAAAGCAAGCTACCTGACCTTAACAGGTATCCTTCACCACAAAACCTTCTAAAGTCTTTAGTTATGATTACATGCCACACGAAGAGCAATTTAATCAATACTGCAACTTTTCTTCACACTACTTCTTCAAGGTAGTGTGACAGAGATGTCTCTAGGTGTCTGTAACATACTTAGGCTGGTGTTTTAGCACAGTTTCAGTAACAGTTGTTTAACACAGAGTAGAAAGAGTACAGACTTTTCCATTTCAGTGGTGCAGGAGGTTCCTCAGAATCAAAGATGTTTTTTATACTGATTTTATCCCTCCTCCTATCCCTACAGAAGTAAATGAGCTTTGGTTCTTCTTTTACATCAGAGCTCAGAGATTACTACAGACATACTAAATTATCAAGTAAAAGTTATCAGGAAATTTATGTCACTTTGTTTGAACAATCAATTCCAAATGATAAAAAAGGAATGACTGAAAAAATGTAGCTTGTATTCATATAGATGATAAAGTCCAGGCAGCTTAACCCATCAGCATATAGCTACCTTTTCTTAGCTCACCTTAACCTACAAGATAATACTACTTAATCTGTGCTTTATTTGAGTCAGATAAGCTTTAGGTTTAGACATTTTTGTTTTAGATGTGTTTATTTTTACAAACACTCTCCAGAATGCAATGCTGGAAGCTCAACTTCTGTGCACTGTGCAACTGAGTACCCAGGGACAGTTTTCTGTTATAAATAACAATTATAATTCAAGTTTGTCTTCACTACCCAAAGAGAACAAATCACCACTCCAACAGTAGGGACAGGGCAAGAAAGCACTCTTTGGACACATAACACAGCTCGGGGTTTATTTTTATGTATGATTTTAAAATTGTAAAGCCTTGTGAAAAAGGCAGAGCGGGGAGTTTAATATTTTAATCAGCACTGAAATAAAACCCATAACCTTACCGAGCGAAATAGCCTTGTCTTCGTTCCTTCTTCTCCTCCTTGGTCTCCATTATGTGCACTTAAATGGGCAAGGTGAGCGGCCGGGCGTGATGCTCTTCTTCCCCTCAGTACCTCATATCCAGGTAGAGCTCCCTGTATATAACATTTACAAACAGGAAGTTCATAAATCACCACGTCAACAACACCTGACACAGCGACAAAGCAAAGTAAAACTTTAACTAGTCAATGCTTGTCATGCAGCATCAATTCAGTACACAGTAAGACAAAACACAATAAATGCATTCAGGCCAGTTTCCCCAGCACAGAAGGAGGCATACTACAAAGCAGGTAATCCAAAGAGCAGCAGCAAGTTGTAAAACCCTTGAAGGATACAAGTCTTCTGCAAGTTTACACCAAAACATCTTCTGTGTAGGAAGACTGAGACTGCTCAAAAACATCCCATAGAAACAGTAAAACCAGACGTTGTAATAGTTCTTTAAAACGGCAAAAAATCAGGTTTAAGAACAAAGGAGAGGAGAAAAGAAAAGAGTAACCGAGCTTCTTTACACTGGTTTTACTGTTGGCAACAAGACACACGTTCAAACAGGCATACAGGGAGAAGGCACGGGACCGACCTCCTGCTCTGCAGAGAAATTGCAGAAGCGCTGTCAGACCTGTGCACCAGGAGGTGGGAGTTGTAGAACGGCTCGGCGCTGCCTGCAGTTAGTGACATGCCACAGCAACTGCTTTCAGACAGTCCTGCCAGGAAGGTTCATCCCCTTCCCCTCCCCAATATACATTCAGGCCACCCTGATGGCTTGTACACATGCACACCTTAAGTTAACTTCTTCAAAGTTATTATTATTTTAATCAGTACCCCAGATTAAAGTTTAAACCAGAAGTTACTACTGAACATTTGAGTCTAATGGACTGTATAACAAAGAAATGGAGATCACGTAACTGATGATTCACAGAAGAACAATTCCTCCAGACCTAATCAGCTCCCATTATTTTTTTCCCTGCATTAGAAGACCACAAGCTACAAGCTACCAGATGTCAACAACAGAGATCACATAGTAACAGTGGATTAATCTATTTGAAAACCCAAAGAGCATATCGTGCTACATTCTTTCAGAAATACTTGCCACAACATTTTCTCCTCATTTATGGAGCCTCAGACCACGGCAATTAAAGTCCATTGCTTCAAAACGCGCATCCCTCACTCATTAATTTTGCACACAGCCAGGAGACCATAAGGAATCTGATTTCTCTGATCTCTGTGCATCAGGCAGGGCCTTATTCTAATGGTCAGTATGTGACAGCACTCTTTGCATGGCAAATTTGCCTATGACATCTTTGGTTTATAAATAGAAGATTCCTTTATCTCCACAAGTTAATGCATGGTGCGGGCTCCAGCAGAATGCAGACGTCTAGCAGACAGCAGCCTGCTCCACTGGCCAGCCTATGTAAGGGCATCGCACACCTCCCCAGAAGTTAGGCACATCCCCACCCTCCCTGGTGAGTGAGAAGTAGGCTCTCAGGCCTTCAGAGCATCAAAAACCATTTCTGTTAGCACTGCATGGTGAGTTACAAAAATCTTCCAAAAGCACACAATTGCCACCTCCATGGCAAACTACATGAAGCTCAAAGAAAGCAACAGATTTTCCCTCCCTCTACGACACGCTGTGTGTGCACAAGAGCACTGAGTGGTCATGTCAGAGTCTCACGTTGTTATCAAGAACTACCAAATGACCAGAGCAGTGAGACAGGACTGATACCACAAACAGAAGGAGCACAGAGGGACCCATGGGGATTAGAACAGGGAAGTGTCAAGGGTCCCTCAAACAGGACAGCTGGAAAGCACCGCATGAATGGCGAGATGCCGGATCTCTCCCTGGGGCCTCACCCTGTGCAAGAGATGGAGGCACACTCCATCCATCCCTTCTCTTCCTCTCCCATGGTTTACTGATCCCACCCCGCAGAATATCTGCTCCAACATGTCGCTTCCAGATGAAGGGAGCATCACTGACCGAGGAGCCAGGAGGAGAAAACCCTGCCTGCCCGCAGCCCTGCCCTGCCAGTGCAGGAGCAGCACCCCCTGCTGCAAGGTGGGGCGAGGAGAGGGGCAGCTGCTGGGAGGGCTTCTGCCTGGAGCTGCAGCAGGTGCCAGCACAAAGCAACCTGCCCACCGTGAGGTCTGCTGAACTCAGAACAGATCAGAGCAGGGCGCTCAGCAAACAGGAGCCTTGTCCATGGACCTGAGGGAACAAAGGAATTCAGGGGAAAATGGCTTATTTTGGGACTTATTTATTTCCTTTGGAAATAAAAATACACAGGGATCTTGTATCCTGTAATCAATTACTAGGAATTCTCACAATAAAATAATTTAACATCAGTCCCACTCCGTTGACTTAAAACTTATTTAGCTTACCTTCTTAAAAGAAACTAAGGAATTATTCTAGGAAGGTCTATTTAAAGTTGAAAATTACACTTTGGAAATGTTTTCTTTCAGTACCAGGAAAAGCAAAACGATTTGTACAGCCTTCATGACCTCTGAGTTTATTTTTGTTCTTTGTAACCTTTCATGTACTAGTTAGCTTTAAGGAAAAAAAAAAAATGAAAGCGAGGAGGACCACAGAGTAGCATGCAGTGATTGCTACTAAAAGCAGTGTTTTTGAAATGCCCTTTTCAATTTTTAGTTAAGTAGGAGTACAAAAGCAGCATTTACTTTGTAGGTTTTCAGTGGTATTTTAAAGTTAATCAGAAAAAGCAAACCAATTCCACGCTTCACCCCTACCTGTCCTTCATAATCTCCCAATTAAAAAAAAAAAACATAAAACACAACACGGGTATTCTTTATTGATATTAACTGCTTAAAATGTTATTATGGATACATGATTAAAATGAATCTTGGCTTCGTAGTAGCTGTTCTGTGTTAGAGATGAAGATGGAATTGGGCAGACTATTAAACATGTATATATTTGGGGAATGTTTCTACGCTGGGAGACAGCCATGTTACTCATAGATCGTGAGTACAGTCCAAGCCCAAATGATGACAAAGCTGATTTTATGGAAATTTCAGACTCCCTTTAACCCTCTCTACACCGAAGCAGAAATAGATGGTGACTACTTTATTTTATGTGTCTACAGCAATACTAATTCTTTTACTAGATAACTTCAAAAGGAAAGATATTCCTGAAGCACAATGTATTTATGTAAGCATCCTGTTAGAAATCTACTGCTCTCCAAATTCAGCAGAGTCAGGTAACATCTCACCTAACAATTACAGGAAGAAAAGAACAAAACACTTAAAAATACACTATGTTTTGCCATTAGTTCTAGTGCTTTGGACTTTCTCATTTAAATTAGTGTATTTTTGGATCCTTGCTCCTTTGCCTGTTTAGGCATGCTGCTAGGGCTCTGCTGAGGATGCCGCTTGCTCTGCTCAGGGGTTAAGAGCCCAGAACTCCTGTTTGCTGGCTCTGAAGCAGCAATCGCCAGTCCTGCAATTGTGAGCATTATTTTCCAAAACCATGCACATGAACCACAGCACATTCCGCAGCACCAGCAACGCAGGAGCCAATGAAGTATCTGATTAATTTGAGAACATTCAATGGACCTGATAGCACATTGTTGGCCATCTGTGTCGACTGCAAGTCCTGGAAAGATGCACAGAGGAAAAAAAGGAAAGCATAAAACTATTAGAGAGTGCCCAAAGGAGGGCTATGAAGATGGTGAAGGCTCTAGAGAGCAAGATGTATGAGGAGCAGCTGAGGTCCCTTGGTTTGTTCAGCCCAGAGCAGAGCAGGCTGAGGGGAGGCCTCATGGCGCACGAGGGGAGCGGAGGGGCAGGCGCTGAGCTCTGCTCTCTGGGGACAGCGACAGGACCCGAGGGAATGGCATGGAGCTGGGACAGGGGAGGGTCAGGCTGGGGGTTAGGGAAAGGGTCTGCACCCAGAGGGGGGTTGGGCACTGGGACAGGCTCCCCAGGGCAGCAGTCACAGCACCAAGCCCACTGGAGTTCACAGGTGTTTGGACAACACTCAGACACATGGTCTGATTTTTGGGTGGTCCTGTGTGCAGCCAGGAGTTGGACTCAATGATCCTCGTGGTCCCTTCCAACTCAGGATATTCTGTACTGTAAGATCATGCAAGTCTCTTTCTGTCTCTCTCTCTGACCCTGCTGTGCCAGTCTCTCTCAACCTTTTACCAGGTGACAAAATGCAGCAGTTCCCTATTCTGCAAATGGAGAACTGAGATACAAGAAGTACCCTCTACACACTCACACGAGCCCAGAAGAGCAATGTGCACAAGTATCCTCCCAGCACCTTTAATCTGAGCAGCCCCGGTAACAAACAGCAACGAGCACAAAGGAGAAGACCAACCTGACAAGGAACCAGCTATTATTGTCACCATAAAAATTGAACTGACAAACTACAGAAACCCATAGCACAGTCTCATCTTTATTTGGCTCTGTGGCAACTACAGCTCAGGTCCACAGGAGGAAGTAAAAAGCCCAAGTTCCTCTGTGGATCTAGGTTCAAATGGTTCTCCTAACTCCTTCAGGTAGAATTGAACCGAACTTACAAAAACCAAATCAAAGGCAGGTAGTGTCCTGTACCTTAGCAGGGGCTCCACACGGCAAGAGTGATGGCAGCAATCACACCGTGAAAAGATGACAGAGGCGGCGAGAGGCCTAAGCACAGGTTTTCCATCACCAGAAAAGCAGAGCTGATATGGCAGAAAGCTCCCGTCAGGCTGAGGACATAGCAAGGACAGCCCGCTGTGCAGAGGAGCAGCACGTGTCCCACGGGCACGCACCGCAGCCCACACCTGCTCTCTGCTGCTGTGTCCCTCACAGAACCTGCTTCTTATTTCTGCTTTCTTGCTTTACCTCTGACCCTGAGACTACAGGCAAACAGCACGCAGCCACTCAGGCAACTTCACGTTTCCTTACTGTGGTCTGCTGCCACACAAACATCCCAGCGCTGCCTCCCGTCAGTCTGGGGCACGAACCATCACTGACGACTCTGCCCAGCCCCACAGCACAGCATCTTCTTATCACTTCTGGGTAGGGGTGGCCCTTCTGGCCCCTAAAAGAGTGCACCATGAGAGGTGATGAGGATTACACCAACAGGTCAGTTTTAAAACCAAAAAAAGGAAAGATATATATGAAGTACTTTAAGTGCAATATTAAAAACTTCCATCGAGCTGACAGAGTAAAATATTGTACAACAAACCACAGGTAGAGGGAAGTATTTTAGTGTTAGCTTTCAAACTGAATGCCTGGGGTTGCTGTCTGCACCTCTGGTCAGCCCAAAGCAGTTACCAGGGCACTCTGCAGATGCATGCTAACACAGCTACAGCATAGGGTCACACACAACCCACTGGAGTATATGGCAGTGGAAACAGGGTATCACAGGACAGGCGACATCCCCATTTGCTACCAGGCCACATATAATGCACACGATTAAGATTCACCAGCCAAAGCACTAACATCAGCTCAATCTAATAATTCAATATCAACTAGTATCAACATTAATTCCAGCATACATCGCATTTTCATACGCAGGAAGGGGAAAGCACATTAGCACCTTAGAAGACGTGCTAAACTTTGCAGTATTTCATTAACGTCTCACTGATTGAACTAACCAGGTTGAGTTTTAAGGCTTTTATATTCTGCTAAGGCATTTCACTTGGTGTTATCATAAAGATAAAGGCTTCAGAATAAACACTACCACATCTTAAGATGAAAGAATAACAGAAATGCACAGCCAACAAAGATGAAAGTAGCCACAGTTTTTTTAGTCTTTGCTTCAGGCAGAATGACTTTGCTAAAATGAGACTGGAAGTTTTCAGGAAAGTGCTAGCACACACCAGCAAAACACAGCAGAGACTAGTTACGTTAATTAAGATTCAGCAGAGCAAACAAAAAAAAAAGGAAGTTAATTTTAAAACTATCTTAAAATAAATACAAGTTTTACTACAATTACCATGTAAAATATAAAGTTACTTCTAAAACATTAATAAACTCTATCCTCATAAAGTACCACCAGTCCATTATATTTAATTGAAGGGTACCAAACTAAACTAGGAGAGCTTCCTCGCTTCAGTGAAGTTAGGGCTGATCACACAACTCCTGCTAAGGAGTAAAAGCCTTATTTATGTATGCAACTCCACTGACCTTTAAAAGTGTTCAGCCTGTCATGTTCCTTGGAACAAGGCTGCACTCTCAGAAGCCCCAAATGCAAGAATTAAAAGACTGAAAATGAATTCGTATGCAGAAACAATTTCTATAGTCCCTGTTCAGGTTGAACACAGACCGGTATCATGATTTCTCCAAATGGAGAGCCCGACAGTGATTTGATGTGGTTGTTGTACCCCACAGACCCACAACAGCACATTCAGAAGCCCAGGACAGTAAAGATGAGATTTGGAGATGAGATACACAAAACAAAAACACACCTGCTCATAAGGAACTGGCTGCAGTGGCTTAGGAGGTGGTTATCCCCACGGCAGAGGAGTAACAAGCTAATAAGCTGACCATTTTCATTCCGTACTAATGCAATAGAAGCAGGCTATGCTTAGATCACCTTCAACTTGCCAACTGGGTCTTCAAGAGCCCGTCCAAACAAAGAGTTCAAATAAAATAAACTCAACAGGTCAATACAATAGACACGTCTGATGCAGAAGCAGAATGATAACAAAGACTTGATTCAGTTCCAATGGACTTTCCAGATGAATCATTCCTAGCCTACTTGGGAGGAGAATTTTACCACTAACTCAGGCTATCACATTTCACACAGAATAAGGGAAGCAAAGGAGTTGCCAGAAAGCCCAGCCCATGAGTGAGAGCTGTCGAGAGAAAATCATCCAGATGTTATCTTCCCTGACTGGCAGCTGAACATCACCAGATGCATTTTCTGTAAGGACCAACGCATTCTACTACACACTTTAGCTGTGAAATGAAACAAAACACAATGTAAGCCAGTGACAAGCAGACTGCTATGCCACACTGAACGTAAAAGTGCAGCACTGTTTGAAATAGAGCCACTTCTTTCATTTTTAAATCACCAATAAAGTTCCTACAGAATTTATTGCCCACTGGAGTTTTAAAAGAATTAACCCCTTCCTTTTCTTGTATCCCCTGTATTAACTCACCCCTGTTCAAGTAAACATCAAGGCCAAGCCCTCTGAACCCAGCCACCTTTCACGCTCACATTGTACAGGCACACACGGTACACTGAGACAACACGGCAAGTCCTGCATACTTTATGTAGTGTTGACAGAAAACACTGGTGTCTTCCCACCAAATACTGTAACAAAAGATAAAAGGCAGCAGGAAAAACATTAGCATTTGGATAAGGAGAATTAACTCCATAGCCACTAAAGCACAGACAACCTCATACACGTGAAGAATAGAAGCACCCAAGAATTTGCAGGGTACTGGTTCCAGTTATTTGTAAGAGTCCAGTAATTTTTAGAAACCTTATGAAATAAACTAAGCCTCTCAACATTCTTTGTCAAAAACATTGCTTTCAGTTCACAGGCAAGAGGCTGAGATCCAGAAGGATGTTGTGGTCATTCTGCAAAGTTATTACAAAACCACAGCTCTTTTAACTGCAAACAAAATGCCTTGTCCATTGTGCCTTTCTTTCCCAGGATGCCTTTTGAATGAAATGAAGCCTGTGCTTACACCACGTACTGAGGTATTTCTACCACTGTTTATACGGCATTTCTGAGTCAGATCCTAGATGCCTGATGTATGGCAACAGTTCCACCACTTCTGAACAATAGGAGGATGCGGTATACCCTATCCAGAGATGAGAAGACAGATGTACTTGTTTCTTACCTTTCCCTAGAGCATGCAGGGCACATACACAAAGGGCTTGTAGGTATGTACACAGCAGCATACAACTAAAAAACTAAGTGCTTCTAGTTTTATAAAAAACAAAAATTCATGAACACTATAGACACATCACCCCACATTCAGAAAACTCCCTTGGGATTACTTTGCTATTTGACAGTTGACACCAGCAGGTTCCTTGCTTGTAACAACTGCTAGATTTATGACCTGTTTATAAACATTTAAAGGAAAGCCTGCACAGGTATGTTTTGACAAGGTTTTGACACACGCGTACACAAATCAATGCCACTCCCAGAGCAGATGACTTACAGGTTCTCTGCTCTTTTTTTTTTTAAAACAAACAAACAAACAAACAAACAAACAGATGTGACCAAGTCCTCCCTCAATGCCCCGCACTGAACCAAGCAAAGGGACAGAAGGAGCCCCTAAGCAGCGCAGTGTTACAAGCCAGCATGAGGTTGCAAAGGGGCTTTGAACAATCTAATCTAGCTTGGCAGGGAGGTTGAACTAGATAATCTTTAAGGTCCCTTCTAACCCAACCCATTCTGTGATTCTCTGAAAATCATCCAGCTGTCTGGTGCCACCTCTGAGCCAGCTGAGCCATCAGAACAGTCCCATATGCAGGATGCTGTTAAGGGACACTGGATCACAGCATCACATACCCTAGGTCTGGCCACAGTTCACAGCTGCTCCTGTAGCACTCAAGTGGGATTTGCATTGGCAAAAAATGCAGAGTTCCTGACACAGCAGCACCACTGCTGAGAAGTACAGCAAATGTCCTTTACCAATTGAGTGTGCCTCGGCCAGCAAAAGTGCCGAGCCAAAGAAATTGGGCTTTCTGAAGCCATTAAAACACACCCTGCAGCAAGCAGTTCCCGCGACTTGAAGTACTGCTGCCCTTCGCCTTTCTCCCTTTCACCTACTGCAACTCTTTATCACTCTTACTCCAGAAGTTACCAGACCAATTACCTGTGTGTAACAGTCATCGGAAGAGACTGTATCTGCAGCTCAGTTATCTCCTGCCATACCAGCTCACACCTATTTCCACGGGCTGACCTACGGAAAGCAGAACCAGGCTTTGCACCACACAGATAAACTGCACGCATGGACGTGTTTTTTTTCTGCCAACTCTGCCATAAAAGACAGAACTGCAGCAGAAAGCTGGGACAGATGTCTGTAGATGTAACTCTGGTGCAGTCACCCAGCATGGTGAACGTACTGTTTGACACCTGGGAAGAGGAGTGCTGCTGATGAAGCCTACAGCCAGCAAGCTCAAGGTGAGAGGCACAGCCTACAAGAGATAAACACATACTCACAGTTTCACAAATTTACTCTCTTCTCAGTTCCTGCCCCACCAACCCAATAAAGGATTATACCGAAGATAAATCAAGTAGAGGTAGGTTTGAAAGTGACCAATGTTCTTACTTTGAAGAGTCACATCAAGAAAAACAAAGATGCAGCTCAATACTTGGCACAAATGCACGTACTGTAAATTCCCTTCTAATTACTTCAGGTCCCAAAACGCTTAAGCATAACATTAGGTTTCTGTTTACAAATAGCCCTGCTGTATTCAGTGAGACTTGGTTAGCATGTTCTCGGTGCTCTACAGAACAAGGCCAAGAAACAAGAAAGTATAAAAATATGCAGAAATCCATCAGGTTAATGGGAAGTGTTGCAATCAGCCAGGTACATTTCCCACAAAATTAATAATTGTGCTGTGAAAATTACTATAAACTTTTATTTAGAAAGTCCCTGTTATTTTCAAGTTTTCAGGAAAAAAAATATCAAATTTTAACAGCCTAGTGACACTACAATATTAAAGATCAGCATTTAAATATTCAAACACTTACAAAACAAGACAGAAGAGGTACTCAAAAGGGAAAGGCTCATTTCCAAGCTCCCCCTCAGTGTCCCTTTTCCAGTCAAGCCTGCTCCAAGGACCTGTGCACATCCTAGGTCACGGCCGTTCCTCCCTCACCTACCTCCCAGCCAAGAAGCAGACGGGGCTGAGAGGAGGAGCTGGAGGGAAAAGGGAGTCTCAGCCTAGTGCAATGGAAATGTTTTCCGATCTGAAACACAGATAACAGAACCAAAAAGCCAGGTCTCCATAGCAACCCCAACTCTGTCACACCGCATACGCTGTATATTAAGTAACATACTGAAGGATTTAATTGTGACAGAAAATCCTGTGTGTTTGTAACACACAAGATTAAGGCTGAAAACCTTGATTGGTTATTTCTGAGCTGCTCAGCCCCCAACATTTACTGCACTATAGGGCTGTGAGCGCGGCCAAGCATGCCGGCACGCAGGCCGCGGCCCAGGGCGCATTCCTGTCACAGCGCTCCCACAGCCCCTCACACCCCTACTGCCACACGGTTAAACGCAGCACTGTTTCTAATTATTTCCTTATTTCTTGCTGAATTCCTTCAGGTATTGCATAACAAAGAATGATTTAGTTCTCTTGCTCTTCTGAAATATCCTCAAAACCTTTATCATCTTTCTGTTTTCCCTTCCTCCAGCTCCTACACAACACTGCAGAGACTTAGCTTCTGGCCTTGTACTGAGAGCCAGCTTGCACTAACATACAAGACAAAAATTTCTATATGAAACCAAATTCACCTTGGTATTTAACAACACGCTCACATTTACCCACCTAATTAATTAGACAGCCTCTCTGATTAGCTACTTGCTTCTTCACTTGTTTACAGCGACATCGAAGTAATTGCTTGGCCTAGCTCAAGTAGAAGTCAGCCAGAACAGGTAACATTTTTTTTCTCCGTGTTAAAGACATTTTTTTTTTTTTTGAGGATCTATAATCCATCCAGTTTTGGTGTCAAAAACATAAGATTTGGCAAACCGCAATTCAGACGTTTTCACGGGCCCTCTGGAAATCTGTCCAAACTGGGTAGAAACATAAACCTTTTTTAAAAAAAAAAAAAAAGGAAAATGCAGCTTACACCTACCCCATCTGGGTATGTGAGTAATCTGTAGTTGAAAAGCACTGACACATTACCCGTAGGAAGCCCATTATCCCAGAGCTAGATGCATGTTCTTATCAATAACCACTACAAGACTTGGGATTAAAACGTACACTCCAAGCCTAGAGAGCACTGCTGGGTTAACCTAATGAGCAGGCGGTACGTGCCACGAGCTTTCCACAGGTCAACACAGCTTTTCTGAGCTATCTGCTTGCTGAATTCAGTGAAGCAGAAAGATAAAAAGTGAAGAGAAACAGGAAGAAAGATACATTTCAGGGCCAGATAAAGTAAATTTCAATTTATAAAACAGTATGCTGTCATCCTAAAGCCTTCCAGTGAGACGATAATCATCTGCAGCTCTTTCATCACCGAATGCTAAACAAACAGCATGTGGGATGAAGAAAAAAAAACAAAACTTAAACATCAGTTATAAAAGTTTCACATGGTACAGTGTTCTAAGTGCAATAAAATGTTTACTGCAAAGCAGTTAAGGGTTGAATACTGTGCTCAGCACTGAAGGTAAAGTCCAGATTTCAATGACATCCATGGAAATTTGGGTGGATAGAGACAGAAAGATTCTCACAGGCAGAAGAGACACTTTTCAAGGCCAATTACCTTTTACGAAGGGATGACAAACATTTTGCCTATGAAACATATTTTCTAAATTGAAACCCTCACAGAAGGAAAATGAAAAATAGCATCCAGAAATCCTATCCTGGTCCACATAACAAAACAACCACATTACAGTTAACAAGCACAGAGAAAAACCCTCTTCATCAGAAGCACCCTGAATCACATTTATTGCTATAGGTGGCCTCTTCAGCTCTGACAGCCTGCAAACCTCGTTGGCTTTCTGATACCATTTACACAGATTGCCCACAGCACTTCTGAGCCTCGCTCCTGATGGAGCTGGGCTGGATTCTGCAAGAGCAGAGCACTCCTGCTCAACAGAGTCTGGGCATTTCCTTCCCAGAAGTGAGAACAAGGAACATAATGCACCTTTCTTTCTTTTCTCATAATCTGAAACGTGCTTCACAGACTATAAGGACTAGGACCAATGCTCCTGGGCAACATATTTTCTCCATAACTCACTATTCACTGCCTAAAAGCAGCTCACCAACATCCATCACTGCATCAGTCTGGTAGTTTCCTTGCTACCCATACCCTTCGTAGAAGTATCTGGATTTCTTGTATTTATTATCCCAGTAGATTTCCAGGAGAGAGCACCCACTGAGAGCATCTAAGTTGTAAAAGCTGATGTTATCTGCCAGGGACTGAGAGCTACCACAACTGTATTCAGGAAAGGACACTACCAGTTGACAAAACACTGAAACTTGCCACTTGACACAGTGTCATCTGAGTGGGAAACTCACAAGTAAACTAATCTCTGGCTCCTTAATCTCTTTTCATGACAATGTGCTACTTGTACCAAGAGAAACCACGCGATACACTGCGATTTTCAAAACAAATAACCCACTTTTAAATGTATCCACTGACTGATCAGTTCGCAGCAGGGCTCCATTTGAAGGAACACAGAATGCTTGTGTTTAAGGAAACAAATATGCCCCAGCAAACAACCACATGGCATTAGCTCCACATGAGAGATTTCATTTTCAGTCCTGTGTGACTGCAGCAGGACACAAACACAGATGACACCGCAGGCTCCTGCACAATGATATAATGATGGCAGCCCCCTCTCACCATTTATTCACCCCTAGCAATAAGAAGCTATGCCTACCCAACAGAGCTCAGCATCATATCCTTAAAAAAAAAAAATAATGGTAAATCAAACAGAATTTCCTCAGCTGATCCCTAAGCACAAGGGCTGGAGAACAGAGAAAGCCACCCTTGTAGTTCCTTTGCAACTCACAGCTCATCTCTTAGCCTCTCAGATGACTGCTCGGGCTGCGTGCTACTTGACCCCTGGTACTTGGCCAGCACGGGGGCCTCCCGTGCCCGTCAGCTGTCATACAGCTGTTAAACATTCGACCCGTATCTGCACAAGTGACTGGCTTACTGCAGGCAAAGTCAATCTTTCACCACGCACCTGGATGTGTTTCAGCACACAGGACACGCTGCCCCATAACAAAGTAGAAGTCCAAGATTTGTCCACTTGGTTTGCCACCCACTGTCACCAGGATGTCACCACTCGCACCACACGCCTACTGGACAACTCCTGCAGGCTGGAAGCCCTACGAGCTGGGACAGATGGGACTGGCTGGATTTTACGGCATGTGTTATCAGAGCTGCTACCTTTAGCCATCAGTCTTCAGCAGCTTCACCGCAGAAGGCTTGGTAAGAAACCAGGATGGAAAAAAAGGGAGTATGGAAAGTCAAACATTGCTTGTAGATTACAAGAAAAGTTATAAATATTTATATATATTCTAAATAACATACAAACTATCCTGAGGAACTATCAAGAGAAACTCAAGCCATTTTCCAGCCTACCAAGCTTCACCGTGTTTGGTGCAGCTACCAAAACCTGCATGCAGTATCACACTCAGCTTTACCAGAATAACTCTGAATTTATTTGGAATTGCTACAGCTATTGAAAAGCATTATAGAAATGCCACTTTTTAAGCTGATGGTAAAACAAAGCCCCTGCCATCAAATTGGGGCATTACTTGACCAACAGACTCTCAATTACAATACACTAATACTACCTACTATGTTCTTTAACTTACATTTTGCACACTGACAGCTGACACAACATGCAAGCACTGCTGAGCTGCTGATACTGAATCATCCCATGTAACATCCCATACAAGCCACAATCCAGGCAGATCCCAACTAGTTTCTGAAATCACAGAATCACCTGAGCTGGCAGGAGGCCATCCACACCTCTTCCCCGCAAAAGTGATGGTTCACAAACATGCATATTTCTTTTCTATTTGTGGTGTTACAAAGAAAACAAAACAGAAAACCAGACAGATGGCATGTGGGACAGAAAACAGAAAAAAAAGGAGAGAAAAAACAACAGACAAGTGTAGCTGCAGAGAAGGAGCACTGTTAGAAAGGTTAAATTACTTGAAAAATGACTCAGGGAATAAATTGCCTTTTCTTAAGACACATGTGAGTTCAAGGTAGTAGTTGCTGTCACTGTGAATTTCTGTAAAACAAAGCTGTGATTTCCTCTAACTGGTGCACTGGGACAGCTCCTTGTCTGCCCTAAGTCTTAGATTTTGGGGAAACTGCTCTCAGGTATCTACAGAAACACTGAAGGGAGATTCCCCAAATCAGTCACTAATAGGTGAAACTACTGTAAGAAAACTTGCTTTCTAGAAATGTATAATTCCTATTAATAAAAGGCTTTTAAAACCTGCTAAATAGAGAGGGAATCAAACAAACAATCTGAATTTGATCCTGTAAAGAGGAAGGTAAACACAAATCTTGCCTGTATAGAGATATATTCTGATGCTTTCTGTTCTTGTGAACTTGGTTGGTTCTCAGAAGGAACTACGTTTAGCTTATCAAACAGGAGGCCTGATGCTCAATCACAACATGTGCTACAGGAAACAGAACAACGGAAAGCTGGGAACAGCTTCATCCAGCTGACAAGGTCACAGGACTACACAAGACACAGAGTCTGAGGCATGCAACTGAAAGCTCAGCACATGTTTTAAAAGCAAGATAAGTGATGATCAGAAAGGTTCGTTAGGATTGTGATGTATACTGCATCCATTAAAAGCCCAAGTCCAAAAGTCCAAGCCAAAATTCTTCCTAGAAGATAAAAACTTGTCAAGAAATCTTAGCTTAAGTCGTGAGTGAGCATAAGCTCGTTGCTAGCTCACAATGTGGTACCGAGCTGAAACACTGGTACGAGCTCTGCAAGCTTGGTCAGAGACTGGGAGCAGCACAGGTGTGAGAGCAGAGCACCGCTCAAGTAACTCACCCTTCCCAGCACCCTTCTACCAGCTTCTGTACTGCGGCCCATCACGAAGCCCTGGCACACCCTACAAAGCCTGCCTGCACACCGTCCTACAGTCAAGAACAGAAATTGCAGATTCATAACTAAGGGCCCCTGGACCGCCGCAGAGTGCTGCCAACTTCACAACAGAACAAACAGTTCCTCATCAGCATCTTTCGGCTGCAGCTCTGCTGCTTATACCTGCTTGGTACTTTGATCAAGAACAAAGAAGTATGGCTTTCCACCCACAATCAAAAGAGTTTGCAAAGACAAGGGGGAAAAATACCCCCATAGATGTGTTTAATGTATCAATCTGATACAATGTGTTTGTAGCGGGAATATAATCCCTCTGGTCTGCTGTGAACCTCGTCACTGCCTCATTGTTTCATGAATCAGGCTAGGGAGAAATGACTCGAGGATAAGTAAACAAGTCAGATTTCAAAGCATGAAAAATCTGAAAACTTGGTTCTCCTACCCTTATATTTTCTTCCTTGTCAATGGATCTCCTAAGTGAGTTCTCTCAGTGTTGACTTCACTCCTCAGCTGTAGAGTTGTTTCCTAAGAAGAATAATACTAACCCACACGGAGTCCCTGAAGCAGCAGCAGGATTTGTGTGTTTTCCTCTTCCACGACAGAGCTGACCCCGAGGCTGAGCTCCCACACAGCAGGGAGCAAGAAACAAGGAGCTCAGAGGTCGGCTGGCACCCTTAGCATTGTACCAGCAGGCAGATGCTCCATCAAAATAAGAGCTGAGCCGGTAAAGCCTCAGACGTGTTTGGGTTATTGACTGTGGGGAGGAAGAGATTTGCCCCTCTGTCACTCCTTGGACAGCCACAGCAGATTCACTCACTCTGCAGAGCCGAGGTAACACAACCGACTGCTGAACAGCCCCTCGATGTGAAGGGCACAAGCCAGGTGCGGGATAAGGAGTTTTACCACTTCTGTTGCTGGTGGTGGTTATATTCCAACTTTCCTGCGCTGCCTCCTAGAAAACACAGGGCAAACGAGACCCTTCATCTTCCACCTAAATCATAGCTGCCTTCTGTAAAAATCTCCAGCTGCCTGGAGCAGCAGTTCCTTGCATCAGATTGTGCTCCAGAGGATTACGCTAATTTCTGCCTTTGGCACGCTCACCCAGATTGGTGACTGCACAGAGCCCCTGCAGCTGCCATACCTATCTATAGGATGCTCACAGCTTTATTCGTAACCTTTTTAAAGAAGCGTTATTCTCCAAGACAAACTACTTTCCAAAGATTTCAACTTTATTTAAGTGAGCAGAGACACGTATTCCCCAATACTGTAAAACATTTGCAAGTCGTCCACTGAAGAGAAGCCAGGGTCCTGAGCTAGGCAAATATTTACAGAAGCAATCCCCAGCCAACCTGAGTCTTCCTTTCTAAAATCCCAGATACACAGAGCAACAAAGCAGTGCTCCTATCCAACAGGACAAGGACCGGTCCAATCAATCCTGAGTCACTTCAGCTCCAAAGGGAATCATTTATCATTTCGGCAGTAGATGTGGTAAATAAAAGCCAGGACGTGGCTGCGGATACAGTGAAAGCACGAGAGAGCAGCCCACTGGGCAAAGGCAAGGCCTGAGCCTCGCAGGCCTGACTCTACAACTTGGATAAATCAGGCTTTTCTGGAAGCGTGCCTTTTTATAGCATAACATGCAACAACAACAGTACTGAATTTAACTGAAGTACAGAATTTCCTTCAAACTCCAGATTTTGCTTCACTTAAAATAAATAAGTAAATAACTAAGGAAAGCCATTAGGAAGCATTTTGCGTCTGCAGGCAGTCCCACCAGCTTCAGTGCAGCTCTCCACAGGACCCAAGCCACTTAGGGGCTCAGATCCTCACAGCCGTTGGTTTGTATTTACGGCCATCGCCCGGGTAAAAGGATGAAAGGGAGCACAGCCTACACCCCACGAGACACGCATAATTTTAGCCACGACTTAGGCTTACAGACAGCTACTCCCGATAAAGTCGCTTTCATTCGGAAGCCGTAGGGGCGCGTGCGTTTCCTTGGCTTTCCCTATTGCCTTCCCCACCGGTTTCTCAGACCCTGCGGGCGCACGCACGCAGCCTCGCACCCACGCACCCCAAAAACCAGCACCTGCACGGCGCGGCACCCACCCCGCGTAAATACCTGCTGACACAACGGGCTGCAGGGGCTCTCCCACAGGCGCTCCGAGCATCACCCGGCCGGGGCGGCAGCACCCCGCACCCCGCACCCCGCACCCCGCTCACCCGCACCATGCCCCGGCCCCCGCCGCCCCCCGCAGCCCCGCGGCCGGGCCGGGAGGGGACCGAGGGCGAGCGCGGAACCTTCCAGCAAGGCGCGCGGGGCTCGCAGCGCGGCTGGCGGCAGGGGCACGCCGCAGGCCCGGCTCCCTGCCCGGCCCGGCCCGGCCCGGCCCGGCCCTCCCCTCCCCTCCGCTCCGCTCCGCCCGGCCCGGCCCGGCCCGGCCCTGCCCGCCCCGTGTCTCCTCCTCCGGCCGCCCCCAGCACCTGCAGGGCGGCGGCATGGCGGCGCGGCTCGGCCCGGCCCTGCCCTTCCCTTCCCTTCCCTTCCCTTCCCTTCCCTTCCCTTCCCTTCCCTTCCCTTCCCTCCGTCAGGAAGCAGCCTGAAGGGCTGGGAAGCCCAGGGAAGGGCCCTGAGTGTTACAGCACGGGTAAATCCCAAATTCTACCAGACAGGCAGTCGTCAACATGTAAAGCAGCCCTGATGGTATACATGTGCGTACAGACAATAAAAAGGCATGCAACAATAAAACTGCAAGCGCTGGGCACGGGTCTGGAAAACGACTGCTGTGCTGTGCACCCATCTGAAAGATCATTGTCCTTATTAGTTATGGTGTTAATACTAGAACTTGTTGGATATATAAGAGAGGAATTTGTCACAGGCCTATTTTTAATCTAACTTGCTTAAAGACCCCTCTCAAAACCATGTGTGTTGATTCCAGGTGTGAATGCAACACTGATACGGAAACGCAGCCATCTCCCCCCACTACCACCACCCTACTCATAGCGTAGGCTTTCTACTGCTCAGTGTCAATGCTGGGTCAAAAATACTAACTTTGCTGCTGTATTTTCAGCTAAAATTGAAGTTTGTACCTGTTGTGTTCTTTTCTTTTCCCTGAAACATTTTGCAAGACACAGATTTTCTTCAACACACAGTCTCCGCCTTAGAGGATATGTCTTCATAGCATACTGAACTTACTACATCTTATACCTGCGTTATTACCCAGGCAAAAGATGGCCAATCCCAAAGTTACATCAGCTAAGAACACAAAGAGCTCTCTAACACAACATAGAAGAATGGGCCTGTGCTCCCAGGTACCCCTCAGGTACTGTGTAGATAACAAAATTTGGGAGACAAAAAAAAAAAAGAGAGAGAAAAAGAGAAATAAAACTGCAGGCCTAAAATAGTACCACTTACCTGACTTCTTTTGCGTTTGCTGAATATAGCAATAGCAGATATGCAGCCCTAAGCATCAAAGTTGGGGAAAGCCTACTTAATCTCCTAGCTGAACTTAAATGACAATGACAGTGACTAACACCTTATTTTAGCTGCAGGAAAAGTTGTCTCTGTCCTGTCCATCGTCATTCCAAGCACATCACCTGTATTGTCTTGTGTAGGAGACTCTGTGAGAGTGATGCTTAGATTCCATACAGCAGACAAAGTAACTACACATTTCTTTTCGGTATTTACATTGCCCCAAGCATTTTAAATGTATATTTCAGCTACAGGTATTCGGAAGAAATCACTCAAGCTCCTGTCACAGCAGCAGAATGAGCATGCTGAGGCTGGAACAGAAGCATGTCACAAGTTCTGGTTACAGCACTGTGGGATATCGCCTGGGGTTCAAGGCAGAAAGTGTATGTCGTTGGAAGAAACTGCGTGACTGGATCTAACACACCATTTAATTTTACTGAGTCTGGAAGTAAGCGGTAGTGTCTGACTACCTGTTACAATGATGAACATGATACATAGATATAGGTAGAGATACAAATACACATCACCTTTGGAACAAAATTTAGTTTTGATCTCTGTACAGCACAGATGATAGAAGACAGTCTGAATGATTTGCTCTCTCCCATGGTAATATGTCCCTGTGGCAATTACTTTGAATAAAAATTATCTAATATTGCTTAATTCATGGTCTTTGTGACATTAAAGTTTAGAATATCCTTACCCCAAGAAAACCTTAAATTCGGGTTGCTCATTCATTTCAGGATCAGACAAATTTGTTTTATCGCTGATTGCGCTACTCTGAAGGCGATGAAAATGCAAGTTTGCTTTTTAATCACTTCCAAATTGAGAATTTTTACCCCAGGAAAAGCTTTCTTACACAAACTCACATGCATAATAACACGTGGAAGACAGAATAGACATGGGATATTTCAGTACAATATCTGAATGGATTTCGATCTCCCACTGAATACCCACAGCAGCATATATCAATAGAACTGCACACACTACAGAGAATAAAAACACCACAGATACTAACAGTTAGTTTGTGGCCTGCACTCAGATCAGCTTAGCCAGTATCAGAAAAAAGAAGCAATTGCTCATGCATGGTTCATGTCCTCTTTTTTTCAACATCTGCATCTGTTAGCTTTTGCTCATTTGTTTAAGGAAGATAACCTGCAGTAAAGAATTATGCCGACGAGCCTGAATACCATTAACAGCCCTGTTTTGAAAAGGTATAAAAATAAATGTAGACGGATGTTTTCTGTTCCCATTAATCCTGGTCTTTCCTGATAATTCTTATAATCTTTCACTACGAAATAGTCACAAAATTGGTGTCATACAGGAAAACTTTTATGCCTAATTGAGGTTCTGCTTGACACTACCATGCACTGGGGGCCGACTTCCGTAACAACAACTTGCTATATTTAGCTTGGTTTCAGTTGATGCAAAGAGGAATTTTGCAAGTCTCCCTAGCTAACCCTGTAGTTTTGAACCAGTTGCCTAGATTTAAAACAATTTAACAGACAGAGGTGTTGATTTTTTTTTTTTTTAATGACTTTCACAAAAGTGAAACAGAGAAAGACCAGAGCTTGAAAATCTGTGAGAAGTTCTCCCCAAGTAACTGATACTGTTCACCAGTTTCTACTGTCTAGTAGAGCAAACCAGCAGATGATTCCAAAATGTTCCCCAGAAGAGACTGAGAAAGAAAAATGATTTGTTCACATACACGAAGAGATAATAAAAGTCTTATTTGTTTCAGCTAAGGTAATTTGTTGAGCTCAGTGAGAACACTTGATGAAGCACCCCACTGCCATACCTGATCCCAGACCCCAGGATCACATACATTATAACACAGGCTACGAGGAAAAGCTGACACAGATCTCCCTGGATCAAGAACGGTGTCAGGGGAAGAATGGAACGTGAAGGGAGGCAGAAGGAGAACTTGAAAAAATATTTAGAAAAATACTGTTGGTGAGTTACTTCTCTATTTTTCTTCAGTCTTTAAAATGTTTTCTGTAAATAGTAAATAACTAGTCCACACAGTATTAAGACATGACACTGCAAATTCTCACATACTGCCCCCTACCTCTGTTGAAATTAAACTGCAAGAAGATAGAGCAAGTCACCTTAGAGCTTCTAAAATGATCTTGGAGCTAGGAGTATCAGAATTGATGTAAAATTTGTAAAACTTCTTTCAATATTCTCCTTAGATTCATTCCATAAAAAAATATTATGATGAAAATAGCTATAAGAAACCCAAACTACAATGGCATTTTTTTCCCCCAGAATATGTTTATGATCTATCAGTTAGGTAACCATTCTGAACATACATAGAATTAAGCATAAAATAGCAAAAGACAGTACAGCATTTTTCCTTCACTCTCCTCTCCATCTCCCTAAAACTGCACATTTGAAGCCAGGATAACTTAAAGAAGAAAAACTGATGCCAAGACTTTCCAGATCAAATATACAGCTGGGGAAAGAGAGGAGTGATAAACACACACATTACACATAATTATAAATAATGTTTACAGTGCCTGTGCACATCAAGGATTTTCCCTGCTACTGAAGTGGGTACCCCAGGTACTAAAGACAATTTGTACTTACCATTGTATAGCAGAAGCATATGCAAATAAAAGACTTTTGGTAAATTAACACATTACTTTGATGTCATTCTTACTCATTTTTTACCTAGTAAGCCTGCTGTCATGCATCAATTAACAAGGCAAATTAGAGCAATAACAATGCGTAATATATTCATATGGAACAGGCAAATTAATCGCATGCTGCTTTACCACTTGCAGGTACAGTAAGGGCTCTGATTTTTCGTCTTTAAATACCCAACTCTGAAGGCTGGGGTACGGCGCCTCTGCCACAGTGCTACTCACTTCGCATTACAGACACACAGCCATCCCATCGTGTTAGGTGACGAGGAGCATCGGTCTCTGACATCCCTCCCCTGGGGCTCTCAGGACGATCATTCTTCTCCAGCTGGCATCACAGGGACGCAGGCACAGGCAGCGGCTGCTGCTGCGCGGGCAGGAGGCTGAATCGCTGACAGCTTCACCGATGGGTTTCTCTATCGCATGTAGGGAGCCAGAGGAGAGGCACAATCTTTTGTCAGTGCACATGACTTGTACGGAAAAGAAAGCTTTTTCTAAAAATAACCACGTACCCTGTGACTCTCCGTGTTATTTTCCTGGTGGTCATGGGGTCTGTCCCCTCACCACTACAGCCTGGGTTCACACCCTGGAAAAGACTTCTTATTTCGGTGAAGCTTCTCTTGTACGTACATTCGAGTTTTCAGTAATGTTACAGCTGCAATCAAGGATTCTTTCACTGGTAAATATAAATTTCATCATGTTATTGCACATTCATGTGGACCTACCCTAGTTTTAAAGTGTCTGCCCTGAGTGCTGTTAGTGTCATAGCCACTCTGTAGCTCTGAATCCCATACCCCTCCAAAAGCCTCTTTTGGGGTGAAGGTAAGTGCTCGGGGTGGAGGAGGCTGTGCTGCTAACAGACACCATGGAGCTGGTTAAGCACACAGATGCATTCAAACCAGCTTGGTTCCTGTGGTTCAGAACTACCTTAATATTTAGTTGGTGTTCCTGGCAGGCTCTGGGATCAAAATACTCACTGTGTTTACAATGGCACATTTACCCTTGGCTCACACTGGCGTGAAACCAGGTCCCACATGGTCTTTCTCTTCAACAAGGGGCACTGGTGACCTGCTGGGACCAGGGACTTTATCACCTTGCCACGTCTCTGTCTTTGTATATATTTCAGGCCACAGTGGCACCTCGGTCTCTGCCTCCAGCACTCCTCAGCATTGTCCCCTCAAGGATGAAAATGCCTTGGTCTTACCAAAGAAGCTGCTATCAACATATGCACATGAACTGCAGTTCTTGCAGTGTGTAAGCTAACTGACTCTGTCCAACGGGGCCTAATCCTACCGTTACAGTTTTATAAGTTACTTACAACATTGCATACTAAAATCAATCAGTTTGGACAAAAGCAAGCTCCATCTCAATCCAAATGCACACTGTGTTCAAGCCTGCTAACTGAGAGAGGTTTGGTTTGGGCTGAAACGAACCATCGACTCTGCTGGGACTTGGTAAGGCAGAAATCAAACACCCCAAGCCCCTGAGCACACCCCAAGGACGCGGGAGTCCTCCACGTTTGCTTTCTGACTCTGAGGCTGTTAGAGATAAGCTAAGGCATATTTGCAGAATCCACAAGCGTAAAGTCTGAAGCTTATCTCTCTTAATGTGGGAAAGGTTTCTAGTATAACGAATTTCAGAGGCAGAGGGTTTGAGAACTAGCAATTTGCTCGTACAGAGCAAACCCTCTCGTATTATGGACACGGTTTGCGTAGAGGAAACTACTTTGTTATTATAGCTTACAGCTCTGCGTTGCTTATGAAATCACCACTTCTGAGGGAGAAGCAGATGCAGTCTGCATCTATGGCCGAGTTTTCACTCATCTCGTGGAAATATTAACAAAACCAGAGGAGTCACCCGTTCTTATCTATCACATCGGGGTGTCCTGAAATAGCACAGAGGACAGCACATCTCCTTTCTCCCCCACCTCGGGTCCAGATCTGAGGCCCAGGGCACTCTGCTGATGATGCCTTCCCTCGTCTTTTTGGGAGGGGCACGAGTAGGCAACACGAAGTAAGGAAACACGAACAGTGATACACTTTGTACAAGGTATGCTGAAGCCTTTTTATTTTTATTGTTAAACATATTTTTAACAAATACTCTTGTAACGTATTCCCCTAGACAGAGGAGGAAGAAGAGAAGGAAGAAGAGGAGAAGGAAGAGGAGGAGGAGGAGGAGGCCCTGCCCACCGCTCCCTCCTCCCTCAAACGCTGCCGGGGGGGGGGGAACGGGACCCCCCACAGCGCCCTGGGGCCGCCGCCATCCCGCCCCGCCCCGCCGAGCGCCCTCCCCGCACCCCCTCCCGCGGGGTGCAGTGGAACGTCCCTGCCTTGTGCACAGCGGCCGCCGGGCCTTGGTACGGTCCAGAAGGGGGGGAACAGGGGAGATCTTAGTAAGGCAGGCGTAGTCTTGTGAGTAAGGTCTTAGTAAAGAAATAGAAACCGGCTTGTAGAGATCCCTGGTGGTCTAGTGGTTAGGATTCGGCGCTCTCACCGCCGCGGCCCGGGTTCGATTCCCGGTCAGGGAAGAGATGTTTTTCAATGTCATGTTATTAATTCTTAAAGTTCTCCATATACCTTTATTTTTGCTTTCACAGTTCAAGGAACATCTAGTCCTGCCTTCACAAAAAAGTCTCTGCGATACTATACGATATTCCCACATGCAGAGTTTCTAGTACCCAATGGGCAGTGCTGTCGGCCAGCACGTACAAATACAGTATTTTCCTTTATTTTTGCCTGCTCTGGCACCTAAGGGTGCTCCCGCACCCACTCAGGTGAGTGGTCACTTGGTGCCATCATGGGCTGTGGCAACTGAAACATGGGGCGCTGACCCCATGGCTATCCCCGTCGTGCACAGGCCTTGTGTTTTGGAGGAGCTTTGTCCCCTGCTCCTCTGCTGGCCATGCCTCTCCCTGCTGCCTCATGCCTGAAGAACAGGCATGCAGGGTAAAAAAGGGGCAGGACATCTTCGGTTGTGTTGGGGCAGTGCCTGTCGCAGGTAAGATATTAAATGTTATCTTGGGCTGCAGAGCAGAGGCTAGCACGCCTGGCAGGATCCTCCCCACTGCCAGGAGCATGCCTCAGGCCTCGCATCACCCAGGTAACTCCTCTGTGTTGGCAGCCCATGCTGTATGCTGCAGGACTTTGCTCTGATGTGAAGGCACTCCTGGAAATAATGGCTTTGGCTGCCTTTGCCCAGGTGTCCTGGAGGAGTGCTGCAGGCTGGGCCACCCTCCAGTCTGGATGGTAGCACCTCATGAGAAACCTTGAGCTCTTCCACTCTATTTTTAACAACAGAGGAGCTCCAAGGAGGTGCAATGTTATGGGCTCTCCTTTGCTTTAAGGAAGAAAGCAAACAGTCAAAAGGGCTATCCTCACCCTCTTGATATTAAGAAAAGCTGTCTAATAATAGTGTGGGTGATGGAGCACTGTTTGTGGGTGATGGAACACTGGCATGGGTTGCCCAGAGAGGCTGTGGAGCCACCCTCCTTGGAGATCAAGCTGCCTGGACATGGTCCTGGGCACCCTGCTCTGGGTGCCCCTTCTTGGCAGGGGATTGGACAGGACGGCCTCCAGAGGGCCCTTCCAACCTCAGCCATTCATCAACACATTCATCAATAGTTAAGCACTGGGACTGAAGGATATAAACTAAGGAATTATATCATCCCCATGACTGGAGGCTGTTAAGAGCATGCTCTGTGAGCACCTCATCAAGGGTCTTTCACAGGCTCAGTGGGTCTCCTGAGGCCTCAGTTTTATTATTTCATCTTGGACTTTCCTCAATAAATAACAGTTTACTTGAATTGCTCTGAGATATCCATGTGGGAGCTCTTAGTCTTCTTCCTCTTTGGTCTCAGTGAAATGTGTTACCAAGTTGGTGGAAGAAGTTGCTGTTTTCTGTTTCAGAAAATTATAGGCCACTTTAGAAGCAGGTAAAGTGAATTTCAGGTAATGACTATCTTCCAGAAAAGGTATAGGCATGGTTTTACAGAGTAATTACAAAAAAATCATTCATTTGCTTTTACCTCAGTTTTTGTAGTGGTATGTTTGAATGCTCTTAGCAGCATGAGCCCTGCTTTAAAGTAATTTGAGAAAGGTTAATCATATGCAAGATTTTAGACACTTGGAAAAAATCACCAAAATAGCTCTTGCAGACAAAGAAAGAGTACAGTTTCCAGTGTTTTACTATAAATGGAAACATAACTTTTCCAAAGCCTTTTCAGTCCAGTGCCAGACCTGAAACTTGCCACTGAACGTCAGAGGATGAACATCCACCTTGCAACAAGTGGAAACCAGTCCTCTTTCTGGTTTCCTAATGCTTTGGGTTTGAATTGAAAAGACTCCAAGATAAGTGTTCATCCCCATCACGGGCCAAACTGTTGTGGTGGTAAAATCATAAATTTTTAAGATTTGAGAGGTCTGGCCAAGATATTTGCCCTAACTAAGAGAATATTCCTTTCAGCTGGAAGCCTGTGATCATTTCCAGGCCCCACTTCTAAGATGAGCTAGCACTGGCTGTGCCACTCCAACAGGCTCCTTCCTCCAAGAGCTGTCTCGCCGTATGCCACACCACCACATCTTCACTGCTTCATCCCGTCATAACTACTCCTAGGGATGAGTGCTTGGCCTTGCTAACATTGGAACAGTTGTTTTACATCATCTTTTATTTTCTTTCTGTCTTTTTTTTTTTTTTTTTTTTTTTTCCCTGAAGAAGAACAGAGATCAGATCTATGTAATCCCTGAGTAGAGAATAGGGGAGTAGAGAGGGGAGATGCTGCCCGGGTGTGATCTCACTATGGTCATAGTTCATAAAGCTTCTGTCTGATCTGTCTTAAATTGCACTTGCGTTATTACACACTTGAATTATTGATATTCTTTGACACAGTTATGGGGGTTTTAAGATTGTCTCCCTGTTTCATGTGCTTCAGATTAACATGATAGAGAGAAGGAGAGGGGTACTCGTTTTAAGAGATGGAAGAAGAATCTTACTTATGGTCTTTGTTGCTGTTTTTCTAAATAACAGGTAATTCATGACACTGGAATGCAGAATTCCCAGAGAAAGTGGACTCTTTTTCAGAGGGCAGGCAGTGCAATGAAAGACACATTACAGGAGCAACCTGGCACGTATCTGCAGAGGCTAACAAATTGGTGTTTCAAAATACAAGATCAATATGTGTTTTTGTTGTTGTTGTTTTATTATTATTTGAACTGTCACATTCTCAAAGTGTAGCTGAATTTGCTCCCAACTGTGATACATTCTGAGATACTGGATCTCAAGTGTTTTAGCTTTCACTTATTTTCTTCCTCAAAAGCTTGACCAATTACTTTCTATCTTGCAGCAAAGGTCACTGGCACTACACGACAGTAGAAATAAGGAAGATAAGGAGAACAATACCTTAAGTATAGATCATTTTAACCAACAGTTGAGTATCTAGTTAAGACTCTCACCTCTTAGTTTTTATATCTTATTAGAAAATTTGAAAAATAGGAGTTTTCAGATCCAGACTTGATCTTTTATCTCTGACATTAACTTTTCTTTTTGCCTACCTATTTTAAGTTATAGCACTATATTAATTCAGCTTAAGTTTTTTCAATCTTACATTAAATATTTTGCCTGTGTTGAGCATATAACTTTGCACAACTGACTATTTAGAAAATGAAAGGTCCCAGGTTTTTTCTAAAGGCGTGTTTTCTACTTGTCCTCATACTGCACTTTTGTTTGAAGGATACATGGTCATATACTTATTGGGTTTATTCTGTTCCCATGACATTCAGGTGGCAACTTATCCCCTTTTTTTTTCGTGTGGAAATAAATGATGAAGTAAAACGTCACGCTGCGCTCTTAAGGGAAACGATCCTCTGCTTATTGATAAAAACCTCCTTTTAATATGCCACGAGGTGGCACCCTAGTCGCATGTCTTCCACGTCTCCCACCCAGCCTCCCAACACAGCCGCAGTTCAGATTTCAAACAATTTCGTAAGTTAACGATACACCCATTCAATTGTAGTAAGCTGCAAGGTAATGAAGGCTTTGTATCTGCTGATAAAGCAACTTCATGTGCAGGTGAAGCTGTCATTAAGTGAAATCCTAAGCAACACAGTCCTCTTCCAGGTTCTTTCCATCGCGTCTTTCTACCTGGAGATTTGGAACAGAAGGGTGTGCAGAAAGTCTGCGCCAAGGCAGAGGAGGGAACCAGCATTTCTGCATCCTGGGTCGGTGAGCATTGTGATCAGCTGCCTGGGGAGATGAGGAGGGTCTGGGTCTGGTTCGGTTCCTTTTGCACTGATCCACCAGTCCAGGATACCATGGAGCTGGCTGTGCTGTGACACAAGTGCTGTTGTCACCATGACAGTCAACGGACACGAACAAGGCAAAGTGCTTATTAGATAAGCTGCTGGAGATGGAAGGAAGAGAAAAAAAGAAAAACACAAAAGATGTTGTCAGGCACACAACCTCTTCCAGACTTTTTTTTTTTTTTTTTTTTTTTTTCCCTCACAATATAATTTCTGTAATATACTACTGGCTTGCAAGTGTAAATCTCTCTCCTAGATACAGATCTGATATGTAACACTTCCTGGTCAGTAAGATTAACTAAAAAAGCACAGCAATCTCATTTCAAATACTACTATGATTGTCACTGCAGAACTACAGTTGGAAAACCTACTCTGAATCATAACTTAAAATAAATGGTTTTATCCAAAAGAAGGTGTCTTATTTAAGGTGATGTTAATGAAAGTCCAATGCAGATTTAATTACCGCAGGCAGCTCTAGATAATGCTATCCAAGGGCCATTTTCCAAGAAGTGTTTTCACAGGAGCAATTGCCATGTCCTATTAAGAAGTGCTCTGATCATGAAATTATGAAAGCTCTGACCCTTTTAAATGCCTGAACTTTTTCAGTTGCTCACTGAAAATCTGCTTTCTAGACCTGTTTTATGACTGCCTTGTGGCTACAGTCAATCATTACCTTCTGCTTTTCCATGCTTTGTTTCCCATGTGGTCTTTTGATTAATCACAGTTTAGTAAACTGTATTGACAACGTATTGTGCTGAGCCTAATCTTTGTCTAGCTGGCAGGAAAACATAGCTGGGAGGTGCCAGCTTCCCCCGAAAGCTGGAAAATAATAACAGGCTATAAATTGATATTGCAACACATGCTCTGCCCTGAGCTGCTGCCTGCTGCGTGGGACAGGGGATAGCAGTGACCCAGGCAAGGCCGGCAGGGCTGGCGGAGCGTGGCCACGGCAGGGAGCCTTCTGCAGCTCTGCCACTGAGAGGCCGAATGCCCAGGCTGGCCCCACGTCCTGTGCAAGGGATTTTTTGTCAGAGACGACAACTCCGCGTTGCAGAAACTGTGTGAGTTGTACTGCATAAGCTGCAGTTCTGCACAAGTGGTCTGGCAAAATAAATGAAAGAAATGGGGATGAGTTTCCTTCTGTTCAGAGAAGAGACTGCCTGGCAAATTAGAGCAGGGTGAAGTTTTGCATAATCTTCCATTTGATCATCCTCTGCCCCGAGCTGGGCAGAAAGTCCCAGCTCCCAGTTTGTTTGGACAAGGGTCTTGGCTCAATGGAAGTGGAGCATCCTGCTGCATCCTGCCAGGTGGTTTCCATGCCCCCAGACATACCACGTGCATCTCCTGGTAAGGAAGCAGGCTGAGGCTGAGTGTGAAGCATGTGTGCTGATAACAAGCTCATACCACCGTCAGTCCTCCACCTGCTGTGAGGTCGCAGAGTGCCTGCATGCATGCAAACCCCAGCTTGGAAGGGCTCATGCATGGGCACCCCACCGTGACCTGCCCAAGGTCGTGTTTTGAAGAGCAAAGCATGGATGGAGCTGCTGCTGGCTCCAGCTGTGCACACTGGCTGTTTTCTTGGTGGCTGCATGCAGGTGTGGGTAGTCTGCACTTTTGAAAACCAGGTATCTTAACTTCCTTAGCACCTACAGCCTAACACAGTTTGCTGATCTTGCTTTAAGACTGAAAAATAATAATAATAAATCAATGGTTAAAAATTTTTAATAAATTCTGCTTCTCTTCTGGTCTTGTGATTTCAAGGAGATTTTTCTTCCATGTCATCCCTTGTATCATCAGAAATTTGCCTCCCTTACAAGCAGCTTGGCTCTAGGACAGCTATGGTCTTCTGTTAACAGGAGGCTCGCAGTGAGGGCCAGAAACTCCAGTTAGGGGTGCTGACGCTATGAACATGGGTTTGAAGGAAATCTCTTCTCTGGAGTCTGACATCTAATTTGACAAGATCAAGGACAAGAAACTAAATAACATTATCCCTACTGTACCGCAGGGCAGCCAGGAAGCAGACAAACAGTTGCATTTCTGACATGTTTAAACATTCAAAAGGAGCTTGGAACCTAAATATTTTTGCAAATTAGACAAATGAGAATGCATCCCCTAAAGTTTTGGTCCTGCAAGGGCTTAAAAGCACAACTAACTTTATTTATATGAATAGTCCCGTTGAAGTGGAATAGTTCCTCTGAGTGGGGCTACTTACGTCCTAATTTCCTCTGCAGGATCAGTCCTTAAGTGCGTATTGGTTCTGAATATCAGACTGCTTTTGAAAAGCATCAGGGGCCCCCCTCAGCTAAAAAAGTCATGCACATCTGTGGTAGCTGAAGTTGTCTCTGTGAAACACCCAGCTTTTCTTCCTTTAAAGGGTTATATACAGAAAAAAGGGGGGGGGGGGGGGGGAGAATTTATTTCTCGTTCTCTCTTTTTTTTTTTTTTTTTTTTTTTTTTTTTTCCCTCCCATTGCAACCACAGGCACAGAAATACCCCACTGCAAAAGCTGGGCATATGGGGAACCAGGTTTTACATATTTATATTGAATTATTACTTCTCCATTGTTTCATTGGTGGCTACCGCTATTGGGCATCCTTGGATTTTGACGGTCACATCAAAGGAGCTGCTCTGGCGTGAGAACCGGTCAAAGTGAGCCAGATAATTCATGGATTTATTACTGAGGTCGGTTCCCATGATTGTCAGTGGGCAGCAGGCACGGCTGTGTCGTAATCCTCATTCTCTCGGTAAAGCACATAGTGCCTTAAAAAGGTTTAATGATCCAATAGTGATTTACTAATGGGAATCTTTCTTGTGGGTTTAGCGGGCCTTGGAGGAGGACAGGGCAGCACATAAAGGTCATTTTTCAGCGGTATCATTTGGCAGAAATGTGTGTATTTATTTCATTTTCAGATTCCAGTTTAGAGCATTTTCAGAGTCCTGTTTCAAGCAGTTTTATCTGCTAACTGCACGGGGTAATGAGCTGAAGGGGGAAAATCACAGCTGAGCAGGTGTCAGACTCCTCATAACACGGGGAGGCAAGGAGGCAGGCACTGAGGATGGCAGATCACGGCTGAGTATCGAGGTAATTAATAAAAAGCACACACTCCAGCCTTTGAGATCAGTGGAGTAAAAGTGAGTAGAGACCTGGGGCAGCCCCGTGAAGCTGCCGCTGTGCTGAAGGTGCTTGCCTCCAGCTATTCGTTAGAAGGCTGGTTGGCAGGGCCATTTTACTGCTGTTTCACCCCATTTGCCTTTCCTTTTTGTTGGGAGGGAAGGGAGGGGGCTATCCTGTGGGACGGCTGCCCAGAAAGGAGTCAGGGGAGGGTGAGAAGGAGAGAAAAGGATTTTGCTTTGCCCAGCTGAAAGCGATGCTCCCTGTGCAGACGAAGAGCCGCTGGCCTGGCTGCTGCTGCTCTGCATGGTGCCTCTGCAGAACAACAAAACCAAGCAAACCCAAACAAAATACACTCCCTCCTCCCTCACCAAAATACCTCCAAAAGAGGGAGATAGTGTGAGGAGAGGAACGATGTTGTTTTATTTTAAGGCTTGTATATTAAACCCAAGTGTTGTGCTGGGAAGTGTCATTAAAAACTATTTGAACTATCCGCACACAATAGATGTCATCTTGTTAAGCCAGTTGCAAAAGCATACCTTGAATGCATAACTCTTTGTTTTAAAATCCCTGAGGGAGAGTCCTTCTCCTAAAGCAAAATAAAATTACTTGGCTCTCCAGTATATTAAAAAAAAAAAAAAAAAAAAAAAAAAAAAAGAGAGAAAGAAAACAGTATTCAGAGTTAAATCAAAACTGAGAAAAAAGAAAAAAGCGTAGGGTGTTCAGTAATTGTAACCCTGCCTCCTGAGGTTTATGGATTGCCTTGTAGTCATTTATTAGATTTTCACATACCACACAGTAATACAGAATGCTATTTATGGGTATTCTTTGCAGGTAAAACACTTTTCTTTACACTTACCAGTGACTTACTGCTTCCTGGAGCAGGGTGCTGATTTAATAGAAGGAGGTCTTGTAGTGTAATTTGTATGAAGACGTGGGCAGGGTTAGAAATTTCCAAACCGCTGATGATCGCAACCACAATTTCAGTGTTGCATCAAGGTATTTTTTCTGTCCTGGAGACTTTCCTTTGTAGAAGAGAGAAATGCTGAATATGGACTACGTGGAAAGCAGAATGAAACAGCCCAAAAGGACTTTCCTGTAGAATAGGTATCAGCACTGTTCAGATAAGCACAGTCTAAAGCATTTAGTGTTGCTTAAATTCAGTATTGGCAGCTGTAGCTGTAAAAAAAAGAGCCTGCCTCTCCAGAGCTTCAAACTCATTTAAGCAGGCACATTTCCTTTTATTTCCCACATTCATTTCCTTTTCCTTCTGATTTTGATCTTCTAGGGTTCCACACTACCTTGTATTGCCCAGCATTGCACTGCCAGCATGAATACAGAAAAACATCCCTTTAAAAGAAATCGTGTTGAGATCACCTTGTAATCAGCGCCACCGCTGCAGCCAGAGCACTAGGAGAAGTTCAGAAGTTTGCGCTGAATGAGCTCATTGCAGGCGTTGACTGATCTTACTTCTACAAGATCAGCAACCTCACATTATCATCTAATGGTTTTGATAAGCTGTTATATCTTCAGTAGGCAACAAGGCAGCTGAATCTTTGGAAAAAAAATAGATTGCATTTGAAAATACTGTTAAGATTCAAATCCTATCTCTTCACAGGTGATGCAAGATACAAAAGGAGAAACTGGTTGCCTGGCATATGCAATTAGTGCTGCTCGAGCAGCCAGGGGCTTCCCAGGCATCTGCCTGGGGCTGCCGGAGGTGATGGGACACGAGGGAGACCCGTGGCTTCCAGTGTGCAGAATGAAAACCCTTTTCTTGAAGTTGGACAAAGTACCTGTAACTATTACAGTAAGTTACCTGTAATTTACATCCTCATTTGTGTAATCTCAGGCTATCTGTGCCTACAGAACTGGATGACTGAGGACACTGGTGACTACAGAGCTGGTTGGTAACTGTCCGCTTTAAACTTCAGTAGTAATTTCTGATGTAGTATCTCCTGATGAAAAGATGCTCTTGACCTTTTGCTGTTATGAGGAAGAAATTTCTCATTTACAGTAGCTTTAAGAATTTGCCAGTATGTCCTGAGCTTTGGTCAATGCCCTTTACTGACCTCATGACAGCCTGACCGAGGGAGGGCCCATTTTTCAGAGCAGCTGCGAACGAGCATTTTGAAGGATGCCACCAAGGAGGCAGCAGCACGACCCTTGGCTGCTGCTCGGGCAGATGTAGTCACAGCCAGGATATGATTATTCTGCTCTGAAGACACATGCTCGGCCCTCAGCCACAGCAGCCAGTTTTTCTTCTGTGGCAACACCTAATGCAGGTTTTCCTCCACTTGCAATTAGAGCAGAGGGACAGCAGGCAGCATCTCCTCTCCAGGGTAATAATTTTCTCCTGGTGCCATGTGACATAGTGAGCCCCAGCGCTATGGCACCCAAAGTGCCTTTTATTTGTGGTGCTGAGGGCTAAGGTTTCCAGGCTCCTAATGCTGAGTGACAGAATTGTTTTTTAGCTTTTTCCTCTTAAGAAAAACATCCCAGGAAATTGCATAACCTCCTTTGAACCTCTTGATAACTGAAATTTAAGGTTGCAAACCCACACATGGAAAATTTAGTCAAAGCCAGATATAATGTGGAGTAAGCAGTCTCATTGGCTTTCTTGTGCCATGTGCTGTGACCTAGCCTTATATTATATAAATTACAGGTTCTCTTCCTCCTTCTCCAGGTCCATTCTTCAACTGAACACGGAATAAAGATAGAAAAGGGCTGAAGTAAGCATGTGTGCACAACCTCATATTGTACCTTTTAGAGCTCACTTATATGTATGCCAAGTGACCAGCTTTCCCTTGCTCTGTTTTAACACTCACATGGAGTCCTTCAGCTCTGACCTGTTAGAACAGCTACAGCCCCAATCATCCAAAGCTATTACCCTCTGGTGTCTTTCCAAGAGCACGTGTATAATATGCTTTTTCTCCACTGATTTCTCACTTGGGAAATCTTCATCCACCATTACAGGAGTGACATCCCCAACAGGGGCTCAGAACTAAATGGGCGTGAAGGCTGAGCTCCTGCGTTGCCTAGTGCTGGTCCTTTTGGATGAATCAGATAAAAAAAAAAAAAAAAAAAAAGGGACATCAGCAACTCAGTGTACAAGAACTTGGCCTGGATAAATGGAGTGAGAACAGGATAACCCCAGATAAAAAGGCTGCACAAATCCACCTGTGATTGGGGCAACAAATTGTAATGATTTGGGGCACACCAAATAGATTGCAGCTCTTAGCTGGAACCAAGTTAGTGGCTGCCCAATTTTTCTGTGGTATGAAGCAGGGGAGACCTCCTACCAGGCTCTTAGAGAGCAGGTTAATAGTTAACAGCTTAAAGTCAAGTAGGGTTGCAATCTGCCCTTTTTCATGTAAATAAAGCCCACTTTTTATCTACTTGCCAGTTCATTAATGTGATCTTTCTTTTTGAAGCTGCTCATAGAGAAAAAGAATAACTCAACTGGATGCTGCTCGACATGCCAGTAGAGCCACACAGCATTTATGTCCCCAAACAAAAAATGTAAAATTCCCCCAGAAACAACAAAACTTCATGTAAGTTTTCATCAGGCGTGATTTATGGCACTGGGGTAGAGACCCCTTCCTCCCCATCTTTTGTCTCTTTTCTTCACGGGGCAGGCAAATATAAGCTCCTCCTTGCCCAAGCGCTGGAGACCAGTTTATGCAGGCGGGGATCAGCTACATGTTTAATATTTGGGAGACAGGGATGATGGGGGCGAGGCTGAGGCTGCATTTTGGCAACAGATGCTGTCTCTGGCAGGCTGTAGGGTTGTCACTCCATTTCTGCGCCTCAGTCTTGTCACCTGTTGTGTGGGTGTAATACACCTTTGAGTAGTGCTTATCCTTATGGCCAGAGCTTTACACACCTTCTACTGATGTTCTTTGCAGACCTAAAATGAAACAAAAACTCTTGTCTCAGGGAGAACTGGTAAATTAGAAGACCTGGACAGGGGGTAAAAACTGCCCTCTCTCATCTAGATGATAAAGGATGTCATTGTGTTAACATTTTCCCCTTCTGAACACAGGCCTTTAGTGAGGATCTGAATGAAAGCTGGATCTAGAAACCCCAATGCTTTGAGGAGCTCTCCAGGATGGACAGATGTGTCCATTTCATTAAGTGCCCCACCAGTGCAGAACCAGTTTACAAGCCTAAAAATCGATGCTGTTTTACTGACTGTTTGCTTGTTTGTTTTTCTGCCTATTTCAAAACATCCCGTAAGAGATGGGCTTTCTGAATGAGAGAGGAGCAGGAGAGGGGGGAGCAGCTGACAGACACGTTTCGAGCAATAGAGTTCACGAGTATTCCTAAAGAGCAAACAAAATCTGCAACAAATCATCCATAAAACGCAGTCAAAAAGGACTTCGTTTAATTAGTGATATGTAAAGACTTTTGCATAGAAAAAAAGGTTAACAAAGTAATGCATAAAAGACCGACTAGGTACAGTATTTTTAAAACAAATATTTTAAAGTATATTTTGCATAATGTTTAACATTCTCAATGCTTACTGCTTTCTCCACACAGCAGAGAAATCAAGTGCATAATAATACATGCTGTGTTTTATTTTTACTTTTTTTTTTTTTTACATAAAATCTCTAGTTTTTGACTCGATGTATTAAAATACTTAGGTTATTTTAAGTCACTGTAATAAAAAATGAAAGCAAAACATTTTATGCAGCACTAGTTGTCTGGGTATTGACAAAATAATTTACTGCCATCCCCTTTAATACATTCATTTTGGTTTGGAATCAAACCCACATTACAATGTTGGCATGTTAATAGCCAATTTAAGAATTGTCCCTACCGTAACTTCATTCATACCCAGAGCGATTGTTATCCCAGAAGTTGATAGTGAAAAGAAGAGGGATCTTGCACAGAGTCGGCTGACAGTAAATGTCCCATTGCAGCTAAATAAGTTAATTTCAACTCTCACAGCACCGAGTCTCTCGCATTGACATGAGCCGGCCATATGGAAGTGTGCACGCTGTAAGTAGGTGGTTACTCCTGGGTGCATGACAGACGCGCTGTTTGTGCAGATATGAGCTAGCACTGTATTTAAGCCATAAAAAAGGGTGCCTCAAGGCTCACAGGCAGTGCTGAAACGTTCATTAATCCGAGCACTGATAAGATAATCGCTCTTACCGACGCTATGCTAGATGTCACAATTTGGCAAGTCTGTACAAAGGAAGGAGACTAAGCAAGCGAAAACCAGGCCTGCCAGACTGAACGTTCTCTCTTGGCAGTCTTTGGGCTAAGCGAACCTGGCTGCTAAAAGAGCACACTCCTTCCTGGAAAGATACCAACGTCCTGAAGCCGCACGCAGGACTCTCCCTCTCTCCCAGACCATTCCCATACCTGTGCAATGTTATTTGTTTTAGCAGAACACACATATATATATATATATAAAATTTTCTTTTTATTATCATTTAAATGTCAGGCACTTAGGAAAGTTGAACTCGTTTTCGAGCCCCAGGAGACCTGATAGGTACGATCCCTCGCCTCTCCGCCAAACACGGAGGCATAGCCGCAGGATTATTCTTAGTGCCTACGCATCTCCCAGGAAACATCCGCGTGCCGAGGCGGTCGCGACGTTTCCAAAAGCCGCTGCCTTGAGGTGCCCTCGGCGAGACCCGCTGGGACGAGCAGGGCGCCCCATGTCCCCTCTAGCACCTGTGGCAAGGGCAGCGCTGCTGCCATGCCCCCGGGGTGATGGCATCCCCTCAGCCCTCAGCGAGGACAGGCCACCGCAGGAGCCTCACGAGTGTGCACGTGTGCACGCACGCGTGTGCATGTGTGTGTGTGCGCAGGGAGAGGAGGGAGCAGGCTGCGGAAAGGAGAGGGGGCGCTTAAAAGGCTCCCACCTCCGTCCCCCAGGGCCGGTAGGGCTTGCTGCTCCCCGCACTGCCAGCCTGCTGGGGGCTGGCAGAGGCTGATACAGCCAATGGCGGGGTGATGGCCGTAGCTGCCGCCACGGCGGCGGCGGCCGCGCTCGGGGGCAGCATGGGGAAGGCACCGGTGAAGGAGAGGGGGAAGCTCTGGGCAGCAGCGGTGGCAGCGGCGGCGGCGGCGTGAACGGTGGCTGAGAGGGAGAGGAGAGAGGTAGAGAGCGGGGGGACGCAGGGAGCCACGCTGCCCGCGGAGGGGACCCTGAGGGCGGCGTCGGCGTGGGCGAAGGTGGCGGTGAGCAGCGCGGAGCCGTGGGGAGGCACGTCCGAGGAGAGTCTGCACGGGGCGGCCTCGGGGGCATGGAGTCCATTGGGCTGCAGCAGGGCGGCCGGGAGGTGGTGGAAGGCGGCTGCCCAGTGGTGGGGGTGCAGGGGGTGGTGGTGGTGGCCCATGGAGGAGGTCATGGCGGCGGCTTCCCTCTGCGAGGCGCAGGTGCTGAGGTGGGACACCAGCCTGACGCGCAGCGGGTCGGAGGTGTCGAGGCCTTCCACGGATGTCAGGTACCTGGCGACTTCGGTCAAGCACTCCCGGAAGCCGATGCTCATGAAATCCATGGCCAGGGAGTGAGCATCGAAATAACCTGCAAGTTGAGGGCAAAAGACGCGCTGAGTGCCAAGCCGAACTCCCAGCCAACATCAGGCGGCACGCCTAACTTCCCTCAGTCCCTGGGCTTGCCACTTAACGGGTTAAGGTCAGCAAAGAGAAAAGTGTGTTCTCCGGTCTGTAAATGATTTGTGTGACCATTCCTGTAACGCAATAGGCTACGGCTTGTTTTTTTTTTTTTTTTTTTTTTTTTTGCATTCTGTATAAATGGAAAGAATTAAGACCATAAGTACTCGTGGCTCTTGAGAAGATACACGATGCCCCTCCTGCAATACCTCAGGAAGCCTCTGCAGTGTGGTGCTGACCCCGCGTGTGAGTGAGGGAGACGTTTCTACGCACAAAGACGATCAGACAGCTCGTGAGCACTGTGCTGCCTTTTCTTCCCTACACCCACATTCACATCAACGCTCTTGAGCTATTTCTTGATGTTGTGAGATACTTGTGACTGCTGCTGGAGTCCCATCTACTTCACAGAGTCATTAGGACAATGTGGCATACGGTGTTATTTAACTACAAACTAAAAACATCTTGTCATGACTCTGCACACACACAATAAAAAGCTTTACTGAGAAAACGTTTTATGTAATGCCATTGCTAATTTGGAGATGGAAGACTGACGGTCATATGGCCCATGAGGCATTTCAGCAAACAGCAACTGGAGCTCCACAAGCTTGGGACAAAAAGCATTTGAAAAAAAAATATGTTTTATTAAATGCACATGAGAAGATACTCCCTTTCTAAAGGGTTTAGTATCAAATCCAGTGGTTAAGCTGCACCCCTTCAACTACAGAAAACAACTCTGCTTCAGTTTAAAGTTATTCTCCTTGGGAAAATAAAATCCTATCCACTCTCAAGCTACCATGGTGTTTTTTTCCTCTTGCTTTCAGTGAAACTTTTTAGGTATATGTGACTGTGATGTGTGTTAGTATAGAAAGATCAAATGCCCTTATTACGGAGGACGCTGGCAGCAATACCTCGCACACTCTGGCATGAAATAATCTATGTATTTCTGAAAAATTCAAGCCACTTAGATGGCTGCTTTCACTTTTGCCAACTTTCAGGCTAGAGAAAAGCCTTTCTGTGGCTGCACATCCGCATCGTAGAACGAACGCAGGCACATTTACAGATGTCAGCCCTAATCCCCAGCCTACTATACACCACCAAATTTCAGCGGTGCTTTTGACTCAGGCTACTTTGTCCACCCGACGCTGTACAAGACCCCAGAAAAACCCTCGCCAACTAGCAGATTGGTGAGTACAACAGGTTGGGGATTTTTGTCAGGACACAGACTCCTCAGTCACAACCAAACAATCTGAAAACACAGCGATTTCAGTGCACTTTTGACAAAAAAACAAGAGGCAGGCAGGCAGTGGGTGAGCTAGTGGGTGCCTGCCTGGTGGCCAGCAGCTTGGCTTGGGGACTGCCTCTGCGCCACAGGCCCCAAGGCTTCCCTCCCTCTGGACTGCAGACATGAGGGACGTGGCTGTCCCCAGCTCCCCCCAAGCCTGAGCTGGCTCTGTGATGAGCCCTGGCCGTGCCAGCTCCTTGTCAGTCTCCTACGAGGTGGCCAAGACATGGGAATGGGAGGACACCAGCCAAGTGACTCGGCACCCCCAGCCCACGAGGGGACGGGGCTTCAGGCACTCGAGTGACGGGGCAGAGCCATGCACCCGTCCTGCACAGCCACCAACGGCTCCGACCCAGGTGTCAGTCACCTGAGATCAATTTGCACTGAAGCTGCAATAAAACGACACCAAGGTCCCAGCCAGCTACTTGCTGTTGGCTAATTGCTCTTCCCCTTTGCTTGCTTGTGCTGTCAGCAAAAAGTGCTGGCCCTGGGCCAAGCAACAACTCGACACGACCACGAGACCATCACCTGCACCTGCGTCAAAACACACCGAGTCCACGCAGGGCTGCAGGAGCAGCAGCTCCCTGCCTGACTCCCTGCCTCCCTCCCTGCCTGCTGCAGAGGCTCCAAAAAGCCGAGGCCACATCAGCCTTTCTGCTGCCGTGCCCACCTCAGATTTAGCATGCTGAGCAGCTGCCAGCACCACCCAGCCTCGGGCATCCTCAGTTTGTGTGCCAGGAAGAGGAGAACAGGCTGTCCCCAGCTCTCAACTCAGGGCAGCGTAAGGGTACCAGCACCCATTTCTCCCCCCCCCCCGCCGATAACAGCTTTTGTCCATAGACAAAATGATGGAACTCATGTTTTTTTCTGATCCAAGGAAGTTTCTGGCTCAGAAGATGAGTTATGAAGTGGGAATAGCTACACTTGCAAATTAAACAAATGTCAGCCTTAAAAACACCCCAAGAAATTGTATTTAAAGCTGTTACTTAGGGTGCAAAGTAAAACATTAAGCGAGCAGGAAACATAGGCTTAAACTTTGCCCGGTACTAACTTGCAGACCTCTTTTCTTAAAGTTTGTTAATCTGCGCAGTGAGATTACCCTTATCTCTGGGTCAGAAGGAGAAGATAAAGCCACAGCATTTGTGAAACAGCTAAGTGTTAGACCAACATGCCACCCACTATGGGCCCCGGGGCAGCAAGGAAGGCTCCGCCACACTTCGGAGGCGGCTTTGGTTGCCCATGGGTGGCAGTGGGCTTAAGCAGGCACCTCTCCCTGCACCCTGACAGCCCTCACTCTCTGCCTGACAGCTCCCATCCACAGCACCTCCACCCCAGCACCTCCACCCCTGACATATTATCTGGGCCACCCGACCTGACTTGGTTATAAAACAACCGCCCACACTGCTTGCTTTGGGTGGGGAGGCAGCGAAGGAGGGCTCCCGTTAAATTCCATGGGGTTCACCTCCTGGCCCTACCGCTGTCGGTACAGATTCTGGAGGGGGGAAACTGCTGCAGCTTTTACGAGGAATGGTGCAGCATGATGCACAGGTCAGGCTGCAATAGCCGGGCTCCGTGTTGCACGGGGAGGATGCAACGAAGCAACAACCGCTGCCCTCGGCATATGAGCCTTGCTCACTCTGGGCACCAAATGAGACGGACCTTGTGGAGCAGCAGCGTGCAATCATGTAATTAAAGGCTGCACCACCACGTCGGCACACGAGACGATCTGGATTCAAATTGCATAAGCACGATAAATTCTGGTGTTTCGTAACTTTCAAGAGCGTCGCTTTGCCAACTAAATAGTGGCCTTTAGAGGACATTTTTCCCTGCATGCAGTGACATAAAATTAACATTTTTGTTAGGGTTTATTTTGCACATTTGCCTAGAATATCATGGGGTGTGTCTGTTATATGAAGGGCAATAAAATCCCTTTCACCTCTAACAGAATGTGCTATCCTTAAATTTTAAGCTTAGATGAACTCCTAACAAAAGTCTCTTAACACCTAGAAAATACATATATCAGCTCAGTGTTAATTTTTAACAAATAACAGAACACCAGCCTCCAACAGGCTTTCCTGTAGGAAACCATTTGTTGTCATGCACGTGCTGACTTTAAGTCGACTCCTGTAATCACCGCAAGAAGGTACAGAGAGATGCAGTAACCCAATCCCGTGCTAAAAAATTTTTAGTTTAATTAAAAAGAAAAAAAAAAAAAAGGAGAAAGCAGAAGCAGTAGCCTCTTTTGTAGCCGGTACCTACATGGCACAATGGGTCAATGAAAAATTGTCTGGTTTCCATCACAGCAGTTTGAACCATAACCACGACTAATGGCACGTGAGACGGTGCTTGCAGAAGGCAAGCAAGTTTTCTGCTCCCAGTAACTTCCAAAATCACGGCTCCGGAGAGTACCTCGTGGGTGGCTGAAATCGCTTGGCCTCCAGCCTCGGGACTGTCAGCTTGCACAAGCGAGGCGCGCTCGGCTCACGGCAGCCGGCTGATCGAACGGGTCAGCCAGTGCGGCCCCTGCGTCACGCCAGTCCTGGCTGAGGAGGAACTACCCAGACCTCTGACAAACAAATAGAGCACGTAAATAGGAGTGCAGATAGCACCGCTATCAGTCTGCCCGCCGGCCTGTCTGATACCTAGAGCTGCGTATCCCGAGGCTGGATTTTGTTCTGGGGGATGAGGCTGTCTAACCTCGCATTTTACAAGTCTCTCCAGAACAAAGCAAATGCACCAACAATAACGAAAGTTCCTCTCCATCCACTTCCTTTGGTATAGCTGCTGTATAATGAGCCTTAACATTGGTTTTGCGCTCCACAATTGTTGCCACAAACCTCCTGTTTATGTTTGGTGTTTGTGTATTTGTTTTGTCTCCCTGTGCAGATTTCAGTGCTCTTTGGAAACCCCAAACAAATCTCTGACTGGGCTGCCTGTGAATGAAGCCTTTACTCCCACAGTGTTATGAAAGCAAACACAAGCCCAGGGTCAAGTGCTTCTTTTGTCCCAGTAGTTCTTTCCCACGAGTTCAATCCTGCCATTAGCATTGATTTCCACTCCTTTAATCTGGAAACGCCTATCACAGCTCGTCAAAGCGCTTTTTGCTGAGATTTCCCCAAGTATCAGAAAAGAAACTGTCCTCTCCTTACCTTTACCTCCGGTTGCCTGAAGCATCTTCAGATGATCCACTGTCATTTGCAGTATTTCCGCTTTTTCTAATTTGGCAGATCCCTTTGAGATAAGAGACTCGTGTAAATAAAGGCTTACGAGCACTAGAAACTTGAATTTGATATACTTTCCACTGAGCTCAGCCTTACGGTTTCAATTTCCCCTATCACTAGGACATTCTCAGCTTAATTCTTTCATGAGCATCTGCATCCCAGACATGGTCTGAGGACTAATGCTGTCTCCTGCCTAGCGATACAACCATCAGCACCAGCACAACTTGGCTTTACTGAGGCTACAGCTCAGTGTAACTGGCCTTGAAGCTGGTGCAGAGATAACATCTTCATGAAACGAGAGCAGCACACTACTTCCAGCATGTTCTCTTTAACCAAACAACCCCCCAAAATGAATGGAAACCCATCAGAACAGGTCTGCAGAGTTAGTGATGAGGACCCTGCTGCAGCATTTTTTTTTTCTGCTTTTACCAGTAGGTGTCCCTGTGGACACACACCGAAAAGTATCCCTCTTCCTTAATAGCCTATTAATTTTTGACATGTCATTTGGCTGCTGGATATTCTATTCTCATTCTCTACTGAAAAAAGAAACAATCACACAGCCCACGGCTTTTAAAGTTATTGAGAGGCCTCATTTGCGGGGACATGAAGCTGAGTGCCATGAAAAAGAAAGAGCTCAGCTCCTCTGTCAGTGGAACTTTCCTGTTACTGGGGATGGCTCGCACTGCTATGGGTGCTGGAAAAGTCTAAGACGCAAACCCAAAGGTAGTGTTAATACATTAATCTACCAAATAAATAAATAAATACATTTCCCTGGAATATCTGGAGCATGACCCTGCAGCACGGGCAGGGAGCTCGGCCGCGGGGCTCGCAGCGGGCCGGGAGCCGGGCAGGAGGCAGGTACAGAGGGCAGGCGGAAGCGAAGCAGCCCCCGCTCAGACACTTCAGTGAGCTGAATGTCAAGGAGCTGACAAAGGGCCGATGACTTTGTCCTTGGCATATCGCAGAGGAATGGCAGGGGTTTCTGAACAAAACGCGTCGCACGCTTATTTTTACCCCCATCCATGTTTTTTTTTTTTTAAGATTCTCTTCCTGCTTTCGGCATTTCCTTATAAAATTTTGGTGCACTGGTGAATTTTTGACCAGAATTCGGCATTTTACATGCGGCTACATCTTGTGCTTTTCTCAGACTTCATCTTTTCCATAGACACAGTACAAGCCGTCTCAGTGAGAGTGACTAATAGCTAAAAACTGCATGTTGCTGGGTAATTTCCAAAGGCTCTGTAGGACTTGTTTTATAATGTTTGTGGTTTTCAAGAAGTAAACAATAAAATGGGACAAACAACTGTTGTCTCTTGCCCCTGTTTATCTAGCTGGAAATGCCTCTGTCGCTCCATTTTGCCAGAGCCTACAGAAGGGCTCGGCTACCACCGCAAGTTATTAAAAACATATTGCAGGTGACACAAGGGATGCTCTCACTATCATTGCAATACTCCAAATTTCTTTCTAGCTGTCTTTTGTTCTTGTAAGAAGAAATGTAACAGGCCTCGTACAGGGGGGTGCTAGCTGCTCTTAGCTACTCCAGAAATTCAGTGCCCTACGGGCCTGGTCTCAAAGTTTACTTTCTGTTTTTTATCTTTGATTACGAGGAAGTCAGCCTCGTTATTCTCAGCTGGTGCCTCTCGCTGAGGCTCAGTGTCACTTGCACAGATCCACAGATCTGATATAATCCATAAAACGGGAACAATGTTAAATACTGCACCAAGACCCCCCCAGAATAAAGAAATCAAGATATGGAAGAGTAACTAAATAATTTAATTTGAATGGCAGAAGCAAAGTTCACTTTTTGCAGCACTGATTGTATTCTAAGCTTTGGGCCTGCAACTTCACAACCTAGGAGCTGAACCCAAGTTCACCGAAGTCAGCTGCATCCTTCCAGCCGTCCCATTGAACGCTTTCTCACCAAAAGTCCTCGCAAATACCGCTGACTTCCCCTGCTCACACTGCCTGGGCCTGGTCCTAAGGCACTGGTTCTAACCAGCCGTTTTAAAACCTGAATCATCCAAACAGCCTGTTCACTTCTTGGGAAACCAGACCCATTAGTTTGCCACTGAAATTGCAGATTAAAAATGAAGGCTCCCTAACGAAGGGACAAAGGAGGCTAGAGATTTATAAGGAAAGCTAATCAACATACAGGTTTGGAGGGCTTGCTTGTTGTTGTTGTTGTTGTGTTTTGTTTTTTTTTTTTTCTTTTTTTTTCTTTTACTATGAAGTAAAGTGCATTTTTAACAAAACCACTACTGGAATTCATTGAAAGAACAGAGGCAACACGAACACTGTTACCCTTAAGGGAAAACAAGCCAAAGAATGGAAATGTTTTTCAGCTTTATGATGAATTATGTTCCTAATAGTTTCGCCACAACAAAGCATTTTATTGAAATGCCTGCTTTGTGCCAGATCAGGACACATACAATATTATTTTAATGAGCTTTACAAGAGAACTAACATTGCCAGATGAGATACAGAATAAAAAAAAAAAAAAAGGGCTTACTTGTTTTTCAAAAGCAGTTGGCACAAGCCGCCTCAGCTCAGATAAACTGTTATTTATACGATCACGGCGCCTTTTCTCTATAATCTAGTCCCAAAAACAAAACACATTAAGTTTATAAATACGTTGAAGGGCAAAATCTCACAGCACACATGCAAATTGTCGCACGGGAAAAGAATGAAGCAAAACATACCCCTCTTCTTTTCTTTCGGGCCATGATCTGAGACGTTGTTGTTGGGGAGTTCGATCGGATCACAGAACTATTGCTTTGCCTGCAGAACAAGAAAAGCATGTCAGGTGCTGCACGGCTCGCCACCGCTCTTTGGAGATACTTTTGGTCACCGCATTAAGCATTCCCAGTCCCCTCTTGACTGTTTTAAATGCTGGGAGGAGAGGCTTTGCACCGCACGGTGCTGTTGCAGAAAGAGACATTGCAGTTTTGCTTGCTCCACTGCCAGAACCTCCGCTGGAAATAAAGTCCCTGTCTGAAGACAGCTCGCTGTCCAGCTCAGCCCATTTCGTCTTCAGTGTATATAGCCATGCCTATAAAATACAGTCTGGAGAACCGAGTCCAAAGGAAAACACGGGTATTATCCGCCCGTGCTGGCAGCAGTAGGTGCATGCAATGTCACAGCTCCCCCCGGCCAGCCAGGTTTTGTCGCTCCCGTCCATCACCTCGATGTCCATGGGTGCCCGCGCAGGAAGCCGGGATCCCTGCCCACGGCCGCGGCTGGCCCAGCACCAGGAGCAGGATGCAAAACCCGCTTTTAAAACTGCACTGCCCACAAGTATGGAAAGGTTTATCCTTCTCCACGAGGGAGCAACAAGCGCGGTGGCCATCTGGCTGTCATTCATCCCCCGATGCGGACAAGACGGCACCGGTGGGCTGCCTCCGAGGTGGCCACAGCAACCCCAGCCCCGCGCAGCTCCCCCCGGCCCCATGGCAGCGAGCACCCCGGCCCCGGCCACCTCGGGCTCGCCTTATTTCCAGCCTCGGACCCCAAGCTCCCGGCTGCAGGGCAGCGGGACGGGGGGCTCGGGGGCGGCCCCGACGGGGCGGCCCCGCGTTGAGCCCATCGGGGGGGCTCAGCCCCCTGCCCCCCGGAGCACTCACCCGGAGTAGTTGTTCTCGCTCCCCACGTCTATAGTCTCGTCCATGTCGCTGTCTGAGGTAGTTTCCTCGCAAGGTCGCTTCATGGCGGGCAGGGGACGCAGCTCGGAGCCGGGCCGGGGGCAGAGATAAATAAATCCGGGAGCTTCGGGCCGTGGAGGGGGGGATTTAGGGGGGGGGGAGGAAGAACGGCTCCGGCTCGGCTCGGCACGGCTCGGCACGGCTCCGCACCGCCAGCAGAGCAAACCCTCTGTGAGGCGCTTTCCCACGCCGCGGCACAGCCTCAAGCCCGACGGCCCGCCCCCGGCGAGGCCCGCCCCGTCGGGGGGCACGGGGACGAAGGGAGGGGGCCGCCCACCGGGGGGGCGAGGGCACGGCGGGGACCGGACCCCGGCCCCGGAGGGCGGGGGGCGAGGGGAGAGGTAAGGCGGGGATGGGGCGCGGGGGAGATGGGGTTGGGGGGGGGGGGGCATTTTCCTACTGGCATTTGGGGGATCCGGCCCGCCCCGTCCTGCGAAGCCCCCCCCGGGCACCTGGAGGGGGGGAGCCGAGCCTGGGAACAATCCTGCTAGGAGCGGGCCGGGGGATGCTCGGCTCGCCGGAGGATCCGCAGCTGCCGGCTTTTATCCTGCTTCGCTCTGGGATTTATTTTCTTTCCCCCACTGTTTGTTTGCCTTGCGTTTTCTTAATCCCGGCTCCCTGACAGAGCCCGCTCGGGGCGCCGTGTTCACTGCCTCCCTCCCGGGCCCCCCCCCGGCTCCCCCGAGCCCTTCGCCGCCTGCCTGGGAGCCTCGTCCCGGACCGGGGGAGCCGGGGGTGACCCCGGGGGGAGCGGGGGGACGGGGACGAGGCGGCGCCGGGCTGAGGCTGGGGCTGAGATTGAAGCTGGGGCTGGGGCTGAGATCTGAGGCTTGAGGCTAAGGCTGAAGCTGAAGCTGAGGCTGAGGCTGCCCGGCCCCGGAGAGGGCGAGCACCTGCCGGAGGGCGACGGAAACTGGAAGGCAGCTCGTGTTCGGCCTCTGCTGGAGCCGGCGAGGCCGTGTTCCCGGCCGGCTCCCCCCGCTGGAGGTACAGGTGGCTGGGGTGGCTTGCGGGCGGCGAGGGGCGATGCTGAAGGAGGAGGCAGGGCCGGCTCTGCCGTGCCCTCCTGCCCTCCGTGCATGCGGTTGCGTTTTGGTGGCACGCCGGCTGTTTTGGTGTTTCGTGCGGGTGTCGCTGCTCTGTAAGGAGCAGGGGATTTCGTGCCCCGTCGCCCTGCGGGACATCCTCGTCGTGCTCGCAGTCCCCGAGAGCATTACGGGCAGGGGCAGCTCCCGGGGAGTCAGGGCACATCCCCGCATTGGTCCCTTTTGACGGTACCTGGCCAAAAAAAACCACCCCAAAACCCAAAGGCAAACCAAAGCAGAAGAGGATGGGGACCTTTGGGGAGGAAAAGTCCTGCTCCAGCAGGAGCAGCCTGCGGCGTGCGGCTCCGACTTGCAGCACAGCCCGGGAGCAGCCTCAGCGTGTACCGGCCGCCGGCAGCTCTCCGGGATGAAACAAATCAATAAAAACGTAAATACCAAAAATTGCCTACTTTTTCTGCTCCTAAAGGCTCGGGGGGCCTGCGCGGGCCGGGACGGCGGCCGGGGAAACGGGCTGCGGCCGGCGGGGGACGGGACAATCTTGAATCCCCCCAAAATATTGCGGCCACCCCGAGCTCTCGGGGTTTTACACGGGAATCTTGAACGTGCCGCTAGATCTGTAATTTCTGCTCGCTCTGGAAGTAGCTCCCTGCTGCCTTACGATTTTTTATTTTTTCTTCCCCCCCGGGGCACAAGCCTCCCGTGCCTGTGTCTTACAGAAACCTGAGCTCTCCTGTGTTTACTTCCCCAGGCAGGGCTTATGTCAGCCTTGGTTGTCGTGGATCCGGCCGCTAAATCCTCCTGACAACCTTGCTGAAATCCCTCCTCCGGGAAACTCCTAATGTTAACAGGCAACTACTATTTCCATTTTAACCAGATTAACTTTCTTTTCCTTTTCTCCTTTTCTCCTTTTCTTCTTTTCTCCTTTACTCCTTTTCTCCTTTCATCCTTTCATCGTTTCCTCCTTTCTTTTTCTTTTTCTTTTTCTTTTTCTTTTTCTTTTTCTTTTTCTTTTTCTTTTTCTTTTTCTTTTTCTTTTTCTTTTTCTTTTTCTTTTTCTTTTTCTTTTTCTTTTTCTTTTTCTTTTTCTCTTTTTCTTTTTCATTCTTTCTCTTTTTCTTATTTTTTTCTTTTCTTTTTTCTTTTTTTTTTCTTCTTCTCTTTCCTTTTTTCCCCTTTTCTTTTTCTTTTCTTCTTCTTTTTTTTTTTTTTCCTTTTCCCCTTCTTCCCTCTCTTTCTCCTTGTTTCTTTTTCTGTTTCTCTTTCTTTTTCCATTTCCTTTTTCTTTCTCTTTCTTTTTCTCTCTCTCTTTTTTTCTTCTTCCTCTTTTGCTTTTTCTCCCTACCTTCTCCTCGGGGGAGGACTCCTGGGCTTTTCTGGGAGGCAGCGGGGAAGGCAGGCCCTCGGGCTCCCTGCCAGCCCCCCGCCCGGCCCGGGGCTCTCTCGGCGGCAGGTGCGTGGCACCCAAGGGGGCTCTGAGGGGCTCCTCTCCCCGGGGTCAGCAGCAGCAGCGGCGGGGCTGGGCAGGAGCTGCGGGATCTCAGCTCCCAGGGAGCCGCCGTCGCGATATGAAGCCGCGCTAGGACTGCTGCTGTGCGGGGTGAGAGCCGCGCTGCCCTTCCCATCCCGGTGCCCCGCAGCGGGGCCCTGGGGCTGCTTGCTGCGGAGGAGCCGCCCGCCCCGCCAGCAGCACGCAGCCCGCAGCTCGCTGCTCTGAGATGCCGGGCGAGAGCATCCCCCGGCCTTCCCCGGCGCTCGTACCCCGACGGTAAGAGCCGGGCTGCCCCCACTGGGAGCCCCGGACCCCAGTCCCCGGCATCTCCCCCGGCAGGCCAGGCAGCCCTACAGGACCACAGGACCGACAGCGACTCCCGGCCCCGCCGCCGTCGGGGGGACGGTGCCCTGCGACTCTCCGGCTTTTGCTTTGCTTCTTCTATTTTATTTATTTTTATTTTTTCCCCATTTTGTGCTGTTTTTCCTGTCGAGAACCGCGGTGCGTTGGCGGCTGCGGGCTCACCGCCGCGGGTGAGCCGGGGTCGCATCCTGCCCGCCGGGAGCCGCTGCGGCGCTGCTGGAGGGGGTTTGGGAAAGGAGGAAATCGGGGCACCTCTCCCTGCCTCCCCTGAGCCGCCCCCCGTCGGGGACCGCTCTTCTGGCCCCCTGCTCCCCCCAGGAAGATCTGCCCGAGGTGTCGGGGATGCCCCTTGCAGGCGGCAGCGGGGTGCTGGAGGTGCCGGAGGTGCCGGAGGCGGCAGCTCTAAAGGACATCCGAAAAATGAGCGTGGGCTCCTGACTGAGTGGCTGCTTTCACCCAGCTGCTCTCTTCCAGGGGCCCCAAGGCTCTCCCCAGCTGCTTTTCTGGATGCAAACGGCACGTAATCTTTTAGTCCTAGAGCTGTTTTTATACTTTACTATCTCAATTTTAAACAAATACTTACACCCCATTTCCTTCCCCCAGTAAGCAGCCCCTTACGGGTAACTGTTATGCTGCTTTTAATTTGCTTTCTCTTTTTAGGAAGCTTTAAGAGTAGTAAAGAAAGACAAAACAGCATTGCGATCGACAGCAAGGCTGTATTTTCTTCTTGACAGACTCGTCATTGACTTCCAGGGAATGCTGAAAAACGAGAAAAAGATTTCTCGCCCTCTTCTCTCCCCTCCCCAATCTGAATGTAACTAAAAGCTTGAGATGACTTTTAGCCATATTCATACCAAGGCGGTAGCGACAGAAGGAGCAGAGAACTGCAGAAACCCTGTGCTATAAATCCAAGGGAAATAATGCTCAAAAAAAGGTGAAGAGACCATCAGGCACATGTCTGTGCCCAACAGGCAGCATTCCAGGTGTTTTGGCATCAGGGAAGGGGATTTGGTGGGGTGTTTGGAGGTTGTAGGCCTCCAGCTGATGGGTCAGGGAAGGGGCTCAGCACGAGGGAAGTGCACTGCCCCGCATACTTCCCTTCATTTCACTTCAGTGCTGGGAGGTATAAAAATTGCATGGAGATTTGCAATTACAAACTATTATTTAGAGCCTGTTATAAGTTAAAAAAAAAAAAATAAAAAAAAAAATAAAAAAGTATCAAGGATCAAGGAAGGGAAATACAGCGGTTATTTATAGCTCCTTCGCAGTGACATCTTTCAATGGTTCTTATTCAGTTACACCTCCACCAATCTGATCATGGTGAAGCAGTGAAGCAGACTATCAGGTTTTACGCTGTCCACTGAAAACACAGGTCCGTGTGCCCTGTGATGTGCACTTCCCTGCTGTCAGTGCCTACAGAGGTCAATGAATGCACTCTCCTGGGTCGAGTGCTTCCTCCTGGCCCCTCGTCGATATGTGCTGCATGTCTGTGCGGTCCTCCCGTTAAATGCATGAAATGCTTGAGCTGTCACTGCTTCATAGGTGACAGGGAAAGACAGGAACACCTCCTCCCGCTCAGGCAGAACCGAGCACCCAGGGCTGTGCCATCTGGTGGTAATGAGGACAGTGGAGCAGCACCCCAAGGAGGCTGGGCTGCTGGCAGGTTAAAAAGCCTACAGATGAGAGCATCACCCTTTACTCCTTGCACCTTTGCATGCTTCCTATGTGAGCTCAGGCAGTCTGAACAATTAATTCCATTAGCAAAGGGTGTAAATTAAAAGTGGCTGTGAACTGCATTGAACCTCAATTTGCATGGTCTTATTCACAACAAAAGTGGCTGCAATTTGATTTAAATTAATTCACTTTCGGAATAAAATAACATTGAATAGAATAACAGCAGTTTTAATTTTGAATGGATGTCTACATAGAATAGTTTGTGGTTTAACTAATCCATTTTAAAAATTAACTCTATTAATTTTCCTGGGCATTTCCATCTTGTTTAGCTTGCTTTTTCTCTCTGTTTTAGTCCCCTATCAGTAAAATTGAAATAGCAATCACCTGCTAACATTTTAAACTCACTGTATCGAAAACTCCGGGCAACTGCTGCATTTTACCTTATACTCAGGGTGTACATTCCTCAAAAGCCAGGTCTTGATTTTCTACACATGTGCACAATTCTTGCCTGGCAGTATATCACGGGCTCTGTACACAGCTGTGCACAGCCACACAAGACATAGAGCAGTGGGGAGTGAGGGCTTTGCTCTGCGTTTCGAACTCACCGAACATCTCCTTGGCTTTGGCTCTGTGTTTTCTTCAGACACTATGGGCCAAGATTTGAGAGCTCTCTAACTTTTGTCATCTTAATGAACGGCCTCAGTGGTGTTAATGGGAACTGGGGCACTTTCTTTATTAATGGAAATCAGGTCACTTAATTACCTAACAAAAACATACAGAGCTTAATCTCACTGTTTTCTGCACAACCTGAATTACGAGCTTTACTTTAGGGAGAGTTCTACTAAAATTGATACAGCTGTAGCAAGGATAAGATTATATATTCATAACAGACATAAAATACTTATTGTTAACATGAGCACATAAGTATAGCACTCTTACTGAAAGTCATTTCTGTCTAAACACATTTTCACAGCGGTGTGGCATAGTTTGATTAGCCCATGACACGCAACTATGGAAAGGCTAGATGAACACATCCTGCACAAAAACGGGGAACTTCTATTTTTTTTTTAAATCAAAGCTTGGTGGCTTTTGGACTAAAGAAATTCTTTAATTCAACACCCCCCCGCCCCCTGCCCCCCGCTTTCTTCACCATTTTCCTTTCTTGAATGTTTTCACTCCAAATGGGACTTCTTTTGTGCTTTTCAGTTGCCAAAAACTAAAGAATTGTCATTACTTGAGTTTTGTTGTTGGTTGTTCTTTTAAAATAAAAACCAAGATGTTTTCCAGAGAGTTAGGAAGGAACCAATTTTCAGAGAGTGCTAAGGAAACAGCAGTGGCTTTAGCTGAGCTTTTCTTCACGAGAGAAAATTGTATATCATCTTTAGGCTTCAAATCTAGCTGTTAATAATAAAGCACATCACCTAATGTCCTAAAAATACTCCTGTATATAGAATAGGCATATAATAAAAATAAGCAACCCTAGATATTCTGGCAAGATCTGCGGTATTTTATTTCACTTCCTCAGTAACAGTAGGCATTGTTGGCACCTGGAAGTGACTGTGAAAATACAGATCCCTGTAAAGCTAGGCAAATAAAAGGACACACTAAACTTCTGCTTGTCAGTGGAAGAAGCTATGATGTCTGACAAAACAAAATTTTTAATGAAAACATTTTCTAAATTTCTGCTCTAAAACGTGTAAGAACAAAATAAATCCTCGGCTGGTAAAAATTGTCCCCCAGATAAGCAGGCATAAATCCATTAAAGAATCAGACTCTTCTACCACCAAAGAATTTGGATCAGGATCTTAGGCCAAAAAGGTAACAAAAGGTAACCTGTTTTTCCACAAACTGAAGGTTTTAAATGCTGGCACGAATGTGTGTCTGTGAAGAGAACAGCTATCTTAAGCTGCAGATAGTTCCCTCTTGTCAATCACTCACGTTGTCTGAGGGAGAGAAATTGCCACTGCCTTGGTTGTGCTCAGCCTTGTGTCTTACAACTGCCTGCACTGAAACAAGAATTTCTGTGATTCTTAAGTTAATATTGCGTTTGATCCTGCTGAGCTTAATCAGGAAAACCTGTGTTGACCAAATATGGCTTTTGCTTGAATAAAGAAATTGAAGAGCTTTCTGTAAGTGCTGGGCCTAATTCCAATTTTCTTCTCGCTTCTAAAATAAAAGGATACTGTCAAGGTATATTTGATTTATGGAGACAAGCATTTTTCTCTCCTTCAAAATCTTATGTTGCTTTGGTAGTATTTTAGTTTAACATCTTTCTGATTAAGTTTATTCCATATATCTTTGTTGTATATTCAGGGTTGAAAATAAACATGTAATTTATATTGCAGGAAAAGAGATAAAATTTTCTCTCTGACTGGAAAGCTCTCTCTCTCTCACTGAAGCTCTGAGGACACATCAGACTAATTGTTGGTGACTTTAAAACTGTTCACTGTTCTTTGTGGTGCAAGAGATGAAAAAATCTGTGCAGACTGAAGGCTTTCCAAAATGCTAAATGCTTTCTTTTGCTTGGCAAGTTGTTTCCTCATGTGTTTTATTTTTGTGGCAGATGTTAACCGAGGGACACGTAAAATTCCTGTGAGAGAACACGCTGGTTTTGGTGCTCACCTGGTTGCTGGTGCTGCCTTCAAAACGTGCCGAGGCTCCATGCTGGGACCCAGAGTGTTCCTGTTTTGGGGCTCAGTGACAGGAGCCACCTCCTCCCCAGCCCCATGGCTGTGCTGGAAACGCCGCAGACAAGCACTTCCACCACACCATGAGGCCCACAGCTGGTTTTCTCCTGGTGTTGGGGGTATAATAGAAGCTCATATTCCATGTTTCTTCCACTCAGCACCCACTTTAGTTGCTGTTGCTTTGTTTTTCACCATGGAATGCATTTTTACTGAAGATTTTAGCTGCTTTTTCTGAAACACGTCAGGTCTCTGAAATTTTCTCTTTTGTCTGCTTCTTTCAGGCCATCACTCCAATGTAGAAAGCTGGCCTCACTGAGTGTCTGTAGGACCTGCTCCTTAGCTTGTTTTTCTGCTTTTGATTATCCCTTAATATTCCACTGCTCTTCGTGGGGCATGCTCCTACCTTCAGCTTTGGTCCCTTCCTTCTCCCCACATCCATCTTTGGGTCAGGCCTGAGGACATCCTGGGGGCAGCAACTGAGAACTTGCTTTCTAGTAATAATTTTTCCCCAGCTACATGTATGTTGCACTGCATCTTTACTTGGTAGCCTCTCCCTCTCCCCCTCTCCTTCTCCTATCTTTGGCCTTTACACAGCCAGTGTTGAGTTTCTCTTCTTCCTCCTTATATGTCTTTTCTCCTTAGCTTCCTCAGACATGGCTGACAGCATACGTTCTTCTAGTCTTGGTGAGAATGGCTTATAATGCAGGTGCCCTCTCTGTCCTTGTGTTTGGCTGGACAGGAATGCTGTGTCCAAATACGGCTATCATGTCTTCCTTTAAGAGCAGGGAGTAATCTGACTTTTCTGCTAAATAGACAAAACTATGTTGAGGCTTCTGTCTGGCTCCCAAAATACGTCTCCCATATCTGCCTCAGGACAGTCAGAAAGCTGAAGTTCCACCCTTCCGGTTAATAGCTCCAGCCACATCACTCCTGCTGCTACCCCCAAACACCCTGCCTTCCCCACCTCGGCCCTCCCAGCCCTCCCTCACCCCTACCTTTGCCCTTACCTGACTCTGGCCTCCCTTAGTCCTCTGGTCAGCAGAAGCCAGACCTATCTGCCCTCCCTGCCTCCCTGTTAGTTTATCTCTTGTATTACCTGCATATTGTTTCCGTGCCTAACAATAGCCACTACAAAACCCGGGTGCTCCCATGGCTATTAGGTGTGTCTGTATCCATAAGATGGTAAATTTTCCCTCAGCCTTGGAGATTCTGGTGGCCAGGACCCCCACACAGAGATACTTCATCACACATGGTTTTCCTGTGAGGTGACCCCTCAGAACAGCAGTGCTGGGACTCGATCAGTTGTCCACCTCTGCAGGTGACTTAGGTTGACACAATCAGTGGGGACTTCTCTCTCTTGATAGGGGGCTTACAACCACCAGCTGCAGCCCCCCGTCTCTCAGGGAGGAGAGAGATGAGAAGGATGGGCTCCAGAGACCTCCCTGCCACTGGTGGGGAAGGGGAGAGCAAGCAGAGGCTTTCCTACACAGACTTCACAGTCTTCACTACACAGACACAGAGTTTCCTACACAGACTGTGCTGAGGAGCTTGGCTGGAGACCTTCCTGCTCTGAGGCAGCCTGGTGGTAGTGAGGACAAAGGAAGATCTTGCTGGTATTCACTGTGGAGATGGGATTGTCACTCGCAGCCAGTGTTGTGCCTACCTGAAGTAAGTTAGTACCCATGTGATGGGCACAAACCACTTGGATGCCATGCTTCCAAAGCCAGGTCCCCAGCAGTGCTCAGGTCCATCTACTGTGCTGCTTTTGCTATGGTTTCAAAAATGCCAGAACTCTCATGCTCCGTGACTCCACAGACTCACCTGGAGTAGCCCACCTGGAGCCCTTTTGTTATTAACAGACCAGTACTTCAATTGTTCCATACAGCAGAATGTAAAATAACATAAAATAATATGTGTTTAGACTTTCAGCACCACTCTTCCAAATAGGGTCTCTCCAGGAATCTTAACTTTCTGCGAGTTTAAATGATCTCAGATAAAATCACAGCTATAAAGAGAAAAACAGCTAACAAACTGGATGCAATGAGGAAATGTTAGCAATGTGTTATGGTCTAACGAGAAGTTCCTGAATGAACTGGTGTTTGGGCCATTGATTTCTTCTGCATTGATCTTAAATGGCAAGTAAGCAGACTACTGTAGAGATGCTAAAGAGAGCATATAAGATTATTTATAATTTATAAGCCTTTGCAGTAGCAGTGAGGACATGGACAAGACAGAAAGGAACCTGGAAAGCTCAGGTTAAACTGTGAGACAATACAGAACTGTACCTGGTGAAACAGACAGAGGTAAAAAGTGAGACATGAGAAGTGGGAGGCACATTCTGGCAGTCAGAGGGCCATGGAATATTACTCACGTGGCAAACATATAAAGTGGCTGGTGCAGCTCAGTGGGTCAAATGGCTGTGCACCTTGGGGCAGGCCTGTGCAGATACCAGGGGAATAAATCTTTGTGGTGCATCCACTCAATGTCACATCAAAAAGAAAGAGAACAGTGCAGATTACCTTCTATTGTGTTTCATATTGTTCTCTCCTCCTCTTTAAAGTCACAGTTTTTTGTTTCAAAATATTCCTTGTTTCAGGGATCAGATTCAAAATGGGAAACATTTTGAGAGGGGAACTCTGTGTAGAGAGTGGAGTTTCATTGCTGTGAGCAGTGGCCGTGCAAAGAGGACAAGTCCACACATCGTTTTGTTAACTGCTTCTTGTTTTTTCCCTGTGGACATAGAGAGCATTTCCTTTCACATGTGTTCATGTAGATTCAGTCTGTTTGGTGGGTGGAGAATTTAAACTCCTGGGTGGAGAATTTAAGCCCTTCAAAATCAATGGAAGGACCTGTTAATTTTTAGTGTAGTCAGTTTTGCAGTTTCGGGTTGGCTGAACTTCTGATGTTTTGCTGGGGTTTCATGGTTACTGGCAAAGTGACCAAGGAAGTATTTCACAGAGTCATCTAAGGAAGAAAAGAAAACATCCTAACAGAACACATTCCAGCAGATGACTAACTTTTAAAAATACGTTTTGATATTTCTGCATATTGGTCTACATTGTACACAAAATCATAACAGAAAACATACCACTGACATCTCTTTTCGTAAATCATTAAATATATTGTCCAGTAAAGAGATGTTCAGATATCTTTTGTAAGAGCCATTATAACCCTAAGAGCACAAGGAGTGATAAACACTTGTTCTCAAAAAATGGTGTAACTGTTCTGATGTTACTTTATAGTTCAGGAAGTCAGATTAGTCCCTGCAATGCCTTATCCACATTTTAGTAACAGGATTCTTTTCATTGACTTCTGTATAAGTACGCCTGCATAGCCTAGTTATTAATATTTCCATTTACCATTAATTAATTAAATTCATAACTAGTGTTTAAAATCTGCATCTTTTTAATATACAATAGGCCAGTTTTTGAGTATGGCAGAAATTTATGTTGAAAAATTTTGCTTGTATTTTTTTTTTAACAGTTTGACCACACTTCTTAGGCTTCAAATACTCAGACTTAGTGGCTCCCACATAAAAAAGTATAAATTTGTTCAAATGGCAAAGCTGCAAAACTGCAGTTCAAAGGGTGAAACTTTTGCAAAGTGATCCAGTAATAATAAATGTAAATTTTGCAATGACCACTTGGTGTCATCTAGTCAGAGCTAGTTAGCTAGCTTCTTGTTCTAGGCTTGGTTTTAGTGCTAGGAAACTCAAATTTAATCTTGATTAACAGAGACCTTGGAGACCATTAGCTCTCGTTGTCTCAATGTGAGCTCCTCAGAGGCAGCACTGGAGAGACGTTGGAAGACCACCAACCTTAACAACTGCAATCTGTTGTAGAATAGCTGCTTTGGGGCAGACGTAAGCATGCATGAGTCTTGAGATTTTTTGCCCTGATTGTGAAGTTATTTTGCTGCCAGTACTGCTGGAGGGCAGAAAGGATCCTTCTATCCGAGATCAAATGCAAGGGCCCAGTAGGTGGTAGACAGCACTACTAGGTGGCACAGCAGGAGCCCTCAGGAGCTCCTGTGCAAATCCAGCATCAGCTTGGGGCAGCTCTTCACTCATCCAGCAGCATGAGCCTGCGACCTCTTTGCCAGTCTGCCAGCGAGAGGAAAACAGCCCTTGAATGACACAAACAACGCCAGGTCTCCTGGGGGGAAGCACATTTTTCAAGAATTCCTTGTGAGGTGAAACACTTGGAATATTTTTTCCTTTGTAAAGGGCCTCCTCTGTTCTGCTCTCCAGTTGGGCGACCCTGCAGTGAGTTACACCCAGCAAATGGATAATTGCTTGGAACTTGGAACCAAGGCTTGGAAAATCTTTTTGTGTTTAAATCTGTACCTAATCAAACATCTAATCACTCTGTGAGGAACGAGAGTGTAGAGCAGAGAGGGGGGAATATTTCACATCAGTAGAAATGAAAGACAAGGTTTTGATTTGATTGCTTTGTTGCCATTTTTGTTCAGTTTGCCAGGAGGATGGTGTAGAGAGAGGATACTTTTGAAAGGGTGTTAGTTGTTTCATACATCAGAGTTTGCAGTGTTTTAAATATTTATGGTGATTACCTTTGTTGCTCATAGACTAAGGAATCCAATTGTGTCTGGTGCTGCTTACCACAAAGTATAGCGTTGGGAGTATAATGGAACTGCAAACAAACAAAAAAAAAAACAAAAAAAAACACAGAGGTAGAATTAAGTGTAATTAGTAAAATGCAACAAATAAGGAGTTGGTTACTTACTGAAAAGAAAATAGTTGTACCTTGTCAGTACAGTGATGATCCAGTTATTCAAAGATCAGAGTATTGCAGATTGATGTTGACAAACTGGAGGCAATTCACATAAAATAACTCAGACCGCTGTTGGACTTTAAGGACTGGTTTATGGGAAAGATTAAAACAGCTAGATAAAGCCTGTCTGTCTAGGTGCTTGCATAACAGTAATGAATGTGATATATTGTGCTGCATGGTGAAAGACTCAGTGGAAGCTGAGGGGATCCAGTAACCACTTACAAAGTTGTAGGCTGCAAGCATGAAGAAAGGAAAAAAGTGGGTAAGGATTGCTGAAGGAGCACAAGTGCTAAGATGAAAAGGAGGAAAGCTCATGCCAAACACTAGGAAATATTACCTCCTGTGAGAACTGTTAGGCTGTGGTCAGAAGTTATACAAAACCCCTCAGTTGAGTCATTTAAACTGAATTGTAAAAAACACTCTAGAAAATATGCTGTATTGGCACAGGATGAGCCTAGATCGGGAACAACCAGCCTACTCCCTGGTTTCCTTTTTCCCAAGGGCCCTTTACTGCTAGTATGGTAGATATTAATTGACTTAGCAAAGAGCAGAACAGGGATGGCTAGAGGCAAAGAGGGAAAATTCAGTACATGGGTGTTGTGCATCGTGAGAGCTCAGCATGGCTGCTCTTATGCAGCTTCAGTAGCCCCACGGACATGGTATGTGGCACTGGCAGGCAGAAGCCAAACAGGCTTCGTTCTGCAACCAGCTATCATATCAGCTCACATGTTATCTGCCCTGTATCACTGATCAAAGCCTAGAAGACATAATGAAGCAAGCCAGGGGGTCTGCCACAGCCACTCCTGTTGCACTCCTGTTCATGACTGGTCGTGTCTGTAGAAGGGGAGAAAGAGGCAGGAAACTTGCAAAGACATGGCCCGTCACTGTGCTGGTGTGTTTTCACCTCTCTCACTCCTACCACCACAGGTTTCCCATGTTTTTAGTTAAGAAGAAAAATGGTTGAGCCAGTCACTCTGAACACTTTATGTTTTCTTCCTCTCTTGTGTTGATAAGGCAGGAGTTACAGGCATTTGGGCGGAATCTCTACACCAGATGGAAAAAAGTCTGGAAAAAAAGAAGCATTGCTCTCCTGGGAACCTCAGGAGAAAGCTGCAAAGTGAAAAAAAAAATGTTCTCTGCTACATGGAAATGCTGGGTCTACTTACTTCTGCTGAGGTCTGTGAAGGCCTGGTGATACCTCCATTGTGCACACCCAGGTGCCAAGTTTTCGTCTCTGTGAGACTTCTTCCTTTGGCTTTATCCCATAATGGTCATTGCTGTATTCATCTGGTCAAGTAAACTTAAGAAACAGTTTCTAGCATATATGCTGTCTTTATTGTGAGAGACTGTTTGTGATGTTATTAATCCTGAATCCATATTTGTTGGAGAGTCTTATTTTTTCATTTCATTCACAAAGGCCACATCAGAGTACGTTGTGAAGGGGGTGAGCAGGAGTACTCCTTTCCTTACAGCATGTACTGCTCCATCACAGTGAAATGACCCCAAAGACACAAAGAAATAATTCTTTAAGCACTTTGTGGACTCAAATGTGTTTTATATTCACTGTACTCATTTGAGCTGCAGAAATGTTTTATCTGATGAAAAACATTATTTGTTTTATTCAGATGGGCTAAGCCTGGTCGGAGGTGAAGGGTAAAGAGACTGGAGTTGCAGTAAAGAAAAGGGGGAGAAGGAAATGGTAAATCTGTGGCAGAGTTGGAGGAGAGTCCTGCCTGCTGCTCATGCTAGAGGGTGCATGCCTGGTGAAAGGAAGGAAGATCTCACTAGCAGGAGATGGTCAAGCAAGGCCAAGCAGCAAGACCAGCTTCTCAGGCTTGTGCCACCAGCAGAGCAGAGCAGAGGGCTGCTGTCCTCAGCAGGCTGTGGCCCTCCTTGGCTGCCTGTTCCCAGTCCCAGCCCTGTGCTAAGCCAGACCTTTGAAAAACAGCCAGACTTACCTCTTTCTCTCAAAATCTACCTAGAAGTACAGTGCTTGTTTCTTCTATGCCTAAAAGATTGAATGGATATGAACAACTTCTGTTGAAATCGTGGCATTTTGGGATGGCCATAGGAAATAAATGCATGGACCTGCTGTTCCTCAACATTATGCTTTTTGCATGGACAGTACCGTGAACAAGACCTGCTGCCAGTCTCCTGACAGCCTGGCATAGAGGAGGAAAGATTTGTGGACTAATAACATACAGCCTTGTACCTAACCAGCACAGCTACCCTTCTTCAAGTATTTAGAGAAAGGCACTAACAATTTTTATTTACAATACTTAATACTTCTTAAGTACCTAGATACTTGGGTATTCTGACCTAGGGATGTCTTTTCCTGGGATGTATTACAGCAGGGGATGCCAGACAGCTGCAGACTTTTTGCTCATACAGGTGTGTGGGTTGTGAGATGGCAGGATGCTCTTCACACAATGTCCTGTGACAGAGCCTTTGGTCTCCGTACCTGAAGCATGTTAAATTTTGGCTGAATTGCAAAGGATCATCCTTTCTCTTTGACAGACTTACAGGCTGGGTAGCAAAAGTGGACTGGGCTTCTTTTAAAACATAATGGGGTCTTACTTGATAAAGTATTTGTAGCAGAATAATATACGTGTCCTTTTCTGGGAGAGAAATAGAGTAAAAACTCCAGTGAAAAACTACAAGTTGTTGTTTTCAACACTCTCCTCCTGGTCTCCTGCTGTTGAGTGACTGCAAAATTCAAAGCAATTATTTTGGTAGTTCCAAAAATCTGTCATACAGATCTGATTTTTTTTCCTTGTATTTGTCAATGTGTGACTAAGCACAAGTATTACAGGAAACATGGAAATATTTGGGCTTTAAAGAATGGCTGTGGAAAAAGACCTCCTACTGATTAACAACTGCTGTTTAATAAAATAATTTTCGGATGTCCAAATTGCTGATTGTTCCAGTGAGGGTAATGTTCTGACCAGAAGGGATCCCACCAGTCCCATGTCATCAGCCTGGGCACTTTGAGAAGACTCTTTTCTGCATCCATTTCCTGCTTTGAAACAATGAAGAATGAGAGATGCCCATCTTTACTCCCTATGGTGCAGAGATGAGTTTAGCACAGTCTCTCTAGGGTGGTATCAAAACCTGGGGAGAATGAGGTAAAATAGGGTCACTGGAGTGCAAGGAAGTGTCTTTGCTTGGAAGATGCAACCCTTTGCTTGATTTGGAAGGCCCAGCTAGAGGGGAAAACCAGATGTCTCACTTGCTGAAACATTGAGGGTCATTGTGGGTGCACTAGAAACTAATCAGGAGGAATTTTGCTCTTCTGAAGTTCTTGCTCCATGGCAGGACCCTGGCCCAGGTGGCTGCTTGGAGTCTGCTCTCATGATTCCTTCAGCAGGGCTTGCACATGGGCTGCCCATCGCACACCAAAGCCCTGGCACGTGGGCTGCTTTTGTTATAACATCGCACTGTGCCAATTCAAATGCTCACACACAAACACTCTTGTGTTTTGTGCCTTTTCCCACTGTGCTGTGGGCTTGGCTCTTGTAAGGCACTTGCAGAGTGCTGCTGGATGGTTTTCTGCAGGTGATGTACACAATGCTACAGCCCAACTCCAGCTTGAACACATTCATGGCTGGTCCCACATGCTCCTAGTAACGCATGCTCACTCTTTCAGTTTCTTGTTGGGCATAATACACAGCTTCAGCTCCATGCAGTTGAGCATTCTTAGTCCACATGTGGCTGCAGACAGCAAACTGATGAGACTGCTACTTTTTTTATTTTTATTTTTACAGGCAGCCAGCAGATGCCAGGAAGGGTTGCTTATTGACATTAATCACTACCCTGTTGATAGCCCTGGGCAGGCTGCTCTAATTGACCAGAACTGAGTCCAGTAATCATATCATGGAAAATATACATCACATTTATTTCAGTAGCACATCTGAATTACAGTAATATGAGTTCATGGCAAAATTCTTGGTGACTACATCAGAAGCAGGAGTAGAGCCTTTGTCCACACAGATGTAACTGAGCTGTTAAGCACAGTCTTCTGTGCTTAGGCAGGACACTGAAGCTGTGTCAAAAAGCCAAAAAGTTATCCTCCAAGATCCTGCAGCCCAAACCCTATTCAGACAAACAAAGAGAAGTCTGTGTATGATGTTTGTAGGATTGTGTTTTCCATTGTTTTCTTAGAGCATTATCTTTCAATAGAAGGGTCTGCCGTGGTCCCTTCAAAGAAACAAAACACTTTTATAAGAATGTGTAAAAGAGACCTTCCAAAAACACAATTGCAGAAACATCTTCTTTTGCACAATCATCTACAGAAAATAGTTAAAAAAAATAACAGCAAATCCCACAGCTGAGACAGTAAAGTGACAAGAAAAAATACATCTGAGATTTAGTTTGATCACTTTATGCCTGAGAAACAGAATGAGGAGTTAATCATTGAACAATATTTGTATCACATTGACTAATGTGTTAATGAATTCAATTTTCGTTAATAGCATCAACATGTTAGATTTTACATTGAAAAGAAATGAGGATGAATAGCTGGCCAAAATAGTCAATTGAACCTCTTCTTTCCATGGTGAACATAAAATCTATGACCTTTGCTCAACAAAATGGTTGAGAGATGAGGCTTGGGACTATGTTAACTTAACATTAACAGCAGAGTCCAGAAGAAACAGAAAAAAATTGTTGTCAGATCTTGACTTCAGATATTCCTTTGGACTTTTTCTCAGCCTCTTTCCTGAAGCATACAGCATAAGAGCTAGATATTACCTACAATTAACTTAAAATGTGGGTAAAGATGCTGATTTGCACTCCTTACCCCTTGAGCTCCATGAGTGTGACTATACTATATCTGTTTCACTTTGTACATTAGCTATATATAGATGTAGTTGTTGTACTGGTTCACTGATGTTAAAACTCCAAATGGCCAAAATGTCACTTTTTGAACAGTACCTTATAAGCCAGTAGCACTGTATACAATATGCCAAATTTAATACACGTATAAGTCTTGTTCAATCTCTTTATGTAAAAATGAGACCTGATTGTATACAGGAAAAGTAAAAGATAAAAGTCTTACAGTGGGAGTTGCACAACTGTTTCACACATTGATTTAGTTCATTACTATAGGTTTGTAAAACAATGTTGATATATTTCTAGGTAACACCCACCCCTTTAAACTATGCTTTTTCTGAGAAAGGAGATGGGATACACGGGAATACAAATGCAGTAAGACATATGCAAATGTACTGAAAAGCAAATGACCTTTAATTAAATCATTACCTTCCTTCTTGCAGGAGAGGTGTGTCATCAAGAGAATTGTGCAAGGGTTTTAAAGAGAAAACTGATGAAGTGAGGACATAGATGAGGTAGAACAGAACAGTCTGTCAATACCTGTCCAGGAGGGTGTTCAAAGGGAGGTAGAGCTGAGGTAGAGAACACAATGGGTTTACATTCCTTTATATTGCAGAGCCTTTGCAAGACATTTTTAAAACATAGCTTACTTAATAAGGAAGACAGCCTCTTCATAGAGATGAAAGAACATTTAGGGATGTTGGTGTACATAGCTGCCTTACCTTCAGGAAAAGTTCCACTTTTGCAGGTCTTTAAAATTCTCCATTCATGTTTTCGTCTTTCTTTTAAAGCATCATGGAAATGCATAATATTAAAAATAAATGAAAACCCAGGATGTAAACTTTTTATTTCTGTTCTCCAATAGAAATATTGCAGCCTATAAGACAGTCCAACTCTCAAAAGCTACAAACTTAAGTTGACTGCTGCCTCTTATCCAGGCACATACTACTTCAATTTTGGAAATCGTACATGTTTTAATGTTGAATCTCAGTTTACAAGCCTTATTATTAGTAGCCAGAGAAAAATTGTAATGACATTTTCAATTATTCTCTAACTTGATCCGCATGGGATCTCCTTAGAAAAATTTGCTGTGTGTAGATTAGGTAAATCCTTGCGTGGTTTGTTGTCTTGAGACCTCTGAGGCCAGGTTGAAAGTGTTGGGGGATCATGTGATTTTCTTGTTGCAAACAGCACACTTTTGATAATGAAATCAGGAACACAATACAGCTGGAATCTACTCTACCATGATTTTATTCACAACACTTTTCTCTGTATAGACCTGCTCTTTACAGAACTGGTGAAAAAGTCCACAGTCCTGCTGCCTTCCCTGCATCCACCTTCTAGAAAATGATGTCAGGTCAGTAAGTTATGTCTCAAGAGGAAAAATTAAAAGACTGAAGCTATTGAGATTGAATTTCATTTTGCTGTAATTCCAGAAAAGGTTGAGTTACTTTAATGATGCTTTTGCGGCTGAATTTTCCCTGCCAGAGTTGCAAGGGCAACACGCGAAGGACTTCCTGGTAATGAAATGCTCACCTAAGTGGCTGGGCTTCCAGATTTTCCTCTGTTAGTATTCAATAAACCTGCAGACTGGTTAAAACTTAGCTAGGAAAAAATGAAGACCTGAGAGAATGTATACTCTGATGCTACTTCATGGAAGAGAAATCTTTTTCTACCCTGGTGAACTCTTGAAGGTGAACAAAGAGGGAGACATGTCTAGAAATGCACAAAGAAGCTGGGTTAATTAAGAGAGCTCCCACTGCCCCCCTTCATGAAAGCTGTTATGCTTTTGAAACCCTAGAGATGGTTTCACTGTGAATTCGTGAGGTTAGGAATACAGCTGGGATGCTGAGACTGTGGGCTGAGTGGTATGTATAGAATGTGTTTGATCAGTTTCCCCAGTTGTATTAGAAAGAGATGGCATAAAAGAAATGGGGTGGAAATAAGCAGAAAGGATGAGCAGCTCCCTCTGGGATAAGTCTCAACTAATTCAGATTGCGGGAAATCATTATTTATATTGAATGTATTTTTTCCTGGAGATTTCAGTTGAGGAGATTTTTTTTTCCCTAATCTGTATCAATGTCACAGAAAACATTTTTGAGCCTTCAGAAGCAAGCGGCTCAAACTTTGCAGTTCATTTCTCCAGATGTAAGCATGGCGTGCTACGGCTCAGCTTTCTGTATATTGACATGCAAATAACGTGCTGATCACATCTCATCCACATTATTTTACACTATTCATATTAGTCAGTCTTTACTAATTTTTGGCATTAAAAATACTTTTCTTGCCTGAAACATAGCTACAGAGGTGCTTGAACACTGCTGTCTCTGGTCTAAATACATGTACATGTATATGTAATCATGGCATGTTGGACAAACAGAACATGGGTAATGGAGTGTTGCCCTTTACAAGTCATTGGAAGTGAATTATGAATCTTCACTGCACCTTGTTAATTCCACCAAAATTTAGATTGCTTTGGAGATCACAACACATTGGTAAAAAGGAGATAATTATGGCACTCAGTCTTTCAAGTCATATTTGGAGGCAAAAGCTCCTTCAATTCTCTGTGAGAAGAGTATGAACATGTACTTTACACTGCCCTGAAATGCATCAGAATCGCTGTGTCTCCTCTTCCCTGGTGAGCCGGGCTCTGAGCATCTGAGTCTAGCACCAGCAAGGAGGGATTTCCTTTCTTGACAGGACCATGGATAAACTTGGCAGAAAGTAAAGAGCGTTCATAATAACAGATGTTGTAATGTTTTGCTGTGTTTACAAGACCCCCGTGTGCTCTGTGTATCATTTGAAATTATATTGAAATGATTGATTCTCATTTAATTAATGTAAGATTAAATGTTTGCAGAGCAGCTCAAAGCTTTGTAAAGTTGCAGATAAAGAGCTGTCTGTCTGAGAAACTCTGTGATTGGACCTCACCCCAACCATTAAAAACTGGTTCTCATTTAAATGAGAAACTATGATTTTGCCTTGCAAGCCACTACTCAGTTATCTTTCTTTCCTATATAAATAGGAAAGAAAATAAGCTGCACTGGGAAAGCAGTACCAATTAAGGAACAGTAAGGCATCAGAATTAAAAGGAAAATAATTTTAAAGTTTGTTTGAAAACTATAGGCAACCATTTACAAGCACCTGACCTTTTTTCAATGTCTCTTCCCTTTGGCTTGTATTCAGCAAGCTACTTCAGCCTATGGCTTGCTTTAAGCAGGCAGCAGATTAAATTTGTTGTCAATAAGGGGTAAGCACAGTTACACATTAGTTCAGCTCAGAATAATAAACATTTTCTTGTATTAGTGCTATGCATAACTTAATCTTTAACATCATGAAAACTGTAACAGGAGCAAAGGACTGAGGTTGGAATAAGGTTCAACAAGTCCAAGTGCAAGGTGCTGCACCAGGATTGGGGCAATCCTGGACATGAGCACAGACTGGGAAGCAAACTGCAGCCCTGCAGAGAAGGACCTGTGGGTTCTGGTGGGTGAAAAGCTTGACATGAGCCAATAGTGCATGCTTGCAGCCCAGAAGGCCAACTGCAGCCTGGGCTGCATCAACAGAGGAGTGGCCAACATGACGAGGGAGGTGATTGTGCCTCTCTGCTCTGCCCTTGTGAGGCCCCACTTGGAGTACTGCATCCAGGTCTGGGGCCCCCAGCACAAGAAGGATGTGGGGCTGTTAGAGCAGGTCCAGAGGAGGGCCACGAGGATATCTTCTTTCTTCTCCTCTGAAGAAAGGCTGAGAGAGCTGGGGATGTTCGGCTTGAAGAAGAGAAGGCTCTGGGGTCTTATTGCAGCTTTTCAGTACCTGAAGGATGTTTATAAAAAAGATGGAGAGAATTTTTTTGCTCAGGCAGATAATGACAGGACAAGGGTGAATGGCTTTAAACTAAAAGAGGTGAGATTTAGATTAGTGGTTAGGAGGAAATTCTTCACTCAGAGGGTGGTGAGGCCCTGGCATAGGTTGCCCAGAGAAGCTGTGGATGCCCCATCCCTGGAGGTGTCCAAGGTCAGGCTGGATGGGGCTTTGGGCAACCTGATCTGCTGGGAGGTGTCCCTGCCCATGGCAGGGGTTTGGAACTGGGTGGTCGCTAAGGTCCCTTCCAACCCAAACCATTCCGTGATTCTAAGAGCCTATGACTGGGAGTCTTGCACAAGGCTCTCAAGGAGAGTTTCCCCATGTACACCGTACATGAAGGGCACTATTGTTCAGAAGCAGCTGTGGATCTATACATATCTGATGATTCATCGAATAATTTCTGGTGATCCTGGAAACCTGAGTTTCCTGGTGCAGCAGCAGGAGCACTCACACATTTAACAAAAGAAATGGACTAACTTTGCTTGTTATTCCCCTGGGGAACATCAGGTTCTCCCTCCCAGTGTCAAGGAGGGGACTAGCGGTCAACGTCTGAAACCCCTGAAAGTACATTCCTTCCTGCTTTCCCACGTGATGGTGTGTCGTAGAGGGATGATGGACAGCCAAGTGACATCCACAACAAGGAAAAGTTGGTTGAGTTTGCAGTTTTCATGAAGTGTTTCCTCATTTCATCCTAAATTGTTATGGAAACTTGAGACATGCTGAAACAATACCATCTGCAGATTCACTGAAAGAGGTGGCTAAACCAACCCAGAGCTCTTAGCACATGTTTAATCTGAACACTATACAGAACAGAGAAAGGAAAGAAGGAAACAGGCAGCTTGCTTACCAGTAGCCAGAGGTCTTTGAAATAGGCAGTCCCTGTGTATAAACACTCAGAGGGGGAAAGTAGATGTGCCTTTCCACCTGCCCTGGCTTGCTAAACACACATAATCACAACCCTCTTGGCCACCTTGTCCACAGACAGGCAGATTAAAAGGCCTCTGGGGAGGAAGGGAAAGAGTGCAACATACATCCAGACCATGCACGTTGCAGCATTCCCATTGCTGGGTTTGGGGTTACACACACCTCCACACTGAGTCCCTCCTAGATGTAACACCATGCACTCGCAGTTACCCATGAAGGGCTTTTGGAAACTTGGGCTTGGGCTCCATGTAGGTGCTCAGCAGATGCCATGGACATTGCCAGTCCCCACTGAAGCCACTGAGCTTGCCTGGGGCTATCACTGAAATTACTGCTTTAAATGGTAACTGGTAAAGGTTTGTGTAAAGGAGACTAGCTGTTGTGTCTCTCCACCTCTGTAACAGACTGCCAGGAGCTACCCTGTTATGAAGTCTTCCCAAAACAAGTCAGGAGGTGAAACGAGTGGCAGATTTGGGATCTGTGGAGCTGCACCTCAGGTAACTGCAGTTAGTGCGCTCACTGAGCTTTGCGGGAACCTGAGACACAATTGTGGTGTTTTGGAATAAACATTTTACACAGAAGGAATAATTTTCAGTAAACTGTGGGAGGGAGAGAAGCTTTGCCATTAGAAGAGGAAGCTGGAAAGAAAGGCTTTTGTTCCTTCCTGCTTGGAGAGGTCACTCAGTGTCTCTGAACTTCCAGTTACCTCCTATAAAAAATATTACAGCCATTAATGTGAACCATTGTAGTGCCTGGGTCCAAAATTGGACAAGCTGAATGGCAGAGCTGGTCATTGTATTTATCTTTTTTTTTTTTTTTTTTTTTTTTTTTGAAAGAAGAAGAAAAAAGAAAAGAATAAAATGGGTGCAAATCGTAAAGTCTTTTCAATTTAAATTGCTGTAATAAAAGGGGCCAATACATAACAGCTATGTAGAGAATAACAAAGAGAAGGAAAGGAATGGCAAGGTGGCCTTATGCCTGGAGAAGCAGAGCTCTTCCGTCCCAGGTATGCATCCGAGTGCTTCCCACAGATCCCAGGTCTGAAGAATACCAGCCAAGGAAACCTGTGCCTTCCCATGACAACTCCAGACGCCTGTTTCTGAGTGCCCTCTCTTTCCCTGCAGCAGGTCAGGCTTCCCCTCCATGGCAGCCCAGCTGGATTACAGCTTCTCTTATGAGCTCCCTGGGAAAGGTGGGAAATATAAAAATTAACTTTTTTTTTTTTTTTTTTTTTTTTTTCTTTCCACATCCAGCGTTTGGTCACAAATACCTCGGTCAGTCTCACCCCTGGTAACTCCTCCAGCTCCTCTCTAGCGCCTAGGCAGAGAAGCTGGCATTGCTGTGACATTTGCTGGCAGCCAACTGTGTCCTACTTGGAGAGCAGCTCCATGTTTCTGCCTCCTGCTGCCCTGTCTGCCCGGCCGCGGGAGAATCCTGATGAAAAAAGCTGAATATCAGGTTTGTGCTGTAAAAAATGTATATGAGGGTCTCAAATTAACGTCATGCAGGGAACCTGATTTTTACACTTCCTAAATTTTAAGTGCGTGACTTTGCACAGTATCAATATTCATAGGGTTTTTTCTTCTTTTACATTTTGTTATTGTTATGGGAAGCTCTGTAAGTACTATGAGCAGTCCCAAAAAACCCCGCAGGTTATTGGGAAATATATTAATTTGTTCCAGATCTCACTTTACTTATCACCATTGGTTTTGGAAGCCAGCAACTTTAAAGAAGGGTTGCAAATTGTTTCAGCATGTTAAAACCCACAGTGGTGTGTAAGTTCATCTGTGTATGCCATGTGTCTTAAACAGAGATGTACATTTTATGTCAAACATTCAAAATGACCACTTAAGAACATGGGATTTTATTTAAATTTTGGCTGCCCAGTAAGTGTTTGACTGCATTTCCACTAAATAATAATGACATCAAGAGCTTTGTTAAATTAACCACAAGACCAAGATGTGTTTCCTATGGCTTTCTCAGGGGATGTCCAGTCCACTAATCCTGCCAAAAGGCAATATACGAAAATATTGCAGGGACTGAGTATGTTTCGAGAGAGACTGTGGATGACGGATAACTGCAAGGCACTAAAGTCCAGCATAGACCTTCATAATTTAGGTTTATTGATGCTATTCTGCAATGCGATATAAATACATCAGTTTGATGTCAGCCCTCTTGGGGTGGGATGATCACTGGAACGTGTAGATGAGGATGCTCTGCTAGTGCTGACAACTTCACAGCACATCTGCTTTCCTATCTCTTGTGAACCATTGGGTTTCAATACCAAAAACTGCTGACCCAAGCCATGTACACAAGCAAAAATTTGATCCTTTTTTTTTTTTTTTTTTTTTGTATATGTAAGTCTGTCTTTGCTCAAAGATCCAACTCGAAGTGACAGTTTTATTTCCAGTGCTTACTGATAAAAGTTTCCAGTGAGCTGATCTGGCGATAGAAATAATGTCATGTGAGTTGGGTATAACATGAAAAGCACAGAGTTCAGTAAACAGTTACAGTTGATTTCTTACAAGTGAAACAAAATGGTAAAATGCACTGCTTAAAAACATTTTATGAATGGGAAAAATGACTCTGTTTGCTATCTTGTTGGCTACAAACATGCTATTTAACTCTGCTGTTGAATCAGCCAGGCAGTTACCCTAATGTCCAAATGGTGGCAAGCTCCAGGAGCTGCAGAAGCAGTGCTGAATGCAGTGGACATCTGTATAGAACCTGGTGTATCCTCTGGCTCACACTTCCTGCTTTTATTGGGCACTGTCAGATGCTGCAGCATCCTCACAGCTAAAGGGACCCGCTTCTGCTTACTAATAGAAGCTGCCCTGCCCATGAAGTGTGAAATGCTGGAGATATCCCTGTGAGTAGTCAGCCTTTGTGATCTGGAGACAGATACCTGCTGCTCCAGGAAAAGCAGAGGCACCTGTGAGTGCCTGTCTGTGACACTTTGATGGGAGATGGAAGAGCAGAGAATGGACAAAATTCTGTGCATCGGTTCAGGCACTTGGACGAGGGAAAATGGGAGCTGAATGAAGAGAAACAGAGGGAAACCATGGTGGGCATAGAAAGGGAAGCTGCAGTGGGTAAGTGTTTCCGACCTTCTTTGTCATATATGTTGAGCTGGTCCTCTCCTATCGTGTCCATTCTTTTCATGACAGGCTTCATAACAGAGATCTCACAGAAGCACAAGGACAGAACATCACTGGAAAATGGCTATTTAAAGGATTAATTACAAAAGACCAGAAATATACAAGCATACACTGACAATGATAAGACACCCGAAAGCACCTGTAATATCTAATATGCTGGTGCAGAATGTGAAAAAGCTAGGCTTTTGCATTGCATCTGCTTAGTAAATCAGTTAGCTGCTCTGGGCTTATTTTTTAGCAAACTGTTTTATAAGCGTATGTCTTTTATCTTTGCAATAACCACTAGAGTTCAAGTAAGTTTTGTGGTATTACTTAAAACAAAACTGAACTGATTATGCTTCCAACAAGTCATTCCTTCAGTAATTTTAGAAACATTTTTTCAGCAGTATAGCAACAAAATTGTGGCAAGTTCCTAGCTGACAAAATGGAAAAGTCATGCCTTGCACTCAAGTAGAAGCATTTTGAAAGATGACTTTTGGCAGACAAAGAAGCAGGTTGTCATACTGATGCTGCCAAGTGTGCACTTTTTTGACATACAAGAATTCTGGCTGTTGTTCACTCTGGTAACATGGCCATTTAAGAAAACAATGAAAGTCACTCTAAAGGAAGCACATTAGTTTATATTATGTACAAATTATGACTGATATGGCTGCATTAAAAACAAAAACAAATTAAAAAAAAAAAAAAAAAAAAAAAAACCTTCAGCAAAGCATTTTGCAACCACAGATTGTCTGGTTACCACCACAGCTGATGCTAAAAGAGGTAAATGTCACTGACAGCAGCAATAGCAGCCATACCAATTTCTGGTTCCATCACTGGCTCTTGATAGGTCAAGAGATGTTTGTGTTCATTTCTTCCTTTTCCTACAACTTTGCACTCTCTGCTCTAGCAAATGCACATTGGCTGGTCTATTTTCCTTCCATACTTCCCATACACCAAAAAGCAGTTGCTGTTGTGCTGCCATTACCTGGCTGTTTGAGTTAAATGAGTGCACGAAAGTAGTAATTATCTATATGGAGCCACCTACCATGGTGACAAGCATTTACACTAGGGGTAATTCACAGCTGCTGGTGTTACCCTTCATAGAGTGGCCAGTGCATCAATAATCTAGGTGTAACACAGGCCGGGAATCATAGTTTTACGTGAAATCCCTGAAGTATGCAAATCTGACTCCACACTCATTTGTCCAGCAACCAAATGAGTCAGTTGTGTGGCCCCCTGCAGGAGCTATTCTGGTTATGTGTTCATGGCAGCATTAGTAAAGTCACTACTTTTGTTGTTGTTGTTGTTGTATTCAAAGTGCAGAGAATAAATTTGTATGCCCAAGTGATTCCTTGTGGTGTGATGTTTGATGGTAGCAAGGTGTACTCATTCCTAACGTCCTGGGCGGTGACCAGGGCAGCTGCCCTGTAATACAAGCCTATGGTAAAGGTATCTTGTGAATGTGTTTTTCATATTGATTGTGTTGGCCGTGAAATACCAATCCACTCAGGAAGTGAACAATTGCAAGTTAACAAGAGACTACGTTTTTACTGACTAGTGACTGTTTCTGGTATTTGCCCACTAGAGGGCTGTAATTGTTGAAGGTAAGTACCTTAGACTCCTGGAAGGGGCTTCAGATGACAGAATCTGCTTTCCATTCACTTCTGAGCCCTCGACCTCACTTCTGTTACTTAGAGATCATCAAGAACTGAGAACCAGCAGAACAGCAGAATTCTTCAAACCAAAGGTGCAAAATCTACCTTGACTTTTCATTATTGTCATGGAAGAACTTGCAAGAAGGTGTCCAGGCATAGCCTAATGAATAGCTATGTGGAACAAGAACCTATGAATCAAAGTTGTAGGCTATAAGGAATAGAAAAAGTGTTTATCAAAAATTAGACTGTATCCTGGATCTCAGGAAATGGAGGGACAAAGTGAGAATTTCCAGAAGTCAATATCTTAACTTAAAAATAAAAGGGATTATATCAAATGTTAGCAGGTAAAGTAAATAATACAAGAGAAGAGAAAAAGAAGTGTATCTGCTGTGCCATAATGATATTACAGGGTTTAAAGATAATCTGAGTATCATGTAAAAGCTAAACACTTTGTCTCAGCTTTCACTAATGATGATCATGAAAATCATAGTGATGGCCCTGAGGTAAAAAGAAGAAAAGTAAATGATAGTAGGTACATTATAATGTGTGAAGTAGAAATAAGACTCAGATAAGCTGCTTGAATAAGATATGGTAAATAACATATATATACATGATAGTCTATTCACTGCGTGAGACTGAAAGCTCATCTCACCATATTTCCCAGGCAGGAGTACTCTCCAAGCCTCCAGCAACTGGTGGACTGGGGATTTCAAGAACCAGAGTAAGAATGGAGAACGTTGTAATTATTAGCCTTTGGTCACTTCTTCTTTTGTTGACTAATCCACATGTCCCCAATCTGTTTCTAACTTCAACCATCCACAACATCTCAGGAAAAGAAATTCCAGACGTTGTCTGCAGCTAGATTGAAGAATCACCTCCTTTTGTTGTCTTCAAACTTGTCTCCTGCTCTGTAAGGTGGAAGAGACAGTGGGGAACATATACTTTCTCTGCCTTCTCCATGCACTCCACAGGGCAATCTCTGTGAAGCCAGTCAGAAAAGTGTAGTTCAAGCAGCAAGCATTTTTAGCTCAGCTCAATGTTGAGATACAAAACAAATAAAGAAATGGAGGTGAATAGAAACGAGGACAACATTGGTTGCAGGAGGTATTCCAGACTGATATGAAATCTCTTTGAGAAAAATAAGTGATTTTCTAGCTAAAGAAAGCATAGTATGTCCGATATTCCTGGTCTCTAGTGAAGTATATGATATTGTGCCACTTGAGAAACAGTCAGGTTGGAGAAGCTGGAGATTAATATGTAGATACATGAGTTACTCTCAAAAGGGAAGGAACAACAGGCTTTGGTGAAAGGAAACCTCTCAGGCTGGAAGGAGGCATGTCTTGAGACCCTGTCTTGGCAACAGTGCCACTTTGTATGTTTATTTCATGAGCTAGGCATAGAAAGCAGGAATAAGCTGATGAAAACCATGATCAGCGATAAATAGAAAGAAAAACATGTTAATACAGGTGAAGATCAGACCATCACATAAAGAGCTGATGAGTTTGAACATGACCGCAACTGAAAAGGGATGCGATGTAATAGTACAAATAATTACATTTAGGAGGTGATTGGAACATCTATTATAAACTGGGGCTCTGTAAGAGGTAATAGGGACTTTGAAAAAACTGTGATTTGGAAATGAAAAAGACTTATTTACCCTCAGATGTTTTATCAGGTCTGGCATCTTAGAGCAGAGAGGTACTATTTTGCCAGGTGCTGGTGAGCTTGCATTTGAAATTTCATTTTCCCCACTTCAAGAGAAACTAGTTTGGACCAGAGTAGTGCAGAGGTGGGAAAAGAGAGTGACTGGGGAATCAAAGATGCATTTTACAATAGGAAAATAGCAGAGGCTGGCAGGTTAACCTAGTGGGGGGATATGATTACTCTTTATAAACACATGTAGAGAGAAGATAAGCTAACTAAAGCTAATTTTAAAAGAAACTAAATGCCAATGTAAGCATGAGAACAAATGGCTATAAACTGACTGTGAGTAGGTAGAAGAAAACATTTTGGATGGTGTTAGATCGGTTCATAAAACTTTGATTCCATCAATTCGTCTAGCAATAAGGGAGAGTCCAGGAAGATATTCATTTTCTCATTTTCTGTCACTGACTGATGAGCCACTTGCCCCTGGCCCTCAGGAGCTTGTACTGGCAATGCATGTCCCCACGAAGGGCACTGCCTACTTGGTGATACCTTTCCTGGTACAAATTGCGTGCCAACCTTGAGCAACTGCCAACAAAATGTACAAGAGCCTTGGCACATTTGCCTGCTGTTGGTTGCACCAGTTTCCAGAACACAGTGTCCTTCCCACTCTCTTTTGGATAGCCCTGTCTCATGCTGCCTATTTTTAGCTCCTTTTTTTCCCCACTCTCTGTGGCGGGGGTTTTGCCTCCAACCTCTTAAAATGCTCTTCGTGTTCTACTTCCATTTCCGTCATTTCTTTTTTTTTTTTTTCACAATCCTCCCTTTTCCTCACTAATTGTAAAGCCTACACAAGGCTGTCTTTGAGATATTTCAAAAGAACACAACATTCTCTACACACAAGGTTTTCAAATTCCTTCCTCTTTTCTGTCCAGGGCCATACTATCTGTTAAGTCTACATTTTGTCATATTGGCTTCATTGCTTTCTGGTCCTCCTATTAAAGTTCTGAGAAAGCTGTGTCGACCTCACGTGCTAGTAGTACAAAACACACCTGGGAAGATGAGTATTAGCTGCTTGGAAAGCAGTGCTCCCAGTAAGCTTAAATTGCATGGGTTCGCAAGGCCTTTTTTGCATGCTATTGTAGGGATGTTTTTGTGGTTTCTTTCACATTTCTGTTGAAGAGAGGGAAGCCTGACTACAGAGTCAGGTACCCTCCCCTCACTGCCCTAGTCTGCTAGTTCATCAGACCTGGGACCTGTTGAAAAACCCTGGGGCTGCCTCTGGCAAACACATCTGACTTTCCTTCCCTCAGGCTGGAGGGTGGGAGGGAGCACAGCTCCATGTCTGGGTCTTGTTGCAGCTTTCCCCACTGGTGAAGTGAGGAGTTTGGACATGCCTCAGGCACGGACCTGGACCTGGGAGCTGGTCCCGCAGCATACTCATAGCCTGGTGCTATCTGGGCTCTCACCTGTGAGCAGCGTTAATTCATCTTGTGGTAGTTTAGGCTTGCAAAGTTCATTTTAAGGGAAAAGCATCAGAAGCACGGAGAAAACACCTGTTTTGCCCAAAGCTGTGGTAGGTCTGGTGGCAGCATTTAGAAAACCTTATCCCCAGATAATATAGAAATAAAGGCAGATAAGCAATAAACTCATCAACATCATGTTTGATACAAGGTTATTTTCCCTTTATGTGACCAAGCATATGGTCTCCTCATTCTTAATATATACATATTATGTATGACATAGATGAAAACCAACTTGTGGATTTCAGGCTTACCATGACTACAGAGACATAGGAAGAAATGCCCTAGATTAGAGTGCTGCTTCTTGTTATGTCCTGAAGATTAGTCAATGTGATGTTCCAGCAATATGACTGAAGAAGGGCATATATGTTAAGCAATAGGTAACAAGCTGGTCTATGTCACGGTTTTGTCAGTCTTTTATGACTTTCTTTAAACATTGCACTTTAAATTACAAAGTGACAAATGGCAGCTCTGCACCAAATTATCCTATTTTCCATGCAAGATAGACAAATATAAATCAAAGTGGTCTTTGGGAAGCTACCTCTTATTTGTCTGCTTTTCTTGCAGTGAAGAACTTGTCTCAAATATCTATAGGACATCAATTCCAATTCAGATACATCACAGTTAATGCTTGATTTGAGATCCACACAGACATCTGAGACAAGAGTGCATCTTTTATTTCTCTCTTAATCTGTGCCAGTTTGCTAAGAATCCTCCTAACATTTTCTGTACTATCCTCTTCTTTCTGTATATCTATTGATCCCTACTCTCTTGTATCTAATGATCCTTATTGAAAGGGTCATTTTGAGAATAACATTTTTTTCCCAGGCTTTTAAGTATGTCACAGGCTGTGGGACAAGGAGGGACATCTCTGGGCATTTCAGTTGCACTGATCTTTCTCAGGCAATCTTTTGTAAAAATTAATAAGCAATGATGATGGGAAGGGTCGTGAATAAGAAAACCTGCAGGAAGCTGGGAAAGGAGTATGTGGACAAGGACTGGCTTATGGTCTCATTTTGTACCTCCAAAATGCATAGATGCCAGGGAAATATTTCCTGAACTATTTAAAACAACATAGGGACACTTTGAACATATGCCATCAGTGTTTGCTCAGCAGATGACCCTGCGTCACAATGACCATGTCAATTCAGAGCCTGTAATAAGGGATACTGGAGAGAAACTGTCAAGGAGGACTGTGCCACTGAGAGATGGTCAGGCTTTTTCCCTGTAGCAAGAATATTACCTTGAACAACCTTCCTGAAGCTCTGGATTGATACTTGATACTCCGCAAAACAGGGTAGTGACTTTTCTGTGACTGATTTCTGGGACTGAACATCCGGAATGACTTCTCGCAGCAAAGCTCCCCCCAGTGACTCAGAGTGTTAGCTAGTGCAATACTGGGCTCATGGCAAGGAAAATACCACTCCCTTCTTGTGACTGAGTCCTTTTAGGCTCCCCTTAGTGCATCTCCTGGCAATGATTAGGAACATCTACTTATTTTTTTAAAGGCTACTCCCCCTCCCATAGACTCCAGTCCTGTGAAGTCCTTAGGAAACATACCAAGATCTGAAAAGCTATTGTTTGGTATTTCAAATCCTGGTCCCTTTATGTCCAGCTGGTGGGAAAAGAGGAGAGAGAGACAGAAAGAAAATAGAAAGGCGGCAGCAGGGAATGGGGGAAGGGTTGGAAGTTGAGCGCAAAATGGGTAGAGCTAGGCATAAACATATTGGACATAGAAAATACAAAAGTACCTGAAGGTGCGCTTCATCCTGGTCCTGCTGGATGTTTCTTCAGGGGCTTTGTGCAGGCAGGGGAAGGTTTCCTCATATGAAATAGCCTGCAGGGAGGAGTAATTAAAAATACAGGCACCTCAATAAACAAGGCAAAGAGAAAAAAAAAATCAAACCAAACACCAGCAAGAATGAGAAAGAAAAAAAATATCTAAGAAGTATCTGGAATATAAAGGCGGGAGAAAAAAAACAAACAAACAAACAAACAAACAAAAAGCAAGTATTCTGTAAGTGGCTTCCTGCCAAGGACAGATGATTTTATCTCTCTGTGCCGTGGTTCTTCCCACTGCAGAATGGAGCCATAGATGCTCTTCCAATTTTTCAGAAATATTTGAAGTCTAAGAGATGTTTGGATAGCTATTAGCAGTGGATAATGTAAGCAAGAGAGAAGCTTGCTACAAAGATGGAGTCATCTTGGGAATATCAAGACAAAGACAACTTTATAATAGCCACCAAAATATGATTGTGCTACTGAGACTTTGTAGGAGAAAACAAGGACACATGTAATGAAGACAAAAAAAAAAACAAACACACAACAAACAATGAGTATTAAAAAGAATCAGAAATATTAGTGTACAAGGATTTCACCTGACATGTTGTAACTTTAGTGTTTTTCCCTACTACAGTTAAAGAAAGTTTTTACTTTGAAGTTTAAGGCAGTCTTTTCTTTTGGTGTGAGTTTACCCCTCCCATTCCCATCTCCAAGCAGTAGGTCATCAGAATTGCTTATTGTCTGTGATAGAAAAATCTTCAGAATAAAGTCTTTGGCTGGATGGGCCAAACACGCAGCATATTTGCACAGTCTTCTATGCTGTGGCAAATGCAGCTAAGGTCTGTCTGATAATCTGATGCTGTGCTTGGGATAGATGTGTAAATGTACAGGCGACATGGAAAGCTTTGTATGGAATTGTTCGGTACATTTTTGGGTCCCTTCCTTGGCTGAAATGAGCTTGTGAAATGGCTTCCACTAGTAACAGCTGAAAATTATAATAATCTTTTTCATCTTTGACATCACTGAAAAACACATGGCTATTCTCTGTTGCAAAATCCTGATGGTCTTTGTCAGTTGTTTGGGGCTTTGGCTACGGATGTATCTTCCTTACCCATCCCTGCAATATCTTATTTCATCTCTATATCATATATAATTATATTATGCAAACTGTTGGACGATACTTTATTTTTGTTCAGCGCCACTATGCCTTAAACTTCAATTGAGTCATGGCAAAGTTTGGGACATGCTTGGAAAAACAATGTCAGAAGAAGTTTGGATGGATTTCAGGTCTCTCATATTTCAAATGATATCTGGCCACAGTGCAGACAACAAATTGTGACCAAAATATTATCTTGTCGGAGCCTAGAAATTTAAGGAAGATACATAGATAAAAAGAAGTATAAAAGCATAAGATTATAGTTGTGTGTGTAAGTGAGCAGTAAGGCAATGAAACACCCATTTCATTGGCAGGAGTGCAGGTGTGTTTCTCTGTCTCACAGCGAAGTGTGTGCAGAGCAGTCAGCCGCAATTAAGGGTGGAATCTCTTCTGAATTCCACTCTTCTGGCTGCACAGGGAGATCTGCTGGTACTGTTTTTAATGCGGATAGCCCCACAGAGTTTCTGTCTTCAGACTTCTGGGATTGAGAAACAAAGAATGTGAGAGCTGTGAATACTGAGGAAGCTAACAATTTTCTTATTCCACTGATTTAGAAACCATGTGTGGACTACTTGTCTTCTGGAGCTATGCTATGGAAATATCTCACCAGTATACGGTATTGAATTAGGATCTTGGTGACAAAGACTTCTGGTAATCTACAGACAGGGATCCCTGGCTGCCTGGACTCAGGATCCACTCATTGGTTTAACACAGATTTTTGTGTATCGCTCATGGTGAAAGATACCCAAGTGTCTTTTAGTGATGCTGTAAGTGTGGCTGTACAACAGCAACATGTAATTCAGCCTTTCCCCCTTCTTCTTTTTCAGTGCTTCATCTTATTAGGGCTAAATGCAGGATGGCACACATTTCTAATGGGTAAAGGCAGGAATTAAGTTCTATTTTTCCCTCAGCTGCTCAGTGCTTTTAAATATCCCTACTACCATAATGGAGAAATTGGCCCATGCTCCATGAAGTGCTTATGACGGGCTAAGCATACCTGACTGCTTCTATGAACACTGAGTTCCCTCCACAGAGATACAGGTTTCAGTTCTGGCTTTGTGATCTTTGTGATCACCATAACGTTATAGCTCACAAGAAGCCAGGAATGAGAGTATTGCCACAGTGCACAGCATAAGAAAACAATCTGATTGGGACTGCAGCACCTTTCCTTAGATTGCAGTGTTAGGGGTTGCAGTAGTGTTCTTGTCAGTAATGTACTTGTCATGCCATGCCCAGAAGTTTTAGCTATTTATAATACATTAAAGTGCTATTGTGTAGAGCTTCATTTGCAAAAAGTCATTTACCCACAGTTGCCCTGCAGAAATTCAAGATTTAGTTTGTCATATGGGCACTTGCTCTTTGGGAGTTCAGCAGAAGTGTTACCTTGTAGCAAAAATCTCTCCATGTGGTCAAGACTTTCTGCTCAAGGTAGCTGCAGAATTCCCCATTTCTGGGGCCTCTGTTGCAAGGGACTGAGTGCTGGTGCAGGTGATGGGAGAATGGCCCTGCAGGGGGAGGTGGCACACAGGGCAGAAGCACACCGTTTTCCAGAGGCTGGGACAATGATTGAGGAGATGATGCTGCCACAGTAGGCTGAGCAAGAATGGGAAGGATATCAGTCTTGAACCTGTTCTGGTATTTATCATAAAAAACCAACCAACCAACCAACAACAACAACAAAACACATAGATTCTAACTTCTAAAAGTGGAATGGGATGCAGAGGATGGCCAGCCCCTGGCTGGTGGCAGGGCATTTTGGGTATGCTCAGGCAGCCCTTTCCCTTTGCAGGCTGGTCACTGCAGTGCATTTCCAGGACAGCTTCCCAGTGCTTACCAGGCATTGGCAACACCAACCTCAGGGCAGCCTTTTGTCCTTCAGGGAGGGGTGGGTGGGTGGGTGGGGGGGAAACTTCACAAATTATCTAAAGACCAGAAGTGGAAAGAGATGGCATTCTGGAAAATACACTTAATTCTTTTTATTTTATTTTATTTTATTTTATTTTATTTTATTTTATTTTATTTTATTTTATTTTATTTTATTTTATTTTATTTTATTTTATTTTATTTTATTTTATTTTATTTTATTTTATTTTATTTTATTTTATTTTTTATTTTATTTTATTTTATTTTATTTTATTTTATTTTATTTTATTTTATTTTATTTTATTTTATTTTATTTTATTTTATTTTTTAAATTTCCTCTCCCTTTCTGCCTTCCCGCTCGTCTCAGAGGGGACCAGCTGACTGCTTTCTGGTGCCTGCATGGGCTGAGAGTGCTTGCCATACTACAATAAACTTTGTCTCTGCAAAATCAACCCTAGAGGCTTAAAATACACTTCTAAAGACCTTTTTGTTTGACTGGTGTATCCCCGATGCTGGTCACATTATGTCAGTTTTAGTTGTCACTTTTCGTCTACCTTTACAGTGTTGTCTTTTTGAAGGCTTGTGCCAATGATCCACTTGAGCTACTGCCTCTCTGTGAGGACTGAGCAACAGCTGGAAAAACACATTTAAAAACTTTTATTAATCTCTGTTTAAACCCATGAGTTTCTGCAGTACCTTCAGGAATGGGTGATATTAGTGAACTCTGGAGATCTAATCATTTTAGAACTGCAGATTTCACCAGAGGTTTGGGGAACAGGAAACACAGTGAGCAAGATACAAATGTGCTTCACCTTTATAAGCACTGGATTTCTCTGTCAAAGTACAAGAGAAGATGTTGAGAGAGTTTGTCAGGAATGTAAGACTACACTGCTTCCCAGTGATGCCAAGGTGCTAAAGCATAGCTTCTCTTAAATTATGTATAAGATATATATAAAATTATACATACGCAAATCTATATTTGTTTTAGATCGTCCACATTCTGGGGAAGAAAAGAAAAGGAAAGCTCCGTTTCTGCTATGAAAAACTCACCACTAATGGAAAAAATTATCCTTCCCATTCTTCAGTGTATAATGAGATGCAACTATGCTTCCCCGCCACCTTTAAGTTCACAAAACCTTCTTTGTTTCTCTAATCACGTGGGAAAACTCTGCTGGCTGTGTACCTAACAACTGCAGAAGTTAGTGCTGTATTTCACTGCCCCCTCCCCGTTCATTCTTGTATCCATTGCAATTATCTGTCCTTTGAAGTTCAATGTGTCACGCATTTAAAATGAATGCTGGAGGTATAGCCATAGGTCGGCGTGTGCCGTTCATGGCTTTAATTGTAATCTATGCCTTGTTTTCTCCAGGGAATGTTTGACCTGACACTACACTGAATTTATGAGAGTGAAATCCCTTCACAAAGGCAAGTGCTGAAAATTTATTACATCTGTTTCACCTTGTGGGAAAATTACTTGGTTTACAGAAAAACTAAAAGTAAAACTAAAATCATGGAATGAAACTGCACAACATCCCAGAAGCAGGTCACTTCTGCTGTACTTGGAGAGTTTTCTTCTGGCACTTTGTGAACTGCAGAGCAACATGAGTGGCCAAAATATAGCCTTATGACTGAAAATACAAGAAACTGGAAAGCTGATGTAAAAAAAAAAAATGAAAAGATAGTTCAGGACCAAACTTAGTGCTGGAAATAAGAGCTTCAAGCAAAGTCAGAAACTGATTTAATCTATCAGTGTAATTTTAATATGGCCAGGACCTTGTAAGTTATTGTTTTATTTACCTCCTCTGGGAAAGCACCAAGAATCCTATATAACACACTACTTCAGTATATGTTGTATTTAGATATCTCTGTAAAACTATTAATTTCTGTTTTATCCTCACTACTTCCTTCTGCCCAATGTGAGAGCTATGAAGAGAAGGAAGGCTTGTGTTCTCTGCAGACTGTGCACTATAATCCCTGGTTTCCTGGTCTATCACACCTTGTCCAGCAAGCCCTATGTCCAGCACAACACTCTTGAGATGCTGGTTAAAAGCAAATTACAGTTCCATATTTTGTTGTCATTGTTGTTACAGATTTGGTTTTGCTTTCATGTTTGTTACTGAGAGAGCTGGAAAAGGAACGTAAGGGAGGGTGGAGCTAGAAACCCTTGCTTAACTGAAGAGCATCTGATCAGCTGCATTTTGCCTTTCTGGAAGACAAGCAGAGTCAGTGAGGATGACAACATTTGCTTCAGTAAATGGCAGCATGGTTCCCCCATCTGAGGTAACTGATCCAGTGTTCTCACTGTGCTTGTACGTCTGAGCCTCATGTGGACCAGCATACCTTCACAAAACGTACGGTTTTCTTTCATAAGGTGAATTGTCTTCTGCTGCATATCAGCCACCTGACATGCCTAAGACATGTTACCTTCTTTACCTGTTACTATTTGTGTTAATGCTGCATGTATGCTAGCCAGCATATTCTCCTGCTCTCAATTCTTTAGTCATACCTCTTCTAAAGACAGAGGCTAAGGGATCATCCACTTTGTGGGAATGAAAACTCCCAAGCTGGGTCTGCAGAGCCAGTGCCAGGTCTGAAGCTTCTTAGTTACAGAGACCCAGAGCGCAGACCTGTGCACATATGGTCATTCAGTACCCGTAAGACATAACTGAAAATAATTATTTTCACAATTCCAGTAACCATATAATTGTACAGATTACTGCTTCCAAACATATTCAGAGGAGACTGCATGGGACTGCCTTACTGTTCTGAGGGCACACCATGCTGGGTGGACTCCTGTGCTGGGTGTTGTGTGCTGTGCTCTGCTGCAGAGCTGAGAAATGCCCCTCAGTCATCACAGTGAGGGTTGTGGCACAGGGACACAAAGGCACAGAAATCAAAGTCAAGCAGCTTGAGAAAATGTCAATTACAGTAATTATACCGAAAATGCATCAGGGATCAGGCAACCAGCTGATCTCAAACAGGCGAGGATCTGACTCTAAATTTATTTTGGCAATACATTATGCTACAGGGGATGAGCAGCGATGTGACACTATGTTAAAACACAGGTATTTGTAGGTACATATTTTGTTTCAACCACATCTGCTTGTAGGTAATTTTATACTTGGCTTCGAAACACTCATACAGTTACCCATTTTTACTGTGTGTGGGATACCTAAGTAAAGACATCTGCTTGCAATGTAGGTGCACTGAACTCCTATGCAGAGGCTGCTGAAGTCCAAAAAAACCCCTGCCTTCCCCAGGAATCTGCATTCCCACCAACAGCATTCCCTGGATGCCTGCAGTTCTGCCCAGCCCCTGGGCACGGCCAGCTGTGCGTGGCCCTGCTGGCCAGGACAGCCGCGGGCCGCCCCGGTGGTGCCTCCCCAGCAGATGCACCCAGCAGGCCAAACTTCCCGCACCCGACCTGCCGGAAGACGTGGTCATGGGCCTGGCCCAGGGAACAGCTGCTCGACAAGAGGTGGCTTTGATCGGTACCACATCAAAGCGCTGAGAAAAAGAGAACAATTACGGGCATTCCCTGAGAGCTCTTGCTCAGGGAAGGCCTGAATAAGAGACAGTGTGCTTGCTGTATAAAATGTTTTCCATCTGACACTACTTTCATAGCCTTCCCTGGCAAGAGCATCGCTCTTTTCTCTCCCCCTGTGATGCCTCCATCTCCCATCACACTGCAACCCCCAGTGGCCTTGCCCCATCCCCTGCAGTGCCAGAGCAGTTTCTCACAGCAGCTGAGTAGTGAGTTAAGTTTCTGTAGCCACAGTCCATGACAGGAGAAAAGCAGAGCCGCCTGCTCTCCAGAGCAGATACTTTGCGGCAGCATTAGCAGGACAGGCACCATCCTGCCTCCATCAGGTCGCAGCTCTCACTGCCCCTCGCCTTTGGTGCGTGGCACTGCGGTGACAGGGCAGGTTGCATGGGCAGCCACCAGGCCCTGGGAGCCCCTGGGTGCCAAAACAGTTCCCCGTGCATCCCACTGCCATTGCCATCCTTCCACAAACTGCTCCCTGGCTACAGCATGTGGGAAGTATAGCTTTTAGCCTCTTACTTTATGGAATATGAATGATCAGGATGGGCTGAGAAAACCCACAACAGTCGATACCCAGTAGCCACGGTGCTGTCCAGGAAGCTTGGAAATGCAGAGACCTTGAGAAACCTGTGCTAACTGTACTCCTTTCCTTGCTATCTTGCTGCTGCTCAGAAAGAGTTTATTTGACTCTTTGTTCTCTGTTAAAGGTAACATGACTGCCCTACAACTCCATAGCTTCTCTGTTTTCTGAAGATATGAGTGCTATTCAGGTTACTTGACATGAGATGTGTGAGCACTGCATGTATAATTTAAATTAAGTTATATATTTAAGTTATCAAGGCTCCTTCTGTAATTATGAGAGAGAAATGGCACCTCAAGAGAGTCATTTTAGGAACCATTTTAGGATGAGAAAATTATCTACTGGGGAAGATGTTTGTCTTCCTGCAATGACTGTGCAAGGTGGGTTATTAAACTAGCCTAGATGCCTGATGTTCTGGTGATCCACGTTGGGAGGCACGAATGTCCCTTCTGTGTCTGAGTCCTGCAGACCTCCATGGGTTCAGCTGGAAGCCAGACACAGTCAGGTAGCTCTCGAAACGCTCCTGCTTCAAGACAGGAAGCTGATTCAGAAAAAAATAAAACCCAGAAGCTAGCTTTTCTTAATGTTCTGTACTTCCCTCTTAGCCTGAGAGCTGAGTTCTGATGGCAACTCATTGTCTCATTGCAGGTGATCTTTGTAGTGAAGGCAGATGCAAAGTTTTAATATTTGCCTTCCTCTGTGTGACCAAGTGGTGTTATTCCTCTTACATTACATGGTGGTCCAGCTCTTCTCTCATCCTCCTCTTATAATTAACGTAATCAGAGTATGTTTCTTTGTTATCCTTTAAATCTACTGGTATGAATGTGTATATTGTAGAATTACAATTTCAGCCACACAGTAATCATTCAAAACAGAATTACAATTTTAGCTACACAGTAATCTATCTTGGATGATTACTGTATGGCTGCCTTTTAAATTCTGACATGTTGAATGTTTTAGGATTACAGACAGGGATTAATTCACATCATGGACTAATCTGCTGCAAATATCCATTTAAAAAGTCTTTTTTGCATCACTCCTCAAAGGGGGCATCAAGTATTAGAAGAAGAAAAAGAACAGCTGAGCAAAACTAAGAAATGAGATTCCACTTTAAATGGTGTTAACTGATATATATATATATATATTTCATATTTCTAGGTTGACACTGTTTGGAATATATGTTCCAGAACAAATTTCTGCTGCAATCAGGCAAACAGGTTGTTTTGAGCCAAAGACTTAAGACACGTAATTTTTTTGACTGCAATATGGTGGTAGTTAACCAAGTGATTTTAAAGAAAGAGCATGAATGTCCTTGTACAGGATCTGCCATAAATATAGCTAAACTATACAAAGGTGTCTGATGGTGTTATATCCTAGCCATGCAGGAGAGAGCTGTACTGCCAAAAATCTGTCTCTGGCTGCTAGAGCTGTACCTGGGTGCTAGAGGTTTTAGTGTGCTGCAACAGCTGAAGCACTGCAGCTCCTGTGCGGGAAGGGCAGTGCGTGCTCCTGGCACTCTCCGTGCCCCTTGTGCCCCTGTGAACCTGTCACTGTGCACAGCTGCTGTGTGCTTGCTGAGAGAGGACAGATGTTACGTGTGAAGCAGAGCATGTAGCTGTGGAGCGGATTGCCCTATCAATTTTTAAGTGCTGTTGAAGAAGTGACGGCACCAAGTGGTTTTCAGAAATAAATGCAAAGGATTAAATGTCCTACATGGAAGGCAACAATGACAATGATAAAAAAACTGCATGTGATATTTTCTAGACTGCTAGGCAGCCTTTTCCCAACAGTCATGACAACCCGGCTGTGACGCTTTAGCAAGCTAAGCGTGGTTTTGTGATGGGACACCTTGCAGGAAACCCAAACGCTGTACAAGAAATAATGTTCATTAAGGATGCGGTCATTTTTCCCTGGGAGTAAGGAATGAATCAGTGTCCCGGCATGAAGTTAAGGGCTCCAGACCTCCATGCTCATTGTTAAAGCTCCAGTAAGTCTCTTTGTAGCAGTTAGTGTCTCCTCTAAATTTCAAGCTGAGAAATTATGTTCTGGTTGTCTGTTTTCCTACAGTGGTTTTATTTGGGCATGATATACTCATTGTCTGTAACTGTTGCAGTGTCGCTGTTTGTTCTCATAACACACAAAATGTTCCACCTTAGAAGCAACAGCTTTTAAGGGATAAATAATGGTAGCATATGCAGCACATAAAGTACTTTAAGATTCCACACAATGAAACATCCTATATTTTGAAGGATTATGTTCTTGTTCTTTTAGGCCTCAAACAGGAAATATTTAAGCACATTTTCAATTAAGTTGCATTGAAGTTAGTATAATTGAAGTCCATATTTTCAGCATGTGCTTCTAATTAAACACATCCATAAATGCTTTCCTGATCAGAGGTCTTCAAGCCTGCGAAAGCACAGAAACTGAAGCATTCTTTTTTGGCTACTCTGTGTGCTTCTTTCAGTACATACGTTTGAAAGCAATCATCACATTTCCTCCCTCCTAAGTGCTGTTCCCAGCCTCAGCTGGGAACTGCAGTCATACCTATAGGGTCCCAGCCTCAAGGCTACAGGTTACTTAAAGCAGTGCTGGAAGGCATGGTGCCTATGTCTATATGTTGCACAGAAAACTTTCAAACACACACACATGACCAACTTAAAGAAGCACTAAAGGTGAAGGTGGCCACAGCTCCAGTCACACAAATTAATTTAATCTTCCTTGCAGGCTGATTTGGAAGAATATACCAGGCTCAGAATGAAGATAGAGAGCCTGATTTAAGCCATTACTAGTTTGCTCTGGCTGGAAAAAGAGAAAAAAATGTACAAGAAAGGGTTGATGTGAGTAGAGCAATGGTAATCAAGGTTTTGCAGCGTGTAAAACATGGGCGCTTTGAGCTTACCCATCCCACTCAACACTAGAAAGGATCAGAGAAGTGTATTCACATGTCAGGCACTGTTTTGGCTGTCTGTTCCCTGGGTTATAGTCCTGTTCCATGGAGGAAGTATTTGGGCTCTTATAGCTTGAAATCACTGAAAGAAAAAATGAATGAAAGACTAGATCCATCAGGCCTTATACTGCAAAGTGTCTGTCTGGTTACATACAGATGTTTGTAAGTGCAAGCTGCATGCCTGCTTCCTTTATAACAAAAATTAATCAATTTTTATTATTTTCTGCATTATGTCAGGTAAGTAAAAAGCAACTTGTTTTTGCCTTTCTTCCTAGGTTTGCAGTTAAAAACACAAATGAACAGCTATACATTAACATCTATCGTTAATGACAGCAGCAAAAATTTTCAAAAAGAAAAGCAGGATCTGGCTGTGAGTTTCTGAAAATAATCTGACAGTTATTTGCTGTCTTCTTTTACTGTGTTCATCATGATTTTTTTTTTGAATAAACAACTTCTGAAAAAAATATCAAAAAACACAGATTTCTGCATTTTACTTCATCACTTTATATTGAGGGAAATTTTCCTGTGTGTTTTTAATTCTGATCTCTAAGAGAATGGAAGATTAATAGCACGCTGTGTTCCCACATTTTCTTTTCAAAGACTCTGGGTCTGAGTTGTCCTGCTGCCTTTGAGGAGCACGTGCTGCAGCAGAAGGCGTGTGGAGCCCCTGCCAGACAGGCGCAAGGGTTGGGCTTGCAGATCTCAACAGCTCCATTGCCATGACGAATGAAGCTGTCAGAGGAAGATATGATTCTCTGGGCTTGGCCTACAGGTAACTTTGATAGGTCTTATGCAGGATTTGACAAAGGACAAAAACTAGGGTCTGTTGAAGGATCTGCTTATAAAGCATCCAAGAACACTACAGAGTACGTTAAGCCAAATGTTTGTACAGCGACTGAGAAAACCCAACGCTAACTCTCCACTTTCAGTGCTGCAGTATGAGTGTACTGCAGGATCCCAATGCATTTTGGCTTCTGGTCATCCAAAGAGTACTGCATTATTCTCGTGAAAGCCCTCATGCTTGTTTCTCAGGGTGGTAACATCCTCAGCTTATGTATTTACGGGAGTTTCAGGCACATCCCTGCCAGAGCTCCCTCTGCAAATTCTCCCATAGCAGGGCTCAGATAACAAACAGCCCTCCACTGGCACTTGATGCTTCCTTGTGCTACCCTTGAGCGCATTTTGCCTCCCATCCTCAAACTCCCTGAAACCTGGTTCTGTGATTTTAACTTCTCTTTTTCTTTGCTCCTAGCTGTAGACCTCATCTCTTCTTCCACTTCTCCATGGCTCTGGATAGCTGAGCCAAAGCAACATGTAGATAACTAACCATAAAAAAGCTCCTGGGAATACTTCAGTATTTTTGACCTTGTTTGTAGCAGGAGGAACATATTTGTTATGCCTCCATTTCAGAGAAGCTTATTCAGCTTCCAGTGATTATTGCATGGCCTTAAGCCTTGTAGGGGTTATTTAATATTATATTTTCCTTGCTAACACATGCCACAATGCTGTACTTATTATTTAAAGCTTTTCTGCTAAAAAGCCATTGTTCGTGAATTAGTTTGATAAGACTTGTATAAATACAGAGTTGTGACTTTGCGTGTGAACCATTTAGCCTTTTTCATAAGAAATAATTCCTAGTGTTAAGGCTCCTCCCTGCCCCACAAATCAAATGTTTTTTTTCCAGTAATTCCTTCTCAAGGAAGATGCCCCAGGAAAATCTGCTTGTTGGCTAAGGTCATCTCAAGTATTTGTATTTTTTATACACATGAGAGGATAAATCCTTAACTAGAAGAGATATCATTGCTCGTTTTTGCCCTCTTCCTCCTCTCCCAAAAGCTTGCTACGTTAGTCCCCATCTGCAAGCCCTGGATTACCTACTAAGAGGTTATATAAATGTGCTTTATGTGGTTTTACACCTCTAGGAGAGGGTATTTACTGAGCTAGCTCCTGGGCCGTGCTAGGCCCCAGGGGATGCTGGTTAGGGACAGTAAGACCTGTGGGTGCCTTTAGTACCACGACAGGTAAGGGCACTGCTGACACTGCCACCAACGGCATTAATTGTGGTTTTCTTTTGTTTAGTAGCTAGGTTTACTTGAAAAAATGGCTCCCACATTGGCCACCCAGTGTGGTATACGTGAGTGTGCTCATATTCACATCTCTCAATATCTTTTGAACCGCCTGGCCAATTTCAGCTATAGTTGGTAGGGGTCACTGGGGTATTAATGATATCCCCACAAGGTTCATGAAATCACGCAGGCCTATTGTATCACCCCAGCTGAGAGAAACGCTATGGAGGGAACGCAACCCTAGTAGACACCTGAGAATCCACTGGAGACAGAGCTCTCCAAAGGAGAAACTTTACTCCCCTCTGGACACCAGCTTTGAAACTTGAGTCTGTGGGAAACCACGTGCCCTGTGAGCTGGCGCTCGGAGTGACGCACTTGGCGGGCACTTCGGTTTTCCCCCCTTGCACCTCGTTTGGCAGCAGCTCGTGGTGAGCCGCCGGCTGGTCTGGTCAGCCCGCATTGTTCTTGCTTTTCCTTTGAACATAGAGGTACATTCATTAAAGCTCTGCGTTTGCAGCTAGCACTTTTTGCACATTTACTTGTAAGGAAAGGAATAGTGGCAGCAATAGCAACAGGTTTTACAGAAGTATCTGGAACCATTTACACAAGCAATACAGGACCCCGAAGGAGCAGCTACAGAGCTTCATGCTTTGACTGATCTTTAGGAAGCAAATCAACCCTTACCCAGTGCAGTTCCTTTCCTGAACTGGACACAAAATACTCCATCTCCCCACCACGGAAGCTTAAGCAGCAGGAATGACAGTTTTAAAAAATCCATAAGGGATTGTATTCTGCATTGTATATGCAGAAAGACTGGCAAGCAGCAGCAATAACCCTGCATGTCGCAGGAGTGAAAAAACAATGCTGACCTCTTTTCTGTGGGCTCCCACGAGGGTGGGTTTGTGTCACAGAGAACAACCCTTTTGGTGTCCAGCTGGAATCTGAAACAACCATATCGATTTTCCTTTCCAGAAATGAGGACAGCCTTCTGCAAAGTGGACATGGCAGTCCATAGACTGCAAAACTGTTAAACCCATGTGTACGTGCAATTGTAGTTGGCAAAACTCAGAATGAGACTTCTGGAAGTAGGACAATACTTGGGCATGGAAGTTGTAGCCTGAAGGTGTTTCAGCAGGCACCCCTGTACCTCCTTCCTACTGGTATCATTACCGTAGCACCATTGCTGTCTCAGAGCAGACAAATTTGAGGTTTGAAGAGTGCAGGAAAATATTTCACAAAAGTACCCAAAAAGACAATGATTGATGCGGTACACTTTAGCCTACCCTCAAAATGAGCTTTTATGCACTATACTGTCAGCTGAAAACAGAGATGATTTGTGCCTGTGAAGACATCTTTCCTATAGTTTTAATACCTAATAATGGGCTAAAAATCACTGCTAGCACTGGTATAGTGCCCTTCCCTACTCCTTGTCACTCAGCCACCGAGCTTTGGGAAGCCTGCCAAGTCCCTGACAGCAGCTTCTTCTCGTGGGAGCAGAGCTGCACAGCACAATTTGATCCAGGAGAAGAGGCTGGGTTTTCAGATTTTATTCTGGTGTCAGCAGCAGAAACCTTCAAAGCAGGGGAATAGTCCCCAGCTGTGAACTGGGTTGCTCAGGAGGTACCACTCTTGTCATTTTGTCAAGCTGATCAGGGTAGGGAAGAGCTCTTTTTCTAGGCTGAGTACACTGAAGAGGCGCCAAGGCCTCCCACCCACAGTCCTCATTAAAGAAAAATAGCAACAGCACAAAGCCCAAGGATTGTTTACTTATTTGTAGTATCTCAGCAACGGCTACTCTCTATCATCTGGTTCTGCTTTGGTGATTTCTTTTTTTATTAAGAAGAAATGCCACATGCTGCCACACAAGTAGCTAACCTCCTGCTGTCGGTCAGAGGCTGCCCCTTATGTCAGGCAGGACAGAGCAAGGGCTCTGCTTCCCAGCTGTGGGACCTGCCTTACAAGAACAGGGCACAGACCAGGACCTCGCAGTTGTTCTCTTTCTCTCTTTCAACCCCAGTAAATCCAGCAAATGAAATAAAGCTCAGGTTTGTGAGCGATGCTAGGTCACACAGGACAACTAGTTCTGTTGATGCATAAGCTGACAAATAAATAAAGTTCTGGACATGCCCAACTGGTTCATTTCAACATTTTCAGAAGGAAGCATCAAATTTTGGAAGGTTTGATTCATGAGGCGACTCTGTGGCTTTCACAATGCAGAGAAGAAAGAGATGGCTGTATGTCCCTTCCCTGCATCCCATTCTTATACTTTAGTGGCTACAGCACTTGTCTGAGTGGGTAATTAATAACTTTAATTACTTTCTATAAATTAGGATGGAGCTTCAGTTTGACATACTGGGAGATCTCCACTTCAGGGCAATTTTTCTGAGTGTTGAGACAATCTCCTGAGAAGAAAAGGGCCCAAGCTCAAGTATGTTCTCTGCAGAAGAGAGCATGAAAAGAGGGTCGGATTATGCCTTCTGGGTAACTGCTGCAACAAATGAACTTTCCTGACTAAGGCTGTAGAATCAGGGTACACCACCTTCTCAAAGTTTTAAAGGCACCTGGTAATTTTAACCTTTATTTTTGATTTTTTTTTTTTTTGGTAAAGATCTTCATAGTTAAATAGCTGTTCAGAAATAAAAATAATTTGGAATAAAAATAATTTGGAGTCAAACATTGAATTTAATTTTTTTTTTTTTTGGAAGCTGCACTGCTAATTAACATAGGTCAGGATTAGCACTGTTTGAGGAACTATCTGTTTAGATAACAGGTTCTTTGATAGAGGAATCATATTATTGCATTTCTGTATGGGACAGATGACACCTCACTGATCCGCAGCTCTGTGGGGATATTAGACAACTCCTTTGCAGTCACACAGTTGTAAAATCTTACTCTTAATTTGTTATAAAAGAGTTTTCTGGCCTATGGACCAATCAGTGCTTCTGCCCGTAAAGGAGAGTCTGCCAAAACATGGGGGAGGAAACTGAAGACACGAAAAAGAGACAGGAGACTGCTATCTTAGACTAAGCAAAGTTATCTGGAGAGGGTGGTGGTGCAGAGTGATAAAGCTGAGCTCGGTAGCAGCTGGTGTTACAAGATAAAAAACGGAAGCTGTATGTGGACATCCATCTATCTGCTTATCATTCAGGGCTACCACACAGGATCTCGGTGGTGTTGGTGCCCAGGTGTAACAGGCACTGCATAAACACAGGGGGAGAGCCAGTCCTGGCTTGAGGCCTCACAGCCAAGATACAGGTTTGGAAGACAGAAGAGCTGCCACCTCCTTCACGTTAAGACTTATTGGTTCATCTGATGCTGCAGTTACTGTCTAGCAGAGGCAGTGACTGAGCCTAAAACTCTTGGACATCAAGCACCATGCAGCCGTGTGTTCAAACAGCTCAGGGAAGCATCAAAAGAGCCAGAACGACTGAATTGAATCCCAGTCACTCCACAGGCAACCTCTGTCCCAGCCCAGTGGACAGAGAGGATTGCTCCTTTCCCTCCCACACCCTGCCACACAGCTTGCTTGCTGGCCCCTTTGTACTTGCTCCACTTGGTTAGGGGACTGCCCTGATCCAGCCGGCGGGATGAGCTCTGCATGTACTGCTTTAATTGGAGATGGTGAGGAGCACAGCGGGAATTGTTCCTGAGTACTGGAAACAATACTTATAAAATCACTTCACAGCAGCCAGTAACGCTACTGGCTGGAATACAAACAGCGTTGGAGACCAGTGGCTAGTCAAAAAACACTCTGAAAAGAAGTGCTCATGCTTCTTCACTTCCCCATCCACCTGTGCTTCTGATCCTGCAGCCAAAAGCTGTGATACCATAGGGGAGGATGAAACTTTTAGGGTAGGAAACAAGCAAGGTGAACATTTAAGAGAGAAGGAAGATGTCAGTGCTCTCCACATGGAAGTATATGAGTGCCTCCCATACCCAAAGCAGAGTGCATGAATTTACATGACAACGTTGCAGTAGCTGAGATCTCTGGGGGCTCAATTTTCCATAATCAGATCTAAAGACCTCTGCCTACATTAAGTAGCATCATGAATGAAGGTGATTTAGCACCACATATAACCACTTGGTTTCTGGTTTGCACGTGCAATACAGATATGTAAGCTAAGTACACAAACTCAGGTGGCCTCCGGGGCTGAAAATCCTCAGGCTATGCACGCCCTCTCTTACAATAGCAGCCTGGAAATGATGCTGCATGTTCCCTCCTTTTCTGCATTTTACAGGCAAACTTGGACAAAAAAACAAACCAAAACAAAAATGTTTGGTGCTCTTGCAGCCCCAAGTGCTGAACTTGTCTTTTTGAAATGCTATGTCAACAGCTCTTCACTAGCAGGCCCATTATTTTTATTGGCTTCAGCTCCCTGGCTAGTGTTGACAGGTTAATTTACAGTAACAGTGAGAGTCACCTATACTCGCTATACCAGAAAGCGCAGCCCGCTCTGCACTTGAATGCCACGCTCTCAGGAGCAGGAATGTGGAGAGTGAGTAAGTGCTGCCTCACAGCCTCGCTCAGGCACTCAGGGACTTGTACAAAAGAATGCTCTTTTGGTGATTTTTTTTTTTTTTTTCCAGCATATACAACTGGAGCAGGAATGGTTGCAATTATATCTTACCGTGCTTGTTAGGGAGGACATATGCGAAGATTAGCCTCAAGAATGTCACTCTTGGATATGGTCTTCCCATTGGGATTATGCCACAGTTTTTTTTTTTTTTTTTTATTGTATTTTTTTTTTCTCTTTTTAGTACAAAGTTCATTGTGAGAAATTCCCTTTGATAACATGTATACAGATAGTGTTAAGCACATCCCAGAAAATGTTTGCTGGGGTGTACCTAAAGAACTGTCTCCCTTCCCTTCCCTTCCCTTCCCTTCCCTTCCCTTCCCTTCCCTTCCCTTCCCTTCCCTTCCCTTCCCTTCCCTTCCCTTCCCTTCCCTTCCCTTCCCTTCCCTTCCCTTCCCGGCACTTCCCAGCACTTCCCAGCACTTCCCAGCACTTCCCAGCACTTCCCTTCCCAGCACTTCCCTTCCCAGCACTTCCCAGCACTTCCCAGCACTTCCCTTCCCTTCCCATGGAGAGGAAAGTTTTAAACTAATAGATTTTTTTTTTTCCTCTGGTTTGTACAGCCATAGTTCTGCAGTTGAAGATCTCAGACCAGGCCTCAGATGTGATATGGATGGTGAAGAAGACATAAGGAAGATGATGCAGAGTGCACTGGAGAATTAAGAGGTATTTGGTGCACTTAAGGGAGGTTGATAAGATCAACAGACATTACATCACAGGAAAATAATTAAAATCACAGTGTTTCTGAGATCTGTTTGTTTCTATAATACTGACTTTTTTTTCCTTTTTTTTTTTTTTTTTTTTTTTCAATGAGCTTGTTTTATAAAAAAAGTGAATGAATGGTATTTTAAACCTAGAAATATCAGATATAAAGTCTAGGAGTCTTGCAGCTGTCTCCCTGTATAAAGTAACAACACTCTAACACTGTTTACCAAGCAGGAGGAAGCACCAAGTTTGGGTCAGATATAAGGATTTCCATTTCTTTCAGCATTGATGGACATTGTGCCACCCCTTGCTCACAGAAATTCTATTTTGGCTGCCTGCCCATTGGAGATCTAGAAGATGTGCATCTGGTGTTGTGACCATATTGCAGATCTGGGTGGTTACACTCTGCTGCTAGATGTTTACACTACATATTTGTTCCAGGCTAGCATTCACTCTTGATTTTACTTACTCTTGACATAGTGACTGAAACTAGAAGAGCAATCCCTGTATTTAGTCTGCAGATCCCTTAGCAAAAGCTCTTTGAAAAGCTTTGGGATCTTTCCACTGCACAAATTTCACGTCTTTGTCTGTCACCAATCTGTTCTCATCAGCCAGCCCTTTGAAAGTCTTTATGGCACCTCTCCATCCTGCTGGCTCATCTGTGGATCAAGATCTCAGAAACTGTCAGAAGTTCCCACCAGCTTGAAGAGCCACAGCAAATCAGAAAGAAAGCAGATGCGAGGAAGGAGTGTAAAATCATTTGGAGATAGATTAGAAAAAGTGTATCTGAGTTTTCTGTTTTAGCACAGATTTCTATGCATGCTTATATGTATGTATGCAGAGTTACAAAGGAGTGCCACTTTTTCATCGCTGAAATGTACTGTGTCTCAGGCACTGAAATAATCATCCCTACAGCACACTTGTTCAGAATATGTGTGTGTAGTTTACAGAAAAAAATCATTTTGGTGATTAGGATGGCAAGCAAGGCTTGAGGGAGCTACTCTAAGCTAACATGATGGAACACCTATTTCTTTTAGTTGTGATGATACTTATATTGAGGCAGTGAGGAATTCAAATATTACAGCAACATTGACTAGGGAAAAGCTATATGAAGCCAACATATATTATTATTATTATTATTATTATTATTATTATTATTATTATTATTATTATTAGACGTGTATACAGCTGTTTTCAAAGTATTAATTTGAAAATCATGACTTTATGTTGGTTAGTGGTGAAAATCAACACAGCAAAACAAGGCTTACTGAAATAAGTGTTACAGAACTCAGCTACTTCTTTTTGTTGTGTCTGAACCATAGGTAATGAGATTTTCTCCAGTTAATTACCCTAGCGTTAGGAAGCTCTGTATGAATCACGTAGTAGCCCCTACCTGTACTAGCTTGTAGCATCAAAGTCACACTAGGTAGCTTGCCAGTTACACCTGAAAAATTAAAGAACAGTTCATGAGAATTGCTTTTCTTTCTTTGTTGAAGACAGCACATGCTTTTGAACTTCAAAAATCACTGTTTTTTTGCACAGTATCTATAGGCTTTGTAGAAGGACTGTGGGAACACCTGGCTGTCTCCAAGCAAGATCCTTGTATTGGCTAAGGACTTTTTGTTTCTGTTGTATGGGGATGAAGGGATGAATGAAAAAGGTGATTTAAAGAGAGTTTCAAGCACCTTTTCCTTGAAAATCAGGCTGGTTTAGTATGTTTTAACAGAGACACTGGCAAACAGAGGGTCATTTTAAGCCATGCCACCTATGAAAGAGATATGCAGGAAAACAGATTTTGGAGGAAAAGGTGAAACTTTAATGTATGCAGTAGTGTCACGAAGGCAGGAATGCTGGGAGTAGATGATGTGTCATGTAGAAAAGCTGCTGCAGAGCCTACCTGGGCTCCTGTACTGCCCTATTTCGCTGCTGCAGCTCTGGCCAGGGCCTCTCTGTTTCTGTGTCAAATGGTCAGAGATGTTCCCACAGCCTCCTTTGTACTGCTGTAACTCAATCCTTGTGTGATAGCCACAGACAAAGGAAGAGGCAGAGACACCGAATCAGAAAACCTCTTCTTTCAATCACGGTCTCTCCTTACGCTGCATCTTGCTTGCAGCAAAGCCAAATGAATGCCAAAGTGATGGAGTTAAACACATGCCAGTGTATCAGCACGGGAGGATGCCCCCTGCAATTGAGACTGTCCACACTGAGGGTTAAGGAAGAACAAAACTGCCTTATGCAAATCATTACAGCTTAAAGATGAACAAGGTTTCCAGCAATCACTCCACATCTTTGGTCCAAGGGCTACTATGTCAAAGGGTGTAACAGAAATAGATGAGCATAGCTTGCTCTCAGAGTAGCAGTGAGCTGAGCAGGACCTGTTGCTGTCCATGCTGTCTCCACTGTTTCCACGTGAGAGGCTGGAGGAGAGCATGGGAGGGACTGTGGACGTAGTCTAAGCAGAGCAGCCCATCTCACTGTTCAGATACATGCTCAAATGGTACCCCCAAAGTCAGGCCAGGAGACTGTGACAGAGCTGAAAATTAAACCCTGCTGCCCTTATGCTCAAGTCTGCTTCTCTCTTATGCCCTTACCCAGAAGAGGGGAGAGGCAGGGTGGGTAGTGCTAGACTTAGTTAAATTATTTCCATGAGCTGAAAAATGGACTTCATAGCCAAGTCCCCAGTTTAGCAATCTGTAACATCTGTGGCAGATTTTTAAAGTGAACATCTCTGCTTTGGTGGCTTCCAAGCAGCAGGAATGTTACACATTTTCCCTTGCCTGATGGATTTGCCAACTTTTGGAACCCACAAAAGCATTTCTGGCTCACAACATGATGGCATCTATAGCTGTCGCCTAGTGAAGAAAGGAAAAAGTAATCAAAACTCCTTGCTTTGAATATGGTGGGGCTCTTCCATAGGAGAATCTTCATCTCCAGCCAAGGCAAGATCTGTGGTTTTGTTAGAGGGACAAGGTGGAAAGTACTCCAGCCACCTCTTTGTACCTGTCTCTTGTTCCCTCAATAAGGCCAAGCAGCCAAAACAAAGTGTTTAATCAGCCAGAGATGTGGTGATACTCACCTCACTTCTCAGGGCACTGTGGTGCATATCAGCAATGCCCTGCTTCCTGCTGCAGTAATTCCTTGCTCTAAGTGCTGGTGGAAAAGAGCTTGCTCTGGTCTCTTGCACAACACTCCCATGTCTGTGCCACCCCTTGATGCCTAAGGAAGCAAGAGATGGGGCTCACACAGTTCTCATTTAAGTTTTGAACCTGCAGTCCTTTCTTGAAAACATCCATGCGGATATGATATTGTTGCCTTCAGATATTTATTCTCTTTATTAGGCCTCTTATTTGTTCCAGAGTTACACGGTGATTTTGGTGGGAGCTCCAGATAAAGCAGAGCAGTGTGACGGAAAGCACAATAGCTTCATTTAGATAAGCACTCCAACCGGTGTAGTGGGTCTAACCAAACTACACCAGAAAAACACAAGCTCCTACTCAGAGCAGAGAAGTTTCACTGGGTGAGAGCAGCTGGTCAAGGTTGCAGGGATCTGAGCTCGTGAGCACAGCAGCACCACCACTCTTCCTGTTCCCCATCGCTCCCCTGCCACACTTCCCTCGTGCCCTGGCTTCAGAGAATTGGGGTCTGCAGCTCCCGCAGCTTCTCTTTGCTCCTGGCAGGGTCAGCGGAGGCAGCGCAGCAGTTAATGTGAATTATGCCTACACATAATTGACCAAGAGTTTCAAATGTCAGTGGCAATTCGTGTCCTCCTCTCAGATGTCATTACACTCTTATAAAAAAAGGCGTGATCTTCTTTATTACACTAGGAATGTAAAAAAACACCAAACTCCCATATTTTTTTTCAAGACAGCATTATTTGTTACAGTCATATATCTCATGTGTCTTTACTCTTAACACAATTATTTTAAGGGATACTTTGTTTATAAGAAACACAAAGGAAAAATCACATTGTATGACTTAGACTCTTCAAAAGTAGTTATAAACAACTATACTAATTGTTTTGTTCCCTTAAAAGATGTGGGCCATGGCAACACAGCTGTTTTTGCTGTGGCTAGTGTGCCTAGCTTTAGACTAGTGTCGCGGGGAAAAGTTTTCAGGCCTGTTATGAGCAGCCCATGAGTGGCTGACAGGCAAACATCGTATCTGCCTGCTGTGATCTGCTTAGAGACTGCAAAGGGGGGGGGGGGGGGGGGGGGGATTTATTTGTACTTTGAAACGCACCTTCCCTCCTTCTTACAAGAAATCCATGACATATCTCCTCTTAATCATAACAGTCACACCCAGGAGAGGACAAATTTGGCAATCAATACGAGGATTCTTCTGTAACCTTCCCAAATAGCCTTCTGCCTGGCATTGCAGGCCATCAGTGATTCGTGTAGACAAAACAACTTGCTGCCTGTCAAAGGCATTCAATAAAGCATAGAAAATCAACTTAGTATTTTAGCATCTCTGAGTTACTTAACAAAGAAATCAAGTATTCAATAAAAAAATAAATAAATCTCCGATACTCTGTTGTTAGGCATTTGCCCATGAATTCATTAGCAAGACTGATCCTCACAGAGCCAGAGGGGACTGCTGAACATGCGTGCAGGCTGCATCTGGCCCTGTGTAACTCCTCAGACTGCTTGTTATGCTGCAGAGACAAGGGCTGGCTTTCCAAAACCGTTTGCTGGGCACCAGATGAAGCACAGTATTCACTGACAGGGCTAATAGGGGAAATTGATGGAATTTGGTTATCTGGTGTATTAAGCCATACCATCTAGGCAAAGCTCAAGGATTCGTAGGCATTGTGGTTGCAGTATCTGTAGGATAATTCAGGGACTTACACTGAAGGTGATGTAGGCTTTTTTCTATGGGGTTCTGAGCATAGGAACTCATGAGGTCAGGCAAGAGCCAGGAAAAGCCCCCCATGGCTGGTGAGGCAGTAGGGTGCTGTCACTGCAAACCTAAAGTCAGGACTAGAGTGCAGCTGACACTGCAAGCTCAGCCTGTGGAAAGGATATGCTAGTGAATAAGGTTAAACCCTGACCAGAGCTCATAAATGTTTCTGTGCCAGGCATGCTGGTGAAAATGGAAAAGATGTTGCAATGAGGTTGATTCCATAATAATTAAAAATATCTCTTTTGTAAGTAATGTGGTAGTTCTCATATTGGACCAGTACGTGGTTCATACAGTTCAATATGTACCCTAAAAAACAGTCAGCTCAAGGCAGTTGGTGAGAAAACCTTATATTACACTGGCAGGCATATTTCTGTTCCTTCTCAGGACATCTCTTCCTTACCAATAATATGTAGAGTTATCTAGATCTTGAAACTTGAAACAATAGGTTTAGTGTTTTCTCTCTCTCTATCTCTCTCTCTCTCTCTTTTTTTTTTTTTTTTTTTTTTTTTCCCAGCATTATCTTTTATAACTCCATATATCTTTATTCTTCATGTAATTGTCCAACCTCTATTTCAAACATTAACTCTCTCAGAAGCTCTAATGATTTGCTGAGTTTTCTGGCTTGGAGGTAGTCTGAGCAGATTTTTTGCTTTACTGAGATCTTCCAGAAGGTAACCCAGGCTTCTTTCTGGTGGTTACAATAACTGGAGCATTTCTTGGATGTTATCTAAAACTTACAGCTTGCAATGCCTTACCTCTGTCACTACTTAACAATTATTCTCCAAAACCCATCAAGACCACTGATTTAAGAAGAGCGAGTTTTGGAGAACCCTTTGCTAATCTCACCACATTGAAAAATGACTCTTCATCAATCCTAGCATTTTCTTACTCTGCTGTTTTTGATTTGTAACAGGATTTTGTGCAGTGCCAGGAGAATAATCTTATGCAGGATTGTTCTGTTTGTTTCTGTCTTTCACTTAAAATTACGTCAGTTCTGGAATAGTATTCACCTGTTGACTTGGAGGGAGATCCACGTGGCCATCTGATATGTAAAGCTCATCGTCCCATGTCTTGGCACCCAGTTACTGCAATTGATTTAAATGTTGGACCTTTCCTCCTGTGATCCCCTCCTACTTGAGCTTCTGGAAGGGCCTGTATTTCTAAAACAATGGCAACAGGATGTGTCATGGTTCTCATAAGGGGGAGACTTACAATTAGAATTTGGCTAGACAAAACCAAGAAAAGTGAGGAACACACGGGAACTGTGTGCTGGAACACACCACAGCCTTCCTTGTGCCATCCCAGCGCCATGTGAAGGGATGTCGGGCTTTACCAGCCCTCTGAACAGTATGGACAAAGGCAGCCCGAATGAGAAAGCTAACCTGTAGCATGTTTTGCCCTCCAAAGAATGTAATACATGCATGCCAAACAGGAATAAAAGAGATTGAGACAGATTTTAGGGCAATTATTTTTAATGCAAAGCCAGCTATGTGCTTAGCTATGTTACCTGGGGAACTGAGGAACTCCATCTTTCGGGATCTTAAAGAGGAGATTCCATAAATGTGCTTGGAACAGTTTAGATAGGACCAAGCCTTCCCTGAGGTCAAGTCAGACCTCTTCAGATCCTGTTATCCTTCCATAATTTAAGGGCCTGCTCATGATCCTCCTGTGATGCCATAACTGTATTGGGTCTGTTCCCCTGCTTGTTACTTGTTTGGAAACTGCTTATTTTGAAACAAATACTGTTACTGACGTGACAAGAAACTCTAAAAGTGTCTGTGCTGTTTCCTAACATGGACTCTGGGTCATTGCACAGACAAAACACGCTGCTATAAAACTATTTCTTGTGTGACAGGACCCAATAACACCTACTCTGTGATTCTTTTGTTTTTCCACTCATCTCTGAAACTGAAGCAGCTCCATCCATCTGAGAGCTGGCGTACTGCATTCTATTCTCCAGAAAACTTGGCTAACTTCATGCACCAGTATACTTGGCCTTTGAAAACTGGCATGCAGTTAGCAGACAGAAGCAGGGTCAGAATTAGTTCAAAATAAATTAATAGTCAGAAGTTCTAACTTGCTAAGCTGTATGCAATCCACCCTTCAAAGGATGTTCGCCAATTGCTGTAATTGCTCTCTTCAAGGGCTTCCAAAAATCCTTGGACATGCTAATTAATACTGTTTTAGATATATGTGAAGGTATTTGACCTGAGAGTTTAATTCTACAGTTTAATTCCATAATGGTTGTAAATGGTAGAACTGCTGCATATTTAAAAGAACATTAGTGTGAATTTAGCTAGCTGTTGGCAGTTTAACAGTGACTAACAGATATTAAATAAGCATGAAATTCTAGTGGTGAATGACATTTTTATAGGGGCAAGGGCTGGAAGCTGAAGGCAGGAGAAAGTATTGCAACCATCCACTGCGACCTTCCCTTTTCCCTGGATTTTGCAGCTTGTTTGCACAACTTTGCCAGCACATGGGCAAGTCTGGATTGGTGGAAGTGCAAGCATGGATGGCACATGATGAACATGGGACAGGAATTCCTTGATTTGGTGAAGTCACTGACACGTACCTTTCTGATGTCACTGACACCAGAATTTCCCCAAACATCAGAATTCTTCAGCCACTCAGAGATAATTACATCTTCAAAGGAAAGTTGTGTGAATTCTACCCCTTCCCCTGACAGATATATATATATATATATATATAAGTAGATGTCAAAAGAGATCAATTGTCTAAAGAAGAGAAAACAAGTTGATCCTTTTATTGTCACTATTCAAGAACATCCCTTTGTTTTCAGAACAAAAATGGTGGCGAATGACTTTTTTTCTACTCTGCAGTGGCTATATAAATTTCTGCTACTAAGAGACAAGTATCATTGATTTGACCGACTTATTCAAAACAGGTCACGAAGCTACAGCTTCTTGTGTCAATTCTCATCATATACTGATGTGACAGGTTTTATGAATAAAATATGGGCAGTTGCTGTCTGGGAGGATGCCACATCTTAGCTACCCCAAACCCTCTGTCCTTGAAGGGAAAGCTTTGAAAAATTAGGACCATGTTTCAATCCAAGCTGCACAATATGCTTTTCAATGAAGTGTAATATATTGTGTTTAGCTGAATAACTTTCTTCTCCTCTTCTCTTCTCCCACTGTCCCTCCCCCACTTAGCAAAAAAAAAAAAAAAAAAAAAAAAAAGCTAAAAAACCCTACACCATGGCATCTTAAACTAAAGCACACTTCAGTCAGTCTCCCTGTGTGTGCTCCGTGCCAGCAGCCACAGCATTTCTTTCATCTTAGCTTCAAAGTGGTGCTGAGAGGGGGAGGGGGCATCTAATGAAAGAAGGGAAAACAAACAAACAAACAAACAAACACAAAATGGGGGAGGAAATGAAAAATAGCAGTCTACCTTTCAAATCTGAGTGTCGCCTGCAGGCACACTCTGCAGTGGATGTTACACTTGGTTTCAGCCCCTTGTATATTTTTTTTTGTTATTGCCACTTCCCATGCTGGGAAGATTCTTGTCATCCCTCACATATTTTATCCACAGAAAAGGCTGCCCTGCCCTGTGCTTGGTGATTGAGGCTGTGCCCCTGGTGTGCCACACTATCAGTGGTTCCCAAGGCTGCCTAGCCTGGGAAAAGCTGCATGGAAACGGTCCAAAATCAGCATTACATGCATTATTGTTC